>NC_140588.1:446163736-447379236 GCF_964204655.1 Triturus cristatus
ACACTTTATTCAACCACCTTATTGTTTATACTGGTTCCCATGGTCTGAATCTCACTTTATTCTTATGTCCACACATTAGTTACAAATGTATATTTCTTTAGTAATAAAATACAGTTCTTTTGCAGAAGACATCTCCGGTCCCACGCTCATGTACAGTAGTTGGCAGGCGATGCACGCACTGGCCTTCACTCCTTTATGTCATCTTCATTGCACGGGCACAGCCTTATCTCCTCATGGCAGAACAAACTCCCTCCTAGCAATCCCTCCTCCCACCATTGCTAAGTCAAAATAAAATGGGGTATTTACTCAGCACATTAAAGGGGATAGAAATGAACATTTATTAATTATATGATAATGAAACCTTCACTGTTTACCTCCCACATCCACTATTTCCCGTTATGGTTACCTAGCATTTGCCAAATGCAAGCAAGCGTCATTAATCATTACTTTTAGAAGCAAAAAGCGACATGCAATCACTGAAGCACTTGCGGCCTACTCATGCAATTTCTCGTTTGTTCAAGAACACATCGATTATTACAATACAAATGTGATTACGGGTTAGTTTTAAAGCATGCACAAGCAATTCCCCTGTGTTTATGTGGGTGCACGTTAGACTTACTATGTCTACTTACTGTTAGCACGAATTATGGGGATACTTGATCCGAGGAGGTTTCATTTTTTTTTCTTCGAAACCCTGCTACATCATGACCTTCTCACTGCCAGCAGGATACGGCCACCCACTCATTATTTCTGGTGTGAACTGCTTTAGTTTTCATCTGAACTTCTAGAGTCTAAAGACTTTGGACTTCATTTACAGGTTTTTGCCATAGGGCAGTAAACAGGCCTTGCTGCTGCACTGCCCTACGGCAAAAGGAAAAGGGCAGCAATGCGCTGTATATTTTAGATACGGACCCTTCCTGTCCATTTCCCCTGCACCGGCACCCAATGGGCTGGCGCGCTCCAACGCAGGCACCTTTGCACCATGGTGCAAGGGTGCCTGCATTGCGGGGATGAATATTTTTGTGCAGGAAGAGAAACCTTCCTGCCCAAAAACAATCACAGGAGACTTTTTCCTCTTTCTATGTGTGCTACAAAATGCAGCACACATAGAAAGAGTAAAAACAAGGAGAAATGAAGCTATTTCTCCTCGTTGTGTCTCCCTTACACCTCCCCTAGGGAGGCGTAAGTGTTTGGTGCTGTCTCATACTAACGATTTCACATAAATCTGGGGCAGAATCAAACAGCCATGGATGTTGCTGGGAACGCCCCCAGCAACACCCATGGAACGCCCCTTTCGCAGTTTTCTGCATGAAATGGGCACATATTTATACGGCCATGACAAGCCACTGAACATGGCTTTACGTGGCCTTATAAATATGCCAGTGGCACATTGCGTCACCGGAACATCAAAAAAGTGATTTTCCGGCGGCGCAATAGTGCCGGATGACACCCTGAGCTTTGGATCAGACGCCTACAACCTTTGGCTTTTTTTGGGTCATCCTCCTTAAGGTTTTGGTGACTCAGTCCTATGTTAGGGTAGACCAGACCAGTATTTCTGTCTTATTTTCATTGTTTTTGCTATTGGGTGTATTATTCTGCCTCGTAAGGAGTGGGCCCTTTGCAATCTACGAAGTATGTTAGTTTCATTATGTGTCGGGTCTACTGAGTGGATGCAGAAGCTATCTTCATAACAAGGTTCCCTATCTAAAATCAGCAAATTCTTCATTTTAATCAAATTCTTAGTTCAAGTAAGATCTAAACAATTCTTTTAGTTCTCTTTAATATGTCCCAAGTAGTATTTCTTGAGAAAATATTTTTTAGGGAAAAAAATGCTACATAAAAATAGAACATGATTTCCTTTCAACAACTACCAAATATTAGAGAGCATTTGTAGACTGTTTTAGCTTTGGAATTAGGTAGCTACATTATCAATGTTCAAACATTGCCTAATTCTGTTGTGCACAGTACGTTTTACAGTAATGCTTCCACTTCATCCTCTCCCCTTCTCCCCCCTTTCCACACCCCAACCAAGACACTGCACTTCCATGATAGCTCTCACTGCCCCGCTCCTGAGAATAGACTTCATACAGTTATTTTAGGTCTCAGCTCTCTCCTGTCTATACAGACACAGTGATGACTGCTGTCTTCCTCTGAACAACTTTCCCTACACATATGCTCATGCCCCCTGTGTCACATTTACAACCTTCCAGTGCCCTTCTCCTAGCCATGTGACCCACAGGCCTTGCCGCTCTGGGTCCCCTCTCTCTGCCCTACCTCTGAACTCAAGCCCTCTCACCAGCAGAGTATTTTTCCATTTATTCCACCGGGCATTTCCCCGGTGGGCTGGAGGATCAGAAGCTATTTTTGAAAGATGAGAGCTACTCCTGGTGCCTTTGTCTCTTTTTCCAGAACCCGAAGGTTAAGTGCAGCACGCATGGGAGGCTTCAAGAGAGACAGAAAGAGAGCAATGGAGGGGACATTTAGACAATAACTAATCAGAGAGGGGAGAGAGAGGAGAGAAAGAGAGACGGAGAATGGATCGATGGCAAGAGAGATATTGCAAATGAGACAAGGAAGTGGGGAATGTTTGAGCTTTTTTGCCAGGGCTGCTTTCTATCCACCGTCCGGCCCTGCCTCTTCCTTTTGCTACTGATAATTCAATCTCCTCTCTGTGTGCCGCTTTGCCCTGCCCTACTAGACGCTATCTCCCTAGTATAACCACTTCCCCCATCTCCCATCATGTGCTTCCCTCTTTCATTTCCCCATCACTCCTTCACTTGAGCCCGTCCTTCTCTTTTCATAACTGTACCAGGTAAACTTACAGGATGACCTCTTTCACATAGCCAGTCTTTTCCAATCACATTGCCCTGTGTGTGTTTCTCTCTTTCCAGTGCCCATTTCCCCTTGTTTGACAAACCTGGGGCATATTTACTGAGAAGTGACAGAGTGCGGTGTTAGCTTTTATGGCTTAACGCCACACTCCTCCACTTCTGAAACTGTGGGCTGCACCATATTTACAACAATATGGTCCAGTCATGCATTTCCCCCCGCGCTTGTGCTAAATTTAGCAGCAACACAGCACACATGGAAACAGCAAAAACGAGGAGAAATGAAACATTTCTCCTCATTTCGCCAGGTTAAGACCAGGTTTTTCCTGATCTTAATTTTGGCGCTGCCTCCTACTTACGCCTCCCTTGTAAATAGAGGGCAGCGTCAAAATCAAATGGAACACCTACCACAACACCCATTGCCCACCCCTTTCACACTAAGTGTAGCGTGAAAGGGGGCCTTATTTACAAGGCGGTGTTGAGCCATGTTAAGTGGCTTAACGCGGCTTTGTAAATAAGGCAAAACCACTTTCGCCACTACAACGTCCTGAAAAGTGATGTTGTGGTGGCGATTGTGGCTTGTAAATTTGCCCCCTTGTTTTCTTCTACACGCTGCTCATTTCAAACCCTTTGAGCAAACATCTGTCTCCATATCAGAATATAGTCCATCTAGACAGTGATCGCAGCTCCGAACCTCCTTAGGCAGTTCCACCACACTCTGCTATCACCTCTGCAAGACTCACTTCTGCCTTTCTACTTCCTAGAATGTCCCAGTGGAAACCGCAACCCATTGTATTTGGGCCATGACAGAGACAAGGCAGCGAAAAATAGGTGTTAGAACCGGCGGTCTCTAGTTGGCAGAGGTATACACTTCTGACAAATAGGGACCAACCAACTCTAGTCAGGGCAAGGGGATTACACACTCAGATAACCCCTGCTACCCCCTTGGTAGCTTGGCAGAGCAGACAGGCTTATCTCAGAGGCAGTGTGTTAAGCATTTATGACCACATACAGTAATAAAGTGAATACACTACAGATGGACACGACACCGAAGTTATTATAAAAATAGTATTTTTATATAAGGCTTAACACAAGACCAAATAACGACAAAAATATACCACAGTCTTAATAAATACTCTTTGGAAGGAAAAATAATAGTTCAAGTAAGGTTTCTTCTTGGCAAATAGTTCTTTAGCAAAGTATTCTTCTGAGCACAGTTCTTTGGCAACAATGTAACCCCCACAGGAGTCACACGACGTCGAGTCTACAAGATTCCCAAGGTTCGGCGTCGACCGCGAGCAGCGCTACGTCGAGCCTGGAGTTGCAACAGACCCCACAAGTACAGTACCTTGAGAAACGAAGAAAACGATGATCCACGGCGTCGAGATGTCGGCGTCGAGGTCGGCGTCGATCGTGCCTCGGAATCGGGTCAATCCGCAGCGGCGTCGAGGGATGTCGGGCCGGAGCAGCGCTCACAGCGTCGAGAAGGGCGTCGAGTCGATGCGATCAGCAGCGGCGTCGGGACGGGGTCGCTTGGAGGTGGAGCCGATACCCACTCCTCACTGGCGTCGATACCGGCGTCGAGACGGGGTCACTTGGAGCCGGGGCCCATACCCACTGCTCACTGGCGTTGCTGCTGGCGTCGATCGGGCCCGGCGGCCGGCGTCGAAGGCTCGGGACACTGGAGCCGTTACTCACGATGTCGAGCTGGATTCGGCGGCGTCGGCGGCGTCGAGACTGCAGATTTTCCCTTGTGTACTGGAAACAACACTTTCCAGCAATTCAGCAAATGGTGAAGTCCTTTGGCCCTGTGACTTCAGCAGGAGACTGGCACTCTTCCAGTCCTTGGAGATTTCCTAGCAAGTGTTCAGAGAGTACACACCAAGGGGCAGATTTATGAGCCCCTTGCGCCATTTTTGCGTCACTTTTCCCATGTTAAAAGTGACGCAAAAGTGGCGCAAGGGGCTCATAAATCTGCCCCCAAGTTCCTCTCTCCTTGTTCCTTGGCAAAAAATAAAGAAGCAGCTTTCAGGTTCCTCCACAGCAAAACAGCACTCTGGCAGAAAGGGGAGGCAAGTCCTTAGATCAGCAGGCTTCTTGTCCTTGGTACAGGTTTCCTTGTCAGAAGTGATCTGAGTTCTTGGTTCAGGGGTCCTTCTCTTATACCCCATTTCTCCTTTGTTCCCTTTGTCCAAACAGGGAGATTCCCACCATCTCAGGTTTGTTGTGGGTGTTGCCAGGCAGAGGCACCTGGCCCATTCACTGAGCAGGGCAGAGTCCTCAGCCGCCCAGCAGGAGGCGGAGCCAGTATTGTCACTGGCAGGAGCAGGGCTATCAGTCGCCCAGCAGGAGGTGGAGCCAGTTTTGTGTCACGCAGGGCAGGCTACTCTTCCCTCACTCTATGTGTAAAACGCCCCATTCACCCCACACTGACTCGTTCAGACCTCTGGAGCCACCCAGCCCCTGACACACACACCAAACCAGCAGAGACCGGTAGATAGTTGGACAAGAAAATAGCCACTTTCTAAAAGTGCTATTTTCAAACATAGAATTAAAAAACCATCCATCCTAAAGGGTGTGTTATTAAATTCTGAGTTCAGGGATACTAAACTTGACTCGCTACCATGCTCCCTGAGTCAGATAGATTATAATGGAGTTAATAATCCGTCTGCCCAGTCTGGCCTATTGGAGGCAGGTAGCCCTTCAATAGTGAAAAACGAAAATGGCTGTAATTCACTATTAGGTCATGCCACACACATCAGGGCATGACCTACCTTTTACCAACAATGCACCCTGCCCTAGGGCCTACCATAGAGGTGTCTGAAATGTGGCAAAGTGAAGGTTTAGAGACTGGCAAGTAGGTTTCCTTACCAAGTCGACATGGCAGTCAGGGACTGCACGCAGGCGCTGCGGTGGCAGGCCTGAGACACATTTTACACGCTGCTTCTGTGGGTGGCACAACCAGTGCTGCAAGCCCACCAGCAGCAGTTAACTTACACGCCCTTGGCTCACGCAGTGCACTAGACTAGGGTCTGAACAGTAAGTCAACCAAGCCAATCATGGTAACACCAATCAATGTAACAATTTAACATAGGGAGCACTTGCACTGTGGCACTGATCAGCAGTGGCACAGTGCCCAAAGCAATAATCCAGCAAAAACATCGTAAACAGAGGAGGCAAACAGAAAAAAATGGAGGAGAGACTCATGCCAATGATGCCAGGTCTAACACGTGTCCCCTCCAGCTGAAATGTGGGGAGAACTACCCTTCACCCAGGGAGTCCTCATCACTAAGGCGGAAAAATCTGGACAGACCATCAGCATTGGCGTGATCTGTACCAGGGCGGTGTTCCACCGTAAAGTCCATCCCCTGTAGGGAAATGGACCACCTCAACAGCTTTGGGTTCTCACCCCTCATCTGCATTAACCATCTGAGGGGCCTGTGGTCTGTCTGAACCCGGAAGTGAGTCCCAAACAGGTAGGGTCTTAGCTTCTTCAGCGCCCAGACCACAGCAAATGCCTCACGCTCTATCGCACTCCACCTTTGTTCCCTGGGAAGTAACCTCCGGCTGATGAAGGCTACAGGTAAGTCTCGGCCCTCCTCATTCATCTGTGCTAGAACAGCCCCCACACCATGCTCTGAAGCGTCTGTCTGGACAATGAATTCTTTTGAAAAGTCGGGTGCCTGGAGGACCGGTGCTGTACACATTGCAGTTTTCAGGGTGTCAAAGGCGTTCTGACAGGCGTCAGTCCAGATCACAAGTCTCGGCTGCTTCCTGGAAGTCAGCGAGGTCAAGGGGTGCACAATGTTGCCATACCCCTTGACAAACCTCCTGTAGTAACCCGTGAGACCCAAGAAGGCTCTCACCTGAGTCTGGGTTTTGGGCGGTTCCCAAGCCAGGATGGTATCTATCTTGGGTTGCAGGGAGGCCACCTTGCCACTCCCTACTTGGTGCCCCAAGTACACCACTGAACCCTGCCCAATCTGGCACTTACTAGCCTTGATTGTGAGGCCTGCTCTGCGCAGGGCCAACAACACTTCCTGGAGGTGGCGCAAGTGTTCCTCCCAGCTGGCGCTGAACACTGCTATATCGTCCAGGTAGGCGGCGCTGAAATCTTCCAGCCCGGCCAATACCTGGTTAACCAACCTCTGGAATGTGGCAGGGGCATTCTTCATCCCAAAGGGCATCACACGGAACTGGTAGTGCCCATCTGGTGTGGAGAATGCAGACCTCTCTTTTGCCCCATCAGTCAAGGCGATCTGCCAGTACCCAGACGTTAGATCAAACGTACTAAGGTACCGGGCAGCCCCCAACCGATCGATGAGCTCATCAGCTCTGGGGATGGGATGCGCGTCAGTCTTGGTGACCGAATTGAGTCCTCGGTAATCCACACAGAACCGTAGTTCTGGTGAAGCACCAGGCGCTGCAGCCTTTGGGACCAAGACCACTGGGCTGGCCCAAGGACTGCTAGAGGACTCAACCACCCCTAAGGCAAACATCTTGGAGACCTCCTCCTTGATATATGCTCTGACCTTTTCAGTCACCCTGTAGGCCTTGTGCCTCACAGGAGTGCTGTCCCCAGTGTCCACATCATGGACACACCACTGAGTGACACCAGGGATTAAGGAGAACAGATCAGGGAATTTTACCAACAGATGGCGACAATCTTGCTGCTGCTCAGGGGTCAGTGTGTCAGAGAGGACAACACCATCCACTGACCCATCTTTTTCTTTTGCACACAGGAGGTCAGGAAGAGGCTCACTCTCCTCCTCCATCCCAGCATCTGTGGCAAGGAGCATGCCCACTTCGGACCTTTCTAAGTGGGGCTTTAACCGGTTGACATGCAGGACCCTTAAGGGGTTCCTGGGAGACTTCAAGTCCACCAAGTAGGTGACATCGCTCTTTTTCTCCACAACCTCAAATGGTCCAGTCCACCTGTCCTTGAGCGCACAAGGTTCCACAGGGGCCATGACCCAAACTTTCTGACCAGGTTGAAGCTCAACCAGAGTGGCATTCTGATCGTACCACCGCTTCATCTCTTCCTGGCTGGCCTCCAGATTTGCCTGAGCAAGATCTCTGAAGCGCCGAGTCTGGTTCCTAAAGGCCAGCATGTAACTATATACATCCTGGGGAGGTTTCCTGGGAGATTGCTCCCAGCCTTCTTTAACCAGACTCAAAGGTCCTCGTACCGGGTGACCATACAAAAGCTCAAATGGGCTGAACCCTAGAGACTTCTGTGGCACCTCACGGTAAGCAAACAGCAGGCATGGCAAGAGGACGTCCCATTTACGCCTCATTGGTTCTTCAAGACCCATGAACATGCCTTTTAGGGTCCGGTTGAATCTCTCAACCAGCCCGTTACCTTGAGGGTGGTAAGGAGTGGTAAACTTGTAGGTTACCCCACACTCCTTCCACAGAGACTTCATATAATTCGAAATGAATTTGGTGCCCCGGTCTGACACCACCTCTCTGGGGAACCCCATGCGGGAGAAAACACCCATCAGTGCCCGTCCCACCACGGGGGCCGTCACTGTGCGGAGAGGGATGGCTTCCGGGTACCGGGTGGCATGGTCCACCAAGACCAGGATAAACCTGTTGCCCATGGCTGTCTTGGGGTCCAGTGGCCCCACAATGTCAATTCCCACTCGCTCAAAGGGGGTACTGATGACGGGAAAAGGTTGGAGGGGAGCCTTCTGCTTCCGCCCACTTTTCCCACTTGCCTGGCAAGTTTGACAGGTCCTACAATGGATATCTGAATCCCTTCTCATCTGGGGCCAATAAAAATGGGTGACAAGCCTGTCATAGGTCTTGTCCTGCCCCAGATGTCCAGCTAACGGAACGTCATGAGCCAACCCCAGTAGGAAGGCTCTGAAGCGCTGGGGTACCACCAGCACACGGGCTGACCCAGGTTCAGCAGCCTTAGGCTCGCTATACAGGAGGTCGTTCTCCCAGTAGACCCAATGTGATCCTGACTGATCACCTGTCGTTTGGGCTGAGGCCTGCTGCCTCATACCCACAAGAGAAGGGCACACTTTCTGCTCAGCACAAAATTCCTCCCTGGAGGGACCACCATCCTGCTGCCAATGGGTCAGCTCGGGCAGGTCTCCCAGTTCGGCCACTTGTTCTCCTGTCGGTTCCAGGGCATCCCCCTCAGGGTCTGCTCCCTCCTGGACCGCGGGAACGATGGGGGGCGGTTTCCCGCGCCCCCTGCCTCTTCTCTTCACGGTTGGGACCTGGGCCATACTTTCAGGCTCCAGGGCCCCATCAACACCCTTACTAACTGACATGGACCGGGTGGTCGCACACACCCACTCAGGCAGACCCAACATTTCCAGATGCGATTTTCTCTCCACCTTAGCCCAAGGGGAGTCCTCCAAATCATTGCCCAGGAGACAATCAACAGGCATGACGGGCCTCACAGCAACCTGAAGAGTACCTGAGACCCCCCCCCACTCAAAGGGAACTTGAGCTACCTCACACTGACTCTGTGAGTTGTCAGCAGCTACAACGGGGTAGAATGCATGAGGGACCACCTGCTCTCTGGACACCAAGTGACACTTGACAGCTGTCACACTCGCTCCGGTGTCTCTGAGAGCTTCCACCCTATGGCCATTAATGGTCACCCACTGCCTATATTTCTTAGTGTTACTAGGCAGAGGGGTTGGAGGGACCATTTCCACGTCTCCTAAAGAGACCAGGGACATTTCTGCGGGACCCCACCCACCGGGGGCACCCATCTCCTCCCCTCCCAGGGCTACACTCGCTACCTGACGAGGGGTGCACGCGGCGGTGCATTCGAATCCTTCATGGGACACTGGGGATCATAATAATGGTGTCCCACCTGCTTACAGGCATAGCAGGTCATGGGGCCCCTGTGAACAGGTTTACCTGTCGGGGCCTCTGGCTTCTTTACAGGGGGAGGCTGGGAACCCTTCCCTTGGTTCCCTTGGGGATTACTTTGGGGCCCTTTCTGAATCTCCCTCTGTTTACCCCTGTCCCCCTCCACTCTTCTGCTGGGGACCCTGCCCACCTTTGGCTGAGTCTCCCACTGGACCCTTGTGGACCCTGGTACTGACCCAGCGGTCCGCCACCTCAGCAAGTTTTCTAGGGTTAGATAGCTTGCTATCAACAAGGTGCTGGCGTAGCTCTGGAAAACAGTTATTAGACAAGTGCTCCCAAGCAAACAAATCATAAAGAGCATCATAACTATCAACCTTGCTACCCTTTATCCAACCATCCATGGTTCTGCAGAAAAAAGACACATATTCAACCCACGTAGTACCAGGCAACTTCTTACATTCTCTAAAGGTTTGTCTGTACTTTTCTGGAGTTAAGCCATATCTCAGCATTAAAGCATCTTTCATATGAGTATAAGACATCCTATCCTCCGCAGGAAGGCTCAACAAGGTATCTCTCCCTTCATTTGTAAAGCGGCTCCACAACCCCGTTCCCCAATCTTTCTCAGGGACCCGGTGGGCCAATAACGCTAACTCATATGCTTTAAACCATTGGCTAATATCTTCATTCTTACTGTAATCTTTGATCACATCTTTAGGAAAATAAAACCTACTTTCTGCAGGCACAGATGGAGTGCTGCCACCAGAGGGATTCAACTCTAAACTCTTAGTTTTAAGCTCCATCTCCCTCACCATCTTCTCACGTTCAAACGCTAATTTCTCTCTCTCAAAATCTAATCTTTTGCTCTCCATTTCAGCTTCTCTCTTGCTTCTTGCATTCTCTAATTCCAACTGCCCTCCTAATTTAAGTTTTGCCATCTCCAACTTGTACCCCCTCTCCTTCTCCCTGTCTTCTAATTCTTCGGGGGAAAGGCTCCTAGAGGACGCACTACTGCCTGGAGATGACACTGGCCCACCTGTGGGCTCTTCCTCTTCCTCTTCTTCTTCCTCTTCCGGTACCACCACCGGATCAGAGGGATTTCTGGCCTCTAACCAGGCCTTCAGCGCTTTGAGGAAGCCCTCTTTCTTTGAGACACCTGTGGTAGGAACTTTAAACTGCTTGCAAAATCCTTTTAGATCTTTTAGCGTGTAGGAATCTATCTTCTCCTTATCAAATTCCCCCACAACATTCTCCACAGGTGTAGCAGCTCCGGCATTCTCCATGGTCAAAACTGGCAGTGTTTAAAAAAATAAGCTCCAGGAAAGCGGAGAACAAAAATAGAATATCCTACCAAAAACAGATTGTGGCTGCGTTATGGTCTGCTTTCACTATGTAGCGTACACTAATCACTGCACGAGTCATAAATGCAAAGTTCAATCCTCACCGCTGACCACCAATGTTAGAACCGGCGGTCTCTAGTTGGCAGAGGTATACACTTCTGACAAATAGGGACCAACCAACTCTAGTCAGGGCAAGGGGATTACACACTCAGATAACCCCTGCTACCCCCTTGGTAGCTTGGCAGAGCAGACAGGCTTATCTCAGAGGCAGTGTGTTAAGCATTTATGACCACATACAGTAATAAAGTGAATACACTACAGATGGACACGACACCGAAGTTATTATAAAAATAGTATTTTTATATAAGGCTTAGCACAAGACCAAATAACGACAAAAATATACCACAGTCTTAATAAATACTCTTTGGAAGGAAAAATAATAGTTCAAGTAAGGTTTCTTCTTGGCAAATAGTTCTTTAGCAAAGTATTCTTCTGAGCACAGTTCTTTGGCAACAATGTAACCCCCACAGGAGTCACACGACGTCGAGTCTACAAGATTCCCAAGGTTCGGCGTCGACCGCGAGGAGCGCTACGTCGAGCCTGGAGTTGCAACAGACCCCACAAGTACAGTACCTTGAGAAACGAAGAAAACGATGATCCACGGCGTCGAGATGTCGGCGTCGATCGTGCCTCGGAATCGGGTCAATCCGCAGCGGCGTCGAGGGATGTCGGGCCGGAGCAGCGCTCACGGCGTCGAGAAGGGCGTCGAGTCGATGCGATCTGCAGCGGCGTCGGGACGGGGTCGCTTGGAGGTGGAGCCGATACCCACTCCTCACTGGCGTCGATACCGGCGTCGAGACGGGGTCACTTGGAGCCGGGGCCGATACCCACTGCTCACTGGCGTTGCTGCTGGCGTCGATCGGGCCCGGCGGCCGGCGTCGAAGGCTCTGGACACTGGAGCCGTTACTCACGATGTCGAGCTGGATTCGGCGGCGTCGGCGGCGTCGAGACTGCAGATTTTCCCTTGTGTACTGGAAACAACACTTTCCAGCAATTCAGCAAATGGTGAAGTCCTTTGGCCCTGTGACTTCAGCAGGAGACTGGCACTCTTCCAGTCCTTGGAGATTTCCTAGCAAGTGTTCAGAGAGTACACACCAAGTTCCTCTCTCCTTGTTCCTTGGCAAAAAATAAAGAAGCAGCTTTCAGGTTCCTCCACAGCAAAACAGCACTCTGGCAGAAAGGGGAGGCAAGTCCTTAGATCAGCAGGCTTCTTGTCCTTGGTACAGGTTTCCTTGTCAGAAGTGATCTGAGTTCTTGGTTCAGGGGTCCTTCTCTTATACCCCATTTCTCCTTTGTTCCCTTTGTCCAAACAGGGAGATTCCCACCATCTCAGGTTTGTTGTGGGTGTTGCCAGGCAGAGGCACCTGGCCCATTCACTGAGCAGGGCAGAGTCCTCAGCCGCCCAGCAGGAGGCGGAGCCAGTATTGTCACTGGCAGGAGCAGGGCTATCAGTCGCCCAGCAGGAGGTGGAGCCAGTTTTGTGTCAGGCAGGGCAGGCTACTCTTCCCTCACTCTATGTGTAAACGCCCCATTCACCCCACACTGACTCGTTCAGACCTCTGGAGCCACCCAGCCCCTGACACACACACCAAACCAGCAGAGACCGGTAGATAGTTGGACAAGAAAATAGCCACTTTCTAAAAGTGCTATTTTCAAACATAGAATTTAAAAACCATCCATCCTAAAGGGTGTGTTATTAAATTCTGAGTTCAGGGATACTAAACTTGACTCGCTACCATGCTCCCTGAGTCAGATAGATTATAATGGAGTTAATAATCCGTCTGCCCAGTCTGGCCTATTGGAGGCAGGTAGCCCTTCAATAGTGAAAAACGAAAATGGCTGTAATTCACTATTAGGTCATGCCACACACATCAGGGCATGACCTACCTTTTACCAACAATGCACCCTGCCCTAGGGCCTACCATAGAGGTGTCTGAAATGTGGCAAAGTGAAGGTTTAGAGACTGGCAAGTAGGTTTCCTTACCAAGTCGACATGGCAGTCAGGGACTGCACGCAGGCGCTGCGGTGGCAGGCCTGAGACACACATTTTACACGCTGCTTCTGTGGGTGGCACAACCAGTGCTGCAAGCCCACCAGCAGCAGTTAACTTACACGCCCTTGGCACACGCAGTGCACTAGACTAGGGTCTGAACAGTAAGTCAACCAAGCCAATCATGGTAACACCAATCAATGTAACAATTTAACATAGGGAGCACTTGGACTGTGGCACTGATCAGCAGTGGCACAGTGCCCAAAGCAATAATCCAGCAAAAACATCGTAAACAGAGGAGGCAAACAGAAAAAAATGGAGGAGAGACTCATGCCAATGATGCCAGGTCTAACAATAGGCAACACCAGGAGCCACGTTTTCTACATAATATGCCAGTATTTTGGCCAATTCTTTGTAATGTAGATACACTGACCCATTTACTCTGAAGTAAGCAGATAACCTTTCTCATTTTCTCTTGCCTCTATAGGCTTACAGAGGCCAATTGACATTATGGCATTATTCGCTGTAAATCATAATCTCTTTAATAATGAAAGTAAAACCAAAATAATGATAATGCACAAGGTTTTACATCTCCTTGAACTTGGTACTATAGTGGGAAAAGCCTGGTAGTGGTAATAGACTGTACCTACCTGGGTGTGGAATGGCTGCCAATCACTTTTGGGCAGCCCATGATTGACTCCAGTTGTCCAAAAAAGTCTATAGGTTTAAAATGCTCAAGGTAAAAGAGATGTGCTTTGACTCCTAAATGTATATGTAGCAAAAATACCAGGAGTAGCATTACATGCAATTTAGGCCAGGTCTATACCATCTGTTTATAAATTGCCCCTTACTGTATCTCAACTCCGGAAACACTATTTTGTCCTGAGTTCCATATCTATTGAAATTATACGTCTTGGAACTAGGACTAATGGGAGTATACGTTTCGGGCCTATTGTCAAATTATAGCCCTATAGCCTGCAGTAGCGGGCTATATCAGCCATTACAGGCCTGCTCAATTTGGCTTTGGCCCTTAACAAGGGAGTGGGCTTTTAATGGCCGGCATAGCCCAGCTACCATGGGTTATAAGGCTATTAGAGCATTTCCGCCCCATCAGGGCAGAATGTTCCAGTTCCTATTAGAACATTGGAATGTTGGGCGCTCCATTGAAAACAATGGAGTCCTCTGTGCTTCTACTGTCTGGTAGAATCCCGGAGCTCCAACATTCCAATGTTGTCGGTCAAATATTGCAATTGTTCTCTAACACTTCATGCAACATGCAACTAACATCTTATGCTCCTCATATTTCTTGTGCATTCACCTGAAAATCATCATAGGGTTTGGAGCAAGGCGATATCGTGCAGAAAACCGGTTCAACGTGGCTTCTTGGAATAAAGGGTGAATTTTCATGGACTGCAGAAGTTTCCACTTTACAGTAACTGGAATCACAATCTGTATGATAAGAAATGGACTATAACATTTGGGGTTTAATTTAGAGATTTTTTTAAGTGTAAAAGATTTGTGAGTAATCATACTTTCCCATACAAAGCACAGTTAAGTGCAGGGTGGTCTTTTATGGCCAGCCTATCATTATTATGAAGTGATACTGTACTCAAGGCTTACTCTGATGATTTTTTTTTATCATCCTCAACTTAGTTAAATGTCTAGTACTCAAGGAACAGATGAAGGTAAAGACAAATCTAATGGTAATGTTCTGGGATGATGTCCCTCCATACAACGGAAAGGTGACACCCAGTAGATGAGTGTTCAGTATTGTTACCGAAGGGTACAGAGTCATCCTCTTCCTTCTCACAATCACTTAAGATTTGGACTCCCTAGCTTTTCCAGGAGTATCTGCCTTAGTTCAATATGTTGATGATCCTTTGATTGCTTTTGACTCCCAGGACCAATGTGAGGTTAATAACCTGAATTAGCTAAGAAAAGTCATAAGGCTTTAAAAGTCAAGTTGTGGTTTTATCCGCCCTGTGTTCACTATCTATGTGGTAAACTGTTACCTGGAGAACAAAACCAATCTGCTGATCACATCAAAGCTGTCTGCAAACTACCCTGAACTGTCAACACCTCTGAAGTATGCACTCTTTTGGGGATGTCTGGATACTGTAGGCACTGAATTCTGGGGTATCCTAGCATTGTCAAACTGCTGCAGAATTTTATAAAGAAAGGTACCCCTTACCTGTTGCCTTAGTCAAAGGAGGCAAAACATGGATTCATGCATTTGTGTCCTTAAAGTAATCATTGCCTTTTGCACCTGCCTTAGGTCTACCTGAGCACACCAATTCATGCTGTATTCCAAAGAGAACAAGAGTTTTCCTTTGGGAGTGGCGTAGTAAGAACATGGTGATCAAAAGTTAAAAAAAACAAAAGAAGGAAATTGATCATTATTCCTCTACTGTTAATGCTGTCGTGGGAGGACTGGTTCCATTTTGTGTGTGACTGTAGCTGTAACCCTTCTCGTTGAAGTGTCTGAAAACATTGTACTTGGGTCACCGCTTACTGTTGTGACAACTGTATTGTTGACTAACAAAATCCATGTGCGATATTGTCGACTTTTCCTTCTCAAATTATAGTGGTTTGATGCTCTGCGTTAAATCCGGAATCCTTGTTACCCACCACCCTTGAGGAGGAATCACACAACTGTTTGCTTCCCACCACCCACCACAACAAACCTGTTCCAATCGTGTTTATTGTACTGATGATTCCTGTTCTTGTCTCAGAAACAAGAAAGGAGCCCTGCTTCTCGCTTAGGCTGTTTGTACATTCGATTAAATCGTTGAGAATTGATGTTTACCACAGCACACTCTGCTCAAGTAACTCAATTAATAGTCCTTACCTGGGGTTGTATTTTAGCCACCCAGGAAACTGTAACAATCTTCACTGATTCGAAGTATGTTTTTGGAGTTGCTCCTGAGATTTGGTTTATTTGGAGGCAGGTAGGTTTGCTTACTGTCAGAGTTGTGCTGCAGGTCCAACCTAAAACTTTGGTAAAGGCGTCAAAACCATCTCAGCTTTCCCCTTGCCTCCATTTGTACAAACACACATAAATGTCATCCATAGCTGGTGATGCAGTCCCTATGTTTATGTGCTATTATTAGTGTGTATGTTCTCTGGATGGAGACAAGGTGCCCCTTCGTGCACATAAACAATCAATAAAAAAAAAAAGAAGTTTTGCAACTTCTATGTGTGCACCATTAAGCAGCACACATAGAAGTTTCAAAATGCGATTTCAGATTGTTTATGTGCAGGAAGAGACACCTTCCTGCACATAAACAATCTTCCCCTACAACGCAGGCACCCTTGCACTATGGTGCAAAGGTGTCTGACTTGGCACTAGGCAGCTAAAATTAGCAACAGCACAGGGGGAAACGAAGGGCTACACCGTATCCTTGCAAATACGGTGCAGCCCTGCATTTTGGTAGTGGCGGAGGGCGGCATTAAGCCAAGGTGGCTAACACTTTGCTCCACCACTGCCTAGTACATATGCCCCAGGCAGTATGTGCCTTAAAAATTTGCATCAGTGTCATAAACGTTGCTTTTGTTCACGCTATGACTATGGTTTCTGTCACGGAGCTAAGTCCATTTCTAAATGGAACATATGCTGTCAAGTCAAATGGCCAAAAATGTGAGGTACATGTATTTGCTGAACGTGTATCTCTTAAGTGTGCTTTATCTCCTACCATTCCATCTTTTGTAATCAGTTCACTTCATCAGATTTTGGAACAGTTCTACTCTTTGGATCCATTGCACTTCATTAGCGTTTCTGTCACTTTGAAATCCAGTGAGGGCGACTGGCTGCTTTGGGTATGGTGTCTTTTGTAAGTAATCTAGCCTGAAGAACCCTCACTAATCAAAGATGGATTTCCGAGAAACAGAAACTTGTGACGAAGCTTCCTATGTCTTTAGGATTTACTCTGCAGCTACACACAACCACTTGCGCCCTTTTCCATACTGCAAGGCTCTTTAGGCCTGTTCCAGAAAGATGTATATCCCTTGTCGTCTCTCCAAAATACCGACACTAACCAAGCTTGTTAGAGGATGTGGTACATGTTCTGACACAAAAAAAGAACCAAGATGCCATTAGAGAGACCTTGCATGTTGTAATATCTACTACAATGGCAGGAACATCTCACGTAGAAAGATTGCACTCTTACAGCCATACATTGAATTCGAAAATACAGATTGCACTTATATAATATATATATAATATAATAATATAATATATTTCGAATGTAAATCTGTGACCTCTTAGCAAGACTATTGTGAATGTATCTTTGAAAGGGTTTTTATTTGAGACTGTCAATTGATTGTTTTGGAATGTAAGGTGTGTATCTATTCATACAATCACAGTGACGTATTTCCCAAATGGTTATTGATAATTGAGGGGTGAAACACCTCCTGAGCAACCAGTAATTCTAAAATGGCGTTGAAGGTACGACACTGTGCTAATAGATTACATACTGTCGAAATCTGCTTCAAGATTAGACTAATACCATCTTCAAAGATCAACACCCACTGACCATTCCGACCCCTTACAGCTTGCTCCAGTTTCTGTGTTGCTTAGTCGCTCACAATGACTAAATAGGAAAGGTAGTCCGAAAGCGTTCAAACCAGATCTTTGTATTCTTTGTATACATTCTTAGGGGCATATTATCAAGCCAGGCGATAAAACTATCGACGCTTTAGCGCCAGAAAACTGCCGCTAAAACGGCGATAATGGGCTTGATAAAATGCTCTATGGAATTCCAATTGAAGCTCAGGTTAGATGTCCTTCACATCTAACATGGGCTTCAATCGGAATTCCATAGAGCATATTATCAAGCTCATTATCGCCGTTTTAGCGGCAGTTTTATGCCGCTAAAGGGGCGATAATTTTATCCCCTGGTTTGATAATATGCCCCATAGTTATTACTCTATTATTGGCTCTGAGAGTTTCTAATATTTAAAACAATATTAAATGCCTTAAAACATACAACCAATTTTGACATTTCAGTGAGCATATGTTTATAAACACAAACATGTTGTGAACGATTTGCAATATTTTACTACAAATAAGCAATTTAAAAATGGTGGTGGGTTGTGCAGCGTAAACCTTCCATTGAGTGAAATGTCCCATAATATGTCTGAGCACTGTTTTCATGTAAAATGAAGACTTCAACTAGGATGATCACCTCACTCCAGGTAAGTACAGACATTTTATCCAGTCTTGAACCTTTCACCTACAGAGCACTGTTTTTAAGTGTGTTAGTCTAATTAGTTAAATGAGAGCAATACAACACTCCAGCACTCAAAATTAATTAGATCATCACAGCAAATTCAAGGACTGGAAACAGTGTCCATAATGAACAGAAGGGCAGTGGTCACTCTAACTCTAGCAGAACATACGCAGCTACTTTTAAGTCAGTAAACTATTCTTTGAAGGGACCAAAGACATCATTCAAAGTTGGAAAGTAATAAAAACTCCATTGAGTGGTGGGGGGAAGTGGTGAATCTTCTATTGGAGGATCACCATAGTGGATATTCCTGAAGTAGAATTTGCTCTGCTCTGAGATAATGTGAAGGTGGGAGATCCACCAGATGGCCTGTCAGAGATGAAGAATCCTCCATTGTAGAATTTAGCATCCACTCCCCATATTGACAATTTTCTATTACCACTCATGGAAAATGCTTGTTTTTGTGCCCCCCCCCTCTGTTTTTTTACTGAATTCTCTTGCTGCTATATAAACTGTGTGTTCTGACCCCTAAAGAATGTTGAATGTTGAATTGAATATTTAACTCTCCTATAAGGCCATAGTGGGTGTTGAGGAATCTAGTCACCTGTGGGCTGCAACACTTATTATGCCATCAACTAGTTGAACTCAGTGTGAGAAATCGGGTTACTGGTTGAAGAGGAGTGAAACCCTACTCAAGCGGCAACCACAATCCTTGTCAGGGTGAGGCACAAGCAAACCCCAAATTAACATTGTGTTCAAACCTCTGGTAGCTTGGCACAGAGAAGTCAGGCTTAACTGAGAGGCAATGTGGGAAGTATTTATGCAGCACTTCAAACAGAAATAAAGCAAAAACACAACACAGAAATAAAGCCACACAAATTTGGGAAAATGGAGCACATTTTAAAGAATAAATAAATACCAAAATGACAAAAATCCAATCAGAAAGATCCAGGATATGCATTTATAAAGATTTATTAAAAATAGCACCAAAAAGCCCCAAGTGCCACTTGAGGCTATCTGGTCGTGCGATGCCAGGAGAAAGTCACAAGTTAAGGCTGACCGGGATAAAGCGTGGGTTGGATACAAGGACCAAGTTAGTCCAGCTGAAAAGTTACCTTCACAAAAAAGTCCTGTTCACTGTGGAGGGGCCCACGAGGAGCAGGGAAGCTTTGTGGACAGTCTTAGATGTAGAGCGAAGAGCAGGCCTGCCGTCGTGGACAGTCATCACTGTAGCTTGAAGATCCTGTTGTTGTCCCAAACAGTAGGGCTGGAGCTTCGTGATGGCTCTCTCTGTGAGTGGTGGATGCTGTAGCATTAAGGGTAGGGTTGACAGAACCTCACGTTTGTGGGCAGTGCAACCGACAAGATTTTGGCATCATCTGGTCTGTTTGGGTTCACCAAGAGCCTAACCACTTCAATTCAGCTCCACCTTGGCTGCACTAAGGGTCCAGGACCTGGGGGGGCACAACTTGGGGGCCAGGGGCTTGCTACAGCTGGAACTGGGTGCTGGCTCAGGTGGTTGTGAGCCTGCTTTGTTCCTGTGGCTCTAACAGGAGGCCAGCAGACTAGTCCTTGGAATCACTCTGGGAGTCCTGGGTTCAGGTGCAGGTCTAATCCCTCTGACTCAGGCATTGGGGCAGCATGGCAGTAGGACAGCAATCCAGCAAGGCTACAGTCCAGCAAGGCAATAGTCCAACAGGGCAGCAGTTGATCAGATTGGCAGTTCTTCCAGCAGCACAGCAGTCCTTCTTTCTCACAGAGTCTCCACTGATCCAGAAATGTACTGAGTAGTTGGTCTGAGGTCCAATATTTATACAAGGTGTCTCCTTTGAAGAGGGAGAAGCTTCTAGACATTTCCTGTTGAAGTGCACAGGTTTCCTGCCTCCCCTGCCCTGGCTCTATACTATCTACAGGGGGTATGCAGCCCTTTGTGTGATGGCAGGACACAGCCTTTTTAAGTGTAAGTAGGGCTGTACCCAGCTCCACGTCCCATAGTGCAAGCGATGACCCATTCAGGCACATCTAAGCTCTCTATTGTGTGTGAATTTCAAACCCACAAATATTTTGGAAAAACAGGGTTCTCATCAGGATATCAAACTGGAGATCATTATTTACTCTTAAATCCCTTTTAAATTGTTCACTATGTAGTCCACATGTGTGCCATGTACTTGAAGACTTTTGTTGAAAAAACAACAGCTGTCGAGCAAACCTACCCTGTTTTACAACTGAAGTTCCAAGAATTCTGCAGAGAAATAAAATTCGGTTTTGAAACGTTGAAAGGCAGCTGCCCTTAGGGACGCCAATATTGAAGTGGAAACTCCTCCAGAAAAATAAATGACCACATTGATGTGCCGTCTTCCCTGGCTTTTTCAACAAAAGCCTTCAAGAACATAAAGCACATGTGGACTACATAGTGAAGAATTAAAAAGGGATTCAAGTGTAAATAATGTTCCCAGTTGGATGTCCTGATGACAACCCCATTTTTCCAAAATATTTGTAAGTTTTAAACATGTCGACAAGTATAAGTAGGGCTGTGCCCAGCTCCGCCCACCCATGCTGCAAGTGATGGCCCATTCAGGCACACCAAAGCTCTTTATTGTGTGTGGCTGTCTAGGAGGAACACACAAAGCACAACTGTCAGCTACACCCAGTCATGTGACTCATAGACAGGCTGCAGGCACTAAATGGTTAAGGCAGGAAAATGGCAACTTTCTGAAACGGACATTTTCAAAATTGTAATTTAAAATCCGAATTTACCATAAGAGAGAATTTTTCATTGCAATTCCAAAGTCGCCAAACTTGGACTGATTACCTGTTCCTATTTGGAAGATACAGCTTATTAAATGTAATAAGGTAACTCCAATTTTATCTTATGGGAACGGTAGGCCTTGCAGTAGTGAAAAACGAATTTAATAGTTTTTCACTTCCAAGACATGCAAAACATAAAGTAAATTTTCAGCTTTTTAAATACACTGCACCCTGCCCTCTGGGCTGTCCAGAGACTACCCTTGGGGTGACTTATGTCACAACCCCCTCTTGCTCCCTCTGTTTAGTGGACCCAGTCTGCAGTGCTCATGTTGCATTGCCCCAGTGACACCTTATGTCGCGCTGTGATTCCATGCCTGAGTTTCTCCACTCACCCTGATTTCATTACGCCTGAGCTTTCCAGCAATCCCTGAAACCTTGAACCAATGGCTTGCCTTGTTCCCACTGTACCTGGAGTGTTTTTCTTTGAGCATGTTTAGACAAAATGAAACATTTGTTTCCTGTTAATTGATTCCATCCGTTAGTTTGCACGTGCTCTTCATGTAAGGTCAAAGCCAGTGTACTAACATGTGTTTCCTTCAGGAGTCTTGGAGAGCCTTCCAGACTGCCACATGCACCACGTGCCACACTAGATCCTGCTGTATCCATTGGCCCATGAACATGTTATATAAACCACTCCCAAACCAAAGCCCCTTGGTTTTCCTATGTTCCTTGAGGAACAAGCTACCTTCCTACCCACTCACCTGAAGAACTGACCAAAACTGGTCAGCGCTCCTCTCTGCTGCAGTTCAAAGCTCTTCCAGTGATTTCCTTGTCTCCAACTCCCTCAACGCATCCTTTGTCTACGCCTCCTGCTCAGCTACTCCACTTCCCCAGCGACTTCCTGAGTCAAGACCTTCTTCAAACTTAGAAGAAGTTGATGCACTAGGCTAAGTACCTGATATCAGGTTAGTGTGCTCTATCCTTTTATAGTTGTAAGCAGGCTGGAGTATTGGAGTCTTCTAAACTATAGACTTGTCTTCAAGTTTCCTCTCAGTGACTTCCCTCCAGTTCACCTTGATTGTTCTTGTTCCAAACCCTTCTTGCAACCTCGACCTTTGAACTGTGTTCGTACAATGACTAGAGACTTTGCTTTGTGTTTCTTTGATGAACAGTAGTGCCAAAATAAGTCTCCTCAGAGCGCTTGATTCATGTGTGATCCTTGTACCGAAAGAAATGTTCCAAGTTATCCTTGGGAGTGTCTTTAACCCCAACATGTATTCCTGGTATACCTTTGGAGTGTCATACTACAACCTGTGTTCCTAGTATGCCTCAGGAGTGCCATACTTCAAACTGTGTGCCTAGTATACCTTAGGAGTGTTAACTCCATCCTGTGTTCCTAGTATACCTTGGAAGTGTTAACTGTGACCTGTGTTCCTAGTAACCTTGGGAGTGCCAGAAATTCCAGCCCATGTTTCGAGTGTAACCTTGGGAGTGCCAGAAGCTCCAACACATGTTGTGAGTGTAACCTTGGGAGTGGCAGAAACTCCAACCTGTGTTTTGAGTGTAACCTTGGGAGTGCCAGAAACGCCACCTTGTGTTCCTAGTTTTATTCAAGGAGTGTCAGAGGCTCCAATCAGTATTTTGATTCCATCCTCGAGGGTCTCAGAGATTCTACTGTGTGAACCCGGTTATCTTACTTTAATGCTGTACAGTTGAAGAAGTATATCAGTGAATGGCACTAATGTTAATGCAATGACAAAGTATCAGAAGGGCTGCTAGTGTACTGATGGTAATTGCCTTTTCTTGTTGTTTCCAGTGTATTGCATCTTCACTAAACCAGACATCCCTACTTTTGCAACGACAGAATGTCTCGGGAGCGACACATCCTGTTAAGCAGTGGGCATTGTCGCAGAGCAGATCCAGTACCGCAAGTCTCACCTTTTCTTATTTTGTCCCTACCACCCTGCTCCCTCGGGACAGTGCATGATTTAGGAGGGATAGGAGGTCCAGCATCGACTCCAGTGTCATTTCCACAGTTGGGACCAGGTGAGTGCATGACGATACATATGTATTAAAAAGGAAGGTTTGGGCCTGGAAATTATTTCTTTTGCCAGGTCAAAATGGCAGTTTAAAAGTGCACACATGGGTTGTAATGGCAGACCTCTCTCATGTTTTAAGGGCTACTTAAGTGGGTGGCACAATCAGTGCTGCAGGACTACTAGTAGAATTTAATTTACAGGCCCTGGCAACATGTAGAACCACTTCACTAGGGCTTACAAGTAAATTAAGCATGCCATTTGGGGATAAGCCATTTCTACCAGGTTTTATTTAAGGAGAGAGCAGAAGCACTTTAGCACTGGTTAGCAGTGGTAAAGTGTGTGGAGACCTATTGCCAGAAAAACTAAGTCAGCAAAATAGGAGGGTTGAATGAAAAGAGTTAGGGGGAAACAACCCCAAGGGAGCCAGATCTAACAGAAGGAAAACTTGACTTTAGGCCTACCATTGTAGCCTGACTGCTGCTGTTTAAACCTGGAGCTCATCTGTCAGAATAACTCTTTTGCCAGAGGGAAAACCTTCCTTTTAAACATTAATGTCGCCTCTATGTAGGACCTGAAGCACACAAGGTAGGGTGCACAGTAGTGAAATATGGGGCATGTGGAAATTTAAGGGTACCATGTCCCCAAAACATATTTTGACTTTGAAGGTCCCTGGCTGTTCTATG
The DNA here is from genome assembly GCF_964204655.1 of Triturus cristatus. Taxonomy (NCBI): domain Eukaryota; kingdom Metazoa; phylum Chordata; class Amphibia; order Caudata; family Salamandridae; genus Triturus; species Triturus cristatus. The sequence goes on from NC_140588.1 coordinate 446,187,487, forward strand.
AGAAAACTATAGTACAAAAATAAATATCAATCCTGTATATCTGGTTTGGGAACACCTAGAAAAATAATTCAACCAATATGTTTTAATAATTATCATATGTATATAATGCAAATTAGCTCTCTAGCATCCTGAAGCAGGGCTTAAAAACATTTGTCAAACTTTTGGACTCCTAGAGTTTCACCGAGGCGAATCAACTTGGTGTATCCGACCTGGGCTCCATTACAGTTAGCCTGCAATTGCACATTGGCCCTGGTCTACTGCAAACAATGAGTTACATTGACCCTCTACTTTTTCTTGGTGCTTTTTCACTTAAATTATTAAAAATTCATATCTCTCTTTTCGTATCATTTTGGAGTATTTTTGCTTTTTAAATGTTTCTCCTTTTTTCAAATTGCAGTCGGATATTTATTGTGTTGTGTCTTTAACATTTTAACTGATTTGGTACGTGGTAGTGCCTTATACATTTTAAGTTAAGCCTATCTGCTCTGTGCCTTAACTATCTAGGGTGAGCTCAGGTTAAAATGACTGAAAAATTTGACTGAACCTAACAGGATTAGTAGCTTTATTGCTTGTGGTGAACTACCATTGACTTAAATTAATAATTCACTTTCTTACACCACTGAACTCGAAATTGGATCCTAGGGGTCTCCTCGGCAAGAACAGGCCAGAAGAAACTGTTTCAGCTACACAGGACATGTTGATAGATCCACATGCCTTCCTTCAAATTTTACAAGCCTCCACACCACCAAAGAACCTTTCTGTAGACATTCTGGAAAACAAACTGAACTGCTTTATAAAAGCAAAGACTACAGAAACCTGGCAACCTAATCATCCATCCATTAATAAATTATTCATGGGCTGTAATAGAATGCCTAAGAACAGAATGCATCCTTCGGTACATCAGGACCCTTTGGAATCACACACTATGTATTCCACGCACTAAATGTAATAGGTCGGGTAATTATACTGCAAAAGCCAAGAACGAGGGCGCTCCTTTGGTTGAAAAATTAGATACCACTGGCTGACATCCATAACATTTTAACCATACTCATAACATACTAATTTAAAAGATTCTCAAATGAAAATAATGTATCAGACTATTCACCATGCATGACTATAGGAGCCAGCTACCCAATGGCAAGTCAAGGCAATGATTATGGTGAATGTAATGGTCAGGTTGAAGTATGGGGTTCGAGGTGACAACGCACATTCATTCATACGCATATCCCGCTCGAATAACAAGGGGTTTAGCCTGATAATGAAAGCAAATGATTAGTCCCATATATCATTTGAGCAACTATACACAGCAAAGTGAACCCAGAAGACCTAAAACAAAGTTGTAAATGAACCCCTGTATACAACCGAAAATGAAAGTGCAAAACCTGCTATTACCATTAAACATTTACAAGCCATATATTTTCGTGATATATAAAAAGCTTAGGGGCATATTATCAAGCACGGCATTAAAATTATCGCCGCTTTAGTGGCAGAAAAAGGCTTGATAATATGCCCGTGAGAATTCCAATAGAAGTCCATGTTGACACCAGAACATGGGCTTCTATTGGAATTCTCAAAGGCATATTATCAAGCCCATTATCGCCGCTTAAGCGGCAGATTTCTGGCGCTAAAGCGGCGATAATTTTAATACCGTTTCTTGATATTATGCCCCTTTGTTCCATAATCCGAAGAAAGAGCAAAAAACACATTTCAATATTAGAAACAATTGCTTGTTCTTTCCATTAAATTCCTTCTTTCCAACTCCCTGCTTTTGTTTAATTCATTTCTTGTGTTATATCCATGCTGTGTGTTGTTAACATTTCCATTCTACTCTTGCACGTTATTTTGGATTTGTAAGCTGCTGAAAAGGAATGTTAGCCACACCATCTCACAGATCATGCAGTAGGGCTTGCCAATGTTCCATATTATTCTGTTCCTGGACTGCAAAACTTGAGCTCCACTGCTAACTCGAAGCCCAACCTGGACAACAGGTTGTTGCAGGAAGGACAGACACGATGCAGAAAGCCCAGAAATCCTGATCACAGACCACACAGTGCTTCAAACATTGGTGGCCAATTTTTAACTCTGTACTTTGAACATCTGTACAGAATGCACAAAATATATGTTTTATGGTCCAAGAAGCAAACTTTTTACAGAACTGAAGATACACTGCTGTGCACAAGAAATGTATATTTATGATCTGATGGTTGAGCAGGACAGTGTAAAAACACCACACACCAGTCCTTCAGCTTTAAAAGGCCACTTTAATAGAACATGTCTGCATTACAAAGTTGGGAAAATACATTACAGCTAAAACATTGCCAACCTCACTAATGCATCTGCTTTTCCTAGCAAACCCGGCACCCTTAAACCTCCTTTCAACTCAACAGTCCAAACAAAGCACACATATCAATTTCCATTAGCTTAAAATGTCTAATTTCCCCTACAGTCCTCTCAATTTTCTTTCCTTTTGTTTCCCTTTTCAAATGTTTAAGCGTTCCTTTCCAAGCAACCATCATCCTCCTTTCTTCACCCCTTGCCCTGTCCTCTACATTGGAACCTTTTGCCTTGCAGTAAGCCATCTCCACTTCTTCCTTGAAAACCTCTTTCCCATCCTGCTTTGCTGGAAAAACCTCGGCAGGCCGTTTTCCAGACCAACTTCCCCACCCGCCATCTGCATTGATACCCAGTTCACTATGAACCAAATCTAACTCCATAATTTGACACCCAATGCCCCTGAAATCATCTCTTCTAAGACCATAAAGTAGGATGTATTAACTATAAAAGATTAATATACACTGTCACTACAAAACAAAATATGATCTTCATATAATCTTTCACTCTGCAATTCCACCCATATCCCTTCTTGAGCATGGAACACTTTCATTTCTCTAGTGACCTTTTTCCTCACCTTCTCAATCACTCCTTGCTTCCTCGTCCTCTCCAAACCTTCCTTTCCATCGAAGCAATCTCAAAAATGTAGGTGCCTGACTACAAATTCATCAACCACCACAAACCCGCCTTCAACTCCTTCAAAAGTCCCAATCCGCAAAGTTGCACTAAGTAATCCAATATGCAATACTAAAAGATCTTGATACCTGTACTCTTTAAATAGCTCAGCTAATGTGAGTAAGAGATGCCCCTCCTAACAACATCAATAGACTGACTGAAATCTTCCTTTCATCTAGCCCAAGTTACAAACCAATAGGAAGTTTGTTCATCTCCTTGGGTAACCAATGTACAAACGATTGTACCCTATCCAAGCGTTCATCTTTTCTGCTGTGGAGCCTGGAACACTGTAAGTCATAAGAGAATTCCAGCTTGTCCAATTTTGCTGTCCTGCCTATATAAGGGGAATGTATACCAAATTACTTTGCTTGCAAACCTAATGCTTCCAAACCTTACCATAAACCTGCAACACCTGAAAGCTGTCACCCATGAACCATCAAATTGCCTAAACATTTCTCCTGCAAATTCACCTCTAACAGCACAAAACTTTCCCATGGCCTCAATTGCCAAAGTAATTTTCCTCCCGGCCCATACAAAACTACCCATTTTCCTTTTCCCAGCTGGCCTGTTTTAGATTTCATAAGTCTATTTTGAAAAAAAGGTTTCTGTTATAATTGACTTGTGCTATTCCGTTCTCTAGCTGTGTCTTTCCTGCTGCTCAGCCAGGATGAGTGTTAGAATGTCTGATGACCTAACGGAATGCTTGAGTGCTGGCTTGTGTGTGGAGTGTCAGTTGGTGGATGCAGGCTGAGCGGTAGGGAGGCTGCTCCTGGTGGGGTTACATTTCCATCTACCTATCTTCTTCTAATGAACTTACCTTGTAACTAAGCTTCAATAAATCCAGCTTGTTTTATATACCTGGCTCAAGGACTTTTCAATTTACCACATTTGGCGACGTTTTGAAGAGAACCTACACGTTGAGGAAGGAAGGCTGTGGATACTCTGCTAAAGATACATGAACTGGAACTAAGGATCTCACTATAGAAATTGAAACTCATGAATTGGAACCCCAAGGAAAAGAGATTACTACGGAAACGCTTTGGTCAGCCCCACCAGTGTCCTTTGCCACCTGGACAGCCTGCAGCCCAGGGCGCTTGACCTTCTACTGTCGGTCTTCGTGCAGCTACTGTGGAGATTGCTGCCATCATACTGCCTTGGAGGAGTTGATCTTGCCCAGCTGTCCTTGCTACAGTCGTGGGACAGACTACTAATTTGGTTTGGTGCTCAGGAATTGGCAGCAGCTAACTGTTATGGGAAAACCGACAGACACCCCTAGTGAGCCGTTTTGAAGTGGGCTGAGGAAAACGGACACCCTGGTGAGCAGTTATGCTGAAGTGTACTGAGGAAAACCAACACCCCTGGTGAGCAGTTACGCTGATTTAGGGATGCAGAGGCTGGTGATGCCTCTGAACCTGCGGCCTGTGTGAGGCTGGAGGTGTCCCAAGATTGAAGTGTGCCATGACTTCTGAGTGCTATGGTTTGTCACTTTGCCGTCTTGAGAGAGAGCCAACACTGAAGTTTCCCAGTGTCCACGGTGAGGCAACTTTGGTTCGTGGTTTATTTTTGTAAGTTGGGACTGGTCGGGTTTGTGGCCGTTGTTAGCGCTTGCACTCTTTTGAAATCATCCTGCTGAGATGTTACAGGGCGAGCAACCTTACCTGTTACTGTCCACACGTTACTCCTCAGGGATCTTTTGTGACGTTGCACTCTACGCATCTCAGAGCTTCAGAGGAACGCAATCTGGTTCAGCGTTGTTGATGCGTGCCGCCATCTTGTGTTTGGTGTTTCACTGCAAGCTTGCATTCTATGTGGTTGCATACGTTTATACTCCATGTGTGCGCTTTTCACTCACGACTCTGTCAATAAAGTTTGTCAATGTCGCAATGTTCCAGTCGGCTGCAGTTGTGTCGTTGTGGGATATGAATGTCCTGATTGTCTTCATATCCTAGCTTACAGGTACTCTTTTCCTTATAGACCTTGTTCTTGACTTTACTTTTGACACAGTTGTGAGGCAGCCATCCAGTTTTTTTTTAATGAAGACGCATGTTGCTGTTGAGGAAAAATGGTATGGCAACCATTTTGAACTGAATTGCAGGACACACTACATCGTCGTTTACTATTCACACTCCATAGGGATCGGGTGGCAATATCAACATGGAGTTCTCCTATAAGAGATCACCTTTGAAGCGGACTTCGGGTGGAAGACCGTCCACCGGAGTATAAGTCTTTCCTTGTTTTTTGTTGTTGTTTCCCTTGCTATTTTTTGTAATGCTTGACTTCTCGTGTATTGGTGTGTGGGTTTGTTGCTAAATGGTTGTAGAGTCTATTACAGTGAGGTTGTGTGATGTGTGCTCCAGTTCAGTCTTCTAGTATGGCTAGAACCCTTTTATGGTATTATAGGTGGTTGGTGCCACTGTATGCTCTTATTGGGTTGTGAGTACCCTTTTGTGGTAAGGTTGTGGGGCGGTAGTGCTCCAGTTCTGGATCATAGGGAGGTGTGTTTTCCCTGTTATGTGGAGGTTGTGGGAGCTGTGTGCCCCAGTTTAGTTTTTAAGAGGTTTTGGGAGCTAAGTGCCCCAGTTCGGGATCATAGGGAGGTGTTTTCCCCTATTATGTGGAGGTTGTGGGAGTTAAGTGCCCCAGTTCTGGATCATAGGGAGGTGTGTTTCCCTATTACGTGGGGGTTGTGAGAGCTGTGTGCCCCAGTTCAGTTTTTTAAAATGAGGTTTTGGGAGCTAAGTGCCCCAGTTCGGGATCATAGGGAGGTGTGTTTCACTATTACGTGGAGTTTGTGGGAGCTAAATGCCCCATTGCTGGATCAATAGGAGATGTGTCCCCTATTACATAGAGTTTCTGGGAGCTGAGTGCCCCACTTCTGGATGTTTACCAGATTATCGAGTTTGAGTGGTATGCCAATTAGTGGCATTAATGCTTGTTTTAATTTTGCCTAAGGAAGGGGGATGGGGTGAATCCAAATGTGTTTATTTATGAGAATGCAATGTAAATGTTTAGTTTTGAGAATGCATTGTACATATTGATGTTTCCGTTTCCTTCCTTCACTTCTGCATTGTTGTTTCCCAAAGGAAGGGGAATATGTTATAATTGACTTGTGCTATTCCGTTCTCTAGCTGTGTCTTCCCTGCTCCTCAGTCAGGATGAGTGTTAGAATGTCTGATGACCTCACGGAATGCTTGAGTGCTGCTTCAGTGTGGAGTGTCAGTTGGTGGATGTAGGCTGAGCGGCAGGGAGGCTGCTCCTGGTGGGGTTACATTTCCATCTACCTATCTTCTTCTAATGAACTTACCTTGTAACTAAGCTTCAATAAATCCAGCTTATTTTATATACCTGGCTCAAGGACTTCTTAATTTACCACAGTTTCCTACTTCCTTTAGTTACTCAATTGCTAAACCCCCATAACTATTTTCCCCAATAACTCCTATAACCCTAATGTTCCAAATATAATCATACCTGTAAAAATTAGGTTATTAGTTGAGAGGGGTTTGAGCGCCTGTAGGAAACCGCCTCTCTGAACAGTACTAAAATTAAGTACACTATGTAGAGAGTGCGAGAATTACCCAAAAGGCAGGTAGAGGTAAAAGTAGATAATACTATCTATCTTTTTGTAGTAGTGTGGACGAGCAGTTAGGCTTATCAGAGGACAGAGTTAAGCATTTGTTGTACTCACAGAGGCAATAAATAAGACACATTCAAGAATACATCCAAGACCAATTTGTAAAAATAATGTAGATTTTCAAATAATTTTTAAGACCATATACATAGTTCCAAGGTAAGTACTTTCAGAGCTACGATTTTTCAAAGTTCTGAAAATATATCACTTTTGTGCATAATTACGCATCATTGGAAACAATGGAGAAAAAAATAGAAAAATGCATAGATATTCAGGCAATGCTTTCACGAAGTTCACGTTCTCGTTTTAGGTTAATGTGGGGACCAGGTCCAAAGTTCCAGCAAGAAAAGTTCAGGGGCATCCCGGATGGACCGGGAGCAGAGGTGCTGAAGTCTTGGAAGTTGGTACGCAAAGACATTGGGGGCCACTTGAAAAAGCACTGCATAGAGGGACTTACAGGTAATTCTGGTGGGACTGTGGAAAAGTGTATTTTCTATGTTAGCATAAGCGGCAGCCACTGGGTCTGTTGCATCCATTTTGTTTTTGTCGTTTCCATTCTGTTCTCTGCTGTTCCAACTACTGATCCCCTCTGTGTACAGAGTACAGGCAATGTGCCAATGGGCCACAGTAACTGTACTACAGTGTGACACATGTCTACGAGGGGCCAAAGCAGCTTCCTCGCATCACGTCATACTTATTTTGTTTGTGGAGCTCAGGCATACTTCTTCCTACCTTCAGGTTGGTCTGGTACCTGTTATATAGCCTATCTTCTACCACCTGTGTTTTGGCTCCCCCAGCATACCACCAAGATTTGCAATTATGTAACCACCACATTGGTAATAGGAGAAAACGTACCATCGACGTCTCTGTAGTTGATCAGACAGAGACCACATGGGAGCAATATACAGACTTAAACAAAGGATTCTTCTTCTTCGTTGGCCCAGTACAAAACAGCAAGCTGATTTGTCGTCTTACCCATACAATGTAGGCAGTGATTAATCAGACAACTGCGGCCTTAGGAAATTTGACAGAAGAACAAGCATCAATCCGTATGGTTGCTTTACAGAATAACCTTGTTTTAGACGTTAGTTTAGCTGATCGGGCGGAGCATGCCGTGTCATCGGAACCAGCTGGTTAACCATCAGTTGAGGCACACAAAAGTACAATTAAAGATTTTTATATATAAAAAGAGGATGTATGTTCAAAGTCCACAAAACGCTCCACAGTTTTCATTGAATTCTCATTCTTTATTATTCTTTCTTGTCATGCCCATGTATCAAGTCAACACAGAACATCTGACACGTGTTTCGTCCATCAGGACTTTTTCAAGGCTGCAAACAAATATATACCAATATACAATTACAAAACCATACAGGAACACAAAACACAAAATGTAATCGTTAAAAAGGCAGTATTTACAATAAAAATCTCTTCCACATAGACTGATGTTTGTACATTTGCGCTATGTCAGTTATTACCATTGATAATATATGATAATAGGGGGCTTGTGTCCACGAGTTATTTAAAGAAACAAAAACTCCGGTGAGAAATTTCAACATAGAATTGCAAAGATCCACCACCAAAAAGAGTCACCATGACCATGCACAAGTGAGGCCCATGCTGCAAACTTTAGAGAGGCACTATGTGCATGAAGAATTATTACAAAGATCTAACCTCATTTAAGGCTAGTATCTCACCTAGTGCGTATTCAACCAGAGGTTGGGCCACTCCTTCCTCACTTATTCAACCTCAATGGTAGCTAGGTCCTTGTCCCATCACAATCGGTCCTCTCCTTGTGGACCAAGTACTCGTATTTATCGGCTTGCCATAACATCCCCAGACTCTTTCTATCAGATAAAATATTCCTCAAAGACTGGTCACTAATCGCGTGGCGTTGCACACGCGATTGGTTAATTCTTATCATTAACACGGCCAAAAGGGTAGCAGATGCCATACTTATTGAGATTCAAACTTTGGAAGGGCAGATCAAGACCACCATCTCGAGCGCCATTTTCAAAAGGAATATAGAAGAGACAAACAAAACCAATAAAGAACATAAAGACACGATCTTATTGACAAAAATAGATAAGTTCAAAAAGGATTTAGCGCGCTTCTCCTTTGAAAAGGTTTATCCATACACCAGTGAGCAGTACGTTCCACCTGAGTACAATAGAAAAGGCAGAAGATACGGGTCCAACTACTCCTCATCTGGGTCAGACACCTATTCTACCGACTCAGATTCCCAGAACAATGCACAACCACCAAGGAGAGGTAGAGGACAATCCCGGCCCAACTTCAGACAAAATATGCCAAACCCTTATCAACAAGGAATACCTTGGTGGCCGCCCGCTCCATGGGGCTATCAACCTCCCTTTACCCAGCCACCGCCTCCATTTCCAGCTCAGGCTCCATTTTTTGGTCAACCGCCTTTTTTAGGATCAGGCCGTGGACGAAATCGGGGCAGAAGGAGAGGGCAACCACAGGTACATTGGCAGACGGAAGAACAACAACAACCAAATACCCGCAGCAGGAAAGGACAACCACAACCGGGGACAAGCACGAGCACAACGAGTTAGTTGTGAATTTAAGTACTAAGGTTCTGACACCCAATGAACAACAAGTCCTTAACAAAGGTTTGGGGTTTGTCCCGACTAACGAAGGAGATCCATTCCAACTCGAATGCGAAATGGCTAAATTCTTCAGGAAAATACGTCTCCACTTTTTCTTTAAGGATAAAGAACTTACAAATTCTTCAGATGACTCTTCTGACAAGAATACAGGCCTGAAAATAGCTTCCACTTTCAACCCTCCAGTCCATCTTGTTCCAGATCGCGTAAAAGTCTTTGAACAAGCAGTGATCCAAGATATTACCACCTACAATGCCAGAAAAAACAAGGTTTATCCCAATCTTTCTAAGAACGACAAACATGCCTTAATGGCTCTCACGAAAGACGACTCCATCACGATAAAACCGGCCGACAAAGGCGGAGCAATTGTCATCTTGGACACAGAGACGTATCGCACTGAATGTCTAAGACAACTCAACGATCTTACAGCATACAAACCGCTCACTGAAGATCCTACTCCCAGACTCACGAGAGAGATAAAAACCCTCATAGATGATGCACAAGCTGCTGGCTGGATCACAGAACAAGAATCACACTTCCTAACTACCAAACATCCGGTTATGCCATATTTTTATGTTTTACCAAAGATACATAAAAATCAAAGACCACCTCCAGGGCGACCGATTATATCAGGTATAGGTTCTTTACTAGAACCTCTTTCCACCTTTGTGGATTTTTTCCTTAGACCGCTTGTTAAGGAAATGCCCAGTTACCTGCAAGATACCAAGGATGTCCTCCGTTTGCTTCCAGACATCACTTTTGACACGGAATTGGACCTGTTGGTGAGCTTCGATGTGGAATCCTTGTACACCTCTATTCCACAAATGGAGACCTTAGAAGCCATAGAGAGTCTTCTAGAAATGAGAAACCTTGACACCATCACACCGGTCCATTTCATAATGGAGTGTGCCAGGTTGGCCATGATGGAAAACTTCTTCAGGTTCGAGGTACATCCATGGGCAGTATTTTCGCGCCGAGCCTAGCCAACCTGTATGTCCATCTCTTCGAACAGAACAATGTACTTACACAGTCCAATCCATTCAGAGACCAGATAAAGATATGGAAAAGGTACATTGATGATATTCTGGTAGTCTGGCATGGGCCTGTTGCCTCTCTGTTAGATTTCCATGCATGGCTGAATGAGAAGAACGATTTTTTGCGTTTCACGGTAGCTTATGATAAAACTCGACTACCTTTCCTAGACATTGTGATATGCCCTGACCAGGGCAGACTGGGGAGTGAGCTATACAGAAAACCTTTATCAAAAAACTCTCTTTTGAGCTTTCATAGCCATCATCCAAGATCTCTCCGGGAAAATCTACCCATTGGACAGTTCCTGCGCATTCGCAGAAACTGTTCTGATTTAACGACTTTCAATCATCATGCAGTAGATCTATCCAATCAGCTACAAGATAGACAATACCCGAAAAGTCTGGTCAGACGTGCTTGGAAAAGAGCCACCAACAATCATCGGGGAGCTCTTCTAGAACCTCCAGTACCAAAACCACCGTTGTCTAGAATGACCTTTGTCAATACATTCAGTACATGGTCCAACCATGTACAAAAAACGATCCGGAAACACTGGCGGATATTGAACATAGGGAACGAGGTTTTACCACCTCCCCTTTTCTCTTTCAAAAGAGGTACCAACCTCAGAGATAGTCTAGTACATACAAGACCACGGGTAAAACCCCCAACTGTTACCAACACCTTGTGGAGTTTACCACCAGTACAGGGACATTTCCCATGCGGCCAGTGTTCTGCTTGTCCACAAACTCAGCCTACCAAAACCATTGACATAGGTACTAATACACCATGGATCCTGAAAAAGCACACCAATTGCAATACAGAAAGAGTTATTTACCTCATAACCTGCCCATGTTCATTGCGTTATGTGGGCATGACCACACGAAAGATCAAAACGCGCATCAACGAACATAAGAGCACCATTAGACGGAACAAACAAGCGACCAAACTTACCAATCATTTTTTGTCGCTGAGACATAAACCAGAGGATTTGAGATGGGTGGTCTTAGAACAACCTTTCATCCCCATACATGTTACAGACATTAGTAGATTTCTGTTCATAAAAGAACAGAAATGGGTGTTTAAACTCAAGAGTGATCAACTGGGTTTAAACGATGATATTCCATGGTCATCCCTTTAATTCCGTGAGACACCAACAATTTGTGCACCCTAAAATGTTGAGACCATTACCATTTTAGCCCATAGGACACTATTCACCCATACTGCAGTGTCTATTATTACTACTATGTCGGTAACATCTTCAAAAGGGATCTCTTAATACCGTATATGGCATTTTAAATCTCTAGTTTCGAGGAAGATGTGACATCACACGAGTATTACATCTATGGTGTGATATTATGACAACACGAAGATACACGTCTCAGAACGATACCACACATGGCATTTTAAATCTCTAGTTTCGAGGAATATGTGACATCACACGAGTATTACATCCATGGTGTGATATTATGACAACATGAAGATATACGTTCCATAACGAACAATAATATATTTAGGGGCCCTTCACATGGACGGTGCTTTATCGCGCACAAGTTCATTAGAAACAGTCACTATGGCCGGACCTTACTAGCAGACATTCCAACATGTCGCCTAAATTCTTTCCGTACTCTGTTGAATACAGAAACCACACAATATACTACATTACCCAGGTATCCCGACGAGGAAACAACACACAAGGTATTTCGTACCCTTGAGCGCTCCGTAGCAACTAGCAATGCTGGACGCTCATTGGTGCTTATAAGGAAACTCCCCCGGTCGGTCCGCCACCTCCCCTTCCAGCTCAGTTGCCAGAGCGGGGTACCGACGGAGAGGTGAGTCCCATACTCTACTTTTGTTGTTTAATTCCATTTGTGCTATGTATATGAGTTGTTGGTTAGGCGCGAGCCCTACACGCTATGCTGCACGCTCCTTCACTCTTATGTAGACATAGCTTGAGCCTCCTCCATTACGGGTCTTCCGAATCATCATGCACTCCAGACGCACCGATCTGGGGCTGAACGCGGATTTGCATTACATGCTTTTGAATGATAGACCCACTCTCAATCCTCTGCAAAAGGCTCAGTGAATTTTAAATACATCAGCACACACACATATATATTTCTAAATCGTCTTTTTAGACTTTTCTAGATTGCTTGACTCTGCCATGCTTTCATAATTGCATTTTCAAACGACACCACGTGGAAGTTTTTTCTCCCTCCCCCCACTTTAACTAAACAGGATAAATTACCTAGGGGCAATTTTACTTTTTGATACTCTCTTCTTCATAGAGCGGTGCCTCACGTCCTGAGCGGATGCCAGGCGAGGCGAGGTACGTACCCGAAAACTGACGGGTAAGTGCACAAGCTGTTTATTGATATGACCATCATTGTGTTTAAACAATACGTCAAGTAGTATTGTGTTAATGGCCGCTATTACATCATATCTAGCCTTGTTCTGTGATTAATACTGATATTGTTTATAAATGAGTAGATTTTCTTTTCTCCATTGTAACCAGGTTCCTTTCCCTCAAAAATCCCTGGGAAACGTACTTGAACAATCAGGTCGTATTGGGTATTCATCCCAATCATTAGTGTACATAAGTTTCCTTTTTTCACACGTTTTTGCAGTAGCGCATATGGTCCTGATGAGAGCTTGGACTCCCTAGTCCAGTAGCCGAAACATGTAGACCGACACTCTGACAGTTATTTGTTAAGCTGTCCTCGCACTGTTTTTAAAGTGGCATCAAGACAGCACCAGAATAAAATTGTTTGTGTTTTGATAGCCATTTTTAATAGCACTTTTTCCTTTTATATTCTTGGCACTGCAAACCATCACCCCATCTTCGGCACCCACGACTGGGACTACCATATAACCACCATAATCACCTAAGTGGTTGGTTGTTATGGTTCAGTTCAGAGTTCCCAGATGATGAATAGCCACCTTGGTGGGTGATGGGAACTCAACCCCTTTTTGGGTAAACCCCAGATGGTTTTCACTCAATTGAATATATCAGGTTTTCACACAGAACTTTTAGACCCACAGTATTTTTTGGTATGATGATAACAGAGTATGTGCCAAAGCCAACAGATAGTGATACACCTATCGACAACGAGACGGATTAACTACAGATAGTCGACATCTCTGTCTCCATCTAGCATTAATTTCCCATATTTAAGACCACAATGAAAGCCAACAAGGACTGACAATCATCAAATCTCTCTCAGTTCCTAATGGTCAACCCCTATTAAAACCAATATCCATAATTATTATAATTATAATTATAAGGACAGTACATGAACAATTACATGTTAGAAACAACTATCTACAAAAAGCATTGTGCCATATGTAAGTGGCACTTACCAATTTAGACCAAAAACAGCCAAGAGTTCTTACCTTATCTACTGCGAAGTCAGATGGAAGTCGTAAACATCCTTATTCTATGCCTCATATGTAGACAACTGTCTCAAAATAGTAGTCTGTGCACCTCCTTATTTCAGCTGCCAAAAACCTCGAGTCCCCTAGATTAGGACTCACTCATATTTAGAATTGCCAGACAGGTCATGATACACCTGAAAATAATCAAGATATATAAGTCGTAACAAACGGCTTTCCTATATTTTAAAAGGCAAATAGTCTACCCGTTATAGGCACTAATTGTCATCCCAATCGTATTGTAACACAAGCCATAATCTTTGCTTAATAATCACATAAAAACATTTATTTCCCATATTCATAGCCTCATCCGATCCTTGTTTTATTTTTTATTTATTTATATGTACATAGATAAACGTAACGGTCCGGCAGAGGATAATTGGAAAAATAAAACTCCATGTTCCCACACCGCGACCAAGGTCCTTTTTTCTGACCCTAACTACGGATTTGTACCCAAACAACATAATTAACTTAACAAATAAGACCCACACACTGCCCCATGGACCCAGCATGCATTTAAGACTCATGCCCTCATTTAAAAACCAGTAACATACCTGTAGACGGGACCTGTATCAGCGTCTCGACTCCTACGTTCTAAACCGACGAATTACTCAGCTTACGGCTTTTCACCCTTTAGCAAAAACGTGCGTGTGTATAGACACAGAAAGAGGACTGAGTGTCTACTGCTAAGAACAGAAAGTCGTGCTATTTTGGGCCGGTCCTGGAGTGTTTCCCGTGCAAAAACCGGCATCATCGGAACCAGCTGCTGTGTCTACATACCAGATAATTCACCGTCCGTTTATGCAGCCACTTCCAAACTACACAAAATAGCCACTCAAATACATCAGGAACCAGGAACATGGACTTGGACTGGGTGGGTTTGGGACTTGCTTTCAACTTGGGGTTTGAAAATATTATCAGTTCTATTTGTATCAATAGCTATTATTTTCTCTTGCTGCGTGTGTGTTCATTGCGGACCAATGCTCTGTTCTCTCTGTACTTCTGCCTGTACCTCCTGCATACCGTCTAAAGTGAATGTTCAAGATGCAAATGCCCACTTAGCGATGGAACGAGAAATAGGCACACTTCTGGCAACAGATGTTGAGGACGTATGTGATGCCCCTTAGATGGGACAAAAATTGTCTTGGCTTATGCTAAAAGGGGCGACTGTGGAAAAGTGTATTTTCTATGTTAGCATAAGCGGCAGCCACTCGGTCTGTTGCATCCATTTTGTTTCTGTTGTTTCCATTCTGTTCTCTGCTGTTCACCTTTTCACCGTACCCGGGCTCATAGCTATCGAACTGACTTATTTGTATTTGTATTTTTGGATATTTGTAAAGCGCAAACTTTCGCTCCGAAGGGAGCATCATGGCGCTGAGCGTGCGTATAGGGATCAGATAATGAAAAATCTAGATTGCTGCCAGCACAGAGATATCAGATTGCTGGTAAACCCAGGTCTTCAGTTGTTTCCTAAAGAGGTGCTCGGTCTCGGTCAGTCTGAGGCTTAAGGGCAGTTTGTTCCAGGCCCTAGCTGCTAGGACTGTAAAGGTTCTTCCACCCCTGGTTTGGTATTTGTATCTCGGAATCCTGGTGAGGTTAGCGCCTGAAGATCGCAAGCATCGTGCGGGATTATAATGAATAAAACGTTTGACGATGTATTTAGGACCTATATTTTTCAAAGATTTAAAATCTGTAAGTAAAAGTTTAAAAAGGATTCTCTTGTGCAGTGGCAGCCAATGAAGGGAATTTAATGCAGCTGAGGCTGAGGACCTCCTGGGCAGTTTTAGCACCAGTCTTGCCGCCGCGTGCTGTACACTTTGCAACTTCTTCAAGGTGGACTTTTTCACTCCTGCCATCAACCCATTACAGTAATCGAGTCGGGAAAGTATCAGTGCTACCACGACAGATTTCCTGGAGGCAATGGGGAGGAAGTCAAAGAATTTCCTTAAGGATTTAATAAGACCGAAACAGCACCCGGCCGTAATCCTGACATGATCGTCAAAGGATAGAGTTACATCAAATTGCACACCCAGATTGCGCGCAGCAGACACTGCACTAGGTGGGGCCTCTGAGTCTTTGGGCCACCAATCCTTCGGGCAAAAGAGTAGGTCCTGGCCCAATGGTAAAATTTCAGTTTTACCACTGTTGCACCTCAAGTGGTTTTTATTCAACCACTGAAATACCTCCGTGAGACAATTCTGAAACCGGGGCTCTGCACCCGAGTGGTTTTTGTCAATAGAGACGACAAGTTGGGTGTCGTCGGCATATGATGTAACGAGGATCCCATGAGATTCTATCACAGTGAGAAGGGGTGCCATATATATGTTGAAAAGGAGTGGGCTTAATATGGACCCCTGCGGTACTCCCGATGTAATGGTTTTATCACTGGATAGGTGAGGGCCCAAAGATATAGATTGGGACCTATTGGACAAAAAGGATTTTATCCATGCTAAGGCTGTGTCTGTCACACCGATCTCTCGCATCCTGTCAATCAAAATGACATGAGAGATAGTATCGAATGCTGCTGTTAGGTCGAGCAGGATGAGGACGGCTTGCCTTCCTTCATCCTGCAGGAATTTGATGGAATCAGAGAGTTCTATCAAGGCCGTTTCGGTGGAGTGGCTAGGGCGAAACCCAGATTGCTGGGGGTGAAGAATGTTATGGTTTTCCACGAAAGCTTTTAATTCCCAGTGCACAATCTGTTCAGTGATCTTTCCTAGAACAGGCAGAAGTGAGATAGGGCGCATATTCGTAAGGTCCGTTGGAGATTTATTCTGCTTTTTCATCAATGGTTTCACGATGGCCTTTTTCCATTCATTAGGCACTATCCCTGATTCTAAGGATGCGTTTATGATGGTGTTGATGGTAGGGTTGACCACCTCGATTAGGTGATGCAGGATGCGAGGAGGACAGGAGTTGGTTGGTGCTCCTGATTTGCAGGCCAAGATCGCCTTACGGGTCTGTTGGAGGGAGACAGGTTGGAAATTGCGAAGGGAATGGTGGTTGTCAACTGTTTGTTTTGGGGGACGCAGAATAGAGGAAATCAGAGGAGGTGGAAAGTCCTTTTGGATTTTTGCAATTTTTTCCTCAAAGAAATCTGCAATTTGGTTACACAAAGTTTCGGAAGGCGGGATTTCGGGCTGGAGAGCTTTGGGGTGAGTAAAGGATTTGACTATGGAGAAGACGGTTTTTTGCTTCTGATGGGCATCGTTAATAGCTTTTGTGTAGTACGCCTTTTTGGCATCCTTTATGCTAGAGAGGTATAATTTCCTCTGTTGAACATAAAGGGCTCTTGAGGCCGCGTCGTATGTTTTCCTCCATTTCCTTTCTTTTATTCTACAAAGTAGATGGCTCTCAGTTAGGGCCTGGGTATACCAAGGGGCACTAGACTTCCTTTTAAGGCAGTTCATGTGATCACCTTTAGGGTCAGAATTATCTGAGATGATCTGATCCATCCAGACGTGGAAATTGCGAGAATCGACCGAAACATCTCCCGTCAGTTTAGGGGCCGTGGCCAGTGGTTGGGTATCGGGCCTAATACGGCCAATCACCTTTCTCCAATTGAGCGAGGCGAAGGGTTGAGAGCGCTTGGTTATTAAGGAGACAAGAGCTTGTTTCTTAATGACAAAGGGAATGAAACTATGGTCAGTCCAGATTTGCGGAATGGGGGGGGACGTAGTCATAGAGCTTAGGTTGGAACGATGCTGTCGAGAGTGTGGCCAGCTAAGTGGGTAGATGAAGTTACTAGTTGGGTCAGTCCAAAGATGTTCAGGGTATGCTGGAAGCAAGTAGCATGAGGGTCGACACGCGATTCCAGATGCAAGTTCATGTCTCCTAGTAAAGTGAAATGGGGATAGCGTAATATGAGTGACCCGAGAACTTCATCTAGGGAGTCCAGGAAGGGGGTGGCATTACCTGGGGGGCGGTAGATTAGGGCTCCTGTAAAGGAGGTAGAGGCATCAAGTTTGATCGAGAAACCGATGCTCTCACCTCCCCTGAGAGGGCCCAGATCAAATGTATGACAGAAAAAGGATTTTTTAACAAGGAATGCAACCCCCCCTCCCCGTCTGATTGGTCTGTCTTTCCTGAAGATAGTGAAATCCGGAGGAAGGGCAATGACCAAATCGGGATTAGAAGAGTCGTTGAGCCAAGTTTCTGTAATAAAAAGGGCATCGAGATCATGACCTATTATTAAATCGTGGATGTCTTGGCTATGACTACACAGGGAACGGGCATTGATGAGGTCTCCCTTGAAGCTATTACTGCCGTGAATAGAGGGAGCAGAACTTTTAGGCAAATCAGGGGATGACCCGGGAAGGGACCAATTGCAATGTAGGCATGAGAAGGGGCCCCAGAGAGAATCAGTGGGGGGACAACCCTTACACGGAACACCTGTCTTAAAACGCAATGCTAATAATTCCCTGTTAGTATACCTGATGGTAGATGGTTGTGATCTGGCGTGTCCTGCAACCGGCGCGATCCTGGCGCGGACGGGCGCAGACGGGCTTGGCTTAGGCGCGGCTTCGGCGCGCATCCGGCGCGCCCGCTGCGCCAGCCCGCTGCGCCGTCTGGCAGGTCTGCACATTATATAGGAGGAAAGGAGGGCGGGAGGACGGCGCGACTAGAGCGCTCCCCCAGCCTCACTAAAGATGGCGCCCACAACAAGTAAAAAGTAAAAACAAGTAAAAAGTGTTCCAAGATGGGTTCAAAATTGTTGCCAAAATAAAGATTATCACCACGTTCTGTTTTACACGCAGCTCGCAGCCCCAGTCCCCCTCACTAGGGAGAGCTCCGTTTAGGCACCGAGCTCACTGGAGGGCCCTATTAAATATTCCAGGAGGGCGGGAGGACGGCGCGACTAGAGCGCTCCCCCAGCCTCACGAAAGATGGCACCCACAGCCGCCGAGAGTCAGCTAAAAAGCGGCTGTGCAAAGTGGAAGGGAATCACAGGAATCACAAGATGGTGAGAGTGTGTCAGTGTGCCTGATTTAAAATTCCCCTTAACGCTATTAAAAAGCCCCCAAGAATAAAAACACAACAAGTAAAAAGCGTTCCAAGATGGGTTCAAAATTGGTGCCAAAATAAAGATTATCACCACGTTCTGTTTTACACGCAGCTCGCAGCCCCAGTCCCCCTCACTAGGGAGAGCTCCGCTTATCTGACCTGGCCTATCTGATGTACGTGCTGGGAGCTGCAACTGCCGGTGCGCCTATCCCAGATGTTATCAAATGAATGCTTATTGCCACCATAAACATTCCCTACTCCCCCACCTTATTTCCTGACCACCTGGTCACTAATCTGCTCCTACCTGCCTGCAGCTATTGCTCCGCCTAAACTTGTTTCTTCCAGTTTTCCTGCTCATGCAATTGCATTGCAAACAAACAGTATATAAGGGTGATGGTTTTTTGTATTCGGTGTACCTCCTCCCACAATACTCTAGGGTGTTGCTCGGACGTGGTCCCACTCATGAGTGTTTAATAAACATTGGTTTGTTTACTTCACTCCAGTGCCGATTTCTCTTTTGTTAGTCTTCCGACCCGTGGACGAGAGGGAGACCCTGCACCAGTGTGCCCACCTGGGGGTACATTTCCACAGGACTCCTTAGAGGGAGGAGATCACAAGGGTCTGGGTACCTCAGAAGCAGCACTGGTTGGCCAATGCTGGGGCTGGTGGGGCCGGCTGCAGAGCGAACAGGTCAGCCAGGTGTTGTGCGTCTTTGAACTCCTGGTGGTCAGGAGCAGGCAACTTGGAGAGGCGATTTCGGGACAGCTGTGCCCCTCAGAAAGTTGGTCTAATGTGTCTTGACATCCCTCAACTGGTGCTTGCTTCTGGTGCTTCAGGTGTGGACTCTTCTTCTTGGTGTTTGCCATTGGGGGTCTGGTACCCCGGGTGTTGATACGTTGTGGCTCCGGTAGGTTCTAGTGCCTCCAAAGTTAGTGGAGAGGCAGATCTAACCCTCCGGAGCTGTTGTACTTTTTCTTGCTTCAGTTCTGCATCAAGGTTGTTCATAAACCAAACTTCACAAGATTGTTGCCTGCAGAGTGCAGGGGTGTGATACCTTCACTCCAAGGAAGCTTCATTTTCCTGGTCTTCCTTGTCCATTGAATTGGATGTTCAAGTCTTGGGTTGCCACCCAAATATCTACACCCTCTAGTGGCCACTTACTGTGAAAAGAGGCACTATTCTTGTACTGATAGGAGGTTTTTTCACCATCCCAAGATGGTGGGATTTCAGGAGAGGGGTTCACCTCACCTGCCCCACCCTACAGGTGGTGCAGGCTAATTTCTCCAAATGCTGCATCAAACACACCAGCTGAACAATGCTACTGACTATTGGATTTGTGGCAAGATTCCTCCCCACCAGAACACAAGAGGAATGCTGTTATCACCACTGCCATTTTCTCACAACGGCTCCTGCCAAGCTTGGTTTAAGCTTCTATATGCTTCCAAGGTATTTAATCTATCTAAAACATGGAACGTGGGCAATCTCAATGCCGAACTGAATAAAGCATGCTTTCCCAACGAAGGTGGGGACCCACAAGCGAAGGGGACCATCTTGGAAATGGAAGAATACAGTAGGGGTAATGCAGCAACAAAATATGTGTATCCAAACACTAGGCCGGCTAGAGGAAACGGGCCACCTGTTATCTCTGTTGCTCCAACTACTGGTCCCCTCTGTGTACAGAGTACAGGCAATGTGCCATTGGGCCACAGTAACTGTACTACAATGCGGCAGATGTCTACGAGGGGCCGAAGCAGCTTCCTCGCATCACGTCATACTTATTTTGTTTGTGGAGCTCGGGCATACTTCTTCCTACCTTCAGGTTGGTCTGGTACCTGTTATATAGCCTATCTTCTACCACCTGTGTTTTTGGCTCCCCCAGCATACCACCAAGATTTGCAATTATTTAACCACCACATTGGTAATAGGAGAAAACGTACCATCGACGTCTCTGTAGTTGATCAGACAGAGACCACATGGGAGCAATATACAGACTTCGACAAAGGATTCTTCTTCTTCATTGGCCCAGTGCAAAACAGCAAGCTGATTCGTCGCCTTACCCATACAATGTAGGCAGTGATTAATCAGACAACTGCGGCCTTAGGAGATTTGACAGAAGAACAAGCATCAATCCGCATGGTTGCTTTACAGAATAACCTTGTTTTAGACGTTATTTTAGCTGATCGGGGCGGAGCATGCCGTGTCATCGGATCCAGCTGCTGTGTCTACATACCACATAATTCACCGTCAATTTATGCAGCCACTTCCAAACTACACAAAATAGCCACTCAAATACATCAGGACCCAGGAACATGGACTTGGACTGGGTGGGTTTGGGACTTGCTTTCAACTTGGGGTTTGAAAATATTATCAGTTCTATTTGTATCAATAGCTATTATTTTCTCTTGCTGCGTGTGTGTTCATTGCGGACCAATGCTCTGTTCTCTCTGTACTTCTGCCTGTACCTCCTGCATACCGTCTAAAGTGAATGTCCAAGATGCAAATGCCCACTTAGCGATGGAACGAGAAATAGGCAAACTTATGTCAAGAGATGTTGAGGACATACGTGATGCCCCTTAGAAGGGACAACAATTGTCTTGGCTTATGCTAAAAGGGGCGACTGTGGAAAAGTGTATTTTCTATGTTAGCATAAGCGGCAGCCACTCGTTCTGTTGAATCCATTTTGTTTCTGTCGTTTCCATTCTGTTCTCTGCTGTTCACCTTTTCACCCTACCCGGGCTCATAGCTATCGAACTGACTTATCTGACCTGGCCTATCTGATGTACGTGCTGGGAGCTGCAACTGCCCGTGCGCCTATCCCAGATGTTATCGAATGAATGCTTATTGCCACCATAAACATTCCCTACTTCCCCACCTTATTTCCTGACTACCTGGTCACTAATCTGCTCCTACCTGCCTGCAGCTATTGCCGCGCTTAAACTTGTTTCTTCCAGTTTTCCTGCTCATGCAATTGCATTGCAAACAAACAGTATATAAGGGTGATGTTTTTTGTATTCGGTGTACATCCTCCCACAACACTCTAGGGTGTTGTTCGGACGTGGTCCCACTCATGAGTGTTTAATAAACATTGGTTTGTTTACTTCACTCCAGTGACGATTTCTCTTTCGTTAGTCTTCGGACCTGTGGACGAGATGGTGACCCTGCACCAGTGTGCCCACCTGGGGGTACATTTCCACAGGACTCCTTAGAGGGAGGAGATCACAAGGATCTGGGTACCACAGAAGCAGCACTGGTTGGCCAATGCTGGGGCTGGTGGGGCCGGCTGCATAACGAACAGGTCAGCCAGGTGTTGTGCATGTTTGAAGTCCTGGTGGTCAGGAGCAGGCAACTTGGAGAGGTGATCTCGGGACAGCTGTGCCCCTCAGGAAGTTGGTCTTACGTGTCTTGACATCCGTCAACTGGTGCTTGCTTCTGGTGCTCCAGGTGTGGACTCTTCTTCTTGGTGTTTGCCATTGGGGATCTGGTATCCCGGGTGTTGATACGTTGTGGCTCTGGTAGGTCCTAGTGCCTCCAAAGTTAGTGGAGAGGCAGATCTAACCCTCCGGAGCTGTTGTACTTTTTCTTGCTTCAGTTGTGCATCAAGGTTGTTCATAAACCAAACTTCACGAGATTGTTGCATGCAGTGCGCAGGGGTGTGATACCTTCACTCCAAGGAAGCTTCATTTTCCTGGTCTTCCTTGTCCATTGAATTGGATGTTCAAGTCTTGGGTTGCCACCCAAATATCTACACCCTCTAGTGGCCACTTACTGTGAAAAGAGGCACTATCCTTGTCCTGATAGGAGGTTTTTTCACCATCCCAAGATGGGGGAATTTCAGGAGAGGGGTCCACCTCACCTGCCCCACCCTACAGGTGGTGTAGGCTAAGTAGGGACCCTCCTTTTAATCAAATGTATTTCCCTCACCTTTCCTCCCACCAAATGTGGAGCAGGAAAGGGGGCCTGGAGGTTCCTGGATTGGATTTTAAAGGTGACATTGCCTTTGAAGCTTCCCCCCTAGGAAGGCATCCTGTCCTGGAGGGGATGTGATGCACCTCTGCCCAGAGCAGGCTTTGTCTCACCCCATGAGGTCAGAAATATGGCAGGCTGACGAAAGAAAGTCAGGAACTACACCAATGCTCAGTAGGCTTTCAGGACCCTGGCATCAGTGAGGATTTATTAAGGCAAGATGGTTGGTATCAAACACCATAGGAGTCAGTGAAGCCATCATGGAGCAGGGAGTTCGTGTTGACAAGTATCCAACCCATGGGCTCTTTATGTCTTCCCTGTGGACTTACAACATCTCAGAATGGACTGGACATTGTAGGGGCATATAGGCTCGTTTTGATATGACAACACATAGGACACAGTGCACCTTGCCTTAAGGATAAAGGCCTGTAGTAGGGGTGACTTACCTACATGCCATGTCGACTCTTCAGATTTCTCTACATCAAGACATGCAGCTTGCAATAGCAGAGTGCATAGCCTTGGTGAAGTTTTCCTGAAATGGCACCACCAGTGCTGCAGCCCCAGAGGACCCTCTTCAGTACCCATGCCCTAGGTACCAAGGGTGCCATTTATTAGGGACTTACAGGGGTAAATGAAGTGGTGCACATCATGGTACAGTTTTTGGGAAAAAGAACTGGCACTGGGAATCTGGTTAGCAGGGACCCACTGTACATACATTCAAAATTAGATCAGGCAAAAAGTGGGGGCTAACCATGTAAAAAGAGGCACTTTCCTACAGACCCACTAAGGTAATAAACACATTCCTTGTCAGGGTGAACCACACAAGTCCTAAATAAATCTGTGCTTAACCCTCTGTTAGCTTGGCACAAAAGCAATCAGGCTTAACTTAAAGGCAATGTGTAAAGTATTTATGTTGCACTCAAACAGTAATAAAGTAGAAACATAAAACAAGAAAAATGCCAAGCCAATTTAGAAAAATAAAGAACATTTAAATAAATAAAATTACACCAAAGTGAAATAATCTTAAAAGTAGAATCAGAGATTTGGGTTTTTAAAGTTTAGGTGAAAATGGCATCAAAAAGTATAAAGTACCACTCGTGGTTATCTTGTTGTGCTGGATGGATCAAAGTCACAGGTTCAGGTCAACTGCTATGGAGTGTGGGTCAGATACAGGCAACAGGTATGTGCCAGTGAAGAGTTTACCTTCTCGGTGTACAAGATCACCCGAGGCACCTCAGTTGGATCTTAGCTTTGGTGGGAGAAGTGAAGAGATCATTGTCTATGCAAGGAGCAGGTTACCACGGAAGTTTCACACTGGCGTGAGGCGTGGGCAGTCACCGTTTGGCACAAAAGGTAGGTCACCATCAGAACTTCGCATTGGCAGGAGATGCGGTGACCATTGTTGATGCGAAAATCCTGCTTGCAGTTGACAGAAGCTCCATACCTCTGGATTTTCACCTGCAGCAGCAGTCTTGAGTAGGAGGAGTTCACTCTGATGCTATTCAAGGGTCCAGGACCTGGGGGCACCTCTTGGGATCAGGACTCTCTCCAAAAGAAAAAAGAAGCCAGCCGGTCAGGCTCAGGTATGCCTAGCTGGGGCCGGTCAGCTGGACAGTAACAGGGACACCCTCTGAAGCTTGTTGTGTCACTGTAGCTCAAACAGGAGGTCAGCGAACTGACCATTGGTGTCACTTCTGGGAAACTCAGGTTAAGACAAGCAGATCCAGTCTTCCTTTTTCAGACAGCAGGGCAGTCCTTCTACTGATTCTTTCACAGTTCCAGGAATGTTCTGATGAGAGGTTCTAAGGGTGCCATCTTTGTACCCAGAACAGGCCTGTGTGTGTGGGGGGAATAACCCCTGGCCTACTCTGAAACTAGTTCTGGCCAGTTCTGGCCAGTTATTCCCCTTCCTCTAGGTATGACTCCAAACTGCATAGGGTAAGAAAGTGCAGGCAGGCCCAGGTGTGGGCTATATTTGCAAGTGACAGGATAGGAAGTTTTGGAAGTCACGAAGGGTGTGAGCCCTACCTTTTTGCAATATTATCTAAATTTGGTTATGGGGTCACCTTCAATGGTATTGTCAAACTACTCTACAAACATCCAACTATTCGGAACAAAACAGGTCCTTACATATCTGATCCCACTCAGCAAGGCTGCCCCTTATCCCCTCTTCTCTTCTCCTCAGCTGTGGAGTCACTAGCTGAATGTGTCCATACCCGAGTTGATGTAGGTATACCCTTGGGGGATGGGACATACAAAACTTCTATGTACGCAGACTTATATGTGAGAGATCTCCATTCCATTCCCTCCTCACTGGCTCTTACTCTGTCATCGTTTGCCTATGTATCGGGATTGAATGGCAAGGCATTGACGTCCTCTCTCTGCCCCTTCTCTGAGACCACCCGGGACCCGGGGTGCTCCCTGAGTGGGGACCCAGTGTCATGGTGTGCTGACACCTTTCGCTATTTAGGCATTCACATTTATGAGAGAAAAAATTACCTTTTTGATGGTAGCAGTAGAGCTACAATTGCAATACATTCACAGCTAGCTTTTTGGGGGACTCTGCCGCTGTCTATCACTGGCAGGATTGCCCTCACTAAAATGGTGATTCTTCCCCGGCTTCTCTACGAACATACCTCTCTACATTCCCCCCTCCTTCTTCAGTAAATTTGAGAGAACGATTAGAGATTTCATCTGGGGAACATCCAGAGACTGTGTTTCCATTAAAAAGCTTTACCTACCCACGGGTGAGGGTGGTTTTGCTGCTCCTAACTTTGAAAACTATTACTTGGCCGCACAGTTACAATGGATTGCCAGATGGCTGGCTTCCCGCCAGCTATCTGACATGGCCACTCTACACCCACCCATGTCACATCTCTCCCTCTTACATTTGTTTCATTCCTGTGCAAAATCCACAAATACTACCGTAGAAGCCTATTCATCACCCGCTCCACAAGACCATATGCTCCTGCTAGTCCTCTCTTGGGGGCACCAAAAGCCCGAGGATTACCACTGCGGCCTAGCTACATAACTGGGATACGGCCGGCATACACAACACTAGGGATCTCTTCCAAAGACGGTTCCCTCATTCCATACACTGAGCGTGTCTCGGAGGAGGGACTCCATCCAGGTCACTTTTTACTGCATTGCTCCCTTATTGCAACCCTCTCAGCCCGATGGGGCAATTTATCCACAGAGCCTCCCACGCAACACACGATTCAATACTTGCACCTGTTGGGCGACGGTGGCCACCTACCCAAGTGGTTTGCCGCCTCTCTTCGTCAACATGCTGCGATCTCACTAGACTCCTTAAGGCTCCATTGGAAGGGGACTTGGAGCGCCCTTTCGCTGACCCAGAATTGACTGCTGTCCTGGAGAGCCCCACTCAAATACCTCGCAACCAGTGCTTCTGCCAGATCCAATTCTATATTTTACACAGAGCATACCTCACCCAAGCAAAGATTAACGAGTATTTCCATCACATACACTCTACCTGTCCCAGATATCACTTGGCAGACATAGACTTTTTACACATGCTGTGGCGCTGCCCCATTCTCACTGGGTACTGGACCGCGGAGTCTACCACCCTTGCCCGCTGCACAGAACATGACATCCCTTTCCAGTGGGGGATCTATCTTCTACATTTATTCAGTAGAGGAAATATAAGGTCACTTCTCGCTTTCTAGATCTGGGCATGGCAACTGCTAAGCGACTAATTACTAAGATGTGGAGATCTCCTGTAGCTCCCCACGTTGTAGCGTGGCGTCGCTCTATACTGACATGGGCGAAAGCATAGAGCATGGCCCTACACAGAGAAGACTTGCTAAGCCTCTGCAAAGTCCCACTGGCCGCCAGCTGGGATGCTACTCTAGCTGATCTGCAGAGAGACGGCACAGACCCTGTAGATTCTTCCATGGGGGGGAACAGACCGCTGTAGTGCCATTAACAGGAACACCCCTTCAACCCTACATAAACAGGGTATACTTTTAGTAGACCTCTCCCTTAACCAGTCAGCGAGCCCGTATTTACACACACGACACTTACTCGCTTTATAAACAAGCACAAGCAGTGCACATGCAGAAGAGCACTGGGCGGGAGCATCACGGCAAAATACCACTAACAGTTACATCCTCCCTTACTTTTACTTACTTTGTCCTCATTTTGTTGTGCCCTACTCTCCCTGTTCAAAATCTGTGTTACAATACTCTTGTATTGCATGAATTTTCATGGGCTCCGTGGTGGTACTTCCACCATAGTTGGTGTCCGCATCTGGTCCTCATATATGATTGCTTTGTTCATCCTTCATATCACATTACGTGTCCTTGTAGATCCACACTGCTCAGCTCTCCTGGGGCCACTCATGTAGTTGTATCATGCATGCAAGTGTTGTTTCTTGATTTCTTCTGTGAAAAACAATAAACAGATTTATGGAAATAAAATACCAAAGGGTGTGGGCACAGCCCTCAGGTTACCCTTTGAAGCTCAGGAGGGACTGAGTACAACTCATGTAACCATGCTACTCAGGAGAGGAACACCCTGCTTCACACAGAAGTCCCTTTTCTGTCTGGAAGGAATAAACATTACACCACAGGAGAGGTATTAGAGTAATGCAACCCTGGACATTGACAGAAAGGCACATTTGGTTTAGGCAGAAGAATGCCAGCTTTTTTAGAGTGGCATTTTTAGTATAAAAATTTTAAATCTGACTAACCCATTAAAGAGCACTTTAAATTTCAATTCAAATGAGTGGAAGAAGTATTTCTCTATCTGTTCATAAACTGAAGTTATGACCTATTAAGTGTAATAAGGTATCCCACTGTTATCCTATGAGAGAGATAGGCCTTACAATAGTTGAGAACGATTTTTTTGACTACCAGGATATGTAAAATTGGAAACCACATAACCTACTTTTTAAATACAATATGCCCTGCCCTTTGAAACTTTAGGGCCTACCTTAGGGGTGACATATGTATTAAAAAGGAAGACGTAGGCCTTGCAAAAGGTTTATTTTCCCAAGTCGAAACGGCAGTTTAAAACTGCACAACAGATTGCAGTGGTAAGCCTGAGACATGTTTTACGGGGCTACATTAGAGGGTGTCACTAGAAGTGCTGCATTCTTCTAGTAGCATTTCATTTACAGGCCCAAGCACATGTTGTACATTTACTAGAGCTTGTATGTAAATTGAATGTGCCAATCAGGTGTAAGCAGATTTTACCATGTTTAAGGGAGAGCATAAGCACTTTGCCACAGGTTAGCAGGAATATAATATGCAACGTCCAAAATGCCAAAAAAAAGGTTTCAGCAAAGGAAGGAAAAAATCTGGAGTGACCCTGCAGAACAGGCATGGTCCAATATGACCCCCTCTAGCAAAAAGCTAGGTTTATACTAATCTATGCTGTGATGGGCTTCTCTGCTCAGGCAATAAAACATGGGCATGTGGCCTCTTCTGTAGTGGCACTTGTCAGTTCAATGTGACCATGAACCTAGTTGGTTCTCTCTGTCAACCCCCTCCTGAGCCAAAGCACTGACCAAGGGGGGACCCTTCCCCTCATCTATGGACGCCAGCTGTGAGGTTCCTAACCTTAGTCTGCTTACAGATGCATCCCTGTAGGCACACAGTACCACCATGACCGACAGCCCATTCCGCCCCTTGGATCCGACATATGTCACGAACCCAGGGAAAACTCTCCCCAAAGTGACAACAACCAAAAGAGCGAACACAAGGAGATGATGGACTGAGTGCTGAAACTCACCCACAGTCATAAATCTGAGTTGAATCCATCATCGTTCTTACGCTCTATTCGCCACCCCAGTTCAGTCAGACCCAGCTATATGCAAATCAGTCTTGACCATGTGCCTAATGGGAACAGTCTAGCCCGAACTGCCAAGCCAGATCTTCCCTGGACCAGAAACAAGCATCCTGGGACCAGTTTCGGGGATAACACCCCTCATCAGCCAGGCTAGCTTGAATCCAGTGGCAAAGTGAGCAAGGGACCTACGTCTGGGCATACCCTGCCAACGTAGGGTGAACATAGCAAACACAAGGAGAGGATGGACAGAGTGCTGAAACTTTTCAAACATTCACCCCCAGTCACAGATCTGGGTTGAATCTATCATCGTCCTTAATCTCACTTCGCTACCCCAGTTCCGACCCAGCTATCTGCAAATTAGTCTTGACCCTGCGCCTCATGGGAACAGTCCAGGCCGAAATTCCAAGCCAGGTCTTCCCTGGACCGGAAACAAGCATCCTGGGACCGATTTCGGGGTAACACCCCTCATTAGCCAGGCATACCCTGCTGATTTAGGGCGAACATAGCAAACACAAGGAGATGAGGGACGGAGTGCTGAAACTTTTCAAACACTCATCCCTAGTCACAGATCTGGGTTGAATCCATCATCGTTCTTAAGCTCACTTCGCCACCCCAGTTCAGACACAGCTATATGCAAATCAATCTTGACCCTGTGACTCATGGGAACAGTCCAGCCCTAACTGCCAAGCCATGTCTTCCCTGGACCGGAAACAAGCATCCTAGGACCTGTTTCGGGCTAACAGCCCTCATCAGCCAAATCACTCTTGACCCTGTGCCTCATGAGAGAAGTGATAGTTTGCTGCTCAGACAGGGCATGGGAGCCAGTGTCTGCTCTCCACCCGGCTGTGCAACACAGCTCGGGTTGGAGAAATGCTGTTAGAAATGGGGTTTCTGGTTGGCTAGGGTATGCACCTAAGCCAAGCAGAACCCACCACTCTAGTCAGGATAAGGGAGTTACACACCCACGATAACCCCTGCTCGCCCCCTTGTTAGCTTGGCAGAGCAGTCAGGCTTATCCCAGAGGCAATGTGTAAAGCATTTGCGCAACACAAACATGCACCAATGACACACTAGGCACACCACGAAAGATACTCCACACCAGGTTATATAAAAATAGCCTTTGTATTATTCATAAAAACACATTAGACCACAATCACATAAGTCACCGTGCCACTAGGCACTTGTCATACTAGGGCATGCAAAAACAAAACCAATCATAAACATACATAGGCCATAGCCCCCTTTGTATCATGTGTATAGCACATAAGCCTACAAATGGCAGAAGCCTATATTCACCGTGTCATAAGGTAAGCAGATCTCTGGCTATCTCCACAAATCACTTCACTGTGAGTGAATCCTAGGCGGCTGGTCAGGGTATAAACCTTAAGTTACTAAAAAGGCCCACTGTTACCTTTGTATGCGGAGACTAGGGGCCCGTGTACCTCTGTGTTCTCTGCTCCCGACAAGGCCCTGGCGGCCCTTGCTCTCTTGGTCCAACTCCCTCAGATGGCTGCTCACGACTCCGGAGGCACCCAGAGGGTTGGGGGAAGACTTAGAGGCAGGGGTAAGAAAACAGAAGGTGCTTCTCTGATTCCCGGGATGTGGCGGTGAACTTTTCTCACACTGGTGGCTCAGAGTGGGGAAGCGGGAAAGCTCCTTCCGGGTTAGAGTGCGTCCTCGCTACCCCGAGGCTTGATGCAGCTTGCTGCTGCGCGGGCTGCAACTTGCTCTCAGTTTGCTCCCGGGTGCTAGGCAACGTCTAGTAAATATGGCGTCGGCCTCCGTAGGGGAGAAAAGCAATGAGCTTAGACCCGGACTCTGACCACAGGCCGTGAGCGGACGGCGACCTCGCCAGATGGCTTCCTCCCACACGGGACCTCGTGCTAGACTGGGAAGCAATTCACTGTGCAGTGTGTGAACGGAGCCCACAGCAACTTCAACAAAATGAGGAGCTCCCATTAACAGTGTGAAGGGAGCAAGGCACAATGTTCCCTGTAAAAAGCCATTCCCAGTGAGCCCTTGCAGAGCTAAACACATGGGGCTACGCAGAGGTAAAGCACACAGGAGCTCTGTGAAATAAAACAAACAAGAGCCTTGTTCCAGCACAGCGCGATGGGCGGTTTTAGGAAAGAGTACCTGGAAAATTTGATGTCCCCGAGTTTCCCACAACAGGAGGCCAGCACACTCAGGCCCTTGAAAAGCCTTCTTCAAGTAGGTTTACGGCAACGTTTCAGTCCAGAAGTGATCTCAAATTCAAGGGTTTTAGGTCTAATACTTATATCCCAAAATGTCTTTGTTCTATTTGTGCAAGGGTCTCTGAGCCCAGTTCAAACCAGTTCTGTCCTCACTGGTGCAGTATGACCACAACGGGTGGAGACAGCATTGTTCAAGGGAGACAGGCCCTATTCAGGTGCAAGGGAATCTCCTCTCACTACTCTAAATGCAGCCGAGCCCTATTCAGTTCAGCTCTGAGTCATTGAGACAGTGAATGCACATCCCAAGCCCCTGTCAATCCAAAACCAGACAATCAATACACAAACAGGCAGAGGCAGACAGAAAGGTTAAACAAGAAAATGCCTACTTTCTAAAAGTGCCATTTGCAAACACATAATTTAAAAAACATCTTTATTGAAATATGTGTTATTAA
The DNA here is from genome assembly GCF_964204655.1 of Triturus cristatus. NCBI lineage: Eukaryota > Metazoa > Chordata > Amphibia > Caudata > Salamandridae > Triturus > Triturus cristatus. Next base: position 446,218,631 of record NC_140588.1, read on the forward strand.
ATTCTGAGTTTAGAGAGCCTAAACTTTATTTCTCTATCTTGTCTCAATGGTAAGTTATACTTCTAAGCTGTGACAAAGCATTTCCCATTCTATCCTATGGGGCATGATAGGCTCTCAATAGTGAAAAACTAAATTGGCAGTATTTCACTATCAGGACATATCACACCTTTCACTTACACTGCATCCTGCCCTTGGGGTACCTTGGGCCTACCATAGGGGTGTCTTACATGTAAGAAAAGGGAAGGTTAGGGCCTGGCAAGTGGGTGCTCTTGCCAGGTCGACATGGCAGTTAACAAACTGTGCATAGACACTGCAGTGGCAGGTCTGAGTTACCTTTTCAGAGCTACTTTTGTAGGTGGCACAATCTATGCTGCAGGCCCACTAGTAGCATTTGATTTACAGGCCCTAGCACACTTCAGTGCACTTTACTAGGGACTTACCAGTAAATCAAATATGCCAATCAGGGAGCACCAATTGTATCAACAATTTACAGAGGGAACACTTGCACGTTGACACTGATCAGCAGTGGCAAAGTGCCCAAAGCATCAAAGCCAGCAAAAATGAAATCCAGCACAGCATAAAAAGTACAGGCAATAGAGGCAAAAGGTCTGGGGAAACAACACCAAAAATGCCAAGTATAACAAATGCTAAGTGTGCATGTCTGTTTGGCTGTCCTAAGATGGCCAGCAAAACCAATACGCAACCTTACAGGTACTTGCATGGATAGTCGAAAGACGCCCCATGCCTTAATTCTAGCCGGACAAATTCCAACATCATCCTGAAGAGGACGGCGGCCTGTTCTATACCAAGGTTGGCTGCCAGATGACACACGCCTACAGGTAAATGGGAACTTAGACCACTCTAAGGTATTCTGACAGACTTGCCCACCCTATGCTTTTTAGAATCTGAAGTGCTAGGTAGGACAGCAATTATATGTAGACATATAATGCAATGCAAAGGCACGTTGGTTGAATTATTAATTCTGGTCACCCTTCTTGAAATGCTGATAACATTGTTTTGCGCCATTCTATTAATCATTGCAGCACAAATATTTTACATAAGAGTGCAATTGCTTCAATAAATGTTTGAAATGCCAAATTGACTACTTCTTGTGTCTCCCTTTGGGAATCCCTGATTTACTACTGAAAGGGTAGAATCTATTTCCACGATTTCCTTGGGGGAATTAGGGTTGTCATGTTCTGAGGTTGCAAACACCATCCGGTGCCCTGTCAGGTTAGCAGCTCAGATGGCACCCGTTTCTGGTAGTTTCCAGATGCCAGGGATGGTGATGGCTCTCACACAGGTAAATGTGTATTGAGGCCAGACAGTGCACAAAGAAATCTGATGTAAAGATAGTGGATCTTCTTGATATGATTGCTGGAAAGGAATTGTGCCTTGCCCTAATAACACTTCAAAGAGTCTTTCTCAAGCACACACAATGAGACCTGATACTAGCCATTTGGGTCACTATGCAGGCCGGACTGAAACCCAGGAAAGGGGAAAGGTCATCCAAAAGGGGAATCCATCACCTACAAGCTGGACTGGGCATAAAAGTGGCACACCAGAACATCGAGTGCAAGGCTTTGGACCCAGACCACAACAGCCGCAACATCAAGGACAGCTGGAAGGACAGGACCAATGAGTCTCTCCAGGGCAAGTGACACTGGTTCCCTTATATCCCCTGAGGACCACTTGAAGGTAGACCTGGACTCTTTGCCCCACAGATGCCCTGCAAGTCTGCCAGGAGAGACTGAGGTCTGTGGTGGGCACAGCAGGGGAGAAGGCTGGTGCAGGGATCAAGTGAAACCACTCCCTGAAAAGCGCAACCTTTTGAGGTCTGGGGCCTGCTGAGCTCACCACTAGGAGTAAAACGAGCCGAGGATCATCAAAATCAGCCCAAAGGGGCCCGTGTTATGGGCTTTTGCAGTTTCTGCCCATCGAAACATGTCTACGGGGAAAACAGAATGTGTGGTGCTCTGTTGCAATTACTTTCAAATTCCCCCATGGAGAGCTAGAATCCCAGAGACAACACAACCCTGAATCATATCCTTTGCCTAAGAAGGGTGTTTGTGTGGGGCTCTCTGCCCATCCCACTCCGGGTGAAAGAACAGTTGATGGTCCGAATGATGAACAATGTCATACATTCACCCCAGTACAGAGATCTGGCCCTAAATCCATCGTTTTTTGCTCCCCATGCCATTCCAGTTTGAACCGAGCCATATGAAAATCTGTCTTGACCCTGCGCTCAATGGGAACAGTCCAGCCCACACTGCAAGGCCAGGTCCTCCCTGGCCTGTAAACAAGCACCCTAGGACCGGTTTTGGGAATTCCGTCTATCAGTTGTGTGTCTTTTGCACCCCCCCCCCCCCCCCCAACCCCCCAGGCCAGCATACACTTCAGAGGAAGCCTATGACCCCAATCTCGGACCCCAAAGATAATGAGTGGGTCACAGAACCCCATCCCCAGATCCAGAGGAGCAGGAGACAAGTTGCTCCTGCCACAGGAGCAGCAGAAGCAGAAAGACCAGCAGAAAGACCAGCTCCAGTGCACTGCAAGAAAGAAATGAGTGTTCAGGGAGCTGGCCAGGCTCACAGGTGCCATTAAGCCTGATCACTTTGTGCCAAGTTACCAGAGGGTTAAGCAGAGGTTTATTTAGTGTCTTTAATGACTTTAGTGGTTCACCTTAACAAGGATTGTGATTATTATTTGAGGCATGTTCTCATGCCCCTCAATTACTACTCCAATTTATTACAGAGTCCCTATCTGCACTTTCATCTTCAACCACTCATATGATCCATCATCCGAGTTATTCATATTCTTATAGTTCCTCTTCCTCCTTACTCCAATTCCTCTTTTCAATTCTTCTTGCTTTCTTCACACCTTCCCACCACTCTTCCTGCCCACTTCCCAATGCATCAGTTCTCACCTCCTCCTTATGTGATACTATTAACGAAATTGTCACACATACCATGAATTGATAACATGGTATGTCAACTTTAAAGATGAAACAGAGGATTGTAGTGCAGTGGCAGCTAGCACCCCTAGAGAGTGCTGAGGCAGGCAGATGGATGGGGGCACATTAAATAAAGAAAGTAAAAATTAAGGAAAGAAAAAAAAAACACATACCTGCTCAAACGTCCTCTGCTCTCCGGTCCGATCTTCATCTTCTCGTATTCTCCTCCAGAGCTGGACCCTCAACACCTCCCTTAGCCAATCCTGGCGCTGCTCTCATGCTGCGTGAGAGAAGCGCCAGGATTGGAGGGAGCAGATTCTCTCGTCGCTCCCGAGGACACTGGAACCCTGCACTTAAAACAGCTGGATTAGAGCTTTTAAAGTTCACGTGTCTGGCTGGCCGTCGCACGACGACGGGCCAAAGGGACACGTGCACTTTGAAAAGAGGTAAGGCAGCCCACCCTCCTCCCTGCTGCTAACATGCAGCAAGCCCCGCCCTGACACTCAGTTCGGGATGGAGGGGATGAAAAATAAAATGGTAATAAATGAACTTTATTACCATTTAATTTTTTATCCCTGGGGCATTTTTGGGCATTTTGGTTAGAGAGGTGACGCTCCTCTGCTCAAACGGAGGAGCTGCCCCTGTTAAGTGTCACTCTGAGTGATGCACAGGCAGCATATCAGTTTACAACTTCAGATTGGTCCACTCTGGCGAGTGTGATCAGAAGTAACAAGGCAGAACAAAAGGAAATATGCTGAGGATGCCTTTTAGACTGAACAGAGTGTACTGGTCCCTGGGCCATGATCCTATCACTTTAATTCAGCCCTCAGCTCTGCAGTAAATAGTTAAAGAAATTTTTGCCCATTGCTGAACCTGAAATTGTCTTTGTGTCACCTCATTTCTAAGATATCACACTGGCTAGAGGCGGCTCTCCTACCACGTGTGACGGGTCTGCTGTTCTGGCGTAGACTGCTTCTTTCCGAGCACTCACTGTGAAAGATGTTGACTGCTGAATTGTAGCTTATGATTTCCTAACCTTAATGTTGCCAAAACTTCAGAACTGGCTAAAGGAATCATGACAAGCTATCATATTGCATCATGCCCAAGAGCTACCAGGCTAATTAAAACTGTCCAGAAATGTATGGCGCAATACTTCATAGAACTTAGTGGCTAAATGTAAATCCTATATTATATGACAAACAAAAGCAGCCCATATGCCAGTGGAAACCTCAGTGTATAGATTTCTAAGAACAAAATGGTTCATCTGGAACATATTTAAGATAATACAATATTCGTGCAATGAAATCGATGCGTACAAAAAAAGATGACCGCATTAGAGCTAGCCTTGCTGGTAACTTAATTCAACATTTAATGCACAAAGTTAATACATCAGCAGCAATTACGGTTTTTACATCTTTCTATAAAAGGGTGTACAATGTCCCCAGTGCAAAGAAACCACAGCAAAGAAAAAAGTGAACATGTGAGAATAGAAACTGAGTGTTCATAAAAAGCACATAACAACAATCTCTATTCAGATTTCAGCCAAAGATTGGTCTGGAGTTTGAATAAGTCACTATGTTCTGACAAGTTTATGAGCTGTTGATTGACAACAGTGGTTTGACCTCTTTAAAATGTTACGGTCTCATTAGAACTGCAGAATGCAAGGGACATCTAAGCAAAAGGTGTAATAACAGATGTTAATGACAGGCACATAGAATATTCTGCTAGGCTGGGAAGGAAGGAGAGCAGAACTATCTCTCGGTGTAAGATCAGTTTGGTGTAGTTCCACAGTCCAGACATTTAATCTAAAAAATGTAAGAACACCAATAAGAGAATGTACAGAATGGTAGGGTCAGCAAAATTGCTAAATTGTCCTTTCAATGCGTTTCTTCTATAGTAGGCTGTTCTCGCCAGTGGGTTTAGTGTACAATGTAGTTGTTAGATGTTTATCTACAGTGACACAGAACAACCACGCCTTCTTTCCATAGCATGTTTGCACCTTACTCATCCCCACAGTTCAACAACCTGAACAATGTAGCGTCCTCTGAAGGTATGTTTTAAGACACCTTCGTTGTAGCCCTCACCAAAGTGTTCTCCCTCACACGCTAATGCAGCCCTTCATCTGGATGACTTCAGTACGCTCCCACCAGTGATCTTTGGCCTCAGAAACTATCTGGAACAAAAAAGTAAGTTCTGCCAAAGCAGCGCTTCCAACCCCCGCCCCTCCTCTATCGTTTCCCACTCCCCCCCCCTTCTGTCCTCCCGTGTTCCCCATTCCGTCTTCAGAGTGACTAAATATCTTAAACCATCTTTCCTTTTCTTTCCCCCACCGACCCAGCGCACGAGCCCCCATCCTCAGGAGAACCCCGAAGAAACTAAGGGCCATATGTACAAGGAAATGACGCAGTGCTCACCATTTCCAAAACGCAGGTATGCACCGTATTTACAGGAATAAGGCGCGCCCCTCTGTTTTCCCTAGCACTGGTGCTATAAACAGCTGCCTGGAGCCAACACTGATTCCCTTGCACCAAAGCGCAAGGGTGCCTGCGTTGCAGGGATGATTTGTTTATGTGCAGGAAGGTGTCCCTTCCCGCACATAAACAATCAATAATGGCGATTTGCAGCACACATAGAAGTATTAAATCACCATTATTTAATGTCTGTTTTGTACATGAAGGGACAATTTCATGCACAAACGCAATAATTAATGGAGTTTTTCTCTTTCTATGTGTGATGCAGAAAGAAGCACACATAGAAAAAGCAAAAACGAGGCGAAATAAAAGTATTTCTCCTCATTGCGCAAATCTAACGCCTGCTTTTGCATGGCGTTTGTTTTTGGGGCCGCCTCAGATTTACAGATCCTTGTAAATCTAGGGCAGCCTCAAAAAGCAATGGGTGTTCCAATGGAACGCACACAGCAACACCCATTGCAACACCCATTGCACGCCTCTTTCAAGCAGATACCTGCGTGGAAGGGTACCATATTACAAAGCGGCGTTCAGCCACAAAAAGTGGCTTAACGCCACTTTGTAAATATGGAGCAGAGCATTGCGCCACCAGAACGGCTTAAAAGTGACAACCCCGTGGGGCACTCCCCTTGTGCATATGCAAAAGGGTGTTGAAACATATTGACATATGACATCAAGGGAAACTAGTACCTAAAAGGACATTATTAATTAACCCAATATGGGCACCCAGCTGCTCATAATAACTAGGGGTGACCCTAATTCTTGACTAAATGGTCCATAACCCTTGACTGGAGACAATCCTGGTGGGTTCCAAAATCTAGGAATTCTTGTTTTCACCTCCGTTCATCTCTCTTACTGGTGAAGGAAACTCAATTTTTTTACCTTTTTCTTAACCCACAAATGATGATCTTTATTGCTGATAATTTACTGAATCTAAAATCATGATTTTGAAAAAAACATTTAAATTGCATGTTGTCTGGTCCAGTTCCCCCTGCTTTAAAAGGACCTAACCCCATGTAAATACCTGTAGGTGAGAAGGTGGATACAAAGGGGAGTGATGGCTCACGTGATGAAACTGAACAAAACACAAGTGCACAGTAGCATCATGGCAGAGTTTCTGTTCAGATCAAAAAACTGTATAATCACTTAAGTCCACAAGCTACTCTAGCTTGGATTTAAAATTGTCACAGGGCGTGTGAGGCCATCAATGTGTGCCTTCGATTACCAAGTGTGCACTAGTGCTTGATGTGTTGGAGCAGTGCAGCTGTCACTGTCTCCTCAAGGAAGCCCCAGAAATGACCACTGTCCATATTAAGCCTTAAGGTGCAAAGCAAGCTGATGCACGACATGCAAGCGTCAAAAACTCAAGAAGCATTGGCCCAGCCAAAAGGTCTGGCATTGGTCGCAAGCTTTTTGACTTTTGCAAAAACCACGACAGAACAAAACAGGAATTGCCAAACGTTATTGTTGGGGAAGATGCCAGGCCCTCATTAATCTAAATATAATTGAGTACAAGAAGAAATATTTTTTTGGTCCAAAAAGGCACACATTGCCCTAGTAGTACTTGGCACTAAAAGGAAGCTACTGTGTGTGTGGATATGCTCCTTGTGAAAGGGGAGCATGTTGTAGCAAAGCATAGCAAAGTCAGACAACAGCTAAAGCGGGCTGTGAGTGGAAGAAAAATTTGAATGACACAACGGAGTTATGGATTAAATTTGGCTGGAAACCCCTTTAAGTAACTATATTAAACACATATTTGTAGTAAAATCAAAAGATGAAACTAACACCAAACCGACTTTTTTTAACATCTTTATTAAGTACAAACAAAAACACTGACACTGAAGGGAATTATCTTTGGTGTCGATGTGCTCCGTGTGAAAGAACACAATGCAGTCAGTCAAAGTGAAGTTAGCCAGTGGCTGGAGTAGGCTGACCACCTGCCCCTTTCTGTATGCTGTAGTGGGCATAAGAAAAATGTGAATGACACAACAGACTAATGGATAGAGACTTCTGGCTGAAAGCCCCTTTAAGTATGTATATTTATACAATGAAAAAAGCGTGGCTGGGTTCAAGTTTTGCGCAAGGCCATCATCAATAATTTCAGTGTCCAAAGCACACAGAAACAAAACATAAAAGTTAAATGCCTGTTCCCGAGCAAAAAGTCTATCTCAAAGGTGTCTCCACAGAATATCAGTCCATATCCTTAGGTATTCAGAATCTTCTTTATTTCCATGATGATCCTTTAACGTCACAAAACACAATCGGTATAATCAAAGAGTAGCCAGCCAACACGTGTTTCGTCCCGGGTTTATCACCCATTGACTTCCTCAGGGCTCAAGAAATTTCTGTCTTCAAAAGCTGAATAATATTCTTCTAGTATAGTTACAAGCAGTCAATAAAAAATATGTATAAGTCGATCACTTCCTATTTCAGCACAAAATTATATAATGTGCACAGATATCTCGTAATGGGGAGAGTACTCCTGACAACGTAACAGACGAAAATGAAGTAAAAGTACTTCATTTTCGGCTGTTACGTTGTCTGGACTACTTGCCCCCTAACAGACTGGCTGAGGCATTAAACTCCATCACTAGTGCCACTGCAGATAAGGAGCGAAGAGGTCCTGGCCGATCTGAACCTGCAAGATTGCGGGCAGACAATGGAATGAGCTACAAGACCTACATAGACTGGATGGCCATTCACTAAATTACTGAGACTTATTGCATCACAGCGCCATATCCAAACCCAGAGGGAGCATCATGCATGCAGACTAAGAAGAGTTGATGAGACGATGCATGGGACATGAGTCAGATAAGTAGCACAAACTGAGTAGCCTCACTCGTACACCATTGTTATGAATATGATCGAAGGCATGGGGGTTGGGGGATTGGGGCCCGTTGGACCACATCTCCTCTGAAATTGGGTGGGTGACGGGCGTTCTGCAATGGTGGGGTGGCGGGTAGTTTGAAGTCCGATTTGCAGCGAGGCAGGGTGGGTGTGTGGTTTTGGCGAGTTAAGGGGTTGTTTAAGGTTAAATGCATCATAATGATTACCATGTTATTACAGCACACAATTGTCACCAGACCATGTTCACTCTATCAGATACATACCGGTCGATATAAACACAGAAGGTATCCCCTGTGTGAGTTCGTAGGTCCGCCTCAGCCCCCCTTGCCCCTCGAAGTACAAGGCCCACTAGGATACCCACATGTTCACAACAGCGACCACTGACACCCCCAGTAGTATGCAATCAGAAGCGACACTGAATTTACTCTCCTGGAACGTCAATGGCTTGGGGGATAGGATTAAAAGGGGGGTCGTCCTCCAACATATCAAAAGACAGGCTGCTGATATAATGCTGCTGCAAGAAACCCATCTAGTGGGGAATACTTGCAAGGCTCTGGACAGATGGGTATACAAACTTACAGTCCATGCTAGTTGTACCAGTGGGACCCGAAGAGTCGTGATATTAATGAAGAAAAATCTTCCATTTGTAGTAACTCAGACGCACATGGACAGTTAAGGCGATTCGCTGAGATGTCTGGGACCTGGGAGGGAAGACATATGAGTATCCTCTCCGTATATATACCCCTGCACTACACAGCGTGGCACTGCTGGAACTGAGTAGAATTTTCCTCGCTCTACCGGAAGGTGAAATAATGATTGGCGGAGACCTCAATATGATGCTCTGTGACCAGGTTGACAGATATCCTCCAAGAGGAATCACACGTCCCCAAAACACAATGGATGAGTTAATAATAATGAGTCAATCTAATTCCAGAGGGAAGGCGTGTGGTTCGCAGTACATTATTAACATTGAAATTAACCAGATACGAGACATGAATGGGTATGTATGACTAAAGACAAATTAAATGCCTAATCCAATAAAGGATGCATCAATTATAAATCATTTCAACATTGAAAGAGAAAACAGACTGCAAAACGGGCATGTAATACATTGCATATATGCTAACATACAGAGACTGTGAGGAAATTATATTTTTGCAGGTTCACCATCCACATTTTGCCCCACTTTTTGACTATTACATTCTTGTGTAATAACCCTGTGATGCACTGTGCCCTGTTGCCCAGACCTCATTGCATCTGCTCTGTTCTTTAAAACTGTATGTTTAATTGTTTTATACCAAATTGGCCTAGGTTGACTTACTGTAAGTCCCGGTTATATGGTACCAGAGGAACCCAGAGCCTGTAAGATGAAGGGTACCTCATAGACAGCAGCACTTATTGTGACACTCCGAATGTGACAAAGTAAAGCATGTTTCCCAGCTTGCCACTGGAGACTGGTAGAGATGTTTTAAACTGCTAACTTTACTTTGCCATTTAAAGTAATGGCAAAGCCCAAACTTTCATTTTCAAATATATATAAGTCACCCCTAAGGCAGGCCTAACTAGCCCTAAAGCAGGGTGCTGTCTATTAAAAAGTAGGACATGTGTCTTTACATGTCCTGACAGGAAAAACCCCACATTGTTGTTTTCACTGTAAAATAGCTAGTAGCCCCTTTGGCAAGTACAAGGTTACCCACTGACAACTCAGCAGTGCTAACTACTGAGTGGTACTACTAAATATGATACTTCAAGGTATCAAAAGCATCATTACATTAAACCCGACTTGATGCACATTTTCAGTAAATAGCAACTTGAGAAAGTTGCCACACTATTGCCCATGTTTTCCAGTGACCGTTTACAGTTACTGGCAGTGAGACAGCCATCTGCCCTCCTGGGGAGAGGTGTGAACGACTCTCAAGAATGAAAAAAAAGGACCTGCCAAGAAAGGAATTGTGATCTCCCTTCCTGGCAGGAAGGTTAAACAAGGTAAAAGCCCAAAAGGTGAGCGTCAAACAACAAGCCACATTTTGAAGGGCAAATGGTGGTCCACCAGAGTTGGAACTGCTCTTTTGTTTTTGCAGGCAGGCTGGCATCATGGGCAGAGAGAGAATATCTCTTGCCAAACCAGATTTTAAATGGGAGTAAATCCTCAAGTAGTCACACCTCTGTGGTGGGCTAGGGAGCTCCACAAACCAAGAGAAGAGTTCTGCCATGTTGGGGTGGGCAGAATAGTGCACCCTGGGATAGCTAGAAGCCACACTTGACAGGAAATTGTCATCAGTAAGATGGAGACCTGGTACCCTATTGGTCAGCAGCCACTGCATCCCCAAGGGTAAGTTGTGGGCATAGAAAAGTCTACCTTGGCTCCCAGACCTCAGATCACATCCCCACTGGAGAAAGGACAGAAGATGGATTGCCCTGCTATTCCCTGGACCCGGCAAAGAGAGGCTACACCAAAGAATTAACTACACCTGTTGATCCTTTTGCTAGCAAAGAGAGGACTGTGTCTGTGATGTCCTGCCCAAGGAAAATTTGTCCCTGAGACCCAGGCAGAAGAGGTGACTCCAAAAGTCAGTTGGCTGACTTGCTGTTAGAGCTCCAATCACAGCCTACCTGAGCTAGTTTTTAGCCACAATCGCTTGATTACCAATGACCTCTGAGGCGCAGCCTGGGAGACCAAGTCTTGACACTCAAAAGTTGCACCCGAGTCTGCTGGCCCCTAGAGAGGCTGTCAAAGAGCAGTTTGGCCACCCAAGATTGACACTAGCTTTAGTTAAAGGGAACCACTGGTTTCACTGTAACCAGAGACCAGTAGACCGGTAGCAACTATTTTCTGGATGAACTTTAACTGGATTTCGAGAAACAGCGAGCCCTGTGGCCAAAGTTGCCCCATCATGTTCGTGAATTGAGAGGTGGCCAAGGACAACCCCATCACTGGATCAGCATTGACAGCATCCTTCATCATCTTCACCATTCTCTATCCCTGCATCAGGACCACTCCATTGATCTCTATGGTGGTTCTCCCATAAAGCCTGGAGGGGTGTAGTAGAGACTGCTTTTACTGCAAGGTAGCTGTCCTGCCAAGATGTATTGGCCTCTGTGACTTGTTGCCAGAGTTGGTATCCCCAAAGCTGTCCAGAATAACTGAAAACAACTTTACAAACGTTTTCCAATTGCTAACCACAGTAGTTTGTGATTTTGGGACCAATCTCAATTGCTCTTAATGTGAGACTGAAACATAAGCCATTCAGAGGCAGGCAGAAACACGTTCAATGCTTTATTTCACAACCACACTAGCTTAATGCTGAAACACAGACCAGCAGCACCCGCTGTAGTTTTTTATGCCTTAATTAAACAGCTCCATTCTTCTCCCTTTCCATTGAAATGTGAATTACAACAAGTGTTATTCTCCTTTCTTCATAGGACTGCAAGTAGAATGGATTCACTAGATTGCCTCTCTTGTTACCCAAGCTTCAAACACTATGCTGGGGCTTCCAGATATTACTGTGGCAGTTGTGAACTCTCTTTTACATTCTTCTGTTTCTTCTTACTCAGTTTAGGGTCCAAAATCCAGCACAACTCACCACTAAAAAGATAAATAATGTTGTTTGCTTCCAGAGTTCATATTGGTACCTCCTCTGTAAGTCGTAAAGTAGAGACAGTAATAAGTGCCTGTGTAAATACCCCACCAGGATCTGGGTAACGTCTGATCAGCCTCCTCCTCCAACTCTCAGCAGTCCATGAAGGGCATAGAAGAAACTCATTCCAACACACAAATATATAAACTGAGACATATATAAACAGTTCCCAGCATATTTTTCTCCTTCGAAGTGAGCACAAACCTGAGACATGTGCCTGCATGATTAAACGTTAGAAAGAGTAGTAAACACATCACCCGGACCCAAACATCCTCCCTTAAAACCAACACAACATGTTACGGACTAATTTAGCCCCCAGCTAAAGTAAGATGAAACTTAATGCCAGCTGCCCACATCCCTGTACTCGGGCATTCCATATAACATACATCACTGCACTCATCCCAGTCAAACGGCATTCCACGCAACACGCCAGTGTGCACTCACCATGTCAAGAGATATTCTGTGCACAGCACTGCATAGTACGACCCACTGTGTATGCCACTCATTGCTTCCAGAGGGCAGTCCATGAATACTACAAAGCTGCTCATACCGATCCCTGTCGTGGGTCACTCTATGCATCCAACACCTGTGCATTAGCCCTGTCATGGGGCACTCTGCACGCATACATCACTGCACTCATCCCTGTCACATGGCATTCTACACAGTCTACCTCCCACAGAACTAGTGGGACCATATACACTGCAGTCAACCCTGAATAGGTATCCCATGCAATGTACCTGTGTACTCACCCTGCCCTAAAGCACTCCATGTATTCTACTCTTCTGCACTCACCCTGTAATAGTTCACTCCATGCAACATAAATCATTGCACTGAGCATGTACTAAGACACAACTGCATACAGCCTGTCAAAGAGCAATCCATGCACTTTTGCACTCACCCTGACCGAGGGCACTCCATACTTATACCGCTGCCACTTATCCAGCCCCTCATCACCAGTGTATTTCTTTTGTACAAACCTTATTTTTTCCTTGGTATTTCTCACTGTGTGAACACTCAAGAGAACTTTTTAGACAGCAGTAAAATGTTGGATACTTATGTGTCTCTGCTTCATTAATTGCGTTTTGAAATTGTCCAATCATCCATTCATTGAATCTTCAGATGTCTGCTTAATTTAATAAAAACTGAATTTCTGTTCATGTGGGACATATGTTGCTTGCCTATAAAAGGCCCCAGGTTCTAGGTGTTCTCTTTTAAAGGCAACCCCTGTTTCTTATGCATTGAGTGCCAAGAGCAGTCACCTGTTTGTGCTTCACCAGGACAAAGTCTAAAGTTAAGGCCAACCACGATGGAGTAGGAATCAGATACAGGGACCAGGTTCATCCCGTTGAAAGTGTCTATCTTCAGACTTAGTCTCTGGAACAGAAGTCAAAAATCCTCAGTGGGGTTAAGACAGTAGGTTGTAGCTGAAGTGGGCTCACTGTCATCAGATAAGTGCTACATGAGTGTCGCAATGTCACTCAACTGAAGTCCAGGTGTTCCTTAGGGGTGATGATAATCCAGCCTTGCCATCCGAGCACAAGTATCAACTCTGGAAGTATGACCATGTGTTAGCAGTTCATCAGCAGCAAATCAAGTAGGGTTGAGGTGTGAGAGAGACAGAAAAATGGAGAAGGCTTCTTGCTCCTACTATTACTTTTGTGTCGTTCTGGGTTTGACTTATTTTTAAACAATCCTAATATGTTCACATTTGTCGCATTGTTCTAGTATGCATCTAAAATAGCAATTATAGAATTATCTGTTATCACAATCACAGTTTAGCTGGTTAATTTACTGCATTAGCTCTGACCTCCTCTTAGCCTTTTGAATACATCTGGGAACACAAAAGTATTCTTGACAGTGTGCCAGGATTCCAATTGCTCTGACTCAAATGAAGCTAAAAGTATGAGATAACTCTCTACCCTGCAGAGTCTCTTTAAACACACACAAGAAATGTCTCTCACAATGATCCAGTTATACTGGGTCTAATTGTCTCTTTTGGTACTAGGGTTGATCCAATAGTTCTTAAGTAAACAAGGTTAAGTCTACCTTGTACCATTATTTCATTATTTAGGATATTACCATCTCTTTCAGTACTTGGGATCTGGTTCCAAGTCTTTGAAAAAAGTAGAACAAAGCACTCAGAAGTTACATACAAGTGTGTCAACCCGTAATCAAAATAGCAATGACACACATGCACAAATATATCAAAAGTTCAGTTCTTCCTTTAGATTTCAATGTCTCTTCCCTTTTGTTGTTTCAGGTTCGCCTCAAGATGACAAGTGGATTCCAGGTGGGCGGGATGAGGATTCCCTTCTGGGCCAAGAAGAAACTTCCAGGTGGGATCAAGGGAAGTGATACTGAAATGCTCCAAACGCTGTCTCAGAGGGCTGTTGAAACGCTGTCTCAGAGGGCTGTTGATGAAGCCAAGCAAATGAGAAAGATAGGGTGTCGTATCTGTCAAAACGACCTTCGCTCACAGGGGTGCTCCAAATCTCATGAAATCTCATGAAAGCTTGAGCGCAAGTTGTTTGACCACAGTGAATGGGCTGCTGGAACAGTCACAGCCATGGGATCTGGATGCGATATAAGTAACCTTTAGTTTCTTCCACAAGATAGGAATGTTCTTGATAGCAGGATGGGGAGGTTGGCAGCAGTGAGCCAGAAGGAGGCAAAGGGAGGAGAACCACACTCATGATGGAGTTTGGAGAGTAGTGTCTAAGGGCCCCCATAAAGCAACGTGCACATGCTGTCTGAGCAGTTGCCACAACACAGAGAAGCCATTTACGTTTTTGTTGGAAATCTTCAGAGTGGAAGAAATTTTAATTTCACACCCAGAGAAGGTCCCTCACTCATCGAATACATCTAGTGTCTTCCACCCATTGAAGATTTCTACCTTTGGACTTAGTCATTGTTGGGCTTGGACATCTCTGCTGGGTGACTCCCAAACATTTTGCCTTCACCTGCTGAATTCAGTTTTGTTGGCTTTAGAACTCTGCACACTATCCACAGCTAACCAATACTAAACAATGCTAAAGTGCTTGGGTTCTCTCCTTTAAACATTGTAAAATTGGGTCACACTCAATTGGCACACTTAATTTACTTATAAGTCCATAGTAAAGTGGTACTACATGTGCTGAGGGCCTGAAAATGTAATGCCACTAGTGGGCATGCAGCACTTATTGTGGCACTCAATTAAGTAGCCTTGCTAAACAACTCAGGACTGTCATTGCAGTCAGTATGCAGTTTTAAACTGCAAATTTGACCTGCCAAAATACACCATTTTGCCAGTACTAAACATTCCTTTTTAATACATTTAAGTCACCCCTAGGGTAGATCCTAAATAGCCCACTGGGTGGGGTGCAGGGTATTTAGAAAGCTGGACATGAATTCTTATGTTTTTACATATCCTGGTAGTGAAAACTCTTAAATTAATTTTTTACTGGTGGGAGGTCTACTTCTCCTATAGGATAACATTGCATTACCTTATTGTATTTAATAAGTAACAGCTTTTGCTTGGGAGCAGATAGAAATGTCATGTTTATTTATTGTTTAAGGAATTGTAATTTAAAACCCTCTTTAACCCCTTCCCTGCTCATGACGGAACCGTTCCGTCATGAGCCACGGTTGGCGTGTGCTCATGACGGAACGGTTCCGTCATGACAATCCTGTTGGCGGCCGCTCCGCCTCCGCGGCGCTGTTTCCCCGCCTGTGCGAGGGGACAACGCAAATGGGCGGAGTCATGACGGCACCGTTCCGTCATGAGCACAGCTCAACTGTGGCTCATGACGGAGCGGCTCCGTCATGAGCACAGGCCCAACGCGCTGCCCCCCTGCCCCCCCCAGCGCTGCAGCGGAATGTCCGCAGCAGCGAAGGGGTTAATGATAAAGTCAGATTTTAAGTCACAAATCTGAAAATGCCACTTTTAGGATGTTGTCATTTTGTTGTCCTAACCATTTGGTGCCTGCATTCTGTTTCCTGGGTCACATTGCTAGGTGCTAGGAGGCAGTTTGTCTTAGTGTATTCCTCCCAGTCTGGCACACAATACAGTGGCTAGGTGTTGGCAGGATGGGCCATCCTGACTTGATGGGTGTCACCTATCACACTTGCACTTCAAAGACACTGTCTCCGCTTATAAACAAAGAGCTTCACACTAGACTTTTGTGACACTAGACCCAGTGGAGCCAGGGCAGGAAGGCAGGAAATTCCAGACACTTCTGTGTGGGGGAATCTACAGACATTTTTCCACTTTAAAGCAGGAACCAGATATAAAGATTGGACTCTCAGACCCGCAGTTCAGTACACTTCTGGACCTGTGAGTACTACAGAAGAACGACTTCCCTGCTGCCAGAGAACTACTCTGCTGCCAGGGGACTACCCTGCTGCCTGAGGCCTGGCCTGCTACCTAGGAAGGAAGACTGGATGTGCTCCCTTTATTCCAGGCTAAGTGAATCCATGGGTCTCCTGACTGACTTCATGTTCTGACCTACAGGGACACAACAAGCTCCAGAGGCCCCCCTGCAATTCCCATCTGACCTGCTGCACTGAACCTGCCTGGGTCATGCTGACCTCTGCTGGAGTAAGTTCCTGATCCCCAAGTGATACATCCCCAGGTTCTGGGCCCTTGGCTGGCATCAGAGAGAGCTCGTCCTGGCCTTACTGAAGATTCCACAAAATCTGGTGCAAAGTGATGGCAAGCCTCACCGTACAGCTAAAGCTACATGAGAACCCACACCAAATGACATGAAGCCCTGCCACGGAGCTGCAGCCTCATTGGAATCGACTCAGAGTGATGCAAAACCCACAAAGCCTGGCCGCACAGCTACCATCTTCACCTGTTCTGGCTCTGAGTGGTGCAAGACCCTGCAAAGCTTTGCAGCACAGCTCATTGGAACCAACGCAAAGTGATGTAAAGCCTCGCCACACAGCTGAACCAGAACCGACGCCTGACGACGTGAAGCCTCACAAAGCAACATCGTGCAGACTGCGCAGCAAAGACATAAGGTACAATCCTCAGCAGTCAAACGAGGTTCTGTACCCAGACATCCTCAGTTGGCATTTTGCCACTACTTTTATCTAGTTTTAGAGATTAGATTTTTGATTGTTATGGTCTCCAATAATTTATTAAAATGTACTCTATTTTTCTATATTGTTACGGGTTTTTTCTTGTGTTGTGTTCTCACTTTATTACTGTTTAAGTGCTGCATAAATACTTTGCACATTGCCTCTGAGTTAATCCTGACTGCGTTTGTGCCAAGCTACGAGGGGGTTAGCACAGTTTAATTTAGTGACTTTTGTGGCTGACCCTCACAAGGACGGTGGCTGTTGGTTGAATAGGGTTCCACCCAAACCTCAACCAACAACCCAATTTCTAACAGTTTTTGGAGCTCAGATTCTTTCTGCGAGCAAGGTACCAGATAGCCAAAGAGTGCTCCAAGAGGCCAGAAACCTTCTCAGGGAGAACCCATTGGATCATATTTACTGCTTCGGAGAAGAAAGTAGCAGGAGGAACCTGGATCTTTGGCCCAATGGCAATGCACCTTCATCTGATTGGCTTGGCGGTTGGTTTCGGTCCCCTGATGGTTATTAGAGCAAAAGGTTGGCAAAAGGTTTCGAAGTCCCATGTTTTAGGAAACTCGTGTGTCCCTGTAGTCCAAACAAGAGGTCAGCCTTATGATTCTTGGAGTACACTTTGTCCTGGGTAAAACAGGAAAAGCACGCTAGCCTGGAATGAATCTCAGGTCCCAAACAGCAGGTCCAGTGCTCTTCTGTTTTTCCACTGGTCCTGAAGTGATATGAGGAGGGTACTGGAGATTTATGACTAGTGGCTACTCTCTAACCAATGGGGCAAAGGTTCCCAGGGGTGACCCTACTTACTTTTGCAGCACTTCCTGTGTGTTTGAAAGTAAATTATCCCATTGTGTCTCTCTCTACCAAAACCCAGCATGACAGAAACTGTCTTCCTCTGGTCAGAGGTCCCTGTGTACACCAAGAAATGTGGCTATGATAAAAGACAAACTTCCCTTGTGGTCATGCCAAATAAGTTCTTGGGCAGCCCCCTCCCCCTTCCCCCCACCAGATTTGGAGTCAAGCTGACTAGGAAGGGAAAAGGGAAGAAGGCCTAGGTGTGAGCTACATTTGCCAGTGACAGCGTAGACACTTTTCAAAGCTCAGGAAGGGGCTGGCACCACACCCCAGGCCATCCTGCTCAAGGAAGAAAAACACCTCTTCACACCCAAGCCTTTTGTCCACTGTCTAGGAGGAATACGCATGATACCACAGGAGGACCTTTAGAAGTTAGGTGAGACTGTACACTGGCAAAAAGGCACACTTGGCATAAGCAAGAAAATGACAACTTTCAAAAAGTGTCATTTACAAAATATAATATAATACTAAAAATATTTTGTAAGACAGGCAATAAGAGTTGCATTATTCACTCAATCTTTAATTATCTGCAGTCAATTTGGTATATTAAATCCAGGATTGCTGCTAAACAATAAAGCCCTAGGGTGTGTTTTAATTGGTTGTAATGTATTTTAATGCACAGTGCACTTTAGCCATTATGAAACCAGACACGTGTCTTAAGCTATTACCTAATTCTATTGAGCCCCTAGCAGCATTTTCCTGGATAGCGTAGTGGGCCCTTTTTGAGTTCATTCTTAGGACTTTTCTGGAGGTTTTTGTTTATCTGGCAATCGGCTCAGCAATGAAGTTAAGTATATTAAATGTTTTTAAATAAATGTACTAGAGTTGTAAGCTGCTCTGATTTGACTAGTTCTTTAATGAATTTCGTATTTTAAAGCTGTATATTTAATAATACATTTATGTGTTTCTATAGTGTACTTTTATGGTTCTGAAAACCAAAATAAAGTTCTTGATTATTTGATTGATATATATAATATTCAATCGTACCATTAAGTTGGATTTTAACTTACTATTCAAGTCCTTGAATCATTTTTCTACCTGCTCCCAAACCCAAATTAGGCATGATAAGTTGGTATAATGTAACCATATGGGAGGGCTAGCCTTTCCACAGTGAAAATCAACTTTTTAGATTTTTCACTGCCAGGGCATATAAACCATTAACTATGCATGTCCTACCTTTTTTTAATACCATGCACACAGCCCTACGGGCAAGGAGGGCCTGCCTTAAGGGTGACTTATAGGTATGAGAAACAAAGGTTTAGGCCTGGCAAAAGGTTTTTTTCCAGGTCAAAATTACAGTTTTAAACTGCCCACACAGCCTGCAGGGGCAGGCTTTGAGACATGTTTTATAGAGCTACTGTAGTGGAAGGCAGAAGGAGTGATGCAGCGCACTTGTAGCAATAAATTTACAAGCCCTCAGTGAATTTAGTACCATATACAAGGGACGTATAACTAAATTAAGTGTGCCAATTAGGTGCATGCCACTTTACCTATGTTTAGAAGGGAGAGCACTTTACTATTGGTTAGCAGGAGTAAAGCGCACAGAGACCAAAGGCCATCAAAAAGAGGTTCAGCAAAAAAATGGGGGGAAACCATGCAAGAGATTGTCCCGTCCAGCAATGTATATGTTGGAAGTTTAGGTATCAGTTTTCAGTAATCAAAGAAGTCAATTCAATTAAATGCCAACATGAGAGTAATTGGTGTAGAATAGCAGATGGAATGCACTCAATAAATCTCACTTTAACAACTTAAACATAAGTCTTCATTACTCAAAACTTAACATAGAAGTGTGTGCATTGGGTCATGGGCTCTGCAGGCCACCTAATACAAAAAGTGAACAGTATAAATTCTAGATCAGTATCTAGAAATACCAAATGCACTACAAGATGCCACAAAAGTGTGCTCAATTTAATCAAAAATTCAACAAGTGTGTAAAGTTGTCATAAATCAATAACAGTTCTCAATCCTCAATTCGCTGAATCAGATTTTCTTTTGAAAAACGAATCTTCAAACCATGAAATAAATGATGATAGCTTTAATTCTTGATCGTCGCAGTTCATGTTCAATAAAAAAACCAAACGAAGTTAGCTTATGCTCAGCATATGTGATTGACAAACTTCAACAATCCCAATCTTCAAAAATCCCAATGCATTTCGGGCTTCTAACATAAGCCCTTCATCAGGGGAATCTGTAATACATCAATAAACTGAGTATAGTAACCTATATGCAACAGTGTAATCTCAAATAATAAAAGTGGCTTCACTAGAATGAGGGTAGAGCTGGTCACCCTGTTCGATCTAAGTGCCAGACTCAAAAACAATAAAATTACCACAAATAAAGATAAATAAGATGTGACAAATGTAGACACCGAGAGAAATGTGCGAAAAACCAAGAAAAGCACCCGAATATAACCCAATCATAACAAAGTCACCAAAGAGTGATAAATAAGTCTCCATATGCCAAAAATTCAAAAATCTAAATGACATCGAAAGATTCGAGAAATGAGCCTAATCATACCTCAAAGAGCTAGAGTTGACACACTCTTAGCGCAAATATGATCGACACGAGTCCGTTTCCACAAAAATAGTATCACACTGCCGCTTTGAACAAAAGTGTATCGTTATCTATAAAAAGAGACAATGTGTCAATAAAGGAAGGTGTGTTTAGAGTAACGGAATGTACATGCCGAAAAGCTCAATAAAGCTTACCAGGAATGAGTTGATGACTAAATGTACCCCAATGCGTGGAGTATAAATACAAAATCTGCACACAAAAAAAAAAAAAAATGAATGAAATGAAATGAAAAAAAGCTGAATAAACTGAGAGTAAATGAATGCCTGTTAGCAGACACCGGTATTTAAAATGAGGCTTACCCAAAACTTCAGGATTAACCTGCTCAAACGACTGCTGTAACGGACGCCGGTTGCACGAAATGTGCTAGCGCATCTCGTACATACAAGAACGTGTCAGAAAGCGAACATTGACATAGAAATAGGACAGCGATGTCAGTAAACGATTCAAAAAAGTCGCCCATTAGAAAAGGTGCAGCCAGATGCAAACGCATACTTAAAAACCAGAAACAAAGATAGTAAAACGTGATATAACCCAAAACACCAAGTGGGTGAAATTGAATCAACAAAATTAAAGAATGAATACACTAAGGTGTTCAGGTGAAAAAATTAGAAAAATGACAAAACCCAATACCAAAATAAATTGGAAGTGACATTGTATGAAAAAAAAATTATTTTCACAATATAACAAAATGAGTTCATGAGTATAGCCTAAACTAATACATACAATAAACCTACCTAAATGGAACAGTGGTAGCATAAAGATGACCAAAAATACAAGAAGTGTCGCAATAATAGTGTTAGAGAAAGCAAAACAGTTCAAATTTGTCATTCAATCCTTTAGGGGAGAGTGATTGCATAAACCAAATCCAGTGAGACTCTCGCTGGGACAAAACTTTAGGCATGTCTCTATCAGAACGTAATTCAACCATTTCCAGAACACAAAACCTAAGTTGAGCAATAGAGTGATTATTTTCAAGCCAATGCTGCGCTAACGGAGAACTCACTGTTTTAGTTCGTATTCTACTCTTATGTTCAGTTATTCGAGTTCTAAGAACCCTCTCTGTTTTCCCCACATAATGTAAATCGCAAGGACATTTTATCAGATATATGACATGATAACTGTTACAGTTTGCGTTGAAATTCAAAAATATTTTCTAGCCCATCCAGGGGTGTGGAACATCCCTGCCTACAATAACATTGTTACAATGAGAACAATTCATGAATCTAGACATACCTCTAAAGGGGACTGTTGCTTTGACTGCAGGTTTATTAAGAATTTCTTTCAAATTGTTTGATCTCTTGTAGGCAAATATCGGAGGTTCAGAAAACATGCCCCTAAAATCAGGTTCAGATTGAAGCAAATCCCATCTTTGTAATATACTCTTCTTGACAAGATGAGAGTTAGTGGAGAATTTTGAAACAAATACTTCTCGCACAGGGCCAGGTGTCTTAACCTTCTTTTTTAATAGATCATCTCGATTTACAGTAAGCGATATTTCTGCAGCCTGGTCAACAACCTGTAGAGGATAACCTCTCTTTAAAAACTTTTTTGGGGAATGCTGAATAATCTGCATGCTAGACTCAACATCTGAAGAAATCCGTCTAATTCTCAAAAACTGAGAGAAAGGCAAGTGTTGTTTAAGGGACCACGGGTGGAAGCTATGGTATAGTAAAGCATTATTCCTATCCGTAGGTTTCATAAAAACTGTGGTTGCGATAGTGTTGCCAGATATTGTGAGCAAAACATCTAGATAAGCAATACTACGAGGCTCAATCTGATGGGTAAATTTAATCCTGGGATTAATCCCATTCAATACAAGAATCTGAGATTCTAACTCATAATTGTCATCACACATCATTTGACCAACAACATCATCACATGGTACACACGTTGATCCACCATTATTACCTTCACAGCCTCCTATTTACTGCTCAGCTTCTTGCTGGAGGCAATTAAGTGTAAATGAAAGAAAGAAAAGCAACAGGACTTTTAGAGATATGTTTTCTTTCTGAAACTGCTGCTTCCTTCATCAACCCTGTGAAGAGTGGTGGCCAAGAGGGCAATTTCAGGGTTATCAAATGTCAAGCAAGCTGTGTAACACGCTTCTAGAACTGATAATCTCTCATTTATGTCCATGTATGTTGTGAAGGTACCATCGATAATCACTTAGGGCCCATTATGTTGTCGGACGGATCGCCACCGATAGCCTGTCGGTAGCTGTGCATCCAACAAGCAGACTCAGTGGTCCAATCTCTGCATTACAATGTGATCGTCAGAACATGGCAGCCTGGGGGAAGATCCACGCCTCCCACAGGATCAGAGATTCTGTCAGGGCATCGGTCGGACAGATAATCCCCAAATGGCGGCTGTGCCTGCTCAGGTAACTGCCGTTGCATTAAGATGTCCGTTTCCGACAGCCTTCCATGTCAGCCTTCCGACATGGAAAGTTTGTTGGAAAGTTAATTTAGTTTCCCCCGCAGCCTACGCTATGAGGCCTGGGGGCACCTGTGGTGCACCCCCAAATATGCGGTGCCTTCCACATGGTGCATGGATGTTTTAAAAGTGTATTTTTTCTGTTGTAGCTTGTGCTACAGCATTCACCACAAGCTGCAATAAAAAAAATACACTTCCCGTACGCCATGAAGGAGGTTGCATTGTAATAATGGAAGCGGGACCACTGACTCCTTGTCGGACGGTCCCATTTCCGCAACTATATCGGTTGGATGCGCGTCCTACCGACATCGTAATGGGACCCTGTGGGCCTGAGTCACAAAGGTAAACTTAGACAAAAAGTCTAAATTTATAACTGAAGTCTAAGTTTCGACCAAAAGTTTAACTTAAACCAAAAGTCTAACTTTATTACTACTGAAGTTAGACTTTTGGTCTGAGTTTAGATCAAAAGTCTAACTTAGAACTAAAGTCTAACTCTACTACTTGTAAATGTAGACGTTTGGTCTAAGTTCAGACCAAAAGTCTAACTTAGAGCAAATGATTAACTTTAGTAGTAGTAAAGTTAGACTTTTGGTCTAAGTTAGACTTTTGGTCTAAATTTAGACCTAAAGTCTAACCGTACTAGTAATAAAGTTAGGCTTTTGGTCTAAGTTAGACTTTAGGTCCAAACTTAGACCAAAAGTCTAACCTTAGTAGTCGTAAAGTTAGACTTTTGGTCTAAATTAGAATTTTGGTCTAAACTTAGACCAAAAGTATAACTTTACTATTAGTAAAGATAGACTTTAGGTCTAAACTTAGATTTCAGGTCTAAACTTAAACTTTTGGTCTAAGTTTACCTTTGTGACTCAGGCCCTTTGTGTTTAGTTTCTGCGACTGATGTGCCATTGACATCTTTCATCATGTAGGTTGCATTTCTGGCTACGGGAGTGCACAAGAATATAAAATAATGAATATCTGATGGAAGATGGAAATAATGGTTACCGTGAGGTATCAATGGATTGCGACTTCAACATTCTATGTGTTATAAAACCTGGCATGAAGCATCTTTCTGCCTGACAGAAGCACAATTGACTGTGTTCTGATATCCTATCCTGCAAATGTACTTATTCTATCTGTTTGCTACTGACCTTCCAAACTGATTCTCTGTTATTTGCTTCTGATTTTCCTAGACAGTCTTTGTGTGTGAATATCTTGAAAAAGAGGTTTTTGAAGTCCTAATTGGTTGAGGCCAATGCAATTTGCAAAGTATGTTTTGGACTATACCAATTGTCTATGTTTGTACTTGAAATTAGAACCCTAAATTCCTAAATTCCAAATCCTGCAAGTTCTAATGACCCAATGTCTCCTACAATTTTGTATTTGCCATCCATTCTGCAAAATCTCCTTGAGAAGGCCTCCTGCCCCCCCTTTCCCACAATGTCATTGATCTACTGTGTTTTAAAATGCATAATTGGCCACATATTGGGCAGAAAAATGACACACCATATTCCAGAGTGCTACACTAGTAAAGAGAGACCCTCATTTTTTTTTCATACTAGTTCTGAAGATGACCCCACCATCACTGTTCAAAGTGTTAGTCCTTGCCCCCTGAAGTTTGGGCCTACGCCTGTGACACCGACGAAGCATCAAGGATTTCCAACTCCAAGCTGTAGCCCACATATGCGCTCTGCAGCCTCTGCCTGGCACATCAGCCCTGGAGTGAAGAAGGAAGGAGAATCTGGCGTAGACAGCACACACCACTTGGATTTGGAAAGCACTGCAGTGGCCTGCCCTCACAGGCATTGATGAGACACTGAGCATAAAAAATGAACTCTTGAGAGTTCCATCAATACAAATGGTAACCTAACATACACAGCCCGTCACAACTTCCAAATGACATGCCTGCAAGATAAGATGATGTTGTACTTAGGCTTTTCCAGCACCTCAGTACAGCTGCCAGTTAGCTTCTGACATAATGATATACCGCATGGAGTCAGTGGTGCAAAAAGAACGTCATTGGTCCTAATGCAACAAGGAAATTAGGCTCCCCTCCTCTGATGTATTAGTAAAACGTAGCCACTAACGTGAGCCCCTTAACTTCGGAACCCTGGTGTCACTGCACCTGCTTCACTACTAATAGCTACTGTGTGAATCATATGCAAGAAATGCACCTCATTTGCCTGATGCTTAATAACTAATGCTGAAAATGAACTGTTAATATCATCATGCACAACCACAAAACACACAACATACATATACGCATATGCATGAGAAAGGGTTTTTTCACAGCCTTTTACAGTCACTCAATCAATAAATCAGGGTTGGGAAAGCAAACCTACCCACCCGTGACGGTCTCAAGGCACTGGGGGGTAAGGGAGGTGGCTCCGTTGAGTGCTGGGGTCACTCAATAAAACAGATCTTGAGGTCCTTCCTGAACTGGGGCAATGTGGGACATTGCCGGAGGTGGAGGGGGAGAGTGTTCCAGGCATTGGCTGCGAGGTAGGAGAAGGAATTTCCTCCCGTTCTAGTCTTGCTGATACGTTGGACAGTGGCCAGTGAGAGTTGGGTTGAGCGGAGGTACCATTTGGGTGTGTGGAAGGAGAGGCGGCTGTTCAGGTATGCAGGTTCAGTGTTGTGAAGGGCCTTGTATGCGTGGGTGAGGAGTTTGAAGAAGCCTATTCTTCTTTCGACTGGAAGCCAGTGGAGATCACTGAGGTGTAGGGTGATGTGACTGCAACTGGGAATGTTGAGGATCATTCTGGCTGCAGCATTCTGGACAGACTTGAGGTTGTGAAAGAGCTTCTCGTTGATTCCGGCGTAGAGAGCAACGCCGTAGTTCAGCCTGCTGTTGATGAGTGCGTACGTGACAGTTTTTCTGGATTCAGCTGGATCCATCTGAAGGTCTTTCAAAGTATCTGCAGGGTGTTGAAGCAGGTCAAGGAGACTGCATTAATCTGGCGGTTCATTGTGAGCGATGAGTCTAGTATGATGCCGAGATTTCATGCGTGGTCCATCGGGGTTGGGGGATTTCTGAGGGGTGGTCACCAGGAGTCGTTCCATGCAGAGTGGGTGGAGCCAAGAATGAAGACTTTTGTCTTTTCTGAGTTGAGTTTCAGGCAGCTGTTCTTCGTCCAGGTGGCAACGGCTTTCATCGCTTCTTGAAAGTTGTGTGTGGTGATGTTGGGTTCAATGTTGAGGGAGAGGATCAGCTGGGTGTCATCAGCATATGAGATGAGGTTGAGCCCGTGGTTCCTGACAATGGTTGTGAGGGGGGCCCATGTGGACGTTGAAGAGGGTGGGGCTGAGATAGGAGCCCTGGGGTACACCACAGTTGGTCTTTGTCGGTAGGGTTGAGGGAGGAGCCCTGGGACACTCCACAGTTGGTCTCTCTCAGTTCTGAGAGGTAGGAAGGGAGTCTGAGCCACTGAGTTCTGCCAGTTCAGCTGGGTGTTGATGGCCATTTCAATAACCTTGGCTGCGAAAGGAAGCATGGAGATGGTCCTGAAGTTCTTGAGGTCCCTTGGGTCCTCGTAGGGATTCTTGCAGAGGGGGTTGACTTTGGCGGTCTTGAAGGAGAAGTTGATCGTCCAATGTAGTGCGGGTCCGATGGCAGAGGCAGCTCTGTGGCAGATGTGGTGTAGTCAGGGGTCTGAGGGTGCTCCACAGTGGATGCTTTTCATGGTCTTCAAGGTTATTTCTATCGTTGTTGGAGGCATCGTGTTTATCCAGGTGGAGGTTTAGGTCTCCGAGAAGGATGTAGTCGGTGGATGCGAGGGCGTGGGGTACGATGAGGTCGGTGATGGCGTCGGTAAAGGGAGCATGGGGCCATGCGGCCTGTAGATGAGGGTTCCACGGAGAGTTGTTTTGTGGTTGGTCTGGATCTGGAAGTGGAGGTGCTCTATGAGGGTCGTAGTGTTGTCCAGGAGGGTGGACACGCAAAGGGTGCTTTTGTGAAAGACAGCAATGCCTCCTTCTGGATGGATGGGGTGGTCCTTGCACAAGATCTTGCATCCGTCGGGAATAGCAGTAGTGATGTTGGGTGCAGAGTTGGCTTGGTCCAGGTTCTCGTGAAGAAGGCAAAGTCGGACGAGTAGTTACTGAGGAACTCCCAGATTTCTATGGCCTGTGTAGGGAAGGTACATTGAGGAGGATGCAGTTGAGTGGTTTGTGAGTGTTGATGTCCAGTCCAGTAGGTTGGGAGATGCTGCTGGGGTACGGAGCTGGGTGAAGGTGCTGCGGCAGTGTAGACAGGAGAGAGGGCCGTGGATGTTGTTTAGTTTTGAGAGCTGGCAGTTATTGTTGCGTCCAGGATTGAGATCGTTGACGGTGCTGGAGTTGTAGTGATGGTGGTTAAGAGGACTAGGGTCCCTCACGCTGGTCACGGTCAGGTTGCAAATGGGTGCAGACAGGAGCAGATGGGCTTGCCTTTGGCGTGCATTCAGTGCGCAGCTGGTGCACCTGCTGCGCATGTCCACTGCGTAGCTACTCAGTGGCTACCATTAAGTAGGGATCGGGGAGGGCGGATCAGCAGGGAGGTGGGAGCGAAGGACACCCTGGTGGGGGAGGGTCCACAGGGGCAGTAGAGGTCAGGGGAAAATGAAGGAAAACCAAGGAAAGAGAGAGGAGAGTGAGAAGTGAAAAAGTAAAAAGTGACAGAAGGGCAAAACAAAGGAAAGAGAAAAAGAGGACACAATAGGAAAGAGGCAAAGAGAGGCACAGGGAGAACAACAGAAGAGCAGAGTGCTCTTCCACTGGACCACCAGGGATGAGGTGCAGGCAGGAGCCTGTGGGTGGAGGAGGGCCTCGAACACCTATTGGCTACTATGATTCCAATGGCTATAGGCACTGGCTTTAGGCAGTAACATAAAACTTGAGAGGGCCCCCTGCAATGTACATGGAGGGTCCCCCCTCCCCCCAAGCTCTGGACCCAGTCAGGAGCTCAAAGGGCATGGGTCTGCTGATCGTGCACAGTCTGGAGGGGGCCCATGGGAGCTCAGGCCCACTGTGCTGTAGTAGCTGCAGGGGATAGAGTTACACCACTGGCTTCGGGGGCTGTCCATTAGCGCTGGTATCACTAATGACATTTTATTTTGAGAAGTGCTTGAAAATGTCATTCACACACACACTGCCTCAGTTCATTTTATAATGTTGCTTTTTTAGGTCTCCTTTTAGGAGACCTTTAGCCGTCATTTGCTCTTTTTCCAAGCACATACTCGAGCTTGTGGTGGCATACAGCTTGCGGGAGTGCGCAGCGGTGTGCCACAAGCATGAGTGTGTGCTTTGAAAAAGAGCAAACAGCTGCTGCTTAGCATACGCGCGCGTGCACTCCCCCACCCCTCCCACTTGTTTTATTAGCATATTAAATAATGGCGGCCGCGCGTCTTGTTTCCTCTGCCACCCGGTCTCAACTATACAAACGAGCGAGACCGATTAGCGTTGCCAATGCTTTTTTTCTTAAATATGCAGGCTGCTTCATGAGTTGCATAGCGTCTTTTCTTTAATGAACAAAGCGTGTGCACAGGTAATTACTTGAGGTTTTGTATTGGATGCAGTTCAGAGATACATAAAAATGGATCTGCAGAATAAGGCTTATGCGTTATAACCTTCTGGAAATTAAGCATCTCACTAATGTTCAGGCCCATGGACTATCGTACCAGCAAGCTAATCAACAGTCGCCCCTGACATGTGGAAATAGTTGTATTTATACATTCCATATTTGTTTCCTCTTGAAAGAAATGTGACGTTGAAAATGATGTAATCTGCATTTGAACCGCAAGTGAGTGATTGCACATTTTGGAAGATTTCAGCATGCTCTCCAACATATGCAAACACAGTCTTCTAGCATTTCTCTTTGCATCCAGGAATTTAAAACATGGCCAAAATTGCTCCAGTTATGGAAAGTTCTGCATTCACTTTAATGTAAATGCTGTGGATGCAAATATGACCATGCATCACCTCAAAATGTAGACCAAACAGGCTAACTTTTTGCCAATGCAAATTGTTTGCTCCTAATACCAATAAGCTTTTCTGATTGCAAAGATTTCTGAAACCATATAGCTTTTTTCCACACATACCTCTGTTATACGTTGTCAAAATTAACAAGCATTTGCAATGCAATAGGTATCACATTATTGAAACTTTGAGCTATTCGTGTTGCAAATGCGTGGTTTAAAAAAAAAATCCCAGCAGTAGCATAAGTAATAAAAAAAAAATCACTAAGCAAGGAAAGGGTGCACTATCACAGGCTGGTACTTGGTGTCCCTGTGGAGTTGTAAAGTGACCTCTATTAGCCACATAAGGTACTGCACCCTTTCCTTGCTTCATGGAATATATTTTATTACTTATGCTACTGCTAGGATATTTTTTTAAACCCAAAAGAAATGTAACAAACATTTGCATTTGCAACGACAATAGCTCAAAGTTTAACCAATGTGAGACCTATTGCATTGTAAATGCTTGTTAATGCATAGACCCCACCCCCGCAGTCTGTCACCTTTCTTATTCCCCACCACTGATCATCTATTGTGCCGTGCTGCTCCACCAACCTCCCATCCCTATTCTGCTTTTCTTGTGTGGAAAGAGTTCATTATGTCACACACAACAACATATAATTTAACATACAACATACACATACATGCATGCACAAACAGAAAGGGGTTTTTGTAGTGCCTCATTCATTCTTTGGCTACTGTGATGGAAATAGGGAAGTGGCAGGGTTGATGACTGCGAAAACTGTGTTTATCCATTTATCTAATCTGGAAATGTTTCAGGTGCTCTAGGGATAAGAAGTGGCCACAGGCACTCACAATAGTTTGGACAGATGTTCTCACACTAACATTCACAAAATTTCTCCTGACCACCAATAAATGTCCAAATACAGAGAAGATTTTCAGTGTTCCATCCTTGTGTTTGCTTTGTTTTCCCTAAGTTGGCAAGACATGCCCAGACATGGGACCCTTGCTCAGTTTGCCACTGGATTCAAGCTTGCCCGGCTGATGAGGGGTGTTACCCTCAAACCGGTCCAAGGATGCTTGTTTCCGTTCCAGGACAGACATGGCATGGCATTTCGGGCTGGACTGTTCCCATGAGGAACAAGGTCAAGACTGATTTGCATATGGCTGGGTCTGAACTGGGGTGGTGAGGTGAGCTAAAGAACGATGATGGATTCAACCGAGATCTGTGACTAGGGGAGAGTGTCTGAAAAGTTTCTACGCTCTGTCCATCATCTCCTTGAGTTTGATTTCACAAATTCAGAGTCCAACAGGTATTGATAATTCTTTTCTACACTTTATTTCTTTGGTTTCACAAACGTTCAAAAGTCTTCAGCAAAACTTGTAGACATCACATGTTTCGTCACAAGGTAAATCAACCTTTGACTCCCTCAGGGCATGCAAACATCAAGGCACCAAATTCAAAATTCGATACTAGTGTGAGGAGTCAAATTTATAAGATAATCACTTCATATCCTGTGGTTATCGTCTTGTCTCCATAAAAAGATTCTTCAGACCCCGTCAGTAAACACCTCGAATGTATTGCAACAACGGGAGAGTCCTCCCAGATCCGTGTAGCATTCAGCGTGTACCTCTATTTACAGGGACAAGAAGGTAACCACAGGATATGAAGTGATTACCGTGTGACAAAACACATGTTCGCTACAAGTTTTGCGGAGGACTTTTGTACATGTGTGAAGTCAAAGAAATAAAGTGAAGAGAAGAATTACCAATACCTGGTGCACTCTGAAATTGGACTTTGATTGGTGCTCAGGAGAACTTTTGTGAACCATTGGCTACTGTGGTTTGCCTTTAGGCCTGTGCTTTAGTGGTTGTCCATGTATCAGCCTACGGTTTTTCATGGATGAGAACTTTAACAAGTAGATCACACACACAATGTTCTTATTTTCTTTTCTAAGTTTACATTTTTTTTTTTTGTTGATGTGGTAGGCCCTTGGCAATGCGTGTTCTCTTGGTTTATTAAATCCTCATTCACTCCTTTCTCCATCCCTTCCACGGTCTCCATGCTTATCCATGCCTAGCCATCTCCGTTCCGCTAACCATTTTAAAAACATGTTTAATTTTTATTATTTGCATTTTAGCACACATTAATCTAGCTTGTTTCCCATTTTATCATTTTAACGTATCGGCCATGTTAGAACCTTAAAAAAATGCCAAAATGTCCGCTGTGAGCTGAGATGCATGCATTTGCCTGCATGCGTGGTGAAGCAAATAGATGTATGAGACATGACGCACGTGCAAACATACAAGCACCCTCTGGGCATTTTGGAACTAAGCCATTCCAAAATAGTCTCTGTGCGTTCGCCTGCTTCTGCATGCATCTGTTGGCATCAAGATCACTCTTCTTTGTTTGCTGCCTTCTAATTCGGCAGAATACGCTAGGCCTCACTTACTTTTCTTTGTGCGGTGAACACCCCAAGTACGGATTAATTCATTTTAACCAGTCACCACGCCTCTCGTTCTGGGATTGAGGTACTATTTTTCCTTTTTTGGCATTTTTTTTATAGCGCTAATTCAAGCCGACCCGAAAGTATCAGTTACATTACCCAAGTTCACATTCGTTGTTTTTCTTCTTTAAAGAGGAGAATAAGTGATTTGCCCAGGATCATAATGTTAAACCGACCTTGCTCGCCAGTTCCAAAATCGTCAGCTTTGTTGGCACTCTATGTGTTGTATGCAAGCATAATTTGCACGATGCTCCCTGCTCTGTCATGAGAATCAGCTGCTGTGCGTTGATCCATATTGTCAATTATCATGATCTATTTCGGGAAAAGAGTCTGCAATCCGCGATTGCGTCCATGACCATCAGCCTGTTAGTAATCAGCGCCCTCTAGTGGAACATGAACAACTTGCTATATCAAACTTCAGCAGCAAGCCCACACTGCAGCACAGCTCCCGTCTGCCAAGATACACTGAGTAATTGACTACGTATTGGAGCACTTACACGAGCACCCGTTACATTACACAAGTTCCCATTCATTTTTTGTTGTTGTTATTATTACTTTAGGCACCAGGAGATTAATTGATCTACCCAGAAGAATCACATAATGTGTTGACTAGCATAGTCCACATCGGTCTTCAGTGCTTAATTTGTAAAATATTAAGTGCCAGGGGTCTGACCAGGAGGCTAATGCAGCTTGCACCACCCATCGCCTTTGTCATCGCTGCCAAAACAACTAGTTACCATCTCTTTCGCATGTGAATGCGACAGTTCAGATTATTCCAGGTCCCCAAAGGTTAAGGAAGGGCTGGGGAGGCTGGTATGAGCAATTTTAATGTATATTGTATTCCTAAACAATCATTGTTCGGCTCATCTCTAAATTAGATGAGCAGCACTACCTTGTGGTAGACTGTTCTAAATATGGTGTTGCCAATTAGGTGCCAGTGCTGAGCACCGGAAACCAATTAAGTGCAGGTGCTGAGCACCGGAAAGCACCAGCTCAAATTAAGCTCTGCACACACTCCTTCTCCAAGATCCTGCCTTCCTCATTGATCATGGTAAACATTCACAGAACATGCAGTTCTTGCCACTGCCAGAAAACTGTGAATAGTTCAAAATATTTTGGAATCATATTAATCGTCTATGTGAAATCAAATAAAGTGCATGAACTTTCAAGTACTTGGTAACCATAGCTGAAAGGGGCAAAGCCACAGTCAATGTCTGATAGGAGGCTAAGCTGCTTTGTTGGACTACTTGCATCAGGTTAGGAAACAAGTATCGGCAAAGCCAATCGGTCTTGCCTATGCACGATCTAATTACTCATTGTTTTTGTATAGCAACCCACCTGCTGTGCAGCATGGCTGAGAGTGTGAAAAAGTGCTATGTTGCAGTAAATGGCAGCCGCATCATAGAACTTTTTTGTTTTTTGCTTTCAACCATGTTGCACATTAGCCACACAACTCCACAATATGGCTTAAAAAAAGTTGAAAATACAAATAGTGGAGCTATTTTCCTTTGTCAAGGTTTTCTTTACAATATTGTATAGCTGTGTGGCTGCTGTGCAGCAAGGTTGAAAGTTAAAAAAGCACCATAGTTTACTGCATCATAGCCTTTTAAAATTATTTTTATCCATGCTGCAAAGCAGCTGCACTGCTGTACAGCAAGGATAAAAAACATTAACAAAGCCAATATGTCTCGCTTAGACGTGACCTATTGGCTTTGCCAATGCTTGTTTTAATTTACCTGTTCCAACAAGCCCAATCAGCATTTTAGAACTTTACATTAAAAAGCTTTGGCAAAGCTGTTGCTAGGATATGAATTTACCTGAAAAAATGAGAACACAAGAGGTATTTGACAAAACAGGAAAAAGTTTTTTAATTAAATGCAGCTGCTGGCAGAGTATCGACAGAGTGGCATCTGAGGAAAGTCTCTTGTTTTGGCCGACCATTTATACCATTCATGAGGTACAATAAATTGATGTGATATTCTTGGCCTAGTCATAAACAACATGTACAACATCTGATAAGAAGACATAAGTGGCTCTCGACCTCGGGGAGAGTTAGTGTGGGCCAGTGTGTATGTGTCAAGATGTCCAGCATGGGGAGCGTGTGATAACTACATGTGGTGTGTATGCTATGTCGTAAATGGCTGAGTGTTCCTAACTCTATGTGGCATCTATCTTTGTGATAGTTTGAGAACGCACGTCTTTGGCCAAACTTGTTTTATGGGGCCAATTTCCTCTGCCCTGTTTGTGGTGTAACTGCCTATCTGTGGGATCGATCAGGGTTTTCCCTGGGTGCGCGTTTGTCTTTGGGCTAATTGTAACCCCCACCTGTGACATGTCAATCTGTAGGCTCGGGTTTGGGTCGCCGGGCCTGTCTTACCACATATCTCTGACTCTGGGTTGATGGAGAGGTCACCTTGGATAAGTAAAACAACAATTATATGAATTTGTTAAAATGTGTACAATTAACATGATGGTCATAGATATAATTTTTACAGACTGCCTCATTATTGTGTGTACGTTGTCAGAGCGTACATCGATATTGTTTATACTGATTTTGACTTTGTTATGGGACCATAGATTATGGCATACATTGACACTGGTATCCACATTGTTATGCAGACACATTTTATGGCGTGCATCCACATTGCATTTATTGGTATTGCCGTGGTCGGGCCTGCATACATCATGGTGTGTAATAACGTTGTGCTCATGGATATTAACAAAGCCATTATATCAGCACCAACCTATTGACTGCACATCTATTGACCCTGCCAGTGCTTGTTTTAGTTAACTGAGGGGTCTGAGAGACAAGAGTAAACAAGGGGTTTCCTGTAAAAAAAATTCCTATTTTAAATACTGTTGCAAATTCCAGCATTGGACACATGTTTGGCTCAGAAAAAATAACAATAGCCAGGGTGCCAGAACAGCTCAGTGTTCAGAAGTGGGGTCGCTAAAGGATTTTAAAGCAACACTAGTTACCAAAGTAAATCAATAGCGCCTGGCATGTTTATGAGCAGAGGCCCCATACACACATCAAGTTTTCCTGAAATTTCTTTGAGGCATTTCTTAGAATAATATCTTGACCAAATAACTCCCTCAAAGACACATTTACAAGTCCATTGAAGTGTTCCAGAGACCAATACTTGCTCTCAAATAAATCGACACACTGCATGTATAAACAGCCTCTCCACTGTTATGCATAGGTCATTAAAATGTCATCCTTCTATTCTGAATTACGAGTGAATTCCTCTGCTTCACAGCTGTAGCAAAAGTAAAGTATGCTAGCCAGCTGCAAGAAGAATGTCTGCAATGCAAAAGTAACTGTTGGAAAAACATTTTTTTGTAATTAAATAAATAACGGACATTGAATTAGGTATGAGATTAGAGAATATAAAAAACCACATAATTTGGCAACAAACTAATATATTACAAAATCATTACATAATTCAGTCTACTGCCATCTGCTGCCTAAGGAGGCTCAACAAAATAAAATGTTTGATTACTTTTCCATTTATTTTAGTTCTCCTAAGTCACCAATCCACTGCATGAAAATACTTATTTACACATAAATAAACATGAATATCTATATAAATACACACACATATATGTATATATGGGCAAGGGTCGCTTCCTATTGGGCCTAAATAATTTTAAAGACTTTTCTGCCCCCCCTGGGGACAGATCGGCTGCATTTTTTGGCGTTTCTGGCCCCAGGTGGGGCGGGGAGGAAGCCCACTAAAGCGAGGGAGGTTTTAAAAATTTAAATGGAAGCGACCCCTTGGGCAAGGGTCGTTTCCAGGGGCCATATTTTTTTCTAAAGTATATTCTGCCCCCCATGGGGGCAGATCTGTCCGTTTATTTGGACCCCACTAGACACCAGGGAGTGTTTTAAATTTTAAATGGAAGCGACCCCTTGGGCAACAGTCGCTTCCTTATGGGCCTAAATAAGTTTTAAGACTTTCCCCCCCCCCCCCCCCCGGGGGACAGATCGCCTGCATTTTTATGTGTTTCTGGCCCCAGGGGGTGGGGGAGAAGAGCCCACTAGAGACAGGGATTTAAAAATAAAGAAATTGGAAGCGACCCCTTGGGCAAGGGTCGCTTACAGGGGACATATTTTTTTAATGTGTATTCTGCACCCCCCGGGGCAGATCGGCCCGTTTATTTGGCCTTTCTGCCCCCAGGGGATGGCAGAAGACCCCACTAGACACCAGGGAGTTATTTAAAATTAAAATGGAAGCGACCTCTTGGACAAGGGTCGCTTCCAGGGGGCAGATTTGTTTATGTGTGTATTCTGCCCCCCCCCTGGGGCCGATTGGCCTGTTTTTTTGGCCTTCTTGCACCCGGGGGGGGGGGGGGGGCAGAAAATCCATTAGGTACCAGGGATTTTGTTTTGTGTGTAATGAAAGCGATGTGGTTGCTTCCAAGGCGGTAAAGTTTGGTTAATAATTTTTCTGCCTCTCCTGGGAACAGATCTGCCACTTTTTTGGCCTTTCGGCCCTATGCGGGAGGGGGGAGGCAGAAAACCCTACTTGGCACCAGGGATTTATTTCTTTAGCAAGGGGGGCACAATTCTGTCTGCTGTTTTCTGCCCCACCTGGGGGACAGATCGGCCTGGCAGACAACCTCCCCGATCCCTTGCGCAAGATCACCCCCCATTTTTCTCAGCCCTATTTGAAGGCCCATCTGGCAGATTGACTATTTGGGTAGTGACATAGTGTGTTATAATGTTAATTGTTTTATTTCTTGTGAATTGCAATTGTAATGCTTTAATTCTCCCTTTTTAGGTCTCGGCTCGAGGGCTGCGCTTGCGCAGTCTCGCTCCGAGATTTAATGACTTGGAGAAGAGGGGCTTGAACCCGCCCCTCTTCTCTCCTCTTCTCCATTGGCTGGCCTCTTAAATGTTGGCCAGCCATTGGAGAAGAGGCTTGTCAAGCAAAACAAGCCCCGTCCTTTTCGGATTCGGTGGCGTGTTTTTTCGTTGCATTTCGCTGGGCGTGTTTTTCTCTCCTCCAGCCAATGGCAAGAGGAGAGAAAAAGAAACACGCCCCCGAATCCGAAAACGCCACTGCGTTTCTCCGAGGCATTTCTGCTTTGCCTCGGAGAAAGGCAGTGGTGTGCTTGTTTTTCTTTCATGTGGACCGCTCGGCACATCCTAGAAACAAGGTCACCCGGCTTCAACTTTTAACTTTCAGCTGAGAACGCGAGAAACAAGTGATGGACGTTACTTAAAAAAATAATAATAATAACTTGATTGCTCTGGATTGTGAACTGTGGCCTATTCGGAGCCCAGAATACATGTTGGGTGTAAATCCCCCCCCCCCCCACACACACACACACTCTTTAAGGAAGCTGTTGAAATGTTTGCACTGTAACCCTCGGAATGTCTGTTGCCAGTGGGTGGGAGAGGAAAACATCTATTACACAGCCGAGCAAAGCCTCGCCGCCACCCCAAGACACGGAAGTATTGGGCCTGTCCGGGTAAGAGGGAAGCATCCGATGGCAGTGCTGGGGAATGCGGGGACGGCACCTATGCATTGCACAGCTTCATTTGGGAGTTTGTTGGGCACTTCCAGGTCACACAGGGCACTTCCAGGTCACACAGGTGGAGTTCTCCGTGGGAAGCGGATGGAGGTGAAGTGTTATTACTTTTTGTTTGCATACGGTTGTGAACATCGTGTTGCTGTTAGACGTGTGCTAAGGTGTCACAAATTTGCATGTATTTTTCTTTTTTTTATGTTCGCAGCCTACACGGACAGCTTGCACTCCTGACACTCTATGCATCCTCCTTTCATAGTGTTCTTCCTCATTCTTTGCGATCGCTGTTCTACTTCGTGTTTTCTTTCTTAGCCTTCCTGTTTCTACTTCCTCCTCTTTCTTAATCCTTTTTACCTGTACATCCTTCTTTCTCTTCCCCTTTTCTCTCCTTCCACTTTTCATCCTAGCATTTGATTCAACATATTGCTGCAGTTTTGCAAGTTTCTTAAAAACACGAGTTTGTGTAAAAAAATAAAAAAAGGCTCAATTGATTCTCAATTGCCTTGCAGTGGTAAGGCAACCATGTTAAAACAAAAACCGCTCAGTTGTCTTACAGTGATAAGGCAACCATGGTAAAGCATCCAATCGCACAGAGGCAACATTGGCATCTGATATAAGAATGCTATGCGTACACTGATATGAGCACAGGCATTATTTCCTCTTTGAAGGACCGGCAAAATACAAAGTGTATGGCATGATTTGGGCACGCAAACGTGATTATGCAGCATGGTGTTTTTTAGGTTCAAATATAGGCTTTATGCTGCTAACTCAAGCATCTGATTAATAATTTTCATATTATAATAAAAATCTATTTTCATCTGAAACGGACGAAAAGTTATTCAAACTTGCTGCATGCCTGACACCCTGCAAAAGTTAACTGGCCGCCTTTTATCTGTACATCCGTAACTTTATGTATGCATTTTATGTGGTGTCTCCGATCAGACAACAAGCGGCAGGGGTTGTCCCCTGCAGGCACTAATAAATAGAAATATAATTCAAACCGGGTGGAAAATTAACCTTCTATTTCATAAAAAGATTTTGTTTCACTTTTCACTGAAATTCACATTTAAATCACACTGTTTCCAGAGCAGCAATTCTTTCAAATGGACACTCGGATGTTATAAGTATTTCAAACAACCTGCTCCTGGTTTCTTGTCTAACATGCCTCCAAGAGACGAACCACCTTCTATAATTAATATGAAAAGTGCTAGATTGGTCCTCAGAATGTTAATAATAACAAGAGGGGGGATTCAAGGCCCTGAAGTGTGAGCCCAAAAATTAACCAGAAGCTGCAGAAAGGTTTTTAAACATAACCTGGGGCACGTTTTATTACAAGGTGTGTATACTGAACATTTCTTTCCTCTGCTTCTTTACTATGTTAAATCATTACTTATTGGTGTATGAAATTTGAATAGTAAAAGCTGAATTTGTATTGTGTTCTTTCTTGAGACATCTGTGTACTTTTGTGCATCGGGATCTTTTTTATAACAATGCGTGTTAAATGTCAGAATAACGGGATGCTAATGCCACAGATTGTGTTGAATAACTTGCTTTTGTGTGCAGAATATACAGCATCATTTCCGTATTCTTGCCGATTAAGTAAGTCAACCCTTCTGCCTAATTAAGTTCTCCACTGTAGCATGTTTCCAATACGTCCTCCTAGAGCTCACGAGTAATACCAGTGTTATAGATTCCCCTATCCTAAAACTACAAATGGGGCGGGCGGGGTGTTGGAGTAGGTGAGGTTGCAAGAGATCTGATCTTTATCTAAAGATTGTGTAACAGCTGCTAAGAACATTAGCCAAAAGGATCACAAGAAAATACTTCTAATGTGTAAGGAAACGTGAAGGAAACACCACCATCCTTTTGTGGTCTTTCTAGCTCTCTGCCTGCTGTATCACTGTATAGTCTTTCACTTTTTACCTCAAACATTTTATTTACTTTTCTCGTTATTTTCCAGTAGCGCATCTGAAAACGTCGTACTGAGCTTCTCCCTCCTTCCAAAAAATAAAAAGATTGTTGAGGCTGGTGCCTATGTCCTCGGGAGTTTTCACACCCCTTAATGGAAGTCGCAGTTCAAAGCCTTGGAAAACAAGCTGGAAAACTACAATTTAAATTGGTTTTCAGCACGTTTTCCCTGCCACCCTGTGATATTGGAGGCTCACCGGGAGACCGTGTGATGGTAGCAGATATCGTATATAACACAGTGACACCGTGTGAGTTGGCAGTTATGCAACTCAGTGAGAATGATCTAATACTTGAAGAATTTTTTCACTGTTCCTACCAGAACGGGTACTTTTTGACTGCCCAGAACAGATTTTAGCGATAAATATATTACTACAAGAATTGTTTTCTGTATTTGAAACTATTGCAGCCCCAATACTTAATTTGACTTACTTAACATTTGAACAGGAGGTGAAGTAGGTGCTACTTCTGCTTTGGCTCCCAAGATCAATGTGTATGTGTCTAGATCTATGTCTGTGGCTCTCTATGTGTGTGTGTGTGGCTGTGTGTGTGTGTATGTGGCTCTGTGTATGTGGCTCTGTGTGTGTGTGGATGACTCTGTGTGTGTGTGGGTGGCTCTGTGTGTGTGTGTGGGAGGCTCTGTGTGGGTGGCTCTGTGTGGGTGGCTTTTTTTGTAGGTGG
This sequence comes from Triturus cristatus, assembly GCF_964204655.1. Taxonomy (NCBI): domain Eukaryota; kingdom Metazoa; phylum Chordata; class Amphibia; order Caudata; family Salamandridae; genus Triturus; species Triturus cristatus. The sequence goes on from NC_140588.1 coordinate 446,258,102, forward strand.
CTCTATGTGTGGTGGCTCTGTCTGTGTGTGGGTAACTGTGTGTGTAGGTGGCTCTGTGGGTGGCTCTATTTGTGTGTGGGTTGCTCTATGTGAGTTGATATTTGTGGGTGGCTCTGTGTGTGTGGGTGGCTTTGTGTGTGTGGCTCTGTGGGTGCAAATGCAATAGGTCTCGCATTTGAGAGTGATTAAGCTATTGACATTGTAAATAACAATGCCGTTTCTTTAAATGTGTTAAAAACAAAAACTAATGTCATGAGCATTGCCAATAGCTCTAACTTTAACAATGCCGAAACCATTGCATTGTAAATGCTTGTTGTTTTAGATCAAGGCTTTTGCTCTTTAGACTGTTCCATGCTGCGGTTTCGTTACTGGTGGTTCCTCAGGGCATTCTGGGCAGGAAAACGTTGGGGTATCCACACAAGCTATACCTCATTGGACTCCCCCGGGTGTCTAGTTTTCAGAAATGTTTGGGTTGGGACTTTGCCAAGATGGCCGCTGAGCCCGGGGCCAAAACCCCAGGTGCCACCCCCGCCCCAAAACCAGGTAGTTTTGTTATGGTTAATTTTGAAGTCTCCATAGTACGATTTGAGCCATTTCCTGTTACAGCCACTATGCCTACCCACACAAATAAGGTACCATTTTTATTGGGGGAACGCTGGGTGGGAGGACATTTGTGGATCAACGCAGATTCCAGAACTTTCCCACACAGAAATTTGAGAAAAAAGTGATTTTTTCAGCGAAATTTGAGGTTTGCAGGGGATTATGGGTAGGAGAATGTTGGGGGACCCACGCAAGCCATATCTCGCTGGACTCCCCCAGGTGTCTAGGTTCCAGAAATGTGTGGGTTTGGTAGGTTTCCCTAGATGGCCAACGAGCCCCGGGCCAAAAACTCATGGGACCCCCCTTGCAAAACCAGGATGGTTTGTGATAAGGTAATTTTTTTGTGTCGCCTCAATAGGTTTTGGGCCCTTGCCTGTCGCGGGTCCTTGACCCACCCATGCGAGTGAGGTACCATTTTAATTGGGAGACCTAGGGGAACACTGGGTGGGAGGAAATTTGTGGATCCAAGCAGATTCCAGAACTTTACCACACAAAAATTTGAGAAAAAACGTGGTTTTTACAGCAAAATTTGAGGTTTACAGGGGATTCTGGGTAGGAGAATGTTGGGGGACCCATGCAAGCCATACCTCGCTGGACTCCCCCGGGTGTCTAGTTTCCAGAAATGTGTGGGTTTGGTATGTTTCCCTAGATGGCCATCGAGCCCCGGGCCAAAAACTCATGGGACCCCCCTTGCAAAACTAGGTTGGTTTGTGATAGGTAATTTTGATGTCATCACAATGGGTTTTGGGCCCTTGCCTGTCGTAGGTCCCTCAACCACCCATGCGAGTGAGGTACCATTTTTATCGAGAAACCTGGGGGAATGCTGAGTGGGAAGAAATTCGTGAATCCACGCAGATTCCAGAACCTTCCCACACAGAAATATGAGAAAAAAGTGATTTTTTCAGCGAAATTTGAGGTTAGCAGGGGATTCTGGGTAGGAGAATGTTGGGGGACCCACGCAAGCCATACCTCCCTGGACTCCCCCTGGTATCTAGTTTCCAGAAATGTGTGGGTTTGGTAGGTTTCCCTAGATGGCCGCTGAGCCCCGGGCCAAAACCTCATGGGCCCCCCCTTGCAAAACCAGGTTGGTTTGTGATAGGTAATTTTGGTGTCGCCTCAATAGGTTTTGGGCCCTTGCCTGTCGCGGGTCCTTGACCCACCCATGCGAGTGAGGTACCATTTTAATCGGGAGACCTGGGGGAATGCTGGGTGGGAGGAAATTTGTGGATCCAAGCAGATTCCAGAACTTTACCACACAAACATTTGAGAAAAAAGTGATTTTTTCAGCAAAATTTGAGGTCTACAGGGGATTCTGGGTAGGAGAATGTTGGGGGACGCACACTACCTCACCGGACTCCCCCGGGTATCTAGTTTCCAGAAATGTGTGGGTTTGGTAGGTTTCCCTAGATGGCCGCCGAGCCCCGGGCCAAAAACTCATGGGACCCCCATGGCAAAACAAGGTTGGTTTGTGATGGGTAATTTTGATGTCGCCTCAATAGGTTTTGGGCCCTTCCCTGCCACGGGTACTTGGCCCACCCACGCAAGTGAGATACCATTTTCTCAGAAGACTTTGGGGAACGCAGGGTGGGTGGAATTTTGTGGATCCACGCCGATACCAGAACTTTCCATCACAGAAATGTGAAGAAAATGCTTTTTTTGTCAATTTTTTAGGTTTGCAAGGGATTCTGGGTAACAGAACCTGGTGAGAACCAGTCAAGTCACCCCATCCTGGACTCCCCTGGGTGTCTACTTTTCAAAAATGTATAGGTTTGCTAGGTTTCCCTAAGTGCCGGCAGAGCTATGGTTTAAAAACTACAGCCAGGCACATTCCAAAAAAAGGGTCATTGTTCACTGTAAAAATTTGGTGTGTCCACGTTACGTTTTGCGCCGTTTCCTATCGCGGGCATTAGGCCTACCCACACAAGCGAGGTACCATTTTTCTCTGAAGACTTTGGGGAACACGGGGTGGGTGGAATTTTGTGAATCCACACAGATTCCAGAACTTTCCACCACAGAAATGTGAAGTAAATGTGTTTTTTTGTAAATTGTTTAAGTTGCAAGGGATTCTGGGTAACAGAACCTGATGACAGCCAGTCAAGTCACCCCATCCTGGATTTCCCTGGGTGACTACTTTTCCAAAATGTATAGGTTTGCTAGCTTTCCCTAGGTGCCGGCAGAGCTATGGTTAAAAAACTACAGCTAGGCACTTTGCAAAAAAAGGGTAATTTTTCACTGTGAAAATGTGGTGTGTCCACGTTGCGTTTTGCGCCGTTTCCTATTGCGGGCACTAGGCCTACCCACACAAGTGAGGTACCATTTTTCTCTGAAGACTTTGGGGAACGCAGGGTGGGTGGAATTGTGTGGATCCACACAGATTCCGGAACTTTCCACCACAGAAATGTGAAGAAAATTTGTTTTTTTGTCAATTGTTTAAGTTTGCAAGGGATTCTGGGTAACAGAACCTGGTGAGAGCCAGTCAACTCACCCCATCCTGGATTTCCCTGGGTGTCTACTTTTAAGAAATGTACATGTTTGCTAGGTTACCCTAGGTGTCAGCAGTGCTATGGTTCAAAAACTACAGCTAGGCACTTTGCAAAAAAAGGGTCATTTTTTACTGTGAAAATGTGGTGTGTCCACATTGCGTTTTGCGCCATTTCCTATCGCGGGCACTAGGCCTACCCACACAAGTGAGGTACCATTTTTCTTGGAAGACTTTGAGAAACGCGGGGTAGAAGGAATTTTGTGGATCCACGCAGATTCCAGAACTTTCTACCACAGAAATGTAAGGAAAATGTGTTTTTGGGACAGATTTTTAGGAGACATTATTGCTTTCATACAGATTTCCACCATTAACTGGAAGAAGGTTGAAAGCACAAAAAATAGCAAAAATAGGCTATATCCCAGTAAAATGTCAAAACTGTGTAAAAAATGTAGGTTTTCTGACAAAAGTCTGTCATTTCCTAAAAGCTGGGTAAGTGGTGATTTCAGCCCCACAAACCCCTTTTTGATACCATTTGCAGGGAAAAAGAACAGATGCTTTCATTTGCAGCACTTATTTTCCCCATTTTTCCTGAAAAACCCAATTAGCTGTCTTTTGGCTTTTTTCTGGGTCCCCTCCAGGGGAATCCACAAACCCTGGGTACCTTTAGAATTCCCATGATGTGCGAAGAAAAGGATGCAAATTTAGCGTGGATACCGTATGTGGTCAAAAAGTTACAGGGGACTAGGCGAGAACTACCCCAAATAGCAAAAAAAGGCTAAGCACGGGGGGGGAGGCCTAGCAGCAAAGGGTTGAACCATTTATAGCTTATTCTGTTAACTAGAATACACTTATGACCTCACATATTGCATCACTCATGACATGTGAAATAACATAATTGTTACATCACTGATAACATCTCAGAAGACATAATTGATGACATTACTGTGACATCATACAATCATTGGAACACCACCCTGCAGGGTTTGTGGACTTAACGTTATTCAACACACTACAACTGTGAACAATTTTCTATTTACCTTATAGGAGTTGCCCTCATAAAGACTTCTCATCTCTGTAAATTTTAAGTCAAGAAGTTGACAAGTATAAATTTGCCTCTGTAAAGGCACCTTCTGTAAAAGTTTTTCGTACAATGCTCCGTAGTATAGTGAAATACACTACGCACTTTCCTGAGCGGGACATAATGGCATACACCCATAGAGTCATGCTTACATCACCAGCATGTGATAAACCATGCTCCTCCATTCTATAATAATCAATATTATGCAATGCTTCACCATTTTTAGTGAAGTTCTCGAAATAAACATGCACAACTGATAAAATGTGTGTATATCACTACGTTACAACTTTTTAACAAAGGGAATTGCCTAGATATCCACTGGTGATTAGTGTATTGTCAACAGCACCTTTGGCCTTTCTCACAGATTTTTTATAACAGTCTTTGGCTTTAAGCCACAACCTACTTTCAAACATACGTCTGCAATCAACATCAGGTGTGCTCAGCTTTGACCTTCTTTAACTTGTAGTATTCTACCACTCCAGACTTTAGTAATTTGTAAACGGTGACCATATAACTCTTACAATACAAAATGACACTTGTCTCCAGGGCTTACACTATATCAATGCTATTGTCTCACATGTGTACACTCAGTGATGTAATATGTGAGGCCATAAGCAGAGCATGGCTGGGGCACAACCTAGTTCAGGCAACTATAACTGGTGAGTTTGGGAGGTTTTAAACATACATTTTTACCATATTTCAACAACTAACTATCCTATAAATTACACCTCCGCCATGCACAGTGTTATTATCAATGATGTAATTAGAGATGTTGCAGTGATATTATTAACAATGTCATAGAACAAGTCACAAGTGACGTACTATGTGAGTTAATTAGCAGTACCTGGCAAGGGTTTCTATGGCATGAGTTATAGGTACTTGAGATTATTGTGACTGTATTTTGTTTGTTTAAAACGGTATGTTTTAACTGACATTTTCACATAACTGTAACATCAGTTTAATCTTTAACCTGTTTTTTTCCAGTGAATTTCTACTATATTTTTTAATTTAAAGGAAGATATAAATACAATTCCCAACTACGTCATCATAACCTTTGTTATTTTCAGCGAATTACTATGTTTTTAAGTGTAAATTAAAATGTGCATCACCGTACATGACAGGGGGGTAGGGTGCCTGTGGCCAGGCCCTGTTCCCAACCCCACATGTACGCCCTATCTTCCACTGTGCACAAACATTTGCTGTGCATGACATGGGGTTGGACACAGGGCTTTGGCAACATCCCATGGGTGTGCACAATTCTATCTATATGATATAGCACTATAAGGGGTGTCATTTTAAATAAGGAACATGACCAATCTATGGTACAGCTATGGTACAGTGGGGTGCTTGATGTAATGGGTTCCCAGGTGGGATTAAAACCTGCAAAAAGTGGGCTTAATAATAGGGTGAAAGACCCATGCCACCAGTTACAGAACATCTCAGTAAACTGAAAGAAAAAGGCAGGGCTACGTTAAAAGAGATGTGACTGAGTAGTGCTAACATAATGGTGAGCGTAGGGTCTATGAGCCATACCTGTAGACAGAGAGCAAGCCACCCCTTGTGCCACGGCAGGAGAAGGTCATTGTCCCAAGGGGTGGCTTCTGTATAAATGTTGGATCCGGGGTAACTCAAAGCAGGATCCAATGTGTAGTCGCTCCTGCTGTAATCGCATCATGTAAGCGTGGTCTCATTACCATACCCACTTGAGAGTTGTAGTCTCAAAAACGAAATGAATCTGAACACATGTGCTTAGGGAAAGAAATCACGCTTGTGATTGTTCAACATAAGCGCAATCACATGGCCATGCGCACTAGGGAGTAGTAGTTTCAAGACTGGCATAACTCTAAACGAACGCACCTAGTGAATGGAAACATATTCGTAGTTCAAAGATGTGCTGAGATACAAGGAAATTGATAAAAGGACCAGATTGCTCATGTTCCTTAGGAGGTAGAGAAGTGATCTAATGCATCTTCCTTTGTGTAAGGGTGTGGAATATTAAGTATCCCTAAACGATAATGGATGTGAAAGCCACATCTCTATTGCACACTGCACATTGGATATTGTCAGGGAATACAGGACCTGTTCTTAGGTATCAGAATGCACACATATGACTGTGTGATCCTTTGGTACCCAGGGGATGGAAGAAATCCCTTGTAAATGTTGCTCCTAGTGGTGTGGCATGATTTGGGCACGCAAACGTGATTATGCAGCATGGTGTTTTTTAGGTTCAAATATAGGCTTTATGCTGCTAACTCAAGCATCTGATTAATAATTTTCATATTATAATAAAAATCTATTTTCATCTGAAACGGACGAAAAGTTATTCAAACTTGCTGCATGCCTGACACCCTGCAAAAGTTAACTGGCCGCCTTTTATCTGTACATCCGTAACTTTATGTATGCATTTTATGTGGTGTCTCCGATCAGACAACAAGCGGCAGGGGTTGTCCCCTGCAGGCACTAATAAATAGAAATATAATTCAAACCGGGTGGAAAATTAACCTTCTATTTCATAAAAAGATTTTGTTTCACTTTTCACTGAAATTCACATTTAAATCACACTGTTTCCAGAGCAGCAATTCTTTCAAATGGACACTCGGATGTTATAAGTATTTCAAACAACCTGCTCCTGGTTTCTTGTCTAACATGCCTCCAAGAGACGAACCACCTTCTATAATTAATATGAAAAGTGCTAGATTGGTCCTCAGAACGTTAATAATAACAAGAGGGGGGATTCAAGGCCCTGAAGTGTGAGCCCAAAAATTAACCAGAAGCTGCAGAAAGGTTTTTAAACATAACCTGGGGCACGTTTTATTACAAGGTGTGTATACTGAACATTTCTTTCCTCTGCTTCTTTACTATGTTAAATCATTACTTATTGGTGTATGAAATTTGAATAGTAAAAGCTGAATTTGTATTGTGTTCTTTCTTGAGACATCTGTGTACTTTTGTGCATCGGGATCTTTTTTATAACAATGCGTGTTAAATGTCAGAATAACGGGATGCTAATGCCACAGATTGTGTTGAATAACTTGCTTTTGTGTGCAGAATATACAGCATCATTAAGTAAGTCAACCCTTCTGCCTAATTAAGTTCTCCACTGTAGCATGTTTCCAATACGTCCTCCTAGAGCTCACGAGTAATACCAGTGTTATAGATTCCCCTATCCTAAAACTACAAATGGGGCGGGCGGGGTGTTGGAGTAGGTGAGGTTGCAAGAGATCTGATCTTTATCTAAAGATTGTGTAACAGCTGCTAAGAACATTAGCCAAAAGGATCACAAGAAAATACTTCTAATGTGTAAGGAAACGTGAAGGAAACACCACCATCCTTTTGTGGTCTTTCTAGCTCTCTGCCTGCTGTATCACTGTATAGTCTTTCACTTTTTACCTCAAACATTTTATTTACTTTTCTCGTTATTTTCCAGTAGCGCATCTGAAAACGTCGTACTGAGCTTCTCCCTCCTTCCAAAAAATAAAAAGATTGTTGAGGCTGGTGCCTATGTCCTCGGGAGTTTTCACACCCCTTAATGGAAGTCGCAGTTCAAAGCCTTGGAAAACAAGCTGGAAAACTACAATTTAAATTGGTTTTCAGCACGTTTTCCCTGCCACCCTGTGATATTGGAGGCTCACCGGGAGACCGTGTGATGGTAGCAGATATCGTATATAACACAGTGACACCGTGTGAGTTGGCAGTTATGCAACTCAGTGAGAATGATCTAATACTTGAAGAATTTTTTCACTGTTCCTACCAGAACGGGTACTTTTTGACTGCCCAGAACAGATTTTAGCGATAAATATATTACTACAAGAATTGTTTTCTGTATTTGAAACTATTGCAGCCCCAATACTTAATTTGACTTACTTAACATTTGAACAGGAGGTGAAGTAGGTGCTACTTCTGCTTTGGCTCCCAAGATCAATGTGTATGTGTCTAGATCTATGTCTGTGGCTCTCTATGTGTGTGTGTGTGGCTGTGTGTGTGTGTATGTGGCTCTGTGTATGTGGCTCTGTGTGTGTGTGGATGACTCTGTGTGTGTGTGGGTGGCTCTGTGTGTGTGTGTGGGAGGCTCTGTGTGGGTGGCTCTGTGTGGGTGGCTTTTTTTGTAGGTGGCTCTATGTGTGGTGGCTCTGTCTGTGTGTGGGTAACTGTGTGTGTAGGTGGCTCTGTGGGTGGCTCTATTTGTGTGTGGGTTGCTCTATGTGAGTTGATATTTGTGGGTGGCTCTGTGTGTGTGGGTGGCTTTGTGTGTGTGGCTCTGTGGGTGCAAATGCAATAGGTCTCGCATTTGAGAGTGATTAAGCTATTGACATTGTAAATAACAATGCCGTTTCTTTAAATGTTTTAAAAACAAAAACTAATGTCATGAGCATTGCCAATAGCTCTAACTTTAACAATGCCGAAACCATTGCATTGTAAATGCTTGTTGTTTTAGATCAAGGCTTTTGCTCTTTAGACTGTTCCATGCTGCGGTTTCGTTACTGGTGGTTCCTCAGGGCATTCTGGGCAGGAAAACGTTGGGGTATCCACACAAGCTATACCTCATTGGACTCCCCCGGGTGTCTAGTTTTCAGAAATGTTTGGGTTGGGACTTTGCCAAGATGGCCGCTGAGCCCGGGGCCAAAACCCCAGGTATCACCCCCGCCCCAAAACCAGGTAGTTTTGTTATGGTTAATTTTGAAGTCTCCATAGTACGATTTGAGCCATTTCCTGTTACAGCCACTATGCCTACCCACACAAATAAGGTACCATTTTTATTGGGAGACCTGGGGGAACGCTGGGTGGGAGGACATTTGTGGATCAACGCAGATTCCAGAACTTTCCCACACAGAAATTTGAGAAAAAAGTGATTTTTTCAGCGAAATTTGAGGTTTGCAGGGGATTATGGGTAGGAGAATGTTGGGGGACCCACGCAAGCCATATCTCGCTGGACTCCCCCAGGTGTCTAGGTTCCAGAAATGTGTGGGTTTGGTAGGTTTCCCTAGATGGCCAACGAGCCCCGGGCCAAAAACTCATGGGACCCCCCTTGCAAAACCAGGATGGTTTGTGATAAGGTAATTTTTTTGTGTCGCCTCAATAGGTTTTGGGCCCTTGCCTGTCGCGGGTCCTTGACCCACCCATGCGAGTGAGGTACCATTTTAATTGGGAGACCTAGGGGAACACTGGGTGGGAGGAAATTTGTGGATCCAAGCAGATTCCAGAACTTTACCACACAAAAATTTGAGAAAAAACGTGGTTTTTACAGCAAAATTTGAGGATTACAGGGGATTCTGGGTAGGAGAATGTTGGGGGACCCATGCAAGCCATACCTCGCTGGACTCCCCCGGGTGTCTAGTTTCCAGAAATGTGTGGGTTTGGTATGTTTCCCTAGATGGCCATCGAGCCCCGGGCCAAAAACTCATGGGACCCCCCTTGCAAAACTAGGTTGGTTTGTGATAGGTAATTTTGATGTCATCACAATGGGTTTTGGGCCCTTGCCTGTCGTAGGTCCCTCAACCACCCATGCGAGTGAGGTACCATTTTTATCGAGAAACCTGGGGGAATGCTGAGTGGGAAGAAATTCGTGAATCCACGCAGATTCCAGAACCTTCCCACACAGAAATATGAGAAAAAAGTGATTTTTTCAGCGAAATTTGAGGTTAGCAGGGGATTCTGGGTAGGAGAATGTTGGGGGACCCACGCAAGCCATACCTCCCTGGACTCCCCCTGGTATCTAGTTTCCAGAAATGTGTGGGTTTGGTAGGTTTCCCTAGATGGCCGCTGAGCCCCGGGCCAAAACCTCATGGGCCCCCCCTTGCAAAACCAGGTTGGTTTGTGATAGGTAATTTTGGTGTCGCCTCAATAGGTTTTGGGCCCTTGCCTGTCGCGGGTCCTTGACCCACCCATGCGAGTGAGGTACCATTTTAATCGGGAGACCTGGGGGAATGCTGGGTGGGAGGAAATTTGTGGATCCAAGCAGATTCCAGAACTTTACCACACAAACATTTGAGAAAAAAGTGATTTTTTCAGCAAAATTTGAGGTCTACAGGGGATTCTGGGTAGGAGAATGTTGGGGGACGCACACTACCTCGCTGGACTCCCCCGGGTATCTAGTTTCCAGAAATGTGTGGGTTTGGTAGGTTTCCCTAGATGGCCGCCGAGCCCCGGGCCAAAAACTCATGGGACCCCCATGGCAAAACAAGGTTGGTTTGTGATGGGTAATTTTGATGTCGCCTCAATAGGTTTTGGGCCCTTCCCTGCCACGGGTACTTGGCCCACCCACGCAAGTGAGATACCATTTTCTCAGAAGACTTTGGGGAACGCAGGGTGGGTGGAATTTTGTGGATCCACGCCGATACCAGAACTTTCCATCACAGAAATGTGAAGAAAATGCTTTTTTTGTCAATTTTTTAGGTTTGCAAGGGATTCTGGGTAACAGAACCTGGTGAGAACCAGTCAAGTCACCCCATCCTGGACTCCCCTGGGTGTCTACTTTTCAAAAATGTATAGGTTTGCTAGGTTTCCCTAAGTGCCGGCAGAGCTATGGTTTAAAAACTACAGCCAGGCACATTCCAAAAAAAGGGTCATTGTTCACTGTAAAAATTTGGTGTGTCCACGTTACGTTTTGCGCCGTTTCCTATCGCGGGCATTAGGCCTACCCACACAAGCGAGGTACCATTTTTCTCTGAAGACTTTGGGGAACACGGGGTGGGTGGAATTTTGTGAATCCACACAGATTCCAGAACTTTCCACCACAGAAATGTGAAGTAAATGTGTTTTTTTGTAAATTTTTTAAGTTGCAAGGGATTCTGGGTAACAGAACCTGATGACAGCCAGTCAAGTCACCCCATCCTGGATTTCCCTGGGTGACTACTTTTCCAAAATGTATAGGTTTGCTAGCTTTCCCTAGGTGCCGGCAGAGCTATGGTTAAAAAACTACAGCTAGGCACTTTGCAAAAAAAGGGTAATTTTTCACTGTGAAAATGTGGTGTGTCCACGTTGCGTTTTGCGCCGTTTCCTATTGCGGGCACTAGGCCTACCCACACAAGTGAGGTACCATTTTTCTCTGAAGACTTTGGGGAACGCAGGGTGGGTGGAATTGTGTGGATCCACACAGATTCCGGAACTTTCCACCACAGAAATGTGAAGAAAATTTGTTTTTTTGTCAATTGTTTAAGTTTGCAAGGGATTCTGGGTAACAGAACCTGGTGAGAGCCAGTCAACTCACCCCATCCTGGATTTCCCTGGGTGTCTACTTTTAAGAAATGTACATGTTTGCTAGGTTACCCTAGGTGTCAGCAGTGCTATGGTTCAAAAACTACAGCTAGGCACTTTGCAAAAAAAGGGTCATTTTTTACTGTGAAAATGTGGTGTGTCCACATTGCGTTTTGCGCCATTTCCTATCGCGGGCACTAGGCCTACCCACACAAGTGAGGTACCATTTTTCTTGGAAGACTTTGAGAAACGCGGGGTAGAAGGAATTTTGTGGATCCACGCAGATTCCAGAACTTTCTACCACAGAAATGTAAGGAAAATGTGTTTTTGGGACAGATTTTTAGGAGACATTATTGCTTTCATACAGATTTCCACCATTAACTGGAAGAAGGTTGAAAGCACAAAAAATAGCAAAAATAGGCTATATCCCAGTAAAATGTCAAAACTGTGTAAAAAATGTAGGTTTTCTGACAAAAGTCTGTCATTTCCTAAAAGCTGGGTAAGTGGTGATTTCAGCCCCACAAACCCCTTTTTGATACCATTTGCAGGGAAAAAGAACAGATGCTTTCATTTGCAGCACTTATTTTCCCCATTTTTCCTGAAAAACCCAATTAGCTGTCTTTTGGCTTTTTTCTGGGTCCCCTCCAGGGGAATCCACAAACCCTGGGTACCTTTAGAATTCCCATGATGTGCGAAGAAAAGGATGCAAATTTAGCGTGGATACCGTATGTGGTCAAAAAGTTACAGGGGACTAGGCGAGAACTACCCCAAATAGCAAAAAAAGGCTAAGCACGGGGGGGGAGGCCTAGCAGCAAAGGGTTGAACCATTTATAGCTTATTCTGTTAACTAGAATACACTTATGACCTCACATATTGCATCACTCATGACATGTGAAATAACATAATTGTTACATCACTGATAACATCTCAGAAGACATAATTGATGACATTACTGTGACATCATACAATCATTGGAACACCACCCTGCAGGGTTTGTGGACTTAACGTTATTCAACACACTACAACTGTGAACAATTTTCTATTTACCTTATAGGAGTTGCCCTCATAAAGACTTCTCATCTCTGTAAATTTTAAGTCAAGAAGTTGACAAGTATAAATTTGCCTCTGTAAAGGCACCTTCTGTAAAAGTTTTTCGTACAATGCTCCGTAGTATAGTGAAATACACTACGCACTTTCCTGAGCGGGACATAATGGCATACACCCATAGAGTCATGCTTACATCACCAGCATGTGATAAACCATGCTCCTCCATTCTATAATAATCAATATTATGCAATGCTTCACCATTTTTAGTGAAGTTCTCGAAATAAACATGCACAACTGATAAAATGTGTGTATATCACTACGTTACAACTTTTTAACAAAGGGAATTGCCTAGATATCCACTGGTGATTAGTGTATTGTCAACAGCACCTTTGGCCTTTCTCACAGATTTTTTATAACAGTCTTTGGCTTTAAGCCACAACCTACTTTCAAACATACGTCTGCAATCAACATCAGGTGTGCTCAGCTTTGACCTTCTTTAACTTGTAGTATTCTACCACTCCAGACTTTAGTAATTTGTAAACGGTGACCATATAACTCTTACAATACAAAATGACACTTGTCTCCAGGGCTTAAACTATATCAATGCTATTGTCTCACATGTGTACACTCAGTGATGTAATATGTGAGGCCATAAGCAGAGCATGGCTGGGGCACAACCTAGTTCAGGCAACTATAACTGGTGAGTTTGGGAGGTTTTAAACATACATTTTTACCATATTTCAACAACTAACTATCCTATAAATTACACCTCCGCCATGCACAGTGTTATTATCAATGATGTAATTAGAGATGTTGCAGTGATATTATTAACAATGTCATAGAACAAGTCACAAGTGACGTACTATGTGAGTTAATTAGCAGTACCTGGCAAGGGTTTCTATGGCATGAGTTATAGGTACTTGAGATTATTGTGACTGTATTTTGTTTGTTTAAAACGGTATGTTTTAACTGACATTTTCACATAACTGTAACATCAGTTTAATCTTTAACCTGTTTTTTTCCAGTGAATTTCTACTATATTTTTTAATTTAAAGGAAGATATAAATACAATTCCCAACTACGTCATCATAACCTTTGTTATTTTCAGCGAATTACTATGTTTTTAAGTGTAAATTAAAATGTGCATCACCGTACATGACAGGGGGGTAGGGTGCCTGTGGCCAGGCCCTGTGCCCAACCCCACATGTACGCCCTATCTTCCACTGTGCACAAACATTTGCTGTGCATGACATGGGGTTGGACACAGGGCTTTGGCAACATCCCATGGGTGTGCACAATTCTATCTATATGATATAGCACTATAAGGGGTGTCATTTTAAATAAGGAACATGACCAATCTATGGTACAGCTATGGTACAGTGGGGTGCTTGATGTAATGGGTTCCCAGGTGGGATTAAAACCTGCAAAAAGTGGGCTTAATAATAGGGTGAAAGACCCATGCCACCAGTTACAGAACATCTCAGTAAACTGAAAGAAAAAGGCAGGGCTACGTTAAAAGAGATGTGACTGAGTAGTGCTAACATAATGGTGAGCGTAGGGTCTATGAGCCATACCTGTAGACAGAGAGCAAGCCACCCCTTGTGCCACGGCAGGAGAAGGTCATTGTCCCAAGGGGTGGCTTCTGTATAAATGTTGGATCCGGGGTAACTCAAAGCAGGATCCAATGTGTAGTCGCTCCTGCTGTAATCGCATCATGTAAGCGTGGTCTCATTACCATACCCACTTGAGAGTTGTAGTCTCAAAAACGAAATGAATCTGAACACATGTGCTTAGGGAAAGAAATCACGCTTGTGATTGTTCAACATAAGCGCAATCACATGGCCATGCGCACTAGGGAGTAGTAGTTTCAAGACTGGCATAACTCTAAACGAACGCACCTAGTGAATGGAAACATATTCGTAGTTCAAAGATGTGCTGAGATACAAGGAAATTGATAAAAGGACCAGATTGCTCATGTTCCTTAGGAGGTAGAGAAGTGATCTAATGCATCTTCCTTTGTGTAAGGGTGTGGAATATTGAGTATCCCTAAACGATAATGGATGTGAAAGCCACATCTCTATTGCACACTGCACATTGGATATTGTCAGGGAATACAGGACCTGTTCTTAGGTATCAGAATGCACACATATGACTGTGTGATCCTTTGGTACCCAGGGGATGGAAGAAATCCCTTGTAAATGTTGCTCCTAGTGGTGTGGGATAACATTGATCATCTGAGCTTGATACCTGAGCTCTGCCACTTTAAGCGATTTGATGGTAATCCTGCTCTGCTCTGAATGCCTAGGGTGATAGAATTGATATCCTTCAATCAGTATGTACATTTCCTGAAGTGCTTTTTTGATTGACCCCCAGTTCGTTCTTGTAAGTAGTCATCCTATGTCAGGGGATGAAAGAACATGGGATCTCATCATTCAATCTATCTCTATAGCTATGTAGCATGTACACTCACTTCTCTTCTTTGATGAATAGAAACTTGGCGACATCGAAGACAGATGGGTGGTAAGTTGGGTTTGTCAAGCACCGTCCATCTCAATTCATCTGCAGGGTGTCCTTTCTCTATGAAGAGGCTCAAAAGTTTGGTCACATGTTTTCTGCATCTTACTATTTGACAAGCACCTATACACTTGGGGCCTCATGTAGGTAGCATACCAGTTACCACTTCTAAAATACCGAACGATACCGAATCGGTATTTTAGAAGTGGTAACTCGTATGTAGGTAATGAGTCGGTATTTTTTACCGATTCGGTACAATTCGGTAATTACCGAATCGGTATTTACCGATTCGGTAATGAGGCATACCTTCCCATTGAGGGGAAGGTATGCCTCATTACCGAATCGGTAAATACCGATTCGGTAATGGTGGAGAAAATGCAAGGGTGGCAGGGTGTCACATTGACACCCTGTTGCACCCCTGATTCGGCCATGTGTGCACATGTGGCACACATACATGCCCTAAGGGCATGTATGTATGCCACATTGCACACTGCTACGCGCTTCCAAATGCATACACACATACATTAATTATTTACCACCAACTAAAAGTTGGTGGTAAATACCGACTCATTAACACACACACACACTCCCCCTACATATCATTTCTGAAATCGGAATTTACCGATTCGGTAAAATTACCGAATCGGTAAAATTACCACATCGGTAACGTTACCGATTCGGTAATTTTACCGATTCGGTAGTTTTACCGAATCGGTAAATTCCGATTTCAGAAATTGACCCCCTACATACCAATAGCCAATATACCGGTCGGTAACGGTATAATTACCGAAAATCGGCCGTTACCGACCGGTATATGGCTACCTACATGAGGCCCCTTTTGTGTAAAGGGCAGCTCCTGCTTGTTCTTTTTGAAACCAAAGCGCATCACACATATACATTAGACCAACCGGCTGCAAGAGTTTGCATGCCATTTGCATCTTTTTAACTTGCTTTAAAATGCTGCTTGATGATTTTATGATACCAGTTATCAAAATAAAGAGCAAATGATTGATTGATGGATTGATTGATAAACAAATTCATTAGCCCATGTCTAAAATAACAGGCACACACACATACAAACATATAGGCACAGATACACAAATGACTGACAACAAAGCACTCGCACACTCAACACAAATACAAAATACACAAACTGGAACACATACATTTAAACAAATATACATACAAATGTGTGTGTACAAACACTAGAACTTACACATAAACAGATTTTAATCACAAATATCCATGTTATTACACATTTACATATAAACACACATACACAGCAACCCTTGCCGTCAAATGCTCACAGGAGTACACACACAATTGCAGTTAAAGTTACATGTCAACAAACAGAGATGCATTTTGTACAGGTAAAAAACTCCGTCACAAACACATGCACAACTATGTTCAGCTCCCATCCACCGTTGGCCATTGGAAATTGTTTGCGGTCCTCTTGTTTCCTTTGGGATACGAGTTGGGAGCTGATGCACAACTATGTATATAAACACACAAGCACATATACATTTTCATTCAATGACGAGATGCTGGGGAGCAACACTCCGTCAAATAGGAGCATATTATGGTCCCCATTTCTCTATAAATTTCACAAGACTTATACTTGCCACATGGTCTTTTAGCCTAGGATGACCCATAGCCCTACCTCGATCTTACATCAGGACCTTTGGATACTTTTTAAAGATTTCACAGATCCATAGTTTATACCAATCACTGGGACACGGTGTGCTCCAATCCTAAGGACTATACTGGAGGTCGTGTTTTTTTCCTACCAGCCACCATTA
The DNA here is from genome assembly GCF_964204655.1 of Triturus cristatus. Taxonomy (NCBI): domain Eukaryota; kingdom Metazoa; phylum Chordata; class Amphibia; order Caudata; family Salamandridae; genus Triturus; species Triturus cristatus. Next base: position 446,274,816 of record NC_140588.1, read on the forward strand.
ATATTAGACATTTACAGAAATGTCCACTTATTGTTTGTATTCAGTGACCTGACTTGAGCAAGGATTGAGGCTCTCACTACAGGACATGACCTTCTGAGTGAACTTTACTTCCACAGACTGGATGTGCATCTTCTCCATTATACGTCACATCCCGCAGAGGTGCTGTTCCTGAGAGCATTACAACATATACCCATTATTCCATATGGTTCTTCACCCATGGAATCTTTTGACCTATACCTTAATCAAGACTTCAAAAAGTCACTATGTGACGAAACACGTATCAGCTGCTGTTCAGTTTCAAAGGATGAAAATGTGAATGTATGGAAGATCACAAAATCTTTAATAGCTTTAATAAAAGTTTTTGTTTAACACAAGTCGCTCATTGTTTGGGCCTTATGACATATTTAGACTAACGACTGAGTGCTATGGTTTCCTTCTTTGAATTGATTTTTTTTATTTAAATATTTTTTTTATGTCAGCCAGTTAAACATCATGACAAAACAGAAGGCAAAAAAATCCTTCATGACTAGTGCATCAAAACATGTTAACATTAAACATTTCTAAAAGAAAGCAGTAATATACCATACCAATCTTATTTTTGCTCAATCCCCATTACATCTTCACAAAACCTTCCCTCCAAATTATATATTAAGAGTTCGTACAATCAGATCTATTGACTTTATAAATCTAGTGCCAAGGGCCCCCATATAGTATCCAACTTTATTAAAGAGCAAGTTCCTCTTACTCAAGCTAGAGCTTTCTCCATCTCGTAAGTGTCCTTTACTATTGCCCACCATTCCCCTATGGTGGGGGGTGTTGGAGATATCCAGGCTCTAACTATAGTAAGTCGGGCAGCAACTAATAAGATTGTAATAAGCCGCTGTGTACCCTGACTCTCTTCTTTATAGCCCACTATGATTTCCATAACTGTAGGAGTAAGATCTACCCCTATACGTTTCCTTATCACCTGAGATATCTTCTGCCAAAACTCTTCTGAATCTGGACAAGAGTCAAACATATGTACTATACCCACAGCATACATCCCACATTTGGGGCATTTGTTCCTATCCCCTCCTTGCACCTTTGGCGCCCAGGTAGCAATCTTCTCAGGGTTATAATAAAGCATGCAAACTGTACGGAATTGCTGTAGTCTTAAATTGACAGAATGTACTGATTCCTCTATAGTTTCTAATGCCAACGTAATATTTTTTGGAGTGATCTTTGTCCCCAGAGTCTTAGACCATCTTGCCGCCAGTTTATGGCAACCATTCTGTCTGTATTTACCAAAACATTGATACATCCTACTAATTTTCTATTTTGCTTTTTCCTCATACAGACAATCCCATACTTCTGAGTTAGATACTGTCACTAAAGGTAATGTTTCACAAGATAATCTCTAATTTGAAAATATATAAGTACATCTTATCAGAAAGATTGTAATGCAATTGTAAATTATCGAATGCCCTAAATCCGTTACAATCGTACAGTTCACCCAAATGTTGAATCCCATAGTTTGCCCATCGCCTACTGGCTGTGTCATGAAACACCTCCGGTAAGAAAGGATTGCCCCATTGTGGGAGTTTTTCATAGAAAAAAGACAAATTAAACTTAAGAGACATAGTTCGACATATATTTACACTATCTCTAATGGTCTTGAACGTGACCTTTTTAACCCCTTCAGCGCGGCGCGGATTACCGCGCTGTGCTGAAGGTTTTATTGCGCGGGCGGGGCCATGACGGAGCGGTTCCGTCATACGCACAGCGCAACCGATGCGCATGACGGAACCGCTCCGTCATGCGCATCGAAGGGGTTAAAATAATTGGGTCATTAGTTTTATATAAAAACATTAGATATTCCAAGCCTAAAACTAATTTATGAAACAAATCCTGATCATTAGAATCCAACAGGCTGCGAAAACGGCTTACAAATGCGGCCCAAAAGTACATTTTGAAGTCTGGGAACCCAAGCCCCCCTTGATTGTACGGATGTTTCAATAAGTCTATGGCACGTCGTGCTTTTTTGTAGCCCCAAATAAAGCTACCTAACACTCCCTCTAGTTTCCTAAACAAAATATTAGAAACAAGGAGAGGAATTGAGCGATATAAATATAAAAACTTCGGAAGTATCTCCATTTTAATAATATTACACCTGCCTACAATGCCAATAGGAGGCTTGTGCAGGCTTTTCAACCGCTTAGTCATAGTTTCTAGTAAGGGCTTATAATTCAAAGTATGTATGCGCTCAATCTGCGTTGAAATTTGGACCCCAAGATATGTGGCAACTGAGCACACTCCTGCCATACTCCTAGCAGGTCGAAAGTTAAGGATCACTTTAGCATTTTGTACATTTAACATATAACCTGACAGGAGGCCAAATCTGCTTGCTTCCTCTTCGATACATCTAATTGCTGACTCTGGGTCAGTAGTGAAGACAGCTATATCATCCGCGTAAGCAGTTACCTTTAAGCGATTTGCCCTGATATCAATGGCGTAATACGTATATTAGAGTTTAATGCATGGATAAATGGCTCGATATATAATGCAAACAACAGGAGAGAAAAAGGGCAACCCTGACTGGTGCCGATTGAAGAGATTGTAAGCCGAGATAGAGCAGTCTTGCCTGAGGTTAATTATACAAAGCACGTACCCATTGGCAAAAAATTTCTCTGAAGCCAAAAGTTATTAATGTATCCCATAGACCTCCAGACCACTCTATCAAAGTCCTTTTCGTTGTCCAAAAGTACCATACCTAAGTTCCTTGCCCATTTCTTGGCTAAATCAAAAGCTCCGATTGCAGTGTTAATATGGGAAGTAGTATCCCTTCCCTGTATAAAGCCATGTTGTTGCTTAGATACTAGTCCAGCCATTATTGGGACGAGTCGAGTAGCCAGAACTTTAGCAAAAATATTTGCATCTGAATTAATGAGTGAATTCGGTCGATGAGAGCCTCGTTCCTCTGGAAATTTATCTTTCTTTAAGAAAAAAAACAATATTTGTCATCTTCCAGGTCTCCGGTATCTCACCACAGGAACCGATTTGCTGTATCACCGACCACATGGGCAAAACTATAAGACTTTTAAAAACTTTATAGAACTCTGCCGGTATAAAATTCTCCCCCGCAGCTTTCCCTGAGGGAAGAGAAGCTATTGCTGCAAGTATTTCGTCATGTGAGATTTCCTGCTCCAAAGAGGCAGAGTCTTCCTCATTTAGGATAGGCAAGCCACTACCGCCCAAATATTGGTGTATGTCTTCCTTCCCTGCTACTATAGGCTGTGAATATAATTTTTGGTAGAACTCGGAGAATAGATCCAATATTGCCTGTGGTGTTGTATGTAACTTTCCGTTTGTTCCCTTAATAGACTTTATCCGAGTTTTAGCCTTGCTTTCTGCTATTTGGTGAACCAAGACTTTCCTGATTTGCTCCCCATATTCATATTGTGAGAACTTCATCTTATTGTAGTTCGCAGAAGCTTTCTCCCTTAATGAGCAGCTCATAAGCATCCTTGCATTTATCAAAGAGATATACAATTGATCTTGATCGCTATCCCCCGGTTGGACTGCCTCAGCATGTTGTACCTCCGCCGCCAGCAAATCTGGAATGGCTGTTTTGTTTAAGGTTTCCCGCTCCTTATTCTGCTGCCAGATATGCTGTTGAGTCACCCCTCTTATAGCATCCCAGTCCGCCAAAGGAGAAGCTGTGTCTCCTAGCTGTTTATGAATAGCAGCCACATATTTTTGCTATCTGTAAAAAGATACTGTGGGAATGAAAAAACCTAGGATTATGGTCAGAAGTGATTCTAGGGTACACTTCTATATCTACGGAGTCCATAATTGTATCCGAGACCCAAGCCATGTCAATTCTGGAGTATTGCTTGTGCGGAATAGAATAATATGTATAACCAGGGATAGTTGGGTAAAGTTGCCGGAGAGTATCTCGTAGCCCATGTACCCACCCTAATTTTAATATTGCAGATCTAACTTTTCTCATTCTTGTGATGGCTGCTCTGCTTGTAGAGTCGAGTGAGTAGTCCATGACACAGTTAAAATCCCCCATAATCATACAGTCCCCCTGCCAGTCCAACAGTTCTATATTCAAAAAATCAAAAGTCGCGGGGTGGTCAACATTAGGGCCGTATACTATACAAAAAAAATATTTCCTTCCCTTTATCTCCATCTGTGCTATTGCCCCTCTCCCCCGTTGTTCCGCTAAGGTCTTAATAATTCTATACTCAAGCTTCTTGTCCACCAAAATAGCAGTGCCTCTAATAGACGCCCCTTGTGTTGTACATACAATTGTCTGATACCCCAAGTGTTTGAGGAGGCGATGGTCCTTATAAGTGTGTCTCCATAAGCAACACGATCTGAGGTCTGTACATTTTCAATTCTTCCCTAACAAGTTGTCTTTTAGTTTCATTATTCAGCCCTGCAATGCTCCAAGCCATACATCTAATCTGTAGCATAGTAGGTATAATACACTCCTCCACAGTTTGTATATATCAGCATCTTTCTCTTACAATATCTATTCCCTCTACGTAATTTGCTGCCTTCTCTACTCCTATCTAGCGCCTCCCTTTGCGCATGTTTCAATACACTCCTACTGACATTTTTTTTACCCACTCTCCCCCAACCCCTCCCCTCCAGAACCCCACCTTGCCCTCCCATCCCCATCCTGACTTGTGCAGGAGGAATCTTCCACTTTATACACTGCCGATGAATAGGCAGTTGCGGGGAAGCAGCGCTCCACAGTTAGCCCCCGCACACCATCACACCACCTTAACGCTAAGCGTTATATATAACAAAAAGAAAGAATAGAGGAAGAAATAGAAAAGTGTAATAGGCAAGCCCCAAAAAAATGATAAAACAATCAGAGGACCGCAGCTATTTGTTCTAAGTCAATGGTTAGCTCCATGTTTTTAAGAGTCTAATCTTCTCAAATCTTTGTAGCTGATGCCGCCTGCCATTTGCATAATGCCTGCTTGCCTTCCTGCTCAGAGAAAAAAAATAAGATTGCCTGCCTTTGATAACTTTTAAACATGCAGGCTCTTGTAATAAAAACCTGTGCGCCTGTAGCTTTCACTGTGTCAATGAGCTGCCTTAGTTACCAGCATCTATCCATATTATCCCTGCATAAATCAGACCTTACAAAGATAAATAGGGAGCCCACTCTTACAGGAGAGCTAGGACGGGCTTTCAAAGAAATAGCTTGTCTCAATAAGAAGTTACCAAAGAAGATCAGCAATGGTCGAGGGTATTGAGACTCTTGCTTATACCCACCCAATGGCAGTCTATGCACACGTTGTAGCTGGCAGTCCCAGTACCAATCTGCCAGGTCCGGAAAGGGAAGGCATTTTGAAATAGCTGGACTACATATGGGGTCTGAGCCCTCTTCACCCTTCGGGACTCCAAATAATCTTAGATTATTACGGCGTTGCCGATTCTCCATATCTTCGATCTTTGACTGTAGGGCACTTATCTGGACGTCATGCAATTGCACCAAGCTAGTTGTTGAGTTAGCTACTTCCTCCGTTTCTGCCAACCTTTGTTGTAGTTCCAATATATCGTTCAATATGGCTCCCATCTTGACTTTCACGTCACTAAGTTTTTGCTGGATACTGGCATTATCAGCTCTGGCTTGTGCATAATGCTCTTGTGCTTCTATCCTTTGATCTTGCAAGGCCTGCAGAATTAGGGAGAGCACTGGTAGATTGCTGTCCCTTGTATCAATCAGATGTTGTTTTCCTGGCTCCCCTTTGTTCCCCTTTATGGAAGCATCCACAACTTGTAACTTTTGTGATACAGGACTAGGTACCTGAGCATCAGGGATAGTTATTTCTGAGCTCTCAGCAGCTATATTACTTATGCCAGCATTGCTTGTAGATCCTGCGCCTGAAAGTTGCGATATTATTGACTTGACTTTGCCCTTTCGCATGGACCCACTTCCGGAGGGGGCTACCCTCTGAGCTGGTTTTACTACGCCCCATGCTGGCATTATGACGTTGTGCTCCAGTGAATTCCAGGGTTCTCTTCACATTCCTATTGCTTTAGCGCGTTCTTTATTTTTAGCAGAGGATGAGTTCATCGATTTCTTATTCTGTGTCTGGATCTGAGCCTGGGTGTTGTCCATATGTTTGCTAATTACAGTTTGCGAGACCTGCATAGGTTGCTTCTGTGCAGCCATTATGTAATTACCGTTCCCCCGACCGACCTGTCTCCCTTCCGGTGTTTCCACCCTGCTCGGGAACATTTGCACTGCGGAGTTCGCTCTAGAATTAAATGCATCTTCATTCACATCCCCAACCCAATCATCTATTTCGCTGGCTGGCAAGCTCATCCCCTCAGGATTGTTAATTATCTCTGTTTGTGTGTCCCTGACAGTTAGCTTCATCCTATCCGTTACACTGGTTCCATTCTCAATAATTAACTCCGGGAAATTCAATGCAACTTCTGGCTGTTGTAACTTCGGCTCGTTGTTTGTATCGCCTTGGAGAGCGGAGCTTTGTTCAGTCCCCCCTGACTCTGTATTCTGATGCCCCTTCTGGCTCTCCCCTGTGCCTGTTTGGATTGATGGAACTGCCTCCATAAGCGCGTCCGCCATTACATTCCCCGCAAGCTGCTCTGATAATATGCCAGCTGATAATAAGTCTGCAGCCCTGTCTGAGCGTAAAAGCTTCAGCATGGGCTTACCGCCTTTCGAGGTACCTCGTAGGGTAGCCACCCCCTGAGCTGTTGTTGATACTTCCTCCATACCAGCACACATGCCAGCCGTACAGTCTCCAACTCCTGCGTTTACCGGTACGCGAGTTACTTGCGCTACTCTCATCGTCGTCTACGGAGGGGCCATCTCTCCACTAAGTGTGAGCAACACCGCAACACAGAGGTCTTCAAACTTTTTTATTCTGAGCCCCCGCCAAGCAAAAGTTTTGAGATTGGGCCCCCCTCCAAAACTTTATGACAAGGATTGGGGGAGCGGGAGGAACATGGCTGCGTGTAGGGAGCGGAGCTTATGAGATGATTTCAGGAATATTTGTTCTATAGCTTATGAATTGCACCAAATATGAGACTTATAAAAAAGCAAAAGCATAAAGCAAAACCAGATATCCCAAACAAACTGCTCCACATAATTGCGGTTTCGTGAGCCCCTCACACCCTTTGACCCCAATGCAACTATACCTGCTGCACTAATGATAACTGCAGTCCTGAGTAGCAGGCTATCTCCTTTGCCTTTTTTACCTCTTCCACTCCATGATGGATCATCACCTCTGTCCTAATGCCTGAAAGGACAATAAGCTCTGATGCCGCTTTTTTTTAAAGGTAGACAGTCATAATTGTGATGCAGTGGGCCCCTCAAATCCCTGGGCCCCAGTCCTGCTGCATCTGCTCCTTTATGATAACCAGCAGTAGCCACTTACACACTTGGCAGCAGTACCAGCTTCACTAATAAATGTCCCTTTTAAAAAAACAAAAACACTTATATTGTCCCCTTCTTTGGGGTATCTCTCTGAAGAAGCGGTCTATGGCCTCTTTGACAATATCTATGAATCTCGCTCCTTTCCTCTGTCTCCTAGACCATTACTGTGAGGCCCCAAGGATCGAGAGGATTAGGGCTTTGCATCTGAATGCACCCTGCTGGCCTTCTACCTGCCACCACATGGACCCAGCTTTCACAAAAAACTGCCCCTGAATGGTTAATACTGACTTTGAGATGCCTCTGCCTGAAATCGAAGTGTGGGTGGTAGTGCAGAAAGTTAAAAAAGAAACCATGGAATTATGAGTTTCTGCAGCAGCGGTTTCCACATAATTATCAGTGTACTGCATTTGCTACATAATCTGCAGATTTCAACAAAAAAACTCTTGATTCCAGCTCAAACGGAACAAAAGTTACTTAAAGCGTGATAAAGTGTTCCGGAGCAGTGGAAGGCCCTTTGCAAAGATTGACTGGTAATCTTGTAGTTGCTTACTGCTGTATTTGGGTGCTACACTGGTACTAATGAGGTGAAATATTTCCCCTGACAGCGTTACCGTGAGTTAAAATGACAAAATAATGAAGTAATGCTAACCATAAAATGTGGCCATTGTGCCGCATAATTTACCTTTTCTTGCTGAATAATTTAGTCAAACCTGACGCATAATGTTGTCCTCTTCTGCTGAATAATTCTAGAGGATCTGCTTAAAGCTTTATTGTGGCAAAGATCTATTCTTTGTAATATTCTTTGTAGATGTAATGTAAAGGAGTTATCAGCTGTTATCTGGAATAATGGAGACACTTACAAAAATGTCTGCATTACATACAGTTTGATTACTTATTACTAAAAAGTATGTTTTGTAAGAACTTGTTTTATCTTAATCACTTCATCATTTTGCAGCGGCCTAGCTTAGAGTATGTAAATACTGTTTTAAAATAATGACTTACATATTCACAGTGCTGGGACCTCATAGCACTAGAAACAGGGCCATTAGAATTATGCGGCAGGAGAAGGTCAAATTATGCAGCATGGTTGACTAAATTTTGCAGCAAGCAAAGGCGAATTATGCTGCATATTTTGTGATAGCATTACTGCACTATTTTGCTATTTTTACACTTGTTAACTAACATTGTCCTGGCCTTTATTGCCCCTCATAAGTACCACAATAACACCCACATATAGCAATAAGCAACAGAAAGGTGACCAGTCAACCTTTAGAAAGGGCCTTCCACTGTGAGTTAACATGTGTTGCTGCATTTTTTAATCTGCAAATTATGCAGAAGACAATAGAGTATGAGGCAAATGCGGGAAAACCATAAGTATGCGCTGTGAGTGCAGGGTGAGCGTGAAAGTGAAGGGTGAGAATGAAGAGTGAGTTGTCTGAATGCAGGGTGAATTCCCAGACACTTGAAGTTAATCAGCATGTTATTGACGGGGCGTAGGGTTTCAGATATAAATTAAACTATTGCTATTATGGAATTAATCAGGGATTCGAGGGTGAAGGAAATAAATAATGTGCTGATCCTGCAGCAAACTTCCTGTCTTATGATTAGGGTTGCCAGCTCATTATTTTGATGTTGCAGACGGTACAAAAATAAACAGTCACCTAAAGCCCTATTTTCAGCACTTATCTGTGCGTACTCAGAAAAGCAAATATAGCACTTTTAAATGTGTTCTAGGGCTGCCTGCATGTTTCATGATTGAAAATAAAAGGAACAGACAGAAAGTCAAATTACAAATGAATACATACTTTTTTATTTAAGACCCTATTTAGTGTCAAAGCAAGGTCTTTTTCATAATCCTTTTCATAAAATGCATTTTCACACTACAGCAGTAAATTTACAATACAAATGTAAGGAAGAGGCACCTGGAAAAAGAAAAAAAAAAACTAAGCCTCAGTAACAAGTTTCCAAAGGTATGCAAATGGTCTTTAAAGACCTGTGAAAAACTCAGGCGTGCTGGAGTCTTAGTAAGACTCCAGACTCTGCCCAGCTAAGCCCCCAGCAGTACACCCACTGACCTCTGGCCCCACGGCACTCTAAGGGCTTCGGAGAAAATGAAGACAGCCTGGAAATGCAGCAAATAAACATCGCTGCACTTCCAGGCGTCTTCATTTACATGTGCTTACAGAGGCCTTTGCGCCCCCTGGGAACCCATCCACGCCCCCAGGGGGGCGCACCCCACAGTTTGAAGACCTGTGCCGCAACAGGTAGTCCGGAGCGGCCGCTAGTCGATCCATGCACCCTGACCGACCAGCAGGTGGCTCGAGAGATATGCAGCAGCCGTTAAACTCTAGCGATGAGTGCCGTAGATATTCGTACTTGTAGCGTGAGTTAACACTTCCCGGGGTTTTTTTTTCCCTTTCGTCGCCGTTTCCTCATTTCTCTATGTTTGATTTGACTAATTTGGCTTCTCCGTCCTCCGTCAGCTCAGAATTGTCGTCATTATCCACTTCTTCACTCTCCCATTAAAAAAAAAAGCCTTCTGTGTGCCTGCTCTCTATTACGGCATCAGTCCGCCATCTTCCCCCCCCGAGAACAATCTCAGTTTGCATGCCCGTTACATCAGTACAGGCATTGCTACGGCGTTTTGCAGACAGTCTTTCTGTTTAGATATGTTTTATCTTTAACTTTATTTCCGTGAAATGCCTAGAACCCCTATAGCCCGCAGGGTGATGTATTTTCTAACAACGCTCCCCTTCCTATGATTCCCTTATAGAACGGGGAGCCCCATGAACCACATGCCAGGGTGACTTGAGGCGTGTTTCCCCGACATCAACGGGTACGCTCTGTTACAGTACAGATGTTTTGTTCCAGAAGTTGGTTCGCCTCTCTCTCTATTATCACTTGTACCAAGAATTAAGGACACTAAGGGGCATATTTGCAAGCCCCTATCGTCAACACAACATCACTTTTTCTGACGTTGTGGTGGCGATAGGGGCTTCGCCTTATTTACAAGGCAGCGTTAAGCCAGTTAACGTGGCTTAATGCTGCCTTGTTAAAAGGCACCATTTCACGTTATACTTAGAGTGAAAGGGGGGCAATGGGTGTTGTGGTGGGTCATCCACCGCAACACCCATTGATATTGACACTGCCCCATACTTACAAGGGTGGCATAAATATGGGGCAGTACCAAAATTACAACACTGAAAACCTGGTCTTACCATGGCGCAATGAGAAGAAAATTTTAATTTCTCCTCGTTTTTGCTGTTTCCATGTGTGCTGCATTGTGCAGCACTCATAGAAACAGCAAAAGGACACTGATTGTTAATGTACAGGAATGTATCCCTTCCTGCATCTAAACACTCATTAAAAAAATTATGTTCTGCATTAAACAGCACAAATAGAAGTTAAAACACGCCGTTTCAGATTGTGTATGTGCAGGAAGGGACACCTTCTTGCACATAAGCAATCTTCCCCTGCAATGCAGGCACCCTTGCACTATGATACAAGAGTGTCTGCTTTTGCGTTAGACAGCTAAATTAGCACCAGTGCAAGGGGAAACGCAGGACTGCACCGTATCCTTGTGAATACGGTGTAGCCCTGCATTCCAGAAGTGGCAGAGCGCGGCATTAAGCAAGGAGCCTAACCCCGCGCTCCGCAAATCTCTCATAAATATGCTCTTAAGTACGTAGTAGATAGTTATGGCACGGTGAGATTCTTCTGTTCGGTGCATAGAACTGTTTAGATTTATAAATCAAATTGAGCAAAACATTTTGAATGTCTTTCCTAATTGTTTATCATCACTTACTCCATTTTGTTCATGCATGTATTGTCTTTTCAGGTACCACCACTAAATCCACCTCTCTATGGCGATTTCATAGGATCACTGAATAGTTTTGTATTTCTAAAATGCACCACTATGTCTGACTTTTATCATCATGCTGAGCTTTTAAAGAAAAAATTGAAAGCCAGAGGGTACCCGGGCAAACTGCTCAAGCACTCATTAAAAAGAGCGAGATTTTACAATCGCGAATGTCTTTTAGAGATTAATAAGGGTAAGAAAAACAAAGCAACAGGGAGAATCGTTTTTGTCACCCAGTTTTCCAATATGAGTAATCGAATAAAAAATATAGTCAATAGAAATTGGAAAATTTTAAACGATGGAACCAACATTCCACTAGAAAAACCCTTGTTTTCATTCAGACGCAATAGGACCATCCGCAATTCCCTAGTGAGAAAGTACAAACATACATATGGAACTCAAACCACATTAACTGGAGATACAGCAAGAGGTAATTATAAATGTGGTATGTGTTCAATATGTCCACATTGCATTGAAGCCAAAAGCATAGTATATGCCAATAAAACAGACACTGTAAAAACTTTAAACAACTGCCGAAGTAAAAATGTTATATATCTTCTAATCTGCCCATGTGGGCTAGGCTATGTAGGAGAAACAAGCAGGGAACTGCATATACGTTTGTTAGAACACAAATCAGCTATTAGAACAAGGAAAGAAAATGCTCCGCTAATAGATCATTTTTTGAAGTTCAACCATGATTGCAATCAATTCCAGTGGTTTATTCTTGAAATAATTGTGATTTCTAGAAGAGGAGGTGATCTCAATGCCAAAAGAAAGAAGAGAGAACAATGATTTATGTGCCATTTTAAAAACTGTAGATGCGGGCTTCAATTCGAAGGAAGACTGGATGAGCATTATAGCTACATGAATATAGAACTATAAATTTTGATCAATAACAAGATGAGGAACTCAGGGATAATGTCATATCTAATAGTACAGTATTCCGATGGGCAATTAGTTCAACACTTTGGTAGTAGAATATTTTATTAGACCATAGAGATCTATTTTACAATCCTAGAACCATTGAATTAAGCCCGTAAAAGCCCAGGGGCAGAGACAGCACATGTCAAAATAGGGATGAGAAATGCGAGATATTTGTGTCTGTAAAACTAATTCTGACAAATAATAATGAGATTAGAAATACATGGATCAATGTTATATACACCATATAGAACAGTGGTGAAATGGGTTTATAGACCAATTAAAAGGTAGCAAGTATTTCTATTAGATCAAAGATATTAACAATAAAGTTGTAGAACGATTGTTCCAAACCCGTAGAAGCCTACGGGCAGAGACAGCACATGTTAAAACCTGGATGAGAAACGCATATATTTCCGTGTTCACAACACAATGTGGCATTGTCAGCACAGGCTGCACGTGTTCAAATAAACCCTAATAGGTTCGGCCCGAGACAAGGGAAGAATTATTATCAACAGTCGAAGGGTGAGGAATTTTGAAGCAAACGCATTAGAGATGCGAACAACGAGCATGGATTTTAAATTAGATACATGGAATAGAAATATACTTATCTATTAAAAAAAAGAATGGTATGGGAAATTAACAAAACAATAAAATGTTTTAAAAAAAAAAGGAACGTAGATCACGTGAGTAAAGAACCAATGACAGAAGAGATTAGTTTGGTCAAATAGGAGTAGAGGTGAGGAGCGAGCACGATAGATGCCATAGAAGGATACTCGCATCTACGCCATACGCGACATGCTGAAAGGTTAGGTCGGAGAGATATTCTATGCAAGTTGAATAGCTGCAAGACAAACCGAACTTGCTAGCGTTTACATTTTTTCGAAGATTAAAATGAAACAGTGAGATGATCGAATTAACAGCCTTTATGGTTTCCGATTTTTAATTAGGCGGCGCAAACAAGACGGAGGATCATTACGGACCTCCAAATCCCTCTGTAGCTCAAAAATAGATCAAACCACATTAAACGGGGGTCGCCCGAATACAACAATAAGGTAGGCACCCTTGAGTATTTAATTTGAATGGGAACAACAGAGATGATATTGATTTATGTGTCAGGCGGTAACATTGTGTTTATTTGTTGTAGACTGGAGAGGCGTGCAGAGATTTAAAATACCTTCTAAAACATAGACCTCATAGAAAAGCTTGCCGGATACAACAGAAGCTATGTGAAACCAAGATAGTGTAAATCAGACATTGAAGGTGAGCACAAGTATAGCAGCAATAAGATGTGCATAGGCGCTGATAGAGTAACAGGCAATATGATAAACCAACAGTTAACATCAATGTCCGTAGGATTAATTGGGATGCGGGTAGCGCATAGACTCCAGGTCAATGGAAAAGAGGATAAGAATAAAGAGTTGAAAGATTACGAATGCTCAGATTACTGTAGACAATATCGGGTGGAGATGTAGAATGGTAACCATGAACCCCAATACGATATAGTGTGATAAAATCAAGTAGATGGAGTAATTAAGTATAATGATTTAATAGGGAGAAACTATGATACCTGTAGGGACAATGTATGGATTTCCATCAAAAGTGGGGGAACAGAGTATACAAAGAAAGAAATTGTTTTTTCCACTGAAACATAAAAATCAAAATACGATACATGATGGGGAAATTTATCACAATGATTGTTGATGTTTTATTATGTCTGCCACAACAATTAGCTGAGTTACTGCATTGCAATGAATTAGGTCATTATGTCATTCCAGTTTGAGATTTTTTGATTATGTATATTTATTTTAAACAGGATAGAGAAATCAGATATCATGTTTGAGAAAACCACTATCAGTTGTCTTGATAAAGATGGTAATATACAGATAGTCCGTCGAAACGCGTCGACGCAGTTGAGAGCACAATCTAGAGGATTGACATAGACTTGTAGATACAAGTGTGTTGATGTACTACAAGCTATGTTATGAAGTTTACGGTCCGATTAGATGTGTAATATATGACAAAGAGTATTGTCTTTTATGTTGTTTTCTCTGTTATGCTGGTTCATAAAAGGTGTATAAGAGGTCAAGGCTAAACCCTGGCCTGCGTGAAGCACAGCTTCCGACACGAAGGTCTCAATAAATGTGAATCAAGCTAATCAAAGTTTCTCAGTATTTTTTGAAAAATTTGAAATCAAATACATAAAAATTGGAACAGTTGCAAGAACAAATAAACAGAACGTTTGGTAACTGAATAGTATATTATTTACTCTGGCCTGACACATGAATATGTTGTACATCACATAATTCATATAACCAGTTTCATATTGATATATTGCTTCAAAAACACTGAAAAGATGAAGAACAATCCCAATGCATTTCGGGTTTTTCTGAACCCTTCTTCAGGGATGTGTAAGTCTCATCAATCACATATAATTGTTTCCATGAAATCGTCTTCCAGAACTACAACAACAATGAAAAGATCTCATGAATGCTCAAAGAAAACCGACAAAATTTAGATGTCACAAAACAAATGATTAGGATTTGCACTCCAAAAGAACCCGCTATGAGATATTTACGTGTGTCCAACTGTCTTTAAGGAATGTGAAAATATACGTGTGTGAAAGGCTAATCTCCACGTGAAAAGAAGTGCCGTTGTGTAACTGAAATAATCCGCGCTCTCTGTAACATGCAGTAACCATGGTGTGCTTCGGTGAAATATCTGTGCCTACTAAAGTTTTAGATGAACTGTGAAGTGCATGCTGTCGAATATCTAGTGAGTGAAGGCATCTGCTTACCAGTCAAAACGGAATTCAGAGTTTGACTGTAAAGTATGGGTCTGTAATTGAAACAATATATTGAAACATGGCAAACCTCAAAAACTGGTTTCAAACAGTCTTGTGTGCCGTGAAAAAGTAATGATGTCTGAAATTAGCCTACCAGACGTGAGCGACCGATGACGATAAAGAACCGTGTCTAGCAACCCGAACAACAAGCAACTCGTGCTCTGAAAAAGTAATGAAACTGTGTCACAAGACTTGGGTGTCTGTAAAGTTAGAGTCTTAGCAATGTGGGAAACTATGAAACTCTCGCGTCTCACCTGAAAAGTGAAGTGCCTCGATTCTCCTTGAAAGCTCCGTACGAACGCTTAGACAACGTTACGTGTGGACAATGGGCGGGGAGTTTAAAAGAACTCAAGTTTATAAAAGGTGTCATAATTTGTGTGACAATATATCTCCCTTTTATCTTTTTATTTGTTTTTTATTAAGTGTTTCATATGAGGTACTGTAATGTGATATGTTTTTAATCTTGTACAATGTATGCTTTTTAATGTAATAAATTTAGTTTTGTCTGATCCTAACATGGAAGTGTATAATTGAACTTCTGAATGCTTAAAATAAATGTATGTATGTTGATATAAGGCAATTCAATATCATTGTTGGTCCAGTCAAGGGATTTTTATTTTCTACTTGTGAAGAGTACCCTAACTCCATTGAGTAATTCAAGGGGTCTCTCTCTGTTTAACACATATCTAAAATAGTTTCACACACTTTCTTGTTTTCCATCCATTGTTTTGAAATAAGCACATTGAGCAGCAGCACTTATGAGTAGGTCCTGAAGAAAGCCGCTACACCTTGAGGAACTTCGATTTCCGATCGTAATCGAATCGACCTGCCATTTTGTGCTCCGCCGCCATTTTGTGTTGCCATCACTCAGGCAGCACGGCGAACAAAGTCTATTCTGCTTTTTCTGCAGCTTTGTGTTGAAATAACCCTTCTGCCTCGATTTGCAAAGCTGGTGTTAGGTCTGGCCGAGTACACTAATCCCTGTCTGGTTTTTCTAATCCCCGTCTCAACTATCTGTTCGTTCACACTATTCTTCTCTGACTTTATCTTATCGTCTGGCCTTCACTGTCCTCTGCTAGCATTCTCTTGTTTCACAACTATCCCCCAACACACACAAACGTATCTCGCCACCTGCAAGTTAGTTACGAATCCGTTAATGAATTAGTTTGAGGGAGGGGTGACAAACATAGTTGGAGGAGAGGTTTCTTCGAGTCATCTGACACTTTGTTTTCAAACCTTTCCTATTGGTTCTGTCCTGTTTTTCAACTTTTCTTATTGGCTCTTTCTTGTATATTCTGGGTGTGTATTTGGTTAATGTATATGTTACCTATATGGTATAAAAGTTTGTGAGCCACGGAGTGAAGTGGCAGTCTCCTGAGAACCTACCTTGTGTACTTCTGGGATAACTGTACTAGCTGCAGCTAATAAATCCGATCTTCTAACGCCTAACAGAGTGTCCCGTGTCTCTGTGTAGCTGAGCAGGAGAACCCAGGAGATTAAGGCGTACCCTGCGCCGCCAGGCCCAAAAGGTTCTGGTTCTTCAACTGGCCCCCAACGTGGGGCGGCTTCAGTGGTACCGGTTCTGCCTGAAGGTCGTGAGGAACCCCGCAAGAAAATTCCGGAGGATTCGCGAGCCACGTCAAGCGACCCCTGTATGTCGAAAGTGGTCCGAAGGTCTTTTGCAGTGTGGTTACTCCTTCCTGACGGCTACTGACGACCGCTGCCCTGACTGCCGCCCTGCCTTGGCCCTTCCTTTGGTGATGTATGGTATGGCGAGACAATAGACGGGCCTCTGTTGGCGTGAGAAGACGTCCTTAGTTAAGTATTTTGTTGGTCGCTCCCACAAATTTGTTTCTTAGTTGTTTACTCTTGGTTCTTAGATTCGACTATTGCAATAGCCGAAGCCGAGGGATAAGTGCATTTGTGCTGCGTAAACTGAGTTTTACCCCCTTGAAGTTTGTGAACAGTCCGGTGATATCACAAGATGCCTGGTCTGACTAAGTTTGGAAAAGTTTGTTGCTTTGGTTGTAATAGGGATTCCTGGCTTGAGGACTCTTGTCGGATTCCTTCGGTTGGAACTCCCACATATGAGCTCTATTCGAAACATGGTATTGGCCCCATTGCCTTTAACGAGGCATGGACCCGATACACGAAGAAAGATGGTGTTTTAAAATGGCCAGAAAATGGTAGTTTCGATTCTGATGTACTAGATAATTTGGAAGCAGTTCTATTCAAAAGAAAAGCCCGACCTGCAATGTTTGACTCTTTCCGCCTTTGGCGTAAGGAAGCCAAACAGAAAGAAATTAAGCAAGCAAAACGAGATAGAAAAGCGCAGGGTATGACAATTATACAGGCTGCCCAACAATTTAAGGATGATGAAATTGATAATGCGACTGAAATTTCAGAGAGAGAACATCGTATGGCGATAGATAAATGCTATCCGGTGTTGCCAGTTTCCCCTTCCGAAAACAAGAAAGATATAGAAGAAGATCCCCTAATGTCTCGCTTATTGAGATTGCCTCCGCCCTATGCACAAAGTGCTAATGCACCTCAATTGTTACAGCCTGTTCAGCCGCCAGCGGTACCTCTGCCTGTTCCGGCTCTTCCGCATTTGCCTCCTCCAGCATTACCGCCTCTGTCAGTTTTTCCATTAACTTCGACTTCTTTACCCTCATCTCCTGATCTTCGATCCCCTTTGCCTTCTGGACCTCCTGCAATTATCGGTTCTCCTCCTGTCAGTTCGCCTAATACCTTGTCTCCAATTCTCATGTCCAATTCTCCGTCCATGCGTAAGCGACTTACGGACACTGTCACTGGTATTCTATCTCCTTTCTTTGAAGCTTTAAATGTGTCTCCGGCTTTTGCTCGAAGACAGTCTCGTAGTCAGTTCCCAGATTTGGAAGAACGAGAGAGGTTGGAATCTCTTGCACAGAGATGGATCAAAAAGGGTCCCCAATACAGTGTACTTGATATCATGCCTACCTTTTCACAATGGAATGCACCCACGCAAAGATATGTTTTCGATGTAATGTGTGATACACTCATTAAAGAATGGGAGGATGTGAATTTAAATTCGGTTCCTCAGGGTCTGTTAGATGTTCAGGCTGACTTTGATAAAGGACTTGTAGTGGGTCCTAAAGTTGAAAATGCTGTAAGGACACTTATTTCCTTTAGAAACTTATTATCCTCTCAGATTTTCCTTGATTCTGATCCGTCGGTTAAACTGACACTGAAAAATTATCCCATGAGAGAGGTTCCTCCAGTATGGAAGGAAGAGGTTGCAGCAGCAGGTGCTAATCCAGCTATTCCCGCTCATTTTCAGCGTATATGGGTACATGTCCCCTGGAAGAGATCTGAAGTTTTGGCCCTCAAACAGACTCTACCAGATCCTCGTAAAACCCTGCGGGTTATTATAAAGAATTATCACAGACAGTTGACGCTTGCATCATGAATTTAGCTGATATCGATATGTTAATGGGAAATGTAGTCCCACAGACAATATGGGCTAAGATTCGTAAGGAGAATCACGCACAGGAATTAGGTGCTAATTGGGATGTTATAATTGCCACAGATAGGGACCAAGTGGGTGGTGCAAAGCCTGATGCTTTGATTTCAGAACTCCCTGGTAGGATTATTACATTAATGAAAATGATGATGCCTGCATTGAGAGTTAATTGGGATAAACTAGCGGCATGCAAACAAAAGAAAGATGAAAGTGTCTCTGATTTCTTCACGCGTTTTGAGGAGACATTTATTGATCACAGTGGTCAAGATATGGCTACAGAGGGTGGACAGCGATTATTTGTGGACAAATTCGTATTTAATTTGCTTCCCGAGCTGTCACACAAATTGAAAGATTCTGAAAGTTCATGGGCTGTCTCTTCTTCTGCCCAAATATTGGCTACTGCACAATATTATGAAAACAAAGATAAAGAAGAAAAAGAAAAGCAAGATAAAAAGACGAAAGAATTAAAAGCGAAGGTTCTCTTGCAACAAGCTTATCCTCCTCGTCATGCTCAGCCTCAATTTCAACAGCCTCCGCAGTTTCAGAGGTTGTATCAAAAACCTGAGCCATACATTCCGCGACCTTTGTTAGGACCTAATCAATGTGCCTATTGTAGAGAGGAAGGTCATTTTAAGAATAGTTGTCCGGTTTTATTGCAGCGCAATGGAGCATTATCTGCTCCACGAGGTCGTGCTGGCCTCCAGTCAGCAAACAGAGGTAGAGGTCGAGGTGTGTTGACTCAAGAACAGCGTGCCCTTCCTCCTCCCAATTCCATGAACTACTTTGATCAGCAAAATGTTAGGTCTACTCAGCACTACAATGAAGACCATTATATTGAAAGCGGAAATGAAAGCCTTCATGTCAACTAGGACAGCCATGGACAAAGTAAGGGAGTTGTGTCGGTTCCAGTAGACCAGAGTGGTCCTTATGTTAACGTCACTACAATGGGTGTTTTAGAGCCATTTCTTCTAGATACTGGGGCGATGAGAAGTTCTATCATTCATTCTAAACTCCCTGGGGCACCTTTGTCTGGCTTAACGAATGTTTCTGTAGGATTTTCTGGCGCCCCTGTTCTTAATCCGGTTTCTTGCCCTTTGCCTATTTCAATTGGCCCTTATGATTTGGAAGCTCCACTTCTTTTGACGAATGGTTGCGGTGAGAATTTGTTGGGTTTGGACCTATTGAAAAGAATGCATGCTACGATATATTGTTCTCCTTCAGGTGTACATCTTACTTTAGGACAGAAACTGATTTCTCCAATGTATTTGTCCAAAGATCAGTTTCCACCTGAATTGCTTTCTCTTCCAGCAACGCTTTGGGCCACGGGTCCGAATGATGTGGGCTGTCTCGAAATTCCACCTTATGTTGTCACTCTTAAGCCCAATGTTGAATTACCGCGTATCCCGCAGTATAGAATTTCCACTGAAGGTGAAAAAGCGCTTTTGGAAATCATTCATGATTTGATTCAGAAGGGTGTGGTTGAAGAAACGAGAGGTAACACATGCAATAGTCCTATTCTTCCTGTTCTTAAACGCACTGATCCTTCTCAGCCACCTGTATATCATTTCGTAATTGATCTTCGGGAGGTAAACAAAATTGTTGTACCACAATTTCATGTTGTTCCAGATATCACTGCTCTATTGACAATGATACCTTCCACAGCGACTTGGTTCTCTGTTATCGATCTAAAGAATGCCTTCTTAAGTATTCCCATTGCAGAAGAGAGTAGGGATATTTTTGGCTTCTCTCGTGGAGGCCGAATCTTCCGGTTTAAACGCGCACCTCAGGGCTATTGTGAAAGTCCCTCCATTTATAGCCAAGCTTTAAAATGTCATCTTGATACTTTTCATTTGCCGTCTGGTGCTGCTCTTATTCAGTACATGGATGACTTGTTAATCACCACTGATTCAGAAGATATTTGCAAAAATGTCACTGTTGCATTGTTACGCCATTTGTTTAATCTGAATCATAAGGTTTCACCTTCCAAACTACAATATGTCCGTCGAGAGGCTACCTACTTGGGTCATCTCCTATCAAAGGAGGGACGACGATTAACCCCAGAACGAATTCAGGCGATTACGCAAACGTCTGTGCCATCCACACAAAGGGAGGTACGTGCCTTTCTGGGTATCACCTCTTATTGTAGGCAGTGGATCCCTAACTTCTCTCTGTTGGCCAAGCCTCTGTTGGCACTCACTTTGAAAGATACGCCTCAGCCCCTTCCTTGGACTGATGAGCGCCAAAGGAGTTTTACTGATTTACGTGGTCTGCTCCTGTATTGGGTACTCCCAATTACAGTAAGCCTTTTACGCTCTATGTTCATGAGAGAGAAGGTTGTGCATTGTCAGTTTTAACACAGCAATTTGGAGACAAACAGCGACCATGTGCTATTTTTCGGCTACATTAGACCCAGTAGCTAAAGCACTGCCTAGTTGTCTCAAAGCGACAGCAGCAGCAGCAATTTCTATTCGACAGTCCGCTGGAGTGGTGTTGGATAACACTCTCATTGTCATGGTACCACATGCAGTGGATACCTTACTAAACAGAACGAAAACGCAGCATCTTACGAGTGCTCGTCTAACTGGATACGAGCTGACACTTTTTGCTAGTCACGTACTGTTAGAAATGGGGGTCTCTAGTTGGCAATGGCTGGCCACTGTCCAAGTAGGGACCCTTCTTCCTAAGTCAGAGTAAGCAGCCTACACCCTTTGACAACCCCTGCTCAACCCTGTGGTAACGTAGCACGAGCAGCTAGGCTTATCTCAGAGGCAGTGTGTGAAGCATTTATGACCATACACAGTAATATAAGGAGGAACACTACAAATGGACACCACTCAAGTAGTTATGAAAAATAGGTATTTTTACATAGACTTAATCACAAGACCAATAACAGTAAAAATCCACAATACTATAAAAATATAATTACTTTATAAATGCTGCAAGGAAAAATAGTTCAGGATGCACAAAATGATGTTTAGTTCAAGGCAGTGGTCTCTGCGACCCTTTTACTCACAAAGTATCTGGTTCCTGGGGCAAAGCAACAAGAATGTCGCTAAGGCGTTGTAGCGTTAAACTTCCTCACGCTGACCAGCAATGCGTTGAATCCTTACCGCAAGGGAGGATGATGCGCTGGGTTGCGGGCAGGACAAAGCGACAAACTTCCTCACGCTAAGCCGGTGATGCGATGAAATCCTTGCCGCGAAGGGAGGATGATGCACCGAGCCTGTTGCGTGTGCGATCTTGCTGCGTTGACAAAGATGGCGCTCCGCGAGGAAGCGACGATCCGGATTCGATGCGGGGAAAGTGGCGAACGCTCGGCGTCCGCGCTGCGATGATCCTGTTGCGATGATTCTCAGATAGCGGGCGTTTTCAGGCCCGCTGACAGGAGCTGCGATGATTTTCAGATAGCGGGCGTTTTCAGACCCGCTGACAAATGATGCGATCTTCTTCGGGGATAGCGAGCGCTCGGCGACAGCGGAGCGGCGATTTTTCTCACGCTCACCAGCTGCAGTGGCTCGCTAACGGAGGTTAGAGACGATTTTCAGCGCTCTCTTCTCAGCAGTAGAACTAGAGGCCCTGGAACACACAGGAGCCTCACCTGCAGATAGTAATCCTCGCTGGGAGGAAACAGGAGGCTGATGATGGAGTCTGATGTGCCTGAGACTCCAGCAAGAGGCTAGATCTCTCCTAGCCCTTGGGTGATTGCTGTAGCACCAAAATAAAAGTCCAATTAAAGTTCTTTTCCTCTTCTTGAAGTCCAGTAGTAACAGCTGCAGGCCAGTCCCAGAAACAGCACACAAGCACCAGGACAGTCCTTCTCCTGCAGATCCTTGTAGTCCCACGGACAGAGGTTCTTCTTGTTATCCAGGAGCAATACCAATTGTAGGGGTTTGTGCACAAATATTTATACCCCCAAAGTCTTTGTTCTTAGGGGTCCCAAGTCTCTGAACCCAGCCAGAACCAGTTCTGCCCAGCCCTGGAGCACTTTGTTGATCAGGCTGCATCCTTTCTTTCAGAAAGAGGGGGTCTGCCTCAGACGCACAGTGGGAGGTGGAGCCAGCACTCACCTTGCCAGGCACAGTCCTATTCAAGTGCAGGAGCTACCCCTCCCCTCACACCAAGGCAGGTCGCTCTATTCAACCCAGGTCTGACTCAGCCTGCCCTGTCCCTCCAAAACCAGACAGCCAATACACATCATAGCAGAGCAAACTGGAAGGCTTAGGCAAGAAAGTACCTATACTCTAAAAGTGGTAGTTTCAAACACAGAATATAAAAATAACCTTCACTAAAAGATGTATTTTAATATTCTGAGCTCAGGCATACTAGATTCGTTTTTCTACCATGTTCTGTGGGTCGGTTAGGACTATAGAATGTAATAGCCCAGACCTCCCATTCTGGCCTATGGAGAACAGGTAGCCTTACAGTAGTGAAAAACGAAATGGGGTGTAATTCACTACTAGGACATGCTACATACATCAGGGCATGTCCTACCTTACACATACAATGCGCCCTATCATAAGGGGGGCTTACAGGATGCCAAGGGAAGGTTTTAGGGGCTGGGAAGTGGGTGCACTTCACAGCCAAGATGGCAGTTCTGGACTGCACGCAGACACTGCAGTGGCAGGTCTGAGACACACTTTACAAGCTGCTTCTGTGGGTGGCACAAACCAGTGCTGCAGGCCCACCAGCAGCATTCGGTTTACCAGCCCTGGGCACACACAGGCCACGCTACTAGGGACTAACAGGTAAACCAAATAAGCCAATCATGGATGTACCAATTCATATGTCATCTTTACAAAGGGAACATTCGCGCTGTGGCACTGAATGGCAGTGGCACAGCGCCCAGAGCATCTATAACCAGCAAAAACAGAGGAGACACAGCGAAAAAATGGAAGGGAGACTCACGCCAATGGTGCCAGGTCTAACACACGTCCCCTCCAGCTGAAATGTGGGGAGAACTACCCATCCCCTGGGAGGTTCTCATCACTAAGGCGGAAAAATCTGGACAGACCATCAGCATTGGCGTGTTCTGTACCAGGGCGGTGTTCCACCGTAAAGTCCATACCCTGTAGGGAAATGGACCACCTTAACAACTTGGGATTCTCACCCCTCATCTGCATTAACCACCTGAGGGGCCTGTGGTCGGTCTGAACCCGGAAGTGAGTCCCAAACAGGTATGGTCTCAGCTTCTTCAGCGCCCAGACCACAGCAAATGCCTCTCGCTCGATCGCACTCCACCTCTGTTCCCGTGGAAGTAACCTCCTACTGATGAAGGCCACAGGTTGGTCTAGTCCCTCCTCATTCATCTGTGACAGAACAGCCCCCACCCCATGCTCTGAAGCGTCTGTCTGGACAATAAATTCCTTAGCAAAGTTGGGCGCCTGGAGTACGGGTGCTGTACATATGGCAGTCTTGAGAGCATCAAAAGCTTTCTGACAGGTGTCAGTCCAGTTCACAATCTTGGGCTGCTTCTTGGAAGTCAGCTCAGTCAAGGGGGCAACAATGCTGCCATACCCCTTGACAAACCTCCTATAATGACCCGTGAGTCCTAAGAAGGCCCTCACCTGGGTCTGGGTCCTGGGGGGCTCCCAAGCCAGGATGGTCTCAATCTTGGGCTGTAGAGGGGCCACCTGGCCACTCCCTACCTGGTGTCCTAAGTACACCACCGAACCCTGCCCAATCTGGCACTTACTGGCCTTGATTGTGAGGCCTGCTCTGCGCAGCGCCATCAACACTTCCCAGAGGTGGCGTAAGTGGTCCTCCCATGAGGAACTAAATACGGCAATGTCATCCAGGTAGGCGGCACTGAAATCCTCCAGCCCAGCCAACACCTGGTTGACCAACCTCTGAAAGGTGGCAGGGGCATTCTTCATCCCAAAGGGCATCACACGGAACTGGTAGTGCCCATCTGGGGTGGAGAATGCGGACCTCTCCTTTGCCCCATCAGTTAAGGCGATCTGCCAGTACCCAGACGTTAGATCAAACGTGCTGAGGTACCGGGCAGCCCCCAACCGATCTATGAGCTCATCAGCTCTGGGGATGGGGTGCGCGTCGGTCCTCGTGACCGAATTGAGACCTCGGTAGTCCACACAGAACCTAAGTTCTGGCGTGTCACCAGGCGCTGCAGCCTTTGGCACCAAGACCACGGGGCTGGACCAAGGGCTGCTAGAGGACTCAATCACCCCCAGGGCAAACATTTTGGAGACCTCCTCCTTAATGCAGGCCCTTACCCTGTCGGTCACCCTGTAAGCCTTGTGCTTGACAGGAGGACTGTCCCCGGTGTCTACCTCATGGACGCACCAGTCAGTGACACCAGGTACCAGGGAAAATAAATCTGGGAATTGCCCCAACAGCTGGTGGCAATCTCTCTGCTGTACTGGGGTCAGTGTGGTGGAGAGGACCACACCCTCCACTGACCCATCCTTCTCTCCCGCACACAGGAGGTCAGGAAGAGGCTCACTCTCCTCCTCCATACCTGCATCTGTGGCAAGAAACATGCCCACTTCAGACCTCGCAAAGTGGGGCTTTAGGCGATTCACATGCAGGACCCGCAGGGGGTTCCTGGGAGATTTAAAGTCCACCACATAGGTAACTCGACTTTTTCGCTCCACCACCTCGAATGGACCGGTCCACTTATCTTGGAGCGCACAGGGCTCCACTGGGGCCAGTACCCAAACCTTTTGACCAGGTTGAAACTTGACCAGAGTGGCATTCTGGTCGTGCCAACGTTTCATCTCCTCCTGGCTGGCTTCCAGATTTGCCTCAGCAATGTTTCTGAAACGCCGAGTTTGGTTCCTGAAGGCCAGGATGTAGCTAAACACATCCTGGGGAGGTTTCCTGGGAGATTGCTCCCAGCCTTCCTTGACCAAACTCAGAGGCCCTCTTACCGGATGGCCATAGAGCAGTTCAAAGGGCTGAACCCTAAAAACTTCTGTGGCACTTCACGGTATGCAAACAACAGGCATGGCAAGAGGACGTCCCACTTACGCCTCAGGGGCTCCTCTAGGCCCATGATCATGCCCTTCAAGGTCCGGTTGAATCTCTCAACCAGACCGTTACCCTGGGGGTGGTAAGGAGTGGTGAACTTGTAAGTCACCCCACACTCCTTCCACAGAGACTTCATGTACTGGGAGATGAAGTTGGTCCCCCTGTCGCTCACCACCTCTCTGGGGAACCCCACACGGGAGAAGATCCACATCAGTGCACGTCCCACCACGGGGGCCGTCACTGTCCTGAGCGGGATGGCTTCAGGGTACCGGGTGGCATGGTCCACCAAGACCAGGATGTACCTGTTGCCCATGGCTGTCTTGGGGTCCAGAGGCCCCACAATGTCAATGCCCACTCGCTCGAATGGGGTGCTAACAACTGGGAAGGGTTGGAGTGGGGCTTTGATCTTCCCCCCACTCTTCCCACTTGCCTGGCAAGTCTCACAGGTCCTACAATACGTATCTGAACTCTTGCGCATCTGGGGCCAATAAAAGTGGGTGACCAGCCTTTCAAAGGTCTTGGTCTGCCCCAGATGTCCTGCCAATGGAATGTCATGAGCCAACCCCAGTAGGAAGGTTCTGAAGCACTCGGGTACCACCAGCACACGGGCTGACCCCGGCTCAGCAACCTTAGGCTCGCTATACAGGAGACTGTTCTCCCAATAAATCAGATGTGAACCGGACATATCACCTGCTGCCTGGGCTGCAGCCTGTTGCCGCATACCCTCAAGAGAGGGGCAAGTTCTCTGCTGTTCACAAAACTCCTCCCTGGTAGGCCCCCCTTCCTGCTGCCACTGGGTCAGCTCAGGCAGGTCCCCCAGGTCGGTACTCTGCTCCCCGGTAGGCTCCAGGGCATCCCCCTCAGGGTCTGCTCCCTCCTGGGCCATGGGAACCAAGGGGGCCGGTTTCACGCGCCCCCTCTCCCTCTAAGGCAGGGACCTGGGCCATATTCTCAGGCTCCAGGTCTTTCTCAACACTCTCTTTGGCTGCCATGGACCGAGTGGTAGCACATGCCCACTCAGGCAGTCCCAACATTTGCAAGTGAGCTCTCCTCTCCACTGTAGCCCACGGTGAGTTCTCTAAATCATTGCCCAACAGACAGTCCACAGGCATGGCGGGCCTCACAGCCACCTGAAGAGTTCCTGAGACCCCCCCCCCACTCAAAGGGAACCTGAGCCACCTCACATTGGCTCTCTGTGTTGTCTGCAGACACTACTGGGTAGAATGCGTGGGGCACAACCTGCTCTTTGGACACCAACCGGGAGCTGACAGCAGTTACACTGGCTCCTGTGTCCCTCAGAGCCTCCACTCTATGGCCATTGATGGTTACCCACTGCCTGTATTTTTTAGTGTTATCAGGCAGTGCAGGCTTAGGAACCATTTCAAAGTCTCCTAGTGAGACAAGGGTCACCTCTACGGGGTCCCACCCACCGGGGGCACCCATCTCCTCCTCCCCCAGGGCTAAACTAGCAAGCTGGCGGGGCGGTGCACGGGGTGGTGCAGGAGTATCCTTTTGAGGACACTGGGGGTCAAAGTATCTGTGGCCCACCTGGCCACAGTTAAAACAAGTAGGGGGCCTCCTTGGAACAGGATTACCTGTTGGAGGCACTGGCTTCTTATCTGGGGGAGGCTGGGATACCACTGCCTGGTTCCCTTGGGAATTATCTTGGGGCCCTCGGTGGAACTCCCTTGGTTTACCCCTGTCCCCCCCACCTCTCTGCTGGGGACCCTGCCCACCTTTGGCGAAGTCTCCCACTGGACCCTTGCGAACCCGGGTGCTCCCCCAGCGGTCTGCCTCCTCAGCAAGCTTCCTAGGGTTAGTCAGCTTGCAATCTATCAGATGCTGGCGTAGCTCAGGAAAACAGTTACTAGAAAAATGCTCCCATGCAATCAAGTCATACAGTTGCTCAAAAGTTTCTACTTTGCTGCCTTTTACCCAGCGCTCCATTGCTCTGCCAAAAAAAGACACATATTCTACCCACGTGGTACCCTCTATCTTCATGTGGGCATAAATCATCCTACTTTCTGGGGGTAGGTCCAACAAGGTGTCCCTCCCCTCACTCACAAAGCGTCCCCACAACCCCGCTCCCCAATCCTTCTCAGGGACCCGGTGGGACACCATAGCTAATTCATAAGCGGCAAACCATTGCCCAATATCCTCACTTTTATGAAAATCCTTAATAACATATTTAGGGATATATACTCTACTCTCAGTATGCACTACTGGTATGCTGCCACCAGAGGGGGAGATCTCAATACTCTTGGCCTTAATCTCCAATTCCCTCAAAATTCTCTCATGTTCAAATTTCATCTTCATTATCTCAACTTCCAACTTCTTATTCTCTAGGTCCTTCTGACCATCCAATTTAAGTTTGGCCATCTCCATATTATGCCGCCTATCTCTCTCCCTGTCCTCCATCTCTTCTGGAGTCAGGCCCCTTGAGGACACACTAGTGCCCGGGCTGGAAACTGCTTTATCCCCTACCAAATCTACAATTTCGTCCTGCTGCTCTCCTGCATTCTCTCCCCCCTCCACAGGCTCTTCCACATTCCTAGGGGCATCCCTGGCTTCTAACCAGGCCTTCAGCGCCTTGTAATACTCTTCCCTTCTAGTGAGACCTGTGATAGGGACTGTGAAGCGTTTGCAAAAATATTTGAGCTGCTTGGCATTGTAGGTGTCTAATTTCTCTTCTTCCCAGGAGAGATCCTCAGAGGCATTGGATCTGGGCTTGCCCATTGTGGCAATAACTGGCAATAACGATCAAAAATAGAATCAAAAAATCTCAACAACGTACGTGGTTATGTTATGGTCTGCACTCACTAGTAGTGTACACTATAATTACTGTATGCAATCATAAATGCAAGTCCAGATCCTCACCGCTGACCACCAATGTTAGAAATGGGGGTCTCTAGTTGGCAATGGCTGGCCACTGTCCAAGTAGGGACCCTTCTTCCTAAGTCAGAGTAAGCAGCCTACACCCTTTGACAACCCCTGCTCAACCCTGTGGTAACGTAGCACGAGCAGCTAGGCTTATCTCAGAGGCAGTGTGTGAAGCATTTATGACCATACACAATAATATAATGAGGAACACTACAAATGGACACCACTCAAGTAGTTATGAAAAATAGGTATTTTTATATAGACTTAATCACAAGACCAATAACAGTAAAAATCCACAATACTATAAAAATATAATTACTTTATAAATGCTGCAAGGAAAAATAGTTCAGGATGCACAAAATGATGTTTAGTTCAAGGCAGTGGTCTCTGCGACCCTTTTACTCACAAAGTATCTGGTTCCTGGGGCAAAGCAACAAGAATGTCGCTAAGGCGTTGTAGCGTTAAACTTCCTCACGCTAACCAGCGATGCGTTGAATCCTTACCGCAAGGGAGGATGATGCGCTGGGTTGCGGGCAGGAAAAAGCGACAAACTTCCTCACGCTAAGCCGGTGATGCGATGAAATCCTTGCCGCGAAGGGAGGATGATGCACCGAGCCTGTTGCGTGTGCGATCTTGCTGCGTTGACAAAGATGGCGCTCCGCGAGGAAGCGACGATCCGGATTCGATGCGGGGAAAGTGGCGAACGCTCGGCGTCCGCGCTGCGATGATCCTGTTGCGATGATTCTCAGATAGCGGGCGTTTTCAGGCCCGCTGACAGGAGCTGCGATGATTTTCAGATAGCGGGCATTCTCAGACCCGCTGACAAATGATGCGATCTTCTTCGGGGATAGCGAGCGCTCGGCGACAGTGGAGCGGCGATTTTCTCACGCTCACCAGCTGCAGCGGCTCGCTAACGGAGGTTAGCGACGATTTTCAGCACTCTCTTCTCAGCAGTAGAACTAGAGGCCCTGGAACACACAGGAGCCTCACCTGCAGATAGTAATCCTCGCTGGGAAGAAACAGGAGGCTGATGATGGAGTCTGATGTGCCTGAGACTCCAGCAGGAGGCTAGCTCTCTACTAGCCCTTGGGTGATTGCTGTAGCACCAAAATAAAAGTCCAATTAAAGTTCTTTTCCTCTTCTTGAAGTCCAGTAGTAACAGCTGCAGGCCAGTCCCAGAAACAGCACACAAGCACCAGGACAGTCCTTCTCCTGCAGATTCTTGTAGTCCCACGGACAGAGGTTCTTCTTGTTATCCAGGAGCAATACCAATTGTAGGGGTTTGTGCACAAATATTTATACCCCCAAAGTCTTTGTTCTTAGGGGTCCCAAGTCTCTGAACCCAGCCAGAACCAGTTCTGCCCAACCCTGGAGCACTTTGTTGATCAGGCTGCATCCTTTCTTTCAGAAAGAGGGGGTCTGCCTCAGACGCACAGTGGGAGGTGGAGCCAGCACTCACCTTGCCAGGCACAGTCCTATTCAAGTGCAGGAGCTACCCCTCCCCTCACACCAAGGCAGGTCGCTCTATTCAACCCAGGTCTGACTCAGCCTGCCCTGTCCCTCCAAAACCAGACAGCCAATACACATCATAGCAGAGCAAACTGGAAGGCTTAGGCAAGAAAGTACCTATACTCTAAAAGTGGTAGTTTCAAACACAGAATATAAAAATAACCTTCACTAAAAGATGTATTTTAATATTCTGAGCTCAGGCATACTAGATTCGTTTTTCTACCATGTTCTGTGGGTCGGTTAGGACTATAGAATGTAATAGCCCAGACCTCCCATTCTGGCCTATGGAGAACAGGTAGCCTTACAGTAGTGAAAAACGAAATGGGGTGTAATTCACTACTAGGACATGCTACATACATCAGGGCATGTCCTACCTTACACATACAATGCGCCCTATCATAAGGGGGGCTTACAGGATGCCAAGGGAAGGTTTTAGGGGCTGGGAAGTGGGTGCACTTCACAGCCAAGATGGCAGTTCTGGACTGCACGCAGACACTGCAGTGGCAGGTCTGAGACACACTTTACAAGCTGCTTCTGTGGGTGGCACAAACCAGTGCTGCAGGCCCACCAGCAGCATTCGGTTTACCAGCCCTGGGCACACACAGGCCACGCTACTAGGGACTAACAGGTAAACCAAATAAGCCAATCATGGATGTACCAATTCATATGTCATCTTTACAAAGGGAGCATTCGCGCTGTGGCACTGAATGGCAGTGGCACAGCGCCCAGAGCATCTATAACCAGCAAAAACAGAGGAGACACAGCGAAAAAATGGAAGGGAGACTCACGCCAATGGTGCCAGGTCTAACACAAACACATCAAACGATGTAATACCCTAAATCCAGCCACTCTGTTGCCCCTTCCAGATGAGAAAAGTGTTGAGGAGCAACATGATTGTTTCTTTCGTAATGAGGTAGAGACAAAAGGAAGAATTTACTTGAAAGACACACCGCTAGAGAATCCGGATGGAACTCTATGGGTAGATGGTTCTTGCTTTAAAATGCCTAATGGAGATACAGTTTCAGCCTATGCTGTAACTATTTTACATACAGTTGTGGAAACAGCACGTGTCAGACACAATTCAGCTCAAGCAGCAGAACTGATAGCTTTAACGAGAGCATGTGTATTGTCAAAAGGGAAAAGAGTGAACGTATACACTGACAGCCAATATGCCTTTGGTGTAGCGTTCAACTTTGGGCGTCTTTGGAAGGAAAGGGGATTCCTCACTTCACATGGCACTAAAATACCACATGGTCAGTTAGTAACTGATCTTCTTGAATCACTTGCCTTACCCATCCAAATAGCAATTGTGAAGTGTAGAGCGCACAAAAAGATTACAGATGATGTTGGCCGAGGAAATGCATTTGCAGAGGAAGTAGCAAAAAAGACAGCGAGAGATGTTACAAGTCGAATGTATGTGGCGGGTCCTGCAAATTGGGTCAGAGTGAGAGGAATGTATGAGAATACAGTAGAAAGTGTAAAATCAATTCAGGAAGAGGCTACAGAGAAGGAATTAAGTAGGTGGAAAGAAAGTACGGGAATGTTAGATGAGATGGGTTGCTGGGTGGAATTATCTTAACACCAACGTTGGCTGTTACCAGATGCCTATGTACTCCCAGTGGTAACTATGGCGCATGGTCCAGCCCACTTAAGTGCAAAAGGTATATGCAAACTTCTGGCTCCAGTGTGGCAAAATGAAGGAATCCCAAAGTGTGCAGACAATGTAGTGAAACATTGTATTGTTTGTTTAATGTACAATCCGGGAAAGGGAACCCCAACTCCAACAGGTCACTTGGCTCCTCCAACATATCCATTTGAGGTGTTGCAGATCGATTATATTCATATGGAGCGATGCAACAACCTTAAATACGTTCTGGTGGTAGTATGCGCCTTTTCAAGATGGATAGAAGCATACCCTTTAAAAGACAACACAGCCTTATCCACAGCTAAAGCTTTACTAAAAGAATTTTTCCCCAGGTTTGGTTTGCCGCGCATTGTCTGGAGTGACAATGGGAGCGAATTTGTGGGCCAAATCATGCAAAAAGTTTGTGCAGGTCTTGGTATCAAGCCAAAGTTCCATGCGGCAAATCATCCACAGTCAGCGGGTTTAGTAGAATGCTACAACGGTACATTAAAGTTAAAACTAGCGAAAGTTCAGGCTAGCACAGGACTCAATTGGCCCGATGCCTTACCATTGGCTCTGCTGTCCACCAGAACTGCAGTACACTCTCGTTTGGGACTTAGCCCTTACAAAGTGGTTTTTGGACGCCCGGCTAATGTATGGGGAGTCCCTCGCCCTAAGAAATACTCAGACTTGCCATATACAATGTTGATTGATTACTTGCATGATCTTACGACTAAATTGCGTGTTCTCCATCAACAGGTTCAGAGTGCTTTGCCGGAGGCTTCCACCGACCCAGGTCATTCCATCCGACCAGGTGACAGGGTCTGCACCAAGAATTTCCAAAGGACGAGAAATTTGGAGCCCAGGTGGAGGGAGCCTCGTTTGGTGCTTTTGACCACGAGAACAGCAGTCAAAGTCGAAGGAAAGAAAAATTGGATTCACGGCGTGCATTGTAAGAAAGTGCCTTTGCCTTTACCTTACGATCAATGGGTGCGTAGGGGCATTGGTGACTCTGAGAGTGAGAAGGTTCCACGATTCGTACCTTTTAGTGATGCACGCCTGAATGGGACACTGTCTGAGAAAGAGGACGACGGCATTCTGCAGGAAGCGATAACACCACATTGTCGCTTGGATACGACAAATCCACGAACATTGTTCCAAGACCAGACTGTACCAAACAAAGAACTTTATAATTTGAGACCTAGACCAAAGAACACTTAAGATTTTTCTCTCTTGTGTAGTATTCTGTCCCGGTTGCAGGGTCACGGTAGGAGTCTTGATTGTGACCTGAGTAGTGGCAATAGGCCTGCAGGACTTGCAGTGTCATAGGACGGCAGATAATCATAATTGAGTGATCGAGGAAGATTGCCGTGAGCATCCATTAGAAAGATGGAAACTACACTAGGCAAAAGAGAGAGAAAGGATAAAATGAAGAAAGAATCCTGTAAATTAATGTACAGTCGTTTTAATATAACCTTATGTGTTATTATATTATTGTGTATTGTTTTGGCGTTTATAGGTTGGATTATTTATGCTCTGCAGCAAAAAGTTGTCTCTCCTTCTTCCTCTTCGTCTTCTTCTACTGTCTCTCCACATCTCTTTCATACCCTTCCTCAACATGAACTCATTAGAAGAACTGAATATTATAACAATTCCTTTGTCCAGTTATTACATCAACACCAGTTAGTGGTCAATACGACTGACTGTTGGGTGTGTGGACTTATGCCACATACCACAGAGAAAGGAATGCCATATTTAGTTCTCCCGTTTTCTTATGAGGGTTCTGCTTGGGCTTATTTTGTCATTTTCTCCAATGCCGACCAAAGCAAGTTCAAACGATACGTTATTCAATTAAGGGAATGGTAGCTATGGCTAAAATCATGGAAAATAGTAAGATTTCCGTTGATGAAAGGAAAGCGTATACAAACTGGAACGTCACCCATTATGTCACTAGCCTTAGTGATAAGGTTAAACAAAGAAAATCTCCACCAATTTGGACTATTCCTCATCAGGGAAATTTCTGTCTGCAAATAAATGATCGCTCTTCTGACACCATACAAAGAAATAACTGTTCCCACACATACGTTTATTCCTCTCAGAACTCGCCTCCTCTAGTGCCATCTCAGGGCACGTATTTTATCTGCCACAATAGGGCTTACACGTGGTTACCGACGGGTTTTTCTGGTACCTGCTATATAGCTTTCCTTCTTCCCCCTACATACACCGCTTCTGCAAACTATCATCGGAACAGATATGGCAGAGAGATTATTGATTCGAAAGACACAGCAGGACAAGAGGGAGGAGATTTCCTCAAAGGATTCCTTCCTTTTTGGGGTCCAATGGCCAATAGCAGAAATATAAGGCAACTGGTCCGTGTCGTAGAGACCACAATAGACATCACTGTAGGAGCCTTAAGTAATATCACGGCAGAACTACAGGCGGACCGTCTTATGACCCTACAAAATCGAGTTGCCTTGGATTTTGTTCTTGCAGATCGTGGTGGAGTGTGCAAATTGATCGGGTCAAGTTGCTGTATTTTCATACCTAATGACGCTCCGACAGTATACCAAGCTATCTCCAAGTTGCATATTATCTCTGAGTCGATTCATCAGGACGAAGGAGATTGGTCCTTTTCGGAGTGGTTTTGGGGACTACTGTCCAAATGGGGTTGGAAAGCATTGACATTCCTTGGAATAGTTTTGACCATTATTTTCTCCTGTTGCCTTTGTATGCACTGTGGTTCCGCCATTTGCGACCTTTGTGCTACTATGTGCATCCCTAAACCCAAATCACCAAGAACAGAAAACATAAGAATGATGTTACAGCAACAGCTCGATGACCTCATGGCTATCGACATTGACTCAGATTAACATGAGTCTATCTTGCCTGAGTTCTGGCAAAAGGAGGGTCTGCGGAACTTCGATTTCCGATCGTAATCGAATCGACCCACCATTTTGTGCTCCAACGCCATTTTGTGTTGCCATCACTCAGGCAGCACGGCGAACAAAGTCTATTCTGCTTTTTCTGCAGCTTCGTGTTGAAATAACCCTTCTGCCTCGATTTGCAAAGCTGGTGTTAGGTCTGGCCGAGTACACTAATCACTGTCTGGTTTTCTAATCCCCGTCTCAACTATCTGTTGGTTCACACTATTCTTCTCTGACTTTATCTTATCGTCTGGCCTTCACTGTCCTCTGCTAGCATTCTCTTGTTTCACAACTATCCTCCAACACACACAAACGTATCTCGCCGCCTGCAAGTTAGTTACGAATCCGTTAATGAATTAGTTTGAGGGAGGGGTGACAAACATAGTTGGAGGAGAGGTTTCTTCGAGTTATCTGACACTTTGTTTTCAAACCTTTCCTATTGGTTCTGTCCTGTTTTTCAACTTTTCTTATTGGCTCTTTCTTGTATATTCTGGGTGTGTATTTGGTTAATGTATATGTTACCTATATGATATAAAAGTTTGTGTGCCACGGAGTGAAGTGGCAGTCTCCTGAGAACCTACCTTGTGTACTTCTGGGATAACTGTACTAGCTGCAGCTAATAAATCCGATCTTCTAACGCCTAACAGAGTGTCCCGTGTCTCTGTGCAGGAGAACCCAGGAGATTAAGGCGTACCCTGCGCCGCCAGGCCCAAAAGGTTCTGGTTCTTCAACCTCTGTGTGAGGGTTAATAGGCTGAAACATGTTGACCACTGATTGACACTAACTGCGGGTATATTTGTTTCCTGCGAGTGCCCTGTTTTTAATACTGGCCCAGTGACACATAAATAAAGAGAGACCACATACCCTGCAGCTAGTTTTAATTATCACCTACACTTGCTCTGCTGCCCTTACCACCTTGAGCTCATCACTGTGTAAACATCCCTGAGCTCGTCCGACTCAGTGATGGGGTTATATCACGTACCGTCACTAGGTATCACGGTACAAGGAGAGTCCCAATGATGAAGCATGCCACCTATGGTCGGTGAGGGAATTTGTCCTTTTAAAGGCATACTCCTTCAGAGCTAGGTCCTCATTTGCACCAGTTAATCTTTTAGACCCAAGGGTTCTCTGTTTCTGTTAGAATCATGAACTCAATGACCTAGGAGACTGGCTGTTTGTTTTTTACATGCTGCTGGGGGGGGGCTGCTGCACTCCGTGCAGCCCTCTATAACATTACAAAATGCTTGGTGGTGCCCATGCCCTTCTAGGGGTCCACCAGGATCCTAAAAATATTTTTCAAAAAAAGTCATTGCAGGCCATTATGGTGCGCGTCCCAGCTGGAGAAGTGAATGTGAAATGAGTGGCTACTCAGCTCATTTTACATTCACTGCTTTCTATTGTTTTTTCTTAGTATGGGGAGGGAGCGAGCGGCCTCCCTCACTGAGCCTTCTATAGGCTTCAAGGGCCAAATCCCCTGAGACTGATTTTATTTTTTAAGGTTGAGGAGGCATGTGTCTACCTCATCAAAGCACTTATGGGCATCAGGGACTCCATCCCCAAGGCTGTTTTTGAGGGGGGTTGTTTTGTTGGGCCGCCCTCCCTGAGCCATGTGGGAACACAGGGGACCCCATTGCTGGGGCCAAAGCATTTTTGGGGGGAGGAGGCATTGGGCCCCTGTAACCCAGCCATCATTTGGCCCCATTCAACACCTAGGGTCCGATGGCAGCAGTGTCACAGGGACCCTATCCCCCAGGAAACAACAGTTCCCAGTCTGCAAAAGCACAGGAAGGGAGAACTTCAACTCCCTGCCCATGCTGTTGCAGGCAGGGAACACAGGTTTGTCCTTGCCCTACAAGAGAAGGAAAAATCGGTGCTCTGTCTGCACTGCGATAGGTACAGGAGGGAGAGCCCAAGGCTCCATGGCCAGCAATTGCTGTAGGTGTCTCACATGGACCACGGGCACCCATGCAATGTGGCATGGGGTCCTCAGGGCCTCGTAATGGCCTGGGGGGATGCACTTCCTATTCAATATTATTGCAATCACCCCCCTCACATCGTCCCAACCCAGGGGCTTTTTTGTAACAGACAGAAGCCCACACTTTTTAAAAACCATTTCAAAAGATTTCTCAAAAACTACTGAATAAAATTCCACCAAATCACAAAAAGATAACTTTTTAGACAACGATTTAGCTATCACACAAATTTGGTGTAATTCCATACAGCTGTTTATGCAGGATCGCTGTTCAATGTTCTCATGGAAAATAGCATGGAGAAAACGAGTTTTGGGACCCTCCCCTGTTTTCTTGACCTCCCTATGACAGATCGCACTACAACTTTCAAGGAAGGAGCTGAGGTGGATTAAACTTTATTTTGGAAAGTTTTGTGAAGATTCATCAAACAGCACAGGAGTTATTAGTAAAATAAAAAATCTATTTCCTGTGAACACATGGTTGAACTATAATTAACCAAAGGCAAATCTATATTATGTCATGATTGATGTCACCGACCATGTCATGAGTGATGTAATATATGAGGTCATAAGCAGTGCATTGTGGTTACATAACTTATAGTTAGCTCAGGTAACTTTAACAGCTAAGTTTATATGGTTTTGTCGGAACGAAATCTGAGTCTAACTTTAATGTTGTGTTAACCTTTGTTTTTTCCAGTGAATTTTTAAGGTTTTTTCTAATTCTATTTCCTAAGTATAACGTTCCTGTAACCTTTGGTTTTTTAAGTGAATTTCTATGGTTTTTTAACTGGTAGTTGAGTTTGCAGAGTAGTGGAGAATGAGGGAAGGCCTCTGACAAGTTCTCAGGAATTCTGCTGTGTCTGACTTTCTGGAGGTAACAGGAGGGCTTCTTGGACCCCAAGGATTCTCAGCAACCAAGAGAATTTCAACCCCAATCAGTATTGCGCCAGGAGGTGCATTTGCATAGTGGTGGAGAAAGGGGGAGGAGCGTCAGCACTAGTGCTGTCTGGGTCTTACTGGAGGTAACACGATGGGTTCTTGACCCTCAAGGACCCTCAGCATCCAAGGGAACTTCATCCCTCAACTAGCAGTGCACCAGGAGGTGCGTTTGCAGAATGGTGGAGAAAGGAGGCATGGCCTCCGAAGACCACTCAGCAATTTCGCTGTGTGGGACTTACTGGATGTAACAGGAGGGCTTGTTGGGGCCAAAGGACCATTAGCAGACAAGGGACTTCATCCCCCAACCAATAGTGCAGCATGAGGTGCACTTCTAGAGTGGTGGAGAAAGGGGGCATGGCCTCCGATGACCTCTGGACAATCCCACTATTTGGGACTTCCTGGAGATAAAAGGAGTACTTGTTGGCCCCCAAGGACCCCCAGCATCCATTGGGACTTCTTCCCCCAAACAGTAGTGCACCAGGAGACGTGTTTGCAGAGTGAAGGTGAAAGAAGGTGGGTCTCAATGACTTGCTGTGCCGGCTTTTTTTAAATGTATTTTCTTGTATTATGGGAGGGGGGGTCACATGGTTCTCCTCCCAAGGCCAATTTGAGCCATCGGGGCCCCAACCCTAGGGGTTCTGCCTACCTGTAATGTGGAGGGGGGTCATGCAGACTCCCTCTTAGAGCCAATTTGTGCCCGCAAGTCCCCATCCCCCAGCGCCCCCATTTAAAACAAACACTATTACTAGTAGTGGAGGAGACCACATGGCTGCCCTCACTGGGCCAATTTCGTCCCTTGGGAGCCCATCCACCAGGACCCAGCCATTTAGAGATGGGGAGGGGGATGTGCTGCCCCTCCCCCTGGGCCAAATTTAGCCCCTGGGACCCCTTCCTTTGGGGCCCGGCCTCTCTATTCCAGGTGCCCATAAGGCACCAAGTGATCTTTTCTGAGTACCGCGGGGGAAGCTTCAAGTCACGGCCCCTGCTGGGTACCTGCCTACTGCTTTAACAGACGGGGGGCTGCTGAAAGGCAGCACACTGTCTATCAAACAAATGTTTTCATTTGTTTCTCTGTACGCATATTGGCACGCAGAGTAACATGAAAACTCTGCTTTCTGCAAGCCGGAGCTGTTTTATGGCTCTGGTTTGCAGAAAGCAGAGTTCTGTGTGCTTAAGCTCGGTGGGAGCTAGCAGCTCCCTCCCAGCAAAAGCAAACAGCAATGTACCAAGGGTGGGCACCCTGGGACACAGCAGGTGCTGGCCCTGGCGGGGTGGCAGTCCCCAGGGCCATCCATGCCCCCCTCCAACACCTAAGTTAGCCCCATGAGGAGGTGGTTCCCAGGGCCGGTATCCACAACGGATCCCCTACATTAATGTATTGCAGCCATGGGGAGGTGGCAGTCCCCGGAGCTGCAGGGGGGCCATGTGTCCCCCCTTATTTTTGATAAATCAAACTGGGGAGGTGGGGGTCTCTGGGGCTGCAGAGGGGCCTTCATTTGATAAATAATCCCTGGGTAGTTCCCAAGTTTAGGTGGAAGGCAGCTCCTGTATAGAGCACCCTCAACACCAACAACACTCTAAAATTGCTCACCTCAAATGTCTGCTTTTGTATCAAAGTTTTTAAGCATAGGATTAGCACAGTGCTATCCATGCCGAGATAGAAAGGGGAACTACCCAGAGTGCTCTGCTTCTTTTTTGCATAATTTATGCGTCACTCTATGCCTGCAAGGGTGTTGTTTTGACTTATACTGGGTGCTCCCTTGTGTCTGGACAAAGCTAAACCTCTCTGAAGAGTTGTAATGACAGCGAAACACGCGTCAGGGGTTGCTTTTATTCATTACAGGTTGGCTTGGATGGCATTTTACCAATCCAAAGCTGTAATACTGTGCCTGGAGTGGTAAATGGCTTTTGTCATTTTACAGCTCAGCCTGGATAGCACTGTGCTAATCCTATGTTTAAAAACTTTGATAGAAAAGCAGACATTTGGGGTGAGCAAATTTAGAGTGTCGCTGGTGTTGAGTGTACTCTATACAGGAGCTGCCTTCCACCTAAACTTGGGAACTACTCACAGTTCTCTGCTTCTTTTTTGCATATTATATTTATACATATACATGTGTATGCATGTATATATCACCACAATTTCTTCTTTTAGAGAAAGAATCCACACGCACTTACGGGCAATTTTATGGCACGCTCCTTGATTTTATTTAAGCGGCAACATTCTCCAACCACCTACAATAACCCAACGGGTTTCAGTCTGCCCTCAGACCTTGCTCACGGGTATCCAGCGCTTCAATTACTATTCTATTTGAAAGAATGAATCACATGACATTATGTCACATCCTGTTTTTTAAGCGCTTGGTATTCTGGTAGATGTAGTTTCTTTAACATTTATAAACAATAACAGTGAGTAACCGTGAATAAAATGTGCAAACAAAATCAGTGATTATATAAAACCAATTGTCATTTTTTTGATGTGGTCATATCCTTATTATCCTTTGACATATTTAACTTTTTTGATCTTTTATGACCAACAACTATGTTGTATCCTGCCCTCTAGTGGGCACATCTCACAGACCAATACTGTTTAGTGTATTCTGGTATAATACCAATAACTCTATCATTTCGCCCTCTAGTGGGCTTTCCAAGAGGTGACTTATCAACATAATTTCCTATTTAAGTCCATCGCAATAACCAGTGAAGTGAATGTGTGATTAAAACCAATTTTCAAAGTTCATTTTTACTTTTGTTACCAAAACCTGTGTATAGAGAAAAAGCCTTAATCAATACATTTTTGGGAACCAAGTTCCCATATTTATAGTTTTTTTGTCATTTTGTGTCCAGTTTTTAAGAGACTTGCACTCATATGCTTCATTTACAATTTATATTTTGATGTCATTAGCTCCCAGCATCAATGGAGCCTCTGGAGCACAGCCAATGCTATGAGGTTGCCTTTCCCACAAGTCACTAGGCTGACCCCAGTCTGAGAGGTTGCTAGTACTGGGTGAAGCACCCACTGTCCCTACAGAGATGTCTCTAAGGCATCTCTCTTCCATCAGGAGTGAAGTTGGGGTTGGGTGTCTTACTAGGTGAAACCCATGTTGAGAGACAGGTACTAGGTGGTGATACTGAGGCACAGACTAACATTCCTTTCTGGAGTCCTGCTCATATCTGTCATGCACACTTCCATTGACTAATTAGGGTTCCTATTTTCTGCTTCTGAATCTTTAGCCTGAGAGGTGGAACAAGATCAAGTTGGTGGTCTCTGCGATGGAAGTGGAGCTAGTCTACCAGGAGCCCATGTACAGCATGGCCACTGTGAACTACACTGGTAAGTGAATCCTGGCCCAGGTCCCGAGGGCATGCAGAGTTTAATTTAAAAAATGGAGGGGCACACATGCTTAATAATGCCCTGGGGGCCACAATCTCCCCGGGGCTAATGAGATTATTAAGTGGGTGTTCTCTCTTTTAAATACCCTAAGTGTGCAAATGCCTAAAATGTACGGCACCACTCACAGGCACTCACACACCCACTCACAGACCCACACAGGAACTCACACAGGCACTCAAAGACCCACACAGGCACTCACAGACCTACTCACTGACATACACAGGCACTCACACACCCACCCAGAGACTCACACAGGTACTTACAAACCCATCTACAGACCCACACATACACTCACACACCCACACACACACTCACACAGGCACTCACAGACCTATGCAGACACTCTCAAAGGTGACCAGTTACAGTTAGGATTAAAAAGTTTTAAAAAACTTAGAAATTCACTGAAAAAGATAAAGGTTACAGGGATGTTATAGTTAGGAAATAAAAACAAATCTAACTTAGAAATTCACTGAAAAAAACAATGGTTACACGGATGTTACAGTTTGGCTCAAATTTCACTTGTACAAAACCAGTGAAATTAAGCAGTTATAGTTACCTGAGCTAACTATAACTTACGCCCCAATGTGCTGTTTATGATCTCATATATTACATCACTCCTGAGATTGTGAGTGACATCACTGATAGCATCACTTATGACATCTCAAATGACATCACTGACGATATCGCTGATGGCATCATCCACGGAATCACTCACACACCCATTCACACCCCTAACAAACCTCATATGTACCAACAACCATACAAGCACTCATAAACCCATTCACAGACTCATGGAAGTACTCACACACCCACTCATTGATTCATAGAGCCACTCACTCATACAGCCACTTATATAATCACTAACTTTCCCATACAGCAACTTATGTTCCCAATCACTTACCAATATAGTCACTCACACATCCAACCATACAGACATACAGATACTAACACACCCACTCATACATCCATACAGCCACTCATATACCTAGTCAGTCACCCATACAGATACTAACACACCTACTCGCTCACCTATACAGTCAC
The DNA here is from genome assembly GCF_964204655.1 of Triturus cristatus. NCBI lineage: Eukaryota > Metazoa > Chordata > Amphibia > Caudata > Salamandridae > Triturus > Triturus cristatus. The sequence continues at coordinate 446,316,615 of NC_140588.1, forward strand.
TCATGCAGCCACTCACTCACTGATACAGCTACCCACATGCCTACTCACTTACCCATACAGATACTAACACATGTACTCACTCACCTATACTGTCACTGACACAAGGACACACTCACCCATACAGCCACTCTCACATTCACCTACTCACCCATACAGTCACTCACACACCCCATCATTCATCTATACAGCCTCTCACATATGCACATATTCACTCATATACCACTGACATACACACTCACTCACCCACACGCACAATCACTCACACATACAGTCACTCATACAACCACTCACTATTTTATGCCTTTGCTGATGAATTTTATTGTATTTAATTTGTTACCTACTTTTATGTTTTTTATATTGACTAAAGAATTAATTGAATTGTTTAACAAATCTGAGAATTCACCTTGATATCCACAGTTAAACTGCAGTTACGGTTACAAATAAAATTAAAAAAGCACTGAAGTTCACAATTTATGGTACTGCGAATAATCCATAACACACACTATAGCCATGCATGACCCAACTCTGAGAAAATCAAGCACTTATGACCTCACTATATATATACCAATAAATTAAAACACCTAAATATGATATGTAAATAAATCAATTAATGTTACTACATTCATAGTCACCCCTATCACAGTAATAAGGGAATGCAGTTTGTAATCTCATCTGTAATACTTTGCATGGCTGTTTGTGCGAGTTATCGATCAGTCATCTTATTATTATTTCTAGTTGTCAATAACCTGACTGAAGATTCAAAAAATAAATGGTATGACCCATTGCAGGCATGAAAAACAGAGTAATTCATAGATAAGGATGAATATTCCTTTTTGGCAGTGGAAGATCAAGTGATTACAATTGATTTCCAGACAAAGTGACACAACAATTCTGTTGGACCTGGCCCTCTCTGCAGGATCACAACCATACTTTTTGTTTTCAGCCCTTCTGTTTTTCTGAATACTTTTTTGTTGGCTTTAGGGCTCGGTTCGCTTTACCACTCCTAACCTGTGCTAAAGGTCTTGTGCTCTCTCACTTAAACATGATAAAACTGGCTTACCCAATTGGCACATTTCATGTACCTATATGTCCCTTGTAAAGTGACATATAGCGGCTCATTGTGGACGGTGGCAGCGTCTACATAGGCTGCTTGAAAGCGACTGGAGACGTAAGCAATTCTGGGAACACTCGCTGTTTTAATGCTTGAATGTTACATTTTAAAAATCAAATTCTAACTGCACTATTCCTTTAACGGTGTTAGGGCGGTGAAATACCGTCAATCCCCCCCCCCCACTCACCTGTTGCGACGACAGTAGTTCTGGGTCAGCTGACAGCCTGCACGCCTCGGTCCGACTCGGTGGCTATCACCGTTGAGCGGAGGGCGGACAGGCAGACCCTGCTACTTCCGGGTTAGGGGTGGTTAGCGCTCCAGCCTCGTCCTCGCAAGACGATAAAGGGAGCGAGGAACGACAGACTTTGGCGGCTCATTGTGGACGGTGGCAGCGTCTACATAGGCTGCTTGAAAGCGACTGGAGACGTAAGCAATTCTGGGAACACTCGCTGTTTTAATGCTTGAATGTTACATTTTAAAAATCAAATTCTAACTGCACTATTCCTTTAACGGTGTTAGGGCGCTGAAATACCGTCAATCCCCCCCCCCCCACTCACCTGTTGCGACGACAGTAGTTCTGGGTCAGCTGACAGCCTGCACGCCTCGGTCCGACTCGGTGGCTATCACCGTTGAGCGGAGGGCGGACAGGCAGACCCTGCTACTTCCGGGTTAGGGGTGGTTAGCGCTCCAGCCTCGTCCTCGCAAGACGATAAAGGGAGCGAGGAACGACAGACTTTGGCGGCTCATTGTGGACGGTGGCAGCGTCTACATAGGCTGCTTGAAAGCGACTGGAGACGTAAGCAATTCTGGGAACACTCGCTGTTTTAATGCTTGAATGTTACATTTTAAAAATCAAATTCTAACTGCACTATTCCTTTAACGGTGTTAGGGCGGTGAAATACCGTCAATCCCCCCCCCCCACTCACCTGTTGCGACGACAGTAGTTCTGGGTCAGCTGACAGCCTGCACGCCTCGGTCCGACTCGGTGGCTATCACCGTTGAGCGGAGGGCGGACAGGCAGACCCTGCTACTTCCGGGTTAGGGGTGGTTAGCGCTCCAGCCTCGTCCTCGCAAGACGATAAAGGGTGCTCGTCTCTCCAAGCGCGCAGCGGTTGCGCGCAGGGTTGTGCCTAAGAACGCCTAAGACAAGCCAAAGAGAAGCCCGTCTGCGCCCGTCCGCGCTAGGACGGGCTGCAGGACGGCCTGTCCCTCATTTATCATGCCTCTCAACAATCAGACTCAGGGTGGTCGTAAGTACATCTACTCTTCCACGACATTATTGTCTTTTCGACCTTGTACCCCCATATCTTGCTCCTTGTGCATTCTGCCTTGCCATTATTTTACATGTGCTAGCTGTGGCTTCACTACTGGTAAAATGCAGCTCTCCAAGACACAGCAGAGCGTCAAGCACTATAGGGGAAAAAGAAAGCCCACCAAGGGCCCTATCACCTCACCGTCCCCTCTTCATTTCTGGAGCCTAAATTGTAGATCGCTCCCTAGGAATAAATTAAACATCTTCGATTTTATCACTGAGGAATCACCTGACGCTCTGTTCCTGACCGAGACGTGGATTCAGGCCAGTTCGGGTCCGGACATTGCTGCAGCCGTTCCTCCTAACTATGTTATGCTGCACCAGGACAGGCCTGTAGGTATAGGTGGTGGAATCGCAATCATCTATAAATCCATCTATCAATGTAAACTGGAACCCCTACATCTCCAAGGTAGTGAGGCTGCACTTTTCAAATTTACGATTAATCCTCGAATTACGCTCTCCGGCCTGCTAATCTATCGACCTCCCGGAAATGCCGTGATGAATACAAGCCCCAGCTAGGCCCGCAAGAGACAAGGGTTCGCTCTTCTGTAACGAAATCTATAAGGAAGTTGGCACGGAAACTGCAAAGTACAAAAACAACGTTTATTAACCCTTAAGGGTGGTCCTACAATCCACACAACACTCTTCAGTATTGCAAGGAGTAGCACAAAGAACTTGCGTACATTGTCCCCTTTTATACACAACAGAGGGGCTCATAAGCGGGTGGATACAACATGAGGCCGAAGAACATTACCATTTATGGTCATTCTCGATACTGAATCAATACATGGGCGGAGCTAACACACTCCTTGGACCCGCAAAAACACATGGTCAAGCAAAGCTAATTATAACAGATGTGGTCAAGTCTGGGCATGCGCCAGACGGACGAGAGAGAGCTATTTATAAACTGTTGCTAGGCAGATTACAAGAGCAACTAACACAGAGGTCGGACTCTCCTCGTGATGAACACGTGGCAGCATGTCAATACAAAATGGAGTCCGGACTTCAGCCAACATAATGAGGGAAACACGATAAAAGGGAAGCATTAATGTTTTCAGTAAATGCTTAATCATAATCTGCTTTAATTTACAACAGACGACCCTTTCAGCATTTACTGAAGACATCTGGCTTCCAAGAATAATCATCGTATATATCAATTATCATCATTCCTTTAACCTCTTTAGCTAGACCCTTCTGGCGGGCAACATCGGAAATAGCTTTCTTATCTGGAATGCAGAATGAAATGCATACGGAACAGCACAATGGTCCACATTGAATACACATACAGAAAAGGAACAGAATTGCTACAATAATACAGAGACCAGTTAGAACCTTCCAACCCCAGGCAGTAACCAACGCCCAAAACCATCCAGAAAAGGACCAAGTGCCGTTTTCTGTGTGGATTTCAGCTGCTATTTTGTGCAGTTTGTTAATGGCATTATAAACGGATGGCGTATGATCAGGAATGAACACACAGCAGCTACTTCCAATAATTTTACAGGCTCCTCCTCGATCAGCTAGCATTACATCTAACACCATACGATTCTGCAACGCAACAATCCTAGTAATTTGTAATTCTTCCGTAAGATTCCCAAGAGCAGCAGCAGTCTGATTAGTCACAGCTTCTACCACTCTCGTTAATCTTCGGATCTTCCTACTATTCAAAGCGGCTCCAACAAAAAAGAACAATCCTAAGTTAAAATCAATATACTGTTGCAAGCTGGTATCAGTTTGATCCACATCGTTAATCGATAAAGTACGTTTATATCTATTTACAGTCACGTTATTCAGCAATTTCAAATCCTTATGATATGACGCAGGTGCTAAGAATACAGGAGGTAATAGGAATGATACATAACATACCCCAGACCACCCAGCCGGCAAACGGTAATAACCTTTATTTCCACATACAAAGTAGGTATTATGGGATGCGAGGAAGGTACTGTTGTTTAACCCATCGATGTTTAGTACGGTTATACAATCACTGACACCCACAGGGATAAAACCCACACTCTGGACACACAGGTCTGCTTGGGCTTGTGCTACTTGGATTACGAATTTGTCCTTCCCCACAGTGTCTCTAGTGTTCGTGAAGATATAGGGGATGGATTCATTGTCCGGTCGGTACTCTTCCCATTCCCAAATTGTCCCATTCGCTTGTGGATATCCATTCTTGTCCTGATGGCATTCTTTATTAAGTCTGAAAAGCAATCGTCCCACTGTCGGTTTCCGAGTGGCAAACAACAAAGTGTACCAAGCTCTACAAGAGCCATTGTGAGAGAAAGGAAGTGGTATGAATGGCGTACCTCCTTTCTTCTGATGGGCTGGCATCATCCCACATATCCAACAGTTCGTAGCGTTCGTAGCAACGTGGGTGTGATGCAGCATCTGAATGAAAGTGTTATTCAAATAGGATTGTCGATGCTTCAACTCTTGATATGGCAATGTATAAAAGTAGTGCTCCGCAGGCACTGGAGTCGTCAACACAAGTGTCTTTCGAGCAGGAGTTGCCTCCTCCACAAACCATGTGGTTATACCAACGATAGCTACTGTTAGCATGAACCCCAACGCACAAAGAATTTTCTTCTTCTCCATGTCAAAGGAAACAATACCCTGATATCTTCCTGAAACTAAAAGTCTGTCAGAACTCTTCCCCTTGGGCAGCGGTTGATTTCTTCACCAGCGGGCCAAGACGGGTGTCACTACACTAATGCAGGGCTGATCCCCCCCCCTTGCCTCATCGGCTCTCCGTTTCACTAACCCAAGGGCCGTTCTGACAGTATGTCCCGGTACTGGAAACCTCACTTCCTTGGTCGCAGATGATATCGCCTTCCTCCAGAAGTCGCGTGGTCCGGAAAGAGCTCCTCAGTGTCGCTTGGCTCTGCAGCACGGCCTGTCTCTGCTGCTAGGATGTCTCGTTGATCGGTCAGCACGGCAGACTCCACCAATCCGGGCGGTACCTTTCGACAGTGCAAGGAATGGATCCAATTCTTCCTGTTCGAGACTCGCACTGCCGTCCTCGTTGCAAGAAGAACTTGCTCAGGTCCGACCCATCTCGGCTCCAAACTGTTCGATCTGTCGAAAACCTTTATCATTACATGATCTCCAGGCCGGAGACCATGTCCTTCGCCAGTAGACCGATCAGGGAGCGCCTCTCGGACCTGTTGATGAATAGAAACCAAGTTATCCGTTAACTGTGCCAGATAATCACTCATCATCACACAAGGTACATCATACACAGCCTTAGGCCTTGGTGGACCCCAAATGTTCATTGGGCGTCCGAATACTATTTCGTATGGCGTAAGGCCGGTTCGAGAGTGTGGCACTGACCTAATTGACAATAACGCCAGCGGCAGGGCGTCTGGCCAAGTCAAAGACGTTGAAGCTTGGATTTTGGCGATCTTAAGCTTCAGTGTACCATTATATTTCTCGACTAGTCCTGCAGACTGAGGGTGGAACACGGCGTGGAACTTCTGGGTGATGCCTAGGCCCTTCAAGACATACTTTATAACATCCGCTACAAAGTGAGGGCCATTATCACTCCACAGAAGTCTACAGACGCCGTATCGGGGGAAAAACTCTTTCAGCAGTAGCTTCGCCGTGGTCATTGCAGTATTGTCTTTCGTAGGGTACGCCTCAACCCATTTGCTGAAAGCGCAAACCACTACTAGAACATACTTCAAATTGTTACAGCGCTCAAGCTGGATGTAATCCATCTGCAGGACCTCAAAGGGTGCAGTGGGCGTCGCAAATCCTCCTGCTGGAGTTCGCGTGCCTTTCCCTGGGTTATACTTCAGACAGATCATACAGGTCTGCACCACCCTCTTTGCCGTGCTAGCAATCTCTGGATGCTCCCAGACTTGGGTAAGCAATTTCACAATTGCGGAAGCTCCAACATGTGCTAGCCCATGTGCCATTTGAACCATAGGTTGTACAAAAGCCGTGGGTAACTTCCATCTATCCATCTGCTTATTTCTCCAACAGCCCTCATCATCCAACTCTCCCTCGCTAGCCCATTGCTCCCGCTCTTTATCAGAAGCGGTCCTTTGCATTTCTCGCACTTCCTCCTTCGCATCACGCCATCTTTCCACCTGTGACTTTACTACATACATGGCAGTAGTACCGGGCTGCATCGCAGTCTCCCGTGCTACTCGATCCGCTAACGCATTCCCTTCTCCAACCTTATCAACCACTTTCCTATGGGCGCTACACTTAACAATGGCGATTTTCTTTGGGTATGTCAATGCAGTTAAAAGATTGTGGACTAACTCCCCATGCATTATCTGTACCCCATGTGACGTTAGAAACCCTCTCTCCTTCCAGAGTAGGCCGAAATCGTGCGCTACTCCGAAGGCATAACGGCTGTCTGTGTAAACATTCACACACAATCCTGTACTGAGCTCACACGCTCGTGTTAACGCTATCAGTTCCGCTGCTTGAGCTGATTTCTGTGGTATGCGTGCTGTCTCCACTATCGTCTGTAACGTGGTAATTGCATACGCTGCTGAAGTCGTACCATCTGGTAGCTTCAGGCATGATCCATCCACCCACAACTCTCCATCTACATCTGAAAAGGGCGTATCCTGGAGATCAATACGACCCTTTGTTTGTTCCTCAGTCACAAGAATACAATCATGCGCTTTCTGTGCCTCGGGCTGGGTCTCGGGGTATGGCAACAATGTGGCCGGGTTTAATGTCACGCACCTTTTTAACGTAATATGAGGGGCCAAAAGCGTCAGCTCATATCCCGTTAAACGGGCACTGGTCAAATGCTGCGTCTTTGTTTGATTAAGCAGGGCATCCACAGCATGGGGAACTAACACCAACAATTTATGGGACAACACAATTCCTTCACTTTGGCGTATTGACACAGCTGTCGCCGCTACCGAGCGAAAACACCCTGGCAATGCTCGGGCGACAGGATCAAGTACAGCCGAAAAGTATGCACAAGGGCGCTGCTTATCGCCGTGCATCTGCACTAAAACTGATAATGCACATCCATCTTTCTCATGCACATACAACGAAAAGGGTTTTGCATAATCAGGGGTCCCTAACACTGGTGCTGAACAAAGGGCCTGTCTCAATTGCTGAAAAGCAGCGTCACACTCATCCGACCAGGGGATCGGGATGGGCGTGTCTTTTGTCAAGAGAGCTAGTAATGGCTTAGCTATGTGTGAAAACCCCAATATCCACTGTCTACAAAAAGAAACAAGACCCAAAAATGCACGCACATCCTTCTGCGTGGATGGCCTCGGTGTATCCAAAATTACTTGGATACGATCTGGTGTGAGTGCACGCCCCTCCTTAGACAAAAGGTGACCCAAATAAGTCACCTTTGGTCTACAGAATTGCAATTTCTTCCTAGAGACCTTGTGATTGTGGGATGCTAAAAAGGAAAGTAAGGCTATCGTGCTTTTCTCGCACAACTCCAGGGTGTCAGCCGCCAACAGGATGTCATCAACATATTGAATGAGGGCGACCCCCTCGAGTAAGGCAAAGGAATCCAACTGTCGCTTCAAGGCCTGACTATAAATACTAGGGCTTTCTGTATAGCCTTGGGGAATTCTACAAAAACGATAAGATCTATTGTTTAATGTGAACCCAAAAAGAAATCGGCTATCAGGGTGAATGGGAATAGAAAAGAAGGCATTTTTCAAATCAATCACTGAGAACATGGTCGCCGTAGGCGGGACCAAGGTAAGCAACGTCGTGATATCGGAAACCACCGGGTACTGAGGTATCACGATCTTGTTTACCTCCCTCAAATCAATTATGAACCGATAGACCTTTGCATCCGTGTCTTTTTTCAGAATAGGGAGAATCGGACTGTTACAGATATTATAGGGAACTTCTTCCACTACTCCTACTGCGATCAAATCTCGCACAATCTGTATGAGAGCTTCCTCGCCCTCCTGGGAAATACGATACTGTGGGAGGCGCGGTAGTACCGCCCCCTCCTGGACACTAATGTGGACCGGAGGAATCACCATTTGTCCCACATCTGTGTCCGAAGTCGCCCATAAAGCTCGGGGGAGGGTAGCCAACAACGCATCCTCTGATATCGTACACATCCGCCCAGACCGGGGATAGTTGTCATTTAAAATCACCCTCACACCCTCAGGGGAACAGCGGATTGTAGCCCTAAAGTACTTTAACATATCAAGGCCCATAATGTTATCCGGTGTGTACGGAGCAAGCAGAAACGGACAGGGCGCAGAAAAACAATCAACTTTAAATGCAAGGGGCTGTGAAAGAGGGCTTCGGGAGAGTGTACCGTCAAACCCTACCGATGTAACTATTGAGCCGGATGGGGGAGCCCCCGGAACCAAGTACCTAGACAATGCACTACGTGTCGCTCCTGTATCCACTAGGAACTGATCAGTAGAACCTAAAACCTCAGCCGATACATAAGGACCCGTCTGATCGACCGGCACCTCAACTGATTCAGACCCCCATCCAACGCATTCCTATGCATGCTGGGAATCATGATATTCCGAGCGATCGATGTCCGATACATGATACTGGTGCTGGCGATCGAAAACATTTGAGCTATCTCGGTGCTGTCCGGTAGTATCGAAACGGGCATTATCGTTGGAATTCCCTCTAAAGTTCGAGAAGCCCCCTCTACCTCTCGGGCCACCCGGAGCGTGCCCCTGACGCGAAGCACGCAACGCTGGGCAATCCCTGGCCCAATGGCCCAACTGCTTGCAATACGCACACTGGTTCCTATTCAAATCAGATCGGCCCGAAGGGGGACCATAAGATCCACCCCTTCCCCTATTATTATTACCCCGGCGGGGCGGGCCATATACTTGTGCTAACATCACTTTGGTTTTAAGATCTTTCGATTTCTTCTCCTCCTGGCCCTTCGCCTCGTGCTCCTGACGCTCATAATACTGGGCGATGGTCAGAAGGGCCGTCGGTGTCGCGGAGGACCAAGAACTCTCACTCGCTTTTAACCGGGCCGCAACTGCCGGCAGCAGATTAGCCACATATTTGTCCGCGAAAAGGTGGCGGCCCGTGTCGTCAGTAAGCGACTGGCCACTAAAATCATGAAACGTCTCCTCAAAACGCGTAAAGAAGTCCGCGACTGACTCGTCAACTTTCTGTTTACATGCAGCTAACATATTCCAGTCAATCTTTTTAGGGGGGATAATCGTCTTCAACTTAGCCACAATAGCCGCAGGGAGATCTAAAATATTCTGGGGTGGTTTCTGTGCGGGCTTCCGTTCCCTATCTTCATCCTCAAGGTCAGACCATCGAGCCTTAAAGGCAACTATATCATCTATCTTTCGGACAGACCGCCACGTGTCCGGTGGTAGAATAAGGCCAAAGAACAGGTCTATATCCGCTAAGGTCATAATGCAAGAATTCAAGGCCCCCTCGACTTCTTCATAGAAGGCCGCTGGATTCTTGCGGGGGTCAGGCAGCGCATTCTTTAATGCCATAACATCGGCCCTATGCCATGGAGTGTAAACCCAATTATATACAAAATATCCCCTTGCATCGGCGGAGTTAATATCCGAGCTAGTCCCTGCTCCCTTAGGAGGAACATACAAAGGCGCCGCCTCTCGCATTGGTTTAGCATGCACTATGTCGTCCTTATCTGACTGGGAGGCGGATGGGTGGCCCCCTGCTGCAGACGAATCCGACTGCTTCTCCTCCTCCGTTTGTTGACGTGCTTTCTCTCTAAGGGCCAGCACCTCGTCCCGCAAAGCGAACAGCCGCCGAGCCGCCTCAGAAGCCTTAAGGGGAGAAAAAACACCATTACGTAATGCTCCGGCATCCGAAGACACTTCGTCAGGCTCAAGGATACTAGAATATTTTCGGAAAGCAGCAATTACTTCTTCTGAAAAATGAGACAGAAAATACACCCTCTCTCTATCTTGCCACGACCCCCAAGTATGGAACAACTCATCCTTAGACATCTTGCCCTTAAGTGCACGGAGGGAAAGTTTCCGAAGCTCAGCCATATGCTCGGCCGATAACATGGACCGTGTGTCGACCTTACCCGGAGCCGGGCCAGAATCTTGCGGCCGCGGAGCAGATGCGCCAACATAAGGGGGCGGAGAGCGATCTAGTAAATAAAAATCGTCATCAGGATTATTAAGGACAGGATAAAGTGGCTGACGAACAACATATTGACCCGAAACTTGTAGCCTACGCTCTTTCTCTTGTCTGTCCGTTTGCTCTTTGTCCTCCCGACGCTTCGCTTCCTGCGCTCGCATATGATCATTCTTTCGTTGCTCCTTATCAAACAGCGCTTTCTCACGTTTCTCTCGCTCACGCACTTCCTTCACCCATAATCGCACACACTCAAACATATCCTGACGAGCACGTCGCTTACACATGCACTGCTCCACATACTCAATCTTACGTATATCAAACGATCCATACAAAGGCCATCGCAACTCAGGATCCTTCTTCGTGTATTTCCTCCACAACGTGCTGTACATTATGGAAGAAAGACCATGCTTCACGTACATATCCCTATTAGGAGTCCCCTCTGGGGGAGCTGGAGCAGATTCCTCGAGGTTCAACCGGTGTCCAAAACAGCAGCACCACTTACGGAGTGCGCTAAAAGCAGGCATGCTAGGAATAGTGCAAAATATGCAATATTATAAAGAAAATGGCACTTAATCGTTGCGCCGTTCAAAGTTTACACAGCTCCTAGAGAAATTTCTCCACATTACCTGCCTATATGTGTTGCAACGCATATATTTTCACAAAGACAAATTCACAATATGACTAGTCACCATCAATCAAACTCAAATAGCCAGACCAGGCTTCAAAACTCGGAGCAAGTACCGTACAACGGTTCTTACCAATCAAGAGTCCAGGTTCCAACTGCCAAGCTCCACAATCGCCCAAACGGCTCTCACGGCAGGACCGACAGAAGAGGTCTCAGTCGATGACCGGCGCCACCCAGACGGTCAGCTCGGAAGGGAAGGAAGAAAAAACCTCGGGATGCCAGGGCTAAGACGCCGCTGGCAGTGATCACGTCCCCGGCCAAACTCCTCACCTTCGTCGCGACCAGTCCTTCGAGCATCCGAGTCGCCGATGAGCCCCACGTGACGGGCGCCAATTGATGAATACAAGCCCCAGCTAGGCCCGCAAGAGACAAGGGTTCGCTCTTCTGTAACGAAATCTATAAGGAAGTTGGCACGGAAACTGCAAAGTACAAAAACAACGTTTATTAACCCTTAAGGGTGGTCCTACAATCCACACAACACTCTTCAGTATTGCAAGGAGTAGCACAAAGAACTTGCGTACATTGTCCCCTTTTATACACAACAGAGGGGCTCGTAACACTCACCGTCTAATACCACATTAAAAACTAAATTAAAGCACTAACAACTGACTACCCACATACAACACAACTTCCCCTAAATAGGGTAAACCTAGACGGGTAGACCACTGAGTAGACCACACTGATATGGTGCATAGACCTCCCCTAATCTTAAAACTACAACCTCTCCAAAATAGGAAACATCACCCTGGAAAAATTTCACAACCTCCCCTAAATAGATTACAGCACAGGGTACTCACCCTGGAAAACAAAACTACAACCTTCCCTAAACAAGATACACAACAGAGTACTAACCCTGGAAAACATTTCACAACCTCCCCTAAATAGGGTACACCACAGGGTATTCGCCCTGGAAAACCGCACAACCCCTAATTAGGGTACACAGTGAGCAAGTGAGTAAACATCCCCCTAAAAACAAGTTGAGGTGCTGACCGCCTAGAAACAGCTAAAACAAAACTACAACCTCCCCTAAATAAGGTACACCACAGAGTACTAACCCTGAAAACTTTTCACAACCTCCCCTAAATAGGGTACACCACAGGGTATTAGCCCTGGAAAACTACACAACCTCCCCTAATTAGGGTACACAATGAGAAAATGAGTAAACGTCACCCTAAAACAAGTTGGGGTGCTGACCGCCTAGAAACAGCTAAGCAAAAATTGCCCACTGAAGAGGCTATGTTACTGAGTGTCCCCCCAAAAGAAGAATACGCACAAATACAGGACATGCATCATTATAAACTGAGTGTCCCCACAAAAGAAGGATATGCACGAATACAGAACATGCATCATCAGTATAAGCATTATCCGAGGTATCTACACACAACTCCATTCTGGCTTGAAGTTTCTTTTTTTTTTTTTAAAGGGTGGACACTTAGTCCTGACTGCAATACTGTTACTGGGACGTTTGTCTCCACTCGGCTCTGATACTAGGACCTTTGTCCCCTTTGTCGGTTCTGTGACCTTTGTCCTCTCTGGAACTGGTTCTATGACCATGGTACTAGTTCTGTGAGCTATGTCCATTGCCGGTTCTGGGACCTTTTGTTCCCTCTGCTACTGGTTCTGGGACCTTTGTCCCCGCACGATACTGGTTGCGATACCTTTGTCTCCTCCTGGTTCCAGTTTGGCTCTCAGTAACCATTTCCTTGTTTTAGTCACTTTTAAGTAGCTTCTATATTTGCTAACTGCCAGCTCTCTATACACCAAAATTGCAGCCAAAATATTTTAGATGGAAATTAACATCATGCATTCCGCCAGTGTAATTGCGTTTCTCATGGCAGTGATTGAGAAACATCTCATCATGCGGACCGAATTGAATGAAATCCCTTCAAGTTCGGCACCGAAATCAAATGTGTAAATTTGACTGAACACGCAATACACCAGCAGCACTACAACAGTCTCCTTTCCAAAACCTCATACCCTGTGTTCTGATATTTTGGCGGCATCAAGAGGATCAAGAGGATACTCCTTTTGGGTCTTCTTCGGTGACTTTACATATTTACGTACTTTTGAAGATCACCATCGAAACATAAGCTGTTCCTGTTCTTGACATTCCTGGTTTTAGAGTCTCTGTCCTTGCTCTGTGTTCTTTTCCACAGTATTGTACTTTCCTAGTTCTGAACTTACAGTCATACCATGTGAACTTCAGCCTCACCAGACATATTCCCGTGGAAATTTTCAATTATACGTATACTGCCTGTCCAACCACTGTCCTACCACCCCGCAAATACTTTTAAAATAAATAGCAATGTATTTTCCTCTTCCACAAGCTCTTAGATGTATTATTTTTGCTTCTTTACATGTGATAATTAAAAACTCCACAAGGTGGCAGTGTTGTAAGAAATTTGATGCTGTAACAGTCTTTACACACCAATACGGGGAATGTAAAGTACACACAATAAACATCAGGCTTGACACTAGGTTAGATGTGTTGCGATCCCAAATCCCTAGCCAATTCTTTCGAAGCACAGCATTCAAACAAAAGGACAGCAATTACTCACTGTTTCCTTTCCGCACGTTTAACACATTTAACTGCTTTATCTTTCTGTTAATCACACTCCGTGGCATTGTGTTCCGGTAACCTTGGGAACGAAATACCAAAATGGCTGCTCAACGTTGCGACATTGCGCCATGACGCACTGAAAGTCCTCGGGTCATAGGTTGAAATACGGCAAAGATTCTGGATGCTGATGACGTAGTACTGTGAACGCACCAGTTCTCCGCTAGGACATATGGAGATTCCACGACGTCATCATTGTAAGAATAACAGCTCTGCAGGAAGAACACTCGGCTGGCAAACGGTAAGATAAGTCAGTGAATCCGTTCAGGGCAAACTAACACTATGCTTAACCTAAGATTACCGGTGCCGCCAATTACCGAGTTTTCTCAAACCCGGCTGCCTCATAGGTTCCAGACATACCTTCCAGCGTGTCGTCCGATCTCCTAACGATCCCTCTCACGGCTTGCCTTTACTGCGGATAACAAATTTCCAAGTTTCTTTCTAAATTGTCTCCATTTAAATTAAATGTGCAGATTTCACCCCTGTGAATCGTCTATTCTGACCTGTGAATTCTCTCTCAGCGTCGTAGTCGTCTTGGCTTACAGTTGACAACAGTTGGGTACTGTGACAGGTTTAGTGTATAGCAGTTTGTCTTGACTCACAGTACACAGCATGCCTCATGTTAATTTTAGTTTCATTTCCCTAAATGGCGCTCGCGGCGAATATAGAAATATTCGAACATTTCGCGCATCACGGCGAACGACTAAATAACCAACTGTCTCACCTCAGAAATGGTACTTCACAATGAAGCCAATTAGGGACACACACAGCTTAACGGGTGTCAGTCAGAACGCTCTGCTTTGCGTTACAGAAAACAGTCACTGATCAGATGGCTTGCACAGGGGCACTCACGCATTGTAAGACTGGTCCTGTTACTGCTTGCGGCAAAATCATTCCTCAGTAAACCATTAAGCAGAACATACTAGAAACCAACACAGTCACCGAACCAATGGCTTGTGCTGGATGCAGCTTCACCAAACAAACACAGTAATTGCCGATTTCCTCACCAGTTGAATCACAGCAGGATGCTCAGACTGTCCCAAGAAGTCTCCCTTCCATTATTAAATACATCGCTGCTCTCACAATAAGACTTTGGTGGCAATTCACTGAGGGTGCAGACAAGTCACGACACATCCAGGCAGACTGAGGACTCAAATACAGCCAGAGGACACCGCAGGCTAGTTGCGAGGGAGACTGTGCACTCTTGAAGTCTTACAGGTGACAGGAAGCTCCTCAGAAGTATGGAGACAAACGCCCAGGCTGCAGGCTGTCCAGATGGTACAGGACACTGGTGGGGCTGTCCAGGGCGTTACCTCTCAGTTTCAATTGACGTTTTGAAAGTCCTTAAAGTGTTTAAGTGCTTGTCCTTTAGTTCCTTGGTTGACCATACTCCTCACTGCACACGTAGGTTCAAAATCGTCGCCAAAGATTGTTGTAAATGAGGATACAGAGTCCATCTGTACATGTAGGATAATCCTTTATTGGTGGCTTAGTTCCAGCATAAGTGATCAGGATAGAAGGAATAGATAGATGGTACAGAGACAGCCCCACCAGGAGCAGGCTCCCAACAGCTCAGCCTGAGTTGACCAACTGCCACTGTAAGCACAGAGAGACACCCAGGCATTCCATGATGTCATGATACATTCTACAGAGCTATATAGTGGAGAATAGTAGAGAAGTAACTTACTACAGGCTCATAAGCGGGTGGATACAACATGAGGCCGAAGAACATTACCATTTATGGTCATTCTCGATACTGAATCAATACATGGGCGGAGCTAACACACTCCTTGGACCCGCAAAAACACATGGTCAAGCAAAGCTAATTATAACAGATGTGGTCAAGTCTGGGCATGCGCCAGACGGACGAGAGAGAGCTATTTATAAACTGTTGCTAGGCAGATTACAAGAGCAACTAACACAGAGGTCGGACTCTCCTCGTGATGAACACGTGGCAGCATGTCAATACAAAATGGAGTCCGGACTTCGGCCAACATAATGAGGGAAACACGATAAAAGGGAAGCATTAATGTTTTCAGTAAATGCTTAATCATAATCTGCTTTAATTTACAACAGCCGCACCTTGGATTCCCTCACTTATTGATTGCTTATCAGCAACACTATTAAAATCTAATAATTTCACCATTCTTGGTGATTTGAATATTCACTTCGATGATGCCAACAACCCTATCAATAAAGTCCTTCTTTCTGACCTTGAGGTTTTTAACCTCAAACTCTGTAACTCTGGAGCCACTCATAATGCTGGTCATCTTTTGGATCCAATCATCTCTACTCTCTCATTTGACTGTGCTCATTCTGCCCGCCCGCTTGTCTGGTCTGATCACTATGCGGTTCACTTTGCACTACCTCCTGCTTTATACTCTGCCAGGGTCCATGCGGATGAAATTAAATCATCGTATCGCTGGGACAAGCTCAATATAGTCGATTTTAACCTGCGCCTAACTGAGTCTATTCCATCCTCCATCAACACTGTCCAGAATCTGAATGTTTCCATCTCTGACTGGCTGACAGATGCAGTATCGACTCTTGCCCCCTTATCCAGGAGCAAACATAGATCCTTACGCCCACCAGCACCCTGGTATTCAGAGGAGCTGAAAATCCAACGCTCCAAATGCAAAGCCCTGGAGAGGAAATGGAGGGTGTCCTATTCAGCTTCCTCTAAAGTAACTTACAAAGAAGAACTAAAACTTTATCATGCAAACTGCAAATGTGCTAAGGCCTCCTACACCATTTCCACAATTACTTCAGTGCAAAACTGTCCCCGAACTCTTTTTGCCACAGTTAAAAAACTCACAGGAGCTGATACTATCCCCGCATTGCCGGCTCTAGATGCCATACAGTGTAATGCCATAGCAGACTTTTTTGTATCTAAGGTTGAGGGCATCCATCAATCTCTTGCTTCCCCTCCCTCTCCAACTGACTCCTCTCTACACGGTCCGTACTGTAATACCTCCACCTCCCCCACTGAGTTCATCTACAACTGGACACCATTTGATGACGCTTCCTTCCTATCCTGCTTAAAAAGCATCAGGTCTGGATCTCCGCGGGACCCAGTCCCCGTGAAGATACTTAAACAACTTGACCTCGAACCACGAAGGTTCCTAATGAGGCTATTAAACGTCTCGCTCATCGAATCTCGTGTGGAACAGGATTGGAAACATGCCATGGTCGTCCCTCTGCCTAAAAAATCTGGTGCTGACATCACAAATCTTGCCAACTTCAGGCCTATATCCCTGCTGCCAGTCTGTTCTAAAATCCTAGAACGCCATGTTAACACCCAGCTTAATGAGTTTGTTGAAAACCTGGGATATCTCCATCCGTCCCAATCAGGCTTTCGCGCTAATTATTCCACCGAATCCGCACTCCTAGGGGTAACTGAGCGACTCCGACACGGTATCGATGGCGGTGAGACCTTTGCGCTGATTCTTCTTGACTTAAGCGCTGCTTTCGATACCGTGTCCCATTCCATCCTACTGGAGTCTCTCGGATCCCTCGGTGTTGCTGGATCAGCGCTTGCCTGGGTGTCCTCATTTCTTAATGAGCGCACCTTTCAGGTTTTCTCAAACAAAGCGGAATCTGCGATTCATTCCTCTGCCTACGGCGTCCCCCAAGGGTCTATATTGAGCCCTCTGTTGTTTAATATTTACATCCGACCACTTGCTTCCATCGTAGAGGACGCCGGTCTGTCTATATACTCATACGCAGACGACACGCAGATTGTGTTCTCTTTGTCCAGCAGCAGGGCTCAGGACACCTCCGCCCTCAAAATCGGCCTCTCTCGCGTTGCAGCCTGGATGCAAATGCATCTGTTAAAGCTCAACGGAGATAAGACCGAGGTGATCATACTAGGCAAACAAAAAGATCTCTGGGGTCCACGACATTGGCCCAGTGACATGGGTCCTCTGCCTACCCCCGTGCCTGTTGCTCGCAACCTCGGTGTCCTAATCGACGACAAACTCTCGATGAGGCAGCAGGCAACTAGGGTCGCTGCGATCTGCTTTAACACCCTTCGCTGGTTGCAAAAGATCATATGGATGCTGCCTGAGTCCACTCGTAGAACTGTTGTACAGGCCCTTGTGATGTCCCATATCGACTATGGCAATGTGCTTTATCTTGGAGCAGATAAAGCTACAATCAATAAACTCCAGGTCGTACAAAACTCAGCCGCCCGCCTACTGCGTAATGTCCCTAGGAGAATGTCCGCAATGCAGGCTCTACGTGACCTCCATTGGTTAAAAATCTCGGATCGAGTGGCCTTCAAAACTTTGTGCATCCTCTTTAAAATTCGTCAAGGCTCCGCTCCAGCCTACTTGCACAATCTTGCACAGCCATATCAGCCTGGCCGCCTCTTGAGGTCATCCAACAGTGGCAATCTTGTGATTCCCAGAATTCGATTGGCAAAAATGGGAGGCCGTTCATTCGCATATCTAGGCCCCAAGATGTGGAATGCTCTCCCATTGGCGCTTAAAACAGAACCCAGTCTTCTGGCCTTCCGCAAAAAACTGAAGACCCTTCTGTTCTAGTCCCAGATTCCTCCGGTCTAATGTCTCCCTCTTGCAATCGCTTGTCTTCTGATTTCTTCTCCAGTCTATCCCTGGCGCCGGGAAACCCACTGCGGGTAGCTGCGCGCAATACAAGTTCAATAAAATAAAATAAATAAATAAAAGTGATACTACAGGTACTCAGGGCCTGTAATGTGAATGCTAACAGTGGGTCTGAGCACTTATTGTGCCACAAACTTAAGTAGCCGTTTAAATATGTCTCAGGATTGCCATTCCAGCCTGTGTGTGCAATTATGAACTGCTAATTTGACTTGGCAAAATAAACTTTTGTTAAGTCTAAAACTCCCTTTTTAATGTATATAAGTCACCCATAAGGTAGGCCCTAACAGAACCTAGGACAGGGTTTGTTGTATTTAAAAGTTGGATATGTATTTTTGAGTTTTACACATCCTGGTACTGAATAACTCACAAACTTGTTTTTTACTACTGTGCGGCCTACTTCTCCATTAGGATAACATTGGGTTGCCTTTTCACATCGAATACGTTTTTGCTTTTGATTAGGAAACTGTAAAAATGACACTTTTGCACACAAATGATTTGTAATTTAAAACTGGTTTAATCATGAAGTTGGATTTTAAGTCACATGTCCTGCAGCCGGTTTTCTGGGCCACATGACTAGGTGTAGTTGGCAGTTCACATTTGTGAATTCATTCCAGATGCCATTGCAGTTTAGGCACCGTCTCTTGACTGGGAGTGAGTTTTTCTACACCCTAAGAGCACAGGGGTATGTCAAGACATAGGTCCCTTGCTCGCTCTGCCACTGGATTCAAGCAAGCCTGGCTGATGAGGGGTGAAACCCTAAAAGCGGTCCCAGGATGCATGTTTCTGGTCCAGGGAGGACCTGGTCTGGTATTTCGGGCTGGACTGTTCCCATGGTCATGACTGGCTTGCATATGGCTGGGTACAACCTGGAGCAAAAGAACGATGGATTTAACCCAGATCTCTTAACTGGGAGTGAGTGTTTGAAAAGTTCCATCATCTTGTTCTGTTTGCTTCCTCCCAGAGAGCCGCAAAACAGAGGGTCTGGGTGTTGGCAAGATTGCCCATATAAGGCAGGATGGGGAAGCAGAAATATGCACAGTCCCACTTGCAGATCAAAGACATTGCCTAGCTCATACACAAAGAAGTTCACCCTAGGCTAGTGTGCCTGCAGACAGACTGGTAACAGGAGAGGAAGGCAGGAAATTCTAAAAACCTATGTGGGTGGAAACTTCAGAATCTTCTTCCATTTTACAGCTAGCACCAAATATAAAAATGTGATCCTCAGGCTCACCCTTGAGTACACCCCTGGACATGTGGAAACTACTAAAGGACTACCATGCTGCCAGGCGACTGCCCTGCTGTCTAAGAAGGAAGACTGGACCTGCACCCTTCATCCCGGGCCACCTGAGTGTCTTCAAGGGCTAGTTAGCTGGCCTCCTGTTCTGAGCTGCAGTGGCGCAACAAGCTCCAGAGGTCTTGATGTAATTACATCAAGACCTCTGGAGCTTGTTGCAGCTGACCTACAGCACTGGACCTGCCTGGACCTGCAAAAGGTCCTGCCCCACAATCCGGCTGGCCTCTGCTGGAGTGAGTCCCTGATTCCCTAGAGGTGCCTCCCTGGTCCTGCATCCATGGTGTGGCATCTGTGGCATCTTTGAGCTCCACCTAGAAGTAAAAGGAAACATACTGAAGTTTTGCGCTCTTTGCGACCACAAACGGGCCCATTCCTACCAAGATCTTGCAAACGCGAATGCAAAGCTCTGGTGAACACAACAGCCCATGAATCTCCAGCAAGGACATTGCACAATGCATGATAGGATCTTTGCGCTGCAGCAGAAACTGTCTGCGATGCACGGCCTACACTTCACATTACTGCAAAAACCATTCAAGATGCTCTCCCTGCTCCTGACGGCCTCCTCCACCATGAATGGAACTCTTTGCGCTCGACTCCAGAAGTACATTTTTCAGAGGGACTAACATGCATCTGGCCTGTGCTTCATTGTGGCAGACTGAGCTTGCGACTTTCAACCAGTTTTGCATGTCCAGATAACTGTGAGTGGCTCTTTTTGGATTTAGGTGCTATACTTGCTTTAAATCCTTGAGATTGCAAATCTCCAGTTCTTCTGATTGGATTGTTAGCCTTTTGCTGTCAAATGATTTATTACATTTCACTCTATTTTTCTAAATTGGTGTGGGATTGTTCTTGTATTTTCACTGTATTGCTGTTTGAGAGCTGCATAAATACTTTACACAATGCCTCTAAATTAAGCCTGACTGCATTTGTGCTGAGCTACCAGAGATTTAAGCACAGATTAATTCACAATTTATTGAGGTTCACCCTGACAAACATTGTGGCTGCTGCTTGAGAAGGATTCACACCCTCCTCATCCAGCATCCCAATTCCTCACAGATTTTTATTTTAAATTGTAGGATCTTCCACATCAACCCATTGTAGCCCTGTAAAGGACACTTACCTGTTGTAGCATCTTCCTCCTCGCCACAGAACTCCAGCTTCACATCTCATGGAAACCCTGGCAAAAAAGGAAAGACAATTAGACTCGGCAATCATGAACAAAGAAACTAGGCAAACAAAGGAACGTGTGAGGGACTCAAGAAGGCAACATCTTATTCATGGCGTATTTTTTAAGCTCAGCCCGCTACTTGAAAGCTGGATCCTGGACAAACCAAGCAACAAAGAAGAACACCCTGTCCACCCAAAGGAAGAGACTACCTGAAACTGATAAAGACAGGGAATCACACTGTAGCAGAATTATGGGCTTGGGCCAAGAAGCATCCCCAATTCCAACATGAAACCGAGATGAGGATGCAGGACAGGAGGACTCACTACCCAAAGTCCGAACTAGCCAGGGCCCATGAAAAGGTTGTGGCTTCCGATGTGAGTTTCTCACTGGTGACACCCTCTGCTAGCCCAATCTTAAACACTTACTTTTTCCACATGTTTCTCTTGTTCTAGTGAAAGGTGGGACTAAAAATTGCATGACAATTCTAAATTTATTTTCGATTTGGTTCAAAGAGTTGGGAAGCAGATTCTGGTATATTATGGGCTAAAGAACTGGAACTGCCTTACAGTTACCCCTAAACCTTAGTGTGAAAACCAACCCAGGTATAAATGGATGGTTGGCAGTTCCAAATGTGTATGAATACTTAATCACAGTACAACTAAACTATAGAATTAATTGAAGAACTCTGTGTACATGGAAAAGAAACTTGGGATAGCCTGGGTGTAACGCAGACTCCTGGAGCCATTACAACACAGGGCCCCAAATTTACATTGAGTTTTCTAATTGAGGGGGACCACAAGAGCCCCTCTAACCCTTCAAGGAACCCCCATTCAGTGCTTAACTTGAGCCAGGGGTTTCCGGTGCTCGGCACCAGCACTTAATTGTCAGCACAGGTACTTATGATAATCTGCCACAAAGTGGCGCTGTTTCTCTAATTTAGAGACGAGCATAACAACAGTTGTTTGCTAAATCCATGTTCAGAAAAAATTCTAATACCTGCCTCCCAAGCCATTTTTATAGCTTATTTTATTGGAGGAGTGTGATGCTCAGTAGTTGCGTTGGTTCTGTCCTTGGCAGCACTGGCATAGGCAATGGATGGTATGAGCTGGAGTGGCATCCTAAGAAGGGCCCTGGCTCTTGTTTTTCACAAATTAAGCACTACCCCCATTCAGTCCAAAGCCAATATTTGTGAGACATGATAGACTCAGTGCAGTGGGGGTGAGGGGCATAATTTTGCATTACGCCGTTGATATGGGACATCCTTAGTAGCAAAGAGCATGCTGACTTATCGAGACACAAAGAATGGGACTGGTGAGTCACCAGACTGTACAGTATCTTACATTCCTCTTACCAATTTGAGACCTTGGGCCTTCTTACTATGTCGGTATGAGTTGCCTCCAACCGACACCGTCTCGGTCTCAGGACCGACCGACCTCCGGTCGGCAGTTCCGATCACCTGATTACAATGCGACTGAACACTGTTCGCTCAGATACACACATTACTCCATGAGAGCTTCTGTTACAGCCATAAACCAGCCGTAATACAGGCTCCCATAAAGAAATGGAGGTATATGTAAAAGCCTGCGCCCGCAGCACATGGATTTACTGGGGGGTGCCCTAGGTATCCCCTCAGCCTCCAACCATAGGCCACAGAGGCTAGGGGGCCCTACTAGGGACCCCAAAGTCACTTTTTGACAGTCTTTCCATGTATGGAAGGCCGGAACAGAAAGGCTGTGGAAAAACTAACATCATGATCCTGATGGCGGAAACTCCGTCCATAGGGGATTGTGGTGCGGTTCTGACGAATGTATGATGTTACAACGCATACATTTACATTGCATGCCTTTACAACACAGTTTTTAAATCGCAATATCCTTTACAATGCATTCTTTTACATCGCATTTTCAGAAACTACCTTTACAACGCATTCCATTACATCGCATTATACCTTTACAACGCATACCATTACAATGCAAACCATAACATCGCATTTAAGGTAAGTGTTGGATAGTATAGGTGTGATAATTACTATTC
This sequence comes from Triturus cristatus, assembly GCF_964204655.1. Taxonomy (NCBI): domain Eukaryota; kingdom Metazoa; phylum Chordata; class Amphibia; order Caudata; family Salamandridae; genus Triturus; species Triturus cristatus. Next base: position 446,339,528 of record NC_140588.1, read on the forward strand.
TAACTCCAGTGAGTGCAACAGTAGGGTAAGTGTTGGATAGTGTAGGGGTAAAAAATTACCATTCTAACTCCAGTGAGTGCAACAGTAGGGTAAGTGTTGGATAGTGTAAGGGTACTATGCGTTGTAATGGTATGCATTGTAATGACTTGCGATGTAATGCCTGCATTGTAGTGACATGCGATGTAATGACATGCGTTATAGTGACATGCAATGTAATGGCTGCTTTGTAAAGGTAGTATGATGTAATGACTGCGTTGTAAAGGTTGTTTCCCGTTCCGACGGGCCAGAATACTCTGAGAGCCGGTCTGAACCGCGTCGGAATGACCGGCCGGTTCACGCTCCGACAACCGACATCGTAATTCGACGGCCGGACCGCAAACCGACCGTGTCAGCGAAAAAGCTTCCGGCTGCAGTCTGAAGGTTTCTGACTAGCAGTCGGAGGCTTTCCGACCGACATCGTTATCGGCCCTTGTATCAGGAACAGAGCCAGTAATTATGACGCCCTGTTTATTGTTTTCAGATCTGTCACTGGTAATCCAGCGAAAGGCCAGTGATGGAGAAAGGTTTTGTATAAAAAGAAACTTGCTCGTATGCAATCCTTTTGAATAACCTGTAACATTATAACCAACCTGTCTGTGAATACTAATTTTGCACCACATTTTACATATCGTATCTAGGGGAAGCATTTCTATGTGCTTTACTAATAAGTAACCAGAGCGTCCTTAAATGGCTGCCATGAACGCGGGAAATCTTTTGCGCATGCGTCTACTACAGAGCTTTCCAAACTGTGTGGTGCGACATGGTACTGTGTCGCCTGCCATGTGTGGGTGTGTCACGGAACAACGAGGAGATGCGCTCTATTTATTTTTAGCAGGACGGTACTGCCATCGTGGAGGAAGGTGCCGGTGAGGGAGACCGTTAGGCGTGTGCGTGCGGCTTCGTTCTCTTTGCCACACGCGTCAAATGCACAGTCCAGTTCAGAGAGCCCCCTCCGCTCCCCATTCCTGGCGCTCGGTAGTTTTTGACATGAGTGTGAGAAGGAGGAACGGGGGGAGTAGATGTTACACACTGACCCTCAAACAATAACTTGAATGCTGATGCCTCATGCTCCATTTTGGGACTAAAATCATATGAACTGTTTGGCGGCCGCTCCATTTGGGCGTCGGAGCGCCGCCCCACTGCTTTCTCGCAGTGCGAGAAGCAGAAAATAAAATGTTATTGAAAATACCATTTTATTTTCTGCTTCTCGCGTTGCGAGCAAGCAGACGGCATTGGTAGCAGCCCGGTTGGGGGGGGGGGGCGGGAGTTATGCCTGGTTGTGGGTGGGCAGGTGGGTGGGTCAGGGAAGAGTGGCTTCCACCATTCTGTGTGCCCGGACTGCTTGGTCGGCCCTGGGGCCGACCAAAGCAGTCATGCTCACTGTACGTTTTCTCTATGTAGGCTACATGCAGCCTACATAGAGAAAATGGCGTCCCTACTGGTGCCCGGCTGGGTGCCGCTCAGGACTCCTCACCAATCACAACGCTGCCATTGCAGCGTTGTGATTGGCTTACAGGAGGGAAGGAGCTGCATCATGCCTGTTCCTGTTGAGAATGCGGGAGGGACCCTGGCCCAAGAGCAGAGGCGGCGGCGCGGTACGACCCGGTCAGGTAAGAAGTTTTGTTTTTATGTTTTTATTTTACTTTTAATGTTAAACCCAACCCCCCCCGCAAACACCCCCGCCCGCATTGGTGCCAACGCACAGCCCCCCGTGAGTATTGCCGCCAATGTAAAGCGTTTTGTGTCCGTTCAGCTTCTCTTGTTCTCCCGCCCGCTCCCCCCGCAGCAGCCGAACATATCCCCGTTTTAGAAATGATGAACAGGGCTCACCTCACTCCTGTCAATAAGTGCATGTGAGAGAGTCTGGGGCGGCATGTTAAAAGATCTGCCTTAATAATGTATGCATCTATAATTACATCTTAACGTTTGTTCCTGAATTGTGTTTTTTCATAAAGGGAAGCTTTTTTTGTAGGCTCAGTCCCCTCTCTGCCCCTTATCACTCCGTTTTCCAATTTATGACCATCCGGTTGGTGGGGGTGAGTGGAGGGTGTTCTGGGGCTGCCCCCGGCTGACACCACCACTGGATAAGATACTTCTGACATTACGGGTAATGGCGGGGGGAGGGGAAAGCAGCCACATAAACACTGGATGCAGACTCAGGCGAGTTATTTTCACCCCTGCTGTGTAGAGTGCGCGCGCCGTGTGATCTGCTGCAGGTGAGTTTTCGGGGAGGTAGGTCTGGAGCCTGGGAAGTTACTGAGTGAGGGGGTTTTGTTCCCTCCTTCTGTTTACGATTTAATTTCGTGTAAGGCGCGGAGCTGCCAACTTTAGAGCGTGTAAACAAGGTTCAGGTTTCAGCGTCTGTTCCACATCCTGTGATTCTGGGCAAATCACTTACCCTCTCCTGCCTCATATAGACTTTGAATATATCCCTGTGTAATGTAACTACATACCTGCCAACTTGTATATTCAGTTATTTTAGTGACAATTGCGCACCTCATGAGTGGAAATCACTTTTCACTCAGCTACAGTAACAACTGGACACTTCTACTCAGCAACCAATCTTACCTCAACATTTGAAACCGCTGCTTTAAACTGCCTGGATCTCACCCATTCAGAGGTCCGATATTCTGGCTACCTAGTCCCACTGAACTATCAAGATAGCACACTGTTTCCGAATGAACTATGCTTCACACTAGCCAACCAATCTGCAACCACAGCGAATATCTCACCGTTATGCTATACATAAATGGAATTCAAGAAAACATTTTCAAATACACTGTTCTCAGGGGTCTGATTTTATTGATTTAAGGCTTTGTGAATTACTAAGTGAAACATCTATCGATATGTCCCTGTATAGTAAATACAGGTGTGTCATTTGTATGTGGCCCCGCCGTTGAGAAAGCTGTCATGTCTCCGCACAGACCTCTTCATTATGCCTGCACCCCTACAACTGAAACTGCTGTATTCTGAAGCTAGCCACGTGCCATCTTCTATTGCTGCTCAGTTGCGTGAGTGCTGGGGCTTATTTGACATAAATATTTCGTATCACTAATCCGAGTTTTGATTTATAGGTGGAAACACACCTGCTAGGAACAGAAGGCATTAATCCTTCATTGTGCACCCTCAGGTCAATATTTATGCCCTCATTAATGGTAGTTAGTGTATGATAGATTGCCGCCCTGACACTCGGAGGCCAAGTTTTGAGTCACTTCTCGCTGAACTATGTTGGGGCCAGTGTTCTTAATAGAATGTAGAAATTCATAGACCGATAAACGCACGTGTTCTGGTATTCAGCCCTGTTTGCAATCCATGTCTGCGTATTTATTCTTCCACAAAGCTTAGTCACTCAAGTAAATAATACCTTGCTTGATGATCGAATTGCTTGTCCAGCACCAAAAAGGGGGTCATTTATCTAAGTTGGCAATCCTGCCGATATGTACAAGCAGCAGTTTTTGTCACTCTTCAGATTCCATAGGTGATTCGCTGTCCAGGAGGTAGGTACTGGACTGGTATACATACTCTTACAGTCCGAGCACGCAGGTACTTGACCAGGGGTAGACATGATCTGACAGTACAGAGGATACACCGCACAAGATGCTGCATCTATCTGTGAAAGTAAGGCTGCCCAGTCTAGGTATCGCATTCATGTGGCAGTGAAATGACATGAAACATCACTTGATGGCACGCACACGTGAGATATAATGAATATGTCGGTAGAATAATGTAGATTATTGAACAGGGTCAGTCTGGTGTTTTGAATTTGTGATACCCCCACCCCCTTTCATAGACCAAATGGTGTCTGCTGGAGTAATAATAATATTAAAATGGACCTGTCTGTATTTTTTAATATTGACTGTGATGGGTTTACAATACTGGACATTGATAGGGTTTTCAGGAGTAAGTCTGCTGGTATAGCTCATGTATGTCTTGCCCCACTGGCAGCTGTGAGTGGTCTTTCGGTAGTGGGTAGTGAGTATTAATTACCTGAGGCTGTTGACCAGAGTGCTATGTATCTGATGTGGGAAGGGTGCAAATGTGACTTTCTTTGACAAATGGTGTCTCCCTCATTGAGCGAGGGGTGAGTGGAACGCAGCAAAAGTCAAAATCCCGGTTCTGGGCTGTTCTCGCATCCTCTATTCTGTCTGATTTGTGTCTGGCGTGCATTTTTTATAACACTTTGCTGGTAAAATACGCAAAGATTGTCCCCTATAACTCATAAAAATTGGCAACTTCTTAAATGATAAATATTTCAATCATATTGCTTTATTAACCTTCCTGCATCCTCAAGTTTGCTTGAAAATGCACCATTTCTCCACTATTTATTTCAAAATGTTCTCGGGGGGGGTTAGGGGGAGAATCCCCCAAACCCCCCTTAAGTTGTATAGGCTCGCTCGCCATAATGCACTACGGCAATAATTTTACGCCTCACCACTTTCAAATGTCACCAGCCGCCACTGGCAGTAGCTGAACCTAAAGCACCTTGATAAATTGACGACTTCAAACAAGCAGTTTATAAGCGCTATCAACAACGCACCTCATGCGTAACCAGAAAGAATGCAAACTAATGTGTCTGCTTAGGAATCGGTCCCCAAGGCGAAACATTTTGCACAAACCCCGCAATGCAAGATTTCCAGGCACTTTTTAAATTGTCTAATAAAATACAGGGTAATGGATTTGCCAATTTAATAAAGGTTTGACAGATTTGTGTTTCTGCGGTGTGCGAGCAAAGATGTTTAGATCTCTGTAAAACCGAGGACATGTTTATGATGCAGGAATAAGCCTCCCATAAAAACCATAGCACAAGTAAGGACCCATACTGTGTTTAACTAATTCGCAAAACACTTTACATGTGAGTATTTCAGAGAAAACGATTTATGATACAGAATATGTCTTGCACCGCATAGAATAGTGAAATCTCCATAATATTAGTTGCCTTAAGATGTATTCGATTTAGGTTATATGTCTAAAATGCAATAAATCGCTAAAAGCTGACTATGTAATATCACCGAAGAGAATATTTCTGTTTGCCCGAGCAGCATGCACTGATGTTCAGCTGCAACGGCAAGGCCATCTCCAGCAACATTGCTTTGCACTGCACCATTATACACACACCGTAATCTTCGGTCACACTATTTTAATTTAGCAGAGCACTACTCCCCAAGTCATTCTACGTCATGTGTGGCACCTGCGGCCTTGCCTAATTTATGGAAAAGCACTTGCATCCTGGGACTTGTAGTTTATGATTTGTGGTATGGGTGTAAAAAGACAGGTGTCCCTGAAGGAGTGGTTTGCTTGCCCTCCTTGACCCCTGGCTGTTCTTGCTACCTCTGTTTATCATCTGCAGTTTCCACTCATTCCTTCCTTTTAAATTAAAGTTCCGATATTGGAAACATTGTCTGGTGACAAGAAGCGAGGTTGATACCTTACCTCTTTTGGCAAAGGGACCATATGCACATGTGTTGAGGTATCATCTGTGGGCAGTTTGATAAGGAGCCAGGGACTTGGACAGTGACATCAAGTCACACCGCCTTAGCTCTTATATTTAGACTCCACTAGGGTTCAAAATGGTATCTTGTGACTATTAAGGCTTGTGGCTGTGTAGCCTTTTGTTAGCCCGGTTCCACTGAGAACTAAAGTCCCATTCATTGTGAGTGAGGCTCACGCATTTGGAAGTGAGTTGAGTTGTCACTCAAAAGATGCTAAATGTGTCAAGAAAGGGTTAGAACTGTCTCCAGAGTTCTCTATGCAAAGTAGCTCATGGGAGGCGTTGAACCTATGCAACCACAGAGTGAACACAGCCACAGACCAGTTTAGTTGGTGGGAGGAGCTGGTTTGGGCCCACCAGGTGGCTGTAATGCTATTTGTTTAAGCCAGGAGTCTATTTGCGAGAGGATCTGATGTCACTTTATTCATTTGACACATTTATTTTATTTTTGTTTCATTTCAATGATGTCATTAGCCTTGTTATTGATGTCAAAAGTGTGCCGTTTTGTACTCATGTCATTAAAGGTGCTAATTAGATCTTACTCTTACACATTTTCACAACTAGGACTCAGTCACGCAAAAGAACTCCACGTGCTTGCCTGTGGGTGTGAAACATGTGATGCTTTGTCCAATCCAATACATCCTGCATTAATAGGAGCAGGGACGTCACCCACCCACAGACATTGGCTGCTCATGATAGGCAGAACCGGTTGTGCCACATTTTCTTTCATCTACACATCCCTCGACCTGATATCAGTAAAATTGCTTCTCTCATGGTATTTACTGTAAATAAGGTATAAATATAGTTTTGAAAAATCATGAGTGCGGTGCCTGTCGTGTAGCGCGCAGGGTAGCAAGCTCACAGTGCCGAATTACATAAACTTCCCAGGTAGGTCTATTTTGTCCTGCATTATTTGACACCATTTCGCTTGTGGGGGCAAACTACGAACTGTGCTCTTGCTGTCCCTGGAGGGGCCGTGTTTGGTGTTGCTGTGCCACTGCTGAGGTCATGAGGGGTTGCTGGACGGGACTCCAGTTCCCAGGAGCCCGTGCCTGTCCGCAGCTGAGTCGCGGCCCGCCCCACCCGCCTATTGGTTCCTGCTTCCTTTTATCCATCATTGGCTACCGCTGCGCGGGACGGGCGCGGGACGCCCGGGACGAAGCCCGGACAAAGGGCGGACAGTCTGTGACAGTCCGGGACAGGAGGGGGCTGGAGGGGGCCGTGGACTTACCGTGTTGCACGGAGGTATCCAGACACGTTGGTCGCCATAGCAGGTGTAATATATGGTGTTATCCTAGTGTGTTGTGTATGTTGTGTTCTCTTGTGGGAAATTAAATACCAGGAGGGTAGCAAGTAAGGGGCCGCCTATTGCCTTGGGTCGCTAATATTGATTAAGAGCCTTAAGGGTCATTATTCTATGTCGAAAGTTAAATCAATCCCGGTGAAGGCGACCATGGATAACTACCTAGTTAAAATGGTTGATAAGATAAATCAAGAACGGAGAAAGTCCCTGGGGCGGCCGGGAATTGTTGATTCAACCTCCCCAAATACTAACTCTCTTATCCCCCACCCGTTTCTAATCAGGACGTAAGTAACGAGTCTAACCTTATGGATAGTTCTATCGTGGTGGTTCCTTCAGAAGAAGTTAGCTCTGTTAGTCTTATATCTGGGGCCCCTAATGATTTAGTACTTACTCAGGCCGTCCCCTCAGATCTATTGACTCCTTGTTTGACGGCCCCTACATCACAGAGAGTACTACGTTCTATCCGGAATAGCAGTAAGAATGTTCAATCTAAACGGGGGGGTTCGATCAATTAAGAGAGTTGATCCATCATTTATTAACACTGCCTGCAATTCCAGTGCTGTGCGGGATAGTAATCCGGTCACTATAGACTGTAAGCAATTTGACCTCTTAATTAGCATGATAGATGCTAAGTTTGATCTGCTTGTTAAACCATTATTGATCAAACTTGATACGATAGCTAACGAGGTGGTTAGATTGGGAGGTCTGTTGGAATCACACCTCAATGCCAGTATTCGATCCAAAGTTAATGATAAGAACCCAGGAAGTAGCTATGTTCCTCCGCTGGTTCCCAAGGAGGTTACACCAACGCCTATGACCAATCCTCCTAAGACTCCTCTTGGAGGACTTCGTGAGGAGAGAATTAATGTCCCAGATACTCTGCGGATTTCGGGGCAAAACAACTCTTTATGTAACCCAGCCCAAGGGACCCAGATAGGACATAGTGCTAAAAACCATGGTACCCTTAGGTTTGACCTGCCCCCAGCCTGTGCCCCATTTGTGGCAGTCCTCACCAATGTCCCCCCAGTAAGCGAGACCGATCGTAATAATAGTGAATCTCATGCTTCTTTGAAGAACAAGACTGTGGACTGGTTGCACCGGGAATGCGGTTTTCCAGTTGCTCTAGCTAATGATATATTAAGCACTAGAAGAATTAATTGGATAGGTAGTTCGCGTAAATCCTGTGGGGGTGATTGTATAGTGGTTAATTTTAGAAACCCCCATCTCGCTTCAACTGTCCTGTTAAGAGCACCATCACCTTCTTCCCGGGATCAAGGGATATCCCTTCGCCCCCTAGGGTACTTCTACAGGCACTTTAACTACCGACCTAATGTGGAATATATCGGGGCAAGGGAAAGAGATACGAATTTATATCCTGGCTTTAACATTGTCACGTCTAATCAATTTCAAGCCCTGAGTGGACTGGATTGTAATGATTGACTGGAGCCAGCCCTGACTAAAACAGAGGATGTAGTTGATGCCACGGGAGGTATGGGAGATGATGTTATTTTGAGGGTTTCAGATACAGTAGACCCCAGAGGTAATGGTAACCCCTTGGCTAATTTCAACGAGGAGTCTAGATGTCGTGATAGTGTGAAACAGGTCTATATGGATGGTAAGAATAGGGTCTCGTCCTCTAATTATGTATCTCCTGACCTTATTTGCCCCACACCTTTATTCAAATCTTGTCGTAAGAGTGCTTGTTCGATTGCTAGCTGGAATGTTGCGGGACTCTTATCAAAGGATGCCTGTCTGGGATGGACAGAGTTCATCAATGCTTTTAAAATTATATGTTTTCAGGAAACTTGGTGTATGGACCCAATCAATTATAATGGTTTTGTTTCTTTCCATTTACCTGCCGTGGCTTCACAGTCGGGTAGGGCAAAGGGTGGGTTACTAGTACTGATCTCTGTAGAAGTACCCATTACAGTTAAGAAACATGTTTTGGTTGGGGCTCATTCCCAGATCTTATGGCTTCATCAGGAGCAGGGTAGAAATATCCTTTTAATCAACTTTTATAATAACATCTTTGATAGTTCGAGATATCAGGTTGTGCTTGCTTTGGAGTCCGCTTTGGAAGACATCATAACCAATTTTGATGTTAATTTTGACTTCATTTGGGTGGGGGATTTTAACACAGTCGTGTGCCCCCTTGCCGCTCAAAGGGTATGCGGTTTTACTAATCATTTTGGGGATGGTGTTCCCCACTTTCCTCACAATTCCTATGGCAATTAACTGAATAACATTTTGACAACTTATGAGATTGAAATATTGGTTAATCAGGATAAACCCTCTGGTGTAATTATCCCTAGTTTCACGGGAAGGAATGCTAATACAGTGATTGATTTTATTTGTATGTCTTCTGGTATTAGCCCATGGTGTTTGGCCCCTGTGGTTGTGGATAATCTACTCAGTGATCATAACTGCATGACCGCTGAGGTTATACTCTGGAAGGAGCAACAGGATCATAATATCTGTACAATTACAAATATTGAGCCATATCGACCGAATGGAACTCGTATCAGATGGAAAGGGGATAAAGCGGATATTACGTCTAACTCCATTGTTTTAAAATGTCTTACCGAAATCACTATCATTTTAGAGAGTGAGGAAGTAAATGTAAATGTAAATGTTGTAGACTTGTAAAGCGCACAGCTGCCCCAGCAACGGGGCATCCCGGTGCTGTAGACCACTGGGGAACCCGTCCTGGCTATCCCTGTGAGATGGTCCCTTTCTGGGTATCTCCAAGGTGAAACCAGGCATGCCCAGCGTCTGTGGGGGGCCGTTGTAGAGATGAGGCAAGCTTAATGCCCAGAGTTGCCGAGTGTGTTCCTGGTTAGAGTAGGTACCGAGGCGAGAATTATCGAGTCCGTTTTGACGCTGGTCCACAACCCTGCCGCGTCGGGAATGGAACCCTGGTCCCTGGCCGATTCTCTGCTTACGGGTCTGCCGCCTCTAACCAGTGAGCCACACCTCTCCTGTTAAAACTGTGCATAATTTTATCAACATTAATTTAATTATAGATAGCAACTTCACCATATTCTCAAAGGGTAGGAAATTCCAATTAAGGGGGTGGTTTGACCATGCATGTACAATTGCGCTCAAGGGGCTCAAAGCAGCATTAGCAGCCAAGAATAGAGACATAAGTGTGATTAGGGAACTGCGAGGTACCTATCAGGCTGCAGTTAAATGTAGGAAATCAGAATTAAGACAGGAGGCTTGGGACAAATTAGATCAGGCAGCCTCAACCGCGGATTCTTCTTTATTTTGGGCGACAGTTAATTGTCCATTTTTAAAGGATGATAAAATGCCCGAATTGACAGCCAATGTTAGTGCGGAGGGCTGGGTTACCCATTTCTCTCTGATCTTTGATTCGGACAGATCTAGGGGAGTACATGAAGATGGTTGGCCTGTCGTCCCCTTGGACATCACCATCGCCGAAGTGCGGAATAGTATTAAATCTAGTAGGGGTGGGAAGGCCCAGGGGCCCGACGGTGTACCCATCGATGTATATAAAACAGCACCAGAGATTTGAGGCCAGTTGCTAACAAAGGTATTTAATGCTGCCGTATGTTATGGTGTCCCCCCCACTTGGGAGGAATCCATAATTATACCCATTTATAAGAAGGGAGACAGGGGGGATGTGAAGAATTATCGCCCAATCTCCCTCCTGGACTCCTCAGTGAAAATTATGAGCAGGGTGCTTATGGTTAGGTTGGAAGAATGGGCTGAATCTAATAATATTTTGGCTAATTGCCAATATGGTTTTAGGAAGGGTAGAGGGACCATAGAACAATGTCTTAACCTCGAATTATTAATCGGGAAGTATACGAAGGCTAAAAAAGGATCCCTCTATCTTTGTTTTGCTGATTTGAGTAGCGCCTTCGACATGGTGGACCACAATATTTTATGGGCCAAATTATTAGAAATGGGGGCACCTGAGGGCATCGTTTATTTTTTGGCACGACTTTATGCTAATTTAAGCACCAGTGTCCGTTATGGCCAGGATGGGGAGCGTACCCCAAAGTTTAAGATTAGGCGTGGTATTAGACAAGGGTGTGTGCTTGCTCCTTTACTTTTTATTCTCTTCATTAATGAAGTGGATTTAGTTTTAAAGTCGGTTGCGGCTGATGCACCTAAAATAACTGATTTTCACGTCCCTGTACTTCTCTATGCGGACGACGCCGTAATCTTGTCTAGGACCCCCATTGGCCTACAACGCCTGATGGACAGGTTTTCACTGTTCATCAAGGATAGGAAGTTGTTGATTAATAAATCCAAAACTTTCATCATGGAATGTGGTGTGGGACGTAAAAAACCCCACGCCTATTTTATTGATGGGCACAAGGTGCATACAGTGGAGTCTTTCAACTACCTTGGCATCACTTTTTCTAAGTCGGGTAGCTGGTCCAGCGAGATTAATCATGTCCGGGCCAAGATGGCGAAAGTTCCCACGGGGTGTTTAAGTTTGCTACCAAAATCGGGGACAAAAGGATCAAAGACATGCTAAAAAATTTCCAAATGAGATGTCTTTCTGTGGCTCTTTATGGTGCTGGGGTTTGGGGACATGTCATGGCAGGGACCGTGCAAGTGGAGGAAAATATCTTCCTTAAGAGACTCCTGTGTCTGCCCAAATCAGCCTCTAATGATTTGGTGCACAGCGAGTTAGGCATCCAACATCTTTCTGACCTGTTGGCTATAAGACCACTAATGTTGTGGCGTGCTGTCTGGTCAAAGGAGGAGACTTTCCTAAACAGAGCTATCATTGGAGATCGTCTCTCCACTGATGACCACTTAAAGATTCCCTGGATTAAATTTGTCATCAATTGCTACTCAGAGATCTATGGCTTCAAACTTAAAGATGATTGTTATGTTACCTCTAGTCTGTCTAAAGCAGTGATGAAGTCAGTTTTTATGAACCATAAATCTGAGAGGCGGAAAAGGATTAGTAGCAATTTAACTACATGTATGTTTTACGGAAGATATTGTGAAACTGTGGGTTTCCAACCGTATTTGAGTTTAGTCACCCGAACCTCCCACCAGTTTGTCCTTACTAGACTAAGGTTCGGGATAGTGCACCATTTGGTGGCCTTCCCTTGCATTAAAAAACACCCGAATGGCCCATATCCATGTGATCATGTATCAGTACAAAGCACTATGCACTTTCTTCTACTGTGTAATCTATATCGTAATTTCCGTCAAGCCTATTTAAAGCCTATCCTTTTGAAATATGGAGTTAGGAGTGTACAAGATGCTATGAAGTTTCTTTTTAAACCTTACCCTGATGTCTGCTTTTTCACTGCTGATTTCCTCCTACAAGCTATCAAAGCAAGGCCTAGTATGCTTTTTTAACCATTTTAATTGTTTTAAACATGTAATCTGTATTGTAGTATTATCATTATGGTTTTATGACTGATGTATTTGTTGTGTAATGTTTATGCTTTTATGGACTTTGTGTTTAAGCTCCGAATAAAGCCTTATGAAATGAATGACACCATTTCTTTTTGTGCTATTTTTCGGTATGGAAAATCAGTGTTTGCACTTTGTCTAGCTCTACTTGGCTTTTGGCCTTTTGGCTTTTAGCTCTGTTGGCTTTTGGCGTGCTGTGGAGAGCTATCCCATCTGAATTCAATGCGCAGAGACCAGCTGATAAGTTGCATGATTGTTTTACCACTCACAGTTTCCCCTTCCTGAACAGATTTTTGTATAAGTTATATTCAGCAAGGCAGCAGGTGGACTTTGTGCATGGTTGGAAGGGTTGGCAGTGCGGGCACCTGCCCTTTTTGTTCCCTACATCACTGGGGCATGTGTCAATGTGTGCATGATAAGATTCTTGTTTCAGGCACAAACCGAAGCTTACACCCAGTTTTGCCAGTCACTGTCTTTGTTAGAACAGATTCACAATTGCTTTATTAACCTTCCTTCTTTCTCAAATTTGCTTGAAAATGCACCATTTGCCCACTATTTCTTTTAAATTTTCTCGGGGGAGAGCCCCCCCCCCCCCGAACCCCCTTAGGTGGTTCATGCGCGCGCGCTGCGCTCGCATCCATTACCGGGTTGCAAGATGAACATTGTCTAAAAGGTGTGTCACCAACATGAAAAGTTTGGAAAGCTGTGGTCTACTACATCTACGTAGTATGACGTCTTCTGTTGCTTGAGGGGAAATCTTTGCAGCTGCGCAATAGCTTTTAACATGGCTGCTCGAAAACCTTCGCACTAACGCACATGCTGTGCTGAAACTAACCTATGCAAGTTTTACTAAGCTAGTAATGCAAAAGAAATGTTCAGTACATGGGGTTAGAGTAGAAGTAAGTGCTATACAGTGAATTCATTTAATTTTGTATTCTAACATGTTCTTCTCTGACTTTATTAATAGTTCGTATTTGGGCCTTGGAGGGTGACCGATGTCCCTACCCTTTGCGACAACAACGCATGCGTGAAAACCTTCTTGTTCTGAAACCAATGAAGTCATTGGGGGACTGCCAATCCATGTGCCCAACAAGGACATGGGAAGATCAACTCCTGACCCTACGAGAGGAAGAACTTGAAACATTGTATTACAGATTTATTGATCCACATATGAAATGCTTGTGGAAATAAAGCTTGTGGGTATTAAAATTAAGGGGCGGGGAATTAGACAATAGAACTAAAGAAAATCATTGCACTTAGTATGGTGTGATGTCCTCATCCCACTACTGGCCCAATCAAATTGCGGGTGAACATGGAATTGAAACATTTGGGGTGGATCATACATTTGAATTGGTATAACAAAGGTAAGTTGTAGATAGTTAGTCATACTTGACCCACGAGATGCCGATGCTATGCTGAGATGCTGCCCGATTTTGCTGCAACCTGACTGAAGAATCCAACACTAGGGAAAATATGCGGAACAACTGAGGAAGCAAATCTAGGAAGGGGTCCGGAGGAGCCCGAGCTGGAGAGAGTAGCACCAGAGAGGGGTGTAACACTGGTGTTACACTAGAAGAGGCCACCTTCCCTGTCCTGAACCTGTCCTGAATCCTTGATACTCTGATGTCTAGGTCCTCACACCATTCTAGGTAAATATAGTTCTGTGGGTTGTGCTTTGTGTTTGCTCTCTGTTCTTTCTCTCCTCAGGTACTGTCATCCTATGAGCTTAATTAATGCGAATTGAATTACAAACTAATTGAACTACTATTCCTGATGGAGAATCTTGATGTGTCTATGTGTATTCAGATTTATTAATTCAGATACATTTTTAAAACTCCTTCTGAGTCTCTGGTTCTTTGAATAAAGATAGATGTATTATATTATTTCCTCCCTATTCTAATCTACTACTAGATCTTTCAACGTGTATTTACTCAGAAGACAGGAATGGTAAGAATACTGGTGTAAAGGTTTCTTAGGGTAAACAAAATTAATGACCAGTGGATATTTGCTAGCTAATTGAGTATATGAATGTATATGGGCCCAAATGAGTGTTGTGTGTATGAATGTGTAGAGCTGGTAAACTCCGCTGCATCCGTTTTTCTTGGTAGCAGAGGCATGGTTAGTATACTTAGTTAGGCGAGGATTCTATTTGAAAATTTGAATTATTGATTTATGTGTTAACCAAAACCCATTATGTATTGTTTTATGTTGTCTAGAAATTCCCGGGAATATTGAATAGCGGGTGGTAAATGGAAGCCACACTGCAGTGAGGTTATTGGTCTGGATCGAGCAAGTGCTGAAAGTTACGCAGGGCTCGGAGCACTATGTTAGGGAATAATTCTTGTATGCTAGTGAGAGTAATTGATAGCGAGGAGTTCGCTGGTGAAATTTTGGTATTATATCACCTAGAAAGGGTAATACTTACGGAGTAGCAGGTTCTCTGATGCTTGTGTGAAGAGTAAGCGGAAAAGTTTATTCGTACTGTGAGAAGAGTAAGCGAAGGGTTTTACTTGCACTGAAAGAAATCTTACTATTCTTTGAATTAGTGGGTCAGACACAATAGCAAATGTTTATACGTTGTTAATTAATGAAATTTGTGTGAAATTTATGAGAAAATAAGGCTGTCACATTACCTTGTAAAGGAGGGGACAGTTGCTGCATTGACGTCACTGAGAGTCGCGCTGGGGTTGGTTGAAACAGCTGGCGTGTAGTTGATGCGAAATTGTAAAGAAGGGGTCAGTAGTAAGGAGTGAAACTGACATCACAAAAAAGCAGTGCAAGTATTGGCTGAGGGAGCGAGCAGAGTAGAAGTTGATTGGTCCTCAGACTAGAAAACGCGCTGGTATTGGAGAACTATTAGAATTAAAGCGAGTGGCTGATTGGTCATCAAAATAGAAGTTCTAAGAATAACAATAGACAGTGGAAATTGCATGTACGATCCAACATTTACAGGGACTCGACCAGACAGAAGATTTATAGGGTTTGCTTACAAACAGTACCTTAATAAGCACAAGCCTGCAATGTACGTAGAAAAGAGAAAAATGTCATTTATGCAAAAGGTTAAGAATTATTTTAAAAGGACAAACCCATTAAGAGTAGAGAAGGGATTCTCATTCCTCCTCCGAATACACCTGCATCATACATGATGGTGGAAAGAGGCTATCATACCTGTGTATGGTTAGAAAATTGGGTAGAATGCACAAAAGATGATGGAATATTAGCAGTTCCTAAATACGGAAGTTTTGATGGAAGAATATTGTACAATTTAAGAACACGAATGAATGAATTAGAACCCAGACCTTGATTGACACAGTATAAGGCTTTAGAAGAATGGGAAATGGAAGCCTTTGAGCATGATAGACCACGAAGTAACAGGACCTTAAGCAAATATTACCCGAAAGAGACTAGAGATAGTCAAATGAAACAATGGAGACAGGCCATGGTGGCAGAAGGTTAATATCCTGTGTTAACATCAGAAGAGCAGACAGGAGGTCAATGTACAGAGAAAACAAAGCACTTAACCATGTTAAGTAGCGGAGAAGCAGAAGAGGGATACTTAGAAGACATATTGATGAAAAGTTCTCCACCTTATAATGATGGATTCAATAGAATGACCCCTAGTGCCCCGATGATAGGAACACCTTTGGTTCCCTAGATAGTACATGACACGCCAGACAGGGTACTTCAAGGAAAGGAAAAGGAAGCAATAAATAAAAATAGAGATGAATTGATCCAGAAAATAGCTCAGATAAACACACATCCTGAAGCATTGACCATACCAGTGACAATAGGTCCGGTAGTCCCATTGTATGGTGAAAAATCCAACTGTTCTAAAATTCCTGTAATGCCTACCCCAAGCATAGAACCTAGAAAAGAAAAAATAATAATAGATGATCAAGCAAGTGAGTGTGAATCAGTAATATCATTGATGGATTTGCCCATAAGAGCGCCGATGATGGAAACCCCGAAGAGAAATTTGCCCAGTTGTTCAAAGGAAGTTACACTAGAAACATCATCAGGAACTAGACGTGCCACAATAGTAACCCCAGAAGATATAGAGAGATGGTCTCAAGAAATTGAGAAGCCAAAGTCACAGTCAAAAATATTAGACATTTTCAAATTGAGAGTAGAATTGGAAGAAATGGTTGCTGGAAATGTGGGTCTAGACAGATTAAACACATACAGTGAGGAAGAGTTACTGTTTATTTGTAGAAGCATTACACGAAACACAAATGCATTCCATGAAAAACTGACGAATTTGGCATTGGAAATGGGAATTGACATAGGGAAATCAAAGGTGTTGCAGAAACCATATAGAGCAGAGTTTTCTGATAAGGATTTGGAAAACATGAATGTGTCTGGAAGAAAATTGCAGATCGGGGAATTGTTATTTCTGTTACAAAAGTGGGGAGATCTTGAAAGATGGAGAGTTAGCTGGGCAAAGAAAAAGGAAGAAGCACAGGTAAATCGAACGACATCCGAGTATGCCATGAGAGAAACAGAAAAGGCTGAGAGGTTGTATCTGATGAAAGAAGTACCCGGAGGTGGGTACGTACATGTGCCATGGACTAGACAGGATATTTTGTCATTTACAAATGATTTCCCAAAATTAAGAGAGAAACCATTGGAGTGGTACAGACAAGTTGAGAGGTTTGTGAAAGTTTCAAAGGTTCTGTTAAAAGATCTGGATGGTCTGTTTGACATAGTAGTACCTGCAGATTTGTGGACAGAGTGTAAAATTACTATAGATTGGCCTAGTGAGGAATATCCAATCGATTTAAAAACAGGAGCCCCGTCAGAAGATGTAATGAAAAAATATCATCAAGTAATCACCTTTCTAAAGAGTAAAATTCCCCCGTAGGAAACTGATTGGGTAAAAATAGATAGAACAACCCAAGAAAAGAATGAGTCTGTACATGCCTACAACGTCTTTTAAGGTGTTCAAACAGTATAGTGGGTTTGAAAGTTTAGAAAACAAGGTCCTGACTCATTTTGTGTATTGATTTGTAACTGGGCTGAGATTGGACATATCTCAAATGATGAAGCAGCACATGCTATGTTGGCAATCAAAACCTATAGATGACATTTTAAAATATGCTTAATATTGTGGGGATGAAATTGACAACAAACGAAAAGCTTTAGAAGAAAAAGTAATGTGGGCTCAAGTAAAATTAGCTGAGCAGCAAGAGCTTCAATTAAGTAAACAGTCAGAAAATCAAGGAAGAGCACAAAGTCATGGTGACAATAATGGGGGAAAACCACGGGGAAGATTGATCCGGGAAGAGGCAAAGAAAACATTTCCCTGTCACGGGTGTGGGAAGTTGGGGCATTGGAAGAACGAGTGTAAAGCTCTAAAAGTTAATAATGACCCGAATCAAAATTTGAATCCATAGACGCAGAATGAGATGTCTATGAGTCATCAGCAACAGGGTATAGATCTACAGAGTCAATTGCCACCTGCCCCTAAATCAAATTTTGTGAGTCAAGCCAAGTACAGTGTGGACGCCGTATTTCCAGAAGGAAGTGGTAAGAAAAATGTTGTAACATCACAGTTTCTTTTGCAGGACCCACTAATTGATTATGATCAGGAATGACGGTGCCTGAGGGGGGAGGAAGGGGAGTGCGTACTTGGCGCATCCCTACCGGTAGATCAGTCAGGTCCATACATAGAAGGTAAAGTGGAAGGAAATGATATCACTTTCTTGTTGGATACTGGTGCTACCAGGTCTACTGTAAGAACAGCAGACATTCCTAACCTGCCCCTCTCGGGTGAAGACATCCAAGTCGTAGGTGTTTCAAACAAACGGATTTGAACCCCGATCACAGAACCAATGGAGGTGCGAATTGGACATTTTAAAGAAATGCATAAGTTCATGGTGTGTGACTCAAGCCCTGTAAATTTGCTTGGAAGGGACTTACTGTGCAAAATGAAGTGCACTATATTTTGCACACCGGATGGTGTTGCAATACAAACCCCAGATAAAGATGGAGTTTACAAGTTCATGTTAGCTAAACAGGGAACAGAAGTAAATTAATTATATTCAATGATGACACAAAATGAATTACCTGCCGAAGTCAAACTGACTGTAAATGCAGAGATATGGGATTTTACTGGAAAAGAAATAGGATTAATGGCAAATGTAGATCCCGTAAAAGTAACAGTGAAAGAAGGTGCTGTTTATCAAAATGAGTCCAGAAGTAAAAGCAGGTGTTGCAGCAGAGATTGAGCGATTGGTCGAACAAGGCATCTTGAAAGAAATAATGAGTAGCCCTTGTAACTCACCTATAATTGGTATTAAGAAACCTAACGGGAAGTATAGGGTGGTTCAAGAGCTTAGGAAAATTAATAAGATTGTTGTACCATGCTGCCCAGTAGTTCCCAACCCAGCTATAATTCCATTGCATCCAGATAGCAAGTTTTTATTTTCGTTCAAATTTGAAGAGCATGTTTACTTGTGGAATCGTGTGCCTCAAGGGTACACTGAAAGCCATTCAATCTTTAATCAGATTCTCAAAAGAAACCTTGAATCTCTTGTATTGCCCAGAGTCAATCTTGGTGCAATATATTGACAACCTATTGGTGGCGTCAAATACACGAGATGACTGTGTTACTGATTCAATTGCACTGCTGAATCATTTGGCAAAGGGTGGACATAAAGTTTCCCCTGAGAAACTTCAGTTTTGTAAAAATTCAGTTAAATACTTGGGACATCAAATAGAAAGAGGGGTTAGAAGGGTGACTTCTGAAAGAATCAGAATAATAAGACAAATGCAGTTGCCACGAACCCAAAAGGAAATAAGAATGTTCCTTGGAGTTGTAGGAATTTGTTGGCAATGAATTGTAGGATTTGCTTTACTAGCTAAACCCCTGATACAAATGACCAGAAAGGGAGCGAAAGATCCTATAGAATGGGATGATGAAAGTATGGGATCATTTAGAAAGTTGCGGGAATGTTTGTGTGAAGCACCTGCTTTAGGAATGCCAGACTATTCAAAAGAATTTGCATTATTCTGCTATGAGGGGGGTAATTGCGCACTTTCAGTTCTGACACAGAGACATGGATTGATGAGAAGGCCAGTGGCATATTTTTCTGCTACCTTGGCTCCTGTGGCTTGTGCATTACCAGGTTGCCTGAAAGCTGTAGTCGCAACTTGTGTAAGCATAGAACAGAGTGAGTCAATTGTGATGGGACACCCTGTCAAGGTGTATGTTCCTCATGCTGTGGTGATTCTGCTAACTAGAACCCGAACGCAGTACCTTACTCCCAGTAGGCTGACAAAATATGAAAGAATAATACTGGGGGCTGAAAACGTGACTATATTGAGGTGTACTGTTTTTAATCCAGCCACCTTACTACCTGATCCTTATGAAGAAGAAGTGAAAGATGAGGTTGAACATGAATGTCTTGACGTGACTGAACTTAGCACCAAACCACGTCCTGACATACAAGAGGAACCTTTGAAAAACGCAGAGCATGAGCTGTTTGTAGACGGCTCATACATGCGACACGAGGAGGGAGGATTGAGTGCTGCTTACGCTGTATGTACATTAACTGGAATAGTTGAAGCATCCTATTGATCAGAAGTCAGATCTGCACAAGTAGCTGAATTAATCGCTTTAATTAAAGCATGCAAAATTGGGAAAAATTGGAGAGTAACCATATTCACTGACAGTCAATATGGTTATGGGGTTGTGCTTGATTTTGACCAATTGTGGATGCAGAGGGATTTCCTGACTTCCTCAGGGACCCCTATTAAAAATGGAATTTTCGTGAAAGAATTAATTGAGGCAATTCAATTACCAAAAGAGGTGGGCGTGGTTAAGTGTGCTGCTCACCAATCAGGAGATGACTATGTGACAGCCGCTAACCGATTTGCTGACCAGGTTGCCCAACACCTTGCGAGGTATAAAATTGCCCTAAACAAGAAAATTTAAACTTGTGGAATCAGCTGCCAACTTATGCTACTTGCAGGAGTGGGAAACCTGGGAGGAGGTGAACGATTTGCAGGATGCAGTAGACATGAGAGAAAAGGAGGAGTAGGTGAAAATAGGATGTCAGAGAAGGGCAGAAGATGGTGTGTGGGTTTGTTATGATGGCAGACCAGTTATGCCAGACAGTATGCTTGCACCAATGGCTAGAATGTACCATGGAGATACACATGTGGGCAGAGATGTAATGATTTGACTTTTCAGACAAGATTGGTTTAACACGAAGTTCAGGAATGTAGCAGAGAGCCTTTGCCAAAGATGTTTAATATGTCAACAAATGAATCCTGGCAGGAAAACTGTGGTCTGTATGGGAAAGATTTGAAAGGCAGAGGGTCCTTTTGTAAGACTTCAATTAGATTTCATTCAACTGCCTACATGTCGAGGGCTGAAATATGTACTTGTCATAGTTTGCTTATATTCAAAGTGGGTGAAGCATACCCGACCTGAAGAAATGACAGCTTGACAGTGGCCAAACTTTTATTAAGAGAACTCATCCCTAGATTTGGTTTTCCAGTAACGATTGAATCAGATAGAGGGTCTCATTTTAATAATGAAACAATTCGACTAATTTGTGAAGCATTCAAAGTCGAACAAAAATTGCACTGTGCTTACCATCCAGAGGCTTTTGGGGTGGTAGAACAATTAAATGGCACGATCAAGTCAAGACTCGGAAAGGTGTGTGCATTCACCCCACTGGAATGGCCTGATGCTTTACCTCTGGTCCTGATGGGACTCAGAAGTATTCCAGACAAGAATACTGGATTGAGTCCCTATGAAATACTCATGGGAAGAGCCATGAGACAAGCATGTGTACCAGGACGCAAGCTGTTAAATATAACTGATGACTTGGTTTTGGAGTATTGCAAAAAGTTGGCTGACAGAGTGCGTTCTATCTCTCATCAGGTTGGGGAAGATGCTTTCAACAGACAGCTGAGCCAATTGCATGATCTGAATTCCGGTGACTGGGTAGTTGTGAAGAATCACACTCGAGAATCGTGCCTAGCACCAAGGTGGGACAAACCGCATAAAGTTATATTGATTACTTCAACAGCTGTAAAGTGTGCAGGATTGCCAAATTGGATCCATGCAAATCATACCAAAAGGGTACCATCTCCTGAAGAAGAAGAGTTTCAATTGAAACAAGAAATTGATGGTGCTGAAGGTTGTGCAGCTGAAGAACTTCCTATAGAAGATCCTGAGGTAGCTGCCCAAGAATAACTGAGCACTTATCATGACGATTGGATCCCAGTGGTGGACATACCTAAAGTATTTATAAGAACTAGGAGTCAAACACAGTTAGATAGACAGAAAAAGAGTGAGGATCAGACAGGTGTAGAAGAACTCACTGTGGAAAGTAGGGAAATGACTTTTAGGGAGCCTGAGCAGAAACAGTTAAGGAAAGAACAATATACTCAGACAGAAGAAAACCCAAGCCCCATTCCTGAGTCTGAGGAGGGACAGATAGGTTTTAGAGAAAACGTTCAGGCAGAAGAAGGTAAAGAGGTAAAAAGATCTGAACAGGACCAGATAGGCACAGAAACACAAGTTCAGGATACAGAAGAGAAACCAGACATCAACAATCCTGAACAAGGTCAGATTGAGGTAGATGAACCCATCCAGGCAGAACAGGCCAGAACAATAAGCCCTGGACAAGGTCAGATAGAAAGGAATCTGAAGACAAAGCTGATCAAGTTGTGCTGAAATCTAAAGAAAATAAAAGGAGTTTTGAAGAATCTGGCAGTGCAGTGAAGTTTAAGGAAAGTCGAAAAGGTGAAAATTGGCCAAGAATTATCAAGAGACTGAGATATCATCTTAAGACAATCAGTGAAGAACTGGATCAAGTAAATGAAGTAACCAGACAATCCGGACCTTCTACAGCAAAGCCAAAAAGAAGGAGTCAAAGATTGAAGACATTGAATAACAAGTTCAAGGGTCCTGAGTGGACATATGTTATTCTTGAAGACTTTGAAAACCTCGACTTAAATGAAGAAAGTGATGAAGAGCTGAATGTTGAACAAATTGAGGAAGAAGTGAGACCGACTTGAAAGAGAGAAGACGATTAAGGTGTTATCTCATACCAAGTTCTGAATTAAAGAAGAGACAAATCTTCTTGTCCAAAAATGTCTGATAATAAAGTTGCTGGAAAACCAATACAAGGCTGTATAAAAAAGTGTTGTAGGATCTGTATATGTAGTTTAATATTAGTCCTCATAATATGGGTAATGTTAGCAATAGCTATTCCTTATTTGATGATTGCTAACAAACAGAATAGTGCTCACACACATACAGAAGTTGCAAACATTAAAGGCGATAGAGTAGACTTAGAAACACCAGATGAGCTAGATTTACACCACACTGTAGATAAGAATGAAACTGATTTAAATGTATTTGCAAATCTCTTAGTACATTATGTAGAAACTATGGAAGTTAGTGATTGTTATGTTTGCCAAATTCAGTAGCTGAAGGGGTAACTTATCATCATTTACCCTTGACATATGGTATTTCATGTAGTGTATTAGCTAGTTTATTCTGTAGAACTGGAAAACTGCAGTATTATTATTCAAATGTAGATGTAATATTTTCAGAAGTTCCCATGCGAAAGAGAATGAACCCTGTCCTTAGTACTAGAGACTCACAATTCATGGGTGAATTTTTCCTAACAATGAAGACAATAGATATAGCTGACGCGTATAAGCGCAACCTAACATGTAAATTACACGAAGAAGAAAATATATTTTTGAATTTAGTAGAACAAAGGAGACAGGATTTCCAAAGAAGGGCCTCTGAACCGAAACTTCAGATACCTAAATGGGCTGAAAAGTAAGACCTTTTAGTAACTGGCAAGACTCATGCTGCTATGTCTCTGGATTTTGAAAAGAAAGGGAAAATCTGTCTCCATAGACTTAAAACAGAATATAACAGTGTATTTATTGGTTCCAGTGAATGTGAACATAACTTCTTAGTAATTGGGGGTTGGGGACTAAAAGGAGAAACTGATCCAGTATTTCCTGGAATTTATTATATTTGTGGAAACAAAGCCTATTTTAGATTGACTGATCACTGGTATGGAAGTTGCTATTTCGGAATAGAATTCCCTAAAGTTTATCATGTAAAAAGAATCACTGGAAGCAATAATGACAGTATTGGACCAACCCGACATAAAAGAGCTACATTTTCAGAAATAGTAGGTGATATATTTGGTGCATTGATACCTTCAGTGGGGGTTCTGCTGAATTCTCGAAAAAGCTGTTAATTGTCAACAGTAGTTGATCGGTTATCTACTGACACTGCTGGAGGATTTTTACTTATCAATACAGAGTTAGTTGCTGTTAGATCTATGGTTTTGCAAAATCGACTTGCTCTTGATATCTTAGTAGCAAAAGAGGGTGGAGTCTGTAAAATATAGAAAGCGCAACATTGTTGCACGTATATACCAGACAAAAGTGTAGAGATTGGAAGATATATTAAAAATATTACACATTTGGAAGAGGAACTGAAACCACTGGAGGTTGACAGTGTATGGAAGAAAATAACCAATAGTTTTTCCACTATCAGTGGGTGGATTTCTAATATAGGTAAGAGTATCTTAGGTCAAATATTATTGCCGAACATGGGCATAACCTTGTTAGTTTTGGTGATAATGTGTAGCCGCAAATGCAGTGGGAAAAGAAAGAGGTACGAAGTGAATGAGAAAGGTAGGAAAAGAAAATTAGAAGAAATACGACTGGAAGAATTGAAGGGAAATATCTACAAAAGAATGAAAGGATCACAATTTAAGAAGGATAAAGGAGGGAATAAAAGATATGAAAAAATCGAAATGATAGAATGCTAAAGTTGGCATCTGATTTAATAGAAGCTAGTGATGGCATAAAATGCCATCAGAGAGGGGATTGATGGAGCAAGGTTTCGTATAAAAAGAAACTTGCTCTTATGCAATCGAATAACCTGTAACATTATAACCAACTTGTCTGTGAATACTAATTTTGCACCACATTTTACACATCGCATCTAGGGGAAGCTTTTCTATGTGCTTTACTAATAAGTAACCCAGTGTCCTAAAATGGCCGCCATAAACGCGGGAAATCTTCTGCGCATGCGTCTACTACATCTACGTAGTATGACCTCTTCTGTCGCTTGGGGGGAAATCTTTGCAGCTACGCAATAGCTTTTAACATGGTTGCTCGAAAACCTTTGCACTATCGCACATGCTGTGCTGAAACTATCCTATGCAAGTTTTACTAAGATATTAATGCAAAAGAAATATTCAGTACATGGGGTTAGAGTAGAAGTAAGTGGTATACAGTGAATTCATTTAATTTTGTATTCTAACATGTTCTTCCCTGACTTTATTAATAGTTCCAGTAAATGTGTGTTTTTCTGAAAATGACATATGTTTTATATATGTATATCACAAGGTCGATGGAAGAATAAATGGGTATATAAGTGTCTAAATGGATGATTTGTTTTTGAAAAATTGATTGTATAACTGACTGATTAAGTGTATCTTAGTGAATACATGGCTTAGTGAGTAATGTTTACATATGTAAATATCTGTATCAGTCTCTCACTTTGTGTATAAGTGGATGCATGGGTTGGTGAGTAGCTACATGAGTGTCTATATAGGTTATTAGTTGTTTTTTTGAGTATCGGTATGAGTGTCTGAGTGTCTGTATGGTTCAGTGGGGGGTATTACGTAGTGCATAGGTGCATGAATGAGTGACTCACTGTTTGCATGTGTTGAAGACAGCATGTGTGCAGGACTGTATGGGTGGATGAGTGTGTGCATGGGTGTGTTAGTGAGTGAATGACTGTCTCAATAGTGTCTATATGAGTAACTACATATGTTTTAAACTAGTATATGTGACTATTGGTGTATATAAGTGAGTATATGTGAGAGTGAGAGATTGGAAGAGTTCCTGTATGAATAAGTATTGGTTTCTATAAGTGATTGTTTAAAAGACTAAGTATGTGTAAGTTTCTGTAGAAGTAAGAGTGGTGGTGTGTGTATAACTGTATATGCAAGTATATGGATGTTTGATTCTTTATCAGCATGAGTGACTATGTGTGTGAGTAACTCTATGGACGAGTGGCGTTGTGTAACAGGAAGTATAGGTGTATGAGTACATATGATGAGTGAGTACATGTATGAGTGACTGTATAGGACTGTTGGTAAATGAGTGGATGTGTATGTGGCTCTTAGAATTGCTGAATAGGTTGTTGTAACTGGTATTGGTATGTCCATTGTTTTGAAATTTTTTGTTTCTATTTTTTAATGTGTGTATCAAAGGTTATATTAGGGGGAGAGGAGGTCTGCCACTCTATCACAAGGATGATGTCATCAGTGATGTCATCAGTGATGTCATTTGAGATGTCATCAGTGATGTCATCAGTGATGTCACTGACCATGTCATGAGTGATGTAATATGTGTTAGCTGAACTAACTATAACGGGGGAATTTCAATGGTTTTGTACGAGTGAAAAGTCCAGCTAACTATAACGCCCCTGAAACCTAGGGTTTTTTCAGTGAATTTTTAAGGTTTTTTAAATGCTAATTTCTAACTATGCCTACAGAGATAGGACATGTGAAGAAAGAAGAAAAAACGCACAGAAAGAAAAAAAGAAATGCAGAAAGAAGCAACAGAAGTCCTCAAAGACGAAGAAAAGTGCAGGAAGAAGGATAACATGCAGAAAGAACAAACAGAAGAGCAGACAGAAGCCTTGTTGCAAAATCATCCTGTACCCTCAACTTTTTCAGACGATACTGGTGGTAACTGAGTCTGACTAACCAGTCCTAGAGCCAGTGCTATGTTAAAAGACACTCAGAATACAGTGAAAACACCTACATACACTAGGGAACACTATGCGTTGGGGTCCCCCTGTGATTAGCATGACCTCCTCTGTAAGCCCCTAGTATATAATAGGGCAAGGATTAAAACTACCTCTTAAAATGCGCCACAGGGCGTGTTTGCACACATCACCTCAGGCCCGTCCCCTCCTTTCCCCACTGTGTAAACACGCCCTGTGGCCGTTTTAAGTTGGGAGATTAAGTCCCCTTGAATCGTGAGGGTCCTTAGCGTCCAACTAGACCACTCGGTACCTCCAGTAAGCGCCACAGAGCTGCGTTGCAGAGAGATGTAAAAAGGGGCACAGCCTAGACCACCTCTCTGCAACGCAGCGCAGTGGCACTTACTGGAAGCACCTGGTGGGCTAGTTAGCTCCCATGGGCCCTCAGGATTGAAGGGGAATTATTTCCCCAACTTAAAACGCGCCATAGGGCGTGTTTGCACACGTCACCTCAGGCCCCGTCCCCTCCCTTCCCCACTGTGTAAACACGCCCTGTGGCCGTTTTAAGTTGGGAGATTAAGTCCCCTTGAATCCTGAGGGTCCCTAGGGGCAAAATAGCCCACTAGGTACGTCCAGTAAGCGCCATTGCAGAGAGGTGTAAAAAGGGGCATGGCCTGCACCACCTCTCTGCAACGCAGAGCAGTGGCGCTTACTGGAAGCACCTAGTGGGCTAGTTGGCCGCCAGGGTCCCTCAGGATTGAAAGGGAATTATTTCCCCAACTTAAAATGCGCCACAGGGCGTGTTTGCACACGTCACCTCAGGCCCCGTCCCCTCCCTTCACCACTGTGTAAACGCGCCCTGCGGCCGTTCTAAGTTGAGAGATTAAGTCCCCTTGAATCCTAAGGGTCCCTAGGGTCAACCTAGCCCACTAGGTACCTCCACTAAGCACCACAGAGCTGCGTTGCATAGAGGTGTAAAAAGGGGCGTGGCCTCTAAACACCTGTCTGCAACGCAGCTCCCTGGCGCATACTGGAGATATCTGTTGGGCTAGTTGGCCCTCAGGGACCCTCAGTATTGAAGGGGAATTAATTCCCCAACTTACAACTGGCCATGGGGCGCGTTTGCAGAGTGCTGCGGAGGGGTGTTGCCTCCGGCGCGATGCCAGTCTTTTATTTATTTTATTTTTTTAAGAAGGAGGGCTGTGTGGCCCCCCTTCTTTTTCTAATTTATTGGCCCCGGGGACCCCAACCCCGGGTCATGGTCTTTTTGTTTTTTAATTCTTCAGGAGGGGGGCTGACTTGCCACCCTCCTCAGGCCACTTATGGCCGCGGGAACCCCATCCCCCGGGGCCGGCCTTTGTTTTTTTATTATTTAAAAAATATATATATTTATAGAAATACCTAGGACATGCTGGACAAACCGTATGTACCTATCACCATGACGATTTGCGTGATATTCATTAAAAGGTGACTATGCATACAATGAATCTACGTGGAATGTATTTACACCGCTAGTGAAGCTCTGACGTGTCTGATGCCCTACCATGCCTAATCCTAGCACCCCCGCCGGTGGGTACTCTCCAAGTAGACACCCTTGTCGATTATTTATACAAACATGGGTAGCTATTGATGGGCACATTTAATACACACGCACGCCAAGCCATTCAAAGGGGATTCGACAAAAATTCGACCAAACTATGCAAGAACCCCCCTCACGGTTAATAAAACACACATCCACCGCCGGATGTGTAATACTTTTTATTTTACTCTCTGGAAAGGAGACAAACCTCACTTGAGAGTCACAGCGTGCTCCTGGCTGAGCCCAATGCTGTGTTACACCCACCATTGCCCGCCGAGCGCCACACACCTCTGTGTTGTATTCCACCAGCTAGTGCGTATGCTATGACACTCTCTAGCCCATGTGCGCTGTAACACCACCCCGTGAATATGTCATGCCACACTTGCCTTCGCACGGGTTATATTGCCCCATCTAACGTGCCATCCTCGATGCCTATGTTATAACGCACAGTGCTATGCCATACATATTACAATCTGGGATCCATATCTTTGTCACAGTGCATATGCAACGTTACACTCCCCAGCACATATTTTATATTACAACTTTAGAGACTAGTTAGGTTACACAACGCTGCCCTGTGCATATTACACTCCAAGGCGCATATCGCATAGCATGCGCTAGTGCCTGTGCTATCTCGCGCTCTCCAATGAATCTGTCATTGCGCACAATGTATTGCATATTATATTTCACGCCCGGTTCATCTTATATCACACTTTTTGGTGCATAGTTTATACCATATACTATTTCTAGTTTTCATTTTCAATCGTGCTCTCAGGACTATGTTCTATATAACACTGCGTCCACCTACCCTTTTCACAGGCATTACATTTTGCGATGGGGGTGAAGGGTCAGGGGGTGTTTCTGCCAAGTGAGCCCGGAGTCACAGTCACAAATGTCCTCTTCTTCCAGAATAAAAGTGAGATTATGCTGCATACTTGTTCATATTTTAAGTAGTTCGCACAGACACACATTTCGAAAACAATAAAGTTCCTAATACCCACCTTCTCTGAACAGTTAGCTTGCTGCCCCATACACCTCCTCCCTATCCTCTGTTGTCTGAATCCATGGACTAGCCTCCTCCCTCCTGCCATGCATGGTCTGATGTGCTGCCACTACCCTCCATTTAGCATGATGTACCAGTCCACTCCTCCTGCCCTCCATTGCCCAATTCTATGGCCCATCATTGATCTCCTGCTTAGCCTCTGTGCTTAGCTTGCTGCCCCTATTCTCGTTCCCCCTGCCCTCCGATGTCTTTGTGCATGCCCCTGCTCCATCCTTTTTGCCCACCATGTTCCATTGACCTGCCACTCCTATCTACTCTGAGTGTTCTGTTGAGCTGCCACTCCCCTCCCACATGCCTAGCATTGTCAGATGACTGTAACCTGTCCCTGCCACCTCCACCCTGCCTGTCCACATGCCATTCCCCTATCCCCTTCCTCCTGTCCTCCATGGTCCATTTTACTGCCACACCCTTCTGCCCTCCCTGGTCTGTTGTGCTGCAACTGCTCCTCCTGCCTGCCCCGCGCGGTCTGTTGTGAGGCCCCTTCCCCTGAACTCTCTTGTCTGTGTCCAGGTCCTGACCCTCCCTTCTATCCTCCATGGTCCTTTGTGCATGCCCCTGCACTCTCCTTCTTGCCCATCATAGCCATTGTGCTGCCACTAACCCTCCTGCTTGCCATGCATGGTCTTCTGTGCTGCCATGGCCCCTCCCACCTTCCCTGTGTGGTCAGCTACCTGCCCCTGACCCCCTCCCATCTTCCCTCCATAGTCTGTGTGTATGCCATCATAGTCTCACTGTTGCTCTCCATGGTGTGTCTTTTTCTAATGCCCATCCTGCCTGACCTCAATGGTCATCTTGCTGCTCCTGCCCTGCCCCCTTGCCCCTAGCCCTCTGTTTCCATGTGCAGGCCCCTATTCCCTCCCTCCTGGCCTGTCTGTTCCATTGCAATGCCCCTGATCCGTCCCTCCTGCCCTTTATGGTCTGTTCTGCTGCAGCTTTCTCTCCTATCTGTCCATTATGGTCAGCTAGCTACCATTGCCTCTTTCCCCTCTGTTCTCTGTTGTCCATGTGCATGGTCCTGTCCCCTCCCTATTACTTTCTATGGATTGTTGTGCTGCACTCCCGCCCCGCATGTCCTGTGTGGTGTATTGTGCTGCTGCAAACCCTGACGCCTGCCCTTTAGGGTCAGTTTGGTGCACCTCTCCATGTCCCTCCTGTCCTCTGTTATGCTAGTCCATGTCCCTACCCCAATTCCTCCTGCATACCATGATCCAATGTACTATACTTGTGAACATTTTGAACTTGGTAAGAGGGAGATTGTGAAAAAAAAACTGGGGTATTGATTTCCCCTTTGAGTTACATTGAAAAAGAGGAGATTATAGACAGGAGACAGATCAAATAAAGTACATTTGAGCTTAAAAACATTGGACGTTTCCTGGCTGAAATGGGTCTGTTGGCATGTATGGTTGTACTACCACTACCTCTTCCTTCTGCCCACAATGGTCTATTATATTGCCACAGCCTCTCTTGCCAGTCCTGTATTGTTGGTTTGTTGCCCCTGCCCCCCTTTCCACTGCCCTCCATAGTCTGTTGTGCTGCAACTGCCCTTCCTGTCTGCCCAGTGTGGTCAAATTGTTGCCTCTGCACTCTCCTACCTGCCTTCAATTTTCAGAGTCCGTGCCCCTGGCCTCTGCCTCTCAACAGTATCCCAATGAACAACTACATTGCTAACATTCTATATTTATTACAAAAGTGTGGAACGCCTGACGTCATCTTGATGTAATCAAAACTGTAATACCTAGAGCATTTCCTTGAGAAATTACATATATGAGAGGGTCTTATTTGCATCAAAATTATGGTTAGTGCTCTAAAAAACTAAAATGAGGATATATTTTCTGAGTTTTCAAATAGCGACAAAGAACTTTTAAATTATTTGTAATCTTTATGTTTTTTTATCCAGTTGACCACTTGATTAAATGTTGCACCTAGGGGAATGGATGTGGTGTTACTTCCAGAGCTGCAGACTTTGCAACTGGGGAACCAGGTTGGAGTTTCTGCTTCAGCTCAACATTCTGTGATTCTGGTCAAATCACTTAATCTCCCCATTTCTACAACCAAAATGAATGTGATCTTGTGTGATGTAACCAATGCTCATGTAAAGCACTCCAATACCTGACAAGTCTGCCCTATATAAAACTGCAAATACACAAAAAATAAGTGTTTTGCATACTTCTGTCATTGGGCTACATGTGGGCTACATCTGGGTGATATTTGTTCTGCATTTGGGCTCTTTTATCTCTGGTGGCCATCTTGGGAGATTTATTTGTTATGAAGTTTCCTAATTTCCTCATTTACTGCAGTCTCCTCAGTAGGAAATGCTTTCAGTTTTTTACTTTGATTCCATCAAGAAGGTATTCAGATATGTCACACATTTGCCATAAATTCTGAATGTTAGCACTCTAGTTGCTCATTAGATCACTGTAGTAAAGCTACTGATCACCACGGAAGTCTGCTGCTGGTATTAAAAGTGCATGTTTCAGTCTGCATATCAGAATTTTTTAATGAAATAGAAGAGAATTTGAGAAGTCACTCAAAATGTGCCCTAATTCTTCTTTCTTCACCACTAATCATAATTTCTATGGCAAAATGAACCCCCTCATTGTGTTCCTTTTTATGTGTTACCAGTTTATTCCAATCAAGATGGCTTCAGGTGTGCCATACTTTTGTCATACGTAAGACAGTAAGCGCTCTAGTTCTTAAGAACACTCTGGGACATTCTGTCATTGGGCTATATTTGGGCTACATCTGGGTGATATTTGGGCTACATTTGGGCTCTTTTGTCTCTGGTGGCCATCTTGGGAGATTTATTTGTTATGAAGTTTCCTAACTTCCTCATTTACTGCAGTCTCCTCAGTAGGAAATACTTTCAGTTTTTCACTTTGGTTCCATCAAGAAGGCATTCAGATGTGTCACACATTTGCCATAAATTCTGAATGTTAGCACTCTAGTTGGTCATTAGATCACTGTAGTAAAGCTACTGCTCACCAGGGAAGTCTGCTGCTGGTATTCAAAGTGCATGTTTCAGTCTCCATGTCAGAATTTGTTTATGAAATAGAAGAGGATTTGAGAAGTCAAAATGTGCCCTAATTTTTCTTTCTGCAGCACTAATCATAATTTCTATGGCAAAATAAACCCCCTCATTTTGTTCCTTTGTAAATTAAATGTTTTAAGTGTTACCACTTTATTCCAATCAAGATGGCTTCAGGTGTGCCATACTTTTGTCATAAGTAAGGCTGTTAGCGCTCTAGTTGTTCGTTAGAAAACTCTGGGACATTCTGTCATTGGGCTATACTTGGGCTACATCTGGGTGATATTTGTGCTACATTTGGGCTCTTTTGTCTCTGGTGGCCATTTTGGGAGACTTATTTGTTGTGAAGATTCCTAATTTCCTCATTTACTACAGTCTCCTCAGTAGGAAATACTTTCAGTTTTTTACTTTCATTCCATCAAGAAGGCATTCAGATGTGTCACACATTTCCCAAAAATTCAGAATGTTAGCACTCTAGTTGCTTATTAGATCACTGTAGTAAAGCTACTGCTCACCAGGGAAGTCTGCTGCTGGTATTGAAAGTACATGTTTCAGTCTGCATGTCAACATTTTTTAATGAAATAGAAGAGGATTGGAGAAGTCACTCAAAATGTGCCCTAATTTTTCTTTCTGCAGCACTAATCATACTTTCTATGGCAAAATGAACCCCCTCATTGTGTTCCTTTTTAAATTAAATGTTTTAAGAGTTACCACTTTATTCCAATCAAGATGGCTTCAGGTGTGCAATACGTTTGTCATAAGTAGGACTGTTAGCGCTCTAGTTGTTCTTTAGTACACTCTGGGAAGCTGCAGTAGAACACAAAGGAATCAACTGACAGTCTCTGCCCTTGTTGGATGTACATGTTTTACTGAGAATGTCAGACTTCATTCTCACATGACTGAGAAAGATAATGTGAATTTACAGAAAATATGCTCTCAGTTTAGCTTATAGATCACCTTCCAAACCTCTGTGGGAAAAGCATGAGAACATAGTTTTCTCTCAAACATGATTCATGATATCACAGCAGAAGGCTTTTTCACATGGTAAAATCACCTTAGAACACACCACAATTCCTAAAATGAGTATGGTACCATCAACAAATGATTTATAATGTAACTAAAGTCTTAAAACCTTCTATTAACTACAATGCTTTTTAATGAGGTGCTATCATGTATATTGGTCCCAAGATGGCTGCCAACACTTATTGGATGAAGTACTGACAGCCAATCAGATCTCACGATGAGATGTGTGGTTAGGCTCCGCCCAGATATATCTATCTTTTTAACTCTAATTTTCTCAGGAACTACTGAACGGATTTACACCATTTAAGCAAAAGGCACGAGTCTGAACTGAGGGCTACCTCTTTGCCAAATTTGGTGTAATTCCATTCAGCAGTTCGGGCTGTACCTGCGTCAACAGGTCCTATTGGAAAATGCATGGGGAAAACGCGTTTTGGGACCCCCCTTTTTTCTAGGCCCCCACTTGAGGAATCACCGTGAAATTTTCAGGATAGGAGCGGATCAGAGCTGGCCAAAAGTTTGGAAAATTTCGCGAAGATTCGTCAATCGGCGCCAACGTTATTCCAAATAGAATGTTGCGGATTTCCTATGGAAAATAGGTCCTAACTATAACTACCTACTGGCGACTGCCAGTAGGTTATATATATATATATATATATATATATATATATACATATATATATATATATATATATATATATATATATATATATTCACTGAAAAAACCATGGGTTTCACACACGTTATAGTTAGGAATTAGCATTTAAAAAACCTTTGAAATTCAGTGAAAAAACCATAGGTTTCACACACGTTATAGTTAGGAATTAGCATTTAAAAAACCTTAGAAATTCAGTGAAAAAACCATAGGTTTCACACATGTTATAGTTAGCTGGACATTTTACTCGTAAAAAACCAATGAAATTGCCCCGTTATAGTTAGTTCAGCTAACTATAACTCGCGCGCCCGCAATGCACTGCTGATGACGTCACATATTACATCACTCATGACATGGTCAGTGACATCACTCATGACATCACTGATGACATCTCAAATGACATCACTGATGACATCACTGATGACATCATCCAGTGAATGTGGGTTTTTCTGAAAATTAAATATGTTTTATATATGTATATCTCAAGGTCAATGGAAGAATAAATGGGTATATAAGTGTCTAAATGGATGATTTGTTTTTGAAAAATTGATTGTTTAACTGACTGATTAAGTGTATCATAGTGAATACATGTTTTAGTGAGTAATGTTTAAATATGTATATATCTGTATCAGTCT
Source organism: Triturus cristatus (assembly GCF_964204655.1). NCBI lineage: Eukaryota > Metazoa > Chordata > Amphibia > Caudata > Salamandridae > Triturus > Triturus cristatus. The sequence goes on from NC_140588.1 coordinate 446,373,518, forward strand.
CTCACTTTGTGTATAAGTGGCTGCATGGGTTGGTGAGTAGATACATGGGTGTCTATATAGGTTATTAGTTGGTTTTTTGAGTATCAGTCTGAGTGTCTGCATGGTTTGGTGGGGGGTATTACGTAGTGCATAGGTGTATGAATGAGTGACTCACTGTTTGTATGTGTTGAACACAGCATGTGTGCAGGACTGTATGGGTGGATGAGTGTGTGCATGGATGTGTTATTGAGTGAATGACTGTCTCAATAGTGTCTTTATGAGTAACTACATATGTTTTAAACTAGTATATGTGACTATTGGTGTATATATGTGAGTATATGTGAGAGTGAGAGATTGAAAGAGTTCTTGTATGAATAAGTATGTGTTTCTATAAGTGATTGTTTAAAAGACTAAGTATGTGTAAGTTTCCGTAGAAGTAAGTGTATAACTGTATATGCAAGTAAATGTATGTTTGATTCTTTGTTAGCATGAGTGACTATGTGTGTGAGTAACTCTATGGATGAGTGGCATTGTGTAACAGGATGTATAGGTGTATGAGTACATATGATGAGTGAGTACATGTATGAGTGACTGAATTGGACTGTTGGTGAATGAGTGGATGTGTATGTGGATCTTAGAATTACTGAAAAGGTTGTTTTAACTGGTATTGGTATGTCCATTGTTTTGAACATTGTAGTTTCTATTTTTGAATGTGTGTGTCAAAGGTTATATTAGGGGAAGAGGAGGTCTGCCACTCTATCACAAGGATGATGTCATCAGTGATGTCATCAGTGATGTCATTTGAGATGTCATCAGTGATGTCATGAGTGATGTCACTGACCATGTCATGAGTGATGTAATATGTGACGTCATCAGCAGTGCATTGCGGGCGCGCGAGTTATAGTTAGCTGAACTAACTATAACGGGGCAATTTCATTGGTTTTTTACGAGTAAAATGTCCAGCTAACTATAACATGTGTGAAACCTATGGTTTTTTCACTGAATTTCTAAGGTTTTTTAAATGCTAATTCCTAACTATAACGTGTGTGAAACCTATGGTTTTTTCACTGAATTTCAAAGGTTTTTTAAATGCTAATTCCTAACTATAACGTGTGTGAAACCCATGGTTTTTTCAGTGAATTTGCAAGGTTTTTTAAATGCTAATTTTTTTTTTATTCTTCAATTTTTTCAAACATATTTTTAATTTAATTTACTTACCTTTAATAAAGACTATGCTTTAATTTTTAAAATCATTAAATATTTTTTTTTAATATATTTTTTAAAATAAACATGTAAAATTTATTTCCAGTTCTTTTTTATTTTTTTTTATTTTTTTTTGGTACGCGTACCGTAAGCCCACGGTAAGCGTACGGTTTACGCAACGTCCGTAATCTATCTACGCTGCTTGCGTATAGTTACGCACTTTGCGTAGCCGCGCGTACTGCGTGTGGGACGCGTGCGCGCTTACGCCACACGCGCACGTTACGCGGAAGTGCCGGGGAGTGACTGTTATGCGCATGCGCGCAAGCGCGTGTCTTTTTTACGCGCACGCGTACTTTTTGCCGTAAGCGTACCGTAAGCGTACCGTAAGCGTACGGTAGGTCATGTGATCTTGAAACACAACTTTTGATTGGTTGAAACTACTTTCAGTTTTAGAACTCTCCTACACCACACCCATTCCCCTCATTTCTGCTTGTGATCCCTTGGGAGAAGGAGCTGGTTTGTCTTTGGGATACGATGGCAGAACAGCAGAGCTCTTCTGAGAGTGAGGCTAGCACTAGCAGCACTGTCTTGAGGCAGAGATCGAGGAAACAAAAGCCTTCTTATGTTTGGGATTATTTTACTTTTCCAGAAGGCCAGCAAAAGGTGAATGCACCCTTAGTTACTTGCAAGCTGTGTCAGCGTGTACTTTCTAGAGGTAATCCTAACAGGAAGTATTCCTTTGGGAATCACACCATGAAGAGACACCTCCAGGATGTACACAGAAGGACACATGGTCATCTTTTTGGAGGTAACTCTTCAGAAAGACGAGCCAGTACATCCACAGCAGCTCAGCCTGGACCATCACCTGCAGGGCTTACTCCTTCTTCTGCAGGTCAGGTGAGCCCTTCATCTGTGGGGGGAGAATCTCCTTTTGCTGGCCCTCTGGAAATGAACCCTCGATTTCGGAAGGTTGATATTCATTGCACATTTTGTAAAGATCTAATTTGCCATAGGGAGACCAGTGTTTCCCTAGTGAACAACAAAATAGATCAGCACATTTGTCGCTTTGAATAATTTTCCCATGCTTCCTTTCCTCTGTCCCTGCATGAACACAACGGTTCTTTTAAGAGCCAACCTTATCTTTCATCTTTTTTTTACATATGTTTTTAAAAACTTTTTTTTATTTTTTTTTACCGTACGCGTACGGTGCGCGTACTTTTTTTTTATTTTTTAAAAAAAACACTAAAAATCATTTATCACATTACATTGTCCTTGAGAGACTACAATTATTATTATTGACTTACCATACTCACTGAAAAAATATTTATTCATTTCTTTTTTTAAAAAATAGTTTTAAAAATGTTTGTAGTTTTCGAAAATTTTCTATATCTATCTGGAAAAAAAGAAAAAAGTATTAATATTTTTTAAACATTTTATAATACAGTACACATATTTACATTTTTTACCAAAAAATCTTTTTGCCTTATTTTTGCTGTTTTCAGAATATATTGCATTTCACTATAAATTGTGAAAGCAATTGCATTCATCATTTTACAGCGGGCAAAAAAAAATACCAATCACAAAGATTGTATTAAAAAAGCCCTGATTCTTTTTTTAATTAAACTTAACATTATAGAAATGCATAATATTGTAAAAAATATCATCTAATACCAATACTTATTTCTTTAAAATACCGTCTGATATGTTTGTTTCAGAACTATAATCACAATATTATATCTCAAATAACTCCAAAATACATCTGATTTCATTTCCTTTAGGCCAAATAGTAATTTTAATTTTTTTTTTGGAATAAATTTCCAACGGAAATCCAATACAATTCTAAAGTTTAATTTGTCCAGATCTCACCGATTCTCTGTAACATTTTGGTTCACGAAAATTTTTTTTTTTTTTTTTTTTTTTTTTAAAAACCTTTATTTCGGTAGATGCACAATACACAGCGTCTGCCTACAACCCCTCGGGGCCGGCCGCTATGACATTGGAGAACATAGAACAATAATGTCAGGATAAGAAAAGGTTTAATTTTATGGTTTTGTCGAGTACAACGTAGTGTACTTCGAAAAGAGTCGAAGCTAATCACTGATCAGGAGAGACATCACCATTCACGGAGCACCCAGAAGGAGGCGTTATATAGGAAGGCATTGGTAAGGAGACAGGTGGCCACCATCCAGGAACTAAGAGCATACACTATACCACAGAATGATAGAACACAATAAACTCCTTACTAACACTGAACCCCGACCCCGAAGAAACGAAGAAACATAAAAGAAAAAGAGACCAAAGAGGAAGAGAGAAAGAAAGAGAGAGAGGGCCATAGAGACGAAGAAGACATAGAACACATCCCATCCCCCCACCCTGCATACCAGCGGAAGGCCACGGCCCACCCCCCCCCAATAGGCATGCCTGTCGCCCCAAATGAACCCCAAGTAGGAAAGAGAGTCTGGAGAGTGGGAAATAACCTCCCAGTCTCCGACTCCCGGAGAAGGCAGGAGGAGGAAATGTTACATACTCCCGGTCACCACAGCCCCTTAAGCATCCCCCACCCTGAATATCATCAGCACAACTGAAGAAGCAAGCAAAGCGGCAGGTGGGGAGACTCCATTCCAAATGTGCGAGCAACGCAGATAATTAGCAGTCTCATCCTAGTCCCCGCCCGCCAATACGTACAGCAAACTAAAGGGAATCGCCCAGCCCCGGCCCGATCCTGAGCGGCCCCACAGATCCACCCCCGCGGTAAACAGTAGCAATTTACACACATGCGGCACAACCGATACATAAGCCAATATTCTAGTCCGGGTCATGCCAGGCGGTCAAGCAGGATCATCAAGGGAGGCAACATCAACCCTGGCCTGAACGCGGAGACCCCACCAAACATGGCCGCCGCTGGGAGTGTACCTCAGGCAGAACAAAGGAGCAAGATGGCCGCTCCCGGCAAAGAAGACGCAGAGGGAGAAGAAGCGAGAGTTCCCAGTCATGGACCATCACCACATCGATAGTGACAAACACAGTTTTCCCCACCGAACGGCACACACTCCGGCGATGTTGGGGCAGACACGGCAACACCCGCAGAGGCAGAGTCTCAGCTTGTAAAGTGGAGGGGAGCTTTGTATCTGCAACTTTATCATTAGAAAAACCCTCGACACTGTAACCAGGGAGAGGACGTTCCACAGTATCCCCCTGTCGCCAATTTGTATCCGCCTCGAAGGGAATAAGAGGCATTGGGGGGTCAGACAACCGCAGTAGTTCCCTGGATGGCATAGCAGCATCGATCCTCCGCTCCAGTTCTCGAGTGCGTTGGCACCATGTCGCCCTCAAGTCCCCCAGGGCTAGAAGGATATCACCATAGGTCAGGTCCGCTCCCTGCTGCAGCATGCCGACAGTATGTAAAGGCGCCACCGGGACACCCTCCAGCTCGACAGCAGGCAGTGAAGCCTGCGTCAGGGACATGGCGGCCTCCGCCTCTCCGGCGAAGCAGACCGGCACCGACACCATTGCCGCCGCCAGCCCACCCCGGTGGGGTGAGGGCGACTCCATAGGACGGAGGAACAGTAGTGAGGGCAAGGGGAGTTGCTGCTCGCTATACGGGGCTCACACGATGGGAGAGCCCTCGGCTGTATTGCAATGCGGGTGGTGGGCGCTCTCAAACGGATACCGCTCTGACCGCTGGTAGGAGGACAAAGGAAGATTCGCCAGCCCGGACCCAATCGTACAGGAATTCTCTCCGTCGCGAAGAAGGCTCCGCCAGGCCGCCCACTCCACGTCCGGTCACATTTCCCCCGGCGCCGGTCCAGCCCCAGGTCGTCTCACCGTACGTGATAAGCGGTGTCCGGCGGTGGTGGTCGGGCCAGACTGCGTGGGCAAAGTCCAAAGTCGGCAAACTCTATGAATCCTCGACCAAAAAAGCCGGCGGGAACATCGGAGGAATGCGGAAAGTATCAGCGCATTAGTGGTTACATTTGCTCGCGCCGTAGGCAGGATTAAAGATCAGGATGTCATGTAAACAGCAGACGGGCTGCGGAGCCGGGAGCTCAGACGTCCTGTCCGTCCGCCATCTTGGCTCCTCCCTCTCACGAAAATTTTTTGAATAATTTATTTAGTCCACAATAGAATTGGTTACTTTTCCACATGGCCAAATAGTAATTTTTTAAATCATTTTTGAAAAAATTTCCAATGGCAGTCCAATAACATTCCAAAATTTAAAATGTGCAGAAGTTACCGATAATCTCTAAATTATTGGTTTTTCAAAATTGCATTAAAAATTAAAAAAGTCCACATTACAATTGGTTATCTTTCCATTAGGCCAAATGATAATTTTAAAAATCTTTTTTTTACAAAATTGCAATGGTAATCCAGTAAAATGGTAAAATTATTTTGTCCAGATCTTGCCAAGTCTCTCTAAAATTTAGGTTTCAGGAAGATTAGATAGGAATTTGCTAAATCAAAAGGCAAACGTTGTTTGAAAATCAATTGGGAATCATTACACAGTGTCCAGCCTTTTTCACATTTTAGATAAACTGTGTAATGTCCAGAAGTAACAGTAGGTCCATCATGGAAAATTATTGCAACAGTCACAAAAGTTTTTCCTGAAATTGATAATTGCTGTCCTGTAAACTTCTTTATTAAAGTATCCAATTTTGAACCATCAGCTCTACATCGTTGCATCATTAAAATTACATACTGTCCGTATTCCTTTAAAATTAATGTTGAAAACATGTCAGAATTACACTCACCACATTTCATGCTATGATTAGCATCTTTAACTAATTTTGCAAAAGTGACTGTTTTACTCTCTGGCAATGTCAAATAAATAAACCTTTCATTATCAACAATAGAGCCACATATATTATAACAATTATCACAACTATGTTCCCATTTATAAGAGAGACCAAAAAAAATGTCAATGGGAACTCCTTCTTCTTCCACTACCTGAAGAAAATACATCAAAAATTCATGTGCATCTTGCTGTTCATTTTGAGAAAACTGTGTTCGTCCTGAACATACATCTAAAAGTTTTCTAATGTCAGTAGCACTTTCTATTTGAGTTTTATCTTTACTCAACTTTTGAAAAAGGAGACTCAGCTCTGAACAGAATCTTTTTCCTTGATTTACTATTATCTGCTCTTGCAAACTTTCCAGATAAAATGCAACATTCAGCACTACATTTGCGTAGCAGTTGACACCAGAGCTATTTTCAAAATGACATCCTACAACCTGTTCTTCATTTTCCTTTTTCTTTTTGCTTGCAATTACATCACTCCTCTTTTTTTTCCTCTTCTCTACATCTTCACTACAGATATTCTCATTTTTTCTTTTACGAGAAACTACACGTTTCTCCAACACAGGATACTGACCTAAATGAGGAGCATAGCTTCTTCTTAATCTATTATACTCCTTTACACAATTTGTATCAGCACTAACTTTTGATTCTTCAAAGTCTATCATGAATAAACCTGATAATGTTTTGACTCGTGACAAAGCAACATATGCCATACCTTCTTTGAACACAGTTGAACCAATGTTCACAAATGCACAATCTACAGTCAATCCTTGAGACTTGTGAATAGTTACAGCATATGCTAGAGAAAACGGAAACTGCTTCCTACGTACATATAAGTCTTTCACAAGCATAAAACGAACTGTACAACGACAAATATCTTTAACTTCATCTATCTGATCAAATTTTATTTTTAAACATTCAATTCCTTCTTTTTTCTGATAATTAATAAAACCCACAACTCTTCCCATCGCTCCATTAACTAAACCTTTCTCAACATCCAAATTTCTCCTTAAAAACACTCTACAGTTCATGCAAACATATAGATTTTTTTCTAATCCAGCTGTTTTGGAGATGTTCTTCTCTAGTGAGTCCAATTTATTTTTCAGTTTGCCTGTTACTGTGACAGTAATTCTTCCATCCTCAATTTTGTCCACTGCTTCCAATTTCCTGATCTCTTCCTTTTCCAATTTCAAAAGCTCCTCATTGAATATTGAGCATTCACGTAGAGTAGGCATTAAGCAGATGACACTTTTGTTTTCTGCAATGTTCTTGTATATCTTCTCTGCAACTATTTCTTCCTTTGGAAATAAATTATGTAGCAGCCGAGTCTGTAATGCTTTTTTGCCAGCTTCTGTGAGTAGTCCAATCCTGATATCTTTCAGAATACTTCCATATTCTTCATCGTTTGCTTGCCTCATATTAGTTGTAAGTTCCTTGTACTCAAAGAAGGACCAAATATTTGTATTACCGATACTTCCCAATGACTTCTTCGTGTCTTCATGTGTCACAGTATTAAACACTGGTTGTCCTTTAACTGGAGTAAGTTGCAAAAGATCTCCAAAAACTATGACGTGTTTTCCACCAAATAACACGTCATAGTCTGTCTTCAAAATTTGCTGCATTCTTAAATGCACAAAGGCAAGCATTAAGTTTGATACCATGCTCACCTCATCAATAATGAGAACTTGCATCTTCTTCAATACTCGTGAAACTTCCAAGGATGCTTCTCCAGTTAGCTTGTTGAATTGTATTTTGTTCTCATGCTCCACTGGTAACATTAGCAAACGATGTAAGGTGATTCCTTTTATGTTATATGCTGCTAACCCAGTTGGAGCAGTAACCACACAAGACAAAGTAGAATCCGTTTTTTGCTTTAGGTAGCTTCTGATGACTTTAATTAGGAAACTTTTTCCAGTGCCAGCTTGTCCGCTTACATACATCCTGATTGGATGAAATGATGTGCATGAGCACTCTTTTTTTACATGTAGAAATCCGTGATCAATTTTGTTTTTGATCTCTTCATAAATTTGTTGCTGCTCTTGATTCAGTTGTCTTTCCAAATTTTCTAAGTCTATAAATTCTTCTTGAGCTTGATTCATAGCTGTTTCCACTTCATTCATGGCTATTGATGCTTCATTTTCAACGATTGGTTGTCCTAGGGGATCTTGACTGTCTGTTCCTGAACTTTGGCTGTCCTGAGAACTGTCTCTAGCTATTTCTGCTGCAATTGTAGTTTCCTGTTCAATTTCTTCATTTAACATTTGCAGATAAGTTGTGAATGTATTGCATTGTATGCTGTCTTTGCAAGCATTAAATGAATCCTCATAGCTTTGAAATTCTCCCAGTAGTTCATCCTCTGTACGCCATGGTTTAAACAACTGTAAAAGAGCCAAGTAGTAAAATTCTTTCTTGTCGGTAGTGTCGCAACTCAGCTTCCGGTGATTTATCAAACTTCCTTTGGTTTGCTTCACCAAACATCCTTCTTCACCAACAACTTTATATTTTCCATTATTAATGTCTTCTGCAGCTTTCCGTGAATAAATGTAGTTCTGCAACACTTCATAGAGACACACGTTCTCCAGATGATGACTTCTCTTGGGATAATATGTGTCCAACATGTTTGTTTTCAATATATCTGTACTTTCTGGGTCATTCTCGGCCAAATATTCAATTTCTCCAACAGATTTCAGTACCCGATTTCTCATTGCTGCAAGGCCTAAACTTGCCCAAATTATTCTTCTTGACTTCGAGTAGAGACTTGCAGAAGATAACCTATCTGAACATTCGTAGGATCCAATTTCTCGATGCGATAACATCTTCAAACTGAAACTGTACAGCTTCTTACTGACAGTCTTCTCGTGAGAAATCTCTTCCCACATTTCCTTCAATTCTGTTTTTTCTGATTTCGTAATGTAAGACGTTACATATCGTGCAACAGCAATGGAATTGTCAGCTACATACTGTATATCCATGTTAGCGTTCCACATGGATAAAATGACTGGGTTGTAGTCATTTATATTTTTTGATTCTTCTTTTCTTTTAAGGTTGTAGGTATTCTTAGGTGATTTTCTTGTGATAGTATGTCTCACAGCTGACATAAAACTGTTTACTCTTCCATTTGAAAGAACAGGTCTAGGAAATCCAAATCGACATTTAGTGTAGTATTTTTCTTTGCTCTTGTATTTCCGTCGACAGTATTTTCCACACCGATGACTTTGGAAACGTAAAACTTGCTCCTTTAACTTGTTCTCTTCTGTGCTTTTTGGTATACCACATGTTGCATATTCTTCAATGTAAGATAACACTGCTTCATCAGTATCTGTTCCAAACTTTGGGGCATCCTTGATCCACAACAGCATATGAATATGAGGAGCACCTCTTGCCTGGTACTCTTTTCTCCAAAAGAAATCCACTACTTCTCCAAGGGGTGGATTTTTTTTATTGCAGATGAAGGACATCATAGCCTCAAATCTATGATTGAAATATCTGCAAACATTAACCGGATCCAATGAGCACAGTTCTCCTGCTGTCTTGTATTCGATGTTTTTAATGTTTGAATTGGCCTCTCGTAGAAAATCCAGTAAATCATCCCAAGCGTACTCGGCACAGCTTAGGGTAAGGAACCATGTTGGTGTTCCTAAATTGCGTAACATGCATTTTAGTTCACCATGGCGTCGGTACCAATATTCATTTGTCCCACGCTGACAAGCCATCAGATTGATCAGTTGTGTTTCCAAATGATCATCTCGGTGCTGCACTTTCTCCATAAAATCCTTAGCAGACACATTTTGTAAATGTACTCCACTTTTTAAAATGTGATTTACTGCATAAGACAGTGCAGACAAGTCGCTTTCAAATAAAAGATGAAACAAATAAGGAATACTTTGTCGAAATCTGGGATCTTCAGCATATAGTCTTGTAGTCCGATACTCTGAAGCTGGAATCTGTTCTGGACGTTCATCGTATCGTCCTCCTTTTCCCGTAGGAAACAGCTGGGGAAAACATCGAGCTTCCAAGCTCTCCTCCCATACACTCACGGGAGTTCCTTTTGCTTTCTTCATCTGAAAGAGATCAATATTGTCTCCCATAACTTCTTTCGAATGAAGAGGATGTATGCTAAAATGTTCATAAATTTCTTCTTCCTTTGTCTTGTCCACTTTTTCAATTTGTCCAGTTGGTGTTTCTGTGTCTTCTTGAAAATCTTCGTCTTCTTCTTCTTCTTCTATATAAATTGATTCATACCATTTGTTATTTTTTTTCAAATACAAATTTGCTCTTTGTACTTTCCGCACATCTACCAGCTCCTGCCAAATCTTCTTATTCTTTGTAGGTACACCATTAACCAGAATAATTAATGGTTCAGTTTCCAAAGTATCCGCATCAATAGTTTCCATATTTTTTTTCAAATCCAAGGGCAAATACACCACTCTACCTTTTAAACCTCTCAGTAAATCTGAAGGAGGTAATTTACCAGTTTTGGGCTCCATACGTACTATGGTCTGGAACGGATGAACACATTGAATGAGTATAGACTCATATGTATTTAATTCAGAAAGTTCAGCAGGAATAGCATCCAATTCTAAATTATTATGTACAGCTCTGGTCGGCATTCTATTTTCCTCTAACTTGTTGTAACAGTATTTACAAATACGCTGATCTTCACCCAATTCAAAACAATTTTCAAGAAATATATATGTGGCAAAATCCATCCACTTATAATTATCTTCATTTTCACTCTTTCTGTAGAGATCAACATTCCTAGTTTGTTTTCTATAATGAGTTCTGCGGCAACAAATACAAGTAACATTTGGTCTTTCATTAGAGACTATTGCAAATTTTGTTATGTGATCATTAAATGTCTTACTTACAGAAGGTTCTACATTCTCTTCCACTTCTTCCTCATTTACTGTGTCCTTCTCTGCACTGTTTTGTTCAGGACCAAAGTAACAAAACTGAATTTCATCAACAACCTTCTCTACATCTGATACCGTTCCTCGGAACAGAGCCCTATTCAATTCATTTAACTTTATTGCTGGACTTTTGGCAAAATACAACCGTCTCACAAACTTTCTCATTTCAGTATGATGAACAGCCAGCATCCTAAAATGATGGAAAACACTATTGCACACTTTTCTAGATAGACAAGCCAGAGAATGACCCTGCAAACCAGTATTCTCTCTCACTCTGCATGGATCCAGACTTTGAAGCACCTTAATCTTCTGTTTTACACTATTTTTACTATATTCTCTTAGAAACTCTCGAAATCTGTCAATAGATTCCTGACGCACAGTGCAAATACTACTACAATTCCAAGTGTACACTGGGGCTTTAGGACGTCTCCCCATTGCCTCATCTGCCATCACTTGTACCTCATCTCTTGGAACCATTATCTCCTTCTCCATTATGCAACCATTTTTTACTTCGTATGAACGACCTCTGGTGTCAACTGCATGCAGCAAACTATTACTTTGAAAATAGCTCTCTTCATTAAAAAAAGGTTCACTACTTGAACTATGCATCCACTTTCCTAAAAACACTTTACAAAAGTTTGTTCTGTTCACTACTCTTTTGCTTTTGCTTTGTGATTTCAGTACATTAACCATTTTATCTAATGTACGCATCCTATTCAAAATTAATATGAATAGTTTCCTTTTTAATTCTAATGCTTTTGCTGCAATGGCTTCAATTTCTTTTTTTCTCTTGTAATATTTTGCCTTTTGCTTATATTTCTTCACATCCTTTATCAAATTGGACATAACTCTTCTCTGAAACATTTTTCTACGTATCTCTTTAAACGCTGTTTTTCTGTTTATGTAAAACTTTTCAGTTGCAGAAGGTATATTTGCATTAACTAAATTCTCAATTTTTTGCTGTTCTCTTCGTTTTGTTACATTCTTCCCAGGACAGACATTTTGTACATTTTTCTTTGTTTTGAATATTTTTTTAAGAAATTCTTTTTTCTGCTTACCAGAAGATTTTTTCTTTTTCCCAACATGAGCATCTTTTACTAACTTTGGTCCTCCAGTTGTCGTCAAATATAGTTTTTTTTTTAGCGTTTTTTGAACTCGAGATTTTGTAGGCATCTTAAATTTTGTTCACTGTTCTTCAGCAATACCTGAAAAAAACTAAAAAAAAATCCTTTATTGTATTTAAATATATTACTACATTTCTTTTCACAATAGTCACAAAACAAAATTTCTTTGCCAATTTGAATGCACACAAACTGCTCTTTTTTTTGGGCAAGTGAAAATCTCTTTTACAAACTGTCACATTATGAAACCACTTTTCAGATTTTTTAAAAAGCCCATGTCCAGAGTGCTACACTCCAGCAAGGGCAACCAGCCTTAGTGAAGCTCAATGTATTTGCATTACAGACTGAAACCTGAAAACCCCACTCGCTTCTAAATACTGTGCATGACTATACACGGCAAGCACATGGGTGTGTGCTAAGACTCTGCTTCTTCCCCCAAAAATTCACTCCCCCTTTCCATCTAATGCAACTGTGAAATCACCAGAGCAAGACGCAATAAATCTCTGCCTATAATTCCTCTATGCACACAGAGTCATGTTTTCACATTAGTCCCAAAACGAAATTTCTTTGCCATTTTTAAAGCACACTTACTGCTCTTTTTTTTTTCGGGGCAAGTGAAAATCACTTTTACAGACTGACACATTATGAAACCTTTTTTTTAAATTTATTTAATTGCACTTGTCCAAGCTGTTTTTTTCAGACCACCACCATGTGTATTTGCGGTGACTGCCTACACTCCAGCAAGGGCAACCAGCCTTAGTGATGCTGAATGTATTTGCATTACAGACTTAAACCTGAAAACCCCACTCGCTTCTAAATACTGTGCATGACTATACATGGCAAGCACATGGGTGTGTGCTAAGACTCTGCTTCTTCCCCCAAAAATTCGCTCCCCCTTTCCATCTAATGCAACTGTGAAATCACCAGAGCAAGACGCAATAAATCTCTGCCTATAATTCCTCTATGCACACAGAGTCATGTTTTCACATTAGTCCCAAAACGAAATTTCTTTGCCATTTTTAAAGCACACTTACTGCTCTTTTTTTTTCGGGCCAAGTGAAAATCACTTTTTACAATTGGAAATCACTTTTACAGACTGACACATTATGAAACCACTTTTTTTGATTTATTTAAATGCACATGTCCAAGCTGTTTTTTCAGACCACCACCATGTGTATTCTCTGTGACTGCCTACACTCCAGCAAGGGCAACCAGCCTTAGTGATGCTGAATGTATTTGCATTACAGACTTAAACCTGAAAACCCCACTCGCTTCTAAATACTGTGCATGACTATACATGGCAAGCACATGGGTGTGTGCTAAGACTCTGCTTCTTCCCCCAAAAATTCGCTCCCCCTTTCCATCTAATGCAACTGTGAAATCACCAGAGCAAGACGCAATAAATCTCTGCCTATAATTCCTCTATGCACACAGAGTCATGTTTTCACATTAGTCCCAAAACGAAATTTCTTTGCCATTTTGAAAGCACACTTACTGCTCTTTTTTTTTCGGGCCAAGTGAAAATCACTTTTTACAATTGGAAATCACTTTTACAGACTGACACATTATGAAACCACTTTTTTTGATTTATTTAAATGCACATGTCCAAGCTGTTTTTTCAGACCACCACCATGTGTATTCTCTGTGACTGCCTACACTCCAGCAAGGGCAACCAGCCTTAGTGATGCTGAATGTATTTGCATTACAGACTTAAACCTGAAAACCCCACTCGCTTCTAAATACTGTGCATGACTATACATGGCAAGCACATGGGTGTGTGCTAAGACTCTGCTTCTTCCCCCAAAAATTCGCCCCCCTTTCCATCTAATGCAACTGTGAAATCACCAGAGCAAGACGCAATAAATCTCTGCCTATAATTCCTCTATGCACACAGAGTCATGTTTTCACATTAGTCCCAAAACGAAATTTCTTTGCCATTTTGAAAGCACACTTACTGCTCTTTTTTTTTCGGGCCAAGTGAAAATCACTTTTTACAATTGGAAATCACTTTTACAGACTGACACATTATGAAACCACTTTTTTTGATTTATTTAAATGCACATGTCCAAGCTGTTTTTTCAGACCACCACCATGTGTATTCTCTGTGACTGCCTACACTCCAGCAAGGGCAACCAGCCTTAGTGATGCTGAATGTATTTGCATTACAGACTTAGACCTGAAAACCCCACTCGCTTCTAAATACTGTGCGTGACTATACATGGCAAGCACATGAGTGTGTGCTAAGACTCTGCTTCTTCCCCCAAAAATTCGCTCCCCCTTTCCATCTAATGCAACTGTGAAATCACCAGAGCAAGACGCAATAAATCTCTGCCTATAATTCCTCTATGCACACAGAGTCATGTTTTCACATTAGTCCCAAAACGAAATTTCTTTGCCATTTTTAAAGCACACTTACTGCTCTTTTTTTTTTCGGGGCAAGTGAAAATCACTTTTACAGACTGACACATTATGAAACCTTTTTTTTTTATTTATTTAATTGCACTTGTCCAAGCTGTTTTTTTCAGACCACCACCATGTGTATTCGCGGTGACTGCCACACTCCAGCAAGGGCAACCAGCCTTAGTGATGCTGAATGTATTTGCATTACAGACTTAAACCTGAAAACCCCACTCGCTTCTAAATACTGTGCATGACTATACATGGCAAGCACATGGGTGTGTGCTAAGACTCTGCTTCTTCCCCCAAAAATTCGCTCCCCCTTTCCATCTAATGCAACTGTGAAATCACCAGAGCAAGACGCAATAAATCTCTGCCTATAATTCCTCGATGCACACAGAGTCATTTTTTCACATTAGTCCCAAAACGAAATTTCTTTGCCATTTTGAAAGCACACTTACTGCTCTTTTTTTTTCGGGCCAAGTGAAAATCACTTTTTACAATTGGAAATCACTTTTACAGACTGACACATTATAAAACCACTTTTTTTGATTTATTTAAATGCACATGTCCAAGCTGTTTTTTCAGACCACCACCATGTGTATTCTCTGTGACTGCCTACACTCCAGCAAGGGCAACCAGCCTTAGTGATGCTGAATGTATTTGCATTACAGACTTAAACCTGAAAACCCCACTCGCTTCTAAATACTGTGCATGACTATACATGGCAAGCACATGGGTGTGTGCTAAGACTCTGCTTCTTCCCCCAAAAATTCGCTCCCCCTTTCCATCTAATGCAACTGTGAAATCACCAGAGCAAGACGCAATAAATCTCTGCCTATAA
This sequence comes from Triturus cristatus, assembly GCF_964204655.1. Lineage (NCBI taxonomy): Eukaryota > Metazoa > Chordata > Amphibia > Caudata > Salamandridae > Triturus > Triturus cristatus. The sequence continues at coordinate 446,388,767 of NC_140588.1, forward strand.
TTCCTCTATGCACACAGAGTCATTTTTTCACATTAGTCCCAAAACGAAATTTCTTTGCCATTTTGAAAGCACACTTACTGCTCTTTTTTTTTCGGGCCAAGTGAAAATCACTTTTTACAATTGGAAATCACTTTTACAGACTGACACATTATAAAACCACTTTTTTTGATTTATTTAAATGCACATGTCCAAGCTGTTTTTTCAGACCACCACCATGTGTATTCTCTGTGACTGCCTACACTCCAGCAAGGGCAACCAGCCTTAGTGATGCTGAATGTATTTGCATTACAGACTTAAACCTGAAAACCCCACTCGCTTCTAAATACTGTGCATGACTATACATGGCAAGCACATGGGTGTGTGCTAAGACTCTGCTTCTTCCCCCAAAAATTCGCTCCCCCTTTCCATCTAATGCAACTGTGAAATCACCAGAGCAAGACGCAATAAATCTCTGCCTATAATTCTTCTATGCACACAGAGTCATGTTTTCACATTAGTCCCAAAACGAAATTTCTTTGCCAATTTGAAAGCACACTTACTGCTCTTTTTTTTTTCGGGGCAAGTGTAAATCACTTTTACAGACTGACACATTATGAAACCACCATGTGTAACTACAACAAAAACAATTCCCATTTCTATTATTCATTTCTTAAGTTACCACATACATCCCCTCTCAAACTGTAAACTCACCTTTAAAATTAGTTAGTTGTGAAAGAAATGTGACACTCAAACAGCAGATTATCAGAGCCAGGATCTCTGTTGTGTTCACCTCTCTCCTCTCAGCAGAACCAGATAATGGCAAACTTTCCCTCTATTTTTCCACACATATACATGTAAGTTTCAAATCTCAGTGCTTCCCCCTTTTTTTCAAATGTAATCACACATTTCTATTGGTTGAAAACCAACCCTTTTCCAAAAGTACCCTTCCCCCAACTTGACTTCTGCCTAGTACCCTTCCCCCAACTTGACTTCTGCCTGCTACCATAGCAACAGCTCATGGAACACTGCTGTGTAGAGTTAGGTCAGAAGTTCGACACACAATGTTTCAATTCCACAGAGCAAGAGTGCTTGACTTTTCAAACCTTACAGCAAATCCATAGTACTGTTCTTTGGTTACACATTTTTTTGTACCAATACAAAACATGCTTCTATTAATTTACACATACAGCCTAGTTTTTATTCTAGAATGGTATGAAACAGCCAATCAGTTCTTTTTGTTTTGAAAAAAATATGTATGCCTCCATTTCCAAACTGTCTTTCTTTTCATATTGCCATTCTACTGAAAGACACCTCCTGAGTGCATCCAGTTCTCCTTTGAAGATGTTCACAGTGTGGATTGTAGGGCACAGCTATGTCTTCTGGAGTGAAAAGTTTGCAGAGAAAACAGGTATGGTGAGAGACCTTGCTTTGCCAAATGTAGACATTAAATGGATTGGTCAGAGAGGGTTAAAGTGGCACCAATTGATGCCATTGGTGAAATCCTTCATTCAAATCCAACACCCTGACCTCATAATAGTGCACTGTGGTGGCAATGACCTAGGCACTTTGACTGGGGTAGGTCTGGAAATGCTTATGAAGGACACCTTTGCACAACTGTTTACACTTTTCCCTAAAACTGCCTTTGTGTTTTCCAACATATGCCAAAGGCAAAAATGGAACTGGTCCAATCATTTCTGTCCGCAGATTGACAAAGCAAGAAAGCACGTCAACAAATCTGTTTCTGCTTTCCTCCGTGACTATGGTATGGGTGCCATTTACCACAACAACTTGCGTTATGACATGCAAGACATTTATAGAGGAGATGGTGTGCACTTCAATGATGAAGGGAACAGAGTCTTCCTCTTGAACCTTAGACTCTGCATCGGTACTTACTTGTAGGTACCACTAAAAAAATGACTTCATAAACACAACAGCTCTTTTTAGAGCTCCCTAATTTCTAAACTCTTAAATCTGCTTTTCATTTATTTATTTTTATTTTTTTTACCGTACGCTTACCGTAAGCTTACGGTACGCGTACCCCGTGAGTTTTTTTAAAATCAAGAAATGTTTTTTTTGTACTTTTCTGTCCTTCTTTGACCCCCTTACAAATGTTAGGGGGTCTGTAACTCTCCTCATTGCCCCCTTTCCTTGTTTTCTCTGTTTTTTTTCTGAGTGAAACACACAAAATGGCGGCCGCCGCTTCCTGGTTTCGGCCGATTCGAATGTTTACTAAGATCTATGGGCCAATCAGAATCTCCTTCGCGCACGCCATGTTTCTTCCGTACGCTTACCGTAAGCTTACCGTACGCGTACCCCGTGATTTTTTTTAAAAATCAATAAATGTTTGTTTTGTACTTTACAGTCCTTCTTTGACCCCCTCACAAATGTAAGGGGGTCTGTAACTCTCCTCATTGCCCCCTTTTCTTGTTTTCACTCTTTTTTTTTCAGAGTGAAACACAGAAACTGGCGGCCGCCGCTTCCTGGTTTCGGCCGATTCGAATGTTTACTAAGATCTAAGAGCCAATCAGAATCGCGCTCGCGCACGCCACCGTACGCTTACCGTAAGCGTACGGTAAGCGTACCGTAAGCGGGCTCAGATATATATATTGATTTAAAGGCTATTTTCTCAGAATCTACTGAACAGATTTACACCAAACCTACAAAAGGCACTTCCTTGACCTAGGGACTACCTCTCTGCCAAATTTTGAGTAATTCTGTTCAGCCGTTCGGGCTGTAGCTCGTTCTAAAGGTCCTATGGAAAAATGCATGGGAAAAACGCGTTTTGGGACCCCCCTTTTATCTCAGCCCCCGCTTGACGGATCCCCCCGAGACTTTCAGGGTAGGAGCGGAGCGTAGCGCCCCACCTATTTTGAGAAATTCGCGAGGATTCGTCGACCGGCGCCAAAGTTATTCAAAATAGAATGTTGAGGTTTTCCTATGGAAACGTGGTCCTAACTATAACTACCTACTGGCGACCGCCAGTAGGTAATATATATATATATATATATATATATATTATATATATATATATATATATATATATTACCTACTATATATATATATATATATATATATATATATATATATTATATATATATATATATATATATATATATATTACCTACTGGCGGTAATATATATGGCGGTCGCCAGTAGGTAGTTATAGTTAGGACCACGTTTCCATAGGAAAACCTCAACATTCTATTTTGAATAACTTTGGCGCCGGTCGACGAATCCTCGCGAATTTCTCAAAATAGGTGGGGCGCTACGCTCCGCTCCTACCCTGAAAGTCTCGGGGGGATCCGTCAAGCGGGGGCTGAGATAAAAGGGGGGTCCCAAAACGCGTTTTTCCCATGCATTTTTCCATAGGACCTTTAGAACGAGCTACAGCCCGAACGGCTGAACAGAATTACTCAAAATTTGGCAGAGAGGTAGTCCCTAGGTCAAGGAAGTGCCTTTTGTAGGTTTGGTGTAAATCTGTTCAGTAGATTCTGAGAAAATAGCCTTTAAATCAATATATATATCTGAGCCCGCTTACGGTACGCTTACCGTACGCTTACGGTAAGCGTACGGTGGCGTGCGCGAGCGCGATTCTGATTGGCTCATAGATCTTAGTAAACATTCGAATCGGCCGAAACCAGGAAGCGGCGGCCGCCATTTTCTGTGTTTCACTCTGAAAAAAAAAGAGTGAAAACAAGAAAAGGGGGCAATGAGGAGAGTTACAGACCCCCTTACATTTGTGAGGGGGTCAAAGAAGGACTGTAAAGTACAAAACAAACATTTATTGATTTTTAAAAAAAATCACGGGGTACGCGTACGGTAAGCTTACGGTAAGCGTACGGAAGAAACATGGCGTGCGCGAAGGAGATTCTGATTGGCCCATAGATCTTAGTAAACATTCGAATCGGCCGAAACCAGGAAGCGGCGGCCGCCATTTTGTGTGTTTCACTCAGAAAAAAAACAGAGAAAACAAGGAAAGGGGGCAATGAGGAGAGTTACAGACCCCCTAACATTTGTAAGGGGGTCAAAGAAGGACAGAAAAGTACAAAAAAAACATTTCTTGATTTTAAAAAAAATCACGGGGTACGCGTACCGTAAGCTTACGGTAAGCGTACGGTAAAAAAAATAAAAATAAATAAATGAAAAGCAGATTTAAGAGTTTAGAAATTAGGGAGCTCTAAAAAGAGCTGTTGTGTTTATGAAGTCATTTTTTTAGTGGTACCTACAAGTAAGTACCGATGCAGAGTCTAAGGTTCAAGAGGAAGACTCTGTTCCCTTCATCATTGAAGTGCACACCATCTCCTCTATAAATGTCTTGCATGTCATAACGCAAGTTGTTGTGGTAAATGGCACCCATACCATAGTCACGGAGGAAAGCAGAAACAGATTTGTTGACGTGCTTTCTTGCTTTGTCAATCTGCGGACAGAAATGATTGGACCAGTTCCATTTTTGCCTTTGGCATATGTTGGAAAACACAAAGGCAGTTTTAGGGAAAAGTGTAAACAGTTGTGCAAAGGTGTCCTTCATAAGCATTTCCAGACCTACCCCAGTCAAAGTGCCTAGGTCATTGCCACCACAGTGCACTATTATGAGGTCAGGGTGTTGGATTTGAATGAAGGATTTCACCAATGGCATCCATTGGTGCCACTTTAACCCTCTCTGACCAATCCATTTAATGTCTACATTTGGCAAAGCAAGGTCTCTCACCATACCTGTTTTCTCTGCAAACTTTTCACTCCAGAAGACATAGCTGTGCCCTACAATCCACACTGTGAACATCTTCAAAGGAGAACTGGATGCACTCAGGAGGTGTCTTTCAGTAGAATGGCAATATGAAAAGAAAGACAGTTTGGAAATGGAGGCATACATATTTTTTTCATAACAAAAAGAACTGATTGGCTGTTTCATACCATTCTAGAATAAAAACTAGGCTGTATGTGTAAATTAATAGAAGCATGTTTTGTATTGGTACAAAAAAATGTGTAACCAAAGAACAGTACTATGGATTTGCTGTAAGGTTTGAAAAGTCAAGCACTCTTGCTCTGTGGAATTGAAACATTGTGTGTCGAACTTCTGACCTAACTCTACACAGCAGTGTTCCATGAGCTGTTGCTATGGTAGCAGGCAGAAGTCAAGTTGGGGGAAGGGTACTAGGCAGAAGTCAAGTTGGGGGAAGGGTACTTTTGGAAAAGGGTTGGTTTTCAACCAATAGAAATGTGTGATTACATTTGAAAAAAAGGGGGAAGCACTGAGATTTGAAACTTACATGTATATGTGTGGAAAAATAGAGGGAAAGTTTGCCATTATCTGGTTCTGCTGAGAGGAGAGAGGTGAACACAACAGAGATCCTGGCTCTGATAATCTGCTGTTTGAGTGTCACATTTCTTTCACAACTAACTAATTTTAAAGGTGAGTTTACAGTTTGAGAGGGGATGTATGTGGTAACTTAAGAAATGAATAATAGAAATGGGAATTGTTTTTGTTGTAGTTACACATGGTGGTTTCATAATGTGTCAGTCTGTAAAAGTGATTTACACTTGCCCCGAAAAAAAAAAGAGCAGTAAGTGTGCTTTCAAATTGGCAAAGAAATTTCGTTTTGGGACTAATGTGAAAACATGACTCTGTGTGCATAGAAGAATTATAGGCAGAGATTTATTGCGTCTTGCTCTGGTGATTTCACAGTTGCATTAGATGGAAAGGGGGAGCGAATTTTTGGGGGAAGAAGCAGAGTCTTAGCACACACCCATGTGCTTGCCATGTATAGTCATGCACAGTATTTAGAAGCGAGTGGGGTTTTCAGGTTTAAGTCTGTAATGCAAATACATTCAGCATCACTAAGGCTGGTTGCCCTTGCTGGAGTGTAGGCAGTCACAGAGAATACACATGGTGGTGGTCTGAAAAAACAGCTTGGACATGTGCATTTAAATAAATCAAAAAAAGTGGTTTTATAATGTGTCAGTCTGTAAAAGTGATTTCCAATTGTAAAAAGTGATTTTCACTTGGCCCGAAAAAAAAAGAGCAGTAAGTGTGCTTTCAAAATGGCAAAGAAATTTCGTTTTGGGACTAATGTGAAAAAATGACTCTGTGTGCATAGAGGAATTATAGGCAGAGATTTATTGCGTCTTGCTCTGGTGATTTCACAGTTGCATTAGATGGAAAGGGGGAGCGAATTTTTGGGGGAAGAAGCAGAATCTTAGCACACACCCATGTGCTTGCCATGTATAGTCATGCACAGTATTTAGAAGCGAGTGGGGTTTTCAGGTTTAAGTCTGTAATGCAAATACATTCAGCATCACTAAGGCTGGTTGCCCTTGCTGGAGTGTAGGCAGTCACAGAGAATACACATGGTGGTGGTCTGAAAAAACAGCTTGGACATGTGCATTTAAATAAATCAAAAAAAGTGGTTTTATAATGTGTCAGTCTGTAAAAGTGATTTCCAATTGTAAAAAGTGATTTTCACTTGGCCCGAAAAAAAAAGAGCAGTAAGTGTGCTTTCAAAATGGCAAAGAAATTTCGTTTTGGGACTAATGTGAAAAAATGACTCTGTGTGCATAGAGGAATTATAGGCAGAGATTTATTGCGTCTTGCTCTGGTGATTTCACAGTTGCATTAGATGGAAAGGGGGAGCGAATTTTTGGGGGAAGAAGCAGAGTCTTAGCACACACCCATGTGCTTGCCATGTATAGTCATGCACAGTATTTAGAAGCGAGTGGGGTTTTCAGGTTTAAGTCTGTAATGCAAATACATTCAGCATCACTAAGGCTGGTTGCCCTTGCTGGAGTGTAGGCAGTCACCGCGAATACACATGGTGGTGGTCTGAAAAAAACAGCTTGGACAAGTGCAATTAAATAAATTAAAAAAAAAGGTTTCATAATGTGTCAGTCTGTAAAAGTGATTTTCACTTGCCCCGAAAAAAAAAAGAGCAGTAAGTGTGCTTTAAAAATGGCAAAGAAATTTCGTTTTGGGAGTAATGTGAAAACATGACTCTGTGTGCATAGAGGAATTATAGGCAGAGATTTATTGCGTCTTGCTCTGGTGATTTCACAGTTGCATTAGATGGAAAGGGGGAGCGAATTTTTGGGGGAAGAAGCAGAGTCTTAGCACACACTCATGTGCTTGCCATGTATAGTCACGCACAGTATTTAGAAGCGAGTGGGGTTTTCAGGTTTAAGTCTGTAATGCAAATACATTCAGCATCACTAAGGCTGGTTGCCCTTGCTGGAGTGTAGGCAGTCACAGAGAATACACATGGTGGTGGTCTGAAAAAACAGCTTGGACATGTGCATTTAAATAAATCAAAAAAAGTGGTTTCATAATGTGTCAGTCTGTAAAAGTGATTTCCAATTGTAAAAAGTGATTTTCACTTGGCCCGAAAAAAAAAGAGCAGTAAGTGTGCTTTCAAAATGGCAAAGAAATTTCGTTTTGGGACTAATGTGAAAACATGACTCTGTGTGCATAGAGGAATTATAGGCAGAGATTTATTGCGTCTTGCTCTGGTGATTTCACAGTTGCATTAGATGGAAAGGGGGGCGAATTTTTGGGGGAAGAAGCAGAGTCTTAGCACACACCCATGTGCTTGCCATGTATAGTCATGCACAGTATTTAGAAGCGAGTGGGGTTTTCAGGTTTAAGTCTGTAATGCAAATACATTCAGCATCACTAAGGCTGGTTGCCCTTGCTGGAGTGTAGGCAGTCACAGAGAATACACATGGTGGTGGTCTGAAAAAACAGCTTGGACATGTGCAATTAAATAAATTAAAAAAAAAGGTTTCATAATGTGTCAGTCTGTAAAAGTGATTTTCACTTGCCCCGAAAAAAAAAAGAGCAGTAAGTGTGCTTTAAAAATGGCAAAGAAATTTCGTTTTGGGACTAATGTGAAAACATGACTCTGTGTGCATAGAGGAATTATAGGCAGAGATTTATTGCGTCTTGCTCTGGTGATTTCACAGTTGCATTAGATGGAAAGGGGGAGCGAATTTTTGGGGGAAGAAGCAGAGTCTTAGCACACACCCATGTGCTTGCCATGTATAGTCATGCACAGTATTTAGAAGCGAGTGGGGTTTTCAGGTTTAAGTCTGTAATGCAAATACATTCAGCATCACTAAGGCTGGTTGCCCTTGCTGGAGTGTAGGCAGTCACAGAGAATACACATGGTGGTGGTCTGAAAAAACAGCTTGGACATGTGCATTTAAATAAATCAAAAAAAGTGGTTTCATAATGTGTCAGTCTGTAAAAGTGATTTCCAATTGTAAAAAGTGATTTTCACTTGGCCCGAAAAAAAAAGAGCAGTAAGTGTGCTTTAAAAATGGCAAAGAAATTTCGTTTTGGGACTAATGTGAAAACATGACTCTGTGTGCATAGAGGAATTATAGGCAGAGATTTATTGCGTCTTGCTCTGGTGATTTCACAGTTGCATTAGATGGAAAGGGGGAGCGAATTTTTGGGGGAAGAAGCAGAGTCTTAGCACACACCCATGTGCTTGCCATGTATAGTTATGCACAGTATTTAGAAGCGAGTGGGGTTTTCAGGTTTAAGTCTGTAATGCAAATACATTCAGCATCACTAAGGCTGGTTGCCCTTGCTGGAGTGTAGGCAGTCACCGCGAATACACATGGTGGTGGTCTGAAAAAAACAGCTTGGACAAGTGCAATTAAATAAATTTAAAAAAAAGGTTTCATAATGTGTCAGTCTGTAAAAGTGATTTTCACTTGCCCCGAAAAAAAAAAGAGCAGTAAGTGTGCTTTAAAAATGGCAAAGAAATTTCGTTTTGGGACTAATGTGAAAACATGACTCTGTGTGCATAGAGGAATTATAGGCGGAGATTTATTGCGTCTTGCTCTGGTGATTTCACAGTTGCATTAGATGGAAAGGGGGAGTGAATTTTTGGGGGAAGAAGCAGAGTCTTAGCACACACCCATGTGCTTGCCGTGTATAGTCATGCACAGTATTTAGAAGCGAGTGGGGTTTTCAGGTTTCAGTCTGTAATGCAAATACATTGAGCTTCACTAAGGCTGGTTGCCCTTGCTGGAGTGTAGCACTCTGGACATGGGCTTTTTAAAAAATCTGAAAAGTGGTTTCATAATGTGACAGTTTGTAAAAGAGATTTTCACTTGCCCAAAAAAAAGAGCAGTTTGTGTGCATTCAAATTGGCAAAGAAATTTTGTTTTGTGACTATTGTGAAAAGAAATGTAGTAATATATTTAAATACAATAAAGGATTTTTTTTTAGTTTTTTTCAGGTATTGCTGAAGAACAGTGAACAAAATTTAAGATGCCTACAAAATCTCGAGTTCAAAAAACGCTAAAAAAAAAACTATATTTGAAGACAACTGGAGGACCAAAGTTAGTAGAAGATGCTCATGTTGGGAAAAAGAAAAAATCTTCTGGTAAGCAGAAAAAAGAATTTCTTAAAAAAATATTCAAAACAAAGAAAAATGTACAAAATGTCTGTCCTGGGAAGAATGTAACAAAACGAAGAGAACAGCAAAAAATTGAGAATTTAGTTAATGCAAATATACCTTCTGCAACTGAAAAGTTTTACATAAACAGAAAAACAGCGTTTAAAGAGATACGTAGAAAAATGTTTCAGAGAAGAGTTATGTCCAATTTGATAAAGGATGTGAAGAAATATAAGCAAAAGGCAAAATATTACAAGAGAAAAAAAGAAATTGAAGCCATTGCAGCAAAAGCATTAGAATTAAAAAGGAAACTATTCATATTAATTTTGAATAGGATGCGTACATTAGATAAAATGGTTAATGTACTGAAATCACAAAGCAAAAGCAAAAGAGTAGTGAACAGAACAAACTTTTGTAAAGTGTTTTTAGGAAAGTGGATGCATAGTTCAAGTAGTGAACCTTTTTTTAATGAAGAGAGCTATTTTCAAAGTAATAGTTTGCTGCATGCAGTTGACACCAGAGGTCGTTCATACGAAGTAAAAAATGGTTGCATAATGGAGAAGGAGATAATGGTTCCAAGAGATGAGGTACAAGTGATGGCAGATGAGGCAATGGGGAGACGTCCTAAAGCCCCAGTGTACACTTGGAATTGTAGTAGTATTTGCACTGTGCGTCAGGAATCTATTGACAGATTTCGAGAGTTTCTAAGAGAATATAGTAAAAAAAGTGTAAAACAGAAGATTAAGGTGCTTCAAAGTCTGGATCCATGCAGAGTGAGAGAGAATACTGGTTTGCAGGGTCATTCTCTGGCTTGTCTATCTAGAAAAGTGTGCAATAGTGTTTTCCATCATTTTAGGATGCTGGCTGTTCATCATACTGAAATGAGAAAGTTTGTGAGACGGTTGTATTTTGCCAAAAGTCCAGCAATAAAGTTAAATGAATTGAATAGGGCTCTGTTCCGAGGAACGGTATCAGATGTAGAGAAGGTTGTTGATGAAATTCAGTTTTGTTACTTTGGTCCTGAACAAAACAGTGCAGAGAAGGACACAGTAAATGAGGAAGAAGTGGAAGAGAATGTAGAACCTTCTGTAAGTAAGACATTTAATGATCACATAACAAAATTTGCAATAGTCTCTAATGAAAGACCAAGGTGCCGATCACGATCCGGCAAAAACCGGGTACGAACCGTCGGACGGAGCATAATCTCCGCCCGACGCGTACCCGGTCGTCAATTTTTACAAACAAGGAATTACGATTCGCACGGGTACACCATTACCGTACGATTCGTAAAAAAGCCCGACCGAACAAAAAACACCTACCAATGCGATCCGGGAAAGCGCCGACCTGACGTCGGGACGCTCGCAGCCAGCCATTCACGACCCAGGAATCACGATTCGCACCGACGTCACCCCGCACGGTGAATATTTTGCGGCAGACAAAAACTGCCGGGAAATCAGGACGACGCGAACAAGGACCACCAGTACGCGACGGACAGATGACGACGCGAACAAGGAGGACCAGTACGCGACGGACAGACATGGACCCGAACCTACGAGTCATCCCTGCCCTCATAGCAGTACACCTCCTCTACAGGTTACGCCGCAGACGCCGCAGAAGGTCAGAATAACTAAGGGAGGGGGGAAAGTGGGGTGGGGTGGGGGTGGCACGACCAGGGCAGGCCACAAAACAACCACATAAGTCACACACCACACATGGCCTGGACATACCTGACTCCCATGCCCTGGTCACCACGAGGGGGTGGGGGCGTGTCCTGATAAGCCAGCGACCGCCACAACGGAAGTCCGTCACCACGCGAACCGACAACACAACCAGACAGGTACGTCCCGTACCCACGCCTGAAGAGCGTGGGTACGAGTCGGACCACGCCCACACACGTCACCCCAACAATGGCGGGACGGATCGCACCCACGTGGCAAAGGGCTGGGTACGGGCCGCACAAACATCACATAGCGTGGGGACGGATATGTACGGACCCTACCCCCACCCCGTATGCAAGGAGCGTACCCCCCACCCCAACAGTGAAAGTACGACCCGTACCCCCACCCGCGTATGCATGGAGCGTACCCCCACCCCAACAGTGTAAGTTCGACCCGTACCCTCACCCGCGTATGCATGCAGCGTACCCCCCATGCCAACAGTGTAAGTACGACTCGAACCCCCACCCACGAATGCAAGGAGCATACCCCCCAGCCCAACAGTGTAAGTACGACCCGTACCCCCACCCGCGTATGCAAGGAGCGTACCCCCCATGCCAACAGTGTCAGTACGACCCGTACCCCCACCCGCGTATGCAAGGAGCGTACCCCCCATGCCAACAGTGTCAGTACGACCCGTACCCCCACCCGCGGACGTACGGAGCGTACCCCCACCCCAACAGTGTAAGTCCGACCCGTACCCTCACCCGCGTATGCATGGAGCGTACCCCCCATGCCAACAGTGGAAGTACGACTCGAACCCCCACCCACGAATGCAAGGAGCGTACCCCCCAGCCCAACAGTGTAAGTACGACCCGTACCCCCACCCGCAAATGCAAGGAGCGTACCCCCCAGCCCAACAGTGTAAGTACGACCCGTACCCCCACCCGCGAATGCAAGGAGCGTACCCCCCAGCCCAACAGTGAAAGTACGACCCGTACCCCCACCCGCGTATGCATGGAGCGTACCCCCACCCCAACAGTGTAAGTTCGACCCGTACCCTCACCCACGTATGCATGCAGCGTACCCCCCATGCCAACAGTGTAAGTACGACTCGAACCCCCACCCATGAATGCAAGGAGCGTACCCCCCAGCCCAACAGTGTAAGTACGACCCGTACCCCCACCCGCGTATGCAAGGAGCGTACCCCCCATGCCAACAGTGTCAGTACGACCCGTACCCCCACCCGCGGATGTACGGAGCGTACCCCCACCCCAACAGTGTAAGTCCGACCCGTACCCTCACCCGCGTATGCATGGAGCGAACCCCCCATGCCAACAGTGTAAGTACGACTCGAACCCCCACCCACGAATGCAAGGAGCGTACCCCCCAGCCCAACAGTGTAAGTACGACCCGTACCCCCACCCGCAAATGCAAGGAGCGTACCCCCCAGCCCAACAGTGTAAGTACGACCCGTACCCCCACCCGCGAATGCAAGGAGCGTACCCCCCAGCCCAACAGTGTAAGTACGACCCGTACCCCCACCCGCGAATGCAAGGAGCGTACCCCCCAGCCCAACAGTGCAAGTACGACCCGTACCCCCACCCGCGTATGCAAGGAGCGTACCCCCCATGCCAACAGTGTAAGAACGACCCGTACCCCCACCCGCGAATGCAAGGAGCGTACCCCCCAGCCCAACAGTGTAAGTACGACCCGTACCCCCACCCGCGGACGTACGGAGCGTACCCCCACCACACCAGTGTCAGTAGACTCGTACCCTCACCTCGAATGCATTGTGCGTACCCCCACCGTGTATGTGCCAAGCGCACATATCCTGAAATCGGAGGTGTGTGTGCAGAGTCCACCCAGCAGTGCCCTGACACAGGAGGGGTGGGTGTGGAGTCCTCCCAGCAGTGCCCTGAGACAGGAGGGGTGGGTGCCCATCACTCCCAGCAGTGCCCTGAGACAGGAGGGGTGGGTGTGGAGTCCTCCCAGCAGTGCCCTGACACAGGAGGGGTGTGTGCAGAGTCCTCCCAGCAGTGCCCTGAGACAGGAGGGGTGGGTGCCCATCACTCCCAGCAGTGCCCTGAGACAGGAGGGGTGGGTGTGGAGTCCTCCCAGCAGTGCCCTGAGACAGGAGGGGTGAGTGCAGAGTCCTCCCAGCAGTGCCCTGAGACAGGAGGGGTGGGTGTGGAGTCCTCCCAGCAGTGCCCTGACACAGGAGGGGTGGGTGCAGAGTCCTCCCAGCAGTGCCCTGACACAGGAGGGGTGGGTGCCTATCACTCCCAGCAGTGCCCTGAGACAGGAGGAGTGGGTGTGGAGTCCTCCCAGCAGTGCCCTGAGACAGGAGGGGTGGGTGCCCATCACTCCCAGCAGTGCCCTGAGACAGGAGGGGTGGGTGTGGAGTCCTCCCAGCAGTGCCCTGACACAGGAGGGGTGTGTGCAGAGTCCTCCCAGCAGTGCCCTGAGACAGGAGGGGTGGGTGCCCATCACTCCCAGCAGTGCCCTGAGACAGGAGGGGTGGGTGTGGAGTCCTCCCAGCAGTGCCCTGAGACAGGAGGGGTGAGTGCAGAGTCCTCCCAGCAGTGCCCTGAGACAGGAGGGGTGGGTGTGGAGTCCTCCCAGCAGTGCCCTGACACAGGAGGGGTGGGTGCAGAGTCCTCCCAGCAGTGCCCTGACACAGGAGGGGTGGGTGCCTATCACTCCCAGCAGTGCCCTGAGACAGGAGGGGTGGGTGTGGAGTCCTCCCAGCAGTGCCCTGAGACAGGAGGGGTGGGTGCCCATCACTCCCAGCAGTGCCCTGAGACAGGAGGGGTGGGTGTGGAGTCCTCCCAGCAGTGCCCTGACACAGGAGGGGTGTGTGCAGAGTCCTCCCAGCAGTGCCCTGACACAGGAGGGGTGGGTGTGGAGTCCTCCCAGCAGTGCCCTGAGACAGGAGGGGTGGGTGCAGAGTCCTCCCAGCAGTGCCCTGAGACAGGAGGGGTGGGTGTGGAGTCCTCCCAGCAGTGCCCTGACACAGGAGGGGTGGGTGCAGAGTCCTCCCAGCAGTGCCCTGAGACAGGAGGGGTGGGTGTGGAGTCCTCCCAGCAGTGCCCTGACACAGGAGGGGTGTAACACATGTGTGTGAGGCCAGAATTATCCACATGCATACTGGCTACAAGGGAACATGTCCCCATGAACTCATGTCAACAGACTCCACACACAAGTACAGTGATCACCAAGGATGCCACGATTGTCGCAGGTGGAGACATGGCCCTGCATGCATGGCCAAAGTAGAAGGGCTCCGTCACACACACAGCTCATGTAGACACAGCTCTGCGCTAAACATTGGGAACACCCTGCAGGGAAGAAAGCTGGGTACACAGAGGAAGGAATACACCCTGGGACAAGTGCACCATGCAGTAACTGCTTACATGAACAAAGAAAGTTAGCCAACACCTTGTGATGGCACACAGATCACAGGGTCCCACCAATGAGCAGTACACTACTACATATCCCACACACCCAAACCCTTACACACCACCCAAAACCATGTAGCAGCCCCACCAACACCAATACCAGCATAGCAGTAGTGTGATAATGAAAACAAAATTAAGCTTTATTCAGCATGAGCACAATGTCCGTGGATTGCAGGCAGTTCAATCTTCACAAAGCCCATAGGGCAGTCAATGATTCTCAGCTGGATGGGGGACACAGTGGGATGCGTGTCCCCTACCTTGCCTGCACAGTCAAATGGCATCGTCTTCCACACTGGTGAGGGCATCGGGGGGGGGGGGAAGCAACAGGCACCGCAGGGACATCAGGGCAAAGGGGCGGCGTTGTGGGTGCAGGGATGGAGGACTCCACCACAGGGGGTGGGTCAGTGCCAAAGGCGGAGGCCAGGATGGCACTACACACCTTTGCAAGGTCATCCAGGGAGTCCCCTGCACCCGAAGGGACCTCAGGCCCCAAGGAGGGGGGGGGTCAGAGGGATGGGTCGCAGCGCCACCGGGGGAGGGTGGAGACAGGGGGGGAGACTCAACCACCCTGACCGGGGACCTCCTTGACCGCTTGCGTGGTGGTGTAACTGTGGGGCTCAGGGACAGAGCGGCCATGAAGGAGTCCTTGGGGGAGATGTGGCCAGGAGAGCTGAGGGGAGGGGATTTGGAGGGAGTGGACTGGGTGGAATGCGGACTCCCACTATGGCTGCGTGTCACACGTTTGCCCCCCGACCCAGTGGGTGTGCCTACCTCACCCTGTGTGTGCGTGTCAGGAGGAGTGCGGTGGACCTTCCCTGCTGGTGTGGTGCCCGTGTCCGTTGATGTGGGTGCATGCCGACGTCTGGGTGTACGTGTGACAGGCATGGGAGTGGGAAGTGGGGATGGGGCAGGGGTAGGTGGGGGGAGGTCGCGCTGCAGGAGACCCACTGCTGCAGTCAGTGTGGAGTCGATGGACCTCAGCAAGTTGCGTTGGTCAGCCTGCGATGAATGAATGCCCTCCAAGAAAGCCTCGATGTTGGTGAGGGTTTTGCCGTGGGCATGGAGGACATTAAGGATCGCAGCCTGACCAACCTGCAGTTGCCGCTGGATGTCCACAGACTCTGCATTGGCGGCAGCAGTGGAGACAGGGGCAGGGGGTGCGGTGCCTGGCAGGAAGGAGACATGCTGTGACCGGGCACGCTGGGAAGGGACACGAGCAAGTGGGAGGCGGCTGGTGGAAACTGAGGGGGCGGTGCGAGGTGTTGTTCCGCTGTCAGCTGCTGGTGCAGCCTCCGCCCACTCGGAGACATCGTCCCCGGACCTGTCAGCTTCGTAGTCTGATGTGCCAGTCGACAGGTCCTCGGCCACACTCTCCTCCGCCTCTGTCCCACTCGATGTGCCAGACCCGATGTCACGGCTGGCACTGGTGCTCGGTCCCTCCGCCTGGTCTGTGTCCATGTCTCCCTCTGTGTCCCCCGACGATGCTGTGGGCAGGGTGGAGAGACAGAAATTATTCAGACACCTGTACACATCTGTCACATGAGTCCAATCTACATAGGTAACATTGCATGGCCTGAAAAGGAAGATCCCTAACATCTACTGAACAGGGTACCGATGTAGGGCATGAAACACACAGTTGGTTGAGCCATCATGCCACTGAAATACCATGGAGAGCATGAGACAATAGCTAAACACAGGAAAAGGAGTCTGACATAGCACCCAGGCCCTGGGGACAATCCAGCACTGCATCTGCACCACACAGCGTTGGCGAAAATACCGATGACCAGGGACCATATCCATGAACTTGAGACACATGCTGCATAGGTAATGCTGAAAACATGCACAACATGACTCGGTCACTGCACATTGCGTGTGTGTCCAGGCACATCACACACTGCCCAGACCCAGCAAGTGGTAATCAGGATTTAACACATAGGCATTGCCCGCCCCAACAAGACCCTACACGAGGCAAATTGTTGAGACACAGGTGGCACCAACATCTCATAGTCTGGGTGATACACACAGGGGCAGGCAAAAAGCAAGATTGGACGCCAAACAGCCAAGGTGCGCCTGTACAAATAATGAGGTACCAGTGCCCATCCTCAGATGAGTATAACAAGACACACAGGCACTGGCAACTGTGAGTATGAAGAAGGACAATCAGGTCAGGCTGCACAGTGGACACCTGTACAAAATAGCACGTCTATATACATGGTGACAGGGGACAATGGCACAGAGCACAACTTACGCTGTAGACACTGACAGTGGCCACGTTTATGATGACACATACACCACTGAGGAAAAGGTGCCCCAGGGGACAGTAGTGGGCACGCAACTACATGCTACTGAATGGTAATGACTGCAACACACGTCACCATCCCTGCACTATGTGTATCGCACACTCATGCACATCATGTCACAGGCCACTACATAGGACATGCGCGCTGTAAGGCATGACACATGAGAGACCAACTCCCATGTCTGGAGTCAGCATCAGTGCCAACTGACATGGAACCCACATGCAGTGAACTTGACAGTGCACAGGCAAGGTCCCACAACCTGTTACACACCACCCCCACACATGATGCTACAGACATTGTTTCCGTGGACAAAGCGCCAGCCTACATTACCCTGTGAAGGAGTGACTACACACAGACCAGGGAACACATTGCAAGGAGGGGAAGGGTGGCAGGGGCACAGCGCTATACTGGGGCAAACAGGATCTGCACAGCACCCTTAAACCCTGCCAGTGGATTCATGCTACTGTGCCCTTACAAATGCCGGTGACACACAACAAACACACATGTACCTACCCCCTTCCGGCTGCTGCATCGCCTGTAAGCGCCTCTCCAGGTCTGGAAAGACCACCGGCAGCACACGCCTGTGGAGGTGGCTCAGACGGCGGCGGCCGCGGTTCTTGTGGCTCTCAGGTGAGTCCCCCAGCAGGAGCCGTGCAATCCTCCGCGTCCAGCACCGGATATCCTGCCAGCGTTTCCTCACCTGGGGCAGGCTCCGCCTCCGACCATCCACACCCCTCACGGCACTGACGGCGGTCAGCCAGATCTGCTCCTTGGCAGTGGCGCCTACCTGTGAGGAGGAACAAGTGACACCACATCAATACACCAGCCACATGTCACAGAGAGACATATGGGTACAAATTAGCTGGTTACAACAAGGCATGTCATGCAGCCAACGCATTGCACCTTTGTCATAGGGACATCATCCCCTGGTGAGGGAAAAAGCACTGCGTGCCACAGTGGGTACACAGGTGGAATGATGGCAATGTCACAATCAATGATCAAGGCTCACACTGTGCATCACACCCACCCCTCCTGTCTCAGGGCACTGCTGGGAGTGATAGGCCCCCACCCCTCCTGTCTCAGGGCACTGCTGGGAGGACTCTGCACACACCCCTCCTGTCTCAGGGCACTGCTGGGAGGACTCTGCACCCACCCCTCCTGTGTCAGGGCACTGCTGGGAGGACTCCACACCCACCCCTCCTGTGTCAGGGCACTGCTGGGAGGACTCCACACCCACCCCTCCTGTGTCAGGGCACTGCTGGGAGGACTCTGCACCCACCCCTCCTGTCTCAGGGCACTGCTGGGAGGACTCTGCACCCACCCCTCCTGTGTCAGGGCACTGCTGGGAGACATCAGGCACCCCCCCCCTGGGACCCCCCCGACAGTACATGGCATGTGTGTTACACCTGGACGCAATGGCAGAAGTCACAGTCACCACATAGGGACAGTCTGTGGCAGTGGCCTATGCACTCACCTGATAACCTGGTCGCCCATACAGCATGGAGTACTGTGGGAGGATCACATCCAGCAGAGCCATGTTCTCCTCCAGGGTGAATGGCTGTGTCCTCTCCACAGCCCTTGACATGGTTCCAGGGAATCAGTAGCAGCAGCTGGGTCGACGAATGCAAAGATGTGCAGGCAAGTGCTCCCTCATGGGACCTGGCTGCCTTATATGTGCCCTTCTGCCCAGTCTCATGCACAGGAGTACAGAGAGATTGGTCACTCACATTTGCATCCTATGTTTCCACCAATCCCTTCAAACCTAGCAGTCTGTGGGTTCTCTATCGGTTTCATTCTCCTGCATGATGTCAGCCCCACAAACACATTGCAACAAAGTAGACAAATCCCAACTGACTTCTGCTGTGCACCTTCCAGAACAATTTCGAATTTTGAACTTGGTCTCCATGACAACCAGCATGCATGTAGGCCTTAATACTTGTCCCCTATGTAATTTGGAGCATCACACACAGGTACGGTGCGTGTGGGGGCCCTAGGGCACCCCAAATGCATGGCAACGGCCCGTACATGCATGCATACGCTCTCCATCACTTTTGGTCTGCACGCGTATGCGTACCCGTAGTGGTACGGACCGTACACTCGCATCTACGCTCTCCATCACTATGGGTCTGCACGCGTATGCGTACTCGTAGTGATAGTGAGCGTAGATGTGAGTGTACGGTCCGTACCACTACGGGTACGCATACGCGTGCAGACCCATAGTGATAGTGAGCGTAGATGTGAGTGTACGGTCCGTACCACTACGGGTACGCATACGCGTGCAGACCCATAGTGATAGTGAGCGTAGATGTGAGTGTACGGTCCGTACCACTACGGGTACGCATACGCGTGCAGACCCATAGTGATAGTGAGCGTAGATGCGAGTGTACGGTCCGTACCACTACGGGTACGCATACGCGTGCAGACCCATAGTGATAGAGAGCGTAGATGTGAGTGTACGGTCCGTACCACTACGGGTACGCATACGCATGCAGACCCATAGTGATAGTGAGCGTAGATGCGAGTGTACGGTCCGTACCACTACGGGTACGCATACGCGTGCAGACCCATAGTGATAGTGAGCGTAGATGTGAGTGTACGGTCCGTACCACTACGGGTACGCATACGCGTGCAGACCCATAGTGATAGTGAGCGTAGATGCGAGTGTACGGTCCGTACCACTACGGGTACGCATACGCGTGCAGACCCATAGTGATAGAGAGCGTAGATGTGAGTGTACGGTCCGTACCACTACGGGTACGCATACGCGTGCAGACCCATAGTGATAGTGAGCGTAGATGCGAGTGTACGGTCCGTACCACTACGGGTACGCATACGCGTGCAGACCCATAGTGATAGAGAGCGTAGATGTGAGTGTACGGTCCGTACCACTACGGGTACGCATACGCGTGCAGACCCATAGTGATAGTGAGCGTAGATGTGAGTGTACGGTCCGTACCACTACGGGTACGCATACGCGTGCAGACCCATAGTGATAGTGAGCGTAGATGTGAGTGTACGGTCCGTACCACTACGGGTACGCATACGCGTGCAGACCCATAGTGATAGAGAGCGTAGATGTGAGTGTACGGTCCGTACCACTACGGGTACGCATACGCGTGCAGACCCATAGTGATAGTGAGCGTAGATGTGAGTGTACGGTCCGTACCACTACGGGTACGCATACGCGTGCAGACCCATAGTGATAGAGAGCGTAGATGTGAGTGTACGGTCCGTACCACTACGGGTACGCATACGCATGCAGACCCATAGTGATAGGGCCGTACACTCGCATCTACGCTCTCTATCACTATGGGTCTGCACGCGTATGCGTACTCGTAGTGGTACGGACCGTACACTCGCATCTACGCTCGCCATCACGATGGGTACACATACGGCAGCACTCCCACAGTGATTTGGGAACATGCACAGGCCCTCTCAGCAGTAGTACGGCGGATTTTACACATCACTGTGGTGATAGGCGACACACATGTGGGAATAGGGCGGACATACTTGTCCATGGATGGACATACTTGTCCAGGAATGGACATCAAGGCATCGTCCGTGCATTACCACATGTGTGGGGCACAGGTGTCACAGGCTGTGATGTGGAACATGCCTCCTGAGTGGAGAAGGCACCAGATGTATGATGAGATGTGTACATGTGTACTGTGTGAGGGTGCAATGTGTGCCAGGCATGCCCTTGACTCCTTTGACATGTGTGCATGTGGGACTGCGCACTTGGGGTGAGCGTCACTGGCATGGCACGGGCACCAACACACGGAAGTGTCCCATGATGCCCGGTACAGGGGTCATGACACATGACTTATCACTACCCACAGTGCACAATGTGACTATGCCATATATGTGTCCGGGATTTACATCAGGTTGATGTTGTAGCACCCTCAAAAGCTGCAGCCGTTGCAGCAACCAACATGTGGCTGTGTGTAGATTGTCATTGCACACTGTTCCCAACACCATGCCACATGTGTTCTCGGATGTGAGGTGCACATGTATGCAAGGGACACGGAGTAGCGTGACAAGGCCATGTCAGCAAACTCACAAGGAATGTGTGGTGAGTCATGACATGTGCACCTTCATGGCAAGGTGTGTGGGCTGGACTAGTGTAATGTCATGTGACCTGTGGCTCAAGTGTTCCGCTGCCAGTCTCTGCAATCGGCATCACACTTCTGCTGATGTGTGGGTGTATGTCACTCCTGTCTTGCGTCGGGCAGTGCACTTGCACTGGGACACAGCTATTTCCATGGCGTGGCATGGGGAGGTTCTCAATCACCGTGTGTAGCTGGGTCTTGGAAGGAGTGTCACCTTGCATCCATACGTGTCCTGGGCATGTAGCACATGCCTGACTCCCTATGTGGCATGTGTGTATTGCCAGATTTACATGTGCTCAGTAGACATGAGTTGTTCTCGTAGTGCACTCACTCTTCCTTGTCACTTCCAAATTACTGCAGAGCGCCTCCTGTTGCCCGAAGAATTCCAGACTTGGCCACCATGCAGGAGAATGACAGGATCCGGCTCTACCGCTTCACCCAACCGTTGATTCTGGAGCTGACGGCGAGACTGGCACCACACCTGCAACCGCAGCACAGGTATCCTACGGCACTGACACCCCAGCTGAAGGTAATGGCTGCCCTACATTTCCTTGCCACGGGTACCTTCCAAAATACCATAGCTCATGTTGGTGGCATGTCCCAGAGCATGTTCAGCGGTGTGCTGCATGATTTCTTGGAGGCCATGTTGATTCACCTGGATGACTTCATCAAGTTCCCAACCCCTGAACAGATGACTGAGGTCAAGCGTGGTTTCTATGCCCTGGGAGGGATGCCCCATGTCATTGGGTCCATAGATGGGACACATGTAGGTTTGGTACCACCACACGCACGGGAGGTGGCGTACCGCAATCGGAAGCACTACCACTCCATCAATGCCCTTGTGGTGTGTCTGTCCAACATGGTGATTTCACATGTCTGTGCTCGTTTCCCAGGATCAGCACACGATGCCTACATCATGAGGCGTAGCGGGATGCCTGATATGATGATGCAGCTGCGCAACGAACGAGCATGTGTTGTTGGTGGGTACAGTCTGTCTGTCCTGTATTCTGTTTGGCCGAGCAGCACTACCGCTTTGCCAGTTCTAACGATATCCATGTGCTTTCCATTTAGGGGACGCTGGCTATCCCAACATGCCTTGGCTGCTGACACCTCTCCGCAACCCCATCACGCCGGCCCAGCTCCGCTACAACACCGCCCATGGCCGGACAAGGCGAGTGATAGAGAGGACGTTTGGCATGCTGAAGAGCCGATTCCGGTGCCTCCACAAGACCGGCGGCGCACTCCCATATGCCCCGGCAAAGGTTTGCAAGATCTTCATGGTCTGCTGCATGCTGCACAACATGGCAGTTGAAAGAGCTGTGCCACTCATCCTGAATCAACATGACGAGGACCATCCACCCGTGGAGGACGAAGGTCTTGGCAATGGGGCTAGTGATGTGGAGGATGTGGAGCCGCAAGAGGACATCCGGACTCGGCTCATACGCGACTTCTTTGCTTAGTGGTGAGTACCAGTGTCTGAGTGTGCACGCCTTGGTCCCCGTGTGGCATGTGTTGTGATGCGTGTCTCCACCTGCATGTATGGCACGTGAGTCAGAGGTGTGCGTGGGTGTGTCACTGGAGTGATGGTGGCAGTGATGGTAGTATTTCCCCACTCATAATTGTGACCTAGCATTTTTTCATCCATACATGTGTCGAGTCAATGCACATGCAAGTGGCTGTGCTTTTTGTGGCTGACTTCTTGTGTGTCTCTCTTCCCCAGGTACCTGCGCATGCCGTCTTCTGGTTGCATTGTTGTGGCACTGCTATTCCTCATGGACATGGCATCGTGGGCTGACTCAGCGTTACAGGCACGGACACGTTTGGAAGTCTCCATGGGGTAAGGGATGCATCTGGGGTGTATTGGGTGTGGCAGTTGTTCACGATGTGTGCACACTGCCCCGGTCGGGGTGTGGTTCCTCTGCAGACATGTGGCATCCCCATGGGACACAACATGCAGCTGGGTACACCTGAATAGATGGGCTGCCTGGTTGTCAGTCATCAGTGATGGGATAGTGGATTGTGATGAAGGCATCAATGTGTGTGACACTGCCCTCGGACACATACGGTTAACATTGTCTTGACATTGCGTGGGACTTCCACATCAGCGGATGTATGGTGTATGGCAGTCTCTCCGTGAGCAGCTGTGGGTATTTAGCTGTTAGCCGACACTTGTGTGCCAGTTCCATGGCTATCACGCATTTGTGCTGCAGAAGGGGGGTGCCAGTGTTTGAGCCACATGTTACTCCACATGATGTGTTCATGTGTACTTCAAGTTGCCTCTGCAATCCCAAAAACATGACTATTAAAGGTGTCCCTATGCCTCCAAGGTGCCTCTTCTCAGTCAATGCTGGTGTGTTGGCACGGTGCATCCTGCATGTCTGGCATGGTATTCCCTGATTGTGGCTATGTGTCAATGTGTCGAGTGGCAAGATGCAAGCTGTGTGTGTGTGCTGAGACTGTGTATTGGGCATGAAGTCCATGACTGTGTGGGTAGTGTGACATGTGCCATCCCCATGCATCCAACGTTGTCCAGGCCCCCATTCTCTGCATCCACCGGACTCAAGCTTGCAGGACATGGTTCTGCCACCTGTCTACACGTACCTGGGTGCCCCCCAGGACACGGGCCAGGATCCCTGACCTCTGCGCATGACTGTTGCTGTACTCAATGTGTCTGTCAGCACGGTTGTTCGGCCACCCCCTCAGCTGGTTCTGACCATCACGGGTGTGTATGGTGCTCCATGTCTGTCTTGCCTAATAAACTGTGACCCATGTGTCCTGTGCCAGACTCAGGCCCCAGGGTGTGGATGGTTGAAGTGAACAGATGACTCAGGCATGTTTAGACTGTACAAGACACATGTTAGGTGATAATGATACCAGCAGGCATCTACTCTTAATAGTGTGATTTATTATTGGGGGGGGGGGACAAAGTGAGGGGCTTTCCGGGATTAGGGAATCCAAAGTTCAGTAGGGGAGTTGGTGTCCTTGCCATAGGAAATCCTCAGAGTCCATGCCACAGTCTTTGTCAACATTGGTCAGCCAGTGACCAGCAGGGCCATGTGGCAGAGAATGTCTCTTGATGCTGTGATGCTGTTGCTCCTGTGGGCCAGGTGCCAGGCCAGGTGTCCTGGGAGATGGTGATGTAGCAGCCACCCTCACGGTCCTTTCCGTGGACGACCCTGCGGGGAACCTCAGCAGCAGGCCGTGACGACGTCTGGGATGCTCCGTCGGATGTTTCCTCCTCCTCCTCATGATCCCTCCCTGTGGGTGGTGATGTTCTCCGCCTTCTGGCACAGGGAGGGTCGGCCATGGTGTCGGCCATCCGACGGAGTTCAGCGTGAATCCCCTGGGACGCCGTCACTTGCTGAGCCTGTCTGTCCTCCATCCTCCGTTGGTGTAGCTGTAGACAGGCTATTAGCTCCGCATGTTGCTGGGCCTGCTGGACCTTGATCCCCTCGAGGACGGACACAACCTGGGCCATGCCCGTGGTGTCCTGCCGGTATGAGTCCAGGATGTTACGGACATGGGAGAATACCGGATCCCCAGCCAACTGGTCAGGCTCGTGCCTCCGCCGTCCTCCACTCCCACCACCCCTGCCCACTTGCGTCTGGCCTGCACTTGTGGGCACATGGGGTCTCCGGGACCCCTGAGGGGTGGCATTGGCGTTGTCGCCTGCCTCCTCCTGGGTGCCCGGGACACCGTGTCCTTCCTGGCGAGCCTGGCTGCATTGTGGTGTTGGGGCAGGGATCCTGGGTGTCTCCTGGGATGTGGCATGAGTGGGGGTGGTGGTTGGCACGGTTGTACCTGACGCAGGTGCTGCAGGTGGTTGGACACCAGAGGGGCCAGGTCGGTCGGGGTCGTCCGCAGAGTGGTGAGAGTGGTCGCTGCCGGTGGGATCGGTCTCCTGCAGATCCGGGTCCTGTGAGTGTTCCCCCCCAGTGTTGGGGGGTGCAGCACGACGTTGACCTGTGTGTGAGAGAGAAAATGTTAATTTTGATCCATGCAACATCCATGTTTCATCCGTTACAAAGTTGGCACATTTCCTCTTGGAATTAGGATCTGTCTTGCATTCCACTCACAGTGCACTTGTGCATGTGTGTGTCCCTTGGGCACCAATTTGGCCCCTTTAACTATGTGTGGCACAGTCTTACTTGCTGCGTCAAGTGTGACTGCAGTCAGCAGTGGAGTGTGCATGTGTGCCGAGCTATGCATTTGCACCTTCCTTGTAGCACTGTACATGTGCACATGGAGTGGATCCACACACTTATATGATGCAGGTGGCTGTCCTTGTGCTCGTGTACAGGTTGTGACATGGCCCTGCGTTTTGCCATGATGAAGAGGGGGGGTTCTGGCACTGGCCACCCTTGTCTACATGCACGCAGTCCACCTGCTGACGAGCAGACATTCCCACACACCACAGGACTGATTTGCTCTCCCTGTGTCTCCCTCCTTCTCTGTCCCCCTCTCCCTCCCTCTCTGTCCCCCTCTCCCTCCCTCTGTGTGTCAGCCTCCTCCCTGTGTCCATCTTCCTGTGTCTCCCTCCCTCTCTGTCCCCCTCTCCCTCCCTCTCTGTCCCCCTCTCCCTCCCTCTGTGTGTCAGCCTCCTCCCTCTGTCCGTCTCCCTCCCTCTCAGTCCCCCTCTCCCTCCCTCTGTGTGTCAGCCTCCTCCCTGTGTCCATCTTCCTGTGTCTCCCTCCCTCTCTGTCCCCCTCTCCCTCCCTCTCTGTCCCCCTCTCCCTCCCTCTGTGTGTCAGCCTCCTCCCTCTGTCCGTCTCCCTCCCTCTCAGTCCCCCTCTCCCTCCCTCTGTGTGTCAGCCTCCTCCCTCTGTCCGTCTCCCTCCCTCTCAGTCCCCCTCTCCCTCCCTCTCTGTCCCCCTCTCCCTCCCTCTCTGTCCCCCTCTCCCTCCCTCTCTGTCCCCCTCTCCCTCCCTCTGTGTGTCAGCCTCCTCCCTCTGTCCGTCTCCCTCCCTCTCAGTCCCCCTCTCCCTCCCTCTGTGTCCCCCTCTCCCTCCCTCTCTGTCCCCCTCTCCCTCCCTCTCTGTCCCCCTCTCCCTCCCTCTGTGTCCCCCTCTCCCTCCCTCTCTGTCCCCCTCTCCCTCCCTCTGTGTGTCAGCCTCCTCCCTCTGTCCGTCTCCCTCCCTCTCAGTCCCCCTCTCCCTCCCTCTGTGTCCCCCTCTCCCTCCCTCTCTGTTCCCCTCTCCCTCCCTCTGTGTGTCAGCCTCCTCCCTCTGTCCATCTTCCTGTGTCTCCCTCCCTCTCTGTCCCCCTCTCCCTCCCTCTCTGTCCCCCTCTCCCTCCCTCTGTGTGTCAGCCTCCTCCCTCTGTCCGTCTCCCTCCCTCTCAGTCCCCCTCTCCCTCCCTCTGTGTCCCCCTCTCCCTCCCTCCGTGTGTCACCCTCTGTCACCTTGGCCCAGCTTCCTGGGCACACACTGTTAGCAGATCTTTGAGTGGCCCTTGGCCTGTTGATGTGAGTTTGTTTCTGATCTCCAGGCACCCATTTTGTCTGCTGTGTGTCTGTGCGCTGCTGCTGTGGTGGTGTGTGCTGCCACTCTTTCACACTGTTGGCTGTTCATTAGCTGCTGGCATGTGCAAAACAGTGCCTTCACCCCCATGTGTTGATGCAAGGCGTCCGCCATTTGCTGGCAAGTCATTCCTGTGTTGGGACACAGTGTTTGTCTGGCTGTGACCTAGGCCATATGGGCAGAGGGCATTGTTGTCTGCTTTGGAGTCGCACTATGTGATTCTTGGTGCCCAGCCTCCCGCCATCCGGGTTACCGTGTCATGTGTTGTTGTCTTCTGTGGCCTGTGACTTGACATTGTCCAGCTGGGTGCATGGGGCATGGTGGCAGCAGTGGCATGTGCCTGCTCATGGAGTGTGGTTGAGTAATGCGATGGCTTGTGGTGGTTGCGTGCCTGTTATTAATTTTGGTTGTGGTTGCAGTTCCCCCCATGTGAGGTGCGTTGTTTGTGTACTCACCCGGGTCTCGGAGTCCTTCTACTCCTTCAACTGCCTCCACCGGCAGTATGGCCATCACCCTCTCCTCCCAGGGATGGTACTGTACGGCTCTGCGGGAGGGCCCTCCTCCGGTGGCGTTGGCCTGGTCGTGTTCCTCCTGTCTCTTGGCTCTGACCCTCCTCCGCAGATCGTACCACCTGTTCTGGCAATCCTGCTTGGTCCTCCTGGTGTCCGCAACAGCATTCACAGCATCGACGATGGTCTGCCACATGGCTGTTTTGGCTGCCTGGCTGGTGCTTCTGACCAATGTTCCAAAGATCTGTGGCTCGACTCTGAGGATTTGATCAACAAGGACCTCCAACTCTCGGTGACTGAACTTTGGATTCTTGGTAGTGGGCATGGTGAGGGGTGTGGGTGGGGATGGTGTGGGTGTGGGGGGGGGTGTGGATGTTGGGGGGGGTGTGGATGGTTGTGTGTGTGTGTGAATGTGATGAGAGGGTGTTTGTGAGGGTGGTCGTGTGAAGGTGTGCAAGTGTAAGATGTGGTGTCGCTTGTAGTCTGGTTCTGTGGTGTCTGGCAGCAGTGGGTCTGTTGCAAAGGCTCATGGTTTGTGTGTGTGGGCCCTTTTCATTGGTCCATGGGTGGGTGTGGCAGTGTTTGAATTTTGGGTGGGTGTGTTATAAGGAGTGGTGGTGTATTGGGCCTCTGTTTGTTTTTGACAGTTGCAGGTCAGTGATTGTGTTATTTTAGTGGTTGTTGGCCATGTTTAGTGGCTGTGTGCCTTTCGAATGGTGTATTGTTGAGTTGTTTTGTTTTGTCCTTGTTGTGTACGTGCGTTTTGAGCGTGTGTACGGTGTGTACATGGGCCATTTGGTTGTACGATTTTGTCCTTGTGTGTGGCTTTGTAAGACTCGTACATGCGGTTGTGATGTTGGGGCATGGGGTGCGCTCCGTACTTAGGAGGTTGTGTTGGGGGTGCGCCAGGAACGTACTGGGGTGGGGGTACGACTGGAACGTACTGGGGTGTGGGTACGACTGGTACGTACTGGGGTGTGGGTAGACGGGGCTATGACACGTCCTGG
Organism: Triturus cristatus; assembly: GCF_964204655.1. Taxonomy (NCBI): domain Eukaryota; kingdom Metazoa; phylum Chordata; class Amphibia; order Caudata; family Salamandridae; genus Triturus; species Triturus cristatus. Next base: position 446,416,701 of record NC_140588.1, read on the forward strand.
GGTGGGGGTGTGGCTCGCACGTACTGGGGTGTAGGTACACGGGGGGTACGACACGTACTGGGGTGGGGGGGTGTACATGGACGGTGGTACGACACGTACTGGGGTGGGGGGGTGTACATTGACGGTGGTACGACACGTACTGGGGTGGGGGGGTGTACATTGACGGTGGTACGACACGTACTGGGGTGGGGGGGTGTACATTGACGGTGGTAGGACACGTACTGGGGTGGGGGTACGACTGGAACGTACTGGGGTGTGGGTAGACGGGGCTATGACACGTCCTGGGGTGGGGGTGTGGCTCGCACGTACTGGGGTGTAGGTACACGGGGGGTACGACACGTACAGGGGTGGGGGGGTGTACATGGACGGTGGTACGACACGTACTGGGGTGGGGGGGTGTACATTGACGGTGGTACGACACGTACTGGGGTGGGGGGGTGTACATTGACGGTGGTACGACACGTACTGGGGTGGGAGTACGACTGGAACGTACTGGGGTGTGGGTAGACGGGGCTATGACACGTCCTGGGGTGGGGGTGTGGCTTGAACGTACTGGGGTGTAGGTACACGGGGGGTACGACACGTACTGGGTGTGGGTACGACTGGAACGTACTGGGGTGTGGGTAGACGGGGCTATGACACGTCCTGGGGTGGGGGTGTGGCTCGCACGTACTGGGGTGTAGGTACACGGGGGTACGACACGTACTGGGGTGGGGGTACGACTGGAACGTACTGGGGTGTGGGTAGACGGGGCTATGACACGTCCTGGGGTGGGGGTGTGGCTCGCACGTACTGGGGTGTAGGTACACGGGGGGTACGACACGTACTGGGGTGGGGGTACGACTGGAACGTACTGGGGTGTGGGTAGACGGGGCTATGACACGTCCTGGGGTGGGGGTGTGGCTCGCACGTACTGGGGTGTAGGTACACGGGGGGTACGACACGTACTGGGGTGGGGGTACGACTGGAACGTACTGGGGTGTAGGTAGACGGGGCTATGACACGTCCTGGGGTGGGGGTGTGGCTCGCACGTACTGGGGTGTAGGTACACGGGGGGTACGACACGTACAGGGGTGGGGGGGTGTACATGGACGGTGGTACGACACGTACTGGGGTGGGGGGGTGTACATTGACGGTGGTACGACACGTACTGGGGTGGGAGTACGACTGGAACGTACTGGGGTGTGGGTAGACGGGGCTATGACACGTCCTGGGGTGGGGGTGTGGCTTGAACGTACTGGGGTGTAGGTACACGGGGGGTACGACACGTACTGGGTGTGGGTACGACTGGAACGTACTGGGGTGTGGGTAGACGGGGCTATGACACGTCCTGGGGTGGGGGTGTGGCTCGCACGTACTGGGGTGTAGGTACACGGGGGGTACGACACGTACTGGGGTGGGGGTACGACTGGAACGTACTGGGGTGTGGGTAGACGGGGCTATGACACGTCCTGGGGTGGGGGTGTGGCTCGCACGTACTGGGGTGTAGGTACACGGGGGGTACGACACGTACTGGGGTGGGGGTACGACTGGAACGTACTGGGGTGTGGGTAGACGGGGCTATGACACGTCCTGGGGTGGGGGTGTGGCTCGCACGTACTGGGGTGTAGGTACACGGGGGGTACGACACGTACTGGGGTGGGGGTACGACTGGAACGTACTGGGGTGTGGGTAGACGGGGCTATGACACGTCCTGGGGTGGGGGTGTGGCTCGCACGTACTGGGGTGTAGGTACACGGGGGGTACGACACGTATAGGGGTGGGGGGGTGTACATGGACGGTGGTACGACACGTACTGGGGTGGGGGGGTGTACATTGACGGTGGTACGACACGTACTGGGGTGGGAGTACAACTGGAACGTACTGGGGTGTGGGTAGACGGGGCTATGACACGTCCTGGGGTGGGGGTGTGGCTTGAACGTACTGGGGTGTAGGTACACGGGGGGTACGACACGTACTGGGTGTGGGTACGACTGGAACGTACTGGGGTGTGGGTAGACGGGGCTATGACACGTCCTGGGGTGGGGGTGTGGCTCGCACGTACTGGGGTGTAGGTACACGGGGGGTACGACACGTACTGGGGTGGGGGTACGACTGGAACGTACTGGGGTGTGGGTAGACGGGGCTATGACACGTCCTGGGGTGGGGGTGTGGCTCGCACGTACTGGGTTGTAGGTACACGGGGGGTACGACACGTACAGGGGTGGGGGGGTGTACATGGACGGTGGTACGACACGTACTGGGGTGGGGGGGTGTACATTGACGGTGGTACGACACGTACTGGGGTGGGGGGGTGTACATTGACGGTGGTACGACACGTACTGGGGTGGGAGTACGACTGGAACGTACTGGGGTGTGGGTAGACGGGGCTATGACACGTCCTGGGGTGGGGGTGTGGCTTGAACGTACTGGGGTGTAGGTACACGGGGGGTACGACACGTACTGGGTGTGGGTACGACTGGAACGTACTGGGGTGTGGGTAGACGGGGCTATGACACGTCCTGGGGTGGGGGGGTGGCTCGCACGTACTGGGGTGTAGGTACACGGGGGTACGACACGTACTGGGTGTGGGTACGACTGGAACGTACTGGGGTGTGGGTAGACGAAGCTATGACACGTCCTGGGGTGGGGGTGTGGCTCGCACGTACTGGGGTGTAGGTACACGGGGGGTACGACACGTACTGGGGTGGGGGTACGACTGGAACGTACTGGGGTGTGGGTAGACGGGGCTATGACACGTCCTGGGGTGGGGGTGTGGCTCGCATGTACTGGGGTGTAGGTACACGGGGGGTACGACACGTACTGGGTGGGGGTACGACTGGAACGTACTGGGGTGTGGGTAGACGGGGCTATGACACGTCCTGGGGTGGGGGTGTGGCTCGCACGTACTGGGGTGTAGGTACACGGGGGTACGACACGTACTGGGGTGGGGGTACGACTGGAACGTACTGGGGTGTGGGTAGACGGGGCTATGACACGTCCTGGGGTGGGGGTTCGACTTGAACGTACTGGGGTGTACCTAGACGGGTGGGGGTATACATATACGGGGGGTACGTGTCGGACGTACGGGGGCTGGGGGGAGTGTTGGGCGCGTATGCGGGCACATGTCTCCATGGTTGCTGTAGGAGTTCGGTGCGGACGGTGTTTTTTCCATACGGTTGTTACCTCGGACGCACGGGAGGGATCGTGATTCCTAGGTCGGACTTGGTTTTTCACGTTTGTATGGTAAATCGTCCGAGGACGTGTCGGACACATTTTCCGACCCGGGGACGTGTGGGGAATGATTCCCAGTGCGGTTCGTATGGACTTTTTACCATGCGAATCGTGATTGCCAGTTCGTACGGCACTTGTACGATTCGTACGGTAAAAAGACCCGATACGAGTCGCACGGGGACATTTTTTACCGGATCGTGATCGGCACCCAAATGTTACTTGTATTTGTTGCCGCAGAACTCATTATAGAAAACAAACTAGGAATGTTGATCTCTACAGAAAGAGTGAAAATGAAGATAATTATAAGTGGATGGATTTTGCCACATATATATTTCTTGAAAATTGTTTTGAATTGGGTGAAGATCAGCGTATTTGTAAATACTGTTACAACAAGTTAGAGGAAAATAGAATGCCGACCAGAGCTGTACATAATAATTTAGAATTGGATGCTATTCCTGCTGAACTTTCTGAATTAAATACATATGAGTCTATACTCATTCAATGTGTTCATCCGTTCCAGACCATAGTACGTATGGAGCCCAAAACTGGTAAATTACCTCCTTCAGATTTACTGAGAGGTTTAAAAGGTAGAGTGGTGTATTTGCCCTTGGATTTGAAAAAAATATGGAAACTATTGATGCGGATACTTTGGAAACTGAACCATTAATTATTCTGGTTAATGGTGTACCTACAAAGAATAAGAAGATTTGGCAGGAGCTGGTAGATGTGCGGAAAGTACAAAGAGCAAATTTGTATTTGAAAAAAAATAACAAATGGTATGAATCAATTTATATAGAAGAAGAAGAAGAAGACGAAGATTTTCAAGAAGACACAGAAACACCAACTGGACAAATTGAAAAAGTGAACAAGACAAAGGAAGAAGAAATTTATGAACATTTTAGCATACATCCTCTTCATTCGAAAGAAGTTATGGGAGACAATATTGATCTCTTTCAGATGAAGAAAGCAAAAGGAACTCCCGTGAGTGTATGGGAGGAGAGCTTGGAAGCTCGATGTTTTCCCCAGCTGTTTCCTACGGGAAAAGGAGGACGATACGATGAACGTCCAGAACAGATTCCAGCTTCAGAGTATCGGACTACAAGACTATATGCTGAAGATCCCAGATTTCGACAAAGTATTCCTTATTTGTTTCATCTTTTATTTGAAAGCGACTTGTCTGCACTGTCTTATGCAGTAAATCACATTTTAAAAAGTGGAGTACATTTACAAAATGTGTCTGCTAAGGATTTTATGGAGAAAGTGCAGCACCGAGATGATCATTTGGAAACACAACTGATCAATCTGATGGCTTGTCAGCGTGGGACAAATGAATATTGGTACCGACGCCATGGTGAACTAAAATGCATGTTACGCAATTTAGGAACACCAACATGGTTCCTTACCCTAAGCTGTGCCGAGTACGCTTGGGATGATTTACTGGATTTTCTACGAGAGGCCAATTCAAACATTAAAAACATCGAATACAAGACAGCAGGAGAACTGTGCTCATTGGATCCGGTTAATGTTTGCAGATATTTCAATCATAGATTTGAGGCTATGATGTCCTTCATCTGCAATAAAAAAAATCCACCCCTTGGAGAAGTAGTGGATTTCTTTTGGAGAAAAGAGTACCAGGCAAGAGGTGCTCCTCATATTCATATGCTGTTGTGGATCAAGGATGCCCCAAAGTTTGGAACAGATACTGATGAAGCAGTGTTATCTTACATTGAAGAATATGCAACATGTGGTATACCAAAAAGCACAGAAGAGAACAAGTTAAAGGAGCAAGTTTTACGTTTCCAAAGTCATCGGTGTGGAAAATACTGTCGACGGAAATACAAGAGCAAAGAAAAATACTACACTAAATGTCGATTTGGATTTCCTAGACCTGTTCTTTCAAATGGAAGAGTAAACAGTTTTATGTCAGCTGTGAGACATACTATCACAAGAAAATCACCTAAGAATACCTACAACCTTAAAAGAAAAGAAGAATCAAAAAATATAAATGACTACAACCCAGTCATTTTATCCATGTGGAACGCTAACATGGATATACAGTATGTAGCTGACAATTCCATTGCTGTTGCACGATATGTAACGTCTTACATTACGAAATCAGAAAAAACAGAATTGAAGGAAATGTGGGAAGAGATTTCTCACGAGAAGACTGTCAGTAAGAAGCTGTACAGTTTCAGTTTGAAGATGTTATCGCATCGAGAAATTGGATCCTACGAATGTTCAGATAGGTTATCTTCTGCAAGTCTCTACTCGAAGTCAAGAAGAATAATTTGGGCAAGTTTAGGCCTTGCAGCAATGAGAAATCGGGTACTGAAATCTGTTGGAGAAATTGAATATTTGGCCGAGAATGACCCAGAAAGTACAGATATATTGAAAACAAACATGTTGGACACATATTATCCCAAGAGAAGTCATCATCTGGAGAACATGTGTCTCTATGAAGTGTTGCAGAACTACATTTATTCACGGAAAGCTGCAGAAGACATTAATAATGGAAAATATAAAGTTGTTGGTGAAGAAGGATGTTTGGTGAAGCAAACCAAAGGAAGTTTGATAAATCACCGGAAGCTGAGTTGCGACACTACCGACAAGAAAGAATTTTACTACTTGGCTCTTTTACAGTTGTTTAAACCATGGCGTACAGAGGATGAACTACTGGGAGAATTTCAAAGCTATGAGGATTCATTTAATGCTTGCAAAGACAGCATACAATGCAATACATTCACAACTTATCTGCAAATGTTAAATGAAGAAATTGAACAGGAAACTACAATTGCAGCAGAAATAGCTAGAGACAGTTCTCAGGACAGCCAAAGTTCAGGAACACACAGTCAAGATCCCCTAGGACAACCAATCGTTGAAAATGAAGCATCAATAGCCATGAATGAAGTGGAAACAGCTATGAATCAAGCTCAAGAAGAATTTATAGACTTAGAAAATTTGGAAAGACAACTGAATCAAGAGCAGCAACAAATTTATGAAGAGATCAAAAACAAAATTGATCACGGATTTCTACATGTAAAAAAAGAGTGCTCATGCACATCATTTCATCCAATCAGGATGTATGTAAGCGGACAAGCTGGCACTGGAAAAAGTTTCCTAATTAAAGTCATCAGAAGCTACCTAAAGCAAAAAACGGATTCTACTTTGTCTTGTGTGGTTACTGCTCCAACTGGGTTAGCAGCATATAACATAAAAGGAATCACCTTACATCGTTTGCTAATGTTACCAGTGGAGCATGAGAACAAAATACAATTCAACAAGCTAACTGGAGAAGCATCCTTGGAAGTTTCACGAGTATTGAAGAAGATGCAAGTTCTCATTATTGATGAGGTGAGCATGGTATCAAACTTAATGCTTGCCTTTGTGCATTTAAGAATGCAGCAAATTTTGAAGACAGACTATGACGTGTTATTTGGTGGAAAACACGTCATAGTTTTTGGAGATCTTTTGCAACTTACTCCAGTTAAAGGACAACCAGTGTTTAATACTGTGACACATGAAGACACGAAGAAGTCATTGGGAAGTATCGGTAATACAAATATTTGGTCCTTCTTTGAGTACAAGGAACTTACAACTAATATGAGGCAAGCAAACGATGAAGAATATGGAAGTATTCTGAAAGATATCAGGATTGGACTACTCACAGAAGCTGGCAAAAAAGCATTACAGACTCGGCTGCTACATAATTTATGTCCAAAGGAAGAAATAGTTGCAGAGAAGATATACAAGAACATTGCAGAAAACAAAAGTGTCATCTGCTTAATGCCTACTCTACGTGAATGCTCAATATTCAATGAGGAGCTTTTGAAATTGGAAAAGGAAGAGATCAGGAAATTGGAAGCAGTGGACAAAATTGAGGATGGAAGAATTACTGTCACAGTAACAGGCAAACTGAAAAATAAATTGGACTCACTAGAGAAGAACATCTCCAAAACAGCTGGATTAGAAAAAAATCTATATGTTTGCATGAACTGTAGAGTGTTTTTAAGGAGAAATTTGGATGTTGAGAAAGGTTTAGTTAATGGAGCGATGGGAAGAGTTGTGGGTTTTATTAATTATCAGAAAAAAGAAGGAATTGAATGTTTAAAAATAAAATTTGATCAGATAGATGAAGTTAAAGATATTTGTCGTTGTACAGTTCGTTTTATGCTTGTGAAAGACTTATATGTACGTAGGAAGCAGTTTCCGTTTTCTCTAGCATATGCTGTAACTATTCACAAGTCTCAAGGATTGACTGTAGATTGTGCATTTGTGAACATTGGTTCAACTGTGTTCAAAGAAGGTATGGCATATGTTGCTTTGTCACGAGTCAAAACATTATCAGGTTTATTCATGATAGACTTTGAAGAATCAAAAGTTAGTGCTGATACAAATTGTGTAAAGGAGTATAATAGATTAAGAAGAAGCTATGCTCCTCATTTAGGTCAGTATCCTGTGTTGGAGAAACGTGTAGTTTCTCGTAAAAGAAAAAATGAGAATATCTGTAGTGAAGATGTAGAGAAGAGGAAAAAAAAGAGGAGTGATGTAATTGCAAGCAAAAAGAAAAAGGAAAATGAAGAACAGGTTGTAGGATGTCATTTTGAAAATAGCTCTGGTGTCAACTGCTACGCAAATGTAGTGCTGAATGTTGCATTTTATCTGGAAAGTTTGCAAGAGCAGATAATAGTAAATCAGGGAAAAAGATTCTGTTCAGAGCTGAGTCTCCTTTTTCAAAAGTTGAGTAAAGATAAAACTCAAATAGAAAGTGCTACTGACATTAGAAAACTTTTAGATGTATGTTCAGGACGAACACAGTTTTCTCAAAATGAACAGCAAGATGCACATGAATTTTTGATGTATTTTCTTCAGGTAGTGGAAGAAGAAGGAGTTCCCATTGACATTTTTTTTGGTCTCTCTTATAAATGGGAACATAGTTGTGATAATTGTTATAATATATGTGGCTCTATTGTTGATAATGAAAGGTTTATTTATTTGACATTGCCAGAGAGTAAAACAGTCACTTTTGCAAAATTAGTTAAAGATGCTAATCATAGCATGAAATGTGGTGAGTGTAATTCTGACATGTTTTCAACATTAATTTTAAAGGAATACGGACAGTATGTAATTTTAATGATGCAACGATGTAGAGCTGATGGTTCAAAATTGGATACTTTAATAAAGAAGTTTACAGGACAGCAATTATCAATTTCAGGAAAAACTTTTGTAACTGTTGCAATAATTTTCCATGATGGACCTACTGTTACTTCTGGACATTACACAGTTTATCTAAAATGTGAAAAAGGCTGGACACTGTGTAATGATTCCCAATTGATTTTCAAACAACGTTTGCCTTTTGATTTAGCAAATTCCTATCTAATCTTCCTGAAACCTAAATTTTAGAGAGACTTGGCAAGATCTGGACAAAATAATTTTACCATTTTACTGGATTACCATTGCAATTTTGTAAAAAAAAGATTTTTAAAATTATCATTTGGCCTAATGGAAAGATAACCAATTGTAATGTGGACTTTTTTAATTTTTAATGCAATTTTGAAAAACCAATAATTTAGAGATTATCGGTAACTTCTGCACATTTTAAATTTTGGAATGTTATTGGACTGCCATTGGAAATTTTTTCAAAAATGATTTAAAAAATTACTATTTGGCCATGTGGAAAAGTAACCAATTCTATTGTGGACTAAATAAATTATTCAAAAAATTTTCGTGAACCAAAATGTTACAGAGAATCGGTGAGATCTGGACAAATTAAACTTTAGAATTTTATTGGATTTCCGTTGGAAATTTATTCCAAAAAAAAAATTAAAATTACTATTTGGCCTAAAGGAAATGAAATCAGATGTATTTTGGAGTTATTTGAGATATAATATTGTGATTATAGTTCTGAAACAAACATATCAGACGGTATTTTAAAGAAATAAGTATTGGTATTAGATGATATTTTTTTACAATATTATGCATTTCTATAATGTTAAGTTTAATTAAAAAAAGAATCAGGGCTTTTTTAATACAATCTTTGTGATTGGTATTTTTTTTTGCCCGCTGTAAAATGATGAATGCAATTGCTTTCACAATTTATAGTGAAATGCAATATATTCTGAAAACAGCAAAAATAAGGCAAAAAGATTTTTTGGTAAAAAATGTAAATATGTGTACTGTATTATAAAATGTTTAAAAAATATTAATACTTTTTTCTTTTTTCCAGATAGATATAGAAAATTTTCGAAAACTACAAACATTTTTAAAACTATTTTTAAAAAAAAGAAATGAATAAATATTTTTTCAGTGAGTATGGTAAGTCAATAATAATAATTGTAGTCTCTCAAGGACAATGTAATGTGATAAATGATTTTTAGTGTTTTTTAAAAAAAAAAAAAAAAAGTACGCGCACCGTACGCGTACGGTAAAAAAAAATAAAAAAAAAGTTTTTAAAAACATATGTAAAAAAAAGATGAAAGATAAGGTTGGCTCTTAAAAGAACCGTTGTGTTCATGCAGGGACAGAGGAAAGGAAGCATGGGAAAATTATTCAAAGCGACAAATGTGCTGATCTATTTTGTTGTTCACTAGGGAAACACTGGTCTCCCTATGGCAAATTAGATCTTTACAAAATGTGCAATGAATATCAACCTTCCGAAATCGAGGGTTCATTTCCAGAGGGCCAGCAAAAGGAGATTCTCCCCCCACAGATGAAGGGCTCACCTGACCTACAGAAAAAGGAGTAAGCCCTGCAGGTGATGGTCCAGGCTGAGCTGCTGTGGATGTACTGGCTCGTCTTTCTGAAGAGTTACCTCCAAAAAGATGACCATGTGTCCTTCTGTGTACATCCTGGAGGTGTCTCTTCATGGTGTGATTCCCAAAGGAATACTTCCTGTTAGGATTACCTCTAGAAAGTACACGCTGACACAGCTTGCAAGTAACTAAGGGTGCATTCACCTTTTGCTGGCCTTCTGGAAAAGTAAAATAATCCCAAACATAAGAAGGCTTTTGTTTCCTCGATCTCTGCCTCAAGACAGTGCTGCTAGTGCTAGCCTCACTCTCAGAAGAGCTCTGCTGTTCTGCCATCGTATCCCAAAGACAAACCAGCTCCTTCTCCCAAGGGATCACAAGCAGAAATGAGGGGAATGGGTGTGGAGTAGGAGAGTTCTAGAACTGAAAGTAGTTTCAACCAATCAAAAGTTGTGTTTCAAGATCACATGACCTACCGTACGCTTACGGTACGCTTACGGTACGCTTACGGCAAAAAGTACGCGTGCGCGTAAAAAAGACACGCGCTTGCGCGCATGCGCATAACAGTCACTCCCCGGCACTTCCGCGTAACGTGCGCGTGTGGCGTAAGCGCGCACGCGTCCCACGCGCAGTACGCGCGGCTACGCAAAGTGCGTAACTATACGCAAGCAGCGTAGACAGATTACGGACGTTGCGTAAACCGTACGCTTACCGTGGGCTTACGGTACGCGTACCAAAAAAAAATAAAAAAAAAAAAAAAGAACTGGAAATAAATTTTACATGTTTATTTTAAAAAATATATTAAAAAAAAATATTTAATGATTTTAAAAATTAAAGCATAGTCTTTATTAAAGGTAAGTAAATTAAATTAAAAATATGTTTGAAAAAATTGAAGAATAAAAAAAAAATTAGCATTTAAAAAACCTTGCAAATTCACTGAAAAAACCATGGGTTTCACACACGTTATAGTTAGGAATTAGCATTTAAAAAACCTTTGAAATTCAGTGAAAAAACCATAGGTTTCACACACGTTATAGTTAGGAATTAGCATTTAAAAAACCTTAGAAATTCAGTGAAAAAACCATAGGTTTCACACATGTTATAGTTAGCTGGACATTTTACTCGTAAAAAACCAATGAAATTGCCCCGTTATAGTTAGTTCAGCTAACTATAACTCTCGCGCCCGCAATGCACTGCTGATGACGTCACATATTACATCACTCATGACATGGTCAGTGACATCACTCATGACATCACTGATGACATCTCAAATGACATCACTGATGACATCACTGATGACATCATCCTTGTGATAGAGTGGCAGACCTCCTCTTCCCCTAATATAACCTTTGACACACACATTCAAAAATAGAAACTACAATGTTCAAAACAATGGACATACCAATACCAGTTAAAACAACCTTTTCAGTAATTCTAAGATCCACATACACATCCACTCATTCACCAACAGTCCAATTCAGTCACTCATACATGTACTCACTCATCATATGTACTCATACACCTATACATCCTGTTACACAATGCCACTCATCCATAGAGTTACTCACACACATAGTCACTCATGCTAACAAAGAATCAAACATACATTTACTTGCATATACAGTTATACACACACCACCACACTTACTTCTACGGAAACTTACACATACTTAGTCTTTTAAACAATCACTTATAGAAACCACACTTATTCATACAAGAACTCTTTCAATCTCTCACTCTCACATATACTCACATATATACACCAATAGTCACATATACTAGTTTAAAACATATGTAGTTACTCATAAAGACACTATTGAGACAGTCATTCACTCAATAACACATCCATGCACACACTCATCCACCCATACAGTCCTGCACACATGCTGTGTTCAACACATACAAACAGTGAGTCACTCATTCATACACCTATGCACTACGTAATACCCCCCACCGAACCCTGCAGACACTCAGACTGATACTCAAAAAACCAACTAATAACCTATATAGACACCCATGTATCTACTCACCAACCCATGCAGCCACTTATACACAAAGTGAGAGACTGATACAGATATATACATATTTAAACATTACTCACTAAAACATGTATTCACTATGATACACTTAATCAGTCAGTTAAACAATCAATTTTTCAAAAACAAATCATCCATTTAGACACTTATATACCCATTTATTCTTCCATTGACCTTGAGATATACATATATAAAACATATTTAATTTTCAGAAAAACCCACATTCACTGGATGATGTCATCAGTGATGTCATCAGTGATGTCATTTGAGATGTCATCAGTGATGTCATGAGTGATGTCACTGACCATGTCATGAGTGATGTAATATGTGACGTCATCAGCAGTGCATTGCGGGCGAGCGAGTTATAGTTAGCTGAACTAACTATAACGGGGCAATTTCATTGGTTTTTTACGAGTAAAATGTCCAGCTAACTATAACATGTGTGAAACCTATGGTTTTTTCACTGAATTTCTAAGGTTTTTTAAATGCTAATTCCTAACTATAACGTGTGTGAAACCTATGGTTTTTTCACTGAATATATATATATATATATATATTCAGAAGAATTCCACAACTGCATCCAGTAAGGAACACTCGCACTCCAAGGCTCGTTGTTTTGAAAAGGTTTAATGGCGACGCGTTTCGAGCAAACGCTCTTCTTCACTGGCCACAAAAAACACAAATCACTCGTCCACCATTTCTAGTGAAAACCAAACATAAAGAACCAATTATTCTCCAAAAGTCCAAGCATGATAACAGAAATAGGACTTACATACAAAATAGGTTTTTTTATATGTATAAATTACCGAGAGAAAACATGTGTGTTTTTCATTGCTTTCTAACGCAAGTGCAAAGATTCTAACAAGAGAGTGTACAGTTTTTGGTTTCAAATTAAGAAATTTCCAAATGTCATGTAGCCAAGTGGCCTGAAAACACTCTTCAAATTTCAAACCCAAATTAAATAGCAATATGGTCCGAAATAAGAAAAAAAAAAAAAAACATCAGAGTGATATGAGAAATTTAGAAAATAAATTTGATACAGGTTTATAGAAGCAACAAGGTATGGCAGGGGATATCCCACCAGTAACCGCAAACCTGAAAGTACCTATCAGGACTGCATAATTTATATTTTGTTAACTACACAAACTTAATATTTGTATTCAGACCCATCCTGGGTTTATTATTTTCATATTAGCCCTGTTAAATTATTATATTACACAAATCTAAGCGGAGTGGGTTTTGTCACCCACTAGCAGCTTATCCAATGTGAACAAACAGTTCCTCATCTTCATTAAGGCCAAAAGGATTCTTACACTCGAGAAGAATGATATACTGTGACTCCAGAATTCTCAACTGTTTTTCACGATCTCCCCCTCTGGGGTTTGCCGGCACCCTGTCAATGCCAAAAAATGAAAAACAATTAACATCCTTATTATGATATTTCAACCAGTGCCTAGCAGTTGAATAATTCAAATCTACATTTTTTATCGCTCTGAGATGTTCAAGAATGCGTTTTTTCACAGGAAAAATTGTACTCCCAATGTACAGTTTTGCACATGGGCATCTGATAGCATACACACAATAGTCAGAAAGGCAATTCATAAATTTCTTAATAATACCAGTCTGCCCTGTTGGTAAAGGGTAAGTTTTAACATTTTTACTAGTACTACAAGCTTTGCATTTACCGCATTTAAAAAAGCCTTTTTGTTGTTGTATCCAAGTCATTTTCTTGCTCAGTCCAAAATAACTTCTCACAAGCATATCCTGTAAGGAACGTGCTTTGCGGTAAGTTATTTGTGGATGTGGGTGAACACTTGCACCCACCACTGGATCATTTTTAATCAGGTGCCAGTGTTTATTGAGAGTATTACTGACAGCTTTTGCTGCCACATTGAATGAAGTAATCATCCTGACATTATTCCCCACCTGATCAGGAACAGGCCTCTTTATCAGTAAGGTAGTTCTCTTCAATTTAGAAACTTTTTCTTTAGCACTTAAGAAGACATCTTCGGGATAACCCCTCTCACAGAACCTGTGTAACATTGTTTCCTGTTCTTTTACAAAGCTATTTTCGGAACTGCAATTCCGTTTGGCCTGTAATAACTCCCCATAGGGGATACTCCACTTGAGTTTTGGGGGATGATGACTCCTAGCATGGAGAATGCTGTTCCCAGCAGTGGACTTTCTGAACAGGCTGGTTGTTAAAACCCCCTCCTCAACCCTGACTCGTACATCAAGAAAGTCCATCTCGTCCTGAGCAACTTTATGTGTAAAACGGAGGTTCACATTGTTATTATTAAAGATCACAAATAATTCATCAAGATCTGATTTGGGACCACCCCAAATTAGAAAGATATCATCAATGAACCTAGTGTAAAAGACAATATTTTTTGTCAAAAAATCATTCTCATCCGTCCACAAAAGTTGCTCCTCCCACCAGCCCATCATCATGCAAGCATAGCTCGGCGCAAAGCAACTTCCCATCGCCGTGCCAACCTCTTGCTTGAACCATTGATCCTCAAAAAGAAAAAAGTTGTTTTCCAGACAAAATGTCAGCATGTCCAAAAGCATATTAGTTTGATCATACAAAAAGATAGATCTGTCCCTGAAAAAGTGTTTGCATGCTTGTACCCCGTCAAAATGTTTTATACAGGTGTACAACGACACCACATCAATTGTTACAAGCCAGAAATTCTCCTGCCACAGTATGCCTTCTATTTTGTTAATAAAATCTGTGCTGTCCCTGCAGTATGACGGGAGGGTCAAAACATAGGGTGAAAGGAAGGAATCTAAAAACATATAGGTATTTTCAAGAAGACTGCCCTTCGCAGAGACAATTGGTCTACCTGGGGGGGTGGTTTGGTTCTTGTGGACCTTTGGTAGCATATAGAAACACGGTGCTACTGGATGTTTCACATATAGAAATCTATATTCACTTTCCTCAAGTAAGCCCTTCCTCCTCCATTCCTCAAGCTTGCTATAGTAAATCGTCCCTGCCAGACAATAGTCCTCTTTGTTTGATTTGACATAATTGCCAGAGGAAGCCAATTGTGTGTAAGCTTCCTGTCTGTATAAATTAATGTCCCATAGGACCACATTGCCCCCTTTATCCGAGGGTTTGATTACAAAACCCGGATCACTGTTGAGGGAACATAATGCCTGTCGTTGTTCTGGGGTTAAGTTGTACGCATGTTTATTTTTGGTGGTGTGCCAGACCCGCATTAAGTCCCTGATGACTACCTCATGGAAAGTATCAAGGGAATCATGTGGAGTATTTGGGTTGAAAGTGGACCTTGGTCTAAATTTAGTGGAAACTTTCCCTGATAATTCAAGACCCATTTCCTCCAGCAAACTTCGTTCATCCCTCTCACCAGTTTCCCCACTAGATAACTCAAGTGCGGCTGCCATACCTTCTATGTCTGCTAGACAAAGATTTTTAAACACCGGTGTCCCGGTATCACCACCACTGGTGTCATTTTCTAAAACACGTTTTTTCTTTTGCATATACAACTTTAACAATTTCAATTTACGAACAAAAAGAAACAGATCAATTCGGGTTTTAGTGTAATCAAAGTTTGCCGTTGGACAAAAAGTCAAACCAAGTTCAAGCAATGACCTTTCTGCTTCAGTTAAAATATGGGAGGATAAGTTCAATACTGTCAAATTTTTCTCACCCATTATTTCTGTTTCGATTGCCGTGTTTGTCTCCCATGCGGCATTGCCTCCTTTACGTTTCCTTCCCCCTCTCCTTGTTTTCTTCCTCTTGCGCTTGTGCCTCTTCCTCTTCCTCTGCCCCTTCTGCGTACTGTCTCTGGGGGTCGAGATCTCAAAGTCATATTCGTTTGTAAAAAACGATACTCCTCAAAAGGCCTAAACGTGGGTGGTTCATCACCTGTGATTTCGGGCAACTCCTCCAAATCCGAGTAAATGTCAGATCCTGATTCTGATGTAAGTACTTCTGGTTCTTTTCTAAACTTCCCCAGCTGTTTAAACTGCTTAATTGCGCCATCATATCTTCTGCCAAATGTTAAAATTCTTCCACTGGCATAATCATATTTGTCTCTCAAAAATTTACGTTTTTTCTTAAATTTAATTTCCTCCTCATATTTATCCAATCTGGCTTCCATTTGATCAAGTGCACTTTTAATTTCATCCTGTGCATCATGTTTGTCTATATATATATTATCGCCAGTAGATAGTTATAGTTAGGACCGTGTTTCCATAGGAAATCCGCGACATTCTATTTTGAATAACTTTGGCGCCGATTGACGAATCCTCGCGAAATTTTCAAAATAGGTGGGGCGCTCCGCTCCTACCCTGAAAGTCTCGGGGGGATTCGTCAAGTGGGGGCTGAGAAAAAGGGGGGGTCCCAAAACGTGTTTTCCCCATGCATTTTTCCATAGGACCTTTAGTCCAAGCTACAGCCCGAACGGCTGAACACAATTACTTGAAATTTGGCAGAGAGGTAGTCCTCAGGTCAGGGATGTGCCCTTTGCAGGTCTGGTGTAAATCTGGTCAGTATTTCCTGAGAAAATAGCATTTAAATCAATATATATATATCTATAGGCGCTCCGAGCGCGTACGGTAAGCTTAGCGTACGCGCACGCTGCCGTGCGCGAGCTTAATTCTGATTGGTGGTTACATGACTGTAAACATTCGAATCGGTCGAAATCAGGAAGTGTCGGCCGCCATTTTGTGTGTCTCACACTGATAAACAAAGGTGGAGAACGTGAAAAGGGGGCAACAAAGAGAGTTGCAGACCCCCTAGCGTTTGTCAGGGGGTCCAAGAAGGTCCCAAAAGTATGAAAAATACATTTTAATTTTTTTTAAAAAAATCGCGGGGTGCGCGTACGGTAAGCTTACCGTACGCGCACGGCAGAAAAAAAAATTGAAAAAATTAAAACCTTGTGGGGTGAAAAAAAAAAATTTTTTTAAAAATACGCGCACGGTAAAAAAAAAAAAAAATCATTACAATTTTTTTTAAAAAGTTGTGAGGTAAGGTTGGCTCTTAAAAGAGCCGTTATGTTAATACAGGGACAGAGGAAAGAAAGAATGGGAATATTAACAAGGACCACAGATGTGCTGGTCTATCTTATTGTTTATTAGGGAAATGCTGGTCTCCCCATGAACAATTAGACCATAACATCTGGTGCACCTCATTTGTACCCTCTGAAATCGAGGGTTCCTTTCCACAGGAGCAGAAGAGGGTGATGCTCCCACCGCAGAGGAAGTGCTCGGCTGAGCTGCCGAAGATGTACTCGGCTGAGCTTCTGCGGATGTGCTCGGGTGACTTACTGAAGGGTTTGCTTCAGTATGTCGAGCAAAAGTCCCGGGATGTACATCCCTAATGTGTCTAAACATAGAGATATTTCCAAAGGAATACTTCTTCCTTGGATTCCCTCTAGATAACACACGGTCACAAAGTTTGCAGGTGACTAATGGAGCATTTACCTTTTTCTGCCCCTCTGGAAATGTGAAATATTCCCAAACAAAATAATTCTTTTGTTTCCTCCTTCTCTGTCTGATGATGCTGCTGCCCTGCTCACTCTCAGAAGAGGACTGCTGCTCTGCCATTGTATCCCAAAGACAATTCAGCTCCTTCTCCTAGGGAATCACAAGCAGTAATGAGGGGAATGGGTGTGGTGTAGGAAGATTCTGGAACTGAAAGCAGTTTAAACCAATCAAAAGTGTTGTTTCTTGATCACATGACCAACCGTACGCGCACGTTAAGCTTACCGAGCGCGTACGGTAAAAGTACGCATGCGCGTACGAAAGACACACGCACGCGCGCATGCGCATTACAGGCACGCTCGTACGCTTCCGCATAACGTGCGCGCGCGCGTGCGAAGCATGCGCTTACGCGTCGCGTAGGAAGTACGGACGTGTCCGTAAATTGCGTAAGCATGCGCACACGGAGTATAAATATTACGTACGCTCAACGTAAATAAAGCGAAGCGTGCGCTTACGGTAAGCTTACCGTACGCGCACGGTAAAAAATTTTTAATTTTTTTTTTTTTAAAAAAGATAAAGGTTTGTTGAAGATATTAACTATGTTATACAACTATATCTAACCATTTATTTAAAAAAGGTGAATCTTTCTATATTGAAGAATGCATTAAATCCATGAATATATACATAGGTAGCATAGTGTTTAAAGGAAAAAAGAAAAAGAAAAAAAATGATGTATTAAAGCAAGCAAATTCAATGAAAAAACCATAGGTTTCACACACATTATAGTTAGGAATTAGAATTTAAAAAAACATGCAAATTCACAGAAAAAACCATAGGTTTCACACACGTTATATTTAGGAATTAGCATTTAAAAAAGCTTGCAAATTCACAGAA
This sequence comes from Triturus cristatus, assembly GCF_964204655.1. NCBI lineage: Eukaryota > Metazoa > Chordata > Amphibia > Caudata > Salamandridae > Triturus > Triturus cristatus. The sequence continues at coordinate 446,435,041 of NC_140588.1, forward strand.
AAAACCATAGGTTTCACACACGTTATAGTTAGGAATTAGCATTTAAAAAACCTTGCAAATTCACTGAAAAAACCATAGGTTTCACACACGTTATAGTTAGCTGGACATTTCTCTCGTAAAAAACCATTGAAATTCCCCCGTTATAGTTAGTTCAGCTAACTATAACTCGCGCACCCGCAATCCACTGCTGATGACGTCACATATTACATCACTCATGACATGGTCAGTGACATCACTCATGACATCACTGATGACATCTCAAATGACATCACTGATGACATCACTGATGACGTCATCCAGTGAATGTGTGATTTTTTTAAAATTTTCAATATCTTTTATATTTATATATAGGGAAAGGCCTGTTAAAGAATGAGTGGGTGTACAAGTGTGTAAAGGGATGATTTTCTGTGTTGCGTAACTGACTCGATAAGTGAGTCGTTTAACTGCATCTTACTTCAGACTAGTGACTAAACTGTATAAATGTTTGTATGTGTCTGTGTGTTGGTGTATAAGTGGCGGCATGGTTTTGTGAATAGCTATATAAGTGTCTATATGAGTTATTGATTGCTTGTCTCAGGATCTGTATGAGTTCCTGAGTATTTGTGTGGGTAAGGTGTGTGTGACTCTGTGCATAGATGAGTGAGTGGGTGATTCTATGAGTGGATGTTTTTAAAAGTGCATCTGTGATGGACTGTATGGTTGAGTGAGTGTATGTATGGCTGTGTTATGGATTGAATGTATATCTCAGTGGTACATTTGTGACTAACTACATATGTGAAAGGCAGTATATATGTGTGTAAGAGTATATAAGTGGCTAGATGTGAGAATGTGTGATTGTGACAGTGACTGTATGGATGAGTGTGTGCTTTTGTCAATGATTCTAATAGAGCATAAAAATGTGATACTATTTTTGTGAGCAAGGGAACTTGAGTGTGTATAACTGCATAGGTGAGTAAATGGCAGTGTGATTATTTGTATGAATGACTAGGTGTGAGAGTACCTCTATGGATGATTGGTAGTGTGTGAGTGTCTATATAGGTGTGTGTATAAATTCATATGATACTTTTTTATGGAGTGACTGTAACTATGAGTGACTTTACAGGTGAGTGTGTGGAGGTGTATGAAGCCCTAAAAGTTAATATGTGGCTATGCAGTTATTGGTATTGCATTATTTATGGATATGAGAATGGAACTCTGTAATTTTGAGTTGGTATATCAAAGGTTTTATAAGGGTGTGAGAAGATGTGGTAATTTATCACATTGATGAAGTCATCAGTGATGTCATCAGTGATGTCATTTGAGATGTCATCAGTGATGTCATGAGTGATGTCACTGACCATGTCATGAGTGATGTAATATGTGACGTCATCAGCAGTGGATTGCGGGTGCGCGAGTTATAGTTAGCTGAACTAACTATAACGGGGGAATTTCAATGGTTTTTTATGATAGAAATGTCCAGCTAACTATAACGTGTGTGAAACCTATGGTTTTTTCAGTGAATATATATATAACAAAATGCGTTTTCCCCATGCTTTTTCCCATAGGACCTGTTGACGCAGCTACAGCCCGAACTGCTGAACGGAATTACACCAAACTCGAAAAATAAAAACTCGCATCTTGGAACACATGAGCACCATACGCTGCGGCAAGACTAACACAAGACTCACTGCCCACTTCCTTGAAAAGAAACATAATGAGAAGGACCTCAGATGGGTAGTTGTGGATAAACCATTTGTACCACCAAATATAAGTGATATCTCGAGTTTCCTCCTAATGAGAGAACAAAGATGGGTGGAACGATTGAAAAGTAACAGTATGGGATTAAATGATGGAATCCCCTGGTTCCAATTATATGGAATCATGAAATAATGAATTCGAAATAGATAGACACGCAATATTCCAAGATGGGTATTTATCCAGTGGTAGACGTGAGAGGGAGTAGTTTTATCTGTCTTTGGAAATAACCCCCTGGTATATTATGTAAGCAAAACAATTCATCTTGCATACTAATATTTCTCACTTCCGAGTGGACAAAAACATACTAGCTCGAGTACAACAAGACCACATTTCTAATTTACTGAGGTACGGTCTGTTGATTTAAGGAACTTAACAATGGCCGCCATGATAGCTGTATTTGAATACACAGATCACAGTGAGGGCCTATTTCGATGTCTATGGAACAGAGAGCATTCTGGGCAGGTCGTGGACAGAGCTGGCAGTGATTTGCTCTGACGCGGATACCGGTTCCTTAAATATAGGCATTATGCGAGAGACCCGTATCGTCGGAGGACGGACGAGGGGAGACTGGAGACAGTGTCTCTTTGGAGTAGTAAGTGCCTACCGTCAGCTGCGGCAGTAATACGTTTTTGGAGGCTTGATAGTCCATTAGCCCCCCCGCCACCCCCTTTTTTTCCCTAGCACTACAACCGTGGGAAATTTGAGCTGGGATGAAAGCGCGATTCAGAATAGTTGTAGCCAAATACTGGCGCGTGTATGTGAGGTGAAGATAATTGAGTGGGATAATTACCCCAAAAAGTATGGCTGCATTGATACTGATGTCCCGTTTTTTATTCAGAGTGTGACGACAAGAGCACCCTCCCCCGCAGTCCCGGGTTCAGAATAGTACTCGTAGACTCTTGTAAGTACATTTATTCAATTGGGAGTTGGGTGCAATTAAACCATAGATTGACGAAAAACATTTGATGTTTCTTCTCTCTGGGGCTCTAGAGAGAGCTATGGTTGTACAAATTTGCCGTTTTTAACGTATAAGCACTGTAAATACACTTGTGGGCCTTTGACTAAGAATGACTTGGCACTGACACCATTGGTTTAGGGTTCCATGTGGGGTGTGATGTCCACTTGCACGGGTTGAGGGTTGTGTTAGAAGAGTAGGCTGCAATGAAAAATATTAATCACTTAAATGGACGCATGGGAAACTCAATAAGAATTATAAATAATGAAAAAAACTACGAGACTGGAAATCACGATCCGTTTTTTCCTTCTTTTGTTTTTCTTGTTGTAGAATTGTATATCCTCTTGGAAATCCCAAAAAAGAGTGACGCTGGGGTAATACCTCAATTGAAAAGGTAAAGAATACCCGAATAGCGGTACAGACCATTGAATAGGGACCAACACCCTGATGAATGCCAGAGTGATCCGGTTGGGCACATAAAAAGCTGGCAGAAACATGTTGGTTTTTGCAGTGGGGATTGAAGGGTTGTTACCTTCCCTGAATACCCCATTTTGTTGATTTTAATCCTGCCAGAGGTTGACAATAATAAAATTTGTGGGTTAACCTCGAGACAGTTTTATATCTATATCTGCACCTCTCTTGGTCCCTTCTTCCAGGAGAAGATTTGTTTTCCTTTTTGGATTTGAGTTACACTTTTGTGTTTCATTTTGTCTGTCTTCTTTATTATACTCTACCCTCACCACTTCTCTTCATCTTATATCCTAAAAAACTGCGCTCCATCCAAGGTGTTGGTCTGCACCTGGATGTATGATGCGGCCCAATGATGAAGCATGACACTACCAAGTGTGTGAGGGCAGTATTAAGACATCTGTTGATTTTCCCACGTTTAGCGTCCAGCACAGTTATTTATGTTATTGATTGTTTCTCTGTCGTGTGAGACTAAGTATTGGTAAGGGAGTCAGAGAAAGCTAAATCCCTTGTCTCTTCTATCTTGTGTTTTTGAGCACTTAAAAAGGAACACAATGAGGGGGTTCATTTTGCCATAGAAATTATGATTAGTGCTGCAGAAACAATGAGGGGGTTCATTTTGCCATAGAAATTATGATTAGTGCTGCAGAAAGAAAAATTAGGGCACATTTTGAGTGACTTCTCAAATCCTCTTCTATTTCATTAAAAAATTTTGACATACAGACTGAAACATGTACTTTCAATACCAGCAGCAGACTTCCCTGGTGAGCAGTAGCTTTACTACAGTGATCTAATAAGCAACTCGAGTGCTAACATACTGAATTTTTGGGAAATGTGTGACACATCTGAATGCCTTCTTGATGGAATCAAAGTAAAAAACTGAAAGTATTTCCTTCTGATGAGACTGTAGTAAATGAGGAAATTAGGAAACTTCACAACAAATAAGTCTCCCAAAAAGGCCACCAGAGACAAAAGAGCCCAAATGCAGCACAAATATCACCCAGATGTAGCCCAGATGTAGCCCAATGACAGAAGTGTGCAAAACACTTATTTGTTGTGTATTTGCAGTTTTATATAGTGTAGAATTGTCAGGTATTGGAGTGCTTTACATGAGCATTGGTTACATCACACAAGATCAAATTCATTTTGGTTGTAGACATGGGGAGATTAAGTGATTTGACCAGAATCACAGAATGTTGAGCTGAAGCAGAAACTCCAACCTGGTTCCCCAGTTGCAAAGTCTGCAGCTCTGGAAGTAACACCACATCCTCTCCCCTAGGTGCAACATTTAATCAAGTGGTCAACTGGATAAAAAAACATAAAGATGACAAATAATTTAAAAGTTCTTTGTCGCTATTTGAAAACTCAGAAAATATGTCCTCATTTTAGTTTTTTAGAGCACTAACCATAATTGTGATGCAAATAAGACTCTCTCATATATGTAATTTCTAAAGGAAATGCTTTAGGTATCACAGTTTTGATTACATCAAGATGACGTCAGGTGTTCCACACTTTTGTAATAAATATAGAATGTTAGCAATGTAGTTGTTCATTGGGATACTGTTGAGAGGCAGAGGCCAGGGGCACGGACTCTGAAAATTGAAGGCAGGTAGGAGAGTGCAGAGGCAACAATTTGACCACACTGGGCAGGCAGGAAGGGCAGTGGCAGCACAACAGACTATGGAGGGCAGTGGAAAGGGGGGCAGGGGCAACAAACCAACAATACAGGACTGGCAAGAGAGGCTGTGGCAATATAATAGACCATTGTGGGCAGAAGGAAGAGGCAGTGGTAGTACAACCATACATGCCAACAGACCTGTTTCAGCCAGGAAACGTTTAATGTTTTTAAGCTCAAATGGGCTTTATTTGATCTGTCTCCTGTCTACAATCTCCTCTTTTTCAATGTAACTCAAAGGGGAAAATCAATACCCCAGTTTTTTTCAAAATCTCCCTCTTACCAAGTTCAAAATGTTCACAAGTATGGTACATTGGATCATGGTAGGCAGGAGGAATTGGGGTAGGGACATGGACTCGGATAACAGAGGACAGGAGGGACATGGAGAGATGCACCAAACTGACCCTACAGGGCAAGCATGAGGGATTGCAGCAGCACAATACACCACACAGGGCATGCGGGACGGGAGTGCAGCACAACAATCCATAGAAAGCAATAGGGAGGGGACAGGACCATGCACATGGACAGCAGAGAACCGAGGGGAAAGAGGCAATGGTAGCTAGCTGACCATAATGGACAGACAGGAGAGAAAGCTGCAGCATAACAGACCATAAAGGGCAGGAGGGACGGATCAGGGGCATTACAATGGAACAGACAAGCCAGGAGGGAGGGAATAAGGGTCTGCACATGGAAACAGAGGGCTGGGGGCAAGGGGGCAGGGCAGGAGCAGCAAGATGACCATGGAGGTCAGGCAGGATGGGCACTAGAAAAAAGACACACGATGGGAACTAACAATGAGACTATGATGGCATACACACAGACCATGGAGGGAAGGTGGGAGGGGGTCAGGGGCAGCTAGCTGACCACACATGGAAGGTGGGAGGGGCCATGGCAGCACAGAAGACCATGCATGGCAAGTGGGAGGGTTAGTGGCAGCACAATGGCTATGATGGCCAAGAAGGAGGGTGCAGGGGCATGCACAAAGGACCATGGAGGATAGAAGGGAGGGTCAGGACCTGGGCACAGACAAGAGAGGAAGGGGCCTCACAACAGACCGCGCGGAGCAGGCAGGAGGAGCAGTTGCAGCACAATAGACCAGGGAGGGCAGAAGGGTGTGGCAGTAAAATGGACCATGGAGGACAGGAGGAACGGGATAGGGGCATGGCATGTGGACAGGCAGGGTGGAGGTGGCCGGGACAGGTTACAGTCATCTGACAATGCTAGGCAGGTGGAAGGGAAGTGGCAACTCAACAGAACACTCAGAGTAGATAGGAGTGGCAGGTCCATGGAACATGGTGGGCAAAAAGGATGGAGCAGGGGCATGCACAAAGACATCGGAGGGCAGGGGGAAGGAGAATAGGGGCAGCAAGCTAAGCACAGAGGCTAAGCAGGTGGTCAATGATGGGCCATAGAATTGGGCAATGGAGGGCAGGAGGAGTGGACTGGTACATCATGCTAAATGGAGGGCAGTGGCAGCACATCAGACCATGCATGGCAGGATGCTAGTCCATGGATTCAGACAACAGAGGATAGGGAGGAGGTGGATGGGGCAGCAAGCTAACTGTTCAGAGAAGGTGGGTATTAGGAACTTTATTGTTTTTAAAATGTGTGTCTGTGCGAACTACTTAAAATATGAACAAGTATGCAGCATAATCTCACTTTTATTCAGGAAGAAGAGGACGTTTGTGACTGTGACTCAGGGCTCACTTGGCAGAAACACCCCTGACCCTCCACCCCCCATCGCAAAATGTAATGCCTGTATAAAGGGTAGGTGGACGCAGTGTTATATAGAACATAGTCCTGAGAGCACGATTGAAAATAAAAACTAGATATAGTATATGGTATAAACTATGCAGCAAAAAGTGTGATATAAGATGAACCAGGGCATGAAATATAATATGCAATACATTCTGTGCAATGACAGATTCATTGGAGCGTGCGAGATAGCACAGGCACTAGCGCGTGCTATGCGATATGTGCCTTGGAGTGTAATATGCACAGGGCAGTGTTGTGCAACCTAACTAGTCTCTAAAGTTGTAATATAAAATATGTGCTGGGGAGTGTAACGTTGCATATGCACGGTGACAAAGATATGGATCCCAGACTGTAATATGTATGGCATAGCACTGTGCGTTATAACATAGGCATCGAGGAAGGCATGTTAGATGGGCAATATAACCCATGCGAAGGCAAGTGTGGCATGACATATTCATGGGGTGGTGTTACAGCGCACATGGGCTAGAGAGTGTCATAGCATACGCACTAGCTGGTAGAATACAACACAGAGGTGTGTGGCATTCGGCGGGCACTGGTGGGTGTAACACAGCATTGGGCTCAGCCAGGAGCACGCTGTGACTCTCAAGTAAGGTTTGTCTCCTTTCCAGAGAGCAATATAAAAAGTATTACACATCCGGCGGTGGATGTGTGTTTTATTAACCGTGAGGGGGGTTTCTTGCATAGTTTGGTCGAATTTTTGTTGAATCCCCTTTGAATGGCTTGGTGTGCGTGTGTATTAAATGTGCCCATCAATAGCTACCCATGTTTGTATAAATAAACGACAAGGGTGTCTACTTGGAGAGCACCCACCGGCGGGGGCGCCGGGATTAGGCATGGTAGGGCGTCAGACATATCAGAGCTTCACTAGAGGTGTAAATTTATTCCACGTTGATTCATTGTATGCATAGTCGCCTTTTAATGAATATCACGCAAATCGTCGTGGTGATAGGTACATACGGTTTGTCCATCATGTTCTAGGTGTTTCTATAAATATATATTTTTTTAAAATAATAAAAAACAAAGGCCGGCCCCGGTGCCATAAGTGGCCAGAGGAGGGGGGCAACGCAGCCCCCTCCTAAAGAATTTTAAAAAAAAGGCCATGACCTGGGGGTTGGGGTCCCCGGGGCCAATTAAGGCCTTGGGAGGGCCAAATTAGGGTGCAGGCCCTGGGGGATGGGGTCCCCAGGGCCAATAAATTAGAAAAAGAAGGGGGGCCACACAGCCCTCCTTCTTAAAAAAATAAAATAAATAAAAGACCGGCATCGCGCCGGAGGCCACGCCCCCTCCTTGCAGCACTCTGCAAACACGCCCCCTGGCCAGTTGTAAGTTGGGGAATGAATGCCCCTTCAATTCTGAGGGTCCCTGAGGGCCAACTAGCCCAACAGGTATCTCCAGTATGCGCCAGGGAGCTGCGCTGCAGACACGTGTTCTGAGGCCACGCCCCTTTTTACACCTCTATGCAACGCAGCTCTGTGGCGCTTACTGGAGGTACCTAGTGGGCTAGTTTGACCCTAGGGACCCTTAGGATTCAAGGGGACTTAATCTCTCAACTTAGAACGGCCACAGGGTGCGTTTACACAATGGTGAAGGGACGGGACGGGGCCTGAGGTGACGTGTGCAAACACGCCCTGTGGCGCGTTTTAAGTTGGGGAAATAATTCCCTTTCAATCCTGAGGGACTCTGGGGGCGACTAGCCCACCAGGTGCTTCTAGTAAGCGCCACTGCTCTGCGTTGCAGAGAGGTGGTGCAGTCCGTGCCCCTTTTTACACCTCTCTGCAACGCAGCTCTGTGTACTTCCTGGAGGTACCTAGTGGTCTAGTTGGACCCTAGGGACCCTCAGGATTCAAGGGGACTTAATCTCCCAACTTAAAAAACGGCCACAGGGTGTGTTTACACAGTGGGGAAGGGAGGGGACAGGGCCTGAGGTGACGTGTGCAAACACGCCCTATGGCGCGTTTTAAGTTGGGGAAATAATTCCCCTTCAATCCTGAGGGCCCCTGGGGGCTAACGAGCCCACCAGGTGCTTCCAGTAAGCGCCACTGAGCTGTGTTGTAGAGAGGTGGTCCAGGCCGTGCCACTTTTTACACCTCTCTGCAACGCAGCTCTGTGTACTTACTGGAGGTACCTAGTGGTCTAGTTGGACCCTAGGGACCCTCAGGATTCAAGGGGACTTAATCTCCCAACTTAAAACGCACACAGGGCGTGTTTACACAGTGGGGAAGGGAGGGGACGGGGCCTGAGGTGACGTGTGCAAACACACCCTATGGCGCGTTTTAAGAGATAGTTTTAATCCCCTGCCCTATTATATACTAGGGTCTTACAGAGGAGGTCATGGTAATCACAGGGGGTCCCCAACGCATAGTGTTCCCTAGTGTATGTAGGTGTTTTCTTTCTGCTCTTCTGTTTGTTCTTTCTGCAAGTTATCCTTCTTCCTGCACTTTTCTTCGTCTTTGAGGACTTCTGTTGCTTATTTCTGCATTTCTTTTTTTTCTTTCTGTGCATTTTTTCTTCTTTCTTCACATGTCTTATCTCTGTAGGCATAGTTAGAAATTAGCATTTAAAAAACCTTTGAAATTCACTGAAAAAAACATAGGTTTCAGGCACGTTATAGTTAGGAATTAGCATTTAAAAAACCTTAAAAATTCACTGAAAAAACCATAGGTTTCAGGGGCGTTATAGTTAGCTGGACTTTTCACTCGTACAAAACCATTGAAATTCCCCGGTTATAGTTAGTTCAGCTAACTATAACTTGCGCGCCCGCAATGCACTGCTGATGACGTCACATATTACATCACTCATGACATGGTCAGTGACATCACTCATGACATCACTGATGACATCTCAAATGACATCACTGATGACATCACTGATGACATCATCCTTATGATAGAGTGGCAGACCTCCTCTCCCCCTAATATAACCTTTGATACATACATTCAAAAATAGAAACTAACATTTTCAAAACAATGGACATACCAATACCAGTTACAACAACCTATTCAGTAATTCTAAGATCCACATACACATCCACTCATTCACCAACAGTCCTATACAGTCACTCATACATGTACTCACTCATCATATGTACTCATACACCTATACATCCAGTTACACAACGCCACTCATCCATAGGGTTACTCACACATATAGTCACTCATGCTAATAAAGAATCAAACATCCATTTACTTGCATATACAGTTATACACACACTTACTCCTACAGAAACTTACACATTCTTAGTCTTTTAAACAATCACTTATAGAAACACATACTTATTCATAAAGGAACTCTTTCAATCTCTCACTCTCACATATACTCACTTATATGCACCAATAGTCACATATACTAGTTTAAAACATATGTAGTTACTCATAAAGACACTATTGAGACAGTCATTCACTCACTAAGACACCCATGCACACACTCATCCACCCATACAGTCCTGCACACATGCTGTCTTCAACACATACAAACAGTGAGTCACTCATTCATGCACCTATGCACTACGTTATACACCCCACCGAACCATACAGACACTCAGACACTCATACTGATACTCAAAAAACCATCTAATAACCTATGTAGACACTCATGTAGCTACTCACCAACCCATGCAGCCACTTATACACAAAGTGAGAGACTGATACAGATATTTACATATTTAAACATTACTCACTAAGCCATGTATTCACTAAGATACACTTAATCAGTCAGTTATACAATAAATCTTTCAAAAACAAATCATCAATTTAAACACTTATATACTTATTTATTCTTCCATCGACCTTTAGATATTCATATATAAAACATATGTAATTTTAATAAAAACACACATTCACTGGATGATGTCATCAGTGATGTCAATGGTTTTGTACGAGTGTAAAGTCCAGCTAACTATAATGCCCCTGAAACCTATGGTTTTTTCAGTGAATATATATATATATATTCACTGAAAAAACCATAGGTTTCAGGGGTGTTATAGTTAGCTGGACTTTTCACTTGTACAAAACCATTGAAATTCCCCCGTTATAGTTAGTTCAGCTAACTATAACTCGCGCACCCGCAATGCACTGCTGATGACGTCACATATTACATCACTCATGACATGGTCAGTGACATCACTCATGACATCACTGATGACATCTCAAATGACATCACTGATGACATCATCCAGTGAATGTGTGTTTTTCTGAAAATTAAATATGTTTTATATATGTACATCTCAATGTCGATGGAAGAATAAATGGGTATATAAGTGTCTAAATGGATGATTTGTTTTTGAAAAATTGATTGTGTAACTGACTGATTAAGTGTATCATAGTGAATACATGGCTTAGTGAGTAATGTTTAAATATGTAAATATCTGTATCAGTCTCTCACTTTGTGTATAAGTGGCTGCATGGGTTGGTGAGTAGCTACATGGGTGTCTATATAGGTTATTAGTTGGTTTTTTGAGTATCAGTCTGAGTGTCTGCATGGTTCGGTGGGGGTATTACGTAGTGCATAGGTGCATGAATGAGTGACTCACTCTTTGTATGTGTTGAAGACAGCATGTGTGCAGGACTGTATGGGTGGATGAGTGTGTGTATGGGTGTGTTAGTGAGTGAATGACTCTCTCAATAGTGTCTTTATGAGTAACTACATATGTTTTAAACTAGTATATGTGACTATTGGTGTATATAAGTGAGTATTAGGAGAGTGAGAGATTGAAAGAGTTCCTGTATGAATAAGTATGTGTTTCTATAAGTGATTGTTTAAAAGACTAAGTATGTGTAAGTTTCCGTAGAAGTAAGTGTGGTGGTGTGTGTATAACTGTATATGCAAATAAATGTATGTTTGATTCTTTATTAGCATGAGTGACTATGTGTGTGAGTAACTCTATGGATGAGTGGCATTGTGTAACAGGATGTATAGGTGTATGAGTACATATGATGAGTGAATACATGTATGAGTGACTGTATAGGACTGTTGGTGAATGAGTGGATGTGTATGTGGATCTTAGAATTACTGAAGAGGTTGTTGTAACTGGTATTGGCATGTCCATTGTTTTGAAAAGTTTAGTTTCTATTTTTTAATGTGTGTATCAAAGGTTATATTAGGGTGAGAGGAGGTCTGCCACTCTATCACAAGGATGATGTCATCAGTGATGTCATCAGTGATGTCATTTGAGATGTCATCAGTGATGTCATCAGTGATGTCACTGACAATGTCATCAGTGATGTAATATGTGACGTCATCAGCAGTGCATTGCGGGCGCGCGAGTTACAGTTAGCTGAACTAACTATAACGGGGGAATTTCAATGGTTTTGTACAAGTGAAAAGTCCAGCTAACTATAACACCCCTGAAACCTATGGTTTTTTCAGTGAATTTCTGAGGTTTTTTAAATGCTAATTCCTAACTATAACGTGCCTGAAACCTATGGTTTTTTTTTGTGAATTTCAAAGGTTTTTTAAATGCTAATTTCTAGCTATGTCTACAGAGATAGGACATGTGAAGAAAGAAGAAAAAATGCACAGAAAGAAAAAAAAGAAGTGCAGAAAGAAGCAACAGAAGTCCTCAAAGACGAAGAAAAGTGCAGGAAGAAGGATAACATGCAGAAAGAACAAAATGAAGAGCAGAAAGAAGCCTTGTTGCAAAATCATCCTGTACCCTCAACTTTTTCAGACGGATACTGGTGGTAACTGAGTCTGACTAACCAGTCCTAGAGACAGTGCTATGTTAAAAGACACTTAGAATACAGTGAAAACACCTACGTACACTAGGGAACATTATGCGTTGGGGTCCCACTGTGATTAGCATGACCTCCTCTGTAAGCCCCTAGTATATAATAGGGCAGGGGGATTAAAACTACCTCTTAAAACAGGCCACAGGGCGTTTTTGGACACGTTAACTCAGGCCCCGTCCCCTCCCTTCAGCACTGTGTAAACACGCCCTGTGTCCGTTTTTAGTTGGGAGATTAAGTTCATTTGAATCCTGAGGGTCCCTAGGGTCCAACTAGCCCACTAGGTACCTCCAGTAAGTGCCACAGAGCTGCGTTGCAGAGAGGTGTAAAAAGTGGCATGGCCTGGACCACCTCTCTGCAATGCAGCTCAGTGGCGCTTACTGGAAGCACTTGGTGGGCTAGTTAGCCCCCAGGGGCCCTCAGTATTGAAGGAAAATTATATCCCCAATTTAAAACGTGCCATAGTGCGTGTTTGCACACGTCACTTCAGGCCCCGTCCCCTCCCTTCACCACTGTGTAAACGCGCCCTGTGGCTGTTCTAAGTTGAGAGATTAAGTCCCCTTGAATCCTAAGGGTCCCTAGGGTCAAACTAGACCACTAGGTACCTCCAGTAAGCGCCACAGAGCTGCGTTGCAGAGAGGTGTAAAAAGGGGCTTGGCCTCAGAACACCTGTCTGCAGCGCAGCTCCCTGGTGCATACTGGAGATGCCTGTTGGGCTAGTTGGCCCTCAGGGACCCTCAGTATTGAAGAGGAATTAATTCCCCAACTTACAACTCGCCAGGGGGCGCGTTTGCAGAGTGCTGCAAGGAGGGGGCGTGGCCTCCGGCACGATGCCAGTCTTTTATTTATTTTAATTTTTTAAGAAGGGGGGCTGTGTGGTTCCCCTTCTTATTCTAATTTATTGGCCCTGATGACCCCATCCCCCAGGGCCTGTCTCCTAATTATATTTTTTTGACCCCAATCCCCAGGGCCGGCCACTGTCTTTTATTATTTAAAAAAAATATATATTTATAGACACACCTAGGACATGCTGGACAAACCGTACGTACCTATCACCATGACGATTTGCGTGATATTCATTAAAAGGCGACTATGCATACAATGAATCCACGTGGAATTTATTTACACCACTAGTGAAGCTCTGACATGTCTGATGCCCTACCGTGCCTAATCCCGGTAGACACCCTTGTCGTTTATTTATACAAACATGGGTAGCTATTGACGGGCACATTTAATACACATGCACACCAAGCCATTCAAAGGGGATTCGACAAAAATTCGACCAAAACTATCCAAGAAACCCCCCTCACGGTTAATAAAACACACATCCACTGCCGGATGTGTAATACTTTTTATTTTACTCTCTGGAAAGGGGACGAACATCACTTGAGAGTCACAGCGCGCTCCTGGCAGAGCCCAATGCTGTGTTACACCCACCATTGCCTGCTGAGTGCCACACACCTCTGTGTTGTATTCCACTAGCTAGTGCATATGCTATGACACTCTCTAGCCCATGTGCACTGTAACACCACCCCGTGAATATGTCATGCCACACTTATCTTCGCACGGGTTATATTGCCCCATCTAACGTGCCTTCCTCGATGCCTATGTCATAACGCACAGTGCTATGCCATACATATTACAATCTGGGATCCATATCTTTGTCACAGTGCATATGCAACGTTACACTCCCCAGCACATATTTTATATTACAACTTTAGAGACTAGTTAGGTTACACAACACTGCCCTGTGCATATTACACTCCAAGGCGCATATCGCATAGCACGCGCTAGTGCCTGTGCTATCTCGCGCTCTCCAATGAATCTGTCATTGCGCACAATGTATTGCATATTATACTTCACGCCCGGTTCATCTTATATCACACTTTTTGGTGCATAGTTTATACCATACACTATATCTAGTTTTCATTTTCAATCGTGCTCTCAGGACTATGTTCTATATAACACTGTGTTCACCCACCCTTTTCACGGGCATTACATTTTGCGATAGGGGGTGGAGGGTCAGGGGGTGTTTCTGCCAAGTGAGCCCGGAGTCACAGTCACAAACGTCCTCTTCTTCCTGAATAAAAGTGAGATTATGCTGCATACTTGTTCATATTTTAAGTAGTTCGCACAGACACACGTTTTAAAAACAATAAAGTTCCTAATACCCGCCTTCTCTGAACAGTTAGCTTGCTGCCCCATCCCCCTCCTCCCTATGCTCTGTTGTGTGAATCCATGGACTAGCCTCTCCCTCCTGCCATGCATGGTCTGATGTGCTGCCACTGCCCTCAATTTAGTATGGTGTACCAGTCCACTCTTCCTGCCCTCCATTGCCCAATTCTATGCCCCATCATTGACCTCCTGCTTAAACTCTGTGCTTAGCTTGCTGCCCCTATTCTCCTTCCCCCTGCCCTCCGATGTCTTTGTGTATGCCCCTGCTCCATCCTTTTTGCCCACCATGTTCCATGGACCTGCCACTCCTATCTACTCTGAGTGTTCTGTTGAGCTGCCACTCCCCTCCCACCTGCCTAGCATTGTCAGATGACTGTAACCTGTCCCTGCCACCTCCACCCTGCCTGTCCACATGCCATGCCCCTATCCTCTTCCTCCTGTCCTACATGGTCCATTGTACTGCCACACCCTTCTGCCCTCCCTGGTCTGTTGTGCTGCAACTGCTCCTCCTGCCTACCCCGTGCGGTCTGTTGTGAGGACCCTTCCCCTGAACTTTCTTGTCTGTGCACAGGTCCTGACCCTCCCTTCTATCCTCCATCGTCCTTTGTGCATGCCCCTGCACCCTCCTTCTTGCCCATCATAGCCATTGTGCTACCACTAACCCTCCCACTTGCCATGCATGGTCTTCTGTGCTGTCATGGCCCCTCCCACCTTCCCTGTGTGGTCAGTTAGCTGCCCCTGAACCCCTTCCACCTTCCCTCCATGGTCTGTGTGTATGCCATCACAGTCTCACTGTTGCTCTTCATGATGTGTCTTGCTTCTAGTGCCCATCCTGCCTGACCTCCATGGCTATCTTGCTGCTCCTGCCCTGCCCCCTTGCCCCAGCCCTCTGTTTACATGTGCAGAACCCTACTCCCTCCCTCCTGGCTTGTCTGTTCCATTGTAATGCCCCTGATCCATCCCTCCTGCCCTTTATGGTCTGTTATGCTGCAGCTTTCTCTCCTGTCTGTCCATTATGGTCCTGCCTCTTGCCCCTCTGTTCTCTGTTGTCCATGTGCATGGTCCTGTCCCCTCCCTCTTGCTTTCTATGGATTGTTGTGCTGCACTCCCGTCCCGCATGCCCTGTGTGGTGTATTGTGCTGCTGCAAACCCTGATGCCTGCCCTGCAGGGTCAGTTTGGTGCACCTCTCCATGTCCCTCCTGTCCTCTGTTATCCAAGTCCATGTCCCTACCCCATTTCCTTCAATGTCCAATGTACCATACTTGCGAACATTTTGAACTTGGTAAGAGGGAGATTTTGAAAAAAAACTGGGGTATTGATTTTCCCCTTTGAGTTACATTGAAAAAGAGGAGATTGTAGACAGGAGACAGATAAAATAAAGCCCATTTGAGCTTAAAAACATTGGACGTTTCCTGGCTGAATCGGGTCTGTTGGCATGTATGGTTGTACTACCATTGCCTCTTCCTTCTGCCCACAATGGTCTATTACATTGCCACAGCCTCTCTTGCAAGTCCTGTATTGTTGGTTTGTTGCCCCTGCCCCCCTTTCCACTGCCCTCCATAGTCTGTTGTGCTGCCACGGCCCTTCCTGCCTGCTCAGTGTGGTTAAATTGTTGCCTTTGCACCCTCCTACCTGCCTTCAAATTTCAGAGTCCGTGCCCCTGGCCTCTGCCTCTCAACAGTATCCTAATGAACAACTAGATTGCTAACATTCTATATTTATTACAAAAGTGTGGAACGCCTGACGTCATCTTGATGTAATCAAAACTGTAATACCTAGAGCATTTCCTTTAGAAATTACATATATGAGAGGGTCTTATTGGCATCAAAATTATGGTTAGTGCTCTAAAAGACTAAAATAAGGACATATTTTCTGAGTTTTCAAATAGCGAGAAAGCACTTTTAAATTATTTGTTACCTTTATGTTTTTTTATCCAGTTGACCACTTGATTAAATGTTGCACTTAGGGGAGAGGATGTGGTGTTACTTCCAGAACTGCAGACTTTGCAACTAGGGAACCAGGTTGGAGTTTCTGATTCAGCTCGACATTCTGTGATTCTGGTCAAATCACTTAGTCTCCCCATGTCTACAACCAAAATGAATTTGTTCTTGTGTGATGTAACCAATGCTCATGTAAAGCACTCCAATACCTGACAAGTCTGCACTATATAACACTGCAAAAACACAAAATAATAAGTGTTTTGCACACTTCTGTCATTGGGCTATATTTGGGCTACATCTGGGTGATTTTGGGCTACATTTGGGCTCGTTTGTCTCCGGTGGCCATCTTGGGAGATTTATTTGTTATGAAGTTTCCTAATTTCCTCATGTACTGCAGTCTCCTCAGTAGGAAATGCTTTCAGTTTTTTACTTTGATTCCATCATGAAGGTATTCAGATATGTCACTGTAGTACAACTACTGTTCACCATGGAAGTCTGCTCCTGGTATTAAAAGTGCATGTTTCAGTCTGCATGTCAGAATTTTTTAATGAAATAGAAGCGGATTTGAGAAGTCACTCAAAATGTGCCCTCATTTTCTTTCTTCAGCATTAATCATAATTTCTATGGCAAAATGAACCCCCTCATTGTGTTCCTTTTTAAATTAAATGTTTTAAGTGTTACCAGTTTATTCCAATCAAGATGGCTTCAGGTGTGCCATACTTTTGTCATAATGAAGACGGTAAGCGCTCTAGTTGTTTTTAAGAACACTCTGGGACATTCTGTCATTGGGCTATACTTGGGCTACATCTGGGTGATATTTGGGCTACATTTGGGCTCGTTTGTCTCTGGTGGCCATCTTGGCAGGCTTATTTGTTATGAAGTTTCCTAATTTCCTCATTTACTGCAGTCTCCTCAGTAGGAAATACTTTCAGTTTTTTACTTTGATTCCAAAGGCATTCAGATGTGTCACACATTTGCCATAAATTCAGAATGTTAGCACTCTTTGTGCTCATTAGATCACTGTAGTAAAGCTACTGCTCACCAGGGAAAACTGCTGCTGGTATTGAAAGTGCATGTTTCAGTCTGCATGTCAGAATTTTTTAATGAAATAGAAGAGGATTTGAGAAGTCACTCAAAATGTGCCCTAATTTTTCTTTCTGCAGCACTAATCATACTTTTTATGGAAAAATGAACCCCCTCATTTTGTTCCTTTTTAAATTAAATGTTTTAAGAGTTACCACTTTAATCCAAGCAAGATGGCTTCAGGTGTGCCATACGTTTATCATAAGTAGGACTGTTAGCGCTCTAGTTGTTCTTTGGAACACTCTGGGAAGTTGCAGTAGAACGCAAAGGAATCAAGTGACAGTCTCTGCCCTTGTTGGATGTACATGTTTACTGAGAATGTCAGACTTCATTCTCACATGACTGAGAAAGATAATGGGAATTTACAGAAAATAAGCTCTCAGTTTAGCTTATAAATCACCTTCCAAACCTCTGTGGGAAAAGCATGAGAAAATATTTTTCTCTCAATCATGATATCCCAGCAGAAGGCTTTTTCACATGGTGAAATCACCTTAGAACATACCACAATTCCTAAAATGAGTATGGTACCATCAACAAATGATTTATAATGTAACTAAAGTCTTAAAACCTTCTATTAACTGCAATGCTTTTTAATGAGGTGCTATCATGTATATTGGTCCCAAGATGGCTGCCAACACTTCTTGGATGAAGTGCTGACAGCCAATCAGATCTCAGGATGAGATGTGTGGTTAGGCTCCGCCCACATATATATATGATTTTACTTTTGATTTTCTCAGGAACTACTGAACAGATTGACACCAGACCTACAAAAGGCACATCCCTGACCTGAGGACTACCTCTCTGCCAAATTTCATGTAATTCTGTTCAGCCGTTCGGGCTGTACCTAGGACTAAAGGTCCCTATGGAAAATTGCATGGGGAAAACGCGTTTTGGGACCCCCCTTTTTCTCAGCCCCCGCTTGACAAATCCCCCCGAGACTTTCAGGGTAGGAGCGGAGCGGAGCGCCCCACCTATTTTGAAACTTTTGCGAGGATTCGTCAACCGGCGCCAAAGTTATTCCAAATAGAATGTTGCAGATTTCCTATGGAAACACGGTCCTAACTATAACTATCTACTGGCGACCGCCAGTAGATAATATACATATACATATACATATATATATATATATATATATATATATATATTATATATATATATATATATATTACCTACTGGCGGTCGCCAGTAGGTAGTTATAGTTAGGACCGTGTTTCCATAGGAAATCTCAAAATTCTATTTTGAATAACTTTGGCGCCGGTTGACGAATCCTCGCAACATTTTCAAAACTAATGGGGCGCTCCGCTCAGCTCCTACCCTGAAAGTCTCGGGGTGATTCGTCAAGTGGGGGCTGAGAAAAAGGGGGGGTCCCAAAACACGTTTTCCCCATGGATTTTTCCATAGGTACTTTAGTCGCAGCTACAGCCCGAACGGCTGAACAGAATTATGTGAAATTTGGCAGAGAGGTAGCCATAAGGTCCATGAAGTGCCTTTTGCAGGTTTGGTGTAAATCTGTTCTGTATTTCCTGAGAAAATAGCATTTAAATCAATATATATATCTATACGCGCGCAGCGTGCGCGCACTGAGCAAGCCCTGTGCGCGCACCCTGCCGTGCGCGAGCCCACTTCTGATTGGTTGTTAGATGTCAGTAAACATTCGAATCGGTGGAAATCAGGAAGCGGCGGCCGCCATTTTGTCTCTCGCAGTCTGAGGCAGTAAAAAACAAAGGGGGAGAACGTGTAAAGGGGACAGAGTGGGGAGATATTGACCCACTAGGCATTGGCAGGGGGTCACAGTAGGACCTTGTAGGGCAAAAAAAAAGAATTATATTTTTTTAAAAAATATTGCCGAGTGCGCGCACCCAGCGCGCACCCGAAAAAAACTTTTAACAAAAAAAAGAAAAAAAAATCACAGTAAAGTGTTTAGATATTAGGTGGCTCTAAAAAGAGCCCTTGTGTTCATTGAGTGCTTTTTTTGGTAGTACCTACAAGTAAGTACCGATGCAGAGTCTTAAGTTCAAGAGGAAGACTCTGTTGCCTTCAACAGTGAAGTGTTCACCATCTCCTCTATAAATGTCTTGCATGTTGTAACGCAAGTTGTTGTGGTATATAGAACCCATACCATAGTCTCTGAGGAAAGCAGAAATAGATTTGTTGACGTGCTTCCTTGCTTTGTCAATCTGCGGACAATGTTGGTTGGACCAGTTCCACTTTTGCCTTTGGCATATATTAGAATATACAAAGGCAGTTTGTGGAAAAAGTGACATCAATTGCACAAAGGTGTCCTTAACAAGCATTTCCAGACCTACCCCAGTTAAAGTGCCTAGGTCATTTCCACCACAGTGCACAATAATAAGGTTAGGCTGTGGGAGATGTAGAAAGGTTTTCACCAAAGGCATTAATTGGTGCCACTTTAACCCTCTCTGACCAATCCATTTAATGTCTACATTTGGCAAAGCAAGGTCTCTCATCATACCTCTTTTTACTGCATACTTTTCACTCCAGAAGACATAGCTGTGACCTACAATCCACACTGTGAACATCTTCCAAGGAGATCTGGATGCACTCAGGATGTGTCTTTCAGCAGAATGGCAATATGAAAAGAAAGACAGTTGAAAAAAGGAGGCATACATATTTTTTTTTAACAAAAAGAACTGATTGGCTGATTCAAACTATTTTAAAGTTAAAACTAGCCTGTCTGTATACATTTTTAGAAGCATGTTTTGTATTGGTTATGAAAAATGTGTTTCCACTGAACATTACTTTGGATTTGCTGAGAGGTTTGACAGGTCAAGCACTCTTGCTCTTTGGATTTGAAACATTGTGTGCTGAACTTTTGACCTCTCTGCACACACCAGTGTTCCATGTCCTGTTGCTATGGCAGCAGGCAGAAGCCATGTTGGGGGAAGGGTTCAGTTGGAAAAGGGTTGAAAATGACAACCAATAAAAAAGTGTGATTCCATTTGAAAAAATGTGGGAAGGAATGTGATTTGGAGTTAACATGTATATGTGTGAAAAAAGAGAGGGAAACTGTGCCATTAACTGGTTCTGCTGAGAGGAGAGAGGTGTTCAGCTCAGAGATTCTGGTCTGATAAATTGCTGTGTGACTGCCACATTTCTTTCACAACTAACTAATTTTAAAGGTGAGTTATGAGTTTGAGAGGGGGTGTTTGTGGTTAATTTAGATATAAAAAAAAGAATTGTGATTATTTGTTTAAAGCTGTGATTTATATTTTGTGTTTTGGGAGATATTTAACTGTCTTGAATATGTAAAATATTATGGAGTATGTTTTCACCATAAGTTAAGGTGTACTGGTAACAATGAGGAATAATATTTTGTGCCTACTATCAAACCATGAGTCTGTGTGCAGAGAGGAATTGTTGACAGAGATTTAATTTGTGTTGCTGTTGAAAAGTAAGACTTGCACTTGAAAGAAAAGGAAAGCTTCTTTTTAACTTTGATGGTTAGGATTTAGCAGAAATCACTTTGAAAGAAATGAGAGGCAAATGCCAACACATTTGAAATTAGCATGGTAGATTTTCGTTCTACATTAAAAGTTGTGAATTACATTTTATGTTGTGGAAGATATGTATCTGTCTTGAACATGTTAGATATTTTGGAGTATGTCTTCCCCAGAATCAAAGGTGTGCTGAAACTATGCACTGTTACATACATACCAGCAGTCTCCTGCATTTCTCTTGCACCAGACAATAAACAGTCTCTGTGTGCTGTTTCAGATAGCACTGTGTAATACAAACACATTCAATGTCACCAAGGCTCATTTCCTTTGCTCTAGTGTAGTCACTCACCCAGATTGCACATGCTCATGGTATGAAGTAGCTGTTAGGACATGTGCTCTTTTCTGCCTCTGGGATCTACAAGGAAAATGTGTCAGGCTGTAACAGTAATTATCACTTGCTCTACCACAGTAGTAAATGTGCTTTGAAATTGCCAATCAAATTCTGTTTTCTGCTTAGAAGCACACCATGAGGCTGTGTGCGCACAGGAATTGTGGCCAGAGATGTAATTTGTGTTGCAGTTGTTCTATAAAACATGCACTTGCAGGAAAGGGACAGCTTGTTTTCTTCAAATGTGGTGGTTAGCAGTCAGCAGAAATCACTAAATCGCAAATGAGAGGCAAAAGCTAAAACATTTGAAACCAACAGGGTAGATTTTCCTTTCAAAATAGCAAAGGCACAGGTAGTTGCCATATGTTCAAAACTGAAAATAACCCTTAGCACACATGCACTGTTACATACATCCCAGCAGTCTTCATGCAGTTTTGGATCTCTTTGCTCATCTGTCTTGCACCAGACAATACACAGTCTCCAGAAACACACTCTTGGCACACACGCAGCAGCTTCTCCAACACTCCCATGCGTAGTACTCAGCTCTGTGTGCTGTTTCAGATAGCACTGTGTAACGCAAACACATTCAACGTCACCAAGGCTCATTTCCTTTGCTTTAGTGTAGTCACTCACCCAGGTTGCACATGCTCATGTTATGAAGTAGCTGTTAGGACATGTGCTCTTTTCTGTCTCTGTGATCTACTAGGAAAATGTGTCAGGCTGTAACAGTAATTATCACTTGCTCTACCACAGTAGTAAATGTGCTTTGAAATTGCCAATCAAATTCTGTTTTCTGCTTAGAAGCACACCATGAGGCTGTGTGCGCACAGGAATTGTGGCCAGAGATGTAATTTGTGTTGCAGTTGTTCTGTAAAACATGCACTTGCAGGAAAGGGACAGCTTGTTTTCTTCAAATGTGGTGGTTAGCAGTCAGCAGAAATCACTAAATCGCAAATGAGAGGCAAAAGCTAAAACATTTGAAACCAACAGGGTAGATTTTCCTTTCAAAATAGCAAAGGCACAGGTAGTTGCCATATGTTCAAAACTGAAATTAACCCTTAGCACACATGCACTGATACATACATCCCAGCAGTCTTCATGCAGTTTTGGAAGTCTCTTTGCTCATCTGTCTTGCACCAGACAATACACAGTCTCCAGAAACACACTCTTGGCACACACGCAGCAGCTTCTCCAACACTCCCATGCGTAGTACTCAGCTCTGTGTGATGTTTCAGATAGCAGTGTGCAACGCAAACACATAAAAACATCATCAAGGCCTCATTTTCTTTGCTCTAGTCTAATCACTCACCCAGGTTGCACATGCTCATGGTATGAAGTAGCTGTTAGGAAATGTGCTGTTTTCTGCCTCTCTAAATGATAAGGAAAATGTGTCAGGCTGTAACAGTAATTTGGTACTATCCAGGAACACTGTTTTGTGCCTAAAATCACAGCATGAGTCTGTGTGCATACAGGAATTGTGGGCAGAGATTTAATTTGTGAAGTTGTTGTTCTGAAAGAATTGCAGTCTCAGGAAAGGGGCAGCCTGTGTTATGTGCCTAAAATGACGGCATGAGTCTGTGTGCGCACAGGAATTGTGGGCAGAGATTTAATTTATGAAGTTGTTGTTCAGTAAGAATTGCAGTCCCAGGAAAGGGGCAGCCTGCGTTATGTGCCTAAAATGACGGCATGAGTCTGTGTGCGCACAGGAATTGTGGGCAGAGATTTAATTTGTGAAGTTGTTGTTCTGTAAGAATTGCAGTCCCAGGAAAGGGGCAGCCTGTTTTCTAAACTCAAATTATCCCTTAGCACACATGCACTGTTACATACATCCCTGCAGTCTTCATGCAGTTCTGGAAGTCTCCTTGCTCATCTCTCTTGCACCAGAGAATACACAGTCTCCAGAAACACACTCTTGGCACACACGCAGCAGCTTCTCCAACACTCCCATGCGTAGAACTCAGCTCTGTGTGATGTTTCAGATAGCAGTGTGTAACGCAAACACATAAAAACATCATCAAGGCCTCATTTTCTTTGCTCTAGTCTAATCACTCACCCAGGTTGCACATGCTCATGGTATGAAGTAGCTGTTAGGAAATGTGCTGTTTTCTGCCTCTCTAAATGATAAGGAAAATGTGTCAGGCTGTAACAGTAATTTGGTAATATTCAGGAACACTGTTTTGTGCCTAAAATCACAGCATGAGTCTGTGTGCGCAGAGCAATTGTGGGCAGAGATTTAATTTGTGAAGTTGTTGTTCTGAAAGAATTGCAGTCCCAGGAAAGGGGCAGCCTGTGTTATGTGCCTAAAATGACGGCATGAGTCTGTGTGCGCACAGGAATTGTGGGCAGAGATTTAATTTGTGAAGTTGTTGTTCTGAAAGAATTGCAGTCCCAGGAAAGGGGCAGCCTGTGTTATATGCCTAAAATTACGGCATGAGTCTGTGTGCGCACAGGAATTGTGGGCAGAGATTTAATTTGTGAAGTTCTTGTTCTGTAAGAATTGCAGTCCCAGGAAAGGGGCAGCCTGTTTTCTAAACTCAAATTATCCCTTAGCACACATGCACTGTTACATACATCCCTGCAAAAACATCATCAAGGCCTCATTTTCTTTGCTCTAGTCTAATCACTCACACAGGTTGCACATGCTCATGGTATGAAGTAGCTGTTAGGAAATGTGCTCTTTTCTGTCTCTGTAAACTATAAGGAAAATGTGTCAGGCTGTAACAGTAATTATCACTTGCTCTACCACAGTAGTAAATGTGCATTTAAATTGCCAATCAAATATTGTTTTCTGCCTAGAATCACACCATGAGGCTGTGTGCGCACAGGAATTGTGGGCAGAGATTTAAAGTGTGTTGCAGTTGTTCTGAAAGACTTGCACTTGCAGGAAAGGGGCAGCTTGTTTTTTTCAACTGTGGTGGTTAGCACAAATCAGTAAATCACAAATGAGAGGCAAATGGTAAAACATTTGAAATTAATGAAAAGCTTAAACAATATTTTAATGAATTATAATTACAAAAAGGAATTTTTTTAAAGTTTCTTGCAGGTATTGCTGAGCAACAGTGAAAAAATATAAAAATGCCTTTAAGGACAAGAAAGAGGAAAGAAAAGCAACAACAAGTATATCTGGACAAAACTGGGGAAGAAAAAATAGGAGGAAAAGCTTGTGATGGAAAAAAGAAAAACTCTACTGGTAAGAAAACTAAAGTTTTCTTTAAAAATATCTTCAAAAAAACAGAAAATGTCAAAAATAAATGTAAAACAAACAGTGTTTTATGTACAAAGCAACAACAGAGTCAACAGCAAAAAACAAAAGCTAATGTACAATCAGAAGTAAGTAAAACTGATTTAACACGAAAATTAGATTTTAAAAACATTCGTCGAAAAATGTTTCAGAGAAGAGTAAAGTTAAATTTGCTAAAGGATGTGAAAAAATATAAGAAAAAATCAAAATTTATTAAGAAATATTTTTTTATAGAAAATATTGTAAGTAAGGCTTTGGAAATAAAAAGAAAACTTTTTATTCTAATTTTGAATAGGATGCGTAGATTAGATAAATTAGTCAATGCAATGAAGTCACAAAGCAAAAGGAAAAGAGAAGTGAAAAAAAGTAACTTTTGTAAAGTGTTCTTGGGAGAATGGAAGCACAGTTCAAGTACTGAACTATTTTTTAATGAAGAGAGTTATCTTCAAAGTAATAGTTTGTTGCATGCAGTTGACACCAATGGTAGAGCATATGAAGTTAAGGATGGTTGTGTGATGGAAAAAGAGAAAATGGTGCCAAGAAATGAGGAAGAAGTAATGGCTGCTGAGGCTATGGGGAGACGTCCAAAAGCCCCAGTGTACACTTGGAACTGTAGTAGTATTTGTACTGTGTGTCAGGAATCTATTGATAAATTACGTGACTTTCTAAGAGAATATAGTAAAAAGAGTGTAAAACAGAAGATGAAGGTGCTTCAAACACTAGATCCATGCAGAGTGAGAGAGAATACTGGTTTGCAAGGACATTCTCTGGCTTGTCTATCTAGAAAAGTGTGTAAAAGTGTTTTTCATCATTTTAGGATGCTGGCTGTTAATCATACTGAAATGAGAAAGTTTGTGAGAACATTGTATTTTGCTAAAAGTCCAGCAGTAAAGTTAAATGAGTTAAATAATGCTCTGTTCCGTGGATCTGTATCAGATGTAGTGAAGGTTACCGATGAGATTCAGTTTTGTTACTTTGGTCCAGAACAAGAAAGTGCAGAAAAGGACACAGTTAATGAGGAAAATGAGGAACAGAATGTAGAACTCATTATTACTAAAAATTTTGAGGATGAAATGACAAAATTTACTATCATCTCTAATGAAAGACCAAATATTACTTGTATTTGTTGCCGCAGAAGCCATTATAAAATTCAAACAAGGAATGTTGATCTGTATAAAAAAAGTGAAAATGAAGATAATTATAAGTGGAAGGATTTTGCAACATACATATTTCTGGAAAATTGTTTTGAATTGGGTGAAGATCAGCGTATTTGTAAATACTGTTATAATAAGTCAGAAGAAAATAGAATGCCGACCAGAGCTGTACATAATAATTTAGAATTGGATGCTATTCCTGCCGAACTTTCTGATTTAAATACATATGAGTCTATACTCATTCAATGTGTTCATCCGTTCCAGACCATAGTACGTATGGAGCCCAAAACTGGTAAATTACCTCCTTCAGATTTACTGAGAGGTTTAAAAGGAAGAGTGGTGTATTTGCCATTGGATTTGAAAAAAAATATGGAAACAATTGATGCAGATACTTTGGAAACTGAACCATTAGTTATTCTGGTTAATGGTGTACCTACAAAGAATAAGAAGATTTGGCAGGAGCTGGTAGATGTACGGAAAGTACAAAGAGCAAATTTATATTTGAAAAGTAATAATAAATGGTATGAATCAATTTATATAGATGAAGAAGAAGAAGAAGATTTACAAGAAGACACAGAAACACCAACTGGACAAATTGAAAAAGTGGACAAGTCAAAGGAAGAAGAAATTTATGAACATTTTAGCATACATCCTCTTCATTCAAAAGAAGTTATGGGAGACACTATTGATCTGTTTCAGATGAAGAAAGCAAAAGGAACTCCCGTGAGTGTATGGGAGAAGAGCTTGGAAGCTCGATGTTTTCCTCAGCTGTTTCCTACAGGAAAAGGTGGACGATACGATGAACGCCCAGAACAGATTCCAGCTTCTGAGTATCGGACTACAAGACTATATGCTGAAGATTCAAGTTTCGTCAAAGTATTCCTTATTTGTTTCATCTTTTATTTGAAAGCGACTTGTCTGCATTATCTTATGCAGTAAATCACATTTTAAAAAGTGGAGTACATCTACATAATGTGTCTGCTAAGGATTTTATGGAGAAAGTGCAGCACCGAGATGATCATTTGGAAACACAACTGATCAATCTGATGGCTTGTCAACGTGGGACAAATGAATATGGGTACCGACGCCATGGAGAATTAAAATGCATGTTACGGAATTTAGGAACTCCTACATGGTTTGTAACCCTAAGCTGTGCCGAGTACGCTTGGGATGATTTATTGGATTTTCTACGAGAGGCAAATTCAAACATTAAAAACATTGAATACAAGACAGCAGGAGAACTGTGCTCATTGGATCCGGTTAATGTTTGCAGATATTTCAATCATAGATTTGAGGCTATGATGTCCTTCATCTGCAATAAAAAAAATCCACCTCTTGGAGAAGTAGTGGATTTCTTTTGGAGAAAAGAGTACCAGGCAAGAGGTGCTCCTCATATTCATATGCTGTTGTGGATCAAGGATGCTCCAAAATTTGGAACAGATGCTGATGAAGCAGTGTTATCTTTCATTGAAGAATATGCAACATGTGCTATACCTAAAAGCACAGAAGAGAAAAAGTTAAAAGAGCAAGTTTTACGTTTCCAAAGTCATCGGTGTGGAAAATACTGTCGACGGAAGTACAAGACCAAAGATAAATTCTACACAAAGTGTCGATTTGGATTTCCTAGACCTGTTCTTTCAAAAGGAAGAATCAACAGTTTTATGTCAGCTGTGCGACATACTATAACAAGAAAATCTCCCAAAAATACATACAACCTAAGAAGAAAAGAAGAGTCAAAATTTATAAATGACTACAACCCAGTCATTTTAACCATGTGGAATGCTAACATGGATATTCAGTATGTGGCAGACAATTCTATTGCTGTTGCTCGGTATGTCACATCTTACATCACTAAATCTGAGAAAACAGAATTGAAGGAAATGTGGGAAGAGATTTCTCACGAGAAGACTGTCAGTAAGAAGCTGTACAGTTTCAGTTTAAAGATGTTATCGCATCGAGAAATTGGATCCTACGAATGCTCAGATAGGTTATCATCTGCAAGTCTTTACTCGAAATCCAGAAGAATAATTTGGGTCAGTTTAGGCCTTGCAGGAATGCGAAATCGGGTACTGAAATCTGTTGGAGAAATTGAATATTTGGCCGAGAATGACCCAGAAAGTACAGATATTTTGAAAACAAACATGTTGGACACATATTACCCAAAAAGAAGTCATCATCTTGAGAACATGTGTCTCTATGAAGTGCTGCAGAACCACATTTTTTCACGGAAAGCCACAGAAGACATCAACAATGGAAAATATAAAGTCATTGGTGAGGAAGGATGTTTGGTGAAGAAAACAAAAGGAAGTTTGATAAATCACAGGAAGCTGAGTTGCGACACTACTGACAAAAAGGAATTTTACTACTTGGCTCTTTTACAGCTGTTTAAACCATGGCGTTCAGAGGACGAACTACTGGGAGAATTTCAAAGCTATGAAGATTCTTTTAATGCTAGCAAAGACAGCATAGAATGCAGTACTTTCACAACTTATGTCCAAATGTTAAATGAAGAAAATGAACAGGAAGCAAAAATTGCAGCTGAAGTAGCTAGAGACAGTTCTCAAGACAGCCAAAGTTCTGGAACACTCAGTCAAGATCCCCTAGGACAACCAATCATAGAAAATGAAGCTGCAGTAACCATGACTGAAGTAGAAATGGCTATGAATCAAGCACAGGAAGATTCAATAGACTTACTAAATCTGGAACACCAACTGAATGAAGAACAAAAACAAATTTATGTAGAAGTCACCAAAAAAATTGATCATGGATTACTACATGAAAAAAACCAGTGCTCATGCACATCATTTGAACCAATCAGGATGTATGTGAGTGGACAAGCTGGAACTGGTAAAAGTTTCTTAATAAAAGTCATCAGAAGCTACCTACAGCAAAAAACAGCTTCAAATTTGTCTTGTGTGGTAACTGCTCCAACTGGGTTAGCAGCCTATAACATAAAAGGAATTACCTTACATCGCTTGCTAATGTTACCAGTGGAGCATGAGAACAAAATAGAATACCACAAGCTAACTGGAGAAGCATGCTTCGAAGTTTCAAGAGTGATGAAGAAGATGCAAGTTCTCATTATTGATGAGGTGAGCATGGTATCAAACTTAATGCTTGCCTTTGTGCATTTAAGAATGCAACAAATTCTTAAGAGAGACTATGACGTGTTATTTGGAGGTAAACACGTCATAGTTTTTGGAGATCTTTTACAGCTCACTCCAGTTAAAGGACAACCCGTGTTTAATACTGTCACACATGAAGACACGAAGAAGTCATTACGAAGCATTGGTAATGCGAATATTTGGTCGTTCTTTGAGTACAAAGAACTCATTACCAATATGAGACAAGCAAACGATGAAGATTATGCAAGTATTCTGAGAGATATCAGAATTGGACTACTCACAGAAGTTGGCAAAAAAGCATTACAGAGTAGGATGCTACATAATTTATTTCCAAATGAAGAAATAGTTGCAGAGAAAATATACAAGAACATTGCTGAAAAAAATACTGTAATCTGCTTAATGCCAACACTACGTGAGTGCTCAATATTCAATGAGGAACTTTTGAAATTGGAAAAGGAAGAGATTAAGAAAATGGAAGCAGAGGACAAAATTCAGCATGAAAGAATTACTATTACATTAACAGGCAAACTGAAAAATAAATTGGATTCACTAGAGAAGAACATTTCCAAAACAGCTGGATTAGAAAAAAATCTATATGTTTGCATGAATTGTCGAGTGATTTTAAGGAGAAATTTGGATGTAGAAAAAGGTTTAGTGAATGGAGCTATGGGAAGAGTTGTGGGTTTTATTAATTACCAGAAAAAAGTTGGAATTGAATGTTTAAAAATAAAATTTGATCAGATAGAAGAAGTTAAAGACATTTGTCGTTGTTCAGTTCGTTTCATGCTTGTGAAAGACTTATATGTGCGTAGAAAGCAGTTTCCATTTTCTCTAGCATATGCTGTAACTATTCACAAGTCTCAAGGATTGACTGTAGATAGTGCTTTTGTAAACATTGGTTCTACTGTGTTCAAAGAAGGTATGGCATTTGTTGCTCTGTCACGAGTAAAAACATTATCTGGTTTATTTATGATAGACTTTGATGACTCAAAAGTTAGTGCTGATACAAACTGTGTAAAGGAGTATAATACATTAAGAAGAACCTATGCTCCTCATTTAGGTCAGTATCCTGTGATTGAAAAACATGTTGTTTCTCGGAAAAGGAGAATTGAAAATATCTGTAATGTGGATGAACAGAACAAAATAAAAAGGACAGTGATGTGATAGCAAGGAAAAAGAAAAAGGACAGTGTTGAAGAGGTTGTTTGTTGCCATTTTGAAAATAGCTCTGGTGTCAACTGCTATGCAAATGTAGTGCTGAATGTTGTATTTTATCTTGAAAAGTTGCTAGAACAGATAATAGTAAATCATGGAAAAAGATTGTGTTCTCTGCTGAGTCTCCTTTATGAGAAGCTAAGTAATGATAAAACTAAAATAGAAAGTGCTTCTGATGTTAGAAATCTTTTAGATGTATGTTCTGGATCTACACAGTTTAAAGAAAATGTCCAGCAAGATGCACAGGAATTCTTAATATATATACTGAGCGTACTTGAAGATGAAGGAGTAGAAGTAGAAAACTTATTTGGTGTCTCTTACAAATGGGAACATTGCTGTGAAAACTGTATGAACACATGCAGTAGTAATGTTGATTCAGAAAGGTTCATATTTTTACCATTACCACAAAGTAAATCAGTGACTTTTAGTAAATTAGTTAAAGATGCCAATCACAACATGGAATGTTCTGAATGTAAATCTGACATGTTTTCCACGTTATTTTTACAGAAATATGGTCAGTATATAATTTTAATGATGCAACGTTGTAGAGCTGATGGTTCAAAATTGGATACTTTAATAAAGAGGTTTTTTTAAAATATATAATTTAATAATTCAAAAATTAGCATTTAAAAAACCATACAAATTCACTGAAAAAACCATAGGTTTCACACACGTTATAGTTAGGAATTAGCATTTAAAAAACCTTGCACTGATGATGTCACTGTTGAAGACATCAATGTGATAAATTACCACATCTTCTCACACCCTTATAAAACCTTTGATATACCAACTGAAAATTACACAGTTCCATTCTCAAATCCATAAATAATGCAATACTAATAACTGCATACCCAAAAAATAACTTTTAGGTCTTCATTCACCTCCACACACTCACCTGTACAGTCACTCATAGTTACATTCAGTCAATAAAAAAGTATCATATGAATTTATACATACATCTATATAGACACTCACACACTAACAATCATCCATAGAGGTACTCTCACACCTAGTCATTCATACAAATAATCACACTGCCATTTACTCATCTATGCAGTTATACACACTCAAGTTCACTCACTCACAAAAATAGTATTATATTCTTATGCTCAATTAGAATCATTGACACAAGCACACATTCATCCATACAGTCACATCTAGCCACTTATATACTCTTACACACATATATAATGCCTTTTACATATTTAGTTAGTCACAAATGTACCACTGAGATATACATTCAAACCATAACACAGCCATACATACACTCACTCAACCATACAGTCCTTCAGAGATGCACTTTTAATAACATCCAGTCATAGAATCACACACTCACTCATCTATGCACACTCACACACACTTTACCCACACAAACACGCAGGAACTCATACAGATACTGAGACAAGCAATCAATAACCCATATAGACACTTATATAGCTATTCACAAAACCAAGTCACCACTTATACACCAACACACAGACACATACAAAACATTTATACAGTTTATGCACTAGTCTGAAGTAAGATGCAGTTAAAGGACTCACTTGTCGAGTCAGTTACACAACACAGAAAATCATCCCTTTACACACTTGTACACCCACTCATTCTTTAACAGGCCTTTCCCTATATTTATAAAAATGTTTGCAAATTAAACGTTCACTGGATGACATCATCAGTGACGTCATCAGTGATGTCATTTGAGATGTCATCAGTGATGTCATGAGTGATGTCACTGACCATGTCATGAGTGATGTAATATGTGACGTCATCAGCAGTGGATTGCGGTCGCGCAAGTTATAGTTAGCTGTACTAACTATAACGGGGGAATTTCATTGGTTTTTTATGAGAGAAATGTCCAGCTAACTATAACGTGTGTGAAACCTATGGTTTTTTAAGTGAATTTGCAAGGTTTTTTAAATGCTAATTCCTAACTATAACGTGTGTGAAACCTATGGTTTTTTCAGTGAATATATATATATATATATATATATATATATATCACACATTTGTAATCTCCAAAAAATCCGTAGAAACGAAGAATGGAAACCACGCAAATCCAGGTAAGGCACAATTGTTGTTAATTTATTATCAGCCGAGTTTCACCAATCTGACGCGTTTCGGGCATCCGCCCTTGCTCACAGACAGTCAGTTGGATAAAATGTGCCCCTTAAATACTATAAGGTATTTCATTGGTTACATTTTTTTCACTATTTTTTTACACCATGTGACTTTAAAAAAGTGAAGACACACTATTCAGAATTACATTAGTCTGTTTTCCAAACATATACATTTCAAACTTAAATGTATATAAATAATTAAATAACAGGTTTAAATCCAAAATACCATAAAACATTCATCAAGTGCTCAATTGGTATCAAAACAAAGTTCTTATGCATATAATGCAAATGTTCCAAAAATGTATAACATGATGGTATCAATGTTCGATTGACTGTGCAAATAACGCAATAAAGTGCAAATATATCAGATTAAAATTCGTCATATCAAAATGTGCAAACTACGCAAATATGTAAACACAGGAAGAAAATTGTGCAAATTATGCTAATTTTATGCCTAACCATACATGTTGTACTAAAATTTGTCTAATATACCTGAAAGTATAATATATGTTATCAGAACACAGAATATAATGTGTGAAGCACTTGAAATGTTTGAAATTTAAAATCTTATAAACACAAACACTATAATTGAATTTAATGTTGATATTGATTTTTAAATCTGGACAGACACATCACTGAATCTATGTCAAATACAAAAAAAAGTGAAAAAAAATGTTTTTGTGTATCCCTAATTTGTGCGATTAAGCACACATAGGAAAAAATAAAATGTAAAATAAAAGAAAAAGAGGAACAAATGGAAATTCATAATATCATTTTTACATGATATGTTGTTTTTACGCGAAAGCGGTCATGGCAATACACTCTAAAATAAATCTGACCCAAAATTTGACATGTCTTAAAGAAACACATGCAGATCCTCCGTTGTATTTAGCCCATTGGGAAATCTGCTGTCTAATTTTAAAATGAATTCAGACTCTAATCTTCTGAGCATTTTATCCCGGTCACCCCCTCTCTTAGTTTTTGGAACCGAGGCGATAACAAAATAACTGAGGCATTGCAAATTATTGTTATGACAAACTTTAAAATGCCTTGCCACCGGATAAGACGCATCATTATTTACAATAGCACGTAAGTGCTGAAGAATTCTAACATGTACTGGTTGCCGGGTACTCCCTACATATCTGAGATCACAGGTACACGTTAATATATAGACAGCAAATTCAGTTGTGCAATTAAAAGATCCATGTATATTAAGCGGATCAGGGCTAAATGGTGTACAATACTGGGTGGTGTTTTTTCCAAATTTGCACGCTCTGCATGTGGTACAGCGTTTAAATCTCGGCCGGGATTTCAACCACTCCTCTTGTTTTTGAAGCTCAGGAAAATCATGACAAACATGCGTTTTTAAAGAGGGCCCCTTCCGGTAAGTTATCGTTGGCCTATCCGGTAATCTGGGTTTTAAGACTAAATCAGTTTTCAAAATTGGCCAACGTTCTTGAATAATAGATCTGATTTGCCTTGCCTGTTTGCTATAGGTTGTAATGAGCCTGGGGGATTGGTTGATGTTAGTGGACTCACTATCTAAAGATGTATTAGATGTAGATGAAAATAGTGATTCCCGAGTTCTGGCTTCTGTTTTAAGAACTGCTTCCCTCAAGACTGATTCCCTATACCCCCTCTGTCGGAACCTTTCCAGTGCCTTCTTTGTACACATTTCGAGATCACTCGCTTCACTACAAATCCGCTTGAGTCTCAATAATTCCCCATATGGAATATTATCAATGATGTGTCTAGGATGCGCACTGCTGGCATGAAGAATATTGTTTCCAGCAGTGCTTTTCCGAAAGAGTTTAGTGGCCAAGTGATTGTGGTGTATAAACACTTTAACATCTAAAAATTCAGCTTCACACTTACTAATAGATGAAGTGAACTTGAGATTCTCCTGATTGATCACCACGCCATAAAATAAAAACATCATCTATAACCAAAGTGCCACATGTTTGTTGTAAATACCATAGTGTGTTTGCCTGAGGACATGCTCCTCCCACCAGCCTACATGTAAACATGCATAGCTAGGAGAGAAGCATGCCCCCATCGCAACACCACGTCGTTGGATGTAGATGTCATTACCAAATAAAAAATAATTGTTGTTGAGACACCAATTGGTAAGTTCAATCAATAATTTGTTATGATTATAAAAATTAATGGGCCTTTTGCCCAGGAAAAATTCCAAAGCTCTGAGCCCAGATGCATGGTCAATACTTGTATAAAGCGACTCAATATCTAAGGTGATAAATAGCATATTGTCACTCCATCCAGCATTTTTGATCTTACCAATGAAGTCCCCAGTGTCTCTAATGTAAGTAGGAAGATCCTTCACCAAGTCCTGCAGGAAGTAGTCAATATATTCAGTCACATGCTCTGCTACTCCTGCAATGGCGGAAATAATTGGTCTCCCAGGCACTGGAACAACTTGCTTGTGGACCTTGGGTAGAAGATACAATTTGGGTAATAGGGGATGTTCAACATGCAAAAAATCAAATTCCTGTTTTGAGATCATGCCTTCTCTCTTCCATTTCCACAGTAGCTTTTTTAGTGTCTCTTTGGCATGATTAAACTCTTTGATGGTACTCTTTGCATAGCATAATTGATTGTTAAGTTGATTCATTGCTTCTTTTATGTAGGCTTCTTGTGGCCAGATAACCACGTTACCTCCTTTGTCCGCGGTGGCCACAATAATCCTATGATCATCACCCAATTTTTTGGTTAGCAACAAATAATCCTTTTCATGTTGACTTTTGTATCTTTTTTTGTGTTTTATCCTGTGATATAGTTTTTTAAGATCATCCACAACAACGTCTTGGAAAACATCAATTGAATCCCTAGGCATTGTAGGAATAAATTTTGATTTTGGTTTGAATGGGCTTAGGTTTGCTCCCAGCTGCTCAACCGAGGCCATTCTCAATTCCTCCTGTGTGGATGTCATATCAAGATCAATCGTGTCATTTGTTGCCAGTTGATGCATTGCCAATAAAGTTTTAGTGTCTTTAGCTTGTAAGTTCAAAGGGTTTCTAACAGCAACAGTGTTAATCGATGAATCCTTCTCATGTTCATTTTGGCCATCCTTAACACAAAAAAACTTTTTTAATTTCAGTTTCCTGATGTACAAATAAATATCAACTCTCGTTTTTGTATAGTTGAAATCAGAAACCGGACAATAAGTCAACCCAAGGCTTAAAAGTTGTTTCTCGGCTTCGCTGAGGGTGATCGTGGATAGATTTATAATTTCATTACTTGTTAATATTTTTTTCGCCAAAATTGCTTTTTTTGTTTTTTGGGCGATTTTGTGTTTTTTCCGACGTTCACCCCTCCTTTTGTTACATCTTGCTCTTTTTGCTGTTGAGCTTTCTGTGGTGGTTTGGTCCGAGGCCGTAGTGTTTGGAGCCTGTCTGACACTAAAAAATCAACCTCTTCTCCCAAATCCAAAACAATAGTATTGGGGTCCCATGTGCTACATCCTTCCTCATCCGACGAAGGCCCACTTGTCAGTGATTCAATGTCACTTGATTCCTGGTTCATGTTATTCACTGTACTCGGTAACAGAGCAGCTGAAGCTGCTGCATTGTTAACTGGCTTCGTTGATTTTATCAGTTGTGCCTGTTGTGCAAATTTATTTCTTTTAGCATTGTCAAACTTTCGAGCAAAGGTATAGATGCGACCCTGAGCATAGTCCTCCTTATCACGGGCGAATTTATAAACCTTTCGCGCTTTGATTTTCTCTTCCTGTTTGGCAATTCTCTCATTTATTTGTTTGCGCGTTTCAATAATTAAAACATTAGGTTCAAACTTTGCCAATAGGACATTGATTTCTTCAATTTCAATCATTAGCGCTTCTCTGTCAATGCTCGCATATTTGACTAGTATTTGCAACAATTTAGCCGAAGACTCCAAATTGGTATGGCCCCATTCTTTGAGCATATTTGGATTCAGCTTTTCATAACTTGGCGCCAAAAGTATACGAAGCCCCCGAGGCACACGCTTCTCTTCCAAATACATTGTTAGCGATTTGTGCTCCCACCACTTAGACATTTCTTGGTACATGCATTTCTCCAATCTTTTCAATAATGCTTTGATTTGATTTTCATCAGTGTTATCATTCCCGCTCGATTCAGCAGTCTTTTTTCCGGAATTAGATGTTATTTTGGGCAGACTAGAATAGAGTGCAGCCGCCGCCGCTTCTCTGCCACGTAGAATTTCCTCTGACATTGTGAAACCCTCGAATTGCTGAAAGTTTAATTAAATGCTTTCCAACCCGAGCAAAGCTTCTGCTTCCAGGCTTTCAGCGTTTGTGCCAAACAAACCTCCCCACCGTGTCAATAGTTCAAGTTCACTCACCGCAAAGGTTATTTTAGTTGCAAGACGTTGTTTTAATGCTGAAAAACTGCTGCCTCTCGTAAATCACCTCTGCAAAGGCTTAATGAACCAAACGATCACTGGGGCTGCTGTTGAAGAAATCCCTTTCAGGAAACAAAAATCAGTTGATTGAACACAGCAGCCAGCTTCCAGGGAGTGGAAATGCCTCGGATGCAATCACCTTCCGATATTTGAATCACACATTTGTGATCTCCAAAAAATCCGTAGAAACGAAGAATGGAAACCACGTAAATCCAGGTAAGGCACAATTGTTGTTAATTTATTATCAGCCGAGTTTCACCAATCTGACACGTTTCGGGCATCCGCCCTTGCTCACAGACAGTCAGTTGGATAAAATGTGCCCCTTAAATACTATAAGGTATTTCGTTGGTTACATTTTTTTCACTATTTTTTTTTTTTTTTTTATTATTTTTTTTACACCATGTGACTTTAAAAAAGTGAAGACACACTATTCAGAATTACATTAGTCTGTTTTCCAAACATATACATTTCAAACTTAAATGTATATAAATAATTAAATAACAGGTTTAAATCCAAAATACCATAAAACATTCATCAAGTGCTCAATTGGTATCAAAACAAAGTTCTTATGTATATATTATCTACTGGCGGTCGCCAGTAGATAGTGATAGTTAGGACCTATTTTCCATAGGAAATCCGCAACATTCTATTTGGAATAACGTTGGCACCAGTTGATGAATCCTCACGAAATTTTACAAACTTTTGGCCAGCTCCGCTCCGCTCCTACCCTGAAAGTTTTGCGGTGATCCGTCAAGCGGGGGCCGAGAAAAACGGGGGGTCCCAAAACACATTTTCCCCATGCAATTTCCCATAGTATCTGTTGTCGCGGCTACAGCCCGAACCGCTGAACGGAATGACACCACATTTGGCAAAGAGGTAGTCCTCATTTCGGACTCGTGCCTTTTGCATATATGGTGTGAATCCGTTCAGTAGTTCCTGAGAAAATTAGGGTAAAAAAGTTAGTGATATCTATGGCCACGGAGGATCCGCGGATGGCACACGCACCGTACACGCACCCTCCTCGAACCGAGCCCACACCCTCCCGATCGCGCGCTGAATGCTAATTGGCTGTCGAGTGTCTCTCTACATTCGAAACCAGGAACTGTTGGCGGCCATTTTCTGCCTCGGTAGAAGCGAGGCTGAAGAAGCAAGGGGAATAAGTGTGTAAAACATATAAAGGGGGCATCTCTGACCCTCTAGAGGTGCTTAGGGGGTCCCAAAAGGACCCCCTGGGGCCTCCCTTTTTGAAAAAAAACAAAAACGGCGAAATGCGCGCATGGTGCGCGCATCCTATCACGTTGGATGCACGGATCCTCTCGTGGTGGGTTCATGGATCCAAGGGAAAAAAAATAAAATTGTTGGGAGATAAAGATTAAGCTTAAGTGTTTTGTTCTTGAGTGGCTCTGTTTCCTTCATCTCTCCTATACATCTCTTGCATATGAAAGCGCAGATTGTTATTGTAAATGGACCCCATTCTGTAGTCTCGGAGAAAAGCAGAAACAGATTTATTCACATGTTTCCTAGCTTTCTCAATCTGTGGACAAAAATGATCGGACCAGTTCCATTTCTGCCTTTGGCATATGTTAGAGTACACAAAGGCAGTTTTAGTGAAAAGTGAAATCAGTTCTGCAAAGGTGTCCTTCATAAGCATTTCCAGACCTACCCCAGTCAAAGTGCCTAGGTCATTGCCACCACAGTGCACTATTATGAGGTCAGGGTGTTGGATTTGCATGAAGGATTTCACCAATGGCAGCAATTGGTGCCACTTTAACCCTCTCTGTCCAATCCATTTAATGTCTACATTTGGCAAACCTAGGTCTTTGTGAATGCCTTTGTTTTCTGCATACCTTTGGCTCCAGAAAATGTAGCTGTGTCCCACAATCCACACTGTAAGCATCTTGTAAGGAGGTCTGGATGCACTCAGATGGTCTCTGTAAATGAAATGGCAGTTTGGAAAGTAAGATGTTTCTAAAATGGTGGCTAAGATGCAATTTTGAAAAAAGACAAGAAATCATTGCTTGTTTAACAACCTTCTACACTGAAAGGTAGGGTGCATATTTCTGTTTTTTAAACGCATGATTCTTATTGGTTAACAAAAACTGATTGTAAGGAACATTATATATGATTAGCTGATATGTTGAGAAGTCAAGCACACTTGCTGTTTTGATTAGCAACAGTGTGTGTGCTGAACTTGTGACCTGTGTGCTCAGTACAGTGTTCCATGACCTGTTTCTATGGTAACGGGCAGAAGGCAGATTGGGGGAAGGGTTGAAGTTTATGTAATTTGGAAAGAGTTGAAATGTTTAACCAATAGAAATGTGTGTTTGCTTTTGAATTAATGTGGGAAGGAATGTGATTTGATGTTTACATGTATATGTGCGGAAAATGAGAGGGAAACTTTGCCATTCTTTGGTTCTGCTGACAGGTGCACAGTGCAGAGATTCTGTATAAGAAAATCTGGTGTGTGACTGATATCTGGTGTGTGACTGATATACTTCTTAATCTACAAAACATCTTGAAAGGTGAGTTATTTAATTGTGAGGGGGTGTATGTAGACTATTTTTATTTTAATCAGACTAATGTATTTCTTCTGCTAAAGTGTAGGGAGTACTTTTTTTCTCTACAATCTTATTGACAGTGTGTGTGTGCATGTAAAAACCATTTTGTGATAAGGATTTGTTTTTTTCATGTGTTTGTAGACAGACAACTGTGCAGTTTTTATATTTTGGTAGAATTAGAAACCAGTCATTGTTTATGAATTTGTGAAATGAGTTATGTTTCTGCAGTAAAATGTAGTACTCCTTCTAGATGAAGAAATGTGTTTTGGTACAGTGCAAGGGATAGTGTTGCTTGTCTAGAATCACACAGAGAGCCTGTGTGCTTTTGGGAACTACTGTCAGAGAAGCATTTAGTAATATCTTGTATTTGCTGACAGATAACTCTTTTAAAACCTGTCATGTTGTCAAGTTTTAGTAGCATTAGAAGCCAGTCTTTGCTTATGCGTTGATTAAATGAGTCAGGCAATGATACAAAAGTGCACTTTTGAAATATGCACATTGTGTGCAGTTCTCTTACCACTTCCATAGTAGTAAATAAGGTTTGGTAAACTCGTAGGGATAGTTGTTATTGTCTAGAATCACACTGTGAGTCTGTGTGCATTTGGGAACCAATGTGAGAGAAGCATATGGTAACATTGTTTATTTGCTGACAGATAACTATTTTAAATCCTGTCATGTTGTCAAGTTTTAGTAGCATTAGAAGCCAGTCATTGCTTATGCGTTGATTAAATGAGTCAGGCATTGACACTAAAGTGCAGTCGTGAAATAGGTAGATTGTGTGCAGTTCCCTTACCACTTGCACTGTAGTGAATGAGTTTTGGTAAACTCCTAGGGATAGTGGTGCTTGTGTAGAATTACACTGTGAGTCTGTGTGCATTTGGGAACCACTGTGAGAGAAGCATTTGGCAACATTGTGTATTTGCTGACAAATAACTGTTTTAAAACCTGTCATGTTGTCAAGTTTTAGTAGCATTAGAAGACAGTTATGGCTTATGCTTTCATTAAATGAGTTAGGTATTGACAGTGAAGTGTAGTCGTGAAATATGCACATTGTGTGCAGTTCTCTTACCACTTCCATAGTAGTAAATAAGGTTTGGTAAACACGTAGGGATAGTGGTGCTTGTCTAGAATCACACTGTGAGTCTGTGTACATTTGGGAACCACTTTGAGAGAAATGTTTGGTAACATCGTGTATTTGCTGACAGATAACTGTTTTAAAACATGTCATGTTGTGAAGTTTTAGTAGCATTAGAAGCCAGTCTTTGCTTATGTGTTGATTAAATGAGTCAGGCATTGACACTAAAGTGCAGTCGTGAAATATGTAGATTGTGTGCAGTTCCCTTACCTCTTCCACTGTAGTGAATGAGTTTTGGTAAACTCCTAGGGATAGTGGTGCTTGTCTAGAATCACACTGTGAGTCTGTGTACATTTGGGAACCACTGTGATAGAAGCGTTTGGTAACATCGTGTATTTGCTGACAGATAACTGTTTTAAAACATGTCATGTTGTCAAGTTTTAGTAGCATTAGAAGCCAGTCATTGCTTATGTGTTGATTAAATGAGTCAGGCATTGACACTAAAGTGCAGTCGTGAAATATGTAGATTGTGTGCAGTTCCCTTACCACTTGCACTGTAGTGAATGAGTTTTGGTAAACTCCTAGGGATAGTGGTGCTTGTGTAGAATCACACTGTGAGTCTGTGTGCATTTGGGAACCACTGTGAGAAAAGCGTTTGGTAACATCGTGTATTTGCTGACAGATAACTGTTTTAAAACCTGTCATGTTGTCAACTTTTAGTAGCATTAGAAGTCAGTCTTTGCTTATGTGTTGATTAAATGAGTCAGGCATTGATACTAAAGTGCAGTCGTGAAATATGTAGATTGTGTGCAGTTCCCTTACCTCTTCCACTGTAGTGAATGAGTTTTGGTAAACTCCTAGGGATAGTGGTGCTTGTCTAGAATCACACTGTGAGTCTGTGTACATTTGGGAACCACTGTGAGAGAAGCGTTTGGTAACATCGTGTATTTGCTGACAGATAACTGTTTTAAAACATGTCATGTTGTGAAGTTTTAGTAGCATTAGAAGCCAGTCATTGCTTATGTGTTGATTAAATGAGTTAGGTATTGACAGTAAAGTGTAGTCGTGAAATATGTAGATTGTGCGCAGTTCCCTTACCACTTCCAGTGTAGTGAATGAGTTTTGGTAAACTCCTAGGGATAGTGGTGCTTGTCTAGAATCACACTGTGAGTCTGTGTGCATTTGGGAACCACTGTGAGAGAAGTGTTTGGTAACATTGTGTATTTGCTGACAGATAACTGTTATAAAACCTGTCATGTTGTCAAGTTTTAGTAGCATTAGAAGCCAGTGTTTGTTTATGCATTGATAAAATGAGTCATGCTTTGACACTAAAGTGCAGTACCATGTAGTATTGTCTTCACTGCACCAGAACTGAAAATTTAAAAATTTTACCCAGGCACTGTCCTAGAAGTAGTCTGATGATTTAGTCAGTTTCTAAGTACTTATGTTGTGAACCATTCATTACCAAATAGACTACTTCAAATATCTATGCAGTATGCATGTAGTTCTCTAACCACCTACACAGTTGTTTTCACACCTTCAATTCCCTAGTCAGTATCCATACACTTCTAGGAAACACCCTGTCAGTCCCTTTGCAGTCTTCTAGTGACCCATTCAGCACCATGTAGTAATCCATTCACTGTGCCAAAACCCAAACACTTATAAATTCACTAAGACACTCTCTTTACAGTACTCTAATGATTCAGTCACTGTCTAAGTATTCATGCACTGAGACAGGCCTTAGCACATGGACTGCTTCAAACTCCTATGCACTATGAATGCAGTCTTCTAACCACCTACTGGCTTGTCTTTTACACTTTAATTTCCCTAGTCAGTATCCATATAGTCCAGCAAACATCCTGTCACTCCCTTTGCACTCTTCTAGTGACTCATTCAGTACCAAGTACTAATCCATTCCCTGTGCGAAAAGCCTACCACTTATAAATTCATCCAGGCACATCTTCTTGCTGTAGTCTAATCATTCAGTCAGTACCCAAGTACTCATGCAGTGAGCCGGGCCTTAGCACATGGACTGCTTTAAATGCCTATCCAGTATGCATTCAGTTCTCTAATCAGCTACACAGTTGTCTTTTGCACCTTCAATTCCCCAGTTAGTATTCATATACTTCTAGCAAACACCCTGTTACTCACCCAGTGTGTCTCCTTTTAGCACTGTAATCATTCAGTCACTTAGCATGTAGTATTTTAGTGAGGTAGGCTTTAGGGCATGAACTGCTTCAAAGTAGTATGCACTATGTATGTAGTGTTTTAATCATAGTCACACTTGTGGTTCAGGGCTATAGTTTCTTAGTCTGTTTTTATATAAAATGTGTTTGTACACTAATGGAATACTGTAAATTTTAAAGTTATTAATATGCATTTATTTGTGATTCTTTTTTGCAGATACTGTTTTTCAACGTTAAAATCGAGAAATTATGCCAGAAAAAAAAGAAAAAGAAAAGAAGAGAGACAGGAGGATTATTTGAAGAAACATGAACCACAAGTATTGAATGAACAAGATAATGTGGCTAAAAGGAAAAAATATTCTGGTAAGATCACAAAGCAATTTATTAAAAATGTTTGTAGGAGCAAACAGAATGTAGAGAATGCTGCAACTTCAGAAATTTTTTTAAGTAAGAAAAAAAATCAAAATAAGAGGAAAAGTAAAAAAGCAAATGTTCAGTCAAACGAGATAAAGTATGGTAAAAGAAGACAAAATCAGTATAAGGAATTACGCAAAAAATATTTTACAAGAGAGTAGTGCATAATTTG
Source organism: Triturus cristatus (assembly GCF_964204655.1). Classification (NCBI taxonomy): domain Eukaryota; kingdom Metazoa; phylum Chordata; class Amphibia; order Caudata; family Salamandridae; genus Triturus; species Triturus cristatus. The sequence continues at coordinate 446,478,092 of NC_140588.1, forward strand.
CTGAAAGATGTGAAGAAATATAAAAAGAGAGCTTTATTTTATAAAAAGATGAAGCATATTGAAAGTATTGTGGAAAAGGCTTTTGAAGTAAAAAGGAAACTGTTTATTTTACTGTTAAACAGAATTCGATCACTAGATAAACCAATATGTAATGAAGGCCAAAAGTAGGAGAAAAAGAGTTATTAATAAAAAAATAATTTGTGATGTTTTTTTGGGAGAATGGAAACACAGTTTTAGTTCAGAGCCTTTTTTTAACGAAGAAAGTTATTCACTAAGTGAAAAATTATTGTATGCAGTGGTAGAGGTTATGAGGTTAGTGATGGTTGTGCAATGGAGAAAGAGAAAATGGTTGAAAGAAATGCAGAAGAAGTGATTGCTGATGAAGTTTTAGGGAGACGTGCTAAAAACCCTGTGTACACTTGGGATTGCAGTAGTGTTTGTAGTGTACGACAGGAATCTATTGAAAAATTATGTCGTTTTTTACGAGTCTATACTAAAAAAAGCGTAAAACAAAAGATTAAGCTGTTGCAAGGACTAGACCCTTGCAGAGTGAGAAAACATACTCGTTTGCAAGGTCATTCTCTGGCTTGTCTTTCTAGGAAAGTTTGTGAAAGAGTTTTTCACCATTTCAGAATGCTGGCAGTACATCATACTCAAATGCAGAAGTTAGTGAGAAGGTTGTATTATGCAAAAAGTCCAGCACTAAAGTTAAGTGAGTTGAACAGTGCTCTTTTACGTGGGTCAGTTTCAGATGTGAAGCAGGTCTGTGAGGATATTGAGTTTTGTTACTTTGGGCCTCAGCAAGAGAGTGAAGGAACTGACACATTAGTAGAACAAAATGTTGAAGACAATGTAGAACCTGTAATTACAGAAAAATTTGAGGATGAAATCACAAAGTTTAAGGTAATTTCAGGTGAAAGACCAAATGTTTCTTGAATTTGTTGTCGGCGAAGTCACTATAAAAATCAGACTAGGGGTGTCAATCTGTATTTAAAAAGTGAAATAGAAGATAATGATAAGTGGATGGAATTTGCAACTTATTTGTTGGTAGAGGATTGTTTTGATTTGGGATGTGAGCAGCGTATTTGCAAATATTGTTATAACAAATTAGATGAGAATAAAATGCCTGCTAGAGCTGTTCATAATAATCTAGAGTTGGTTGCTATTCCTCCAGAGCTGATAGATTTAAATACATATGAGTCTATTCTGATACAATGTGTTCACCCGTTTCAGGCTATTGTTCGTATGGAGCCAAAAACAAGTACATTTCCTCCATCAGAGTTCCAAAGAGGATTGAAAGGAAGAGTTGTGTATTTCCCATTAGATTTAAGGAAAAATGTTGAAACTATCGGTGTAGATCATGCAGAAAATGAGCCACTAGTCATTCTAGTTAATGGTGTTCCTACTAAGAATAAGAAAATTTGGCAAGAGTTAGTGGATGTTAGAAAAGTGCAAAAGGCATCATTGTATCTGTTAAAAAATAATGAGTACTTTAGAAATGTGTTTGTTGGAGAAGAAGAAATAGATTTAGCAAAAGATAGTGAAACATTAAGTGGACAAATTGAAAAAGTGGACATGTCCAGATGTGAAGAGATCTATGAACATTACAGTGTACATCCACTTCATTCCAAAGAGGTGATGGGGAATACAATTGAGTTGTTTCAAATAAAAAAAGCAACAGGAAGTCCCATGAGTGTATGGGAAGAGAGCTTGGAAGCTCGTTGTTTCCCGCAGTTGTTTCCAACAGGAAAAGGTGGACGATATGATGAACGTCCTGTGCAGATTCCTGCATCTGAATATCGGACAACAAGATTATATGCAGAAGATCCAAGATTTCGACAATGTATCCCTTATATGTTTCATCTTCTGTTTGAAAGTGACTTGTCTGGATTTTCATATGCAGTAAACCACATTTTAAAAACTGGAATGCATCTTCAAAATGTAACTGCAAAGGATTTTATGGATAAAGTGCATCAGAGAGATGATCATTTAGAATCTCAGTTGATTGATCTGATGGCATGTCAGCGTGAGACTAATGAATATTGGTACCGTCGACATGGAGAACTGAAATGCATGCTACGGAACTTGGGAACTCCTACATGGTTTGTTACACTAAGCTGTGCTGAGTATGCTTGGGGTGATTTACTTGAATTTCTTCGAGAGGCAAATTCCAATATAAAAAATATTGAATACAAGACAGCTGGAGAATTGTGCTCTTTGGATCCTGTCAATGTATGCAGATATTTCAATCATAGATTTGAAGCTATGATGTCTTTCATCTGCAATAAAAAGAATCCTCCTCTTGGAGAAGTTGTGGATTTCTTTTGGAGAAAGTAGTATCAAGCAAGAGGTGCTCCTCACATACATATGTTGTTATGGGTCAAGGACGCCCCCAAATTTGGAACAGATTCAGATGAAACTGTTTTGTCTTTCATTGAAGATTATGCTACATGTGCTCTTCCAAATAGCAGAGAAGAGAAAAACTTAAAACAACAAGTCTTACGATTTCAAAGCCATAGGTGTGGAAAATACTGTCGACGAAAGTACAAGTCAAAGGATAAGTTCTATACCAAATGTCGTTTTGGATTTCCACGTCCTTTATTAGCCAAAGGAAGAGTGAACAGTTTTATGTCAGCTGTACGACATACCATCACAAGAAAGTCTCAGAAAAACACCTACAACTTAAGAAGAAGCGAAGAATCAAAATACATAAATGACTACAATCCAGTTATTTTATCCATGTGGAACGCTAACATGGATATTCAGTATGTGGCGGACAATTTCATTGCTGTTGCTCGATATGTAACGTCTTACATTACTAAATCAGAAAAGACTGAATTGAAAGAAATGTGGGAAGAGATTTCTCACGAGAAGACTCTAAGTAAGAAATTATACAGTTTCAGTTTGAAGATGTTATCGCATCGTGAAATTGGAGCATATGAATGTTCAGATCGGTTATCATCTGCAAGTCTATATTCCAAAAGTAGAAGAATCATTTGGGTGAGTCTAGGTCTTGCAGGAATGCGAAATCGGGTACTGAAATCTGTTCAAGAAATTGAATATTTAGCAGAAAATGACCCTGAAAGTACAGATATTTTGAAAACCAATATGTTGGACACATACTATCCAAAGAGAAGTCATCATCTTGAGAACATATGTCTCTATGAAGTGCTGCAAAACTACACTTTTAAACGGAATATTACAGAGAACATCAACGATGGAAAATATGGAGTGATTGGTTCTGAAGGATGTCTGGTGAAACAAAGGAAAGGAAATTTAATTAATCACAGAAAACTGAGTTGCGACACTGCTGACAAAAGGGAATTTTACTATTTAGCCCTTTTGCAAATGTTAAAACCATGGCGTTATGAACTGGAATTACTTGGAGATTTTCCCAGCTATAAAAATTCATTTAATGCTTGTAAAGATAGCATACAATGCAGTGCTTTCGCAAATTATGTGAAAATGTTGAATGATGAAATTGATCAAGAAGCTACAATTGCAGCTGAGATTGCTGGAGACAGTTCTCAAGACAGTCAAAGTTCTGCTGCACTGAGTCAAGATCCACTAGGACAACCAATTGTTGAAAATGAAGCAGCGATTGCAATGAATGAGGTGGAAACAGCAATGTATCAAGCACAAGAAGATGCAGTACAGTTAGGAAACTTGGAAGAGCAACTAAATGTTGAACAGAAACAAATATATCAGCAAGTGAAAGAGAAGATTGACCATGGATTACTTCATGAAAAGAGAGTGTGCTCATGTACATCATTTCAACCTATCCGAATGTATGTGAGTGGTCAAGATGGAACAGGAAAGAGTTTCTTAATTAAAGTAATTACAAGTTATCTGCAAAAAAAAACTGAGTCGCATTTGTCTTGTGTTGTCACTGCTCCAACTGGGTTGGCAGCACATAGCATTAAAGGAATTACTTTACATCGTTTACTAATGCTGCCAGTAGAGCATAAGAACACATTGGAATACCACAAGCTATCTGGAGAAGCTTGTTGTGAAGTTTCAAGAGTGCTGAAGAAAATGAAACTTCTCATTATTGATGAGGTGAGCATGAGTTCAAACTTGATGCTTGCCTTTGTGCATTTAAGAATGCAGCAAATTCTTAAAACAGAGTATGACGTGTTATTTGGAGGAAAACACGTCATAGTTTTTGGAGATCTACTGCAACTGACACCGGTAAAAGGACAACCTGTATTTAAAACACTTGCCCTTGAAGATACCAGAAAGTCTCTTGGAAGTGTTGGTAATGTGAACATTTGGAGTAATTTTGAATACAAAGAACTGACAACAAATATGCGACAGGCAAATGATGCTGAATATGGAAGTATTCTTCAAGATATAAGAATTGGAATTCTTTCAAAAAAAGGGAAAGAAGCTTTGGAGAGTCGATTACTTTGCAATGTCTTTCCAAATGAAAATGCAGTTGCTGCAAAAGTGTACGTGGAAATTGCTAAAAATAAGTCAGTGATTTGCTTAATGCCGACACGGCGTGAGTGTTCAATATTCAACGAAGAATTATTAAAATTGGAAAATGAAGAAATTGTAAAAATGGAAGCCATCGATAAAATACTACATGAAGGAATCACTATTATTTTGACGGGTAAGTTGAGATCAAAACTAGATTGTTTACAAAAAAAATATCTAATACTGCTGGTTTGGAAAAGACACTGTATGTGTGTATAAACTGTCGGGTAATTTTAAGGCGTAATTTGGATGTAGAGAAAGGTTTAGTTAATGGTGCAATGGGTAAAGTGGTGGATTTTGTGAATTATCAGAAAAGAGAAGGAATTGAATTTTTAAAAATTACATTTGATCAGATTGATGAAGTTAAAGAAATTGGTCGTTGTTCAGTTCGTTTTTTGCTTGTTAAAGGTTTATATGTCCGTAGGAAACAATTTCCATTTTCTCTGGCATATGCAGTGACTATTCATAAATCTCAAGGATTAAGTGTAGACAGTGCATTGGTGAACATTGGATCTACTGTATTTAAAGAGGGTATGGCATATGTTGCTTTGTCGCGAGTCAGAACATTATCTGGTTTGTTTTTGATTGATTTTGATGAGACAAAGGTTGCTGCAGATGCAAACTGTGTAAAAGAGTATAATAGGTTAGGAAGGGTGTATGCTCCAAATTTAGGTCAATATCCTGTATTTGAAAAGCGTGTGGTTGGTCAAAAAATAGGTTGGAGAATATCTGTACTGAAGATGTCAAGAAGGGAAAAGAACAAGATAATGTTGTGATTGCAGGTAAAAAGAAATTGGACACTGTTGAAGAGATTGTTGGTTATCAGTTTGAAAATAGTTCTGGTGTCAACTGCTATGCTAATGTAGTGGTCAATGTTGTTTTTTATCTGGAAGGTTTGCAAGCACAAATTATGCAGAATCGGGAAAAAAGATTTGGTTCTCTGTTGCATCCTGTTTATGAAAAATTGACAACAGATAGAAGTAAAATACAATCTGTTTCAGATGTTCGTAATCTTTTGGATGTGTGTTCTGGTTCTACACAATTTACACAAAATATCCAACAAGATGCTCAGGAATTTTTAATGTATATGCTTACAATTTTTGAAAATGAAGGTGTAGAAATAGAAAATACTTTTGGCCTTTCTTACAAATGGGAACATTATTGTGAAAATTGCATGTATACATGTAGCACCAATGTAGACACTGAGAGATTTCTGTATTTAACATTACCAGACTGTAAATCAGTGTCTTTCAATAAATTAGCGAAAGGTGCAATTCAAAACATGGAGTGTAGCCAATGTAAATCAGAAATGTTATCCACATTATTCTTAACAAAATATGGAAAATACATCATTTTAATGATGCAACGTTGTACAGCTGACGGAAGAAAATTGGATACTTTAATAAAACAATTTGTAGCAGCTCCACTATCAATATCAGGAAGGACTTTTGTAGCAATTGCAATAATTTTCCATGATGGTCCTTCCACCACATCTGGACATTACACTGCCTATCTAAAATGTGACAAAGGCTGGACACTTTGTAATGATGCCCAGTTGGTTTTCAAACAACGTTTGCCTAGGGAATTACAATATGCCTACCTAATATTTTTAAAGCCAAAGTTTTAGGAAGATAATTCACTCTCTGAGGAATTTATTATTATAATTTAATAGGACTACCATTGGACAATTTACATAAAGAAGAAGTGCAAAAATACCATTTGGCCTCAAGGAAAGGTATATTTTTGAATTATGGACTTTTTGGTGGTCATTTATTCGGTGATTATTTTAATGCGGCAACATTTACAATTTTTATAAGTTAAAGTTATAAAATGTTGTAATCTGTAAGCATTTCATATATGTATGATTTGTATTTTCTGGTATTTTACTGAGAATAGTATGTTGGTTTTTTTGTAACAATCTTTCTGATTGTTTTTTTTTTGCCCGCTGTTAAAGTGATGAGTACCATTGAAATCACTATTTCGAGTGAAATTCAATATATTCTGAGAACAGCAAAAAAGGCAAACAAATTACTTTGTGGAAATTATGTTGTGTTGTAAAAAATGTATTATTATATGTTATAATTTTTTTTTCTTTTCTTTCACAGATCCATATATTAAAATAAGCCATTTTTAAGAATTTATATTTGAATGAAAAACAGCAAAAAATGCATACCATTTTTTATTCCTATTACTGTGAAGGTAAGTTTAACTAAGTCTCAATATGCAGAATGAAGAGGCCTGCAAGAAGCTACAAAGTTGAAACACGTTTCTAAGAACACTCTGTTTATGTAGTTTTGAAATCTGACCATAATTAGATATCATGTTACCTGCAAAAAAAGAGATTCGAAGGGTTCATAATATTTCACCTTTTTAGCTGTTGAAGGACCGCAATCATTTCAATCATTCTTCTTTGAACATCTTTGCAGACAAAACTCTGTGCTTACCTTCTATCATTCGCAAGGAAATTTAAAAACGGAAATATGTCACTTTTTGTAACATAGTTATTGTGCAAGATACTCTTTCATATTTACAAAGAGAGGAAAAGGCACTCTGTGCACTTTTTATACTCCATGTAAATACAACCTCATCATTTAGACCACTTTGTGTTGAAAGGGTGTTCTATAAGTGTTGTTGTGCATGATTGCACTTAATACTCATAGAACAAGACACATGTCTAGATTTATCATAAATCATAAATCTCGATATGTGTGTGAATGGTGCACCATTCTACAATTGGTGTAGGAAAGCACAACAAAGAGAATTGTTTTAATTTCTCCACATTTTTATATCTTCAATGCATGCTGAAATGTTCAGCATACATTGAAGGAGAAAAATGCATTTTCTCATTGTTTTTGTGCAGGAAGGTGTGTATTCCTGTAGAAAAAAAACAGCATGTGACACAGATATCCTTGCACTATAGTGCATGGTTGCCTGTGTCACCACATGGCTGCAGTTTAAGCAGCCGTGTAGACAGAAGCATAGATTTGCAACATATTTATGTACATATGTTGCATCCCTGTGCTTCGGAAGTACTACAGCACACTGCAGTTAAAGAGGTTACTGTGTGATGCTGCAGCACTTCCTTATAGTTCTGCACTTATACATTCACCATACGCTACTAATGCATTCATTCAGTCAATTACGTACTACACATACATTCATCTAAACTTTCACACACTAACAAAGAAATTTAGCTCTTTTTTTAAACTAGGAAAGTTAGGGGCATATCAACAACAACCGGCGATAATTATCTCTAAGTGCACTTAGCGCTAGGATAATTATCGCCGGCTAGCGTGAATTTTTATCACTGAGATAGCGTGCTATTAGCAACGCTTATCTCAATAGCGATAAAAATCCTCACGCTAACAGGCTAACGTGAGATTATCTCTGGAAACCCAGCGATAATCTCACGTTACCTTGTTGATAGGGACAGGCAAATTTAGCCATGATATCCTCCTTCCATAGGATATCATGGCTAAGACGTAAAAAAGCAGCGTTAACCGCGGTTAGCGCTGCTTTTTTTGTCTCTAACAGGGTTAGCGACATTCTTGATAATAGGAGAAATGTCGCTTAGCGACATTTCTTCTATTATTGTACTCTGGAATGCCCCCTTTGCATCTCATTAGAGATGCAAGGGGAAGCGTAGAGTAAAAGGGTGCTAACATGCAAATTTGCATGTTAGCACCCTGTTGTTGATAGGGCGCTAGTTTTATCTCTCCTTTTTTGGCTTTTAAAGCCAAAAAAGCAGAGATAAAGCCCTTGTTGATATGCCCCTAAGTTCTTACAAGAACTTTTTTTTTTCTTCTTTCTTCTTTTATATATTTTTTTTGCTTTTTCTAACAATTTTGTGATTTTTTTGGTTTTTCTGAAAAAAAAAACAGGAGAAACCAAAGAATGAACTTCAGGGAACAATAATAAAAAATAAAAAAACTAGCAAATATGACTTCCTTGGCGGCGGCAGATCAGATCGATCGACTGCTCGCCATAGCACAAAGTCTTATTGCACTTAGTGCAGAGCACTTTTAAAAATTGAAATTGAGGACGGATGTCCAAGGTTTGGTCTGATGGATGCACTCTTGATGTGCTCGGCTGCGATGAGGTGGATGGCGCAGGAGCAGGAGTGTTTCTCATCCGTCGGCACTCTTCTTTTGCAAGATTGTTTGGATGAAGGGTCCTCATGTGCTTCATCATACTTGCCGTGCCGCAAGAGTATTTCTTGTTAGGATCCCCTCTCGATAGGACTCTTTTGCAAATCTTGCATGTGACCAAGGTGGCATTGGTTTTATTCTGCCCCTCTGGAAAAGTAAAAAATTTCCACACCACTGAAGAGAAACGTTCTTTGCGTGGTAACTCCGGCAAAAATTAATCCTGAGAAGTATGAGGTGATGCAGGTGATGCCTGCTGCCCTGAAGCCATTTTTGGTTGAAAAAAGTTAGAGCTAAGTGTAAACTTAGTGTAAAAAATCTTCTTCTCTCCAAAGAGGTGGTTCTCCAAAGAAGCTCAAAGAAGAATGATTGAAATGGGTGGGGTCTTTCAGTAGTTAGAACAGGAAGTGTAATGAACCAATCAAATCTCTTTTTTTGCCGGTCACATGGGATCCGTGCACCCTGCGCGTACGCAGCACGCACCCAGCACGCATCCACGAAATTGAATTAAAAAGAAATATAGGATTAGATGTCAAAATATATTACTTTTAAGACTAGTTTAGAGTTTGTCTTCAATTAATATTCACATGAAATACATAAATATGTTTTTTTAAATGCTAAATACTTCGCGGGATCCGCGCACCCACCGTGTCATAGACGCAGATGACGCATCGCGGAAGCTCGTAAGCGTCGCGTTACGTACATCGAACGTGTCGCGTATAGGCTGGGAGTCGCGTACCGGTCGCATTGAAATCGCGCACTAACCACGTACCCGACGCATACCATGCGCGGATGCTATCGCGTAGGGATCGAGAACGGTGCGCTTAGGGTGCGCGGATCCAAAAACATGAAAAAAATATATAAAATAAAGTTTTGCACATATAGTTAAAAAAATATTTTGAAAAATATAAAAAAAATACGTTTGAAAAACCCATTAAGTTCAAATAATATTTTTTAATTTTTAAAAGAATTAATTGAAAAAATACATTTAAAAATGGTGATAAAAAAGTATTTAAAAAAAAAATTTAATTAATGAAATGACACACTGAATTTGAAAAATATAGAAATCCAATCAAAATCATTAAACATGATATCTTCAGAGATAAGTTATAGATAGGAATTAGCATTTAAAAAACCTTTGAAATTCACTGAAAAAACCATAGGTTTCATGCACGTTATAGTTAGGAATTGGCATTTAAAAAACCTTTGAAATTCACTGAAAAAACTATAGGTTTCAGGCATGTTATAGTTAGGAATTGGCATTTAAAAAACCTTAGAAATTCACTGAAAAAACCATAAGTTTCAGGGGTGTTATAGTTAGCTGGACATTTCCCTCGTACAAAACCCTAGAAATTCCCCTGTTATTGTTAGTTCAGCTAACTATAACTCGCGCCCCCGCAATGCACTGCTGATGACGTGACATATTACATCACTCATGACATGGTCAGTGACATCACTGATGACATCACTGATGATGTCATCCATGTGATAAATTAGTGCATCTTCTCACACGCTAATATAACCTTTGATACACCGACTCAAAATTTCAGACGGCCATTTTGACAACCATAGATACTCCAATACCAAGAACTACTCACCCACTCATTGACTTTTAGGTCTACATACATGTCCACTCACTCACCTCTACAGTCACTCATACTTACAGTCACTCTGTGCATTTGTACACCTATATAGACACTCACACACCGCCAATCATCCATTGAGGTACTGACATATCTAGTCAGTCATGCAAATAATTAATCACTGTCCAATTTACTCACCTATACAGTTAAACACACTCAAGTTCACTTACTCATAAAAATACTAACAAATTCTGTGTCTTCCTGCAGAAAAAACAAACAGCACATGACACAGATATCCTTGCACTATGGCGCATACAGCCACTCCCAAAATCACACACTCTCACATATAGATAGTTATATACTCTAACACATATATACACTGCGTTTCACATATGTAGTTAGTGACACTTGTATAACTGAGATATACATTCAATCACTAACACACCCATACATACACTCACCCAACCATACAGTCCATCACAGATGCACTTTTAAAACCATGCACCCAGTGAATCACCCACTCACACATCTAGTCACAGAGTCATACACACCCTACCCACACAAATACTCAGGCACCCATACAGATACTCAGACAACCAATGAATAACCCATATAGACACTCATATAGCTATTCACAAAACCATGCAGCCACTTATACACCAACACACAGACACATACAGACATTCACACACTTTAGTCACTAGTCTGCAGTAAGATACATTTAATGACTCACTTATAGAGTCAGTTACACACCTAGAAAATCATCCATTCACACACTTGTACACCCACTTATTCTTCAACAGGCCTTTCCCTATATTTATTAAACATATTAAAACTGTTCAGAAACACATGCTCAATGGATGATGTCATCAGTGATGTCATTTGAGATGTCATCAGTGATGTCATCAGTGATGTCACTGACCATGTCATGAGGGATGTAATATGTGACGTCATCAGCAGTGCATTGCGGGGGCGCGAGTTATAGGTAGCTGAACTAACTATAACAGGGGAATTTATAGGGTTTTGTATGAGGGAAATGTCCGGCTAACTATAACACCCCTGAAACCTATGGTTTTTTCAGTGAATATATATATATATATCTATATACACACACAATTAGTAGATTTTCTCGGGATTACATTTTACCAGCGATTAGGCTTGGACAAGTATATATTACATATTTACAGAGTGAATGGAGAAATAAAAAATCAAAAGGGGTAGAGAGCGGTAGGTGGGGGAGAAGAGTCGGAGGCTGAGATTGGTGAGAGGAGAGAGGGGGACCTGAGGGGGAGAAAGAGATAATGCAGTCCAGCAAAAGAGAAATGTCTGAAGGTCGGCAGGATGGAATCCAATGGACCAAAGGAAAGGACAAGAATCAACAAAATGGCGGACCCGGGTCATGGGCAATGATGGAAACCATCTCAAAATGGCAAGATGCACCCAGGTCAAGACCCAAAAAACCAGGAGAGCAGAGTTCCATTAAGTGGGGTGGGACGGGGGACCCAGACACAACACCAAGGGAGGGCGGAGGGCAGTAGAATGTCTGCTGTTTGCGTGTACAGGCACAGTACCACAAGGGCATCAGGCTGACGTTGCCTGCCCCGCTGGGAACAGTGACGAAGTCAGGCAAAAATCCATGAAGGAGGAGGGAAGCCGGAGCCACCGTTAAACAGCAAGCACTGCCGAGGAGCACTCCGCCATCTTGTGCTCAGCAAGCGCGCATCTGACCCAGAGAGTTTAAGGCCGGTTGGGGGACAGGTCATCGGAACCCCCCACCGTCAATACCAGAACATCTAGGGGAACCCAGGGTGATCAGCAGTGCCCCCGCTCACTGTCTACCATCCCGCGTGTGACAGCAGACCGTGGAGACCCCATGCATCCAGCACTGCGCTCTCCCCTCAAGAAGCACATCAACAGCCGCCAACTCCGCTCCTATCTCCTGCACCGCGAGTGGCTAGGTGAGGCTCGCTGGAATGCTGGGGGTCTCCGAGAGCGCCCGCGCTCACCGTGTGTAATGTGGGGAGGTGCGGGCAGCCGCGGGCAGTGGATCAGCCTCGGCAGCAGTGATGGCGCAGCTCCGTCGATGCCATATGTGGCTCCTCTTCATCACCGGGGGGACGGCAGCCAGGTGGCACTGGAGAATCGCGGTGCGGCAGCCAACCGATCCCTGGGTGCGTTCACTCTCTGAGGAATGTATTATTATAATTTAATAGGACTACCATTGGACAATTTACATAAAGAAGAAGTGCAAAAATACCATTTGGCCTCAAGGAAAGGTATATTTTTGAATTATGGACTTTTTGGTGGTCATTTATTCGGTGATTATTTTAATGCGGCAACATTTACAATTTTTATAAGTTAAAGTTATAAAATGTTGTAATCTGTAAGCATTTCATATATGTATGATTTGTATTTTCTGGTATTTTACTGAGAATAGTATGTTGGGTTTTTTTTAACAATCTTTCTGATTGTTTTTTTTTTGCCCGCTGTTAAAGTGATGAGTACCATTGAAATCACTATTTCGAGTGAAATTCAATATATTCTGAGAACAGCAAAAAAGGCAAACAAATTACTTTGTGGAAATTATGTTGTGTTGTAAAAAATGTATTATTATATGTTATAATTTTTTTTTCTTTTCTTTCACAGATCCATATATTAAAATAAGCCATTTTTAAGAATTTATATTTGAATGAAAAACAGCAAAAAATGCATACCATTTTTTATTCCTATTACTGTGAAGGTAAGTTTAACTAAGTCTCAATATGCAGAATGAAGAGGCCTGCAAGAAGCTACAAAGTTGAAACACGTTTCTAAGAACACTCTGTTTATGTAGTTTTGAAATCTGACCATAATTAGATATCATGTGACCTGCAAAAAAAGAGATTTGAGGGGTTCATAATATTTCACCTTTTTAGCTGTTGAAGGACCGCAATCATTTCAATCATTCTTCTTTGAACATCTTTGCAGACAAAACTCTGTGCTTACCTTCTATCATTCGCAAGGAAATTTAAAAACGGAAATATGTCACTTTTTGTAACATAGTTATTGTGCAAGATACTCTTTCATATTTACAAAGAGAGGAAAAGGCACTCTGTGCACTTTTTATACTCCATGTAAATACAACCTCATCATTTAGACCACTTTGTGTTGAAAGGGTGTTCTATAAGTGTTGTTGTGCATGATTGCACTTAATACTCATAGAACAAGACACATGTCTAGATTTATCATAAATCATAAATCTCGATATGTGTGTGAATGGTGCACCATTCTACAATTGGTGTAGGAAAGCACAACAAAGAGAATTGTTTTAATTTCTCCACATTTTTATATCTTCAATGCATACTGAAATGTTCAGCATACATTGAAGGAGAAAAATGCATTTTCTCATTGTTTTTGTGCAGGAAGGTGTGTATTCCTGTAGAAAAAAAAACAGCACGTGACACAGATATCCTTGCACTATAGTGCATGGGTGCCTGTGTCACCACATGGCTGCAGTTTAAGCAGCCGTGTAGACAGAAGCATAGATTTGCAACATATTTATGTACATATGTTGCATCCCTGTGCTTCGGAAGTACTACAGCACACTGCAGTTAAAGAGGTTACTGTGTGATGCTGCAGCACTTCCTTATAGTTCTGCACTTATACATTCACCATACGCTACTAATCCATTCATTCAGTCAATTACGTACTACACATACATTCATCTAAACTTTCACACACTAACAAAGAAATTTAGCTCTTTTTTTAAACCAGGAAAGTTAGGGGCATATCAACAACAACCGGCGATAATTATCTCTAAGTGCACTTAGCGCTAGGATAATTATCGCCGGCTAGCGTGAATTTTTATCACTGAGATAGCGTGCTATTAGCAACGCTTATCTCAATAGCGATAAAAATCCTCACGCTAACAGGCTAACGTGAGATTATCTCTGGAAACCCAGCGATAATCTCACGTTACCTTGTTGATAGGGACAGGCAAACTTAGCCATGATATCCTCCTTCCATAGGATATCATGGCTAAGTCGTAAAAAAGCAGAGTTAACCGCGGTTAGCGCTGCTTTTATTGTCTCTAACAGGGTTAGCGACATTCTTGATAATAGGAGAAATGTCGCTTAGCGACATTTCTTCTATTATTGTACTCTGGAACGCCCCCTTTGCATCTCATTAGAGATGCAAGGGGAAGCGTAGAGTAAAAGGGTGCTAACATGCAAATTTGCATGTTAGCACCCTGTTGTTGATAGGGCGCTAGTTTTATCTCTCCTTTTTTGGCTTTTAAAGCCAAAAAAGCAGAGATAAAGCCCTTGTTGATATGGCGCAGGAGCAGGAGTGTTTCTCATCCGTTGGCACTCTTCTTTTGCAAGATTGTTTGGATGAAGGGTCCTCATGTGCTTCATCATACTTGCCGTGCCGCAAGAGTATTTCTTGTTAGGATCCCCTCTCGATAGGACTCTTTTGCAAATCTTGCATGTGACCAAGGTGGCATTGGTTTTATTCTGCCCCTCTGGAAAAGTAAAAAATTTCCACACCACTGAAGAGAAAAGTTCTTTGCGTGGTAACTCCGGCAAAAATTAATCCTGAGAAGTATGAGGTGATGCAGGTGATGCCTGCTGCCCTGAAGCCATTTTTGGTTGAAAAAAGTTAGAGCTAAGTGTAAACTTAGTGTAAAAAATCTTCTTCTCTCCAAAGAGGTGGTTCTCCAAAGAAGCTCAAAAAAGAATGATTGAAATGGGTGGGGTCTTTCAGTAGTTAGAACAGGAAGTGTAATGAACCAATCAAATCTCTTTTTTTGCCGGTCACATGGGATCCGTGCACCCTGCGCGTACGCAGCACGCACCCAGCAGGCATCCACGAAATTGAATTAAAAAGAAATATAGGAGTAGATGTCAAAATATATTACTTTTAAGACTAGTTTAGAGTTTGTCTTCAATTAATATTCACATGAAATACATAAATATGTTTTTTTAAATGTTAAATACTTCGCGGGATCCGCGCACCCACCGTGTCATAGACGCAGATGACGCATCGCGGAAGCTCGTAAGCGTCGCGTTACGTACATCGAACGTGTCGCGTATAGGCTGGGAGTCGCGTACCGGTCGCATTGAAATCGCGCACTAACCACGTACCCAACGCATACCATGCGCGGATGCTATCGCGTAGGGATCGAGAACGGTGCGCTTAGGGTGCGCGGATCCAAAAACATGAAAAAAATATATAAAATAAAGTTTTGCACATATAGTTGAAAAAATATTTTGAAAAATATAAAAAAAATAAGTTTGAAAAACCCATTAAGTTCAAATAATATTTTTTAATTTTTAAAAGAATTAATTGAAAAAATACATTTAAAAATGGTGATAAAAAAGTATTTAAAAAAAAATTTAATTAATGAAATGACACACTGAATTTGAAAAATATAGAAATCCAATCAAAATCATTAAACATGATATCTTCAGAGATAAGTTATAGATAGGAATTAGCATTTAAAAAACCTTTGAAATTCACTGAAAAAACCATAGGTTTCATGCACATTATAGTTAGGAATTGGCATTTAAAAAACCTTTGAAATTCACTGAAAAAACTATAGGTTTCAGGCATGTTATAGTTAGGAATTGGCATTTAAAAAACCTTAGAAATTCACTGAAAAAACCATAAGTTTCAGGGGTGTTATAGTTAGCTGGACATTTCCCTCGTACAAAACCCTAGAAATTCCCCTGTTATTGTTAGTTCAGCTAACTATAACTCGCGCCCCCGCAATGCACTGCTGATGACGTGACATATTACATCACTCATGACATGGTCAGTGACATCACTGATGACATCACTGATGATGTCATCCATGTGATAAATTAGTGCATCTTCTCACACGCTAATATAACCTTTGATACACCGACTCAAAATTTCAGACGGCCATTTTGACAACCATAGATACTCCAATACCAATAACTACTCACCCACTCATTGACTTTTAGGTCTACATACATGTCCACTCACTCACCTCTACAGTCACTCATACTTACAGTCACTCTGTGCATTTGTACACCTATATAGACACTCACACACCGCCAATCATCCATTGAGGTACTGACACATCTAGTCAGTCATGCAAATAATTAATCACTGTCCAATTTACTCACCTATACAGTTAAACACACTCAAGTTCACTTACTCATAAAAATACTAACAAATTCTGTGTCTTCCTGCAGAAAAAACAAACAGCACATGACACAGATATCCTTGCACTATGGCGCATACAGCCACTCCCAAAATCACACACTCTCACATATAGATAGTTATATACTCTAACACATATATACACTGCGTTTCACATATGTAGTTAGTGACACTTGTATAACTGAGATATACATTCAATCACTAACACACCCATACATACACTCACCCAACCATACAGTCCATCACAGATGCACTTTTAAAACCATGCACCCAGTGAATCACCCACTCACACATCTAGTCACAGAGTCATACACACCCTACCCACACAAATACTCAGGCACCCATACAGATACTCAGACAACCAATGAATAACCCATATAGACACTCATATAGCTATTCACAAAACCATGCAGCCACTTATACACCAACACACAGACACATACAGACATTCACACACTTTAGTCACTAGTCTGCAGTAAGATACATTTAATGACTCACTTATAGAGTCAGTTACACACCTAGAAAATCATCCATTCACACACTTGTACACCCACTTATTCTTCAACAGGCCTTTCCCTATATTTATTAAACATATTAAAACTGTTCAGAAACACATGCTCAATGGATGATGTCATCAGTGATGTCATTTGAGATGTCATCAGTGATGTCATCAGTGATGTCACTGACCATGTCATGAGGGATGTAATATGTGACGTCATCAGCAGTGCATTGCGGGGGCGCGAGTTATAGGTAGCTGAACTAACTATAACAGGGGAATTTATAGGGTTTTGTATGAGGGAAATGTCCGGCTAACTATAACACCCCTGAAACCTATGGTTTTTTCAGTGAATATATATATATATATCTATATACACACACAATTAGTAGATTTTCTCGGGATTACATTTTACCAGCGATTAGGCTTGGACAAGTATATATTACATATTTACAGAGTGAATGGAGAAATAAAAAATCAAAAGGGGTAGAGAGCGGTAGGTGGGGGAGAAGAGTCGGAGGCTGAGATTGGTGAGAGGAGAGAGGGGGACCTGAGGGGGAGAAAGAGATAATGCAGTCCAGCAAAAGAGAAATGTCTGAAGGTCGGCAGGATGGAATCCAATGGACCAAAGGAAAGGACAAGAATCAACAAAATGGCGGACCCGGGTCATGGGCAATGATGGAAACCATCTCAAAATGGCAAGATGCACCCAGGTCAAGACCCAAAAAACCAGGAGAGCAGAGTTCCATTAAGTGGGGTGGGACGGGGGACCCAGACACAACACCAAGGGAGGGCGGAGGGCAGTAGAATGTCTGCTGTTTGCGTGTACAGGCACAGTACCACAAGGGCATCAGGCTGACGTTGCCTGCCCCGCTGGGAACAGTGACGAAGTCAGGCAAAAATCCATGAAGGAGGAGGGAAGCCGGAGCCACCGTTAAACAGCAAGCACTGCCGAGGAGCACTCCGCCATCTTGTGCTCAGCAAGCGCGCATCTGACCCAGAGAGTTTAAGGCCGGTTGGGGGACAGGTCATCGGAACCCCCCACCGTCAATACCAGAACATCTAGGGGAACCCAGGGTGATCAGCAGTGCCCCCGCTCACTGTCTACCATCCCGCGTGTGACAGCAGACCGTGGAGACCCCATGCATCCAGCACTGCGCTCTCCCCTCAAGAAACACATCAACAGCCGCCAACTCCGCTCCTATCTCCTGCACCGCGAGTGGCTAGGTGAGGCTCGCTGGAATGCTGGGGGTCTCCGAGAGCGCCCGCGCTCACCGTGTGTAATGTGGGGAGGTGCGGGCAGCCGCGGGCAGTGGATCAGCCTCGGCAGCAGTGATGGCGCAGCTCCGTCGATGCCATATGTGGCTCCTCTTCATCACCGGGGGGACGGCAGCCAGGTGGCACTGGAGAATCGCGGTGCGGCAGCCAACCGATCCCTGGGTGCGTTCACTCTCTGAGGAATATATTATTATAATTTAATAGGACTACCATTGGACAATTTACATAAAGAAGAAGTGCAAAAATACCATTTGGCCTCAAGCAAAGGTATATTTTTGAATTATGGACTTTTTGGTGGTCATTTATTCGGTGATTATTTTAATGCGGCAACATTTACAATTTTTATAAGTTAAAGTTATAAAATGTTGTAATCTGTAAGCATTTCATATATGTATGATTTGTATTTTCTGGTATTTTACTGAGAATAGTATGTTGGGTTTTTTTTAACAATCTTTCTGATTGTTTTTTTTTTGCCCGCTGTTAAAGTGATGAGTACCATTGAAATCACTATTTCGAGTGAAATTCAATATATTCTGAGAACAGCAAAAAAGGCAAACAAATTACTTTGTGGAAATTATGTTGTGTTGTAAAAAATGTATTATTATATGTTATAATTTTTTTTTCTTTTCTTTCACAGATCCATATATTAAAATAAGCCATTTTTAAGAATTTATATTTGAATGAAAAACAGCAAAAAATGCATACCATTTTTTATTCCTATTACTGTGAAGGTAAGTTTAACTAAGTCTCAATATGCAGAATGAAGAGGCCTGCAAGAAGCTACAAAGTTGAAACACGTTTCTAAGAACACTCTGTTTATGTAGTTTTGAAATCTGACCATAATTAGATATCATGTGACCTGCAAAAAAAGAGATTTGAGGGGTTCATAATATTTCACCTTTTTAGCTGTTGAAGGACCGCAATCATTTCAATCATTCTTCTTTGAACATCTTTGCAGACAAAACTCTGTGCTTACCTTCTATCATTCGCAAGGAAATTTAAAAACGGAAATATGTCACTTTTTGTAACATAGTTATTGTTCAAGATACTCTTTCATATTTACAAAGAGAGGAAAAGGCACTCTGTGCACTTTTTATACTCCATGTAAATACAACCTCATCATTTAGACCACTTTGTGTTGAAAGGGTGTTCTATAAGTGTTGTTGTGCATGATTGCACTTAATACTCATAGAACAAGACACATGTCTAGATTTATCATAAATCATAAATCTCGATATGTGTGTGAATGGTGCACCATTCTACAATTGGTGTAGGAAAGCACAACAAAGAGAATTGTTTTAATTTCTCCACATTTTTATATCTTCAATGCATGCTGAAATGTTCAGCATACATTGAAGGAGAAAAATGCATTTTCTCATTGTTTTTGTGCAGGAAGGTGTGTATTCCTGTAGAAAAAAAAACAGCATGTGACACAGATATCCTTGCACTATAGTGCATGGTTGCCTGTGTCACCACATGGCTGCAGTTTAAGCAGCCGTGTAGACAGAAGCATAGATTTGCAACATATTTATGTACATATGTTGCATCCCTGTGCTTCGGAAGTACTACAGCACACTGCAGTTAAAGAGGTTACTGTGTGATGCTGCAGCACTTCCTTATAGTTCTGCACTTATACATTCACCATACGCTACTAATGCATTCATTCAGTCAATTACGTACTACACATACATTCATCTAAACTTTCACACACTAACAAAGAAATTTAGCTCTTTTTTTAAACCAGGAAAGTTAGGGGCATATCAACAACAACCGGCGATAATTATCTCTAAGTGCACTTAGCGCTAGGATAATTATCGCCGGCTAGCGTGAATTTTTATCACTGAGATAGCGTGCTATTAGCAACGCTTATCTCAATAGCGATAAAAATCCTCACGCTAACAGGCTAACGTGAGATTATCTCTGGAAACCCAGCGATAATCTCACGTTACCTTGTTGATAGGGACAGGCAAACTTAGCCATGATATCCTCCTTCCATAGGATATCATGGCTAAGACGTAAAAAAGCAGCGTTAACCGCGGTTAGCGCTGCTTTTTTTGTCTCTAACAGGGTTAGCGACATTCTTGATAATAGGAGAAATGTCGCTTAGTGACATTTCTTCTATTATTGTACTCTGGAATGCCCCCTTTGCATCTCATTAGAGATGCAAGGGGAAGCGTAGAGTAAAAGGGTGCTAACATGCAAATTTGCATGTTAGCACCCTGTTGTTGATAGGGCGCTAGTTTTATCTCTCCTTTTTTGGCTTTTAAAGCCAAAAAAGCAGAGATAAAGCCCTTGTTGATATGCCCCTAAGTTCTTACAAGAACTTTTTTTTTTCTTCTTTCTTCTTTTATATATTTTTTTTGCTTTTTCTAACAATTTTGTGATTTTTTTGGTTTTTCTGAAAAACAAAACAGGAGAAACCAAAGAATGAACTTCAGGGAACAATAATAAAAAATAAAAAAACTAGCAAATATGACTTCCTTGGCGGCGGCAGATCAGATCGATCGACTGCTCGCCATAGCACAAAGTCTTATTGCACTTAGTGCATAGCACTTTTAAAAATTGAAATTGAGGACGGATGTCCAAGGTTTGGTCTGATGGATGCACTCTTGATGTGCTCGGCTGCGATGAGGTGGATGGCGCAGGAGCAGGAGTGTTTCTCATCCGTCCGCACTCTTCTTTTGCAAGATTGTTTGGATGAAGGGTCCTCATGTGCTTCATCATACTTGCCGTGCCGCAAGAGTATTTCTTGTTAGGATCCCCTCTCGATAGGACTCTTTTGCAAATCTTGCATGTGACCAAGGTGGCATTGGTTTTATTCTGCCCCTCTGGAAAAGTAAAAAATTTCCACACCACTGAAGAGAAACGTTCTTTGCGTGGTAACTCCGGCAAAAATTAATCCTGAGAAGTATGAGGTGATGCAGGTGATGCCTGCTGCCCTGAAGCCATTTTTGGTTGAAAAAAGTTAGAGCTAAGTGTAAACTTAGTGTAAAAAATCTTCTTCTCTCCAAAGAGGTGGTTCTCCAAAGAAGCTCAAAGAAGAATGATTGAAATGGGTGGGGTCTTTCAGTAGTTAGAACAGGAAGTGTAATGAACCAATCAAATCTCTTTTTTTGCCGGTCACATGGGATCCGTGCACCCTGCGCGTACGCAGCACGCACCCAGCACGCATCCACGAAATTGAATTAAAAAGAAATATAGGATTAGATGTCAAAATATATTACTTTTAAGACTAGTTTAGAGTTTGTCTTCAATTAATATTCACATGAAATACATAAATATGTTTTTTTAAATGTTAAATACTTCGCGGGATCCGCGCACCCACCGTGTCATAGACGCAGATGACGCATCGCGGAAGCTCGTAAGCGTCGCGTTACGTACATCGAACGTGTCGCGTATAGGCTGGGAGTCGCGTACCGGTCGCATTGAAATCGCGCACTAACCACGTACCCGACGCATACCATGCGCGGATGCTATCGCGTAGGGATCGAGAACGGTGCGCTTAGGGTGCGCGGATCCAAAAACATGAAAAAAATATATAAAATAAAGTTTTGCACATATAGTTAAAAAAATATTTTGAAAAATATAAAAAAAAAAGTTTGAAAAACCCATTAAGTTCAAATAATATTTTTTAATTTTTAAAAGAATTAATTGAAAAAATACATTTAAAAATGGTGATAAAAAAGTATTTAAAAAAAAAATTTAATTAATGAAATGACACACTGAATTTGAAAAATATAGAAATCCAATCAAAATCATTAAACATGATATCTTCAGAGATAAGTTATAGATAGGAATTAGCATTTAAAAAACCTTTGAAATTCACTGAAAAAACCATAGGTTTCATGCACGTTATAGTTAGGAATTGGCATTTAAAAAACCTTTGAAATTCACTGAAAAAACTATAGGTTTCAGGCATGTTATAGTTAGGAATTGGCATTTAAAAAACCTTAGAAATTCACTGAAAAAACCATAAGTTTCAGGGGTGTTATAGTTAGCTGGACATTTCCCTCGTACAAAACCCTAGAAATTCCCCTGTTATTGTTAGTTCAGCTAACTATAACTCGCGCCCCCGCAATGCACTGATGATGACGTGACATATTACATCACTCATGACATGGTCAGTGACATCACTGATGACATCACTGATGATGTCATCCATGTGATAAATTAGTGCATCTTCTCACACGCTAATATAACCTTTGATACACCGACTCAAAATTTCAGACGGCCATTTTGACAACCATAGATACTCCAATACCAAGAACTACTCACCCACTCATTGACTTTTAGGTCTACATACATGTCCACTCACTCACCTCTACAGTCACTCATACTTACAGTCACTCTGTGCATTTGTACACCTATATAGACACTCACACACCGCCAATCATTCATTGAGGTACTGACACATCTAGTCAGTCATGCAAATAATTAATCACTGTCCAATTTACTCACCTATACAGTTAAACACACTCAAGTTCACTTACTCATAAAAATACTAACAAATTCTGTGTCTTCCTGCAGAAAAAACAAACAGCACATGACACAGATATCCTTGCACTATGGCGCATACAGCCACTCCCAAAATCACACACTCTCACATATAGATAGTTATATACTCTAACACATATATACACTGCGTTTCACATATGTAGTTAGTGACACTTGTATAACTGAGATATACATTCAATCACTAACACACCCATACATACACTCACCCAACCATACAGTCCATCACAGATGCACTTTTAAAACCATGCACCCAGTGAATCACCCACTCACACATCTAGTCACAGAGTCATACACACCCTACCCACACAAATACTCAGGCACCCATACAGATACTCAGACAACCAATGAATAACCCATATAGACACTCATATAGCTATTCACAAAACCATGCAGCCACTTATACACCAACACACAGACACATACAGACATTCACACACTTTAGTCACTAGTCTGCAGTAAGATACATTTAATGACTCACTTATAGAGTCAGTTACACACCTAGAAAATCATCCATTCACACACTTGTACACCCACTTATTCTTCAACAGGCCTTTCCCTATATTTATTAAACATATTAAAACTGTTCAGAAACACATGCTCAATGGATGATGTCATCAGTGATGTCATTTGAGATGTCATCAGTGATGTCATCAGTGATGTCACTGACCATGTCATGAGGGATGTAATATGTGACGTCATCAGCAGTGCATTGCGGGGGCGCGAGTTATAGGTAGCTGAACTAACTATAACAGGGGAATTTATAGGGTTTTGTATGAGGGAAATGTCCGGCTAACTATAACACCCCTGAAACCTATGGTTTTTTCAGTGAATATATATATATATATCTATATACACACACAATTAGTAGATTTTCTCGGGATTACATTTTACCAGCGATTAGGCTTGGACAAGTATATATTACATATTTACAGAGTGAATGGAGAAATAAAAAATCAAAAGGGGTAGAGAGCGGTAGGTGGGGGAGAAGAGTCGGAGGCTGAGATTGGTGAGAGGAGAGAGGGGGACCTGAGGGGGAGAAAGAGATAATGCAGTCCAGCAAAAGAGAAATGTCTGAAGGTCGGCAGGATGGAATCCAATGGACCAAAGGAAAGGACAAGAATCAACAAAATGGCGGACCCGGGTCATGGGCAATGATGGAAACCATCTCAAAATGGCAAGATGCACCCAGGTCAAGACCCAAAAAACCAGGAGAGCAGAGTTCCATTAAGTGGGGTGGGACGGGGGACCCAGACACAACACCAAGGGAGGGCGGAGGGCAGTAGAATGTCTGCTGTTTGCGTGTACAGGCACAGTACCACAAGGGCATCAGGCTGACGTTGCCTGCCCCGCTGGGAACAGTGACGAAGTCAGGCAAAAATCCATGAAGGAGGAGGGAAGCCGGAGCCACCGTTAAACAGCAAGCACTGCCGAGGAGCACTCCGCCATCTTGTGCTCAGCAAGCGCGCATCTGACCCAGAGAGTTTAAGGCCGGTTGGGGGACAGGTCATCGGAACCCCCCACCGTCAATACCAGAACATCTAGGGGAACCCAGGGTGATCAGCAGTGCCCCCGCTCACTGTCTACCATCCCGTGTGTGACAGCAGACCGTGGAGACCCCATGCATCCAGCACTGCGCTCTCCCCTCAAGAAGCACATCAACAGCCGCCAACTCCGCTCCTATCTCCTGCACCGCGAGTGGCTAGGTGAGGCTCGCTGGAATGCTGGGGGTCTCCGAGAGCGCCCGCGCTCACCGTGTGTAATGTGGGGAGGTGCGGGCAGCCGCGGGCAGTGGATCAGCCTCGGCAGCAGTGATGGCGCAGCTCCGTCGATGCCATATGTGGCTCCTCTTCATCACCGGGGGGACGGCAGCCAGGTGGCACTGGAGAATCGCGGTGCGGCAGCCAACCGATCCCTGGGTGCGTTCACTCTCTGAGGAATGTATTATTATAATTTAATAGGACTACCATTGGACAATTTACATAAAGAAGAAGTGCAAAAATACCATTTGGCCTCAAGGAAAGGTATATTTTTGAATTATGGACTTTTTGGTGGTCATTTATTCGGTGATTATTTTAATGCGGCAACATTTACAATTTTTATAAGTTAAAGTTATAAAATGTTGTAATCTGTAAGCATTTCATATATGTATGATTTGTATTTTCTGGTATTTTACTGAGAATAGTATGTTGGTTTTTTTTTAACAATCTTTCTGATTGTTTTTTTTTTGCCCGCTGTTAAAGTGATGAGTACCATTGAAATCACTATTTCGAGTGAAATTCAATATATTCTGAGAACAGCAAAAAAGGCAAACAAATTACTTTGTGGAAATTATGTTGTGTTGTAAAAAATGTATTATTATATGTTATAATTTTTTTTTCTTTTCTTTCACAGATCCATATATTAAAATAAGCCATTTTTAAGAATTTATATTTGAATGAAAAACAGCAAAAAATGCATACCATTTTTTATTCCTATTACTGTGAAGGTAAGTTTAACTAAGTCTCAATATGCAGAATGAAGAGGCCTGCAAGAAGCTACAAAGTTGAAACACGTTTCTAAGAACACTCTGTTTATGTAGTTTTGAAATCTGACCATAATTAGATATCATGTGACCTGCAAAAAAAGAGATTTGAGGGGTTCATAATATTTCACCTTTTTAGCTGTTGAAGGACCGCAATCATTTCAATCATTCTTCTTTGAACATCTTTGCAGACAAAACTCTGTGCTTACCTTCTATCATTCGCAAGGAAATTTAAAAACGGAAATATGTCACTTTTTGTAACATAGTTATTGTGCAAGATACTCTTTTATATTTACAAAGAGAGGAAAAGGCACTCTGTGCACTTTTTATACTCCATGTAAATACAACCTCATCATTTAGACCACTTTGTGTTGAAAGGGTGTTCTATAAGTGTTGTTGTGCATGATTGCACTTAATACTCATAGAACAAGACACATGTCTAGATTTATCATAAATCATAAATCTCGATATGTGTGTGAATGGTGCACCATTCTACAATTGGTGTAGGAAAGCACAACAAAGAGAATTGTTTTAATTTCTCCACATTTTTATATCTTCAATGCATACTGAAATGTTCAGCATACATTGAAGGAGAAAAATGCATTTTCTCATTGTTTTTGTGCAGGAAGGTGTGTATTCCTGTAGAAAAAAAAACAGCACGTGACACAGATATCCTTGCACTATAGTGCATGGGTGCCTGTGTCACCACATGGCTGCAGTTTAAGCAGCCGTGTAGACAGAAGCATAGATTTGCAACATATTTATGTACATATGTTGCATCCCTGTGCTTCGGAAGTACTACAGCACACTGCAGTTAAAGAGGTTACTGTGTGATGCTGCAGCACTTCCTTATAGTTCTGCACTTATACATTCACCATACGCTACTAATGCATTCATTCAGTCAATTACGTACTACACATACATTCATCTAAACTTTCACACACTAACAAAGAAATTTAGCTCTTTTTTTAAACCAGGAAAGTTAGGGGCATATCAACAACAACCGGCGATAATTATCTCTAAGTGCACTTAGCGCTAGGATAATTATCGCCGGCTAGCGTGAATTTTTATCACTGAGATAGCGTGCTATTAGCAACGCTTATCTCAATAGCGATAAAAATCCTCACGCTAACAGGCTAACGTGAGATTATCTCTGGAAACCCAGCGATAATCTCACGTTACCTTGTTGATAGGGACAGGCAAACTTAGCCATGATATCCTCCTTCCATAGGATATCATGGCTAAGTCGTAAAAAAGCAGCGTTAACCGCGGTTAGCGCTGCTTTGATTGTCTCTAACAGGGTTAGCGACATTCTTGATAATAGGAGAAATGTCGCTTAGCGACATTTCTTCTATTATTGTACTCTGGAACGCCCCCTTTGCATCTCATTAGAGATGCAAGGGGAAGCGTAGAGTAAAAGGGTGCTAACATGCAAATTTGCATGTTAGCACCCTGTTGTTGATAGGGCGCTAGTTTTATCTCTCCTTTTTTGGCTTTTAAAGCCAAAAAAGCAGAGATAAAGCCCTTGTTGATATGGCGCAGGAGCAGGAGTGTTTCTCATCCGTTGGCACTCTTCTTTTGCAAGATTGTTTGGATGAAGGGTCCTCATGTGCTTCATCATACTTGCCGTGCCGCAAGAGTATTTCTTGTTAGGATCCCCTCTCGATAGGACTCTTTTGCAAATCTTGCATGTGACCAAGGTGGCATTGGTTTTATTCTGCCCCTCTGGAAAAGTAAAACATTTCCACACCACTGAAGAGAAAAGTTCTTTGCGTGGTAACTCCGGCAAAAATTAATCCTGAGAAGTATGAGGTGATGCAGGTGATGCCTGCTGCCCTGAAGCCATTTTTGGTTGAAAAAAGTTAGAGCTAAGTGTAAACTTAGTGTAAAAAATCTTCTTCTCTCCAAAGAGGTGGTTCTCCAAAGAAGCTCAAAGAAGAATGATTGAAATGGGTGGGGTCTTTCAGTAGTTAGAACAGGAAGTGTAATGAACCAATCAAATCTCTTTTTTTGCCGGTCACATGGGATCCGTGCACCCTGCGCGTACGCAGCACGCACCCAGCACGCATCCACGAAATTGAATTAAAAAGAAATATGGGAGTAGATGTCAAAATATATTACTTTTAAGACTAGTTTAGAGTTTGTCTTCAATTAATATTCACATGAAATACATAAATATGTTTTTTTAAATGTTAAATACTTCGCGGGATCCGCGCACCCACCGTGTCATAGACGCAGATGACGCATCGCGGAAGCTCGTAAGCGTCGCGTTACGTACATCGAACGTGTCGCGTATAGGCTGGGAGTCGCGTACCGGTCGCATTGAAATCGCGCACTAACCACGTACCCAACGCATACCATGCGCGGATGCTATCGCGTAGGGATCGAGAACGGTGCGCTTAGGGTGCGCGGATCCAAAAACATGAAAAATATATATAAAATAAAGTTTTGCACATATAGTTGAAAAAATATTTTGAAAAATATAAAAAAAATAAGTTTGAAAAACCCATTAAGTTCAAATAATATTTTTTAATTTTTAAAAGAATTAATTGAAAAAATACATTTAAAAATGGTGATAAAAAAGTATTTAAAAAAAAATTTAATTAATGAAATGACACACTGAATTTGAAAAATATAGAAATCCAATCAAAAACATTAAACATGATATCTTCAGAGATAAGTTATAGATAGGAATTAGCATTTAAAAAACCTTTGAAATTCACTGAAAAAACCATAGGTTTCATGCACATTATAGTTAGGAATTGGCATTTAAAAAACCTTTGAAATTCACTGAAAAAACTATAGGTTTCAGGCATGTTATAGTTAGGAATTGGCATTTAAAAAACCTTAGAAATTCACTGAAAAAACCATAAGTTTCAGGGGTGTTATAGTTAGCTGGACATTTCCCTCGTACAAAACCCTAGAAATTCCCCTGTTATTGTTAGTTCAGCTAACTATAACTCGCGCCCCCGCAATGCACTGCTGATGACGTGACATATTACATCACTCATGACATGGTCAGTGACATCACTGATGACATCACTGATGATGTCATCCATGTGATAAATTAGTGCATCTTCTCACACGCTAATATAACCTTTGATACACCGACTCAAAATTTCAGACGGCCATTTTGACAACCATAGATACTCCAATACCAATAACTACTCACCCACTCATTGACTTTTAGGTCTACATACATGTCCACTCACTCACCTCTACAGTCACTCATACTTACAGTCACTCTGTGCATTTGTACACCTATATAGACACTCACACACCGCCAATCATCCATTGAGGTACTGACACATCTAGTCAGTCATGCAAATAATTAATCACTGTCCAATTTACTCACCTATACAGTTAAACACACTCAAGTTCACTTACTCATAAAAATACTAACAAATTCTGTGTCTTCCTGCAGAAAAAACAAACAGCACATGACACAGATATCCTTGCACTATGGCGCATACAGCCACTCCCAAAATCACACACTCTCACATATAGATAGTTATATACTCTAACACATATATACACTGCGTTTCACATATGTAGTTAGTGACACTTGTATAACTGAGATATACATTCAATCACTAACACACCCATACATACACTCACCCAACCATACAGTCCATCACAGATGCACTTTTAAAACCATGCACCCAGTGAATCACCCACTCACACATCTAGTCACAGAGTCATACACACCCTACCCACACAAATACTCAGGCACCCATACAGATACTCAGACAACCAATGAATAACCCATATAGACACTCATATAGCTATTCACAAAACCATGCAGCCACCTATACACCAACACACAGACACATACAGACATTCACACACTTTAGTCACTAGTCTGCAGTAAGATACATTTAATGACTCACTTATAGAGTCAGTTACACACCTAGAAAATCATCCATTCACACACTTGTACACCCACTTATTCTTCAACAGGCCTTTCCCTATATTTATTAAACATATTAAAACTGTTCAGAAACACATGCTCAATGGATGATGTCATCAGTGATGTCATTTGAGATGTCATCAGTGATGTCATCAGTGATGTCACTGACCATGTCATGAGGGATGTAATATGTGACGTCATCAGCAGTGCATTGCGGGGGCGCGAGTTATAGGTAGCTGAACTAACTATAACAGGGGAATTTATAGGGTTTTGTATGAGGGAAATGTCCGGCTAACTATAACACCCCTGAAACCTATGGTTTTTTCAGTGAATATATATATATATATCTATATCCACACACAATTAGTAGATTTTCTCGGGATTACATTTTACCAGCGATTAGGCTTGGACAAGTATATATTACATATTTACAGAGTGAATGGAGAAATAAAAAATCAAAAGGGGTAGAGAGCGGTAGGTGTGGGAGAAGAGTCGGAGGCTGAGATTGGTGAGAGGAGAGAGGGGGACATGAGGGGGAGAAAGAGATAATGGAGTCCAGCAAAAGAGAAATGTCTGAAGGTCGGCAGGATGGAATCCAATGGACCAAAGGAAAGGACAAGAATCAACAAAATGGCGGACCCGGGTCATGGGCAATGATGGAAACCATCTCAAAATTGCAAGATGCACCCAGGTCAAGACCCAAAAAACCAGGAGAGCAGAGTTCCATTAAGTGGGGTGGGACGGGGGACCCAGTCACAACACCAAGGGAGGGCGGAGGGCAGTAGAATGTCTGCTGTTTGCGTGTACAGGCACAGTACCACAAGGGCATCAGGCTGACGTTGCCTGCCCCGCTGGGAACAGTGACGAAGTCAGGCAAAAATCCATGAAGGAGGAGGGAAGCCGGAGCCACCGTTAAACAGCAAGCACTGCCGAGGAGCACTCCGCCATCTTGTGCTCAGCAAGCGCGCATCTGACCCAGAGAGTTTAAGGCCGGTTGGGGGACAGGTCATCGGAACCCCCCACCGTCAATACCAGAACATCTAGGGGAACCCAGGGTGATCAGCAGTGCCCCCGCTCACTGTCTACCATCCCGCGTGTGACAGCAGACCGTGGAGACCCCATGCATCCAGCACTGCGCTCTCCCCTCAAGAAGCACATCAACAGCCGCCAACTCCGCTCCTATCTCCTGCACCGCGAGTGGCTAGGTGAGGCTCGCTGGAATGCTGGGGGTCTCCGAGAGCGCCCGCGCTCACCGTGTGTAATGTGGGGAGGTGCGGGCAGCCGCGGGCAGTGGATCAGCCTCGGCAGCAGTGATGGCGCAGCTCCGTCGATGCCATATGTGGCTCCTCTTCATCACCGGGGGGACGGCAGCCAGGTGGCACTGGAGAATCGCGGTGCTGCAGCCAACCGATCCCTGGGTGCGTTGGAGTCGAGATGGGCCACTTTCAGGGATATTTTGCCAAAAAGGCGATCCCTAGCCCGAGAGCTCCCGGCCGGAGCAAGCAGCCAAGCATCTCAATGTGTCTGTCTCTGCCTTTTCTGGTCCTCGCAGCTGCCCCGGCTGTGGACTGACTCTGGTTTTTGTTCTTTCGATCTCACACGCAATGTGACACTCTCAAACAGGATGCAAAAACCAGAACCGGGGCAGCTGTGTTGATAAGATGTTGCCGATAAGCTTATCTCCGCTCGTGGATCGGCTTGTTCACTCTTGTAACGCAAATACAATAGAGAGGCAGACGTGTAAAGTTACACTCAGTGTGTGGTTCCGTTTCCCTTTAAATCGTTCGTTTATTGTCTCTGTTTGAAGAACACTTCTAAAACACTAGTCAATTAGTCATTGTTTTCTTATTCACTTTTTTATTATGCACTGTTTCAACGTGATAATATCATTGAACTTTAAAAAGCATTTTACATTTGGAAAAGGAACAAAGTAACCAAAAAAGCCATTAGAATAGTCTAATGCTTAACTCTGACAAACTAAAGGAGCAACTCCACTGGGACATATAAACCTCCGGCCCGTTTCTCGCTGAAACCCTCAAAGAAAACAAGTTCGCTCACATAGTAAAATGTATTGTTTATCACGTTTTAAAACTACAGCAATCTGCAGAAAAGTACACTTGAGTCCATTTTTAGTGTGCCAGTCAGTGCTTAATTTGTGCCGGTTAGGTTTCTGGTGCTCAGCACCCGCACTTAATTGTGATAATATCTGTCTGCTACATGGTGGCACTGTTTGTGTGATTCAGAGATGAGCACAATAACAATTGTTTATTAATTCAAAAGACATTATAAATTACTAATACCTTGCATCCCAGCTATTCTTGTAGCTTTGAGGCATGGAAGAATCTGAATTGTCACACTTGTAGGAGTGTGATTGCTAGAAGTTGTGTTGGTACGGTTATTGGCAGCACTGGCAGGGGCAATGGGTAGTGCGAGCTGAGGTAGCCTCATTAAGAGAGCCCTGGCACATATGTTTTTACAAATTAAGCACTGGTGCCAGTGGTAGCTTGATGCAAAGCATGGCATTCTATTTACTATCCAGCTGTTTTGCATTGGAAAGGCGCACATTTCACAGCGTAAAAAATGGAAGGCCCTGCTTTGTGTCAAGGGGCAAACAGTGATATTTTGACTCAAGGCCTGACTACGAAAATAGCCAGACCAGGCTTACATTAAAATAGTAATGTCTACTTAAAGCAAGTGCAAACAACTGAGAATGTGTTCATTTCTCCCAAAAATGACACACTGCATGTGTGCTACAGTGCACAGCATGCATCCAATGTGTGGCAACCTTTTGAGTTTGTCTACGCATAGAAATGTGTGGTGGAAATGTGTGCCTTGAGTACAATCCTATTCCAGAAGCTTACACTCCCCTGTGCACCCTGGTATTAAGCTACCTGTCTCACAGGGCAGCCCTGTTTGTGTGACAGCGCAGGGGTTGCACTGTATTTTTCTCCTTGCACAAATCAGCATAGTAAATTAATTTGGATGCTGCACTGTGTGAAAAAACAAAAAATCTGGGCCTTGTTTACCATGAGTACGAAATTAAAAGTGTGTAGTTTCGGTTACAGTGCCAACATGTATACAAAACTCTCTCCTCTCTTTTTACTATGACATATATACACTGACTGGCTGCATAACAATTGCACTTGCCACATATCTTACTAACCTTCTCTCATCTTCTATCTTTCTCTCTCTATCTCACTCTCTCTCTGTTATGTTTTCCTCTTTTCCTTTTCTTACTTTTCCTCTTATTTTCTCTTGTCATGTTCGTCTCCACAACTTCTCTATCTATGTCTTTCTCTGGCGCACGCACTGTTTTTATCTTCCCTCGTCCCTGAAGCAAAGACAAAACCAATGCTCAGTATAACAAGCATTTGCAATGCAATAGGTCTTGCATTTACGCGAGTTTAAGCTATTGGCATTGTGAATGACAATGCCTTTTATTTATGTTTTAAAAACCAAAACATAAATAAAAGGCATTGTCATTTACAATGCCAATAGCTCAAACTCAAGCAAATGCGAGACCTATTGCATTGCAAATGCTTGTTCTTCCTAAGGTTCCTCTGGGTGTTCACTTTTATTTTATTCTTAGTGTTCTTGGTGACTAAGGGCCTTGTCAAGCCCTCCACTTCTTCTCACCTATTGAGGACGAGGGTGTTCTACCAAGCAGAAAGCTCAGTTTACGATGAGGAATAATTTATAAAGTAGAGGGTCTTGGTAACAAAGTCCAACGCGCTTCTAACTACACACCCTGCAAGGTGTAATAAGTTGCCCACATAGGCAAGCACTTCAGCGCCCAATATGGGAGTGGAAAGCGTTATAAAAATGTTACAACACATTTGAGTGGCCCGTGGTCTCCACAAAGGAACACATTCAAATTGCAGAGTAGTTAATGGCCACAAGGTGGCATTCAAACATAGTACAAAATAAGTGTTTTGTACCCTCCTGCAAAAGAAGGAATGTATACTCTAGCAGTGATGCACTGTAGATGTTTTCCCATTCAAAAACAGCGCACTGTAAGTACGCAACGATTTGGTTAGGCCTCTGTTTAATAAAATCTTTTTACCTGAAAATAAGTGTTCTGCGCATGATGAAGCAACTTAACATTGTTTTTTGCTCAGAAAAACTGTAGTAATATTTTTACTTTAGCCTCAGGGAAAACGTAACTTTGCATCAGTTGAGAAATGAAGTTCGGGATCGAGGCAGAATTGTTCTTAACTGAAGTGTGAGCTCCCTCTGGCTTCTGTTTTAAATATGTTCACAAGTTGCTTGGTGTCCTTCGCGGGCTTTAAGGTAGACGGGGGCTACTGGACCCCGAACGTGGTGGTTAAGTTCATTTGGCACTGTTGTCCTGGGGCCCACCACACTATGGCTTTGCAAACTGGGCCAAACACACTCTTCCAAACACTTGACTGTCCGGATAGCGAGCAGTCAAACGCTTCTCTGGGAGGCAGTGTGGAGGTCAAGACCTTAGAAGTGAACAGCCAACCAACATGTTGTCCAGCCCAGTGCTTATCTTTTTGGTAAAACAAAGAAATTCTCTTCAGCAACAGAGACTACTACAAAGGTCAATTGAGATTTATGTACACAATTGTAAACTCAGATATGGCCACATCCCCTTCTGCTGCACTTGTCACACTATAAGAGTTCTTTCACACTTGTCTACTGCCCTGCTTATATCAGATGGGTACAAGCAATAATTAAGTACAGGTGCAGAGTTCTCTGTGGATTACCACACTGGCTAGGTGCGTAAATCAGTCCAAAGGACTTCACCATCATGAATTTGTAGTATCCTGCATTTGTAATAAAATGTATTTCACACCTCGTGCTCAGCCAGTGCCTGCGCTCTGTGCCCAATAGAATGTTGGAAACATGATGTACCTCGGAATGTTGGGACACAGAGAGGTGAAGTGACAGTTGGTCATGGGCTGAGCAGCAGACAGGCTGCTCCTGGTGGGGCTCTCCTTCACAACTTAACTACCTGTCATACTGGAACTATTCAACATGTTACCTGCTTGAATAAAACATCTTTACTTACTACCTTTCTGCGTGGACCTCCTCACCACATTTATTTGGCGACGAGTTGGTGACATACCTACGTGAAACAAGCTGATCTCAGTAACCTGGCTACCAAAGAGGAACTGGAGATGGCGCAATCTACAGAGAATACAGCTTCGACAACTACAAGCACACGAGGAGGCTTCCACAGAAACATGAAGAAGTAATGTGTGTGTTCCACACAGAACCACAAAGACAACAAAAAAGAAGAAACAAGTTTTACACAGAAAAGAAAAGAAGAAAACAACACAAGTAAGATGAAGCACTACGCCGTTCAGCCCCACCAGTGTCCTTACCAACGGACAGCCGTAGCACAGGCGTGCTGTGTTCATCTACACTACACATTTTGGACTTTGGCTTTACCACCGCAGTCTGCTGCACTACCATGCACCTTCTACTACTTACAGACAGCTGTTTGTTTCATCTTGATTTTTCTAACAGCGGTAAGAAGATGTTGTTGCTGAACGTTGCCTTCTTACTACATTGTGCTGTGTGATCCTCAGCACCTGCTGTCTTCGCTGTGTGACCTGGTGCACATCTACAATACATATTGTGAATCTTTCTACATGTGGGTCTGTCTTCGTGACCACCATCATTCTGCTGAACAACATTGTGGTAGTAAAGGAGGACTGCCTCCATTTTACTTTGAGCTCACCATGAGTGTTTTTCTGGATCTGTCAGGGAACCTGGTGGCTGACACAGTGCATTATGCAGGCTACATTGTGTGATCCAGTACACCTTCTGCCCAAATTTCCAGAAGTTTGGTACAACTAGTGGCTGCAACGTTTGTGTAGTGTCCTACAGTTTGTTCTAGTTGTGTTTCTGAGGTAGGGACAAATCTCTCCACGTTTTACCTTCAGCTTTGGATTAAATGCTAAACGGCGTTTGAACTACACATGCAGCGCAGCACAAGTACTGAGGTGGCGATGGACTTTGGGGACAACAAGATTTTTCTTTCAAATTGTCAGTGGTAAATTTTTCCCTCATCAGGTACCTCTATTCAATGTGGCTTGTTTGACAATTTGGCAGTTGCGCTCCACTTCAAATCGATGAGGTGATTGCACGCTCCTTACCTTACAGTTGGAGTTGCGCGGTGTTCAAGAGAGATCCTCTGTGACGTTGTGGTCTTCATTGTCGGCCTTCCCTGCATAGCACAATTTGAGCGTACGGGTGCGCCGGGAGCCTCCCTGCGCTGCGCATCCTACGTGCCCCCATGTTTGGGTTTTTGGTATTATTATCGGCACATATTACAGGCACTGATACATCTTTGCCGCTTGCCTTGCGGATGCTATGAAGGGTCGTGTTTTACACAACTACGCAGAGGAGAGGCACGGTCGCATCTTCACAGCTTGCCGTGTGACGAAAGGAAGTCTTCAATGCTACGGACCTATGAGGCAGGTGACTCACCTTTGGGAAACTTCTTGCCCATGACTCCCGTTTCGTTTCTTTTTCAGCCATTCTTCTACTGGCAAGATTTGGAAGACATTTTGTGTTCTAGGGCAATTGTTTCTTCTCTGGGCTGGCAGTGCTCAAACTGGTGGTGTACATAGTGAATACATCTTGTGGGTGTTATTCTGTCAGCCCATTGCAGACTCACAGTGTACTGTTTTCGCATATCTTTTGTTGGTGTCACTATACATGTGTTAATTCAAATTTGTTCTGCTGGTCTAAGAGCCTTTTACATTACAATGTCTGCTGTTCTTTACCTCTGCAAATCTGGGTAACTTACATACGCCAGTGGGTGTCACAGGACTATGGTGACACACACACTTATTATCTTTAATGCTTATAAACCCACTTGTGATGGTGTATTTTTATGCTAACACCTTCATGCCTAATGTATTGCTAGGCTATTATTATGCTACTTTCACTCATTTTTTGGCTCTTGGTACATTACATACAGCTGCTGTCTTTATTCACGTTTATCCTTTATGTATTGTTCAGTGAAATATGGTGGCACATTATCTTACATTTCTGTCATAGGGTACACACCTTCATGAATCCTTTCGCATGTTTTCCCCTTATACTTTACGTTTCCCTACACAAGGATATCTATGGGTTCTATCCCCATATTGCTCACTTACACTTGCCTACATGGGCTACATATGGTTTTCACCCTCACAAAGGGCACCGTTGCATAAGTCACAGTCCCATTTACGTTTACATAGGCACCCTTACACAGGGCACCATTTCATGGGTCACTGTCCCATTCACATTTACACAGTCACCCTCACACAGGGCGTCTTATGGGTTATAGTCCCATATCTACAGGGCAGTACTGTTTTACTCTTCATGGGGGTTGACTTTACACGGCTTATTTTACATTTTCAATTTTATTACGCAACGCTATTAATTATATCTTAATTGGTTTGTCTATTTGAATATGGGGAGGATAAGTGATACTGTTTGTATTTACTTCGCTTCTTCTTCTCTGTTTCTCACTTTTTCAGATTTCCTCCTGATGTCACTTCCTTTTCATCTTTGTAATCTGGACCATACACATTTCGCTGTTGGTCTTCAGTCTTTCCCTTTTTGCAGTGTTCTTCCCGTCCTTCCTTGTTATGGAGGAATCTCTTCCTTCTCTTCTCCTTTTGCTTGGGTATGTCTTCTGTGCTGTTCACGTTGGGCCTTGCCCTTCTTTCCTTGCTTGCCTGCCTGGCCAGTGGATGTGCGTAGGGGTTGTCTTAGGTACGTCTGTCTCTCTCTATTTCGTATTTCCTCTCTTGCGTCTCACTGTCTCCTTCTTTCTATTTCATTATTGTAGAGGATGGTTTTTTTTCTATTTGCATACTTACACTTTACCTTGTCTTCTCCCATCTTTCTCCTCGCTCCGCTTTGCTTGATCTTTTCCTTGACGTTCACTCTGTCACTCCGTTTTCCCTTCCTTGCTTTCTGTCCTTTGTTCACTCTTGTTATATTTTATTTCATAGTGTATTTGTTCTTCTGTTGGAAGGAAAGGGGGGGGCAGATTTATGTTAACTGGCGCATCCCTGCATATCAGCAGGGATGCGCCAATTATTATGCGCCACAGCTGCACCACCATGGATGCGCCGCATTTATAATGCGGCGCACCATGGGGCAAAAACGGCACAGATGCGTGACGCATCTGTGCCGTAAAAGTGGCGCATTGCTGGAGTTGCGTCGCAAGCGCGACGCAGCTTCAGCAATGTTCTGGGGGGCCCTATCTGTACAATGCTGCGTCAATCCTTACGCCTGCTTCAAGCAGGCGCAGGGTTTTAACGCAGCATGGGCCTAAAAGTGACTGAGTGAAATCTTGTAGATTTCACTCAGCCACTTTTAGGAGGCGTTCCTGCGCCGGAACGCCCCCACCTGCCCTGGAACGCCTACATGTGGCGCAGGGCTTTACAACGTGACGCATCTCCCAGATGCGTCACGTTGTAAATACCCCGCACCATGGCGCAGGATTTGCGCCGCTGCTGCGTCACAAAAGTGACGCAACGGCGGCACAAAAGTGGCACAAGTGCAACATAAATCTGCCCCGGGATATGTAGTATCCTGCATTTGTAATGAAATGTATTTCACACCTCCTGCTCAGCCAGTGCCTGTGCTCTGTGCCCAATAGAATGTTGGAGTCATGATGTGCCTCAGAATGTTGGGACAAAGAGAGGTGAAGTGACAGTTGGTCATGGGCTGAGCAGCAGACAGGCTGCTCCTGGTGGGGCTCTCCTTCACAACTTGACTACTTGTTATACTGGAACTATTTAACATGTTACCTACTTGAATAAAACATCTTTACTTACTACCTTCCTGCGTGGACCTCCTCACTACAGAGTTCTGGCAAAAGTCTTAGGATCTTGTAGGAGGTTTCTCTGCATCACAGTCTATGGATCTGCTCACGGCTAGTCACTGTTCTTACCTGCTCGAGCAAGCTACACATCTGGCGGCACTGATAGGTGCAGTTTTGGTCACTTGCCCCTGTGCTAGTGGCTTTGTTGATATGGAAGCCACAGCAGCAACCTCTCAGAACACGAGCTGCTTCGTGGGATCAGGGGCAATGATCTCCCTACTGGACACTAATCTTTAGCAGTTACATCCTCCTAGGCCAGATGCAGACGGCACTCAGTCACCGCAGTTACAGCCTCTGGGATGGATCATCAGTGGTGATGGGTTTTGAAGAGATGGACAACCATATACTTTTGAAGAATGGTTTATTTAAGATCAGGAACAGCAACCCCCAGCAGCTGTCCATCCAGAGCAACGTCTGCCTCCTTCTCCCAGACTCCACAGGCTGGATTCTAGTAGTGTAAGCCTGTCGTTGCTAGGATGCAGTTGCCAGGAATAAACATGACGTAGTAGAATAGAATATAACATATCCTCTTTCCTTAACAAACTGAAATAGTTAACTTGGTAATACATAATATGACTAATCACAGAAATAGTCTTGAAATTTCCTAGGTGGTATTTTTGTACGCGCACTGAGCTCTCTGTTGGGAACATCACTAAACTCATTACCATCACTAGATTTGCATGTAGTATTTTTGGGATTCAACCACTCCCGCACCTCTGTCTCGTTGCACTTGGCCACGCGATTGGCATTCCACCACTTCCCATCAGAAAGCTTCAGGAAATCACCCCTGATTAATAAAATCTTCTTAGGATCAGATAGTTTGGAACTACCTTTACAATGAGTAGTTCCTATTTTCACTCTTACATACATCCCTAACTCAAACATCCTCGGTTTTTTGACTAACTTGTCATTGTGTCTCTGCTCATACAAACATTGGTAATTTTCCACTTTCGTCCTTATTGCACCTTCTTTGATTAATTTTCTTCCAGTTCTCCCCATCCATGCAGGCACAGCTATTGAACATGGAACTCTACCCTTCAGTAAACAAAAAGGAGTTTCTCCCGTTACAGAGTGTGGAGTTGTTCTGTAATTACATAACATTTTTTTTTACTAGACTCTTCCAACAAAGTTGCTATGCACAGCCATCTGAATACACTCACCTAAGACATGGTTAAATCATTCTATTAAGCCGTTTCCCTTTGGATGATAGACCGGTGTCTTAAATTGTTTGATGCCCCATTTTAAGAAATTCACCAAACTCATTAGACACAAATTGGGGGCCGTTATCAGTCAAATTTTCTGCAGGACATCCTTCTCTGCGGAAAATTTCTTCACAAAAATCAATCACATTGCTGGTTTTGACTTCACTTACAAAGGTTACCTCTGGCCATTTAAAGAAATAGTCCATCAATACAATTGCGTACTTGCTGCCCACACCTAAGATCTCGAAAGGGCCACAAATATCTGTTGCCACTCTTTCCCATGCGTGCTTTGGCCAATTCACATGATGAATGGAAGTTTGCTGTACCACATGAGCCTCATCACTACGTGCACATGCTACACAATCTCTAACAAATCTTTCGATTTGCCTGTCCATACCCGGCCACCAGAAATCTGATCTAGCTTTCCTCTTCATGGCGGTCATACGACCGTGGCCCTCATGTAATAGTTCTATCAATCTTGGTCTCATAGTGATAGGAGCCACCAACTTGTCATTCCTCCTCAAAATACCATTTACAACAGATAATTCACACCAGACTTCCTTATACTGTAATATGTCATCGTGTAGTTTCCATCCTTTATTTATCGGTAAACATTCTATCACCTTTTTTATAGCAACATCATCCAAAATGGCTTGTTTCCAATCAGATTCTTCAATGGCTTAACATACATCGACCAGATTAGCAACAACCCAATCATCAACCTCTGAACTAGGTTCTTCACTGTCCATTTTGATCACCGAGAGACGTGATAGGCAATCAGCATTTATATTTCTCACGCCTGGCACATACTTCAACATGAAATTGAATTCTTGCAAGCAATATATCCACTTAGCAATTTGCGGTGTGGCTCTGCCCGCACCTAGAGTGAAGAATATGTCAACTCGGGGTTTGTGGTCTGTGTGTAATTCAAAACAAGTACTCCACACAAAATTTAGGAAGTATTGTACCCCCCACCAACACGCTAATGCTTCTTTTTCAATAGTGGAGTATGTGCTCTCAGCTCCCTTGAGTGTGCGTGATGCGAAGGCTACCACCCGTTCTTTAGCATCATGTATTTGCATTAGCACCGCTCCCAATCCGTACCCACTGGCATCCGTTACGATAATGCACCTTTGGGATTGAAAGGTTTCAAAGCGGTTGCCTTTGCAACAGCTTTATTTTCTTCTTTGAAAGCACATTGACATTCGTCAGACCACACATAAGTCACATTTTTCTTCATCAGTTCACGAAGAGGAAACACACAGTTGGAGAAATTGAAAAGGAATCTGGAGTAATACTCAGCAAGTCCAAGAAATGACCTTAACTGGTCATTATCTTGTGGAATAGGAGCATTCTCCAAGTCTTCCACTAATTTGAACTTAGGTTTAACACCTTCCTGGGATAACGTGTGACCTAAATAATCCACCTCTGTTTGACAGAATTTACACTTCTGTAAACTAATAGTTAGGCCAGCATGCTCTAGTTTGTTTAGCACAATTCCTAACAGATTGTTGTGCTCCAATTTATCTTTTCCCCACACTAAAACATCATCTTGGATAACAAGCACATTATGGACGTCCTTCAAAATTCCTTGCATTACCCTTTGAAAAACTGCCAAAGCAGAATCCAGACCAAAGGGCATTCGAACAAACTGAAATGCACCTTCAGGAGTTATGAAGGACGTCAAGTGCTTGGATTCAGGTTGTAATAATATCTGGTGATATGCACTTGACAAATCCAGAGTGGAAAAAAATATACCATTGTCAATGCTGGCCAGCATCTCATTGATATGAGGCAAAGGGTAACAATCTATCCAAATGCATTCGTTTAAATCTCTTAAGTCCACACTCATGCGGATACTGCCATTAGGTTTGTGTGCAATCACAATCGGACTCAGCCATTCTGATGTTTCAATCGGTTCTATAATGCCTTCCTTGCACAACCTATTTAATTCCTCTTTGAGAGGTCCCCTCAACGCTAAAGGTACGTTCCGCACTTTGTGTACTTTTGGAATTATTCCTTTCTTAAGAATTATACGATGTCTAAACTTCTTCAGACAACCCAATTCCTTTTTAAAAAGATTTGGAAACTTGGACACCCATTCATTACCTTCTTGAGATTCAGTCAAAAGTACCTGAGCAGGATGGTTGGGATTGAATATAATGTTTAAGGCTTTTTGCTCTCTCCATCCAAGCAAGGACTTCCCTTTTTCTACTACATATAATTTGGCTACAGTTTCTCTATCTTCAAACTTAATTTTGGATGAAAAGTAACCAAGAACAGGTCGTTTCTGCCCACAGTACCCCTCAGGATTCACATCCGCCAATTGTAGATTCTTGGAACCCAAATTTACCCAATTTTGTCTGTCAATCAAGGTAAAAGGGGAGCATGAATCCGCCCACATTGGTATGATCTTGTCATCTACATGAATGTCGCATTTAGGATGGTTGTAAGTGTCACCGACACTAGTACATACATCATTAATTACCATTATTTCAATATCACTCTCATTAGAATTAATTGCAGAATCGTCTCTAATAACATTTATGACTGGTTTTGAACGAGACATGTCAGATGCTTTGCAAACCCAATTATTTTGCATTTGTAGCATCTACTTTTTAACGCAGGACAATGAATAGCATCAGCAGAATGCCTGTTACTCCCACATCTGTAACATAACTTACTAACAGTAGTGAATTGTTTTTTCTTGTCATCTTTGTTTTCTTCTGTTCTACTACCTTTCTTATTATTAATGCTTACATCACATACTTTGGATGCATTCGATTCAACAGTAGATTCAACACCTGATAACTCCTTCACATACTGTGAAGTATTTGCAATACGTTTTGCCATTCCTATAGCTTTTTCTAATGTGGGATCAATTAAATACAACAATTTTTCCTGGACCTTCTTGTTATTTGTAGCATTTATTAACTGATCTCTTATGATCTCATCTCTAAGGTCCTTAAATCTGGACGTGGTTGCCAATCTTCTTAAAGGTGCAACGTATTGTTCAATCTTTTCTCCTTGTAACTGTTTGCGAGAAAAAAACTTGCGTCTCTCCACCACTATGCTCAATTTCTTACCATAGTTCTCCTCCAACATTGTTATAGCAATTTCATATACATCTTCATCATCATCAGAGTCATCATCTGCATTTCTTATAACTGACAGAGGTTTGGGAAGGGTTTTTAATACTTTTCTACCCTCCACGCCCAAATGATGTTTCAAAATTGCTAATTTTCTGTTGGTAACGTGAACTTCACCTCCAATTGCCTCCAAATATGTTGAAAAGGACTCCTTACAATCCTCCCAGTCCATGCAAGGGGAGCCTGGTTCTTGTAAAAATGTGGGAGGAGGAACAATAACTTGGCCATAGTTTGTATTAGAAAGTAGGTTACAGTCACACCAGGAGGCAGATTAGATTCAGCACGCCTTTCACAGGAACAAAAATGTCACCGATGTCTCCCGTAGTTCAGTATAGCTCCACTCTATGACAACAGGCGGCGTGCCATCACCGATGTCTTCCTTCGCTACACTGATTCACCTTGTATTGGCAAGCAAAGCGCTTGTCTCCGATGTTCACTTCCTCAACGTGGTTGGCAAAATATCACCGCTTAACAAAGCATCTCTAAGACGGAAATAACCAGCCCAAGATGGTGGCACGCACAACGTGACCTCAAGGTCACGCCGCGTCGGATCACACAGCGTTGGAAAGTGTCAGCTTGTGAGGCAAGAACCTTCGTGCCAGACGCTGGAACCAAGGAGAACAAAGAACTCACTGGCGCCTGTCTGCGTGACCCTGTGATGGTTCAAATGGCGTTTTTCTATGCTCGTGCACGTCGTACTCGGAGGAGGAACCATTGTAAAGTAAGTTAAGTTACTTAGTTAAGTTTTGCGCCACAACTCGA
Source organism: Triturus cristatus (assembly GCF_964204655.1). Taxonomy (NCBI): domain Eukaryota; kingdom Metazoa; phylum Chordata; class Amphibia; order Caudata; family Salamandridae; genus Triturus; species Triturus cristatus. Next base: position 446,521,163 of record NC_140588.1, read on the forward strand.
AGTTGTCACTTCCTCGATTCCGAGCCGTAAGACAGTACACACGCTGCTAGGGGTCTTCGGTATTTCAAAAGGACAAAGTATCAAGTACGTACGATCCAATACCATTCCAATTAATCAAAGTTCAAATTTTAATAAAGTCATCCACTCTTCACAGGGTGCATCCCATCCTCGTCGCCATTTTTGAAGATATGGACCACCATATACTTTTGAAGAATGGTTTATTTAAGATCAGGAACAGCAACCCCCAGCAGCTGTCCATTCAGAGTAACGTCTGTCTCCGTCTCCCAGACTCCACAGGCTGGATTCTAGTAGTGGAAGCCTGCCGTTGCTAGGATGCAGTTGCCCGGAATAAACATGATATAGTAGAAAAGAATATAACAATGAGCCTTCAGCGGTTGCGGCCTCTCGTTCGATCAGGTTTTCCACATCTGCAGTGATGGTGGATCTTCAGCTCTGATGTCAAGCAGTCTCTGGGGCCTACGGAGGGATGCTGGACAACATGTTGATCATTTGCTCCTGGTAGTCTTGGTGTTGTTCACAACGGACACTGCTCAAGAGACCAGGAGACCCCTCACAACATGGGTAGCTTCTAGCTTCACTCTTCAAAATCTGGGTGCAGCGGAAACTGGGAACCACTCAGGAGACCCATCCCAATATGGTAGATCATGGCTTTGCTCCCTCTCACAGTTCTATGTTGTTTCTTATGCTGGGGATACATTAGGCTTCTCTTCCTGGACAGTCTCTTCTCTTGTAGGGCTAGTTGCTCTCCTTCCCTTGCTCAACAGGCAGGCTTCTAGGTGCTATGCAGACCTTCAGTTCTTGTATGATATGCAGACTTCAGGTAATGTCCCCTTCACATCTGGAGGACTGGCTGTGAAGACCTCCCTTCCTTAGTCATGAAGAACCTGGAACAGGAACCAGGTGCAATGATTTGGGCCCCACTTTTAAACTCATTTTCCAGACACATAATGTATATTCATTGGCTAAGGTCTCAGAACTAGTTGGGTTGGTTCTCTTTCAGAACCATTTTCTGGCAGTCTCTATCATCTTTGTGCAAGGTGATGGCTCTCATGGCAGGCAATGATGCTGGCTTATAGCGAAAGATCCAATACAAGTGAACAAAGAAGTATACCATCTCTGCACCTGGCTGTCAGCAGCCTTCCTGAGCAGTCATCAGGGAGAGACAAAGGAGCAGGCCCTGCCTAGAAAACAATAGAAACTGCAGTCCCACCCCTCATCGCTGCCATCTACTAAATGGAAGTACTAAGGAAGAACTAGTTAGCAGCTCAGCGTCAGGGTCTGTAACTTCCAGGCACAGGAATGCAGATAATGATTTTCCTCTGTCTGGGGAAGATGTAGCCACCTTTCATCTTGTGCCAGGTTAAACTGGGGCCACCCAAAATGGATTTTACTCATTCTAGTACTCAGACTCTAACAATACATAGATTCTTACTATCACATATGTGCTACATTCACTGCACATATATGCACTCGACACATGCACTGAACATTAGTGTAAGTATCTGGGACTCACATGAAAGCTGAGATTGCACTATCCTTTGGCATATATAAAAGGTCTGGTCATAGTATTGATGCATAAAAAATCAGAACACTGCTGCCACCGCATTATGTGACTCATCCTTTTGGCAATACATGTTATATATAGCCTTGTACTATAGTTTTACTGTGTTCTGTGTTTCATACTAATTTGATAAATAACAAATCATGTTACTCAGGCCTTCTACCAATGGCTACTAGTGGTCTCTCAGAGCCATTTCACATGTACTAACTTCTGAATTCCTATGTGTAGGAAATCCTCATTTCCTGCGTGGTCACGCTGTATTTTTCATCTTTTGCAGGACCCTATAGTTTTGCTTGCTCTAGAACTCTGTATGTTTTACCCCCTGCTCACCAGCAGCAAAGTGCTTTTGATCCCCCTTTAAACATAGTTGAATTGGCATTTTCTAAATCACTATATTTAACTTGCCTATAAGTCCTTAGTTGATGGTCTAAAGTTACAGAGGGCCTGAAAGTTAAATGCCACTATGGACTGCAGCACCTATTGTGCAATTCTCTACAGTAACAGTACAAACATGTCTCCAGGGCTACCATTGTAGCCTGACTGTAGCAATATAAAAAGTGTAACTCAATCTGTCAACATAAACCCTTTTGACAGGTAAAAACCTCCTTTTTAAATGTTAATAAGTCACTCCTATGTAGGACTTGTAGCAGGTGCATTGTAGCAGGTCTTGTAGCAAAGTGCATTGTATTTACGACACCCCTACGTAGGTCTTGTAGCAGAGTGCATTGTAGCAGGTCTTGTAGCAGAGTGCATTGTATTTAAAAGTAGGACATTGTAGTGTCCTGCACACAAAGGACACGGACACAAGGTCAGGAATCTAGTAGCCTCGTTTATTCACAACCTTCCTTTTCTAATCCCTACTCTCTACTGCCGTTTCCCGGGCATGACCCTGCCTCCTCCCTTATCCCGCCCTCACCACGCCTCCTCAGCCGAGGAGGTCCTAACGCCCAGCGTTCCAGCGCAATTCTACAGACATGTCGATATTTAATAGTAATGTCTTAAAGTACCCAACAACCGAAAGCTATTTTCAATATAGCAGACTTAGCTGTCCTATTTAGAAAACCAGAGTACATATTAAAATCCTAATAATGTATCTAGGGACTGGTACCAGCTAAACAACTATTTGTTGATAGTTATTACAAATCCAGTTCAGTAGTGAAGCCAGTGTTTTAATAAATATTAGGGTAAAGAAACATTTATAAAGTTATATTTTCCCTGCCTGAAGTTCCTGGAGGTTAATTTGCATTTGGCTGTCAGGTTTCTCCCGGCCTATAATTAGCCTTGAATAGGTGTGAAATACCTTCCAGAAGGAAATAGGCTGGCATGAATGGAGAGAGATTGCTCCTCTTTGCTCCATAGTATTTGCAGAGTTGGGGCTGTGGGCATCCTTTTTGAGTGTCAACCCCTGGTTGATAGGTCTGCTAGTTTACATATAACACTTGGGGCACACTTAAGAGGCGAAAATAAAGGATGCCAAGAAAATTCTTGTGGATCTACTGTCTGGTTGATGAAGGACTCTGCTTTTGTCCTACCACGCATCGGTCTCTCGGTTTGTTGTGGATACAGTGGCTTCCTCAAACTAGATTATAGTGCTCAATGTGGAAAGACACTAGAATTACCATACCCCTAGCCCTCAGAGCTCAATTTGAGTGTGGCCAAAGACTTTTGACATCTTGAAAATGCCCATAGTGGGTAGGGTCATCCCAGGGAAATGTTATTCCTCCCAAGCAATGGCTACAATCCTTGACAGGGTGAACCGAAAAAGGTCACCTAAATAAAACTATACTTAACCCGCGGATAACTTGCCACAAAAGTTATCAGACTTAACTTAGAGGCAATGTGTTATGTTTTTATGCAGTACTCAAACAGTAATAAAGTGAAAAACACACCACAAGAAATTTAGAAAAATAGAGTAAAATTGAATAAACTATTTGAGACCAAAACAACAAAAATCCAATCAGTAGAAATGGGGCTATTGAATTGTGAAGGTTTAGATAAAAGTAGCACCAAGGGCACAACGCGCCAACTGTGGGTATCTGGTCGCACTGTACAGGGACAAAGTCACATCTTCAGGCCGACCAAGAAGCACATGCTGAACAAGTATGGCCTGCTAAGAGTTGCATCTTATGTCCTTGGTGCAAGGAATGCGTGACTTTGATTTGCAAGGCTTCACTTCATACGTGTTGGTTCCGATGAAGCTCTGCAGAGCTTTGCAACACTCAGCTTTGGTTCTGATGAAGCTTTCAGCTCTGCAGCAGGGCTTTGGTGGTCTTAGCATTGCTCTGCATCTATTCCAGTGAAGCTGGTAGCTGTGTGGCGAGGTTTTGAGGTTCTTAGCGTCACTCAGCGTTGTTGACAATGAAGCTTTCAGTTGTGCAGCTAGACTTTGCAGGGCTTCACATCACTTTGCGCTGAATTTGATGGAACTTTCAGTTAGGCATGAGGTGTCCTCTATGATGCAAGCTAAGGGTGCATGAACTAGGGAGACATTTCTTGGGGATCAGGGGCTCCCTTCAGCACAAGCCAGCAGGGTTTAGCCAGGTCCAGTGCAGGAGGTCAACTGGGCAGTTGTAAAGAGGTCTCTGGAGATTGTAGGGTCCCTGTAGCTCAGTACAGGAGATCAGCCAACTTACCCTTGGAGTCTTTCTGGTGGTCCTGGGTTGAAGGAGAGGGTTCACTCTCACTCAAGTAGCAAGGCAGGTCTCAAGCAGGAAGGTATGCCTCTGAAGAACAAGGCATGCCTCAAGCAGTAGGGCAGTCCTCTATTGCAGCAGGGCAGTCTTCTGAGAAACAATGCAGGCCTCAAGCAGCAGGGCAGTCATCTGAAGCACAAGACAGTCCTTCTGAAGTCTTTTACAGGACCAGGAGTGTATTGAAGAGTTGGTCTGAGGGTCTAATATGTATACCCAGTGCTAGACGTTGAAGTGGGGAAAACGACTAGACTACCCCCCACACCACATGTGGTTCTGGAATTTCGTTCCTCCCCTGCCCAGGCTCCAAGGGATCTAAGGTTTACCTTTCACCCCCCTATTTGATACACTCGACAATGGACTGGTGTCAAGTTCTTTGTGAGTGTGCTGAAGCAGTCGCTTTGAAAGATAAGTGAGACAGGTAACAACAACGCCCCTCCCATCCTGGCAGGGTGGACCAATCCGCCAACACTTTGTCTCACTGTCTGGGAGGAATACACAGAGGCCAACTGCCAACTACACCCAGTCATGTGACTCAGGGCACAGGCTGCAGACACCAAATGGTTAGGACAAGAAAATGCCAACTTTCTAAAAGTAGCATTGTCAGAGTTGTAACTTAAAATACGACTTTACCATTAAAGTGGGTTTAAAATTACAATTCATTTGAGTGCAAACATGACATTCCTACCTGTTCCTAATCAAATGTTATCACTTATTAATTATAATAAAGTAAACCAGTCTTATCCTAGGGGAGGGGTTGGCCTTGTAGTATTGAAAAACAAATGTAAGAGTTTTTCACTACCAGGACATGTAAAACTTAAAAGAATATGTTCAGATTTTTAAATACACTGCACCCTGCTCTATGGGCTGTCTAGGGCTTACCTTAGGGGTGAATTGTATCTATTACAAAGGATATTTAGGCTTCACAAGTGGTTTATTTTGCCAGGTCGAAAAACTGCTTGCAGGCAGCAATGGCAGGCTTGAGACATGTTTTAAAGTGTTACTTAAGTGAGTGGCACAATAAGTGCTGCAGGTCCACTAAAAGTATTTAATTCACAGGTTGTACTACATTACTAGGAACTTATAAGCAAATTAAATGTGCCAATCGGGTGTAGGACCATTTTACCATATTTTAATGAGTGAGCACAAACACTTTAGCAGTAGTTAGCAGTGGTAAGGTGCACAGAGTCAAAAAGTCAACAAAAATTTACTTCAGCAACGGTGTGAGTAGACAATACGTTTGGGGGAAGACCACCCTAAGGGTTTCCAGGTCTAATAATATGATTAATATCATGGGTGTATGTACTAATTCTCTCACTGTCTCCCAAGCACCATGATTGCCAGGAGCCATTCATGTCTTAAAAAATAAGGACAGTGGCAGCAAATGTGTTAGTGTACAGCACCAACACATGCACTCATGGATATTACTCCACAAGCCACCATGCAGGTGCTGAAACAGGAGTCGCCACAGCAGCAGGAGAAGATGGAACAGGAGCAGCAGTCCATGGTATTTTTGGAGGCACTGCACACTGACCTCCAGAGGGGGAAGATGAAATTGTTGAAAAGTATTAAAACCAAAAAAAGCTAAGTAAGGATTAGGGCATCCAGGCAGCATTTCAAAGTAATTAAAAAAGGATAATACAGACTAAGAAATAGAGCAATTAAATAGACAGAAGATAAGTGCACCATACTTGCATACTAACATTCACTCATTCAGACATGCACATACTCAAAAACACAGACACAGAAACACACACAGGGACATACAATCATACACTGCCACACGCTTATTTTAAAACTGCCATTTACATACAAAGACAGTCTAGACCAATAAAATGCTGGACAGACAACAGCCTTAATCATGACATATTAAAAACGTAATAGAACAAATTAAAAGGACCTTGAAAAATATGCTACGGACACACACTGACAGATGCAGATTACGACACAGAAAAACAAACAGGGACACTCAGACTCACACTACCTCAACATTTATTTACCAAATTATTAACCTGCCATTCACATAAGAATTCCAGCCAGGTTATAACTACAATGAAAACAGATTACAAAGAGAATAAAAGAAAGAAGGAACTTGACAAATGTGTAGCTGATAAAACTTTTTATCAATTTTAGGGAAAAGGAGCACAACAAGGGGAGAGGTAAGTTAAAATACACAAAAGCTGCCTGACAATGCCATTAAACCTACCTACACAGCAGTTGACCTCCATTGGTTTGCATTTCGGTGTCCATTTTAGATGCAAAGAAAGATCACTCTCCTACCACCAAAGCAGCCAGGAGAAAATTGAGGAAGGGAAGGCACGGGAAATGTCTACAAATGAGTGGTGATAAATGGGACAATACGCCAATAAAGAAGGATGCAAGACTCACACGGGCGAATGTCAAAATTCAAAGACAAAAGAAAATGCCTCTCAAAGGAAAGAAAAACATTTATTTGAAGTGAGAAGTCAGAAAATCAAGTATAGATGTTTTAAGATGGAGAATGTATCTTATAAATGTAAATCATGACTCGCAGATGGCTAATGAAACTTTTTTTTTTTAAATGGAAAAAATGACGCTCAGAGTGGAAAACAACATTGTCAGTATTATTTGATGAAAAATATGCCATTATGTATGTCTGTTGTCAAATACCAGGGCGTGCAACTTCCCCAATGCTGCATGTCCCGAAGCAAAATGACTTCCACCATTTGCTGGTGCAACCCACACACAAAGTAAAGCATTTTCAAAGGCGAAGGCATGCCAAAGGCACGCCCGTCTGCGCCCGTCCGCGCCCAACTGGGACCAGGGGCCACGACCCCTGGCCCAAACAGGGCGCATAGAATGTGTTACTCTACTAACCAACTAATGGCCTGCTGCAATCCACTGCTCCCAATTGTACCCCACTGCACCCCGAGGATCAGGATAAAAACTGTCCATGTTGTGGCTTCTTTTTTAACTTAGCCCCGGGACATGAACCTTCTTCTGTGATTATTAAACAAATAAAATCTCCCTGTATCCACGTTCCCACTGATAACAAGGTTTTTACTTTCCTCATCATTAATTGCCATTCTCTTCCCAAACATAAAGCCAACATATTTTTCCTTTTGATCAGTGAACAACCAGATGCCATGTTTCTTAGAGAAACATGGCTTCATGAGAGCTCTGGCCCGGATATTGCGGCCGCCTTGCCGCCTAATTACGCCATAGTCAGGAAAGACAGGCTCTAAGACAGGCGGGGGCATTGCTATTATTTTTTAAAAAGATTATCAGTGTAAATTTGAAAACTTACCTTTTAGAAATTGTGAGGCAGCTTTATTCAAGCTGGCATGACCCCTAAGTTCACCTTTTCTGAGGTATTGGTGTATCGTCCCCTGGGCCGCCTGGCCCATGGGCCTCATCATTCCCCGGTCTGATAACTCCTTTTTTAATGAATACTGCTAATTTTTCCATTCTGGGCGATCTTAATTTGCATTTGGAGGATCCGACATGCAATATCAGCGCTACTTTTATCTCTGACTTGGCGGCCATGAACAGTGTATTGCACAATTCTGGCCCCACACATTTGGCCGGCCATTTATTAGACCCTATCTTATCAAATGTACCTAACATTCATTGCACCCCGGCTCTTCTGTTATGCTGGTCAGATCACTTTGCCATAGGCTTCCATCTGCAATCCTCAGCATGTCTTTCTTCTGCTAATCCTATTCTTAGTAAACCCACTAGAAACTGGAAACAATCAGACATGGCTATTTTAAATAAAATCTTATCCTCCAATACTCCTATTCCTATAGAAGCACTGAGTACTTTTTCGGACACCATAAAAAATTGGCTTCTTAATGCTATTGATATCTGTCTCCCTCCTTCCGTAAATAATAACCACCGTCCTCCAGCGCCTTGGTTTAATGAAAATTTAAAAATGGAGAAGACCAAATGTAAGACGCTGGAAAGACGCTGGAGGAGGTACTATGCGCCTGACTCCAAAATTGCTTACAAGATGGCAAAAAAAGAATACCATAATCTTTGCAAGACTACTCGTGTGGAGTATGTTCCAGCAACCATTTTCGGTGCTTTGAACTTCTCAAAAACATTATTTAACATGGTCAAGGAGCTTTCTGGTTTTGAAACTCAATCTAGGCCCCCTCCGCTTAACAATCGGCATTGTGAAAATTTGGCCAACTTTTTTTTCGAAAAAGTAGACAAAATATACTCGGAAATAGAAAGACTGCAGCTTAATAGTCTTCCTTTAATACAGATTGGCACTTCTCCCCAACCAGCACCCACACTGCTCATAACTGATAATGCCTGCTTAACCCAAGATAGGGTGCTTTCTACATCCACAAATAGATTGGACACATGGCCTGTATTAGACATGGATTTCTTAAACTTCTTTTAGACAGTGTGAAATCAAGCTCTCCTAAGGACCCCCTCCCTCTTTCCATGCTTAAACAGCTTGAGCCATCATCTTTGCGGGTAATCATGAATCTTCTGAATGCCTCCTTACAGGAAGCAATGGTCCCATCAGAGTGGAAGCATGCTTTGGTGCTCCCCCTTTTGAAGAAGGCTAATGCAGACCCGGATCTTCCTTCCAAGTACTGGCCCATTTCTCTGTTACTGGCCTTTACAAAGATCTTAGAGAAGCACATTTATTTACAGCTGTCTGATTTCGTAGAATCACAAAAATTTCTTCACCCATCCAAATCGGGCTTCCGAAACCGTTTTTTCAACTGAAACAACCCTTCTCGGAGTCACGGAAAGACTGCGGGCCACCTAGACTCTGGAGATACGTTGGCTCTTATACTGCTTGATTTAAGTGCAGCATTTGACATGGAGTCTCACACTGTGTTAGTATAAACTTTAAGATCATTGGGTATCTGTGGTCCAGTTCTTAACTGGCTTATCTCCTTTCTTGACAATCGGACCTTCCAAGTCTTTTCTCCAGTAGCTAGCTCTGAGATCCATTCTTTGCCCTATGGTGTTCCTCAGGGCTCTATTCTCAGCCCTCTACTACTTAATCTCTGTGTTAGACCTTTGGCGGATGCTGCTGAAGAAGCTGGGTTGTCTCTGCTCTCTTATGCGGACGACACCCAGATTATCTTCTCGCTCTCAATGGAGAGGGTGGTTGAGACTTTCCCCCTCCAGATGGGCTTGGGCAAAATTGCCTTATGGATGCAAGCTAATTACCTAAAGCTCAACAGAGAGAAAACCGAAGTTTTGGTCTTGGGAAAAAACTGAGATCTATGGGGCCCTCAGCACTGGCCTAGTGAGATGGGCACTCTGCCTCAGCCCTCTTGTCAAGCCTGCAACTTGGGCGTCATCATAGACGACTCACTAACTATGCAACAATAAGCTGTTAAGGCAGCTGCCACATGTGTCACTATCCTAAAATGGCTAAAAAAGATTATTTGGATGTTGCCAGAACATACCCAGAGAACAGTAGTGCAGGCGCTTGTCACCTCTAGACTGGACTACAGTAACATTCTTTACCTGGGGCAAACAAAGTAGTGACCCGCAGGCTACATCTGGTTCAGACCTTAGCTGCAAGACTGCTCTGCCGGGTTCCTAGAGCTTCCTCTGGGCACTTGCTGGACCTCCACTGGCTCAGGGTGGAGAACCGAATCAAGTTCAAGGCCCTGAGCTATATGTTTAGAATCAAAACAGGCATGGCCCACCAATATTTGCAATCCCTAGTCCATCCCTATGTGCATTCTCGGTGTCTCCGCTCATCCACTCAAGGTAAATTTTCTGTGCCTAGAGTCAGACTATCTCAGATGGGTGGCCGATCGTTTTCCTATCTTGGCTCTTCCTTATGGAATTCCTTCCCTGCATCTATTCGGAATGAAACGGCGTATGTCCAATTCCGCAAATCTTTAAAAACCTGGCTTTTCATTCAATAATCATTAAGCTGGCATTTGTTCCGTGGCCTGGTTGGTGCCGGGAAACCCTTTTTGGGTAGCTGATGCGCCTTATAAATTTAATTATAATAATAATAATAATAATAATAATACCCAAGTGTTGTGAAACACCAAAGATCACAACTTCTGCTTACTGTAATGAAAAGTTAAGAAAACTTACTCAAAGTAATTTACGAAAGGAGAACAGAACATAATGATGGTTGGAAAAGAAATACAAAAAGTGTGTGTTTTGATATCAATTGAGTCACAACTTTTATTTAATTCATGGTCATTGAATGGCAATTCAAGGCACACACAAGGCTAAAAATTAAAAAGAAATGCTAGAATAAAGTGTGATTCTCATTCCAAAACAATCAGTGACTCACCAGGGAAGGTAAAAAATTTAAAACAATCTTAAAATCAAAGGTTAAATCTGGAAAGCGATTGTGTGAAACTCAAAGTTATGGAAGACAGTTTTGGATGTTGTATACGAATATATGGGTGCCAGTAATAACAAGGTGAACGCAGATTGTAGGACACTCTTGGTATGTCGAAACAAATGTTGATGTGGTAGATAGATGTCATGTCATGGTCATGTAAGAATGCTGAACAGCTTTATTTTGCTTTATTACCATTTTTGCAGGCCACTTAAAATTGAGGGCATTACAGAGAGGCTGATTATGATGAAGGTGGGAGCGACACAGACAACACATCAGTGTTGGTGCCATCAACATCTGTGGGGGCTCGAAACGCGTAGACCTTGCTATTTCGGCCACAAGAATCTAAACCCGATCAAAAGTGTTAGATTCTTTCTTCTGTGGTTTTTTATAAAAAGGTTTTATGATTCTTTTTGAATGTATTTGATGAATCAATTTTTCGTATGTTTCTGAATGAATGAATGTGTGAATGAGAATAAATGAGTTGAAGTAAATGAATGAACGTGGTGGTCCGCCAATTCGTCACAGTATTGTCTATTAAGTGTTTTTTTGAAGTTTCTGATTGATCTAAAATTGGAAGGTTAACTAAATGTAAACTAAATTAAAGAATTGATCTATTCATTTGATAAAGTATATTGTCTAAGGTTCATTTTGTTTGGTTCAAAATGCCTACTCATAATTGATAGAGAGTTATTAGGATACTTGCAGTATTAGCATTCTGTTGTTATTTACTATGGTTGGCTTAGCTTTACTGCCATCAGCCAAAACCCAGTATTGTTATTGATCAGGATTATGATGGCACTTTACGCCTGCCTTTTCATGGCAGTCCGCCCGCCATAAAAAGGTTGTCAGAAAGTAACTTTGGGGGCCTCTAGCAGGGCCCCTTTACCCCCTGCCCTCTGCTATTGTGCCCCCCTAAACATCAATAGATCAATGAGGGTCCCTGAATTAACTAAATACATTTGGTGATGAGGCCAGGGAAGTTAAACATAGCAAACAAAATCAATAATTTCTCCAAAGAACTTCATAAAACATAAGCAAATGTCTATAACGTGCAAAGAGCCATAAATCAAACCAGTAATTTTTATAGTTTATTCATCTAGGGTACAAAAATATTTTTATATATTTTTATAGTTTATTCGTCCTAAGTACAAAAAATAGTTTTATATTAATCATTTTTATTTTATTTTTTATTTTTTTTTTAAACGGGAATAATAGTACATACAATTATACAGTTATATATATTTGATTCATGAGCATCCACATAAACGAGCAAACAATGCAAATATTAACTCTAGTACAGCACAAACACACTGAACACATAATCGATCACAACACAATAATGACAAAACAACATTTATCAAAAGACTATACAAAACAGTAGTCACATAACAAACATTGGAAGAAATCACAGTGAATAAAAATTGTAGCTCATTATGCTAATATTTTAAGTGTAATGAGTATTGTATCAAATGGACAGAAATGCGCTGACGCTCGTTTCGGAAGTTAACAGTTAATGGGATCACCCTTCATCAGGGCCCTGTCTGTGGCAGGGGGCCATCCATTCAAAGTAGAATCAAAGGAGCTGTGCTCTAGGCAGGGGGCTCACAATCTACACAACAATTGTTTATGAACAAGGGTTCCCTGGTTTTGGTATAAAAGGAGAAAACACTGTACCACTAACCCGTTAATCGTGAGGCACACACTTCCTATATCGGGTTCACAGGAGGGAGGAGATGGAGTCAAAAATGATGTATACAGGTCTCACAGAGATGATTGGACTTAAAGACCCTTGATGGGGTGAAAGTTGACCAGCCGAGACAAAGCCCCAGGGATTGAATCGGTAACTCAGGCTCCACGGTTGTAAGGAACATGATGGGGGACACACCTCCTCCTGGCCTAAATGCGGCCCGTGTCGGTCACATTGTAATAGCGGTGTCGGGACCGCAGAGAAACAACTTAATACCGAGACACAACTGTTGTCTTTGGATGTAACCAAATCGTAACATCTGTGTCTACCACAGTTACCAACTGTCTGCTTTTTCCTACTCTGTTGTTGAATCAGTTTGCCACCCACATCGGCCTGTGTTCATCAACCATTTGTTCTGTTTCTTTCCCTCTCTCTCCATTCCCATCTCTCTCCCTTGCTCAGTGTCAGACCTTACCGGAAACCTTCTCTTCCATGCGCCCATCTTCTCTGAATTTTCCTCTCTCTTGCTCTTCCCTTTAGCTTATCTTTCTGTTTCTGTCTCTTGCTTACTATCCCATGCCAAGGGGAGAGGATGTGATCCGTCGGCTGCGCTGCCGCCTCTGGTGCAGGAAACCAGGGTTCAAGCCTCGAGGTCACGTCCACATCCTGTGATTCTGGGCAAATCACTTAATCTCCCCGTGCCTGAATGTGTAATGTAAATACGGTGCTATGTAAGCACTCCAATACCTTCGGGTCGAGTTTGCGCTTTATAAAATATGCAACAAAAAAAATAATAATAATAAAATACTCCAGCTCTCTCTGTCACTCCCATTCTCACTCACTCTGTACTACTTGCTATCTGTTTCTTTCGCTCTCATTCTATATTGCCCACTCTCACTCCCACTCTGTGTTTCCATTTTACTCTGTTTCCCTTCTTTTCAGTCCCTTTCCATGTCTTTGTGTTTTACCTTCACTCACTTAATCTGTCTCTCTCACTTCCTCTTTTCACTTACTCTCTTTATTACCTGTATGTCTCTGCCCTTCTCTCTCTTATTACAGCTGTTTGTTTCTCCAATACTCTCTTACCGTCTCAGCAGCATCCTTTCACGTTCACCACCCCTCCCTACCTGTTCATAGCTTGTACTCTGTGCCCATGTCTCACTCGCTTTCTGTTTCCTTCCTGTTATGCCTTGTGGTTCTACATCTCTCTTATACTTTCATTATTGTTCTAACATTTGAATGCTGGGAGCTCAAAAGAAGACAATGTAGTGGCTCAGGGCAAATAATGACTGGCAAGGGCATTTGGCTCAACGTTCCAATCATTGTCGTTTTGTTTCTCCGTTATAAATGTAGAACATTCGCAACATTTTACCATTAGTGATTGAATTACTCTTAAAGCCCTTCTACCTGTGGCTGTCCTGCTCATTAAAGGCCCGGCTCTATAGTATATGCCCATGCCCGCGCATCGGACCACAAACTTCCATTGAAGGTCTGAAACATCTGTTATGGCCCTCAGCAGAGAAATATAATGCATTAGTGTGGCATCTTCACTCTTAATATCAAGATCCATCTATTCTGCTGTCTGTGTATTATCTATATCACACCAAGCCTGCCTACCGCACTGGGCAATTGTGATCTATCTCTGCTAGGTTTTTCATTCAATTTCAACCCACTTTCGCCTCTATTCTATGAGATTGTTTCCATGGATTCCATGAATGATCAGGTTTTAGTAAACTTTATATCCTGCGTCCTTTCAACATTAGTCTCTCACTTTCTTTGTTTGGCCATAAGAGAGTGAAGAAAGAAATTCACATTTCAAACCAAAGTTTCTAAAGATTGGATGTGTAGCTTCATAAAACACACAATCAGAATACAAAAGTAAGATTGTTGCCCTTCTGCTTCAGTATTACAATATTAAAGTCTTTGTTTTCATATGTTAGATATATCACATAGAAGTTTTCTCAAGCTAAAAGAGTAACATTATTAGCCATTCAAATTCCCGAGACACTAATTCAAAACAAAGCTCTCACCCTGTGCCCTCTTCCTTTGTTACTATGACTCTCCCTTCATGCCTCGACCTCTTTCTAGCTCTTTCTGTCTCTATCTCTCCCATACAGTCTTACTTTACACTATCCATTTGAAACTTTCACTTTCAACCATTATGAATGTGTCTCTCTTGCTCTCCCTTCCTTTGCCTCTCTCTGTGTCCCTCTGTCACCATCACAGAAAGTATTAGTTCCTTAATGGCTTTGTTTTGTTCGCTCTTTTGCATCATATTTTTCTATCTCATTCTCCGTTGTATACTCATTTGCCGTCCCCAACTTGATCTAGCAGACTAGCTCACTCAGGCTTTTTCATTGCAAATGTTAGTCTTTCATTTTTACCACCTCTCTTATATCATTGTGCATATCTGTCTCTCTGTCCAAAGCTCCCTTTTTCTATTCACATCTCTGCCTCCTTCACTCTTTAACTCAAAAACTGGTTCCTCCTGAGCGTTCATTTCTCTCACTTCCTTTCTCTGTGTCTCACCTTATCTCACACTCTGTTACTCATTCTCCTTCATGTTCCATCCATCACTTTCTTTTTTTTTTGTCCTCATTTGCCTCTATCACATCATTTCACTTTTCTTACCAGCCGAAATGTCCATAACCTCATATGCTGACATGAGTTACTAGTGGTGGAGTCACTTAGAAACGCCCTGGAGTAATTACTTACACCATCCAAGACCCAATGCACACCATGACCAGGTGGAGGAAAACCTACCACACTGAAAAAAGTTGCTATCAGCCGAGGTGGAGAAGGGCTTAATCATAGGACCCCGATATAATAGATTAAGTGGATTACTTCCATCAACTCAAAAGGGGTGCCCAAAATTCCTGCCTGCGACGTCCCTTGAGTGACATATCTAAATTACCCACACTCTTTACAGTTAATAACCAGTCTTCATACCTTGGTGGAGTCTGGGATACCCACAGTTTGCAGATCTCTCTGCGGGCCAATAAAATTGTATAAAATACCAAATTTGCATGGTTCTTATTGCTTACAATTTGAGAGTCCAACAGCCCAAAAATAACTAGTAAAGCGCTTACCTTAACTTGAATCTTCAAAGAATCAGATAGCGCTTTACTCCCAGCCATCCAAAAGGGCTGCATCCTCGGGCAGAGTAAGAACATGTGGAGATCGTCTTCCTTCATGCTGCCACACTTTGGACACGCCACATCTCCTCCTCTCCCAAACTTCGATAACCTCTGGGGAGACCAATAGGCCCTGTGAACGGTGAAAAGATGGTTCCTTCTCAGGTATGCAGGTTTTACTATTTTGTGCAAAGTACGCATAGATACTTGCCATTGATCTTCGAGCGTAGCTCTCAGCAAGCATCTGCCCCATAGATCACCTGGGAGACTGAGGTTCCCATCCTCCATTTCCACCATGCACCAATACCAAAGTGCGATCTCCTTGATTGGAGTCCACCTGGAAATCCATTTCTACTCAAATTTGTTTTTGTCCCCAATTTTTGAGCTAGAAGCTTGAAACCAGCTTTGAACTTGGAGGTATTTAAATCTTGATATTCTTTGATCAGATTTCTGGTTGCAATACTGCCAGGAGATCAACTGATTGATTGATTGATTTATTTATTTATTTGTTGATTAATTAAAACCATTACAAAAAAGGACAAAAATAAATACAAACCACACACTTTACCTAATTGAACATTCCTGGATATAATGCATAAAATTAACCACAATCAATTCACTTTTTCCAGTTCGGGATAATCCAAAATTATTAATTCAATTTTTAAAATAGTTTACAGGACTTGACAATTTTCAGGGATAAAGTGCACGTGTGCCATTTGGTAAAAATAATAAACATTATAAATGGAACATCATCTAAGAATAGTACTCTAAAAACAGACAATTAATACATTATCTTAAAGTAGTACTATGAAAGCAAACAATTAAAAAGTGCCATAAAATTAATTCATCATCACCTTAAAAGCAACACGATCAATAATTCACAGTCTTAACAAATTTAACATTTACTTTGGGTGTCAACCTTACATAATTTCTTTTCTACTATAAACATACATTTTACAAATTGGTGAATAATATAAACACAGACACCACTTAGGCAAAATATTAATGCCGATCTACAAGTCCTCAGTCCCATTTTTTTAAAAATAGGTTTTAAAATTATTTTCCGTTCCTTCATCATTTTTGGGCACAGTGTTACCATATGCATCAAGGTTTCGTCATACTGCCCACAAAGCCGACAAATATTCGATGCCCATTTGGACTCCCATTTAATGGTTCCATCTTTGGTTGGATAAATTCCAAACCTTAATAACATAAATTTCTTCTTAATTAAGGGTTTTTGGTGATAAAAAAGTAAATAAGGTTGGGCCATCATTTTGTCGAAGCAATTGGCAATAGACCAAAAGTGTTTTTTTTTTCTCAACTCATATTTATCCAACAATTCTGACAGCAAGGCGACGGTTGAATTAATTATTTTTTTATAAGCCATTTTACTCCTTGTATCGTCTTCCAATTTGGGACAATCAAATTTTAGGAGACACTCAGCTAAATAATCCTGCCAGCTTCTAGAGTATTCACTGGACGAAATCTCTCTATAACACATATTGGCCAGCGTGCCCTCCTTGGCTCGAGATAATGCCAATAGTGTTTTTACAAATGATGCTTAACGCACAAGGAGCTGATTCTGTAAGCCAAATTCCAGTCTTAAATTGGCACAGGAAATCTGCCTAGGAATCCTAAAGACTGATTTATATGTCCTTGCAACTATGGCCTCCAATACTTTCACATCTTTACGCTTAAAAATAATAGACCCATAGTCCAGGGAGGGGATAAGTTTTGCTATCATGACTTTAAGTAGATGATCATAATTGGGGCATACTAATTTATCTCTTAATTTTCGAAATGCGAAGGCAAGTGAAGAACCTTTAGCCTCTAAGTTATTGAAGTGCTGTCTGAATGATAGCCGATCATCAAATGTAATTCCCAAATATTTATAAGTTATTACACAGTCCACAGACAAACCATTGAAACACAAATCCTTTACCCCAAGATTGCCTTTTCCTATTAACATTATTTTTGTTTTTTTTTTTAAATTAATTGTTAACCCATTTTGGGTTACATATATATTAAAAGAATGTATTAATCTTTTTAGTCCTATCATAGTTTGGCTAAGTAAAATAGTATCATCAGCATACTGTAAGTATTTAATTTCTTTACCCATTACAGAAGGGGAATGTGAATTTACGTCATTAAAATGGGTTGGGAGATCAGACATAAATAAATTAAAAAGACAAGGAGCGGGGAGGAGCCTAGCGCTTGACCAAGATGGCCGCGTGAGCTTAGAGCTCCCGAGACCCTCGCGCCCTCCGTCGACTATCCTGACTCAAATCCTGATGGTATGCATGGCACCGTGTGGCTGAGTTGTCAGGGAGGCGATTGATGCTACCCGCGACCGGATCGCCCACCGGGAACCGGACTTATGACTGGCGAAAGATTGCGGCCTAACTCCCGGAGATGCCAGGGGCTAGAGTTGGCAGGATGCCCGACTCCCAGTTGATCAACAACGGCCTGGTGAGGTGTGAACTACCGGACGGAGGCCCTCGCTCTTTCACTTTCGGTTTCGTTCCCTTTGTCTGCCCGGACACTGTAGTGCTCTGGGTGGTTCTATAACCCCAGGGACGCTCGGTGGGATATTTTGGAAGAACAAGGCGGACCTGCTCACTCCTTAGACCCCTCTCTGAGAGGGGACGGTCCTCACTGCATTGGACTGCTTGGAGTCCATTATGTCGGGCAAGGCAGAAGGAGATAGGCTGAAGACCAAGTCCACCAGGCGGGGAACGTACTCCCAAGTAAATAGTATGGACCGCTACGCCCTCCCGAAGACATCGCCGAGTGGATCGAGCCAGGCGCCGGATGCCCAGAAGGAGGACTCGCCTGGGACCCCGGAGCTCTCCCTGCAGGATGTCATGGGCGCGCTTGATGGGATGCAGACCTCGATGGGAAGGCAATTCGAGGCCCTGGCGCATAAGGTGGATGCCATCCTGGTGGATGTCAACTTGATCCGCTCGGACCTGGGCAAGACAAACGAGCGCGTTAAGGACCTGGACCACAAGACCACGGGCCTCACTGATGAGGTCGCGGACCTGCAGAACGAGGTCCGGAAGCTGAGGGCCGAGAGTGACCTCGCCGCCCGCCGGCTGGAGGACTTCGTGAGCCGGTCCAGGCGCAACAACGTGCGCGTAATCGGGGTACCGGAGTCCTCGGATGAGGCTTCGGCGGACCTGCTTGTGGAAGATTTGGTCCTCAATCATCTGAAGCCTAAGGGCCTTGGGAAGTTTTTTGCGGTGGAAAGGGCCCATAGGGTGCCGGGCGGGCGGCCCAAGGCGGGTGCCCCGCCGCGGCCGATTGTCGCCCGGCTCTTTCATTTCTGAGATCGGGACGCTATCCTGCAAGCTTCGAGAGTGACGGGCCCAGTCCCCTTCCAGAATGCGTCGGTGAATTTTTACCCGGACTTTACCCAGCAGGTGCAGAGACAGAGACAGAGTTTCCTGGGGGTGAAGCGAAGGCTCCGGGAGCGGGACCTAAAGTATGCCATGCTTTTCCCCACCAGACTACGGGTGGTGCATGAAGATCGGACATTCTTTTTTGACTCTCCTGTTATGGCCGATGAATGGCTGGACGCTTTGCCCCGGCGACGGACCGGGGACGACACAGCTGAGCATGGAGACAGTGGCCGGGATGGACAGGGCTGATAACTCAAAGCCGGCCTGACTTGATTTGACCATATTTGTAGATTTGGATAGAGTGCAGTAACTGTGGAGGGTTGCGGGAGGACGAGGGGTGCTCTTTTCCTCCCTTGGGGTACTTTTTGTAGATTTTTGTTTTTGTAGGGCGACAGGCACACTGCAAGTTGGGGGGGCTTTCTAAGCTGCAGCAGGGGTGCAGGGTGGGGGGAGTTATGGGGAGTTTGAGTTTGTTGTTGGGGGGTTTATTTCTGCAAGGCATGATGATTATCCTCAGGGTTGTTCCATGGTGGCGTCTCGGGTGTGGGGTGGGCCTCTTTCCGTTTGAGGATGGGGGGTAGAGGCCTAAGTGTTATAAGCTGGAATGTTAATGGTTTGGGGGATCGCATTAGGAGGGGGATTGTTTTGCAATTTCTGAAACGCTCAATGCCAGACGTTGTACTGCTGCAGGAGACGCACCTCATAGGCAATACGTGCTATGCCCTGAATAGGAAGGGGTATAAATTCATTGCACACTCGGGATTCTCTTCTGGGTCCAGGGGGGTGGGCATCCTCGTTAGAGCATCGCTGCCTTTTGAGGTGGACTCCACCATTGTTGACGATAGGGGGAGGTTTGTGGCGGTGGCGGGGCGGTGGGAAGAAAGGACTTTGGTTTTGGTTTCGGTTTATGTCCCGCCGGCCCTGCAGGCCGCCACATTTGCTGAATTGGGCAGGGCTTTGCTGACTCTCCCGGGGGGCATGCTGGTAGTGGGAGGGGATTTCAACGCTGTGGGTTCCGGACTGCTGGATAGATACCCGCCCAGGGACACAGGGGGGGCTCAGAAATGGCTTCCAGACCTCCTAGACACGTTTGGCCTGATAGACTGCTGGAGGCTCCGGCACCCCACACAGAGTCAATACACGTTTCACTCCGGGGCGCATGGTAGCCTCTCCAGGATTGACTACCTGCTCATTTTGGCCGCACATGCCTCGTTGATATCCGAGGCGAGGCACATGGCACGTGGTATCTCTGATCACTCGCCAGTGTGGATCCGGCTGGATCTCGGTCGAGAGGGAGGAGGGAGGGTGGCCCCCATTAACCCTTGGTATTTCCGAGACCCCAAGATGCGCAGCGCCCTGGTAAATAAGGTAGATAATTACTTTAAGGACAATCTGGGATCCGTGGACTCGGCGATCTCGCTGTGGGAAGCTTTTAAGACCGTGCTTCGGGGGGAGGCCCTCTCCCTGGTGGTGACTGCCAAGAGTCGGAGGGATTGCGAAGTGCGTCGAGTAGAGGAGGAGATTGCGGCCCTTGAAGGGGATATGGAGGAGGAGGTCACAGAGTCCTCATTGCATGAGCTTTGCTTGAAGCAGGCGGAGTATAGGGACCTGGTGACGGACGCCGCCAAGACCCTCAGCAGGGAACAACAGGGCCGTCTGTATGATGTTGGAGATAAGGCGGGGAAACTCCTGGCGTGGCTGGACAGGAAGGAACGGGTCAATAGAGTGGTGCCAGAGTTGACTGGAGAGGGGGGAGAGGTGATTGTGGAACCTGAAGGGATTGTGGAGTGTTTCGCGGAGTATTTTCATAGGGTTTATTCCTCCGTGTCGGACAGGCCGCTCGAGGGCTCGTCTGTTCTCCTTCGTGATATCGAGTTGCCCTGCCTCTCTGATATAGATAGGGACGATTTGGATGGCGACATCACGGTTGACGAGGTGGCGGGGGCGATTCGCGCGTTAAATTCGGGTAAGGCCTCTGGACCGAACGGACTGCCGATCGATCTGTACAAACTGTTCCCGGATAGGGTCGCCCCTCACCTGCGCGCCATGTTCTTGGAGGCGCGGGGAGATGGGACCCTTCCGTTGGATCAGCGGCTGGCGTCGATCGTGGTCATACACAAAGAGGGTAAGCCCCGAGATAGATGCGCCTCCTATCGGCCCATTTCACTCCTCAACGCTGAGCCGAAAATTCTGGCCAAACTCCTGGCAACCCGTCTGATTAGAGTACTTGGCGATCTGGTCCACCCGGATCAATCTGGCTTTATCCCGCACCGAAACACAGCATTGAACCTTAGGCGTCTTCATGGCGTCATCGCCAGGGCGGGCACGCTGCGTGAACCGGCTGTTGTGGCATCTCTCGATGCCACGATGGCCTTTGACACGGTGGAGTGGGCATATTTATGGGCCGTGCTGGCCAAGTTTGGTTTCGGTCGCGGGTTTGTGAGTTGGGTCCGGCTGCTGTACGAGGGGCCACTAGCGAATGTTGTGGTGAATGGTCGGGCATCTGCTCCGTTTCAGCTTGGAAGGGGTACTCGGCAGGGCTGCCCCCTGTCGCCTCTGTTGTTCGCCCTCGCCCTTGAACCGTTGGCTGCGTGGATACGTTGGCACCCGGATATACGGGGCCTTCGGTGGTCGCCTGATCACGAGGACCGTATTTCACTTTATGCCGACGATATCCTGCTGTATCTTGCCTCACCTAAGAAGTCCCTTATAGTGGTCTGTGACGTACTCGCATCGTTCGGTAGGAACTCAGGGCTTGTGATTAATTGGGGCAAATCGTACTTGTACGTTCTTAGTGGCGAGGTCCCACCGATCCCTAGAACATGTTCGATACAGGTTGCCCAGCAAGGTTTTGTGTATTTGGGGATTTTTATATCCATGGATCCTGCTGTGCGCTATGAGAGGAACCTGCTCCCCCCCTTGGCACGCTTGAGGCGAGATGTTGAGGGTTGGCGGAGGCTGCCGCTCTCCCTTGTTGGGCGTGCGGCCCTGTTCAAAATGATGTCTCTTCCCCGCTTCCTCTACGCCCTCCAGAACACCTTGGACTGGGTACCGGCTGAATACTTTCGGGAGGTCGAAGGCCTCCAAAGGACGTTGCTGTGGGATGGGCGGCCGCGAATAGCTATTTCAAAGTTGACGCTCCCATGGTACGATGGGGGCATTGCGCTCCCAGACATCCGACGGTACTACTGGGCCACGCAGTTGAGCGCGATCAACCATGGGTTTTACGGCCCCGCCCTCAGCCCTGGGTATGCCATGGATAGGTGGCTGCTGCGCGGCGGCAACTACTACAGGGCGTTGTATTCGCGGTCCCTAGACTCGTCCCTCACGGGGCCCACAGGTGTGGCGGTGCGTGTATGGAAGATGGCGACCGACTCGCTGGGCTGGAAGGACAGGCTAACCCTCGCTACCCCATTGTTTGAATCGGAACGGTTGGGAAGACTCTGGCATACGAAGGGCTTTGATAAGTGGGATCTGATAGGGATATCCAAGGTGGGGGATGTGCTGCATAAGGGGAGGGTGAAGTCTTTCGAGGAGTTGCAGACTGAGTTTGAGCTAGGGCCTTCAGAGTATTTTAGGTATATCCAGCTGCGTCACGCCCTCCGATCAGTCCTAGTGGAGGGGGAGAAGGTGCCGGAGTCCTCTCCCCTTGAGGACCGAGTCCTTGATGGTCATATGCCCGAGAGCACGATTTCGCTCATATATAAGAAGTTGATAAACGTCCGGGCAGACTTGCTATTGGGGCTGAGAGAACAGTGGACCAGGGATGGCCTCGAGTTGGATAATGAGGACTGGCAGTCAGCGGTTTCTTCGCCTAAGGAGGTTGCGATTCCGTTGCGTCTGAGGCTGGTGCAGCTCAAAATACTGCACCGGGTGTATGTTACGGGGCCACGGCTGGTCCACATGGGATTCTCGGAGGATGGTCTGTGCAGAAGGGGATGTGGTATGGTGGGTACTTTCCTGCACATCATTTGGGAATGTGGGGTCATTGTGGAGTTCTGGAGGAGAGTCCATGCAGTTATGGGGGAGGTGACGGGCATTGTGGTACAGCCGGAGGCGCGGTGTTGCCTCCTGAACGTTTGGGGGCCCACGGATCTCGATGAGGCACAGACCCAATGGGTGACTCTGGGTAACATGGTGGCTAAGAGGGATATCGCGCGTTTATGGGGCTCCTCGGGTCCCCCTCCACTGACCGCGTGGAAGGAGAACATGGATTGGAGCATGTTTAGGGAGAAGACGGTCTACTGCTCTAGAGGTCGCCCCCGGAAGTGGCACGCCATCTGGGGGCGGTGGAACCAATATAGGGGGGGAATATGTCTTGCCCCGGATCTGGAACCTCCCGAGGAACAGCTTTCCCCCTGACCTACCTTCCAGCACAGTTTTGGTTTAGGTACCCGTTCTGAGCCTCTGCTGTTCCCCTTCTTCCTCCGCACACAGTCTTATAATTAGTAGATGAGTGGGGTCCTGCCTCCCCTGGGGGCTTTCGCCATGGGATTTCAATGTTCTGCCTTGCTGGGGGTTGTTGTGTGTTTTTTCTGTGTTTATTTAAAATTGGACCTTTGCATTACTCTTCGTACTGTATCCGGGACGCATTACTGTATCCAACCTGCAATGCTGCCGAACCTTCGGGCTGTCGGCTGAATAGCTGTGTCCTGAATTTCGAAATAAAGGTTTTCAAAAAAAAAAAAAAAAAAAAAAGACAAGGAGCGAGCATGCATCCTTGTTTTAAGCCAAGATTTGTTTCGAGGCGGCGGGTAGTATGTCTACCATTGCCGATTTTGACCTGTACCCAAGTATTTGAGTACAATAATTTGATCATTTTTAAAAGAGTTTCTGATATACCCCAATTCATTAACTTTTTCCAGAGAATATTTCTGGGTACAGAGTCAAATGCGGCTTTTAAGTCAATAAAACAAATATACAATTTTTGTTTCCTACATATGGCTCTTTCTCCTAATAAAGACAATAAAATCAAATTGGTAAGAGTCGATTCTCCCTTCCTAAATCCTGTCTGAAAGATTGGAATCAATTCTTCTCTTTCCGCCCAAGACTCCAACTCCTCTAACAGACAACTTGCAAATATTTTAGCATCTACGTCTGTGAGGGTAATTAAACGATAATTTGCAGGATTCTCCTGGGGCCCACTTTTGTAGATCGGTTGTATTATACTTCCCATCCATGAATCCGGAATACAGCCTGTCTTACGAATTTCATTGAAGAGGACCGTTAATAACTCTGGTCAATACTCAGTTTTGACTTTAAAAATAGCATTCGGCATTCTATTAGGGCCAGGTGCTCCATTTGATCTAATTTTAAGTAAAACTTTTTTAACTTTGTCTTTCGACCATAACTTAATATTTGTAGAGCCCGGTGTATTCCTTACACCAAGAGGGTCACACCCTTCAACTTGCTCCAATTTACATTTGGGATCAAGACATTCAGACTCCTCTATCAGATGGCTTTGAGGAATTAATTTATTATTAAAAAAATGTATCCAGCTTAATTCATCTATATTGGCACTTGTATTTCTAAAATTTCCATTTTCCAAATTATTAATTATGCTCCAGAACATTCTCGGATCCTTATATTTACATGCGAAATGGAGATTAGCCCAGGTCTCTTCATAATACAAATGTTTAGCCCTCCAAATTTCGTTCTTATAACCCCTCTTTAATTTTCTGATTTTGAGCGAGGTTAAAAAGTAGAATGAACCCTTTGCTTTTCTGTACACTGATCTTATTGATTTGTTAAGAGACCGTTTCAGATATAATAAGCGATGGGAAAACCAACCTGGTTTCCTAGGACTCAAAATTCCACCCCCAAATGGTCCCCTATTGGGGAATGTATTCAATAGAGATTCACATATGGTGGGCCAAAGGGCAATCATCGAGGTTCCGTCAGAGTATTCGACCCACGCATCAAGGATTAGGAGAGTGAGAAAGTCAATAATATCTTTCTCTGTTTTCTCATTCCATATTAACCTTTTTAAATTTAAAGCGACCGGGGCCGTTCTCAATATTTTAGTCTCTGGTAAATACTCGAAGGGTAAATTAATCTTAATAACTTGTGGATTATGGTCACTCTCAATCCTTGGCACAAACTCATAACTTTGAACTCGTTCTGCGAGTTTATCTGACAATATCGTATAGTCAATTATAGAAAGACAGTCGGCTTTATTAAATGTTGGAAAATGCTCCCTATCATATAACATCGTTAAATTGTATTTAATAAATTCACACTTAGACCATTGGGATAAAAGATCTGAGTGGGTTTCCCGCTTTTTATACGATAAAAGATGAGTATTAAAATCTCCCATGATGATCATCTGTGCATCCCTATGATCATAATATAGCACTTTCACCATCTCCCATAACTCAATAAGTTGAAGTGATCGCACCTTTTTTTTCGAACTTAAATAAACATTTAAAATGATCAACGATTGACTGGCTATTAATTTAACACATTGAATCCATTTGACTTGAAGGTCTATTTCATAGTGTTCAACATTAAGATTTAAAGAAACATATTGAGAGTCCCCCACATGGTCGACCATATGCAGCTTCCCTGCACGCTGTATTCAAGTATTCGTAGTAGCCGATCAGCGGCGTGCTGGCCAAATTCCACGTTTCTTGCAGAAATAACATATCAAACATATTTTAAAAACTTACAGCATTTACATCTTCTACAAGTGTATTAAAACCATTTATATTCCAAGAGCAAATTCTGACTGATGTTGGAGCATTAAACGAAGTACCCCAACATCAATCAGTCTCTGCTGAATTTTTTCCAGATAGAATAGCCGGGAGCCAACTCCAATCATCAGCTGCCGCATGAACCCCTTTTAATTCCTCACACACTCATGACCCTGGCTGACAGCTTTTGATTTTAATGCCACCTAGCCTATTTAGGGCTGATGATGGTCCTGAGGCGCCTTTCAATACTCTAAATTGGTTAACAACGGTTTGTTTTGGAGCATCATTCTTCACTATGGGTATTAGTGGGGTAGGGTATTGCAGACCGTGAAGCCTCCATACCTTAATCCCCCAACTTACAAATTTGTTAGAATTCGCTAATATTTTCTTTACAATATCATCATTTAGCCAAGTCGTGATGGTTGTCTCCCTATTACCACCATCTATCTTAAACTCTACAGAATCCAGGTCTTCGGTTGCTACATCCTTAAGATCAGGAGTTGCTTTTAGTAATTTCAGAATGTTCCCTCTATTCAAAATATCATGTGAACCGCGAGTCGAGTATTGGGGGCAGAACACCACTTTTCGATTTTCAACTTGCAGTGATTCAATATTACTCCCAAGCTTTGGACCGGATTGATCAATATTACTCCTAAGCCCTAAATCCGAACTAACCATATTCACAGCAGTCACCAACAGGGAACTATCCTGCACTTTAGGGGATTCAATATTACTCCTAAGCCCTGGGCCGGATCGATCAGTATTACTCCTAGGCCCTGAGTCCGAACGATCCGTATTCCCAGCAGTCACCAACAGGGGATTATCCGGTTGATTTAAATGATCAGGCTGCCCTGGCTTAGATTGAACCAGCAAACGGGGACCCTCAACCTGTTCATTCTTGTTAGGATGCAAAGGAGGGGGATTTACTAATTTTCCAAGAGACAGCTTCTGATCCTGTACATGGGGCTGAATTCTCAGATTAATCTGGTTCCTGTGCGTAAGGGAAAGGTTTACAATTGTTTCAATGGCCATATGTTGCTCACTTTTTGAGACTTCTCCTTCGTCTCTGGACCAAACGGGCCCTATTTCTTTTGAATAGGTGCATATAATATTGTTAGACCCTATTAATTCTTGAACTGGGATAATCTCATTCTGGAAAAAGTTTTCAGTACCCTGATAAAAGAGTGGATCTTGCATAGGCTTATCTTGACCTACCTGGTTCTCTCGGATTGACAATATCTGGGTTTTAATCCCCTCATTTAGAATAGACCCTTCCTTTGACCCTTCACTTCCAGCTTTACTACATGGCTTAACCTTTTTATTGGCTTGAGGTGCAGTCGAAGAAGTAAAAATTGGGAAGAGAGCTATAGGACCAGAATTCAAGTTTAATGGGCCGCTGTTGTTTGCAACCCCATTAGCTATTTTTTTATCCCGGGCTGCCTTATTATGTGTTTTTCTCAATCTTTTCCGCGCCCTTTTTGATAATACTTCAGGTGCTCCTGTTACTTCGGTGACCGTAGTTACTACTGAGCTACTCTTATTTGACTCCAAATTTATCTTAAAATTAGGGGAGTGTAATGCCTCTAAGGGTTTCTCACTATTACCTACTGCAGGTCCGAGGGCCCCACTTTTAACACTAGCCTTCCGCGGGGGAGAAAGTTTTAGGACCAACGGATTTTTTTTTTATGGCTCCAGTATTTCTTATATCATCTCCCGTCCCAACTTCCCTACCGGATAATAATTTTACTTCGTGGACCATAGAACTAACAATTGATGGCAGATCAGAGATTTTATCAATCAATTGAGCACACGTGCAGGATATTAACTGATTTTCTTTATCAGCTTGAACTTTAGAAATCAGTTTGGTTAGTTGAAAAAGCTTTTCGTCAATTCCTACAACGTGAGTTGCTAAAGTGTTTAAAATATCTACCTGAATATCTAGCTTATCAGAGTGGAAATTAAGGGCTTTTGTTATAGAATCCATAGTATTAAGCATACAATCCCATACTCCACACTCAGAATTACTAACATTATTTTCCAAGGTATCTGATTTTACCTGAAAATTTCCATGAAACTTGGTTAGAAAAGATAAATCTGCGGAGTTAAAAAACTTACATTTCTCATTAATATCCACCTTAACCTCATTACTCCTACTATCCACACCTGGAATCAATACAGACTTATTAATACAAAAACTATTTTCCAAAATTATACTGGATTTATCCAAATTAATAGGATGGGCCTCCCCGGTTAAGGAAAGATGTTCAATCGGGCTTAATACTAAATCATCTCCGTCACCCTTATTAAGTGGCTTAAACACGTTATAATCGGCCTCTATGGACACATCACTGACGTTATGATTCGAACCCGAAGAGATTTCAATTACCGAGCCTGCAACAGTTCCACTTTCTGTAGATCTTTTGCTCGACTCTTCCGTACCTAAATTTTGTTGGTTCTCCATCACAAATAGATCAATAGGCTGTTCGAATAGCTGATCCACCATATTATCACGGTGAATTTGTGCTTGTGCTTGCAGCCTTCCAGTATACATTGGTGAATTTTTCGACAGGATAAGCACTGGGTCTTGAAAGTCTTTAACCGGCATTGGAAGCTTTTCCATAGGGCTGCTAATTTCCAATGCCTTAAATTGGCCCGAAATAGCTTTAGAATCTTTCAATGAGGATGAATGACCAACAATTAGGTTCGAAACCAAGAAATCCGACTCATCCCGGGGCCTTGGTGGAGACGGGGCAAATTTGGGCTCAAAACCTTCACCCAGTTGAGCACTGTTTAAACACGGTGACGATACAAGGGAAGTAAATGAAGATGATCTGCAATCGACACCAGTGTTGCCATTATCCTTCTTATTTTGAATTCGATCTTGCTTTTGAGTATGGTACTTAAAAAAGTAACTCTTAATTGACGGTTGGACGTCAATATTGGCAATCTTCTGAATCTTCCCTAAAACTACGGGGGATAAAGGTGGTACACTCAGATCAGCTGATTCAGTCAAGCAGACCCTTGATGTATTAGCCCCCTCATTAGGTCTCGCCTGACCCAGCGCATGCGCTGGTCTGGCGAGACTTATTGAGAGGGCTCCAAAAAGTGCTACCAGGCCAGCCTAGAGCTACAGTGCATGTGCGCGGGCACGCGCGCCGCGCTTTACCGCAATTACTTTCACTTTTGCGGCTGCACGGCCGCTTTGATGTTTGATCGTGATCGCGATCACTTTCACTTTCGCGGCCGCTATGCATAGCCAATAGGTCTCACTTTTGGGACCTTATAAGTATTTAATTATGCAACTGTTGCATGGCTAAACACTTATAAGGTACCAAAGGCGAGACCTATTGGCTATGCCAATGCTTGTTTTTTTCATCTGACTTTGACTGTGTCCCCACTTTGGTTAATGCATCAAGATTCTGGCGCTGTTTTAACTTCGGCAAAGCACCACGTTGGCGACCTGATCTCATCGTTAACCAGCACCTTGGTGTGACTTCAACAAGTTTCAATTACGTAATAGGAGATGATTAAGTTATGATTAAATTATACCAAAAACATCTAGGGAATCCTCACACCTCCCAAACAGGACCCGTTGTTCCTTTGTTGACCTTTGTTATTCTTTTTGGCCTCGTCAACATATACTTTGGGGGACTCCCTTAACCACCACTTTTACTTTTATCACCGCTACAGCTCACCTCCCAGGCCTCCCGTGCCTGACCGCCCCAAGTCCTGCCGAGCCCCGAGCTCCAAAGACACCGCAGCCGCCCAGACCTTCAGACCTTCAGCCGCAAAGGCAGAACAGCGGGGAGACACGGCAACGGCAACGACAATGCGACGGCAACAGTTAAGCACAGGTCCAGCACAGGTCCAGCGGCAGCAGCACCCGCCAGGGAGAGGCCGGGAAAGACCGCAGCAACGAAGGCAGAAATGGCAATGGCAATGGTAATGGCAACCGCGGGCGGGCGGACCGCCAATCCTCACGGTGGTGGCGGCGGCAACACAGCAACACAGCAACACAGCAACATAGGTACACAGCAACACTGGATCTCCCGGCCCCCAGGTAAGGCTGCCAGGTCAGACGTGCACAGCCACTGGCCTCCGGGGAAGGCACTCGCGGCTCCGGCCGCCAAAAAAGAGTATATGCGGCTCCGGCTCTGGCCGCTGAAGGTATTGTTTGCGGCTCTGGCCGTGAAAGAGAGTGCTCTGGCCCCGGCTCCGGCTGCGGCAGCTACGAGCTGCTACGAGCTTCAACCACGTGACCATGTGACCCAACGAATCTCCCAACAGGACACGCTAAAAACTGATCTTCATGTAAGAGATGTTTCCAGCTTACTATGCTCGCTTCCCTCAGTGGTACAGCCAGCGCATCTTTAGCCCATTCAGGGGAGCCCGGAGAATCCCAGATGGGAGCAGAGTGGCTAAAATATGGCAGTTTCACAACTTTCCTCACTCTATACCACGTCTCAGCCATGCCTCGTAAGATTTTCAGTCTAACTTTCTTAAAGTATTTTGGTATATAGAGGGATGGAGGATTGTGCCCTCTTAATATGTCAAAATGAGTCTTGATAAATCGTCAAACGTCTTCATATGTTATTCGTGCTTGGTTTTTATTAGACTTTTTTCGTGAAGATGAGAAACAGACTATTGAAAGATAGCCGACACGTGTTTCGCCCTAGTGGTCCCTTGACCGTGGGCTTTTTCAAGACAAGCTTGATTATAAGCAGAATTGATCTTCGTGTTTCTCAGGAAAGGAAGCTGATTTGGTCTCTGCGGTCACGGAACCCACGGTCAATGGAACACTGTTTTCTTTGTGGCAAGGGTTTCTAAGCCCAGTCCAAACCAGTTCTGCCCTCTCTGGCCCAGCTCCACTACAAGCAGTGGAGACAGCATTGTGCTCAGAAGACAGGGCCTATTCAGGTGCAAGGAAAACTCCTCCCCTACTCTAAATACAGCCCAGGTCCATTCAGCTCAGCTCTGAGTCACCCAGGAAGGGAAGGACACACCTCGACCCCACCCCCCCCCCCCCCCCAGTGGCTGTCTACGGTGAATGCACATCCTCAGCCCCTGTCACTCTAAAACCAGACAGTCAATACACAAATCAGCAGAGGCACATAGAATGGTTATGCAAGAAAATACCCACTTTCTAAAAGTGGTATTTTCAAACACATAATATAAAAATCCTATTTACTACAAGATGTATTTTTAAATCCTGAGTTCAGGCATACTAAACTCTTTTTCACTATCTTGTCCCAATTGAAAATTAGGTTTGTAAGTGGCTACAAAACAACTCCCATGTTAGCCTAGGGGACAGATAGCTTGTCAATAGGGAAAACCAAAATTGGAAGTGTTTCACTATCAGGACATGTCACACACACCAGGAAAAGTCTTACCTTTCACATACACTGCACCCTGCCCATGGGGGTATCTTGGGCCTATCTGAGGGGTGCCTTGCATGTAAGAAAAGGGAAGGTTAGGGCCTGGCAAGTAAGTGTACTTGCCAGGTCGACATGGCAGTAAAAGCTGCGCGCAGACAATGAGGTGGCAGGTCTGAGACACCTTTGAAAGGCTGCTTGTGTGGGTGGCACAAACAGTGCTGCAGGCCCACTACTAGCAGCATTTGATTTACAGGCCCTGGGCACACATAGTGCACCACACTAGGGACTTAGCAGTAAATCAAATAAAACAAAGATGAAAACACCAATCCATCAACATAATTTACCGTATGAGCATTTGCACTTTAACACTGTGCAGCAGTGAGAAAGTGCGCAAAGGCACTAAACTAGCAAAACGAAGTCCAACGTAGCATTGAAAACAGGAGGCCAGAAAGCAAAAAGACAAGGGAAACATGTCAAAAGATGCCAGGTCTAACAATCCCCTCCCACGTTTACACCAAAAGGAAGTACCTACTTTAGTGTAGTTCTCTACACTCGTGGCACGGAAATCCGCAAATCAGAGATGGGACAGATGTAGGACTATACCGTCGAAGAGATGTTAAAGAATACAATTTAGGAATCATACTACTGGTGCACTTGTTCACATTTTAAAGCTGATTTAGTGACTAGGTCCCCCTACATTTCAGCAAATTTGAAAATGTTGTATTTATCATAGGCATCTATTTCTGACCAGAACATCCGTAAATATCTGCCAGCCCTTATTGAGTGCAGAGAAAAGGGGTCGTGGGGGTTGGGGGGTGAGTGAGAGAGAAGATCGGTAGATAGATAGATAGATAGATAGATAGATAGATAGATAGATAGATAGATAGATAGATAGATAGATAGATAGATAGATAGATAGATAGATAGATAGATAGATAGATAGATAGATAGATAGATAGATAGATAGATAGATAGATAGATAGATAGATAATTTTATTTATTATTATGTTTTGGCTCTCAAGAGGGCCACATAAACGTATACAATACACAACAACAAATACACAAAAAAATACAAGAATTTAAAAACAAAATTCAACCCGTCATAGCTATACATCAGAAAATCAATCTAACAAAGCCGGACAGACAAAATATCACCAGGGATATTAATAAATAGCTAAAAATCCTTTAAAAAAGTTAAAAATATAAGAACAGAACATTTCGTTCGGAGGACAATAAAGTGCATGAAGGAAATCCTTTAAAGTGACAATGCTAAGGCGGATACAAATTACTTTTAGCCATCGATTGCGCAAATTACGTAACATAGGACAAATCAATAATACATGCATACAGTCCTGGGTGTTCAGTTTACATAAATTGCACAAAGCAGAAGTGCCATAGATAGATAGATAGATAGATAGATAGATAGATAGATAGATAGATAGATAGATAGATAGATAGATAGATGGATGGATGGATGGATGGATGGATGGATGGATGGATGGATGGATGGATGGATGGATGGATGGATGGATGGATGGATGGATGGATGGATGGATGGATGGATGGATGGATGGATGGATGGATGGATGGATGGATGGATGGATGGATGGATAGATAGATAGATAGATAGATAGATAGATAGATAGATAGATAGATAGATAGATAGATAGATAGATAGATAGATAGATAGATTCCTGATATGATGATCTTTTCCTTTCGTCAGTAGCCCATTCAATCTATCGGTTTCAGTTTTATATCGGAATTTACACTTCAGAAGTACCGTTTTTCTTTATTTGAAGATTACTTTTTATGACCTAGTACTACATAAATGTTCTCCGTTCTCTTACTGCTTTGTACTGTATTGCACATCGGTTTACTAGGCAGCTTGTGGGGCACAAAGCGCAAGAAGTTGCCACGTGCCCTATTGCTTAAGTATTTTGTCAAAACACAGGCTTGAATACAGTGACCATTTTGTTGCCTTGCATTGTCATTGGGTTTCCGGTTGGACTAGGAGATAAAACTGAATTTGGTCTAAAAAGCATGCAAAGAGACGAACAAAAAACGGAAAAGAAAGTTACTTCACTTCACATTATCACCACGTAGTGGCAGTGTTGTCCAACTAGATCAATTCAATTCAAACGACCTTCAGTGGCATGGCAAAATATATAACAATATTGCCACTGTGAATTTCGGACCTATAATAAACAACTTCATACATCGCAAATTTGTGCCACGGTTTTTTCTGCAAAAAAACGATTTCTAAGTTCCCTGCTGATTATAGATATTTGCACACGTTTTCTGAAAACTTTAAGTTTTGGAATTTGCCTGCAAATTTTTATCTGTGCCTTAGAGATAGATAAGATAGATAGATAGATAGATAGATAGATAGATAGATAGATAGATAGATAGATAGATAGATAGATAGATAGATAGATAGATAGATAGATAGATAGATAGATAGATAGATAGATAGATAGATAGATAGATAGATAGATAGATAGATAATTTTATTTATTATTATGTTTTGGCTCTCAAGAGGGCCACATAAACGTATACAATACACAACAACAAATACACAAAAAAATACAAGAATTTAAAAACAAAATTCAACCCGTCATAGCTATACATCAGAAAATCAATCTAACAAAGCCGGACAGACAAAATATCACCAGGGATATTAATAAATAGCTAAAAATCCTTTAAAAAAGTTAAAAATATAAGAACAGAACATTTCGTTCGGAGGACAATAAAGTGCATGAAGGAAATCCTTTAAAGTGACAATGCTAAGGCGGATACAAATTACTTTTAGCCATCGATTGCGCAAATTACGTAACATAGGACAAATCAATAATACATGCATACAGTCCTGGGTGTTCAGTTTACATAAATTGCACAAAGCAGAAGTGCCATAGATAGATAGATAGATAGATAGATAGATAGATAGATAGATAGATAGATAGATAGATAGATAGATAGATAGATAGATAGATGGATGGATGGATGGATGGATGGATGGATGGATGGATGGATGGATGGATGGATGGATGGATGGATGGATGGATGGATGGATGGATGGATGGATGGATGGATGGATGGATGGATGGATGGATGGATGGATGGATGGATGGATAGATAGATAGATAGATAGATAGATAGATAGATAGATAGATAGATAGATAGATAGATAGATAGATAGATAGATTCCTGATATGATGATCTTTTCCTTTCGTCAGTAGCCCATTCAATCTATCGGTTTCAGTTTTATATCGGAATTTACACTTCAGAAGTACCGTTTTTCTTTATTTGAAGATTACTTTTTATGACCTAGTACTACATAAATGTTCTCCGTTCTCTTACTGCTTTGTACTGTATTGCACATCGGTTTACTAGGCAGCTTGTGGGGCACAAAGCGCAAGAAGTTGCCACGTGCCCTATTGCTTAAGTATTTTGTCAAAACACAGGCTTGAATACAGTGACCATTTTGTTGCCTTGCATTGTCATTGGGTTTCCGGTTGGACTAGGAGATAAAACTGAATTTGGTCTAAAAAGCATGCAAAGAGACGAACAAAAAACGGAAAAGAAAGTTACTTCACTTCACATTATCACCACGTAGTGGCAGTGTTGTCCAACTAGATCAATTCAATTCAAACGACCTTCAGTGGCATGGCAAAATATATAACAATATTGCCACTGTGAATTTCGGACCTATAATAAACAACTTCATACATCGCAAATTTGTGCCACGGTTTTTTCTGCAAAAAAACGATTTCTAAGTTCCCTGCTGATTATAGATATTTGCACACGTTTTCTGAAAACTTTAAGTTTTGGAATTTGCCTGCAAATTTTTATCTGTGCCTTAGAGATAGATAAGATAGATAGATAGATAGATAGATAGATAGATAGATAGATAGATAGATAGATAGATAGATAGATAGATAGATAGATAGATAGATAGATAGATAGATAGATAGATAGATAGATAGATAGATAGATAGATAGATAGATAGATAGATAGATAGATAGATAGATAGATAGATAGAGTGACAACATCATAAAGGAACTAAAACTGAGGGAGCCAGTTAGTGGCAGTCATTAACATAGTGTAGTAAGTCTAATGGCATTGTCGAAGTACTGATTAATGTTAAAAGCAGTTTAGCTGAGCTGCAGGACAGGTTAAACAGTGAGCCTAATATACAGTAAGTGTTTGCAATGGAGGCCGCATGGCCCATGTCACTGGGACACTTATTGAACCATATCCAAGTAGTGGTAAAATATTTCTTTAGAAAAAATACATAATATAGGTTTGGCATAATTAACGGAACTATGGGGCTTATAGCAGTGCAGAAAAGTGTATGATTATTTGTTGTGCACGAGCTGCACTCATTCATGTGTTTTATTTATTTTCATAAAATGATTGAAATTTGCCTGTAAGCGTGTGTGCAAATGTAACTCATCGTTGGTGTTGTGCCCTGCAGTGTTTTGCCAGCCTCTCCCCGAGGGCTGGCCCATACATACACCCCACACCCATCCAACACAGACATCACCAGTGTGAATAAAAGAGCCCAAGTGCAGGTGCTCGTGGCCAGTTCTGAGTACTCCGAGTTACTTATTTACAAAGTAGGTGGGCCCAGGGCCCACAGCTTTACATTGGCGATGAACGGGTCTGACCCCACGTGAACGATGACTGCTGCTTAACTGTTCTTCGTGGGAGAAGAAGAGTTGCCGGAAAATGAGGCACCCCCGCACCTGCTTGAGCCCGATGGCGAGTTCAGGCCCCCTGCAGTAGCCTGCCATACTGACTGGCCCTGAGGTGGGAGAGAAGAGACTGGTCATCGCCTACAGTCCAGTGCTCCCGATGCCTCCTGCCTGGTGAGCCATGGCATGAACACGACAGCGTGCTAAGGATGGGTTCACGCCAACGAGTGGACGAGCCTTGACCACCCCTAGAGGTTCGGCAAGGCCGAGGGCTAGTTATGCCCCCATGTACTGAGGTGCCTGCAAGTTGCCCCTGCCATTCTGTCTAGTTTAGTAGAAGAGTGGACCGCTTTTCTGATAAGTCACATGTCAGGCACTGGTGAACCCAGCATGTAATGAGAGGTTCACCGGTAGTCAACTCGCGGCACCCTGCCTGAGGGCGAGTCAGCACTGAGCCCGTATCAGCCCTGCAGTAAGCCCTGCACCAGTGTCTACCGCGTTGCTCAGACCATTGCTTCCCCAGAGAAGAGGGAGGAGCTGCAAAGGCCTTGGCCGGGGCTAGCACAGAAGTAAAAGTGACTAGTATGCCACCCTGCAGACAGCTGGCATTAAATTTTAAAGATCCACGCGTTGGCTAAGAAGGTGAGTGACCGCAATGCCACCTGATGGTGGTTTGCTGCATCGCACCCAGCCAGGGGGACTTTAAGGTGAAGAGAAAACACCTCCGCTGCTCTGATTACACTGCCAGAAAACCATAACAAATGCCCCATGGCCTCTCTGCCCAGTGCCCACATGCAGTGGTCGAAGTGGGGAAAAAAAGTAGGGGAACTGTGGGTGGAGAATCAGAGGGCAGGAATAACCCGAGAACTGGATCAGTAGGTGGAGTCAGAGGTGTGGCCAGAATGCACAAAACATCCCAATTTGTAGTATTTGTTTTGCATTTCACTGACCAGTTACAGCTTATTATGTTATTTAATTCAATCAATGCATACACATAATTATTTACGGTTTAATATGAGCTATTGACATTAAAATACAATCACAAAGTGAGATATGTTTCCAATCACAGAGTGTCCCAAATACGCTTAAAAGTGGAAGCACAAGCCATTTGTCTCTGATCCATGGAGTTTCCGTCATCAGCACTTCTACCTTTTTCCACAAGAGCAGTTCAAACATGAATGGAAAAAATATTCTAGTGAAAGTTTTCTATATAATTATGGCTCTGCCATATTTGCCACATAATCCAACATCTGCTACATAATCTGACAATTTTAACTAATAAATTGTTTGTAGCTCAAACGGATCAAAAGTTACTAAAAAATGTGACTTGTGTTGCTGCGAAGTGGAAAGCCCTTTGCAAAGATTGACTGATCACCTTTCTCACTGCTGCATTTGTATGTTACACTGGTACTAATAAGGCAAAATCTTTCCAGTGTAAAATGTCAAAATAAAAAAGTGTCAAAAATTATACTGCATTACGTTGTAGCCTTTTTTTGCTGCAAAATTTAGTCAATACTGCAGCGTAATTTTGTCTTCTTTTGCTGCATAATTCTAGTGGCCCCAAAGCAGGCAGCACATCTTAAAAGTGCTTGTGCATGAAGCAGAGAGAAGGTGAAGTTTGCAAACTTAGTTTGGTGTGCGTGCAAATCCTGCTTTGTCAATCCCTGGTGAGTTGCAGCTACTACTGCTGAAACAAGGCCAATGGAGGTACCAATGGGTGAGGCAGACTGGCCTCAAGGGCAGGGCCAGCTTTAGCGCTGGTGGCGCCCTGTGCAACAATGTTTGTTGGTTCCCCCCAATGACCACCTCCTCCACGGATTCCCTCAATTCCACCCTTTAACAGTGCCCCTCAAGTCTCCATAACCACACTCTTTCTCAGATGCATTTAATTTGATTTACAGAGCCACTCATACCAGTGTAGGGTTTTAGAGCACTTTACATCACACACACTGCACAGAGACAATCAATTATACATGTGTAAATCACTTTTTCAAAAGACAAAGGACTAAAAGGTGTAGAAGTCACATGACAACCATACTAGTGGCAGTATAGTTTAATAGTGATTGGTCTGGACAAACACAAACTCAGAATTTAAAACGTAACTCCATGGTTGGGGGTTCTCTTTAATAATCAGAATTGATTCCTATCCAAATGAACATTTTTTGCAACACTAGGATAATCAAAGACTGGGGGAAAAAAACGATAACGCTCTAATTTACACCTCACTGTTCTATGTTAGGATTTTGACTTCTAAACTGCAAGTAACCAAAGATCTGTCTGAGAAAAGCAGTAACCCACTGACCTATTTACATTATGTGCACTTTGTGATCTGCATGGTACATGTTCTTTGCAGCAGGCACAATCACCATCTGAGCAACTTTTCCATGAATCAAAACTTCCACTAGACAAACCCCGATCTCTCTCTAGGAAGAACATTAATCAACAGAGTTATCATAACATTTTTATTGTTGCCGAAAATTGCTGGAGGCCAGGAAGGAGGCAGCAAGCACTTTAAAACCATAATATACTTGCCACCCAAAGTCAGCACCCGGTGCGAACACACCTGTTGCACCACCCTAGAGCTGGCACTTCTCAAGTGTCCTGTGACCTCAGTGACAGAGTCAGTGTTGCTCTAGGGTGTGCTGCTTCATAACCTGGCCCGCAAGACTAGAGGTGAACTTCAGTATGGATTGTGGTGGACAGGCCTCCAAGGTTAACCCACACTTGCCCCCACTAGGGTAAACCTGCTGGTGCTAAGACTCCAGGGCTTCTATGGTCTTGCAGGGCCTTTTTAGGTCTAGCATGGGAATGTGCTCCCTCAGGAGAGTGGTCTCGGGTACTGGTCATGAAGGCTGAACCTGGTTCCCCAGGTCTAAATTCGGCAGCTCTATCCATAGTGCCACATCCTCTCCCCCACTTAACACCATACTGCCCCACTGAGAGAAACTTCAACCCAATTGTGCCCTGCTATAAATACCTGGATGCGACTCAGTTCAAATTACACACTAGACAAGAGCAATACGCTGCCTAAAAAACATAAAAACATCCTGAAGCAAGCATTGGCATAGCCAATAGGTCTCGCCTTTGGGACCTTATAAGTGTTTAGCCATGCAACAGTTGCATAACTAAATACTTATAAGGTCCCAAAAGCGAGACCTATTGGCTATGCCAAGCGGCCGTGCGACCGCGAAAGTGAAAGTAATCGGGGTCAAGCGCAGCGCGCGCCCACGCACATGCACTGTAGCTCTAGGCTGGCCTGGTAGCACTTTTTGGAGCCCTCTCAATAAGTCTCGCCAGACCAGCGCATGCGCTGGGTCAGGCAAGACCTAAAAAGCAAAGGGAATGCAAGATGTATTTAAGCATGTGAAATGTAAGCCGGAACAACATGGTTAACTTAACACATTTACACTCACTATTCAGAAATCAGTGAGTTTTGCCTGAAAAGTTAAAGACATGACTACAGGGCCCGGAAGGAACCCGCTTCAGTGTCCATTGCTTATATCCATACAAAATGCAAGCAGTATGGTTTAAAAAGACCACATCCATGAACACCGAGACGCGGTACGCATTTTGTTTTCCAATCCACCCATCAATCCGGCATTGCAGTATCTTCAGTAATGGTACACTTACTCATTCAGGGAAAACAATGCTGTTCAAAGAAAAGTAGCGCTTCACTGGCAAACCCTGTCGAGTGGCGCTAATGTGTTTGGATGTGATTAAAATCAATCTGGCCGCTTTGTGAACACTGTATTGCTTTATTTATTTATTTATTTATTTTTCATAGATGAACCTTTTATTTCTCTCCGTCCTGAGGCTGTACTTTGGAATAGAATAATGTCAGAAAAAGACAACATTTGCATCAAAAGTATTTTTCTTTTTTGGATCCATTTCACAGGGGAACAAATAAACAAAAGGAGGAAAGAGAGGGTGAGAACCGTTTCTTGAAGTCACGGTTTTCAGTGAGGAGGAGCGAGACAGAAAGAGGGAGAAGGGGAAAAAAGGGAGGGGGAGCAGCTGCCAGCGACAGAGAAGAAGTGGACACTGTCCATGTCTTCTCTGGCAAGAAGGAAAAGACAGACCTTTTGCTTCTTTGCCCGCTGCCCGTCCCGAACTGCCAGGAACGCCGAGTCTTCTCTGCTGGTCTTGGCTATTTCTGCCGTCCTGGGACGCATTATTACAATGAAAAAAGTAGGGGAACGGGAGCTACTGAATTATAGAAGTAGGGGCACGCCGTGCCCCCCGATCCCGCCCACTTTGACCACATGAGAGGTTGTGCTGTGTAATTAAAGGAAGGTCTGTCCGGGAGGCTCCCAACTCCTGCCTCCACTTGGCTAACACAGAAGAGTGTGGCCTAAAAACACGACATAACCATGCAACGTACCTGGGCCAGGCAGGAACAGCTCCTGTCTTTTTGATAACTTCTCACAGCTAGCACTAGGAGACACCTCGCAGCTCCTGGTGGCCACCTGTCATCACTGACAGGAGGAGAAGACTATCAACCTGCTGCATCATCGCTGCTCTCCTGCTAGAGAGGGGGAAGACTCACAAAGAATTTCACACAGAGGGTACAGCCAAACAAAGGCAAGCATGTGTACAGGCATTTTCTGAAGATAGGTGGACTGCCCTGAAGGTCGGCTGGAGGGTGTGTCTGACAAATTACATCCCTGTGAAACAACCCACACCTCAGGCTGCTGTGAGTAGCAAATCCTTGCCTTTATGCTCTGTTAAAATCTACCCACCAGAGCAGACAGCCCCTGATCAGAACTCCAACAGCTGCAGTGCTGCCAGAATGTCGCTAGGGGGTGCCATTGCATAAGCAATAAAATGAACTAAAATGCAACTCAGCTTACAAACAAGCATAGATAGACACAAGCTCTAAGCTTATCACACGAAAGCCAACCCCTGCCTGAATTCAGTTCTCAACCAGTGCAGCACGTTCTAATGCTTACAGGGATCAGCAGCAACAGTGACCAGACCCCAGCATCTCAGCCCACCATGACGCTGAGGCTACTGCACATACCAGAGAAGGTGACAGACAAACTAGCATGACACCTAGTGAGGC
This sequence comes from Triturus cristatus, assembly GCF_964204655.1. Lineage (NCBI taxonomy): Eukaryota > Metazoa > Chordata > Amphibia > Caudata > Salamandridae > Triturus > Triturus cristatus. The sequence continues at coordinate 446,561,809 of NC_140588.1, forward strand.
AAGCTATCAAAGAAGCAAACCTGAGCTTGGCCAAGAGTGTGTTGCACAGCCCCTGGTGCTGAACAACCGCTGCCACAATCTGCCTTGAATGAAAAGAGAAACTCGGGCCTAACCGAGAAAATGCTGTCTGCCGCCACCACACTCTTGAAGATAGCACCACACGTCCCCTCGTGGCTGGCTGTCATTTAGAGGGGAGAGGCTGCTAAACCCCACAAAGAACTCCTGAGCCCAAAGCTGCCCTAGCCAAGAAAGCTGCCTTAGCACAGAAGCACAGAAGAGAAAAATAACTGACTTTCTCCTGAAAAGGAGAGAAAAGCATGTATGCCCCCTGGTGGCAGGAAGCCACCACTTCAAAAAAGAGCAAACACACAGGGCAACAGCAGACAGCACCCATAAGGACTAGCTACTTACACCAACACTGCCTGAGCAGAGACAATGCATGGCTGCAAGAGAGGAGCAGCACCAGCTGGCCAACCAGCACTACATGGCCACCGTTGGCCTGTCAGTGAGAATGTCACACGGAGTGACCAACCCTGCCAGTTGCACATGAACCGAGGCAGGACCCAGCGCCATGACAGAGCAGTCTTGAGGTGCAAGTACAATGCCATTGAGCGAAGAGGAGGCAGAAGGAAGGTTGCCTGCCACCTACAGAGTGAAGCATTGAGGAAATCCCAGGGGCCCCATGTGCCCCGAATGCAGTAAGGACAGCATCTACACCCTGATGGCACTAGCACCACCCGCAAGCGGCCAAATACTATTCAGGGAGTGCCCCCAACACTGCCTTAAGACTGCGTCGCTCATCGGTCCATTGCATCAGGCATGAAAAGAGTCGCACATCCACGCGTGGCAAGCGGTCACCAATGCAAATGGAAAGAGACTCGTCCTTCACAGCAATCCTGAGTGGCACGCAGAATACCTGGTTGAGGAGAAGAAAGGCATGGAAGAGGCTGCAGACAGGATCCATCAAAACACACCTAGCTCCACTGCCATCCACGAAATGGCTGACGCACCTGAGATGACGCACAGTCCTACAGACAGGACCGAAGCTGCGAGTGGTCCGTGATGGGAGAAAATGCGCAGTCAAATGGACATGAAGGAGCTGGCAGGAGATCCCAGTGAGAAGAGCTGACAGAACATGGCCTGTCGCCACTTTGCAGCATGTGCAGAAAAGACATGCAACACTTGGCCTGTCGCCACTTCGCAGCATGTGCAGAGAAGGCATGTGACTGGATGCCACATCACACTGCAAGCAATTAGGAAGCACGTTGCCACATTGAGAAAAAGAAAAGCAGTGGAGAGAAAGGTGTGAGACAATACTCTCACACAGAAGAACGGACGACCACAGGTACGCAGGAGAAATTAACAAGGGGACCAGAACGAGTACTTGTACCACTATCTGAGTGCACCTACTAACACAAGCCAGCCAATGGGGTTCGATGACTTCATGGGAGACAGCTCTGCGGAAGTACCAAACATAAGCCACCTGCTTGTGTGAACTGTGTATCTGCCCGATGCTTCACAGTGTGACCGTCCAGCCACCTGTCACTGGCTGCTTAGAGTAAACGGCATCCCTGCTTGTAAACGCACATGCCAAAGAAGAAGAGCTGCACTAAGTATACAACAAGCTATGTGGCTGCAAAGTCCCTCCAGTCACCCTTCCTCCATACAAGTCATCTCCACCCATAGTATAAGTCATCTAATGGCAACCACTCCATCAATTGCCATGTGCATCACCGCCACCCCTGGAGCATCAAGTAAGAATACTGGAGTCCTGCACCATTGCCATACAACATGACATGAAGCACCCGTGACATCTGAAGAAGTAGTGACCACCTGCTCAACTGGCTTGTGTCCTGATCCCGATAGTGAGTGCATGATCTGACAAGGACACACCCAACCCTGACGTTGCACGAGTCACTAGGCAGTGGCTCGGAGGTGGTGTTGTGGCTGTCTAGATGCAAACACATATGTAGCCACAATGCAGCCCAAAGACAGTCCTGTGGCAACTCAACCAAGGGGCCTCCCCCAAGCGTGAGGTATGGACTTGACTTTGCCCCACCCGAGGATTACAGGAGGTAGCCAGGCCATGTAACAGAGTCTTCAACAGGTCACAACATGCCAAAACTGTCTTCAGTGGATCGAGCAACACCATTATCAATCGTTCGCAATGGTTGTTATAAAGAAAGATACAGAAATGGGATTTCCAGCTGCCAAAGTCCTCATCTGCTCCCCAGATCAGGCTGGAACTTGGCCTTCCTGACTAGCGGGCAGCCAGTGCTGGCGCATACCTCAACCTGTGTTACAAGCTACGGGGACCCAGGCTGGCAGCCTAGAGGCATTTTTATGGAGTGAAACTAGCTCTAGTTGGCCAAGTCAAGAGCATATTTGGTTCCTTGAGTATTGCCAGCAATTATTGAATGTGAAAGAACTTTGGGTCAGTAACCCTAGCCAATTAACCTTTAAATCAGCCATCAGAAAAAGTGTCCACCTTAGGTCATTACATTCAGAAAGAGCCCAACTCACCAAACGTAGGCATACCTTGGCATTCATCAACAGGTACCAGCTAGCCATCCCAAGATCATATCTTGCCTGCTCGTATGCCATCCATCTGAAGGCACGATTCAACAGCCTTAGGTTAGGGGAGCTTGGTGTTTTTGAAACATCTAAGCAGCTGGTGTCGGGCCCTCCGAGGGAACAACCTGTAGGGGCTGCGGCTGCTGTGAAGAATCCTTTGAACACATCGTGGTTCTCTGACCAGCATTGTTGAATGAGTGCAGGACCAGGCTACGGGGAGAGTGAAACAAACTGGGAGTTCGCACATGCCGGCAGGCCAGATTTGACTCCCTAAACCCTGCCAATACAGTCTTGAATATTCTGTTGACAAGATGTGTTACCATTGCTTCAAACAGGTTTAGTCATGTGAGGGCCTCCCCAGTGGGTTCTGCTGTCATCCCTGGGGGGCCCCCTGAGAGGCGTAGCCCAGATCCCTCCGCCTCCTAGGACATTAATTTTACGATCGACTCGCAATAAAACTCTGTATTCACATTTGCGAATTTTCTCTCGTTGATGCAACACAGGTATTTACGTAGGGCAAGGGGCGCGCACAGGACAGTGAACCTAAAATGTCATAATCTTGTTGCTGACAGTTTTTATGAATAACCTGTCACCATACGCACTACAGTTTCTTTTAAGATACAGTAACAACAAATGACCTCTGTGTGGCGCAAAATTGATGGTGATTGATTCAAGGAATACCTTGCAGCTGCCTTTTTTAGGAAAAAAAAACATTAATAAATAATTTTGCTGCTATATCTGTTGCACTAGCACCTTAGGAATTAACTTGCTGCTACTAATGATGAACACTTTGTTACTACACTCATCGCACTAGCAGTTGTGAGACTTTTGCACGCACTTGGAAGGTCACTCTGGTGTTTTTAAAGTGATTTAATGTATTATATGTTTGGTCGACAGGACAGATTGTACCCCTCCCCATTGTATTGAAGTTTCTCAGTGTGTCGCCATTTTGATGGTGTCAGGCCAAAGGAACAACTTGCCACGGAATCTCAGCTTTAGCACTTTTCAGCCTATTATTTTCGATCAGCTAATTAGTATGATACTCCCTGTATGTTTCAAATGCTGATTATACTGTATTAATATGCTCAGCTCGTCCTTTGTTTCAATAATCGTAACTGTTTTAAATAACCGTATTCAAATGTTGATCGCACTGTTTTAACATGCGCATTGCGCTTCCAAGCTTTTAGCAATTGTAATGGTTTTAAAAACCGCATACAATAAAGACGTTAAACTACATAGTAACCAGCACGATCAGTCTTTAAGAATGGACCACACAAGCGTCTGCGACCCCTACTGTAATACCAAAGTACCACGAGGAAACAGAGCATGCGACAGGCCTGTCGCGCCCCAGGGCACAATGTCTAATACGGCCTCAGACTGGCGACCTCAAAAACACTTTTAGGAGGTCATATGTTGCTGAATAATTCTCAATGTTGATGAGGATGAATATAGAGGAAAACCCACTGTGCAAAAGATATTAGAGGATGCAGAATTGATCTGACAAGCACAGCTATCTCCCGTTTATGACCCTGCTTGAGTGAGACAGTCAGTCACAGGAGCCAGAGGTGCACTGAATTTTGGTAAACACATCTGTTTGGTGTGGAATCAAAATAAAGAGGTAGAAGCAGGATCTAAAGAGTGCTATAAAGAGGTTTAATCACAGAGGAAGTTGGGGTTAGCCTATGTCAACCTGTGTACCCTAGGGTGCCCTGGGACCATGATTAATTGTTGAGCGACCTAGTAAGGGCTAAGGAGCTTTTCAACATGACTGCATAGTTGATGGATAAGGAGACAGCATCTGCAGCACCTGTAGACAACTTAGGGCCAGGCTGTGTGCGTCTTCTGGAGGATTTCCTGAATAAGGCGGTGAAAGCGACAAGATCAGCATCATTCTTGGATATAGGGTCACACGATTTAAGGGGAGGATCTTGCATACTTGTGGGCTCCAAAAGTCTAATTGGACCAACAACTCTTCGTACAATGGTTAGACATGAACGCACAAGCAGGTTGTCACCTAGTTGTCAGGTGTATTGTGCAGTAGTGTTGACTTACTTCTGACTTTGACCACATAGATTCCTCGTAACCCAAATGATCTCACGGGTGATTCACTTCATTGCATTGATACACTTGGGGGCAGATTTACAAGCCCCTTGCGCCACTTTTGCGTCACCTTTAACATCGGGAAAGTGAGGCAAAAGTGGCGCATGGGGCTTGTAAATCTACCCATTGGAACTTTAGACCTCGGTATAAACTATGCTAAAAACAATGAACTGCGATGATTTTGAACACGGATTTGTGACACTTTAATTACGGAGTTCCAAATAAAATTATCAGATGGCGCAAGGACAAGGATGAAAATATGGCAGCTATTTACACAATAGTTGTTTGAGTGCGAGTCTATTTAAAGAAATTGCACTTGAGTAAGTATTGTGTTGATGGTGATAAGTGGCAGTAACTATGGAGCGCTGTATTTGCTCCGACCGCCCCAGCTTTAATAAAAGGGATACAAATCAGGAAACAATAATACTCTTGGAGAGACAAGCTACTAAGTAGCCCAGAGTTTTGATGCAGGCTTAGCAGGAAAGGACACAAGACCCTCAGCAGAGAAGGATCCAAGTCGAGGGTGATGAGAGGATGAGCACAATCTAAACAATAACAGGAAGCACTTAAAATATGAAAAATTGTAACATTTGTAAAAAGGGGTGCTACTCTTTTATGGTGAGGAGTCACCTGGAGGATTCATGCAATCATATCATCACCACGAAGGGTTTATAGAAAGCATAATATTTGTTTTTTAGAAAATGTGTAAATCATATTTAACTTATGTGGTTAACCATTGTATTATGTAGACTAATCCTATTTCTGCATACATTCTTTTTGTGGATGTATTGAAACTGCCAGTTAGCAAGGTCAAAAGCATATAAAGTACACACGATAAATATAAATGTAATATTAAAATATGTACATATGCATTATGGAGACAGAATTAAGATCCATATTTAAAATCCGAAAGTTAGACGGACAGTCATCGTGGAAATGTAAAGCGCATTGCGCCTTCAGAATTAATCAATAGTCGCCTCACGTTTATCCTTCACTCTTCCGTTCTGTCATGGCCCTTCTACTATTCAAAGAGGACCAGAGGCAAAGGCAGGGAGAGCGCCTGATGAGTAGAGTACATTCAATACACTTCTGATTAGGATTGTGTAAATAGTGTTTGATATAACATAAAGAAGATTTGACGTACAGGAATTGCTACCCTGTCTTGCAAGATTAGCTGCAATTTGAGTGAAATAGAAAGCAATCTATAAGGAATGTTCTCAAAAGAGATTACGGGACATATTAACAAGGGCCACATCTCTGCTTTTTTGGCTTTAAAAGCTAAAAAAGCGGAGATAATAACATTGTCCTATTACCAATGCGGCACTAACATGCATAAGCGCATGTTAGCAGCCGTATTCCACACGCCTCGCATTGCATCTCTAATGAGATGCAAAGTAGGCATTCCCTGCCAAAACTAACAGGAAAATATCGCTAAATGTCCTTCGCCGTATTTACAAGATGACCCAGGACACACGTAGCGTTACAATAAGCCGCGCTAACCACGGTTATCACCAGGAATTAACGTCTAAGAAAATCCGGACTTGCCTATATGTTACATGGGAGGTGGATTGTACGGCTCAATCCACATCTCCCTATTAACAAGGATTCCCCTTACGCTGCTGGTGTATCACTGGATTCCCAGCGATAAACCCGTATTTTGCCGCTATTGCCAGATTTTTGATCGCCATGGAGATATGCGTTGATAATAACGCGATATCTCGGCAATTGAATCCAGCGATAGCCGGTGTTGTGCAAAGTCGCGCTAAGCAGGAAATGCGATAATTATCGCATTTCCTTGATATTATGCCCCTTCAATTTTAAATAAACTGCACTATGTCCTTTGTGAACTGTGGAGCATACCTGTTATTATAAGTGTAATTGTTAACGTGTACTGTACATTGACTTACTCCACAAGAACTCCATTGAGTTAGGCTTTGACTGCTCGTCCATCTTTACAAAGACAGTCAAGGAGGCGTGTTGAAATCTAATTTCTGCTGCAGATCATTTATTTGGAGCATTGGTTGCTAGAAACACATAGCATGCTCCATTTTGGAGTGCTTAGTGCAGGGGTCTCCAACTTTTTCTGTAGTGAGAGCAATCTCTGCTCAAGGTAAGTCCTGCTCAGCTACCAGAAAATGTTGTCTCTGTAACATAGTGATCATATATGTTTAAATTACTCTAAAACACCGTAAGCAGCATTATCAGCAATGACCACCCAGGCATTTCAACTACGGGTACCCAAAGAAACACCAATACTAAATGCCTCCAGCACACTAATGAAATAACAACCAAAGCATCAAATGTCCTCTTGCACAAAGGACAAAACAACAGCAAAGTCTCCAGAAAATGAATTTCAGAAAATCCACATATTTCCTATCAAATAGCACTTCCAAACTTTGAATCAACAAGCTAATTGTTAGGAAGAAAAATCTTTTCTGTAAAAACATATTTTTGCCAACAAAATTCATTTTTCATTTTTAGGAAATGTGAATTCTCCAACCACAAGCTTATCAATTTCATCAAATACGCAGATGTTCAAATGCTTTCCATGGACATAATCTGCTTCAAATGCCCGAAATTACAATCATAGGGCATGTATGTGCACCATAACACCAAGGATGCCTGATATATTGCAATAATGCCCACAGGTATACCGCGGACACCATTGTGCCAAGACCAGATGCCATAATGGGCAGGTTATCCACCATAGTTCAATCATGGCCATTATTTTTTGAGTATGTCAGGGAAAGATAAAATTAGGCCAGTCATGCTCTTAATATGTGAATGATGACTGATAGTATGCCACAACTAGGCCAACAATGGGCTAAATAATCAAGGCTGGCTATTATGATGCCATTGACACTATTATGACATAAACAGAGTTCATTGTAATAGAGGTAAACCCCTTATGATGGGGGTTAGCACATACCTTTGGTGGTCCTTCACACTAGGCATAGCTTCCAGGAAGTGACTGTTTATTAGGGAAAGAAAATGCCATACACACTGACACACACATAAAGGTTCACACATGCCTAAACACACACAGAGGAATGCCTATAAGGCTCCTAATTGCCTCACTCTCGATCCATACCCTGCACGCCACAGCCCATGAGATGATCATGTACTCAATCAACACATTTCCATTCTGGCTTCCGCAGTCCCATACTTCGGTGGAACAGCACTAGTTACTGCTCAGGCTACTGCTGGCACTCTTCTTTGATGGCCAACTGTTCATGTAAGAAATGCGACTGATAGATCAGGGCCTACAACATGACCATACCCCTTGGGATGCAGCTAGATTTAGAGTGGAGAAAGTAATGAGCCTCCACTAGACGACCCAGATCTCTCAAGATACCTATCCACTAACATAACTATACCAAATTATGACTACATTCTGGATACTAGAGTGCACCTCCCTCTGTTTTCCATCGTTCTTTTACACGCCTTTTATGGCACCCTTGCTTCTCACTTCATCTCCATAATCTAAGCCTAAACAGTTATCTCCAGGTTAAGCTCTTTGAAGAACACTTTTATGGCGTCAACCACAGTTCATCATCTAGATTGCTCTACTTAGTCTGCACTTCGCTGATGATCTCATAGAAATAAGCAAAATAATTGGCACTGCTGGCTGCCCTGACAAATCCTTTCCCTCCAAAAGTCCTTAAGGTTATTTTCCTTCTTCATCAGCGACAACCCCATCCAGAAGCATCATGAATTACTCACTTACATGTACTAGCTTCCTAAGCAACCTAAAGATCTTGCACATTGAACCAATCCTCAGGAAACAAGGAGCACCTCTGAGCAATTTTTAAACTTTTCAAAGGTGGTTTGTGAAAAGACATATTTCAAGAAATATCTTGTTCAAGGTACTTTACATTAACCATAAGCCCACACATGATGCTGGATCGATTTTCCACATACACAGACTTTGCACCTGTCTCCCAAGAACAGCCCTCAGGTGTGAATGGGTTTACTCTTGATCATTCCCAGTTTGTTGAAAGTTACTCTTTGGTGAGACTTCTTTGTGGTGGAGAATTTAATAATAAACCTTCACAGCATCTAGGGTCCCCAAGTATCTACCTACATTAAAGGCCTCCTTTAAGAGACATATAAGCGCAGTACTAAAAATCCACTCATAAAATCAGGGTAAATAAGATGATTTTTGAATCCGTCTAATAACTTATATTTTTTGCAACAAATACAAATAAATTAAACCCAGTCACCTCGAATTCACATTACCATCCTTGAATTTGACTCGAGTCGCAGCGTCCAAATGACAGTGGATCTTCCTAGGAAAGCAAGGGATTTATCACCTCATCCCTATTCAAGATGAGTCATTAATCCTTTATCACCCAGATGGTGCATGCTTTGCCTTTACTGGGACGAGGCAGCATTGCTAGCTCCAAGCCCAGAACAGAAGATCACCCTCTGCTTTAATTCCTCCCATGTTCTCTTTCCCTGAAGTAGGGAAGAACAAACATAGACCTGCAGAGATCTTGCTTCCAAAGACCCTGCCATCTTAAAAATTGGATTTTAAAGGCTTGAAATAAACACAAAGGCTGATGATTAATTTTGTTGTTAAAGTGGCACCAGGTTAGTTAAGAGATAGTTTACCAATGGTACATTTTAGATGGTGGCCTCTACTGGCTGATAGACAGGCAACGCTATGGCCTACCAGCGTACAATGGCGTAATGATAGCCCCCGCAGCCCTTCAGAGCATGGGGGGCCTGAGCTCCAGGGGGGTCCCTCCGGCACTGTGCACGGCCGATGGGCTTGGTTGGGTCCAGAGCACTGGGGGCCCCCTCCGTGTAACTTGCAGGGGGCCCCTCAAGTTTCATTACGCCACTGCCAGCGCAGTAGGTGATCACACACATAGCAGCACCAGGACAGTCAATCACCTAAAAACCAGTGACAAGGAGAAGAGCATAAGGTGCTCCAACCACCACCAGGTACAGCACAAAACGATTCTTCATGCATAGCTGTAAGTTTTTTAAGTTTGCATTGGACTTCTGTATGCCTCTTGCATGTAGCGTGTGGCACCCTTAGTGGCACTAGCCAGAAGTGGTGATTATTATATAACTAGTCCTATTATTCTGTTTGCAATTAGGGACGAGTAAGGTTGTCTTTTTTAATGAAAATACCAAGACAACAAACACCATCATGTAATGGAGAATAAACCTCACACCTGACCTAGAACAGCTAGACAAATTCGGTTAAACTGAAGTTGTCTTCTGTCATTTCCCTTTTGTTTTTGTAACTCAGATGCCTAATTCTGTGGAACAGTGAAAAGCTTGCATCGTGCCAAGACACTGTTTCATAACCATGACAACATAAATAATAGGGAGACCTCAACTTGCCTCATGTCTGGCAACAGTAGCTCACCAAATGTTGTTTGATTCACTTGCCTTCTGATGTTTGTTTTGCTTTTCACATTAGAATGGCAGACCCACAAGTACCGGAGTGCAAAGTGAAACACAAGACGGTGTTCTATTTACAAATATCAAGAGACAGCTTGAAATTTCCATTTGTTTATTTGAGGGTTTCTGCATATGCTCGCTTCCCTTTATCGTCAAAGCATCCCTGAAATCGTATACTTCTTCAGTAGGTGACTGCAATTGTCTACTGCTTGTGACAAAGACGTGATTATCCAACTATTCTAGCCACGCAACCCTGCCAAGCGGCAGACCTATGTGCAGTTGGCATTACTATTCTCCTAGTGGCATCCCACCACTCCTAGGAGCTACTTAGAGAGAATATGTATGAGGGGACCGTGGTGCCCGTTCGCAACCCAAACAGTGGCCACTCGGACAAGAAGACATTTTTGGACCTGGCGTTTGTTTTCTTTTTTTTAATTAAGCACTAATCCTACCACCTTTTTGCAGAAGGAGTAACAGAGTTGTCACTGAAAATCTCTGCTTGATTTATGGGAATCAAAATCTGCAAAATGCCAACTGCGGAGGTCCACAAGTGCAACCCGGTTGCATTAGAATGTATAAACCTGTTGTTGTGAAACTAAAAAAAAATCTGTTTTACATTGAGGGTTTAGGGAGGATTCGCAGGAAGAGAAGCTTCCTTTGGTTTTGCCACCACCCTTTCCAGGCCAGTGAATTTTCATCAGCCAAAAAACATCTCCAGCGCAAGCTGCCATTGTATATGTCCCCAGCCAAGGAGGATCCCTATTGGGCTTTCACCAGTGCTTCCAAGGTCCTTGCATCCAGCAACACTCCTTGGCAGCTGATGGTGACTGAACATAACAGCATCCTCAAAGGAGGAGATTGACTCAAATCCATGTTAATTAGAAGCAAGAACTATCATCGAGTAGTTTCAGGAAAACCATTGCTTTACATTTAAGACTGTTTTTGCAGTCATGTGCATCAAAAGTTGTTTTTACCATGAAATGAATGAATTTCAGCAAAAGTAGTTTTGGCACTTTCATATGTTTCTGTGTCATCTGGTCCACTAGTCGCATGCCTTTTAACACATTCAGTTTCTCCTCTCTGTGCAACCCCAAAAAGAGAGAGACGAAGTAGAATCTTCTAATCATCAGATATCATCATCAACAACACGAGCATATGAGCTTTCATCACTGAGCCATATCAACAAAGGGACCAGGAGCTCAGAGGATTTAAGTAATGTAACAAGTGCTATATGGTTCAGTCCGGATTATATCTTGAAATGTAGGCATGACATTCTGAACAGAGGTAATATTCAACGGCTGTTAGCTCATATTCTCTCTTTGAAGGAAGTGACACCTTTGGATCTGGCTTCAATCGAATTCATAGATGACAATGAAACTGACGGTGAAAAAACAAAAGCAACATGGACAACATCATCAATCGCACAAAAAATGCTAGTAGAGGCTCATACATTCAAAAATTGGGGGAGAACAATAACTCCTTATATAAAGCCAAGGTACCCGGAACTACTAATTCCATCAACAATGGTGGGAGCTCAGGATTCTGTAAACAGATCTGGAATATCGGTGCTGAGAGGAGCGAAGGGAAAATGTGGAACAAGTAATGAGCAACATCGTAGCAACATCAGAAGCATCCAAGATGGTGTGACATCACCAACTGGATTAACAGATCTAAGATGGATCGCAAGAACAATAAACAACCAAACAATTTGACAAAAAACTGACTCACATTTAAGATCGAGCAAGCATAACCATCTACGAATATGCTCATGGAACGTTAATGGTCTAGCCACCAAAATGACTGACTCAGATTTTGTTAGCTATATAAGATCTTTTGACATTGTGGCACTACAAGAAAAATGGCAAGCAGATCCGCCACACCTTTAGGGATATTTGCGCTTCTATACTTGTGCACTAAGGAAGGCAAAATACGGTCACCTCCAAGGCGGTCTAGTAACCTACGTTTCAGTCACAAGTGCCCATATGGTCAATGAAGTTGGTCCAACTTCTTCAGAGTCAATGGCAGTAAACCTTCTCACCTCACAACTAAAACCAGGCAAAGGGGGCATCGATCTTACTTTGATCAATGCCTATGTTCACCCAAAAATGAAATCAAAGGCAGCAAAAGAACTCTGCGACTTTCTGGAGAAGTGTATACGGGAAAAACCTATAACAGATATTTTGCTCACTGGGGACTTCAACCTTAATCTTCTGGGAACCTCGTCGGATGACGAGATTCTAACTCAAAATTCAGCTTGGGATATACTCTTACAAGGGAAGCTGCAAATATCCACACGAACCGAAATAGGAAAGCAGATGTTAGAACACCTCAAACGTTTTAATATCAAAGCATTAAATGGAAGATTTGCTGGAGATAACCCCCAGCTACAACATTTCAATCAACAAGAAGCAATACTATACTGGATTACACTTTTATTTCATTATCTTTATTTCAATATATGGCTTCATTTCAGATAGGTGAAAAAGCTGACAGCGACCATTGTCCCCAAGAAATTGTCCTCAAATTTAGCAAGCCTAAATTTGAGTTATCCTTGGTGCCGAAAGAGTCAGTTTACACTAACAATTATAAAAGGATTAAGTACTCAACAGCAACCAATGTAATTATACTGGAAAAGGGTAAACAGCACTTTGATGCTAGAATCGGATCTAGTGAAGTAGAGAAATGGGAGCAATTTATAACATCTATGGCAGCTTACGCTACAAGACCTAAGCCACAATTCCAACTGGGCCGCAGCAGCATGAAACACTTTACACGAGAGTATAAAGAGAAGATCAGGTGCACAAAAAGATCAATTGGTTACATGATGAGACAACTTCGGTATAACCCTATGGACATAGTGAAACTTGATCTTTTACGAAAACTAAAGGCAATGCTGAAAAAAATAAAATGGGAAGCCAACAGATCTGTGGAGGACAACATTTGGGCAAAACTACACGCTGACAAACGGAGCGATGGTGCAAGATTTTGGAAAACCATAAAACACTTTTATATGACCGATGCATGACGGAGTTTTCTCGACTATTACAGAAGAAGAATGGGCAAACTACCTCAGGAATCATTTCAATCAAGATATGGACTTTAAATTGGAGACAAAAACTGACAATGTGTTAAGAAGCTTTATTAAAAATAAAGCACAGACATTCCACAGGAGCGCCGGCAATCCAGTAGGTCATACATTAACTATAAATGATGGTTTGACAAGCATACGAAACATCATTAAGCACCAAATCAAAAAAGAAAGAAGAGAGGGGGCGCCAGGTCCGAACGAAATTCCGCCCATCCTTTATAAACAAGATGAGAATGAATGGCAGCAGCACTCGAACCACTATTTCTGGAAATAAGACATTTTAACAGATTGCCTGGCTCCTGGAAGGGCTCAATCATCACTTTTAAGTCAGGGGACAAGTCACTCCCACAAGACTATCGAATAGTGGCCCTAATGGACAACGAGGCAAAGTATTTTGCAGGTACACTCTTGGAGGAGTTGCAGGCCTGGGCCACAGAGAAATCCCTAATTCCAGTTAATCAGACTCGCTTCGCTAAATCAGTTGTGACAACATCTAATATCCTAACCATGGGTATGTTAATAGATAAGGCTGAATCAACTAAAATGCCTATTCACTTTTGCTTTATAGACTATAAGGCTGTTTTTGACCATATAAATCGGAACATCTTATGGTCTAAATTGAACAGCTGGAGGATACCAAGGCCTCTGTTAGACTTGCTGATTGACCTTCTTACGGAGACATAGGTCCAGATAAAGCTGGGTGATGGATCATTCTGTCAAGACGCATACCAACCAACAAAGGCCTCAAACAGGGTTGTGTTTTAGCTCCCACATTATTTTATTTATTTTTAGCGGACCTCATCCCAATCCTAAATAGCTGTAACTCCCACGCCCCCAAGTTAGGCGGGCTATTATTACCGTGTCTTCTCTATGCGGACAACATAGTCCTAATCAGCCGTACAAAAGTAGGGCTACAACATCTTGTGAATGCTACACAGGGCTATTCCAAAGCAAGCGAACTGACCATAAACCTGGAGAGAACGCAGACAATGACGATCAGCAGGAACAGGAAAAAATTGCATACCTGGTTTTGGAACAATGCTCGTATTGAGGATACGTTACTATATAAATATCTAGGAGTAAAAATCGATAAAAGCGGCCAGTTCATTGAAAAGAAAACCAGCATTAGAGGTAAAGGCCTTGCCTTAGCAATCTCTTTAAAAGCACTAAACAGTAAACTCACTGGCCCATCTCTCTTATCTCTGGTACAAGTAATACGAGCCAAACTCCTGCCAACAATCACTTATGGGAGTGAAGTACAGAGAGGCAGAGATGTAAAGACTCTTGATAATACAGTCATAGCTGCAAACAGTATTATTTTTAGCCTGCCCAAGCATACTTCACCGGCTCAAATTAGGCTAGAGGTTGGCGTCCAGAAACAGCTTTTGGCAAGACAGGGGACGTACATAATTAGCTGGAACAAAGTGTGAAAATCCAAACAAGGAACTCTAAATGACTATCTATGGAAGGAGTTAGAGCAACACTCAGCCTCACCAGCTGCCAAGTATCTCAAAAGCAGCTTGGCAAATACTGGCTTAAATCAGCTTTGGGATACCCCCACAAATCACTTAACGCGTAAAAAGCTGGTCAGGAAAACAATCAAACTGCTTTTGTGGGTTGAAGACAAGGCATCCCTCACAAAAAGGTCACACGGCTGGATGACTCTGAACTTGTATTCCACACCAGCACCACAGAACTACCTTGAATTGGGTTATACTAAAACTGTTAAAATGAAGTTTTTAAAGTACAGGTTGGGCCTGTTACCCTATATCCAGCATTTTCCACACTGGCTAAAGGACAAGGCGGGCTCCTCCTGTCGATTATGTGGCTCAGTGCTAGAGGATATGCTGCATTTGTTATGCTCCTGCAATGAACTTTTGGAAGAACGAAAGCATCTGCTAAAATGCCATTTTAATCAGCGAAGGATACGCTCACGAAGACAAGCAGTTCTTGCCTGCTTTGCACCCCATGATCCACAGCTGAACTGTGGTCTTGTGAAGTTTATAAAGGTGGTGGAAAGGAAAATGCCAAGACTTGATTCCTAATTGCCTATAAGATAGTATTACAACTCAAAACTGTACTTATTTCCACTTAAGATCGCCCAAAAGTATACATTTTTATGATTTTAAAAAGAAATGAAAAATTGTGATTACTGAAATATTGTTTTTATTAATGCATGTAGATCTGCTTTTAATTCTTGATGTTTGTATTTCAATGGTTTTAATTTACTATGCAAATAAAAATTACTTACTTAGGGGCATATCAGCAACAACCGGCGATAGTTATCGCTAAGCGCACTTAGCGCTAGGATAATTATCGCCGGCTAGCGTGGATTTTTATCGCTGAGATAGCGTGCTATTAGCAACGCTTATCTCGAAAGCTATAAAAATCCTGGCGCTAACTGCCAAACGTGAGATTAGCGCTGGAAACCCAGCGATAATCCCATGAAGTTTGGCGATAGCTTGCTGATAGGGCCTCACATACTTAGCCATGATATCCACCTTACATAGGATATCATGGCTACGTCAGTTTCAAAGCAGGTGTAAGGAAAGTAGCGATAACAGAGGTTATCGCTATTTTCCTTGTCGCTATGCTGCCTTGCGTGAGGCTTGATAATAGGAGAAATGTCGCTTAGCGACATTTCTCCCATTATCCTGGGGAGGAATGCCCACTTTGCATCTCATTAGAGATGCAAAGATGGGCGTCAGGAATTCAGGTGCTAAGGCAAGGTTTCACGCTATAGCGTGACCTTGCTAATATAGCAATAAAATTATCGCCGCTTTTTGACTGAAAACGACCACAAAAGCTGCAATAATTTTATATCGCCACCTTGTAGATATGCCCCTTACTCTCTGTTCAACCCTGGAAAGAAGTAAATCTATGACAAACCTGAGATTATAGGCTCTGATATTTTTAAAGCCAATAGCTGAGTAGAAGGGAAAATGTTAGGGGCATATCAGCAACAACCGGCGATAATTATCGCTAAGCGCACTTAGCGCTAGGATAATTATCGCCGGCTAGCGTAGATTTTTATCGCTGAGATAGCGTGCTATTAGCAACGCTTATCTCAAAAGCGATAAAAATCCTAGCGCTAACTGCCAAACGTGAGATTATCGTTGGAAACCCAGCGATAATCCCACAAAGTTTAGCATTAGCTTGCTGATAGGGCCTCACATACTTGCCATGATATCCACCTTACATAGGATATCATGGCTAAGTCAGTTTCACAGCAGGCGTAAGGAAAGTAGCGATAACAGAGCTTATCGCTATTTTTCTTGTCGCTATGCTGCTTTGCGTGAGGCTTGATAATAGGAGAAATGTCGCTTAGCGACATTTCTCCCGTTATCCTGGGGAGGAACGCCCACTTTGCATCTCATTAAAGATGCAAAGATGGGCGTTAGGAATTCAGGCGCTAAGGCAAGGTTTCACGCGATAGCGTGACCTTGCTAATATAGCGATAAAATTATCGCCGCCTTTCGACTGAAAACGGCCGCAAAAGCGGCGATAATTTTATATCGCTGCCTTGTAGATATGCCCCTTAATCCGGTGGCTCGGAGGCATCCTTCCAATTTCTCGCCTCATTAATTATGTACTTTATCAACACATTAAAATAACACTGTCCACGTGATGAGTATCCAGCAAGCACCATGCGAGGAAGCCCAAGTCCTCAGAGACCGCCTACATTCGGTGCGAATAAAATGACAGAAAATATTTTCTTCAGATGGGCATAATTGAGGGGGGAGGTGGATTCCAGTTGAAGTAATACAGCGGTGTGGGTAGTAACAGACGTGCCCCGAATTTAAGATGCAGAATGTGATTTATGTATTTCTTTTATATGACAATTGTACGTAGAACCACAGGATGACAGGTAAATAAACACAAAGCAGACTACGGATGCAATTTTTTTTTCCTCTGCTACCTCCTCTGAGTACATCTGTTTCTAGTGCATCTCCTAATTTCTCTCACATTCGGTAAAAATAGTGATTATGGAAAGTATTCTAGTAGGAGTGTCTCAAATCAAACCTAACAGCTGAAAAGTCAAGGGTCATTATGAGGTTCTTACCGGATTCACAAAAGGCGTCAAGTTATAGTTTTGTTATGTTGTTATGTTCTGTTATAGGAAACTTACAGAGTGCACGTACACCATGAGGTTTCCTGGTGCTAAATCACCTGGCATGCTTTTCTGTTGATGTTCTGAACCCGAGCATCAGGGTGCACCTTGCTCAGCACTGCTGGCAGAGCTCATCCTGGATGTAACTACTCACGATTTTCTCACAACTCTTGATTCTAATGGTTATGTCTCCCTCTTCGTCGTGTACTACCTTGTTTAAGAACCACACAGGGCAGCAATTGTCGCAAAAAAGCAAGGATAAAACAGGATACCATGGCAAGAGAAGCTAGAGAAACACATAGGGTTGCAGCAGTTGATACTGGAAAATGGAGGGCAAGTCTGAAGCCCATGTAAGGTCTGTATCGAGCAGGAAAGTAATGAAGCTAGTGCAGACATAGAGGACTAGTACTGAGGGAGCAAGGGAACACCTGCAGACCATGCATGTCCTGTGTATAAAAAGAACGTGCTTTAGACAGGAGGTCGCTTGTCTGCGGTTGCATGTTGTTTTTAAGTCAGGGCTGGTGGAGACATTGCAGCCCTTCAAAAGAAAGCTCTAATAAGGAAAGGGGATTGGATTTCAAACTTGAGGGAAAAAAGAGAAACTTAAATGATATGCAAATTAATAGAAAAGTAATGTATTTTTTCACATGGACCAAACAATGATTCATCAGGCTTCTTCCTCAACCTCCTTCCCGAAATCCTTTTCCGCCATGGCGTCCTAGTCCTAGTACTGCTAGTACTCAGGCGGTCGTTCATGTTGCTCTCCATCTTGGTGAATTCCATTTTGTCAATGCCCTCGCCCGTGTACCAGTGCAGGAAGGGTTGGAGGTAGAACATGGCCGTGAACTGCTCGGAGGTACGCTTGAAGAGCTCCTGGATGAATGTGCTGTTTCCGATCAAGGTGACCACCGTCTTGAGACCACAGAGTGGATGTCACACACCGCTGTCTTAATGTTGTTCGGTATCAACTCCGCGAAGTAGCTGCTGTTCTTATGCTGAACATTTAGCATGTGCTTGTCCATCTTCTTCATGGACATGTGGCGACGGAACACTGATGCCAAGTTGAGGTAGCGGTCGTGGCGAGGATCACAGGCTGCCATCAAAGACCTGCTGAGTCAGCTCGGGCAAGGTCAGAGCGTGGTCAGGGCATGGCACTGCTGGCTGCCATGGCTAGTGAGTGGGCAAAGCACAAGCAAGGGAAGGGGCCTAGGGCTGGCTTTACAGCAGTGCCAGGGCAGGTTCTAGGATTTTTGGGGCCCCGGGCGAAGGGGAATGTGCGAAGCCCCTCTAATATACATAAGTGACGCCTTCAGGGCTCCAGAAGATGCTTTGTGGAGACTTCTCCTGGGCCGCAGCACCTCCTCTCAGCTTCCTACAAGCACCTCTTTTACAGCTCATATCGCGCTTAAGGTGCGAGAATTGCTTGTAGGCTGAGGGTTATAACTGTGGGGATGCTAGAGTGCTGGACATTGGGCTTCCTGCAGTGTCTCTAAATGGGCAGCGAGGCAGAGGCCTAATTGCAGTTCATTGCACTGGGACAAGAGGAAGTGTCCCCCTCCCCTAGACCTTTCCACACCATCCCTGAGATGCCCAGAAAGGGGGGACCCCCTCCCATGGGCCCAAGTGTTACGAGACACCTTTCGTTAAATTGGATCGGCAGGGGTACATGAGCACCGGTGGTGTGTTGCACTTGTGCGGGCCCTATGCTGGTAGGCTGAGTGCAAGGCCCTGGCCAGCTGCCCACAGTACCCATGCCTTGCGCCGGCCCTGAGCAGCGCGACTAGTTCTGCCACACCTGGCACTAATATGGGATGGGTGGGGGCGCTGTTTAAAAATAACTTCTGGATTAAAGGCACATACTGCACAGATCCTTGTGTGTCCAGCACTTTTCAGGGTCAAGAAAAATGCCAAGATAACTCTGGTGGTTAATGTTCCTGCTGGAGAGAGATCGGACTTTTGTCTAGTGGCTATTTTGACTCATCAAAGTAATACAGAGGGTTAATTTGCAAAGAACGTGCACCATGCAGATCACAGAACTGAGTGTGAGTGAACTATGTAGCACTATTAAAAAAATGCATGTCACAGATGAGGCTATGGAGAGATAAGGGGAGGTGTTGGCGGGTGGAAGTAAAGGAATCAGTGGGGAAGGAGGTCATTGGGGAATGCCAAAAAAGACTGTTGCACCGGGTGCCATCAGCGCTAAAGCCGGCCCTGAAGGGCGCCAGCCTGGGGAGATTGGCATTGAGCCTAAGATAACCGCCAAGGCTTATTTTTCGAACGCCTTAAAGACATTGCCTCAGCCAAACTGCAGATGGCAGGATTAGGCACAACATTTTTAATTCTATAACAGATTTTTCAGCCATCCTAGTACTATATTTATATCACATCAATTTCACAGAAAGGCTGCATTTATTATAGCACTTGCGTTAGGAAGTCGTATTGTTTAGTTACATACTTTGGAAGTAAATGAATCATGAAAACAGAGTGGTGTTAGGTTTTTATCCAGCTTATTTCTGATTTTTATATTAGTCAATCTTCTTTACTGGTATGTTTTCACCTCTTGGACTAGTATCTGGAAATTGTTTGCGTACTTGATATGCTTTGCGAATTCTCAGGTCACCCTTATGATTTCAGACCTACTCTACATCCTATTATGACACTGGCTTGTCAGTTTATTTTAGAGACTGGATTCTGTTGACTGTAGCATGTATTTGGTTCTGGCAAGCTGAATACCAATAGTTAAACACAGAAAACATTTACTAGTAGGTAATCTATAAATCTGGATATTTGAGCAACATATATGATATGAAGTACCCCTGCATGCGTTATAAGGACATTGCAAGTCACAGGAGTTCACATAGAGGTTCCTTGGCCATCTAGACAGTTGAAGCTGAAGGCCAAATTCCCATATAAAGTCATGGAACTCTGAGGTGACACACAATATTCCTTTAAAGTACAGCAGAGGTTTTTTTTTTATTCTTTCCAAACATGGTTAAGCCATCACTCATCTCACAAACCACTCAAACCCATGGCATCTTGCTCATTCATATGAAAGAGATAGAATGGTTTCAGTCATGAGTACTAAACGCTGAATCTGTAGTGCAAAATCAAAAACATCAACTTGTATTTTGTAATTTGTATTTTGTAGCAGAAACATATTAGAGTTAGGTTAATGGGAAATCAAATTAAAAAAAGTTGTAGGTCAGTCTGAGTAGTAACAAGTGTTTTTCTTTCCTGAAATGAACTGTAGCATGCAAAAAATAAAGATATTGTCATATAACTCTCTTTTGGGCTAATCAGCTAATCACTGTTTGTTTTAGGAAAAAATAGATCATGAGTAGGAACATTGTTTAAACTGTAGCTATAATGATGCTCTGTGACCTGCCTTTCATCGCCTTGGCTGCTGACTATGGCATCAGGCATTATGATGTCACAGCTCAACTGTACTAAGCTATTACAGTTGAACAGCTACGTCATTATATTATTACAGGTGAGTAGAGAAATCAGAGCCCAGCTGCAATAAGGAAATTATAGACAGGGTTTATACTCGGAATGCAGGCTTCCATGAATAATAGCCCAATGATAAATCTGTAAAGCTAAAGCTTGGAATGTGAATCAACTGCTGCCAAGTGCTATATTTGGATTTTCATACTTAGGTGTCAGAGTGCTCCAAGTAATATTTTTAGGTGTACCACTTTTAATTCTATACTTTTTCCTCAAGTATTGCTTGCTGCTTGCTTTAAGCATATAAGTCTTTGCAGTGCAGGAAATGTGACTTTTTTAACACTGGAAATATACAAATTGAATGGGAGTGATAGAAAGGAGTGGAATCATAAATGGAGGAGTCAATGACAATCAGCCTGCTGCCTGTCAGTACATGCGCATTAATTGTACAAACTCTGCCCTTATAAATTGTCCAGGAAAATGCAAAAGTAAATCTCTTCTATCTTAATTTATTTGTTAGAAAAAGGCTACATCTTAAGATACATTAGGCTGTAGAGGAATTTGCAGCAACCTCCCATGTGTAGCCAGATTGTTTAGGATATAACACTGGTAATTTACCTCAAGTGGTCACCTGCAGCAACAGTTTTGACCTTGAAACACTTCTAGATTTACATGTGGTGCACTAGTCTGCCATCTAAGAGGTTGGCTCTGGAAATGTATCTTTACCTTCTAACTTTGTACTTTGAGCATTGAACGTGAGGGGGTCAGCATGACTCACTGTAATGTCACCTGTAAGCCCACAAATGTGCCTTTGATTTTAAGTTATTTTGTATATCGAGCCTACTAGACAGCACAGTTACAAAAAGAGCTTACCAAGGACATAGAAGGTCTTAGAGCCGACCCATTGCTTACCATTTGTTGGCCATATTGTTACCCATTCCCTTGCTTCTTATCCAATGACGTTCCTTGTCCATCTTGTGTTTGTCCCTCCCCTGGAGCAAGACCTTTTTACCATCTTTTGCCAGGTTTACCTGTGTCCTTCCAGTGCTCACCTTTGGGGCACTTCTTTTTTTGTTGAGCACTCCATCAGTGTTCATGTGTTTTCCACCTATTTTTGCTTCTACCTCCTCCTCTCCCCGCATGCTCTGTGTTGCGCTACCCTGTGTGCTTCTATGCCCTGCCCACCCATGGTCTATGTTGCTGTCTTTCATGTACTGCTCTCTCCTTCCCCAGCTTCATGTTTAAGTTATCCTCCCTCAGTTCCTGTTGCCCCCCCCCGCCCCCAACTACTGCTCTGTTGCTCCTCTGACCCTGTAGTTCTTTTTTAAAGTATATTTTTGTTAGAACGACAGCCAGCAAATTGAAGCCGGCCTTCACAAAAACACTTTATTGCACATAAAATGTATTTTTTATTGACCATTCTAAGTAGCGCCCGCCGTCTAAGTGCAGGCGCTCTAAAGTAAAACAATATGGTGCCTGATTCATTCTATAGGTGCCACATGCACATTTGCACACACCCACAGAATTAGTCAAATGACAACAGAAGAAGCTTAATCGGATCTTTGGTTCTTTTTCTGACAATGCTAAACAGCATCCCCAAAAACACTGTTTTATATCGATCCTGTTCAGGATAGCCAAAAAACACACTGGCAAAGCCAATAGGTCCCAACGGCAAGACTAATAAGTTGCCAATGCTTGTTTTGTCTTTCAATCTAAAAACAGCACTGGCTCCTCTCTCCTTCACCAAGAAGGTGGCAGTATTACATGTAAACCTAGAAAAATGTAACGCTCCAAAGCGATTGCTGTAAGTAAGCAGTTTATAATAGCATGTGAACCTATTCTAGATTCACAGACTGTGAGTAAATAGGTAGTGATATTAACCCCACATGGAGGACGAACAGAAGGAAAGGTACTACCAAACAAATGTTTCAGCACAGCCTGACCTAGCAGAACATCTTGTTGTGACTTAATGGCTGTGGCTAAAGAGCATATAAGTGCCCACATTGCTCCCTTTCTTCCTGTGGAATGTGCTCTGGACTTTGCCGCAAGAGATTTATTTTCCAAAGTGTAAGGTATTTGAATTGTTTGAACAATCAACTGAGCAATGGTTCCTTTGGTAGCACCAGAACCTAGAACGTCAGGGGTATGCTCAACAAAAAACATTTGTTTCTTGGATACAATACATATTAGCCTTTTTTGGATCTCGTTTATGTAAACTTCTGTTGTTGCATTAGACATTAAAAAAACACAAAAGAAGGTAATTGTATTGCTGGATTTATATGATAAGCTGAAACCACTTTTGTGTTTGTCTTACCATCTTATATTTATGAAAAATTAAATGAGGCCCTTGCACAAACAATGTCCGTAGTTCACTTCGCATTCATAAAGAGTAGTGACTAAGAAATCTGATTTCAACGTTAAATGTATGAGACTTGTGTTATACATAGGATCAAATATTAAAAATATATCCAGATTCCATTTTAGTGGTGGGATAGTAGGCCGAGGGTGTAATTTGTTCGCACCACCCAGGAATTTGTTTTGTAACTGGTATTGAAGCACAAGTTACTTACTTGTGTAACGATATACCTGTAAGAGACATTATTTAGTGATAGATTCCTTACCTTAGAATATCCCCAGGCGTCAGACTGTATCCGGAAAGTTTTTCGTCAGCAGTACTCCTGCGCGTCGGTAGGCGTTGTCGTGCGGCTTCACATACGTCGCTGGCATCATAGCCGCCGAGACGACGTCCTCGGAGCTACTTAGACACGCCCACGCGCGCTGACGTCAGTTCTGGACACGACTTTTCCGCGCCAGGAACGCAGAGCCATGCCAGAGACCGACTACTGGTGCAATAGAACTAGGGCCCTGAAAGGGATGACCTGAACCCTAGAGAACAGTTCGCAGAACGGGGAGGATCAGCGGGCGGTAAGGAATCTATCACTAACTAATGTCTCTTATAGATATATCGTTACACAAGTAAGTAACTTGTGCATCTGAAAGAGACACGTTAGTGATAGACTCCTTATCTTAGAATACATACCCAAGCAATACCAACCCCGGTGGTGGGTCTGCGAAGTGAGAATACACCAGAAAGTCACAGAGAACCGAACAGCTAAAGAAGCTGTCTCTCCGGACTTGACTGTCAAGGCAACAGTGCTTAGTGAAAGTATGCAGCGAGGCCCAAGTGGCTGCCTGACAGATGTCCTGCAGGGGGACACTGCGTCCCAATGCAGCAGTAGCTGCCGTCGCCCTGGTAGAATGTGCACGCAGCTTTACCGGAGGTTCCTTTTTAGCCAGAGAGTAACAGGCTTTAATGCACAGGACAAACCATCAGGAGATAGTCTGCTTGTGCACAGCCCAGGCTTTTTGGCGCCCACGTAGCCAACAAAGAGCTGGTCATCCACTCGGAACAGTTGTGTGCGGTTGAGGTAGAATGAAAGCGCACGTTTTGGGTCTAGACGGTGGGGCCTCTCTTCCTCTCCGGAATAAAGTAGGCAGAGTGACAGTTTGCCCCAGATGAAAGGCAGTGACTACTTTTGGTAGAAAGGAGGGACGTGGACGAAGCACAGCCTTGTCCGGATGAACTGCCAGGAAAGGAGGATTGCATGAAAGAGCCTGGAGTTCACTCACGCACCTAGCTGAGGTAACAGCCACCAGGAAGACAGTTGTCAAAGTCAATAACCATAAAGGACAGTTATGAAGAGGCTCAAAGGGAGCACACATTAAGTATGTGAGAACTAGGTTCAAGTCCCTGTGAGGCATCACAAAAGGAATAGGAGGGGAAAGGTGAGTAATGCCATTGAGAAATCAATGGACAACACCCTGAAAAAGGCTGAAAGAACAGAAAGGTAGCCCTGAACAGTGCCCAGAGCAGAGCCCTGCTGGGTCAAAGAGAGAAGGAACAATAGGACCTCATAAAGAGGGGCAGAAAGAACGGGTCCACAGCTTTCGCTGTGCTGCATGCCACAAATTTGTTCCACCAGCAGGCGCATATAGTTTAAGTAAGGGACGCCTGGCTGCCAGAATCACATTACAAACTTCAGGAGGCAAGTTAAATAGAATCAACTGTCGCCACTCAATCTCCACGCAAGGAGGTGGAGGCTGGACAGATTCGGGTAGAGTACCATCCCCTGTTGCTGCGACAGACGATCCTCCCGAAGAGGCTCAGGATACCAAACTCTTCAAGCCCAGTCTGGTGCCACAAGAATAACTTGGGCCTGGCTGCTTCTGATCTTCTTCAGCACTCTGGGTAGAAGTGGAATAGGTGGAAAGGCGTACAACAGACCGCAACTCCACTCACGACAAAAAGCGTCTCCGAGCGAGTGCCGCCTTGGAATTCCAACGCGCAGAACTGCTGACATTGCGTGTTCTGTTTGGTGGCGAATAGGCCCTCCCCATTGTGGAAAGAGACCTTGTGCACCTCCGAGTGAAGACGCCATTCGTGATCCATGATGCACCGGCGGCTGAGTTAGTCCGCCCGGCGTGCACAGAACCTGCCAAGTGTTGAACTACCAGTAGAATGCCCTGGCGGTCCAGCCATGTCCAGAGGTGCAGAGCCTACTGACATAGGGTCCACGACCCCACCCCGTCTCGATAGTTGCAGTACCACATGGTGGTGGTGCTGTCCGAGAACCCCTGCACCACTGTCCCTTTGACCGAGGGAAGGAATGGTTCGAGTGCAAGCAGGATCGCCGTAAGCGCCAACTGATTGATATGGAGCTCGGACTCCGCCGGACACCAGAGGCCTCTGATCTCCGCCTTCCCCATATGGCCGCCTCATCCCCTGAGGGACACATCTGTTACCACTGAGTGCTCCAGTTGGGGAAGGAAGAGGGATCTGCTGCTCATGGACGCACTGTTAGGGAAGACAAACATGAAATCGTGCCGTGTCCAGAACAACTCCGATGAAGAGGAGCTTCTGAGAGACGACTGCTCGGGGTGAGCCCGCCGTCAACAGCCAGTAGATGAGATAGGGGAAGGCTGAAACCCCTGATATGCGCAGATGAGCTGTGACCACCACCATCACATCTGTGAACACCCGAGGTGCGCTGGTAAGGCCGAAAGGGAGTACGGTGAACTGAAAGTGGGAGCATTTTGAACTTTTTCTTCTGAAGGAAGTAAGTGACGTACCAGAGGCCTAGAAGAGGACACAGGCCCTTGTCCTTCTTTGGATTCAAGAAGTAGTGGGAATACCAACCACGACCTACTATTGGCAACGGAACGCACTTGATGGCCTCCTCTGACCAAGAGGGCCGGAACGTCCTGCTGGAACAGCGCCACGTGATCCCCCGACATGCGGTGGTACGAAGGGGTAGTACGGAATGGGAGGGAGTAGCC
The DNA here is from genome assembly GCF_964204655.1 of Triturus cristatus. Classification (NCBI taxonomy): domain Eukaryota; kingdom Metazoa; phylum Chordata; class Amphibia; order Caudata; family Salamandridae; genus Triturus; species Triturus cristatus. Next base: position 446,587,881 of record NC_140588.1, read on the forward strand.
CCTTCGGACTATCTGCGAAACCCAACTGTCTGAAGTGATGGTGCGCCAGTGGGGCAGGCGATGGCGAATCGTGACACCCACTTGCGTTTGGTGGGCTCAAAAACCCCGGACTAGGAAGGTTTGGAGGCCGTGGTGTCAGGGGAGGCGGCGGACTGACCCGGCCGCTGGCCCCGTGACTCACCTCTGCGGGTACCCTTTCAGCAGCTGCGCCTAGAGTGTTGCTGCGCAGGCCTGCAGCTTTGAAAGGAACGTGTTTGGGTGCCTCGTCCCTGCCAGGAAAGGAACGAAAGGCAGACCCCGAGGGAGTGCACGTGGCGGAAAGGCCCAAGGACTGGGCCATTGCCCGGGAGTCCTTAAAACGTTCCAACGTGCCATCCGGGTTGTCACCAAAGAGGCGCGTGCCATCAAAGGGCATGTCCAACAAAGCATACTGGACATCCCCTGAGAAGCCAGTGGCTCTGAGCCAGGCGTAATGGCGGAGCGCCACAGTTGTGGAAATTGCCCTGCCAAGGGAGTCAGTGGTATCAAGGCCACCACATATAGTAAACGTTGCCGCAGCTCTCCCCTCGGTAATTGCTTGGGAGAATACCGTCTGAGCGTCCGTCAGACATTGAGGCAGCAGCAGCGCCACTGTGTCCCATACAGAGTGGGAATAGCGGGCCAAAAGGCATGCAGTATGCACTGTCTGCAGTCCTGAAGTGGCAGAGGATAAACCTCGTTCTCAAACCACTCAACCCTTTTTTTTTTTTTGGGGTACCCTATCCGGAGGTGCGGAAGGGAATGCGCTGGGAGAAGCAGAGGCCTGGACAACCAGACTGTCTGGCGTCGGGTGTTATGTGAGGAAACTGGGGTCGAACTGGGCCAGGCGATGCCGTTGTGCCACACTCCTATCCACAGGAGTACCTGTGGGAGGCGCGGACCAGGCGCCCAGAGGGCGTCTGTAAGTGCATGATTAAAGGGCAGCATCGGCTCCGTGGAGGAGGCCCCTAGCCGAATCACCTCAGTCAGGAGATTGGTCCTGAGAGACACCATAGGGAGATTGAGGTTAAGAGCCTCAGCTGCCCTGTGCAACTCCCCAAAAAATGTACCATCCTGCTCCGTAGCCACGGAGGAAGAGGCAAGTGTACCGGAGCGTGGAGATAAATTCCAGATGGCTCAGATCCTCCACATTGGCATCCTAGTGTGGTGCATCCCCACACTGAGCTGCGAGAGGGACTTTTGGATGGCAGGCCCCCTGCCCCATGGGTATTTAAGACCTACCTTAAGGGTGACTAATAAGTCTTAAAAAGGAACTTTTAAGCCTGTACAAAGGCTTATTTTGACATGTTAAAATGTCCGTTTAAATCTGCACCCCCAGGCTGCAGTGGCAGCCCTGGAGACAGGTTTTTACAATGCTACTGTGGTGGGCGACACAAAGAGTGCGGCAGCCCATGGGTAGAACTCAATTAACATGAAGTACTATGTGCTATGGATTTACAAGCAAATTAAAAGTGCCAAATGGGTGTATACTAATTCTAACATGTTTGAAAGAAAGAGCAGAAGCACCTTACCCCTGGTTAGTAGGGGTAAAGTTTGCAAAGTCCTGTGGCCAACAAAAATGGGTCCAGAACAAGAAGGAAAAGATCTGGGGGAATGCCATGGAAAAGATAGCCAATGCTAACAAGCATCTAAAAGCTTTTCATGGTGGTGTCAAAACTGCTGTATATATTTCTGTAATATATATTTTCTTTTGTATTCATGAACACTTATTAAGATTGACTATATCAATTGACCCTACATCTTTCCTTTCTAGCGGCTGGATCTAGATATTCTTAGTCCAGTATAGCTACAAGGACCTGGGTTCAGCAAATGACATGACAGCAGATCTCCAAATCAGTCATCTCTGTGGCTGGAGCTGGTGAGTTACACCTTGCAAATATGTATTAACCTCATCCATGGTTCAATCTTTCAATACATATGATGCCTTGGCCTAACATGGTTATAACTTTAATTTGTTTTCTCAGGAAAGTATTTATTAAAGTAATGTTTTGTGTGACAACATCGAAACAGAAATGTATTGGACTTCATCTGTTGCAATCTTCTTCCAGGTACTGAGGACATTGAGCTCCCAATGACAATGATGCTAAACTATCTGCAAGCAGAGGAAGGTGGGCAATCCCAGGAGAGAACCAGACCCTACATGAAGCAACATCTGCAATGAGCACTACTCAAGAAGAAGAGGAGGAGAAGGGTGTAGAGCAGGAGCTGTTGGAGAGGAACATGGAAAAAGAGGATGGCATTGTCGCCCCAACACTGAAAAGAATAAAGGTCACTTCATGGCTGGGCAGCTGCATTCCTCCAACAACCCTTCTGGGGGTTGCCAGTCCTCAGTCACTATCCAAGCAGCCACTGAGGCTACATCTTCCTACACAACAATCCACTCAACACAGGCCTCACATCAAATGTCTCTGTGTACGAGCTCCTACACCCTCCATCCTTGAAGTTTAATGTCCAGTCTTCTCTCAATCATCTGAAGGCGAGAAAATCCCTGTTGAGGAGCAGATATTCCCCGTTCATGAATCTCCTCCCCACATCCTCCCTGGTGTCAATGCTCTCCGTGCTGGTGAACCTGCTGATCATTTGAGATGGCCACACAAACTGCAGAAGGGGTGTTGTCATGGATTCCTGCTGATCACTGGAAGGATCACTTTTTCAAGCAACAAACTGATGTGTGCAATGGGGGGGCTACTCTGCGTGAAATTTCACACTTATTTAAAGAACTCCTTCATATGATTGACTGGCAGACCCACGCATTGGCTAATGCTATAAAATGTTACAAAGACATGACAAAGATGCGCCAAGAACAGCTAAGAATTTATAGGAAAGAGAATGTAAGACACCTTGCCTTGGCCATGAAGATGATAGGGCAGTAGGAAAAAATACCAGTGCCAATCTTCACAGCCAAAGGATGCAGGAAATAATACTACCACCAGACCAACTGAAGTACCACCTGCACAACCACTCAGAACGCATTCATAGTGAAATAGACTCTCAGCATCTGCATCGCATAGGCAGAATTGTAGGAGAGAAAGCACCCGTAATAAGTGTTTACTTATTTTTCTCACCATTTTTTAAATACCAAAATGAGCACTTTTAACAACACATACCTGTGTCAACCTTTCATATGTGTTGACAGTTTTTTCCTTTATTTCCCAAATATATTTGTATGTATGTTGTGTACTTTGTACATTTGCAAAGATAAGCCAATTTAAAATGATGTTTACTATATTAAAGAAAGAGATTTTGTTAGGTTTTTCATTTTTTATAAATTTTGCTAAATGTGGGTATTAATTACAAAAAGAGGAATCCTCTTTGATCAAAAAAATGTCCTTGGGAATGGGCTATAATGTATACAAATGAGTTATGAACTTATAGAAGAGAAAAGCTAACTTAGGTGGGAGGGGGTCCAACAAATTATAAAACAACATCAGGAAGTTTCAAGTGAACTAGTTGATATAAAGTTTTTTAAAAAGTCCAAAACGAAGACTCCACTGTCAAATTAAATAATGAAGTCTGATCCCCAAGTCAGAGGATGTGTCTAAATCTGGGCCCTGGTTCAGGGGCAAAAGTCACTGGCTGATCTTACTCTCCGTTTTGATCTTATCTTCCTCCGACAAGACGTAAATAGGCTGGATGGGGCAGGACCACATACCACACAGGAAGAAAGAACAAAAGATATTGAAGCTAAATCAGTGTGGAAAGAGGGAGAAGGGACTACATCAGGTGGCGCAGGTTGTGGAGGCAGATGAGACCGAAGAGCTGCAGTTTAGGAGGTCATGGACACAAGTTAATGTGTGTAGCTGCCCAGAGACCATCTCTCGGAGCATCCACACTTCTCCCATAAAGCCCTGGATGTCTCAGAGGGCATTTCCTGAGCCTCTACAATTGATATCACATACTTGAATGCAGCCACTGAAATTGTGCATCCTACGAGGGGTGTGCAATGTTGGTAGCAGAATTGTCCCTTGGCTCTTGTTCTTCCAGGCGGGCATTGGAAGGAGAAGTATGTGCAGGGGGTGCAGTTGAAGGACCTAATGGAAATGGGGCCTCAAGAGTTAATGCGGGACCAGTGGCAGGCCCAGATGGCTTTGGTGGTGCCCATTTCCACTGCCCCCCAGGAACTCTTCAACTTCTGCCCAGAGCCTCTTGGTGGACGATCGTGTAAAACTCTGGGTGGGTGCACTACCCCTGCTGGTGTTTTGTTCCTTATCCTCCTCACTGGTGGTATCAAGGCGACATGCCCGCCTCTGAACTGAGGAGCTCCCTTCTTGTCTCTGGTCCTGCTCTATTGTTTGTTAGCCAACTCAGTCTGCGGGAAAGGAATAAACACAAAAACAGAGACTTTGTTAAATCATGTGTTTAATAATACATATCTTTTAAATTACTGCTGACAATGTGCTCACTCAACCAAACCACTCCATATCCAGTACTTTTATCTGAAAATTCTGTACATTAGAAGTCCTTTAAATTGGTAATTCACAATATAAATGAGGTATCAGCCATTCCAAGTCTGTGTATGTTGAGGTGAGAGTTTTGTTAAGTTATGCACAAATGTACCCCCATTGGAAATGCCAGTTCATAGCAGGTTACACACACACTGTTTATCTTGGAGTAAAAAGTATTTTTACTACAGCCTACAAAGCATTGTCAACTTTATACATTTGTCGACCAACAGTTCAGTACATTAATCAGTAAATGTGTGAACCTATAAAGTAAAACATGTTGCTTAAGAAGTAAGTGAAAGATACACAATGTCAGCCTTTCCCATATCACTATAACCGATTAGCAGTCAAGGAAAAGAAAACAATCAACATACATGTTATTAAATATGAACTTCACAAACTTTCAAACAACCACATAACATGTTAAAGAGAATAAGTATGGTTATGAGAAAGCTCATAGAGAAAAATTGACAGGGCAGCACTCTCTAAGCTCATGTTTAGCTATGTGTCAAATACAAATGTGCAAATTCTTACAGTCCCTCTGTTTCTTAAACTCTTCAAGCGAGCATGGAGGTTTTGTTCAGGCAGTTTTCAGGAACTTCTGGCACCGTGGTCTCATGCAGGGGTGCTGTGTATGTAGCTGGGATATCAAGCCCATAATGTCTTGGGCCTTAATGGACGCTCAGTGATGCAGATCCTCCCAGTGCATATGTCACCGCTTTCCTTGCAATTTGTGGACATGCACTTCACTGCAGCAAGTGGCAATGTCCCCTCCAGATTTGGGCACAAGCTGCATTGCTCAGCTGGGTACCTGTTCCCTCATAAAGCTGAGGGTACTTGGCTTCAACCCCTTCCCTTGTGATATTTAATTCCATTCAGAACAAGGGGGGCTTCCCCTCAAGTCCTACAGCCATGTTTTGGGGGAAAGGCTTTGCTAAGGAGCAGCAGGATGGAAGAGGATACCTCTCTGAGGTAAGGATAGCTCAGAATGCAGACCAAATGGTCGATTTCCTCTATGCCATTTCCTGTTTTTAGTGGTCGGTGGAGATCGCCGCCCTGTGTGAGGAGGAGAACCTCTGCACTTGGGGCAATGGCTTGGCATGCAGGAAGAGTCACTGTACATGGAGGACAAGATCCAGAAATTTGAAAAATGATTATCAGACCTAATAAATGTATGCTTATATAAGATATTTTCATGTATACCATCTCGTGTATGAGATAGTGTGCTCTGATGCTGGTCTGGATACGTGAAGCAATGTTTTGGAACAGGTAAAGTAATTTTTTCCTTAACCCACCATGTTAGTTAAATACATTATGCAAAGCAAACCGAGTTAACTCTGTTTTGGATGTCCACCATTCATCCTGCCCAACCATATGTTACGTGTAAAGCACACTATCACCTGTGAGGGTATCCTAGCACTGAGCAGGTGTGCGTGCGTAGCTCTGCCTATGGTAGGTTGGTTAATTGAAAAGCCAGGTCTTAAGCTTCTTGCAGTATTCAATAAGAGAGGAGGCTCTGATATGGAGTGGCAGGTCATTGCACACTTTAGGAATAATATAAGAAAATGCCTGTCCTCCTGAAATGGTTCTGTGTATGCGTGGGATGTGTGCGAGTAGGAGTTGAGTAGGAGTCCTGTAGAGCGAGGGAAACCAGGTTTAAGGAGATACAACTGTTCAGGTAGTTGGGGCCTGAGTAGTGTAGTACCCTGAATGTGTGTGTGTGTGAGGAGTTTGAATTGAGCACATTTGCGTATTGGAAGCCAGTGTAGTTCCCTGAGGATGAGTCTGGATACCAAGTTCTGAATGGTTTGTAGTCTTCTAATGAGTTGTTTGGGGATACCGGCATAGAGGTTGTTCCCATTATCCAACTTGCTAGTAACTAGGGCATGAGTTATAGTTTTTCTAGTGTTGCTTGGGAGTCATTTGAAGATCTTCCTCAGCATTGTGAGAGTGTGGAAGCAGGATGGAATGACGGCGTTGACTTGTGCGGTTATTTCCAGTTTGCTTTTGATGATTATTCTGAGGTTCCTGAGTGGGTTGTGGGTTGGTCCGAGTTCATCCAGCCACCATTTGGAGTCCCATGACGAGGAGTTCTTGCTGGAAATTACTACTTCTGTCTTGTAAGTGATTAGCTTGAGACAGTTCAGTGTTGAGCTTAAGACAGTTGGCCTCTATCCAGTTAGTGAGTTGGTTCATGCAGGCGATGTAGTTATTTTTTGTGTTAAGGGTATTGTCCAAAAGGTAGAATGAGTTGCATGCCATCTGCGTAGGAGAGGATAGTGATGTCTTCACGGATGAAGTTGGCCAAAGTGATCATGTGTTGAAGAGGGTAGGGATGTATGATGAACCTTGAGGCACACCACATATGTGTTTTCGAGCTTCCAAGAAGTAAGAAGCAAGGCTGACAGCTGGTGTTCTATTAATTAAGAAGGAGCAGATCTAGTGGAGAGTGGGCCCTTGGATGCCAATCTCATGCAGGTGCCTGATGACAATGGGGTTTGAGTCCGTGTCAAATGCTGCAAAGAGGTCCAGGAGACTGAGGGCTGCTGTATCATCTCTGTCAAGGAGCATGTGGATGTTGTCTGTGGCAGAGATGAGTTGAGTTGAATTGAATTGAATTGGGTATTTGTCACTGTCACTCCGGAAGGAGCATCCTGGCACTAAGCAGATGGACATCAAGCAGAGCAGATAGGAGCAAGGACCTTTATAAGAGATTGACAGAATTCATCTGCAGCTCCAAAAATCAAAGACTTCAATGCTTTCCTAAACTGTGTTTCTATCTCCAGAAGCCTCAATTGAGCTGGCATGAGATTGCATGCTTTGGCTCCTAGAAAGGTTACAGATTTCCCTCCCTAGGTTTTATATCTGAACCAGGGGAGTTTGAGGAGTTTAGCCGAGGGAGATCTAAGGGTCCTAGTTGTGGTGTATGGGGTGAATCTGGCTGAAATGTACAATGGACCAAGTTTTCGTACTGCTCTAAAGGTAGTGACGAGGATTTTGAATAGAATTCTCTTGTGTACAGGTAGCCAATGAAGAAGTTTCAACGCTGCCGAAGCGGATGCCCTACGAGGAAGTTTCAGGACTAAGCAGGCTGCCGCGTGCTGGACCATCTGTAGTCTCTTAAGTGTTGATTTATTAACCCCCGCCAAAAGACTGTTGTAGTAGTCCAGGCGCGACAGAATCAACGCCATGGCCATTGTCTTCCTAGCAGACAGGGGAATAAAATCTAAGATTTTTTTTTATGTTTTAATTAGACTAAAGCAGGTCCCTGTCACTTTCAAGACTTGTGGTTTGAAGGAGAGTAAAGTGTCAAATTGCACTCCCAGATTTGTTGCTACTTCAACAGTAGAAGGGGAGACTATGGCCACCATGCCCTTGGTTGGAAGAGGTTATCTTTCCCTATTGGGAGGATCTCAGTTTTATCCGTGTTACACCTGAGATGGTTGTCCTTCATCCACTGGATGACCTTCGATAGGCAGAGTTTAAAATGTAATTCTGCAGTAGTGGAGTCTCTATCCAGGAATAAAATCAGTTGAGTATCGTCGATATAGGACGTTACTTAAATGAATGAGTGCTGTTTCTTTACCGTGGTTGGGCCTCAATCCGGACTGTGTGGTTTTGTGGAGCTGGCAATTGGTTGGTGAGCCATCAGTTGATTTGTTTCCCAAAGATCTTTGCCAGGAATGGTAGGAGGGATATGGGTCTGTTGATGAAAAGCGTGGCTGCGTCAGTGGATGGTTTCTTGTGCAGGGACATGATTGTGGCATATTTCTTGGTGAATGGGAATGTGGCTGAGCAGATGGAGGTGTTGAGGGTTCTTTGGTGAAGGCGTAGTGGGGGTAAGGGTCCGATTAGTAGTTGAGTTGGAACTGTGACAGGACCCGGTTGAGGGATTAAAGTTGCTGTATATGGAGGTGATTTTGTTACAGAAGAATTCAGAGCGCTTGTTGCAAAGGTCCTGTAAGGGGGTGATCTTGCGGGAGGCAGCAGCAGGCATGGTGAAGTCTTTGATGAGGGAAACATCCATTACAACGCAGTCATTACAATGACCTACCTTTACAATGCAACTATTACAACGCAACTGCCTTTACATCGCATGCCATTACAATGCATGTCACTACAGCGCATACCATTACAATGCATGCCATTACAACTCATTATAAGGTAAGAGCAGGTCGGAGCATGGTATTGCAGGAGGTCCCATATATCTGTGGCTTGTTTGGTGTGCAAGCGGGAGTTTAGGAGCATGCATGTGAAGGTTGTGTGTTGTTTGGTGTGTGTAAATGTGAGTGGGCGGCTGATTTGTGAGAGTCTGAGTGAGTAGGGTGCTGTTGGTGCCAGAGTGGTAGGTGTAGGGTGTGGGAGAATGCATAAGAACTTAAAGGAGCTGTATATAAATGCTCCTGCTGGGTTTTGTGGTACAGTGTGGCAGCAGGGTTGTGAGCGGTGTCCGGAGCAAATAGCATGGAGGAGCACAGCAGGGTATTGGTGGTATTGGTGCAGTCTGTTGATGCATCTCAGGACCTGATGTAAACCTAAGGACTGGCTTGCTTATGAGATGCCAACATTCTCAAACCGTTTGTAAACAGGTAAAATTCTTTATTTATGTTGAAGAAAAAAAAAAGAGCATCTTCATAGGAGAGAAAATCCTGGGCCAACTTTCACCACTGGAATCTCAGTGTGTACATTCCACATTGAGATTCCAGCCGGGATACCACACATTCCCCTCCGTTAAATTTAAAACAAGAACAACTAAAACAGATGGCTATGTATATCTATATATACTTAAGAAAAGCACATTCATGTTAAGTTCTAATATTGGTGGGACAACCACAACAATTTACCCCCCAAATATATAAACCAGACAGATTTTACCCAACGGAAAATATATATCATGTGAATGATTGTACCTGCTTCAACTACACGCATCTGTCATAATGATTGACTCATAATTGATATCAATCAATGAAAAAGCCGGAGCCATTGCAATTCCTTTTTCAATTCATTAGATTCTACAGCTCATTCATCATCCCATAACAATTGTAGGACGTTTTTTAATCAATTCTCTCATGCCCTTAGTCTTACCTGAACACAATGGAATAAACTTTGCATAATATTCCACTAGGCCTAAAAATGACCTGAGCTGATCTTTATTTCTGAGTACAGGGGCTCCTTCAATGGCTTTAACAAGACAATGCTTTTGTGTGATTCCCTTAACACTAATGTTGTGGCCAAGATAATCCACCGAATGTATTTCAAATCGGCATTTATCGTTGGTCAACGTCAAACCATGTTCTTCCAAAAATAGACAAAACTTTAAACAATATTTCTGAATGATCATTTTTAATCTTGGTTTAGCAATTCCAAATTTAACATACTATCTATGGGCAACCATCTTACAACAAATGACGGTCTTGCTCACACCTTGTCCCAATAATCACAACGATCAAGGTCAACCCATACCATCAATTTATGAGCTAATGCTGGGTAGTAAAGCCAGAGGCCTACTACTGAGACAAGTAGAACCTTCTTATTTTAAAAAGATAAAATTTAAAACCATTACAGACGCCTTTAAAACCTGGAATAGAACCATTAAAACATTGACAATTTCAAAATATACCAAATATACACCTTTATGGTATAGCGCAGTAATACCACACTACCTTAACGATAATATAACCAGGCGTTGGGAGAATTTAGGCATAATAACTATTGGCAACTTCCTAGACAGAGATGGCAAAACAACATTTGACGAACTATATGTCAAATATCAAATCCATTCTACAGACTATCTAAAATTCATTCAAATTTACACAACTCTTAGACAAATTATATCAAATATAGACCTAAAACCCATACCACTCCTAGATCTTATAGGAAAACAATCAACCAGAAAAAGCAATATATATGACATCATCATAAGAAATCACCCCGATGACCTTGAATATACAGAAACTAGTTGGGTTAATAAATTGAACAACGCTAATGTTGATATAGACATGACTCTACATTTATCTTCTAAAGTCTTACTTGCTTCCAACCTAAAGGCCCAAATCTACAAAACTATATATAACTTATATTACACACCCTTCAAACTGTTCACTTGGGGTAAGATAGCACATGATAAATGCCCTAGATGCACACTAGGACCTGCTAACCTTATACATATGTTCTCGGAATGCCCCAAATTAGAACAGATTAAAAAAAGCATCACGAAGTACTGGGCCGAAATTTTCGGACACGAAATAAGAATATCAACCACTCTGTTTTTGTTAGGGTATGATGATTCCCTAGGCCTTAGCAACTTAGAAATTCCTGCTATTTATATAGGCACTGCTGTTTATAGAATTATTCTTGCAGCAAGATGGAAAGATTCCGAAGCTCCAACTTTCCAGGGATGGCTTAATAGACTATTAGCAATATACAAGCAAGAAGTAGCAATTTATAGAACCAGAGGGAAAAAATCACGGTTATACGGGGAACAAATCTGGACACCAATAGCCAACTGGTATGAGCTGCAAAGGGACTAAATATATGCTCAAGTTAATATGATGTCCATATAAAGGACTCTTTTACTTTAAGTTCTCCACTGTACTTTAGAGAACTTTGTTCTCTTAATGCAATTTCTAAAGGTCTATTATGTTATTGTGTCAATGGAATGAAACCGGAATGTACTATACGTTGACTTTATTACTTGATCATCTTAAAAGTTTGTTGAATGTTTTGCCATCTCGAATTTTGGAATATCTTTTTCTTTTTCTTATGTATAATATATTTTCGCACTATTGTATAGTTCTATATTTTCTTTTGTATTTCTCGAATCTGCTCAATAAAATTTTTTTTTTAAAAAAGAGATTCCAGCCGGGATACCACACATTCCCCTGCGTTAAATTTAAAACAAGAACAACTAAAACAGATGGCTATGTATATCTATATATACTTAAGAAAAGCACATTCATGTTAAGTTCTAATATTGGTGGGACAACCACAACAATTTACCCCCCAAATATATAAACCAGACAGATTTTACCCAACGGAAAATATATATCATGTGAATGATTGTACCTGCTTCAACTACACGCATCTGTCATAATGATTGACTCATAATTGATATCAATCAATGAAAAAGCCGGAGCCATTGCAATTCCTTTTTCAATTCATTAGATTCTACAGCTCATTCATCATCCCATAACAATTGTAGGACGTTTTTTAATCAATTCTCTCATGCCCTTAGTCTTACCTGAACACAATGGAATAAACTTTGCATAATATTCCACTAGGCCTAAAAATGACCTGAGCTGATCTTTATTTCTGAGTACAGGGGCTCCTTCAATGGCTTTAACAAGACAATGCTTTTGTGTGATTCCCTTAACACTAATGTTGTGGCCAAGATAATCCACCGAATGTATTTCAAATCGGCATTTATCGTTGGTCAACGTCAAACCATGTTCTTCCAAAAATAGACAAAACTTTAAGCAATATTTCTGAATGATCATTTTTAATCTTCCAAAAAACAAGAATATTGACTTGAATATATAATACATTTCTCGCATCCTTTAATAATTTATACATTATTCTTTGAAATACCGCAGATTCAGATATTACTCCAAATGGCATTCTTTTATATCTATATGCTCACTCAGGAGTTATGAAGGAATTCCTCAAGCAGTACTATTTGGTGATATGCACTGGAGATATTCAACATGGAAAACACTGTTGCACCATAAACCTTTGCAAACATTTATCTGATGTTAGGCAAAGGATGTAGGACCACCCAGACACATTCATTTAGGTCTTTCAAATCCACACAATGTCTCAATTTGCAACTTGGTTTATGTACAACAACCACTGGAGATAATCATTCAGACGACTGTTATGTTTGCATGGTCTATTTAGCTCTTTCCCCAACGCAGCTCTCATGCCTAAGGGGACATTCCTGACCTTATGTACGTTGGGTACAGTGCTATCTTTCAAAATAATTTTATGAACACACTTTTCAGATGTCTTTTGTACCATTTGATCACAAATCATTTGGTCACAAAATGCACCCTAATTACCCATCAAAAGTATCTTTATTCGGATATTAAAACATCCATACAAGAACAATGTATTTACACATTTCACATATAGTAATCTGAACATTTCATCTAAAAAAGTTAAAAAAGAAAACATATCTAATGGACCATTCCAGGATATCAGTTAGGCTCAGGATTAAGACTAAATTTCATGTTAAAAGTTATAAAATGCAGTGCGAGGACATCTGTACAGGTAGGGAATACCAAACTTATGACAGTGAATAAAATACAGGATCGTAGTTCATATAAGATCAATCACATTAAAAATAAGCCGTAGCCTAATTAAAACAAACATCTTATAACGTCCCAGGTACTGTAAACATTACAGTTCATCCTTTGTGTAATCTCCATAAATCGTCTCCTGTTCTGTGTACAATGTAAGACAATCGTGCGGGGGGCCTTTTAATCCGGATGCCTACAGCACCCGGCAAATAAACTCACTTACATCTCCCCTCTAGATTTCCTCAGTTTCGCGGCTAGTCTTAAAAAATTTACGATACAGAACAGTGTGAAGGGTTCCACAGCCAGTTTTAAATATAAAAGGGCTACTCTAACCTGGGTAAATTTATTCGCCCTTAGGATGGATTTTAAAAAAAGAGCCCGCGGATATTCATAAAAAGGGCAAAAGAATACAAAATGTAGGGTATCCTGTGGAGATCCTAGATCGCAGCCACAGGGACCCTTTGTACCAATTTCTTTCGTGTACCCCGCGGGGACTGCTAAAATGTGATGTAAAAGATCCAGTCTAAATCTGGTCATTAAAAATCTATCATTTTTGTTATGGATTAGTGCCAGGTAGGGTTCGAGACCTTCAACAGATTTAGTTAATATATGAGACCTCACTGACCCTTTCAGAATTTCGCTATCTTCCCTGGCACAGGCTATCCGCCTCATATATTCTGCCTTTAAAATGCCCTTTAACTGAGGTGTTAATGTTGACGGTTCCCTGAAATATTTTGCACATCCCAGCCACTCCAGTTTATCCTGAACATATTTAAGCCATGGAATTTTATGACCTTTTTCCCTGTTAATGCAGTCTGTTATAATTTCCCTGCTTAGGCTTGCTTCGGGGTTGGTCCAAATTTTGATCCAGCACAGTAACGGCCTAAAGCTTAATCTGTCAGAGATATACGGGATCCCTAGCTCCTCGTGAATAATATGGGCTGGTGTGCTTTGGGGAACCTGCAAGATCCTCCTAAGGAACTTGTTTTCCTCTAGTTGTATAGAGTCCACATTTCTAAATCCCCAGACCTCACTCCCATAAATAATTTTAGAACAACAAATTGAGTTATATAAGTTCAATATTTCCAGCACTGACCATCTACCTAGTCTTGTAGCACGATTCATGATTGAGCCCATAATGCTCGCGTGCTGTTTGCATTTATCAGTCGCTAGTGCTCTAAAATTAAGATGTTTGTCGAAGGTAATCCCTAAATAATAGAAAACCTCGACCTTCTCTAGTTTGTGTCCCCCAATTTTACAAATAAAATTCTTGGTTGGTCTTTTTCCTACTTCCATGATGTAGGATTTTGTGAGGTTGGGGGATAGATCTAAGTTTGCCATAAAATCGCAGAAGCCATCTATAAGAGATTGCAGACCCCTCCCTGTACGCGAGAGGAGTACTGCATCATCTGCGTACAATAAGACCGGGATACTTCTACTTGCGACTCTCGGGCAGTCCACTCCCAATGTGCACAGGGCCTTATCCAAACCGTTTATGTATAATGTAAACAAGAAAGGCGCCAAGATGCAGCCTTGTCTCACGCCCCCTGTACAAGAAAAGTGGTCCGTTAGGTTCCCCTCGTTACTATACCGGACCTGAGCTGTGGTACTAAAGTGCAATGATTTTAAAATAAATAACAAGCTCGAATCTACCCCTAGCAACTCTAGAATCTCCCATAATTTCCCTCGATTAACCCGGTCGAAGGCTGCTGTTAAGTCCATAAAAGCTAAAAAGACTGTACCTTCGCCAGCAACCGTGTATTTAGCGACCAGATTATATAGATTGAGGCATTGGTCAGTAGTTGAGCGGCCCATTCTGAAGCCATACTGGGTGTCTGTGACGATATCGTAAATTACATTTCCCAGCCAACACTCTGAAATCACTCACAGATGCATCTGTTGATTAATTTGGTAGCTTACCCCTACCTAAGCATTTATGTCTTGCTACTACTTCATTTGTTTTTTTTAATACAAAATAAATCTAACTGTCTTACCTCTGTCTCATATGCATCCTGATCCTCATCACCATCTTCTTAATCCACAATTAATGGTGGTAAATGATTTAACACCCATCTTCCTTTTGGACCCAAAGAGTGCTTCAATAAAGCAAATTTGTGTTTCTCTGTATACCCCTACCCACCAATAGCCTCCAAATACGCTTCAAAACCCTCTTTCCATTGAGCCCAGTCCAATGCTGGCTTTCCATTATCTACTAAAAATACTGTTGGTCGGCAATAATTAAGATTTCTAAATAGTAGCGCTCGTTAAACGCAGATTCACTCAAAAAGAGACAAATTGTGATACTAAATCAACAGAAATAAAGAAAACTAAACATGCACAAACACAAACATCAAATTCTGTCGACCTATTTCTATATCTATATCTATTATTGGAGTGGACATCACCGCTTAACAGTTAGTGCCCTGCCAGGTGTGCAAATCTCTGCTTACTGTCTGCACAGTATCTTCAATCAACCAACCCACCTTAAAGTTCGCTGGTCAATATCCGTCTGCTACTAGAAACCTGTTTTTAAAACATTTAGATGCCGTTTTATATTCTACTCCTTCCAGTATGGTCCCCAGCTCGCTCCACGTATGTACATTTGAGCACTCTACAGTTTGATGCAATCCGATGTGCTAGCGGTCCCTCGTCACAATTACATCGGCCTCTCCTCACGCTGAGCATGCGTCAATGTCTCAGCTTCATTAGTACACCAGCAATTTCGCCAGCCACTTTCTTCACGCGCCATCAATCACAACGCGCATCATCAACTCCTCGGCTGTTTCCATGCATATACATCACCCTATAAATGTACTTGCTACTTCTTACAATATCACAGGTATGACTTTTATGGACTGTAGTGTGCTTCTCATTCAGCAATTAATTCTGGCATGCCCTGGTCAAACAGTGATCACAGGAACAGGCAAATTTTATCCATTCAGGGTTCTAGGCTTCTCTACTTCCGACATCCCCTCCTCGTCGCCAGTGTTGAGCTCTGATCTCAAATCATCATACTTACACGTCTTTAAAACAGGTAAAATTCTTTATTGATGTCGTAGAAAAAGAAAGAGATTTATTTACACACATATAAAGCATTTAGCGAGCGCTGCTGCTTTCGGCTAGATACCTGGCACCTTGATTCCACTTTTAATCCGAGCCAGATCCTAGACTCCGGCTTACATCCTGTGACCGGATTGCATCCGACCTCTTACTGGTGAGATTCTTTCCGGTTCCACGTCGTGTTCTATACCTCCCGGGATACACTACCATCCTGTATTCCTTCATGCAGCCATCCCGTATACCCATACTACGGGTCATATCTGAACCAAGGCCCCGGACCATACACTCCCACCCGGCCCTCCGGATCCTTATCATGACCGTACTTTTTGCTCTCTTCGTGGCCTTCATCAGGCATATTCACGCTATCGCTGCTTGCCTCTAGCCCCGACTACACACTCACCATGTGCCATACAGCAACTTCCCATGCATTAGCTCGATTGCTTAGTCCTGATGATGATCCCATAACCGTTGTTGGGGATCGAAACATCGTCGACAATTACATCTTAAACTCTAAACTGCAAATTAAGAATTATGTGGAGTATAAGATGTCTGTGTTATTGTGACTACTGTTAATTTGTATCTTCACTAAGAGTCACTTTTAAGTCACTTGCCTGTGGTAAAGAAATCTGCTGATTTCCAAATACCCTGTCACGTCCTGCTCACTTATTGTCTGTGTATTGTCTTGCTTTATATGTGTGTAAATAAATTACAAATTAAGTCCATTCGAACACGAATAGACCCGATCCTGATTGAAGTGTTGTGGTTATCTATAGAGATTCTCCTTGAAAGGGACCACTGTCTCTTAAAAATTACTACTACCCGTGGTCCCTTCCAACTATAAGGGTTCCCTTGTTCCTTTTTCTGAATAGAAAAAGAAAGAGCATCTTCACAGGAGAGAAAAGCCTGGGCCAGCTGCCACCACTGGAATCTCAGTGTGTACATTCCACATTCACATTTCACACTGGAATTCCAGCCAGGATACCACAGAGACCGTAGGGAATGATCTAGTGACCATTAAATGGAGTGCAGCTAGCATTTTTACGTCGGATGAGATAACCTGGGAGCAGCCTACAAGTGAATCCTGCTCCTTCTCCTACTCAGCAAACATTTCCAAGATCACAGCTGGTGAGAAGCGTTGTCTGGAAATAACAGCTTGCTTGGACATACGAAAAATGTTGAGCTTTGCCTATAAACCTGCTCTTTTCTTCTCCTTAAAAACTCTTCCTCAAGCACGTCCCACAAACACGTTCAAAAACATATTAAAGACAGTAATAGGTTTTTTTGTGTGCATTCATTCTTCTGTGGGGAGGCTGGCTGTGATTGGTTGCTGTTGTAACGATCTTCTGCTAGAGATGAGTCATGGACAGTCACTACTTTCATTACCAGTGCATTGCAATTGTTGAAATCATTGTTAGATATATCTTCAGCATTTGATCTATATTTTCCAGGGAGCAACATTTTAAAACACATTAACTTTTTTGTTTTAAACTACTAAATTATGCATTATTAACATTGTGCAACAAGGTATACATTTTAATGAAGAAAGTATAGTGTAATTATTTTTTAAATACAAATGTATTGTGAGTTATGTTTAATTTATAGCTTTCCATTTAGTATATATATCAATTAAATATGTTAGTAAATGCATGTATTCACAAGTCAGTATTTTATACATTAATTTGTAAAATATACTTATTTTACCATTATTTGCTATGTGACTTTTTGTAAAGCCTGTGCCTCCATTAATATCTATGCAAAGAAACAATTGATGGACGGAATCTTGAAAAATGCAAACATTCACTGCCAGTCGCACAAGTTACTTACTTGTGTAACGATATATCTGTAAGAGACATTAGTTAGTGATAGATTCCTTACTTTAGAATATCCCCAGGCATCAGACTGGATCCAGAAAGTTTTTATCAGCAGTACCCCTGCGTGTCGGTAGGCGTCGTCGTACGGCACCGCGTACGTCGCTGGCGTCGTAGCTGCTGAGATGACGTTGTCGGAGCTACTTAGTCGCGCCCACGCATGCTGACGTCAGTTCTGTACACAACTTTTCTGTGCCAGCAGCGCAGAGCCATGCCAGAGACCGACTACTGGGGCAATAGAATTAGGGCCCTGAAAGGGATGACCTGAACCCTAGAGAACAGTTCGCAGAACGGGGAGGATAGGCGGGCGGTAAGGAATCTGTCACAAACTAATGTCTCTTACAGATATATCGTACACAAGTAAGTAACTTGTGCATCTTAAAGAGACACGTTAGTGATAGATTCCTTACCTTAGAATACATACCCAAGCAATGCCAGTGCCGGTGGTGGGTCTGCGAAGTGAAATTACACCAGAAAGTCACGGAGAACCGAACGGCCAAAGAAGCCGTCTCTCCGGACCTGACTGTCAAGGCAATAGTGCTTAGTGAAAGTATGCAACGAAGCCCAAGTGGCCGCCTGACAGATGTCTTGCAGGGGGACACCGCGTCCCAATGCTGTAGTAGCTGCTGTCGCCCTGGTAGAATGGGTGTGCAGCCCAACCGGAGGTCCCTTTTTAGCCAGAGAGTAACAGGCTTTAATGCACAAGATATCGAGAGAGATTGCGCTTGTGCACAGCCCGGCCTTTCTTGGCGCCCACGTAGCCAACAAAGAGCTGGTCATCCACCCGGAACTGTTGTGTGCGGTTGAGATAGAACGAAAGCGCACGTTTTGGGTCCTGACGGTTGAGCCTCTCCTCTTCTCTAGAAGGGTGCGGAGGCGGAAAGAAAGTCGGCAGAATGACAGTTTGTCGGAGATGAAAGGCAGAGACTACTTTTGGTAGAAAGGAGGGGCGCGGTCGAAGCACAACCTTGTCCGAATGAATCGCCAGGAAAGAGCCTGGAGCTCACTCACCTGCCGAGCGGAGGTGATAGCCACCAGGAAGACAGTTTTCAAAGTTCATAACCGTAAAGGAAAGTTATGAAGAGGCTCAAAGGGAGCGCACATCAAGTATGTGAGAACCAGGTTCAAGTCCCATTGAGGCATCACAAAAGGAATAGGAGGGACAACTGGGGACTTGAAAAGAGAGGGCTGATCAGGCAGCCTAAAATAGGCTGAAAGAGCAGAAACATAGCCCTTGATAGTGCCCAGAGCAGAGCCCTGCTGGGCAAAAGAGAGAAGGAACAATAGGACCTCAGGAAGAGGGACAGCAAGAGGATCTACAGCTTTCGCTGTGCACCATGCCACAAGTTTTTTCCACCGCCAGGCGTATACCATTTTAGTGGCGGGACGCCTGGCTGCCAGAATCACATTACAGACTTCAGGAGGCAAGTCAAATGGAATCAGCTGTCGCCGCTCAATCTCCACGCAAGGAGGTGGAGGCTGGACAGGTTCGGGTGGAGGACCGTCCCCTGTTGCTGCGACAGGAGATCCTCCCGAAGAGGCAGTCGGATCGGGGGATCCACGCTCATACTAAGTAGCTCGGAATACCAAACTCTTCGAGCCCAGTCCGGTGCCACAAGAATGACTTGGGCCCGGTCGCGCCTGATCTTCTTCAGCATTCTGGACAGAAGTGGTATAGGCAGAAAGGCGTACCACAGACCGCAACTCCACTCGCGACGAAAAGCGTCACTTAGCGAGTGCCGCCTTGGAAACTCCAACGCGCAGAACTGATGACATTGCGCGTTCTCTTCGGTGGCTAATTGATCTAACCAAGGTTCTTCCCACTGCTGAAAGAGACCTTCCACCACTTTCGAGTGAAGACGCCATTCGTGATCCAACATGCACCGGTGCCTGAGTTCGTCCGCCCTGGCGTTCAGTGTACCTGCCAAGTGTTGAACCACCAAGGAAATGCCTTGACATTCCAGCCACGTCCAGAGACGTAGAGCCTCCTGACATAGGGTCCACGACCCCACCCTGCCTTGCTTGTTGCAGTACCATATGGCGGTGGTGTTGTCTGTGAACACCTGCACTACTCTCCCCTTGACAGAGGGAAGGAATGCTTTCAGTGCAAGTTGGATCGCCCTGAGCTCCAAAAGATTGACATGGAGCTTGGACTCCACCGGAGACCACAGGCCTCTGATCTCCGCCTCTCCCATGTGGCCGCCCCATCCCAGGAGGGACGTGTCCGTCACTACTGTGTACTCCGGTTGGGGAAGTGAGAGGGACCTGCCGCTGACCCAACGCTGGTTCATGAGCCACCACTGCAAGTCCTGTGCAGTGCCCTCCCAGATCTGGATGTAGTCGGACAGGTTCCCCCGATCCTGCGTCCACTGGAACTTCAGGTCCCACTGCAGAGCCCGTATATGCAATCTGGCATGATCGATTAGCAGGATGCAGGAGGCCATGAGGCCCAGCAGCCTCAGGGTCTTCCTGACCGGAACCCAGGACCAGGGCCGAAAGATCGGAATCATAGCCCGAATGTCCCGGATTCGCTGTTCAGGAGGATAAACCCAAAACTGCGCCGTATCCAGAACCGCTCCGATGAAGAGGAGCTTCTGAGAGGGAATCAGGTGCGACTTCGGCACGTTTATGGAAAACCCCAGCAAATGCAGGAGGTAGGCCGTAGTCTGGAGGTGGGAGATGACTGTCTGGGTCGAGCCCGCCTTCAACAACCAGTCATCGAGTTAGGGGAAGACTGAAACCCCTGATCTGCGCAGATGAGCTGCGCCCACCACCATCACTTTCGTGAACTCCTGAGGGGCGATGGTAAGGCCGAAAGGGAGCACGGTGAACTGAAGTGCTCGTTGCCCACCATGAACTGTTTATACCAACTCACTCATACCATCATAACATTGATACCTTTCATGATAGGGTCACTCAAGATCTTTATGCCCTTGAAACTCCCAACAAATATACACCTAAAACAAGTAACAACATCACTAGAGGTGAGAGACTGGCCCTAAAAAGACTTAACAACGATCCCAGTATTGTCATCAGGGAAGCGGATAAGGGCGGGAATATTGTTATCATGAATCACATGGATTACATGAAGGAAATAGCCAGACAATTAGATAACCCAATATATTATCAAGAGGTTTTCAACAATCCCATTCCAAATAGCACCACCATGATTAATGCAAAGCTGTCTGAATGGAGGGAAACTGGACTATTAAGTTTGGATGAATATAAGTTTTTGAGGGTTGATTGTCCTTCCTTTCCATGTATCTATGTATTACCCAAGGTACATAAGGGAGGACAATTTCCACCTGGCAGGCCCATCATCTCGGGGGTGGGCTCACCCACCGAGAAACTGTCTCAATTTGTTGATTCAAAACTCCAAAAATATGTCCCTAACTTGCCCTCTTATGTCAGGGACAGTAAAGACATTTTGACAAAATTTAAAGACTTTGAGTGGTCCAGTGACCTTATTTTTGTGACACTTGATGTGGAAAGTCTCTACACATGTATTAATCAGGAATATGGCATTAGAGCAGTTCAGTCATTCTTGGATAAGGATGATGCGGGCCAGTATGACTACAATGAGATGATTATCTCTATGATCAAAATTATTCTCACCAATAATTTTTTTCTCTTTGATAAGCGCTGGTTCCACCAAATACACGGGACGGCGATGGGTTCCAAGTTTGCTCCCTCGTACGCCTGCCTCTTTATGGGGTGGTTCGAGAGGGAGCATGCTTGGGGCAGAGGTGCCTCCCCCTGGATCAATAACATCGTATACTGGGGGAGGTATATTGACGATGTAATCTGTATTTGGTCCGGGTCTGTGCAACAGCTTGACCAGTATGTAATGTACCTTAATGCAAATAACTTCAATGTTAAGTTTTCCATGGTACATCATAAAGAGCGTATTAATTTTTTGGATATCCAGTTTTATATCAAAGGAGATCAGATACACAGTACCTTGTATAGAAAGGAAACTTCATGCAATGCAGTGTTGCACGCTAAAAGTGCACACCCATGTTCTGTAATTAATAACATCCCATATGGTGAGATGATAAGAATCCGACGCAATTGCAGTGAGGAGGACACTTTTAAGACCAACATCAATGACACCATTGGGAGATTCAGTAAACGGGGGTACGAAAAGAAAGTCTTAATGAAGGCGGAACGGAGAATCCTTAGTGTAAGCAGAAATGATACGTTATTGGACAAGCAGACTAGGGAGGGTATCAACTCTGGAATTAGGTTTGTCACCCAATACAATACACATAGTAGTGCTATCTTCAACATTTTCCGTAGGCACTGGTCCCTTTTGACGGAAATTCCGGGACTTAATGAGTCAATTGAGAATAGACCTTCCATTACCTACAGAAGGGGGAGATCCCTTAAAAACACATTATGTCCGAGTTATGTTACAACACCCAAAAGCACACTTTCCTGGTTGCCTGAGAAACCAAAGGGTTTCTTTACTTGTGGAATGTGTAATGTTTGCCCGATGGGCAAGAATAAGACGCTGGATTTTTGTTACAATACCAGTAGGAATTATACGATCAATTACTTCTTGAATTGTAATACCACATATGTGGTTTATGTCCTAGGTTGCAATTGTGGAATTATTTACGTTGGTAGCACTATTCGTAGTCTTAAAATAAGGATGCAGGAACACCGACGTGCAATCAAAACTAAGGATACAAGATATCCCATAACAAACCACTATGCGCAAGAACATCCGTGTGATCAGTCTTTTTGGTTCCATGCCATTGATCATGTCCCGGTACTAACAAGAGGTGGTAATAGGGAACTATTACTGCGTCAAAGAGAATCAAAATGGATATGTAATCTAAGGGCCACTAGTCTGGGACATAATACGGATTGTGAAATGCATTACTTTCTTTGAAATGTATCTACTACAATTCCAGATATATGTAGGAGATATATCAAGTAAACCAAATGATTTTGATTATAGTTATATCAGTTGTCTGTTGATTCACTCCACAGCGACTTAACATTCCCCAACGTGATTACGATGTGAATGAGTTCATCGGTTAAATTTCTGTGCCCCTGTAAATTTGATTTTCATATAGATGAGGATTATCTTTCTATGTTTTCGGGTCGTATTTGGAGACTCTTACTAGATTTATTCTGTCCCATGATCTCTCGTCTCATTACTATGTATGATACTTATCTATGAATAACGCTTTCCCTTACATATTGTGGTGATATTTTTTCACGGGAGTATTTATTTCCATCAACTTTGAAACTCCAATATGGCGCGTTTGTCCATTTTTGGTTTCTATTTGTTACGTCTAGCACACCGTGTTTATGCCTGGGGGTGTGATAGTTTTCCCTTCTAAATTGTTTTCTTCTTCAAACTGTGATCACCATCAATTTTAATATATTCCAATAGACCGGACGTATAATTGGTTCGGAGATTCTTTTCAAAATATAAAAATATTTTTCCGTATCGGACTTTCAAATACAAAATGTGCCGATGTAATTTCGCTTTATTATGTGTGTCGATTATTTGGCCAACATGTCAAATAATAATACTTGCCGTATATTTGATTTAGAACAAATATGGTAGACGTATATTCGCCAATAATGAGCTTATAGTGAGCTCTTATTGCCATTACAATATGGCGCATTATTTGCGCTCGTTTTTGTCAGAGATCGACGTTGTGTGACATGTGACCTGGGGGAGAGGCATGATGGGTAATCTGAGGGATTTTAGAACGGGAAAGCGGTAATGGCGGGTTACTCGAACTTGCTTCAAACACTACGAGTGGACCGCTATTACGGTCGGCATGGAGACTTTCCAGGTATGACATGGTTTTTCTTAGTGTTGTATTGTTTATTTATCCGGAAGATGTAACCACTGACTAACGTAATGTTGTCGTATTTGGGATGATACTATGTATTTATTATCTCTTTGGCTTGGCATTTTAGAAATGAAACTTTTGAGTGGATAGGACCGATATTTGTTCTGTCGTGAGGATTACGCTTATCTCATTATATTGGAGGTAAGCGGACATCGTCAATTTTTAACTATTTATCTATCGTGTTCGACTAATGTCCGTGCACATACATTAGCACAGATAGGTTTTTCCTTGGTATATGTTAAATGTAATACGATTATATTGGATGTGCATTGTGACATCTATAAGTACCTTATGCCAAATCCTTTTGCTCTTTGATGGTTGCTCCAAAATGTATAGGATGTATATTATAAACATCTTGCTTCGCGGATTTTTAATGGTTAAGGGAAGAAACATGTTCTAATTTTGGGTTTATCAACACTAGGAATGGACAATGTGTAATTACCGATTTTTTATTGGTTTATTCTCTTTTGAGACGATGGAAATCAATACCTAGATGGGACTGAGACTCTGACCCCGCGTGATGTTGTCTGTCGTTTGTTTATGTACTTTTGCTCGAATCTAAAGCTCAAGTTGACATGGTTTTTGACTTGTTGCTTTCCCACTTTCGTTTAATTTTAGATCAACGCAATTTTTTGAATTTCAATATCAGAAAGCTAGAATGATATGGATATATAGGATTTTGCACAAACTGATGCAATAAAAGGTGAGACTGTTACTGAGTATTAATGACCTTATTTTAGGAAACCTGAGGCTTTCTTACTTTACTGCAATTTGCTATAACGATGATACCATTTTTGTATTCAGAAGGTGATATAGCCTCCTTTTCATAACCAAATGATTGTTTTATGGGTGTTACACTAATGAGATAGGATGTTGGAGGTCGAATTCTTGGCAGGTGTTCTATATATATGTAGATAGATCCTCATGGCATATTGTTGAGATTCTTACTTTATATACACCTACCTGCAATTTCATTGGTCTTCATATTCCTGAAAAAATGTTTATAATTTTTGTATATGTTTTTTAATGTATTTTTATATGTTTCTTGAGGCTATATATGTTTGTGCTCTTTTGTTAATGTTTCAGGTAAAAATATTGGTTTTGTCTAAAAAAATGTGTTGTGATATGTGTTTGTTGTGTATTTAGTCTTTTATCAAAATTCTTCTTTTGTTCTACAATTATGTTTTTCTGAAATGTGAAGATATGTATGTTTGTTAGGTTGCATGTGTTTTAACCATCCTGAAATTGTCTAGAGTTTTATATTTATGTCCATATATATGTTTAAATATATATATTTAATAGTGTTAATGTTTGTATGTCCTACCTACTGTAACGGTTTTTATGTATATATATATACTCTTTTCAGCCCTGACGAAGTTCCGTGGGAACGAAACGCGTTGGCTGTGCCGTATTGAAAAAAGAAAATAAAGATTGTGTCACAAGACCGAAACTACTTAACTTGTGCTATATTGTGCACCGTCCTTATCTCTCAACATGAACTGTAGGTAACGCTGGTGGGCTGGCAGGAAGGGAATATGAAAATAAGCATCCTGCAAGTCCAACGCTACCAACCAGTCTTGCGGGTCTAGGGCAGACAAGACCTGAGCAAGCGTGAGCATCTTGAACTTCTCCCTCCGGAGGAAGCGATTGACCTTCCAGAGGTCGAAGATAGGCCACAGGCCCTTGTCCTTCTTTGGAACCACGAAGTAGTGGGAATAACAACCACGACCTGCTTCTGGCGTCGGAACGCGCTCGATGGCCCCTTTGGCCAAGCGAGCCACAACTTTCAGCCGGAGAAGTGACAAGTGATCACCCGACATGCGGTGGTACTGAGGTGGCATGGCTGGAGGGGTAGACTCGAAGGGGAGGGAGTAGCCCCTTCGGACAATTTGCAGAACCCATCTGTCCAAGGTAATGGTGCGCCAGTGTGGAAGGTGATGGCGAATCCTGCCACCCACTGGTGTCTGGTGGGCCTGAAACACCGGACTAGGAAGGTTTAGAGGTGGTGACGGGAGGGGAGGTGGTGGATTGACCTGCCCGCTGTCCTCGGGACTCACCACGGCGGGTCCCATGTCCGCGGCTGCACTGAGACTGTAGCTGCCCAGGCTTGCGGGTCTGAAAGGAATGCACCTGGGCGCCCCGACCCTGACCTCGAAAGGAGCAAAAAGCGAGACCCACGGACTGGGCCGTAGCCCGAGATTCCCTAAAGCGTTCCAGGGTGCTATCCACCTTATCACCAAAGAGGCATGTGCCATGAAAGGGCATGTCCAACAAGGTGCTCTGGACATCCCCAGAGAAGCCAGTAGTTCGGAGCAAAGGCATAACGACGGAGCGCCACTGTTGTGGAAAGTGCCCTACGGAAAGAATCGGCCGTGTCAAGCCCACAACGGATAGTACATTTTGCAGCATCTCTCCCTTCGGTAATGGCTTGGGCGAGAACCGCCCGTGCTTGCACAGGGCACTGAGGCAGCACCTGTACCACGGTGTCCCACACAGAATGGGAATAGCGGCCTAGCAGGCACGCAGTATTCACCGCCCGCAACCCAGAGTTGGCAGAAGTGAAAATCTTTTTCCCAAATTGCTCCAGTTTCCTAGATTCCTTGTCCGGAGAAGCAGAAGGGAATGCACTCGGCGAGGCAGAAGCCTGGACAACCAGACTCTCAGGCGTCGGGTGTTGTGTGAGAAAGCTGGGATCGCCCGGCGCCGGGCGATGGCGGCGTACCACACCCTTGTCCACAGCGACTCCTGTGTTAGGTTTAATCCAGGTGCCCAACAGGATATCTGTAAGTGCTTCATTGAAGGGCAGCAACGGCTTCACAGAGGAGGACTGTGGCTGCAGCACCTCAGTCAGGAGATTGGTCCTGATAGGTACAGAAGGGAGCTCGAGGTTAAGAGCCTCAGCCACCCTACGCAACACCACTGAAAAAGTCCCCACCTCCTGCATAGCCACAGAAGAAGGCGACAGAGTACCAGGGTGTGGAGAGAAATCCAGATCTACTGGACCCTCCACATCGCCTTCCCATTCAGGCTCATCCTCGCATTGAGCTGCAAGAGGGTCCTCAGACCCCTACCAGTACTCCCCTTCGTCCACCGGTTGTTGAAGAGGCCGGTAAGGACGAGGTGTCCTGGGAAATGGGATAAACTCCCCTTCAAGCAATGGAATGGGGGGTAAGATACCAGTCCCAGTTCGGCGCCATCCAGCATCAGCGCCGCGCCCGGCGTCAAGGCCAGATCCAGACCCGGTGCCGGAGCCGACACCAGTGCCGAGGCCGGAGCCGGCGGTGTCGTAGGGTATGGTGCTGGCGTAGCAGAGGCCAAATGCTGCGGCACGGAGGCAGACCCTCCTGACGGATCCGTGGGCCCGAAGGCGCTCCGGAGGGACCCGACGGGGCAAACAAATAGCGCAAGGCCGACATGAAGGCCTGCACCTCGTCCGAAGTCGCGTGCGGTCCCAGAAAGGATGAGTAGGCCGCAGGCAACAACGGAGGCGCCAACGGAGCTGCGGGGAAGTGACCGCCCGCCCCTTCCACCGTGTCCCGCAACCGGTGAGGGGTAGAGGAAGAGCGACGTCGCTTCTTCAACTTTTTATGGTGCTGAGACTTACCTGTCCCCGATTCCGACGAGCGATGCTGATGGCTCCGCGACTGGACCCTTGACCTCACACGGGATCGGGACCTCGATTGGTATGGAACCGATTGCCGGACCTCCAACATCTTGTGGGAGCGCTCCCGCAAAGCTTTCGGCGCCATGGCCCGACAATCGGGGCATGCCTCGGGGTCATGGGCGTGCCCCAAGCAAAAGAGACACACGTCATGCGGGTCCGCTACCGACATGTTTCGGCAGCAGGCCCTACAGGACTTAAACCCGAGCATCCCTACTGCACCAGGAGTCAAGTACTCGACAAAACAAGTTGTCAGAAACCAAGTTAAAACTTTTTAACTAGGGGTACCGCTCTCTCTCGGATCAGCGCTGCTGGCACGGAAAAAGAAAGAACTGACGTCAGCATGCGTGGGCACATCTAAGTAGCTCCGACAACTCGGAGCCGTACGACGATGCCTACCGACGCGCAGGGGTACTGCTGATGAAAACTTTCCGTAACCAGTCTGATGCCTGGGGATATTCTAAGGTAAGGAATCTGTCACTAACATGTCTCTTTCAGATACAAAGATCTGGGTTTAATCCATCGTTCTCACCACGCCATCCCAGTTTGGACCCAGCCATTTGCAAATCAGTCTTGACCCTGTTCCATTTTGGAACAGTCCAGCCCGAACTGCCAAGCCAGGTCTTCCCTGGACCGGAAACAAGCATCCGGGGACCAGTTTCGGGACTGGGTTCAAACTGGAATGGCATGGAGAGCAAAGAAACAATGGATTCAGGCCCAAATATCTATACTGGGTGGAATGTATGGCATTGTTCTGCATTCTGTCCATCAATTTTTCTTTTTGCATTTGTCACCCGAGTGGCACAGGTATGCCCAGACGTGGGTTCCGTGCTCTCCATGCCACTGGAGTCTTGCTATCCTCGCTGATGAGGGGTGAAACCCCGAAACAGGTCCTAGGATGCTTATTCCAGTCCAGGGAGTACCTGGCCTGGCAGTTCGGGCTGGACTGTTCCCATTTGTTGCAGGGTCAAGACTGATTTGCATATTGCTGCGTCTGAACTGGAGTGGCGAGGTGAGCTAAAGAACGATGATGGATTAAACCCAGATCTGTGACTGGGGGTGAGTGTCTGAAAAGTTTCAGCGCTCCGTCCATCATCTCCTTGTGTTTGCCCCAAGTTGGCAGGGTATGCCCAGGCGTGGGTCCCTTGCTCACTTTGCCACTGGATTCTAGCTAGCCTGGCTGATGAGGGGTGTTACCCCGAAACCAGTCCCAGGATACTTGTTTCCGATCCAGGGAAGACCTGGTTTGGCAGTTTGGGCTGGACTGTTCCCATGAGGCACAAGGTCAAGACTGATTTGAATACAGCTTGCTCTGAACTGGGGTGACAAAGGAGCTAAAGAACGATGATGGATTAAACCCAGATCTGTGACTGGGGTTGAGTGTCTGAAAAGTTTCAGCGCTCTGTCCATCATCTCCTTGTGTTTGCTTAAGTTCAATGGAGACAATACTGAAATCATGATGCTGGGCAACAATCCAAATATCCAGTTTCCATTAGGATGGCCTGAATGTCTAGGTGCTGCACCCTCCCCTAAAAAGCCTATAAAACGTGTGTCTAGACAACGCCCTTTCAATGGAAGCCCAAGCAAGAAAACCTGCTGTTGTGGCCTTCTCAGGATGCTTCTAAAAATGTTAGATCTACTTCCCCTACTTTTTAAAGAAAGATCATTGTACTGGCCTTGATACTCTCATACCTGGACCATGAAAAGTCACTCTACCTGAGCGCTCCACGATATGTGACTAAAAAGTTACAAGTCATGCAAAATGCAGTGGTTTACCTTTTGCACAATATTCCAAGACATTTATCAGTTCAGTGTCCTGGTTATGATTCACTAGCCTCCTATTAATCAACAGGTGAAGTTCAAAGCCCTATGCATTGCATATAACGCACTTCATGCAAACGAGAGCCCATCCTCTATTAGGGGCTCTTATGCTGCCATACTCTCCAAGTAGGATCCTAAGGTCGACCAATGCACGACTCATGATAGTTCCTCAAATTCTTAGGATGAGATGTGGCATGTGCACCTTTTCCTACCTTGTCACCAAGCTGTGGAATTCTATGCCTATTAGCCTACATCTGATGGATAACAAACATACATTCAGGAAGCAATGAAAAGCCTGTCTCTATAGAGTTTAGTCTCTATCTGATAAGCATGCTCTGATGGGCGTTGATTGTCAGCTTTGTTGTGAATGTTAGTGCTGGGAAGCCTCTGGGTAGCCATGTTCTTTATGAATCCCACTAGAAGTAGGCTGGCCTTTATTCTGCCCTCTAAACGTTTATATTCGCAGGGTAGCAGGTTATTTTGTGTTTGCTGAGGCACCACCCTGAGGTGTGCCCGGTTGACGTTCCGAGACCTCAAAAATGAAGCCTTGGTGGCATGGATTATTGTCATTGACCTGTCCCTTTAAAAGAAGCAAAACTTCCTGAAGGTTGATTTGAGCGAGTGCAACAATAGTGGAAGTGCTCGTTTCTAATGTCCGTTGATTTAGCTGTGTCAATAGCATTTTTTTTTTTTTTTTGTAAATATTGTTTTTAAGGTTAACAGTGGTTCACAGCCAAATACAATTATTTAGGTCATATTATAAGACAGTACAATTGTTTTTCAGTTCCATTGCCACAAAGAGCTCTCCACATATACAAATAATTTTGCCATTTGTCTCAGCCCCTTAAACAGAAAAAGATATGGTGTGTTGTCTCTCAATGCTCTTCCAATGCTTTTTAGTCGCTCAGGTCCGGATCTGAGTCCTCTGGTGGAGGAGCACATATATTCCCACGAAATTCGTTCCATCTGCCCCACACCCTCTTCCATTTTTGTGGACAGCCTCTATTAACAAAGACTGCTTTTTCTGCCACCATGGCGCCGTCTAGATCACAGCACCATTGTTTGAGAGAGGGGACCGCCTGAGCCCCCCACTGTCAAGCAATGTTTCGTTTGGCAAACGCCATACCCATGGTCGCCCAGTTTTGCTCTGCGTGGTTCAAGTCTGTTGGTTCCCACACATTGAGTAGGCATTTCCTCGGATCGAGGGAGATCTGATGTCCACCAACCCTGGTGAGTGTGTCGATTATCGCCTTCCAATAGGTAGCAATGCGGGGAGAGTCCCATAATGTGTGGTAAAAGGTACCCTCAGCCCCACAGCCTCTAAGGCAAAGCGGAGACTCTGCCCTTCCTATCTTATAAAGTGTGGTCCTGGTGTAGTAAGTTCTGGGCAATATTTTAGGTTGCACTAATTTTAGCCTTGAAGGGATTGCTAACTCTCGCGGGGAAGCGAGGGCTTCCTGCCAGTCTTGTTCGTTCATTTCGCCTATCTCAGCTTGCCATTTCTCCCTGAGAGTCTGGGTAGGGTCTGTTTGGTTATTAATCAACTTACGATATGTTAGGGAGGTCGCTTTTTTGGTGAGGTGGTCTGTCAATAGTCGGTCCTCTAGCGGCGAGGCATCCAGGAGGTCAGTTCCCGGGGGTACAGCTTTTGTGAGTGCGTGCTTTATTTGTATATATCTGAAGTACTCAGTCCCGGCCATTTGATATGTTGCTTGTAGCTGGGCAAATGTCACCACTTCCCCTTTTTTCCACAGGTCCCCGATGGAGATGCCTATTTGGTCCCACCAGGAAAATCCTTTACTGGTTCGTAGTGTACCCAGCCTGGGGGCGTCCCAGAGTGGTGTATGTTTTGTCATCACTCCCTCCCAACCTAGCGCCCGCTGTGCCACTGACCAGACATGTACAGTGTGTGTTGTAGGACCCCTCAGTTCCTGCTTCCGTTTGTTGTCATATAGGGCTCCCATAATCCCGTCTGTACCAAGAGTGTGCCTGTCCATACGTAATGCAGGTTCGTCTTGTGGGGCGTGGAGCCATTGATTAATCACGATGAGTTGGGAGGCCCAGTAGTAGAACTTGATGTTGGAAAGGGCTATACCCCCGTCATACCAACTCCGAATTAGCTTACGCTGCACTATCCGTGGGGGCCTTCCCTCCCATAGGAGGTATCCCACTTCCGCTTCGATTAATTTGAAGTAGGAGTCTCGAACAGGTGATGGGGTGCTCTGTAGCGCATATAAGAATCTGGGCAGAGCCATCATTTTGAACAGGGCTGCTCTCCCAAGTAGTGTCAGTGGGAGGGAGTGCCACCACCTCCCATCACTGCGGAGTCTCTTCAGTGGGGGGCAGGAGATTATGGTCGTAGAACTGTGTGGGGTGTGGTGTAATGTATATACCGAGATATTTAAATCCCTCCATTGCCAGAGATATTTCTACGCCTGGGGGGAGACGCGGGGGGGGGGCCTTTGAGCGTGTACAATACCGGCTTTGCCCAGTTAATCGTGTAGCCGGAAACTCTGCTGTATGATGCGCAGATGTCCAGCAGGCAGATAATGGACTCTCGGGGGTTCGCCATGTAAAGCAGGATGTCGTCTGCGTAGAGGGATATTCTATCTTCCCATCCCTCCATCCAGCGCAGTCCCTGTATTGCCGGGTCCCACCTAATCCATGCCGCCAGTGGCTCCAGTACAAGAGCGAACAACAACGGGGACAGGGGGCACCCCTGTCTGGTGTCACGCCCCAAGGGGAACTCCTCCGCCAGCCGCCCGTTGACCACCACCTGTGCCAATGGTTTTGTGTATAGTAACCGGATCCAGGCACAAGAATTGGGCCCGAAGCCGAGGTGTTTCTGAACTGCGAAAAGAAAGGGACATTCGACTCGGTCGAAGGCCATACTTGCATCCAGAGAAAGGATGACTGCATCCTCCTGTATGGTAGGTACCCTAGCCAGCACCCCATGGAGTCTTCGCAGATTCATTGCTGTGTTTCTGCCTGGCATGAAGCCAGATTGGTCGGGGTGTATTAAGGTCACGAGATGAGGTTGTAGCCTGGTGGCTAACACTTTGGCGAGTATTTTCGCCTCCGCGTTGAGAAGTGAGATTGGGCGGTAAGAGGAACAGTCCTGTGGAGGTT
The DNA here is from genome assembly GCF_964204655.1 of Triturus cristatus. Taxonomy (NCBI): domain Eukaryota; kingdom Metazoa; phylum Chordata; class Amphibia; order Caudata; family Salamandridae; genus Triturus; species Triturus cristatus. The sequence continues at coordinate 446,620,077 of NC_140588.1, forward strand.
TGCCTGGTTTCGGGGTTGCAATAAGAGTGGCCAACCGTTTGTCCCTAGGGAGTATCCCTTCCTCTAGGCTAGTCTTGAACATGTTCAATAAGTGAGGCGCCAGCATGTCGGACTCTTTCTTATAGAGTTCTAATGGGATACCGTTGGGACCCAAGGTTTTCCCGGACTGCAGCCCTTTAATGGCAGCAGTGATTTCCTCCAATGTGAGGCCCACTTCCAACGCCTGGGTATCTTGCGGTGCCAGTTTTGGCATAGGTATGTCTTTGATGTATGCTGGCTGTCCTCTTCTGAGGTCGTTGCTATGGGGGAGTATACTGCTTCAAAGTGTTGTGCGAATGCGGTGACTATGTCTTTAGGGTCCCTCAGCAATTCTCCCGAGGAAAGACAAATCTGTGCCACACAGCGACTGGCCCGTTCTTTTTTTTCCAACCAGGCCAGCAGCCTACCCGCTTTGTCCCCGACTTTGTAGATGGTGTGTTGTGTTTTTGCGATCTTCTCCTTGACGCGTTCCCTTGTGAAGTCACCGTAGGCATGTTGCGCAAGTCGAAGGGAGTGGGTCGTATGGTCGGTGGGATCTGCCGCATGTATGCTGTCAGCTAGGCTAACCTCCCGCTCCAGCTCCCCAATCTGGTGATTTTGTTCCCGTTTGTGGGCAGTGATCACTGAAATGGCTTGCCCGTGGAGGACTGTTTTATAGGCTTCCCATAGGATGACAGGTGAGGCCACCGAGTGCATGTTGTCTTGGAAATAGTGTTTAGAGGTCTTGTGGAGGGTTTTCAAAATTTTGGGGTCTTTAAGGTATCCCGGGTGTAGTGGGTATGTGCGTTTTCATCCCATAAGGTGAGACGTATATGTCATATGTATGGGTCCGTGATCTGAGATACCCCTTGGAAGGTGTTTAATTTCACTTCCCTGGTCGGGGAGGTAAATATATAATCAATACGGGATAGGCTGTTATGTACCCCTGAGTGGAAGGTGTATTGTAGTGTTTCAGGATATCGCGTTCGCCACGCATCCACCAGCCCCATTGCATCTAAGAGTTGCCGGAGGGGAGAGGAAGCAGCCCCCTAAACTCTGTGTGGGTATCTGTCAATAGCAGCGTCCACTGTGGCATTAAAGTCGCCTCCCATAATTAATTCCCCGGGGAAAAGTGTCGACAGAAATGTACCTAGGGCAAGGAAGGCGAGGCCGTGAAGTGCTGGGGGAATGTAAACTGCCACAATGTTGTACAGTCGCCCCTCCCACTGACAGGATAGTGCCGCAAAACACCCTTGATCGTCCGTCCAAGTCCCAGTTACTATTAGTGGGTAGCTTTTCTTCAAGAGGATCCCAACTCCTCTTGAACCCGATGTGAACTCAGCATGGACCGCTATACGAAATCCCCATCTGTCCAACGCCTTGGTCGCCGTACCGACCAGATGTGATTCCTGTATTAGGACTATGGATGGGGCATGCCTTTTAAGATATTGTAGCACTAATCCCCTCTTTATTTTGTTACCCAGGCCATTCACATTTCAGGATATAACCGTTAGGGGGGGCTGTGACTGGGAGGGGCTGTGTATTCCGGATCCTAGCGTCTGTGTGCAGTCAATCGGCATAGGAACATTTGCTTCTTTGTGGGTTTAAGAGGGCCCTTTCCAGTGGCAAAGTGTTTCGGCTGTGAATATTCTTTTGAAACTACCTTTGAAACAATAACCGACAACGTGAACAACACCCCTCCTTCCTCCCCCCTCCCTGCTCCCCTGCAAGACGGATTCCCAACTACTCGCCCCCCCAACATTAGAGAGTGCTTCAACCCCTTAAACAGTAATTGTGTGTGGGAGATGAAGTCCGAGATGTCCCTCGGGGCTCCCCATTGTCCCCAATTTAGCAGATTATGGTATTGTAAGTATCAGTGTCAGCGTCGACCCCTGCAGAGTGTCTAATTAGTCCAGTGCCAGCCGATCCCGTCCAGCCGTGCCGGTCCATCTCTCAGTGCCGCAGTGCCAGCCGGTATCTACCAGCCTGTCCTGCGGTTGATGAGTAGTTGTTTCGATCTGTGGGATCCTTGACTTCACCTTCCAGCCTCCCCCTTTTTGGCGTTTAGGGTATCTCTGCCATTCTTTTCGCTTGAAGAGTGCTCCCGCGATGAACGCCATTGATGTTGACTCGCTGGTCTATCTGTACGTCCCACTTGTCTCCATCCCTCCAGCCAGTCATAGACTTCCTCCGGCGCCTCAAAGAACCAGGTTTTGCCATCTGCCACAACCCTTAATCTTGCCGGAAACAACATAGAGTATGTGATTTCTCTGCGTCGCAGTTCCTTTTTCACCTCTAGGAAGTTCCGCCTTCTCTTGGTGACTGCAGCCGTATAATACGGGGAAAAAGAAAACTACTGAGTTCATGATGCGCAATGGCGGGGCCACCCGTGCAGTCTGCAGAATGGCGTCGCGGTCACGGAAGTTGAAGATGCGGGCCAGCAACGGTCTTGGGGGGGCCCCCGGTTACGGTTTACCTCCTGGTACTCTATGCGCCCTTTCGACAGAGAAGAAACTAGACAGTCGGCTGAAGTCTCGTCTTGATTAGCTCTTCAACGTACAGGTCCATTGCTGGTCCCCCTTCACTCTCCGGAAAACCCGTGATCCTGACGTTGTTGCGCCAGGAGCGCCCTTCCTGGTCATCCAGCTTCTCCGCCAAGAACTTATTTTTGGCCTCTAGTTGTTTGACCTTCTGCTGCAAGGTGGTGGTGTCTTTGACCAGAGAAGACGTTACGTCCTCCACTTCCTTCACTCTCGCGGCCATTTGTGGAAGTCCGCGCGTAAAAATGAGACATCCGCTGAAATTGACCCCACCGTAGTAAGTGCGTCCATAATGTCCTGCAGTGTTACTTCGTGCTGGCCGTCCTGTGTGGGGGGTTGTTCCTTGGTGGCTGTTTTATCTGGCAGCGCAGGAACGTCCTTGGGGTAGGCAAATTTGACTAGTTTCAGCTGTTGCGGCGCCCACTGGCCCTTACTCCCCATTATGATGCTGTGCGTGGCAAAAAATGCTCACTCTAGAGATGGCGCAGTATTTGCCGCCGCCTGCCACACGGGTGGACACCGCGCTCGGCCTGTCGGTTTTCCTGCTTTGGCGAGGACACCGTCCCAGTAAATGGGGTGGGTATACTGTGTCGCTGTTGCGTCTGGAGGGGTACTTAAGGGGTCGTGGTACCCAGCCTTAGATTTCCTCCCCGTAGTCCGCTGTATTGCTGGGCCTGGGACTGACTCTGTAAGAACGTAGCCCGGCCGGGCGAGAATGCAGGATGACGCCCTATGCCAAGAACTGGCTACGCCCCGGGGCACTTACAGTACATTTATGGGCCCAGCGCAGCGCCCAATTCAAGTCAGCCTTCGCCCCTGAGACCTGCTCCGTCGGTTAGGAGGGCCGCTCTGCCCAAAGTCTATGCTAGATCCCCCTGGTACCTCCAAATGCGGGCGGCCGTGATGGTGGGAGAGTCAGCGCTATGTGGCATGAGGTATGCGGCGCCACCACTTCGTCCACAGTGCATTCCTTGGCAGAGGCCCCGGGGCTTCAGCATCCCAGGAGGGCCTCAATATTGCTTGGTCCACACTGCCCCTACCCTCCGTGGGAGAGAGGAGGGGGGCCGTCGCGGTCCGGGCGTCACCTCCCCGGGCCGTCGCCAAACTCGGGGCCGCCACTGCAGATGTATGTCCAGGCCTCGGGCGGTTCTGTTCTGCTGCTGTCGCACAGCGATTTGGCCCCCGGACTATACCTATCCGGAGCCGGACCTCCTCTGCTTTGATTGTGATGAGGGGGGGCCCCGCGCACAGGGCACCGTCGCCGCAGGCCGGGCGTCACTTCGCTGGGCTTGTCCCTCACTCGAGGCCGCTGCTGTGGAGGCGAGCACATGCCTCAGATGATTTTTGTTCACCGGCGCCGCACTGTGGCAAGGATGTCGCGGGAAATTCGCTCACCAAGGGCTGAACACCTTCCCATCACCGTGGAAGCATGTTGGGTGTATGTTCCATGCGGATTAATGTACGGATGGCTGGGGGAACCTCTCGGTGGTCCCGGAGCTCCTTTAGGCTGCGGCCATGTTGCACGGCAGCAAGCCACGCCACCCGTCAATAGCATTTTTAATTTGTTCTAAAGGTTGAGTAACAGCTGGGTCAAACAAATGCTGCCCTGTGAAGAGCTTGTAAACAATATTGGATCGCCCTTCATTCTTGGATCCCAAGATACATAACTAAGCATGTCTGTGTAAAATTATTCCTGTAGACAATTGGCAGCTCATACCTGTAAAGACCATAGCTGACTTCCGATAAAGAACTTTGAATTATCTTTCCCTCTTCTACTAGCGCTTTGACTCTCTTTTGCTGATTCTCTGGAAGATGTTGAACTAATTCCTACACTTTCTCCCATAATTGATACAGTGCAATTGAGTTAGCAATGCTGCTTCTTTCACCATGTTTCTACCAACAGCATCCAAGTGCTTACTGTCTTTGTCTGGCGGTTGCCCTTGCATAATTAGAGTCTAAGCCCTTTTCCTTGCTTTTGTAACAGTTATGGAATAAGGGTCATATACAATCTTCTATGTTGTGGATCCTCTGCTAAGACCTTTTAGTTTTTCTCAGGTATCAGGATAACCATGCATGATACATGTTTTATTCTAAAAAAACACTCCAGACCATGTTGAATTGCTGGTGGTGAGATGGGTAGAGACCAACTCATTTTTTGTATAGAATTTAAAGTCTCAAATAATAAACATGTTTTTTCATGTTCTTCCACATTTTCCATCCTGTAAGTGTTGCCAACTTTTTTTTTCTTTTTGCAACATTCATTTATTCGTTTCCAAAGCAGTAAAACATTACAGCAAACAACAGGTATTGACCAGAACTGTAGGCAAGGAAAGGAAACCCCAGTTTCAGAAGTCTGAGCCTACCCAGGCACTGAGGGTCACCAGAGTGTGAACATTCAGGATGATGGGTGGGAGGGGCTCCAGCTCATATGGAACTGACTACTGGTGTACAGAGGAGTAGGGGACATAAGTGGGGACAGTAGTCATGAGTAATAAAAATAACTATGTGGGTGGAGAAAAGGGGGTAAGAGCCGAGGAAGGAGTAGGTAGAAACTATGGTAGTGAGTCAAGTAAATCACTACATGTGCTACAGGATCAGGAGGTAAAGGGTATCGCAAGCGGGTACACATACATCCCCAAGGCCTGTGGCTGAATCACATTTTGAGGCCTAGCAAAAGGGGGCAGTATCGGGCTAGCAGTCATACTAATAACCATAGAAAGGGGCGCTAGATCCTGAAAGCTAAGCAGTGATTGCAAACTAGAAAACGGGTGTACCAGAGATGGTTGAAAAGCCCCGCCATCCATTAGTCTGTGACGTTAAGGGAGGGACAAACCAGCCGGATGATAGGCTGTGGGGAACATGCGGGGTGGGGTGGCATAAAGAGTCATTGGTCAGTCCTGAATATTATGTAGAAAAGCTCCACACACACTCTCATATTCCTCTGATTTGTCAGCTAATTTGTATGTGAATCTTTTATGGATTTCCATAGTCCATTCCAGATGTGGGCTGTTTTTTTTTTATGATAATGAATGGTGAAGACTTAGGAGGGTATAATTCTACCTCTTCCTAAGGAGAATGCACATATATATATTGTTCTATGGCTTCTCTCCATTGTGAATTTTGTCAACTATGGATTTTTCAACAATATCTATGTTAATAAAAACATTATCTATGTTTACTTGTTCACCCTACTGTTCTTCCTGAGACATCTAGGGCAGTGTTTCCACAACTGTAGGTCACGACCCACTGGTGGGTCATGACCAGATTTCTCACAAATGAGCAATAAATAAAGATGCCTTTACATTTGTCACAGTTGCTGTACCTCAAAGACAGGCGAAACATCAGGCTATATCATCTGACAAATTGCTGCTTATTCTCTTAACACAGGGATTGTGTTTACTTGTCTTTCTCTGACTGCAAAGTAAGAGGAGCTTTTACAGTGAACTATGTGACAATCTTGTTGGGGTACACAGAGTGTGAAATGAAAGGCTGTAGGCCAGATTGTCATTATTTTAACACACACCAAAATTTAAATACCTGAAATTTAACTATACACATATTTCAAAATATATCAGAAATTTGGAAAATCAAAATGAAGCATGTTTTTTTTGCAAGTCTTAAGTGTGGTGGAAACAAAGATTTTAATAGTACCAAAGCAAATCAATACAGTTCTAATTGGTGGTGTGCAAATGATAAAATATTCACTGAAATACAATTTCCAAACATTATGATTTGGGTTATATATTTTTATCTGTAAAACTGTATGCAACCTATATGATGCTTTAGTAATATATTTGTGACTGTATACTCCAAAGTACACCATCGGGTCCATACTACACCCATACCACTCTCCTGCTGAATAGATTTGCTACACTTGGTGTAAAGCTAGGATTGTATATAATCCATAGGCATTCAATAGTGTGACATTGATATCAACACCCTCCACTATGAAAATTGTATCAACACCACTGATGCAAAGGTGCTTAACTATGTCCCTAAATCCATTTTTAAAAAAACACTTACAAGTAATCCCAAGTAGGTTTCCAGGTTTACCTTCCAGGATGTGTTGCTGCTATATTGTTTTACTTCACAAAGTCATTTCAAGAGAGAATGTGCTCACCATACATGATCATACGCAATGATACCACTTGTGTATGACTTTCACTTATAAACTGAGAAATATAGGTGTGGCAGTGCTTGCACTACATAATATTATACATGTATTCCAAAATGCCCCAATGATCCTTGTTTTAAAACAAACAAGGATACGAGGCCTTCCTTAACTCACACTCTACTGCAAGCAGAAAGAGTTGTTTCAAATTGGCTAAAATCAGTTGCATCAACACCAAGACTTTTCAAAAGCTGTGTCATTCTAGTGAACAGATGCCACAGGCCAGCGTCCCAGTATGGAAAGTGTTCCAGTGCAGTTCACCATCTGCCACTTTTATGGGCACATCAATATCTTGATTGATCTTCATCAATGTCTCACAAAAGACATACAGAAGGGTGTGGTCAGAGTTGTGACTGTTACAAACAATTGCTGTTAGTGAGATCACACAAAATTGCAAAGATTATGCTATTTTGGTAATTCACTGCATTTCGAAATCGTGTCTCCTACATCAAAACAAATTGTCCCGCCTCATGTCTGTTAAAGCTAGGGGGGTTGCATATGTTAGTTGCTCTAAAAAATGGGCTGTGGTTCTAAAATGTTTGGGAAGCGGTGATCAAGGGATTTTTCTTTTCTTTCTTTTTCAGCAATTTTGCATCCTCTGTTGGTCCTTTTACTCCTAAAGTCGTTGGAGTTTAACAAGCAGGTAAAATCTCCTCTAAAGTATTAAACTGGCAGTTTAGCCTTTGAGATTCTTCTTCCTTCTTTCTGCTTTAACAACTTTTGGCAACTATGGTAGTTCAATATCTTTTGACGTAAGATTCTTTATTTTCTTTTTAGATATATGACTTCTCCTTCCATTTTTAATTAAGATCATTCTGTGAATTTGGGTCCATGTATTTTTGGTATTTTCTTTCCAGTGGCCTTTTTCTTAGATCTAGAATAATGGGACATCAAAACCCTACTCGACAGCTTGAATTTGTATGGCTTGTCTTTGATCATTGAGTGCATCAACGTTAATAAGTTGGTTTATGACTTGGATGCAAATTCCTTTAGCCCCTGAAGTACTTTGCATTGTGGCATCTTCAACTTAAGAGACTTTAGTCTTGTCTTGCATCTTCTTTAAAAGGGCATAGTCTTGTGGCTTAAAATGATATGAGAACATCTCCTCAAATTCGGAATCCAATCGCTGTTCCTGTCTGATCTCCTCTAATGCTTCTTTGTTCTCTCCCTCAGGAAAAATATACTATCCCTTTATATTCTGCACAGAGAGATCCAACTCTCTCAGTATCTCTATCACTCTCAAGAATACAAGTATAATTGTATTTAGATATTTCAACATTTTAGGCTTAAAAACGGTAATCTGTAGCAGGCCTCTGATTTATGGTTTATGGAAGACGAAACATACACACCAGAAGTTATCCCATGTGAATATTTTAAACAAAATGATGTTAAGGAGTCTCAAACTAAGTTAAAGGGGTACTTATCTGTAACAATCAGTTTGTAGTGCTGTAGATTCACATGCTTTGCACACTACTGCCATTAGGCATAGACGTTGCTAGTGTATTTTCTTCAAAGTATAGTTTTTAGTTTTGAGGTGACTTGTGATCCCCAAATGAAACCAGCTTAGATTGTTTTCCCCCAAAGTATGAGTGAAATTGAGTGAAGTGAAGCAAATCAGGAAAGTATATATCTACAGGTCCTTTGAGAAGGGATCAGTAATGATTATAATGTAGACCTTCAGGACATGAGCTTGCATCCCAGGAGGTGAGAGTGTGCATGTGACTCTATAGCATCATAGACTACAAACTGAAAGTCTGAGATAAGTAACATATTCATAACATGTGCATTTGAAAAGCGCACGTCCACCACAATGGGTATCTTGGTGCTGAATAACAGATGTTTATTGTTACCCAACTCAATGGTACTCATTTTGTCGACCTCAGAAGTATGAAAGGCTGTGTGGACCTGCTGAGATATGAACCTGTGACCATTAGGTCAAACACAGACCCCTACAGTGGAACGCATTAGTCCAGTGAGCAACCAGGCCTGCCCCGTCTTCCATTTGTAGCATGTGTTACTGTGGATCACTAGCATTGTATAGACTGAAAAGTAGTGTTCTTCCTCTAAAGCATTGTCTTAAGAGCAGATGAACCAGATGGTAGGGATGTTTCAAAGAATGTTTGCCTGGCCTTCGCCTCTTGTCAGGCATTAATGTTCACACAAAAATGCTTTGTGAAAGTATGCTTGTAGACGTTGGGGCTGCTTTGCATGTCTGCAAGCGGTATGTCTCCAAGGAAAGCAATAGTAGGATATGCTCTAGGCATAGTGTGAAGCACAAGTTACTTACTTGTGTAACGATATATCTGCAAGAGACATTAGTTAGTGATAGATTCCTTACCTTAGAATATCCCCAGGGGTCAGACTGGTTCCGGAAAGATTTTAGTCAGCAGTTGCCCTGTGCGTCGGTAGACGTCGTCGTATGGCTCCACGTACGTCGCTGGCGTCGTAGTCGCCGAGATGACATCGCTGGAGCTACTTAGACGCGCCCACGTGCGCTGACGTCAGTTCTGTACACGACTTTCCGCGCCAGGAACGCAGAGCCATGCAAGATACTAGGGCCCTGAATGGGATGACCTTAACCCTAGAAATCAGTTTGCAGAACGGGGAGGATGGATGGGGCCGTAAGGAATCTATCACTAACTAATGCCTCTTACAGATATATCATTACACAAGTAAGTAACCTGTGCATCTGAAAGAGACACATTAGTGATAGATTCCCTACCTTAGAATAGACACCCAAGCAATACCAACCCCGGTGGTGGGTCTGTGAACAAAGATCACACCAGAAAGTCACGGAGAACACAATGACCAAAGAAGCTGTCTCTCTGGACTTGACTGTCAAGGCAATAATGCTTAGTAAAAGTGTGCAGCGAGGCCCACGTGGCTACCTGACAGATGCCTTGCAGGGGGACACCACGTCCCAATGCAGTAGTAGCTGCTGTCGCCCTGGTAGAATGGGCGCGCAACCCCACTGAAGGTTCCTTTTTAGCCAGAAAATAACAGGCTTTGATACACAAGACAGCCCAGTGGGAGATAGGCCTTTCTTGGCCTTTCTTGGTGCCCACATAGCCAACAAAGAGCTGGTCATCCACCCGGAACTGTTGTGTGCGATTTAAGTAAAATTAAAGCGCACGTTTTGGGTCCAAACGGTGGAGCCTCTCTTTCTCTCTGGAAGGGTGCAGAGGCGGAAAGAAAGTGGGCAAGGTGATAGTTTGCCCAATGTGAAAAGCAGTGACAACTTTTGGCAAAATGGAAGGACGAATGCGAAGCACAACCTTGTCGAGATGGACAGACAGAAAAGGAGGCTTACTGGAAAGTGCCTGGAGCTCAATCACGTGCCTAGTAGAGGTGATGGCAACCAGGAAAGCAGTCTTCAAAGTTACTAAATGAAGAGGACAGTTGTGAAGCGGCTCAAAGGGAGCGCACATCAAATAAGTAAGAACCAGATTCAAGTCCCACTGCGGCATCACAAACGGCATAGGAGGGAAAAGGTGAGTAATGCCTTTGAGAAATCTATTAACAACAGGGGACTTGAAAAGGGAGGGCTGATCAGGGAGCCTGAGAAAGGCCGAGATTGCAGAAAGGTAGCCCTTGATAGCGCCCAGAGCAGAACCCTGCCGGGCCTGGAAAGAAGGAACAAAAGGACCTCTGAAAGGGGGTCCACAGCCTTTGCTGTGCACCATGCCCCAAATTTGTTCCACCTGCAGGCGTATACCGATTTAGTGGATGGACGCCTGGCTGCCAGAATGACATAACAGACTTCAGGAGGCAAGTCAAATGGAATCAACTCCTGTCGCTCAATCTCCACGCAAGGAGGTGGAGTCTGGACAGGTTCGGGTGGAGGACCGTCCCCTGCTGCTGCGACAGAAGATCCTCCCGAAGAGGCAGTCGGATCGGGGGATACATGCTCATACTGAGTAGCTCGGGATACCAAACTCTTAGAGCCCAGTCCGGGGCCACAAGAATGACTTGGGCCCGGTCGCGCCTGATGTTCTTCAGCACTCTGGGTAGAAGTGTTATAGGCGGAAAGGCATACAATACACGAAAAGCATCGCCGAGCGAGTGCCACCTTGGAAATTCCAGCGCGCAGAACCGCTGACATTGCTCGTTCTCTTCGGTGGCGAATAGATCTAACCAAGGCTCTCCCCACTGTTGAAAGAGACCTTGCACCACCTCTGAGTGAAGACGCCATTCGTGATCCATCATGCACCGGCAGCTGAGTTCGTCCGCCCTGGCGTTCAAGGTGTTGAACCGTCAAGGAAATGCCTTGAAGTTCCAGCCATGTCTAGAGGCGCAGAGCCGCCTGACATAGGGTCCACGATCCCACCCCGCCTTGTTTGTTGCAATACCACATGGCGGTGGTGTTGTCTGTGAACACCTGCACCACTTTCCCCTTGACAGAGGGAAGAAATGCCTTCAGTGCAAGAAGGATCGCCCAAAGCTCCAGAATGTTGATATGGAGCCGGGACTCCGCCTGAGACCAGAAGCCTCTGCTCTCCGCCTCACCCATGTGGCCACCCCAGCCCAGGAGGGATGCATCCGTCACAACTGTGTGCTCCGGTTGGGGAAGGGAGAGGGACCTGCTACTGACCCAATGCTGATTCGTGAGCCACCACTGCAATTGTTGTGCAGTGCCCTCCGAGATCTGGACGTAGTCGGACAGGTTCCCCTGATGCTGCGCCCACTGGAACTTCAGGTCCCGCTGAGGAGCCCGCATATGCCAGCTGACATGGTTGGTGAGCAGGATGCAGGAGGCCATGAGGCCCAGCAGCCTCAAGGTCGTCCCGGAGCAAGGGCTGAAAGATCGGAATCATAGCCCGAATGTCCCGGACTCGCTGTTCGGGAGGATAGACCTGAAACTGCGCCATGTCCAGAACCACTCTGATGAAGAGGAACTTCTGAGAGGGAATCAGGTGCGACTTCGGCACGTTGATGGAGAACCCCAGCAAATTCTGGAGGTCGGCCGTAGTCTGGTGGTGCGATACGACTGTTTCGGGCGAGCCATCCTTCAACAACCAGTCGTCAAGATAGGGGAAGACTGAAACCCCTGATCTGCGCAGATGAGATGCGACCACCGCCATCACTTTTGTGAACACCCATGGGCGCTGGTAAGGCCAAAAGGGATCACGGTGAACTGAAAGTGCTCGTGGTCTACCGTGAACCGCAGGGAACGCCGGTGGGCCAGCAGGACGGGGATATAAAAATAAGCGTCCTGCAAGTCCAACGCTACCATCCAGTCTTGCAGGTCTAGGGCAGACAAGACCTGAGCAAGTGTGAGCATCTTGAACTTCTCCTTCTGGAGGAAGCGATTGACGTTCCGAAGGTCTAAGATAGGACGCAGGCCCTTGTCCTTCTTTGGAACCAGGAAGTAGCGGGAGTAACAACCACGACCTACTTCTGGCATTGGAATGCGCTCTATGGTCCCCTTGGCCAAGTGGGCTGAAACTTCCTGCTGGATAAGTGTCAAGTGATCCCCCGAAATGCGGTGGTACTGTGGTGGCATGGCTGGAGGGGTAGTCTCGAAGGGGAGGGAGTAGCCCCTTCAGACAAGCTGCAGAACTCACCTGTCCGATGTGATGGTGCGCCAGTGGTAGAGAGAATGGCGAATCCTGCCACCCACTGGCGTCTGGTGGGCCTGAAACACCGGACTAGGAAGGTTTGGAGGCAGGGGCTGCAGGGGGGGTTGTGGACTGACCTGCACGCTGGCCCCGTGACCCGCCTCTGCGGGTCCCATGTCCCCGGCTGCGCTGAGAAAGTTGCTGCGCAGGCCTGTGGCTCTGAAACGAACGTGCCGGGCGCCCCTTCATTGGCCACGAAAGGAGCGAAAAGCATAAGCGGAAGGTTTGCGTGTAACTGAAAGGCCTAAGGACTTGGCCGTAGACCGTGAGTCCTTTAAACGTTCCAACGCGCCATCTGCTTTATCGCAGAACAGGCGAGTGCCATCAAAGGGCATGTCCATCAATGTGTTCTGGACATCCCCAGAAAAGCCAGTCGTCCGCAGCCAGGCGCCACTGTAGTTGAAATCGCTCTGCCCAGCGAGTCAGCAGTGTCAAGATCACACCAGATGATGAACTTGGCTGCGTCTCTCCCCTCAGCAATAGCTTGGGAAAGTATTGCCCGAGCCTCCACCAGACACTGTGGAAGCACTTGCGCAACCGTATCCCACACAGAATGAGAGTAATGGCCCAAGAGACATGCGGTGTTCCCAGACCGCAGTCCCGAACTGGCGGAAGAAAAAATCTTCTTCCCAAACTGCTCCAGTTTCTTGGATTCCCTGTCCGGAGGTGCCGAAGGGAATGCGCTTGGTGACGCAGAGGCTTGGACAACCAAGCTCTCAGGGGTGGGGTGTTGGGAGAGGAAAACGGGGTCGCCTGGGGCCAGGCGATGGCATCAGGCCACGTTCTTGTCCACAGGAGCCCCTCTGTTGGGCCTGGACCAGGTGCCCAAAAGAACGTTCGAGAGTGCATCGTTAAAGGGCAGCAGCTGCTCCATAGAAGCAGAAGCTGGCCGAAGCACCTCTGTCAGGAGGTTAGTCCTGACGGCCACAGTAGGGAGCTTGAGATGGAGAGCCTCGGCTGTCCATACCATTGAATATGAACCACCCTCCTCCGTAGCCACGGTAGAAGGAGACAGTGCGCCAGGTTCCGGAGCATAATCCTGGTCACCTGCATCCCCCGAATCCTCATCCCAGTCCGGGTCTAACTCGCATTGAGCTGCGAGAGGGTCCTCAGACCCCTTCCCAGTCCTCCCCGTCCTCCACAGCCTGCTGAACAGTTGGAACATATGGATGTCGGTGGATATAGGGAGAGATGTTCCCAACCGGCATCGGTAGACACCCTTCTGGCACCGGCTCCACGCCGGGGAGGAAACCGCGGACGGCGTCGGGCGGGGCTGCACCGGCACTGGCAGCGGCGCCGTCGATGCCGGTGGAGGTCGTACAGGGCCAACCGGAATGGACAGGGATCCAGGCCAGGATCCACGGGGTCCCTAGGCGTCGAGGCTGGCGTCATCGACGACGTCGGGGCCTGAGCCGGTGACGTCGAAGAACCAGGACCTCCAGCCGGTCCCGCAGGCACACCGGCGGGGCCGGACGGTCTGAAGACACGTGCCATGGCTGATAGGAACTCCTGCAGCTGGGCAAGAGTCGCCGATGGACCCGGCAAGGGCGGGTAGGCCATCGGCAACTGCGTAGGCTCTGACGGAGCTGCAGGGGCGGCGCTACCTGCACCCTTAGCCGCGTTGCGCGCCTGGCTAGGGAAAGGCGAAGAGTGACAACGCTTCTTCGCTTTCTTGTGCTTCGCCGTACCTGACTCTGAGTGCGAAGACTTCGAATGATGGTGATGGCTCCGCGGACGGTTCCTCGACCCCCCATGGGACCGGGACCTTAAACGGTGCAGAGCCAACTCCCGGGCCTCCAGCCACTTTCGGAGCCGCTCATTCAAAGTTTTCGGAGCCATGGCCCGGCAGTGGGGGCACGACCTGGAGTCATGGTCGTGCCCCAGGCAGTAGAGACACTCCCGGTGCGGGTCCGTCACCGACATCAGCTGTGCAGGACTTAAAACTGGGCACCCCTATGCACCTGTAGAGTGATATATACTTGAAAACAGAGACAAAAAGTCCCAAAAACTCAGTCAAACAAGCATTGGCATAGCCAATAGGTCTCGCCTTTGGGACCTTATAAGGGTTTACCCATGCAACAGTTGATGTTGTTGCACCAAGGATATTGTGCTGCATACTCAACATTTGAGCAGTTTGAGCTAGAAACATTTTGTTTGGGTTAAAATCTGCAGATTATGTGGCAATTGCGGCAACTCAATAATGATGCGAAAATCGCAGCGGCCACACAATCGCATAATTCCAGTGGCCTTGGACAAGACATAGTGATGCAGTGTGATAAAACATATTGATGGAGTGTGAAAAGACATATTGATGCAGAGTTATAGACATGCCCAGAGGTACTCTTATTTATCACAGTTACTGACACAGTGTTATATTTAGGGGATGATGCAGAGAGACAGACATGTCTGTGGTGCTCTTTATATTTTAGACATATCTGGAGGTGCTCTATTTATATTGCAGTGGTGCAGTGTGAGAGACACACCTGGAGATGCTCTTAATTTCTCGGAGTACTGCAGAGTGAAAGACATTCAGGGATGCTCTATATTTTCTGTAGTGAGATAGACTTATTTGCAGATGCTGTATGTTTGTTGCAGTGTTGCAGTGGGACAGACATGTCTGCGGTGCTTATATTTGTAGCATTTATGCAATGCAATAGACATATAGGGGTGCCCTATTTTCATTTTGGTGATGCAGTGTGACAAATCTACAGATGCTGTATATTTATAGCAGTGATGCAGTATCATAGACATATCTGGGTGCTCTATTTTTATTACAGTGATATAGGCATATCGGCGGGTGCTGTATGTTTGTTGCAGTGATGCAGTGTGACAGACATGTCTGCAGTGCTCTTTATATTTCTAGCAGTCACGCAGTGCTATAGACATATCAGGGGGTGCCCTATTTTATTGCAGTGAGACAGTGTGACAGACATGTCTGGAGCTCTTTATTTCGTAGAAGTGACAGGGGTGCTCTTGTTTCCACCTGTGACACACTGACAGACACTTCCCCGGGGTGTTCATTCTTAGTGGAGTAACAGCAAGATCACGATGCTTGTCTATTGCATTCAGTGATATAGAGACATTTGAGGGGTACAATGCCAAGTCACATGGTGTTATGCAGTGGGATAGAAGTCATCAGTGCCCCCACCCTGCTCCCCACAACACTCATACGTGGATTAACATCTGACGCGTTTGTGGACCCGGTTTTAAGACGTTGACAGTGGATTCAGCTGGGCTTTTGCGCCCTAAGGACTAGGCCATTATGCATCAGTAACAATGTAAGATGTCAGCAGCCACGGGTGATAAATGGCAGATTGAAATGTGTAAATATTGGGGGAATCCCATTATTCAGGCCAGGGACATTGAAAAGCCGCAGAAGACGCACGAATGGTGAGAAACGCAGCAAAGAAAAAAAAAGTCAATGTATGCACAGCGCCTCGAGATGGTGTGAACACTGAATATTCTGTACTAACAGCGTGCAGTATACATACAAACCCAGGACACGTTCACACAATATATAGTGCAATCAACACAATGGTTTTTTTTAAACTGCTTGCACGGTGTGTTGTAAAAACACACTACCATGCTGCTGCAGACACAGAGCTTGCACGCACAATGAACTGTACAGTCATCAAAATGCATACAACACAGAAAACAAACATGCAAAAGCAGTACACTGTAAAACACGTCATGTACACTCTATAGTATACTTTCAACCTATAGAATGCACATATCATTCAAGCAGACAATATTGTTTAAGAACAGTGTGAATACACATGTGCTAAACACACAAGCCACGCACACGTATGTACTCTAAACACACAGCAGGCAGATGCGGAATGCATACAATCTGTGCCTTGCATAGGCAGAATCCACCCATGTTGTTTTACAGAACGCACAAACAATAAATTAAATAGACGACAGAGCACAGCCTACTGTTCACCAAGTGGCATTATTCACAATATCACGTGCATGGAAGGCATACATACTCACGCAATGCAATGTACACTATAAACTATGATCTGTATTGCATATATATGGTGCACATGTTGAGTGGCGCAGACCCGATGGAATGCTCTCACATCTTGTAAACACAATATGTTGTGCACAAAATGCAAGCACATTATTCTGCACAATTTCCATGCACACAAAGCGAAAGTTAAAGCGACAGTGGTGGGAGTGTGGTTTCAGTGCCGTCCAAGATGGCCGCCTGATCGGGGAGCTCTGCCGCACCAGGACGGACTTCGAGCTTCTGATGCGTTTTCTCACATAATTTCTCAGCGGATAACGGCCTCCCTTCAAGCGGAACACTACTTCAGCATGGGGAGCTAGTGGTGATTTTGAAGTGCGTCGAGCTTCCCCTTCATTTCTGTGCTGCTCCACTCACCTCATCGCTGCCGCCATTTTGAATGCATCATTCCTGTCAGGTCTTATCCTGCAATGCCTGAGGAGCGCATTCCTTTGGCTGCGTTTGTATTTCCTCATGTTGAAGGCACGTCTTGATATATATATATTTTTTTCATGGCTACCTTCATCTCCAGGCTCCTACTCCACAGATTTGGCACTACTATTCCTATATATGCGCTCGTCAGTATTTTACTCCCAGAGGAGCCCTGTTTCTTCTTTTTATCGACAGATGCCTCTTTTTACCTAATTAATCCTTTTTGTCGCTTCTCCAAAAGCTCTACTACTTGGATGTTACTACTTTATTATATGACTCGCTTTCATTGTTTGCCTCACCATTGGCTATCCTCATGTTGTCACTTCAACTTAGTGTCATATATTACTCTTTTTGAGAAAGTTTGTCACAACAATTGTTTTATATATTTCCTTTGACACTCTTCGTGTGTGACGGACGTTGCTCTACCTGTTTGACGCCTCTTATGGGAAAATTGCGTAAGCCACAATTTATCTTTGTCCCTAAGGAACGTACCTCAAACCCAGCTCCATCTTCATTGTCAGTGGTGCCTCTGTCTTTTGTTGCTGGAGAGATGGCTGGGGTTGACTCTACTCGCAGTCCCTCATCACAATCTGCAAATAATAAGCCTTCTCCAACTTCTTCAACTTCTAAACGTCTGAAGCATGATCCTCCTTCTCCGGATAGGGCATCTCCTCCCATCTCCATGGAACTGTTGCTGGAGGAGATTCGTGCCTTACGACCGTTTGTAGAGGAAACAAACAGCAAAATGCAATCCCTGGAGGAAAAGTGGCTCTCAATGGAGAATAGAATGTCCACAATGGAGCAGCAAATCTTGGATGCCCAAGGCGACTCTCAGAGACTTTCTTCTCTGGAAAAAGAGGTACGCAGGCTCCAACAGCACACTGAGGATTTGGAAAATCGAAACAGGAGGAATAACCTGCATATTTATGGACTGCCTGAAGCTTTGGAGGGGACGACCCGGTCTCCTTCTTCTCCTCCTTTCCGCCGAAATTGTTGGACATGCCATCTTCAACATCCCTCAACATTCAGAGAGCTCACAGGCTTGGTCCTCGCCCCCATCTTTCAGCTTCTTCAGTCAGACCTAGAGGTGCCATTATCCTCTTTTTGAAATTCACTGACTTATTCTCAGTCCTCTCTGCAGCTAGAATTAAGCGACAACTTTCTTGGCTTGGCCAAAGGGTCTTCCTATCCCAGGATGTTTCCAATGCTACTGCAGCCAGACGGAAGGAGTTCCTTAACCTTGGTGCACCTTTTCGTTCTGTTGGAGCTCGTTATGGCCTTTTTCAACCCTGCATTTTTAAAGTGACCTTTCAGAACCAGACTACGTCATTTGAAGATCCTGCGGAACTTAAGAAATGAATCCATTCCCACACTACAAGCAACATGGACACAGCTGGTCCTTCTACTGGTTGATCAGCTATACACTTATTTATATCTCTCTGCAGTTTCTCATATGGTTTTTGTAGGATTCAATGGCACATTCCATATGTGTCTGCTCCTACTTTTCATGTTTGATTGAAAGTAACATTTTAAACTTTCCTCTGGTAACATCATAGTTTTTGTTGTTTCTCTAATGATTGATTAGTTAAATATTCCTACTGTTATTTCTTTGCACTCTTCAGTTTTGTTATCTTTTGGTTCAATTGTGTTAATGTTTAAAATAGGTTTCATCTGCATGGTTTATATTTGTCTCTCCCTATCTCTCATGTTTGTTAGTGGGTACTTTTTCGAATTCTCTCTAGTGCTCATCATAGACTTTATTAGTCTTTCTTCTAGTTCATTAGTTGTGCACCTGTTGTTTTCTCTTTGTACTATTCATTATGGCTGCTTTATGGTTCAATTGTGCAATTCCTTTTCGCCTTCATATTTTTTCGGTTTGTTTACGCGTGTAATTTCTTTAGTATATATGAGGTTTGTTCCATCTCCTCTTTTATATCCCTACAGGTTTCGTCTGTTGTCTTCCAATTTATTTGGTCCACTTTCGTATTTCTCCTTGTCCTGGTGTGGTAAGGAGATTCCGGGTTCAGGAGTTTCATCTTGTTGTGCATCTTCCTTGCCCTTGTGTTGTTGTGTTACTTCTTTGTCCCCCTCAGGTATATTTTTTCAGTCATCCTTTTGGGATATGTACTGTCTTTTCTTGGTTTTCTTTTCTCTTTCCCTCTTTTCCTTCTTGCCTCCTATCTTCTAATGGATATATTATTTCCTTCTCTTCTTCTAATTGACTCCCACTTCTCCTTCCTTTGTCTTCTTTCCCTTTCTCCCATTTGTTTCTTGTTTCATCTTTTCATTATTGCATATCTTGTTTCTTTATGTATTTCTAATGGTTTTACATTCAGAGTTGTATCCTGGAATGTGAATGGTTTTGTTAATCCAATTAAAAGACAGAGAATACTTTCCCATCTCGCCTCTTATAACCCTGATTTAGTTATTGTACAAGAAACCCACCTTACAGAAATTGAAGCGTTAAAATTAAAAAGAGGCTGGGTGGGTTCAATGTTATTCTCTCCCTCTACCAATAAGAAAAATGGTGTTATAATTTTATGCCACAAGAAAATAAATTGTAAAATTATATCGCAAGAAACTGATACAGATGGTTGTTAGCTAAGTTATTAATTAATAATGCTTCCTTAATTGTTTTTAATATCTATGGACCTACACATCCTGATTGTTCATTTTGGCCACTGATTATGCAGAAATGTATTCAGTTCAGGGATGATCTCTTTATATTAGGAGGCATTGCAATCGAGTTGTGGACCCATTGCTTGACCGCCAATCTCAGGTTCGCTTCACTCCACATAAAACTCAAACATTTTCTCAGCACTATTTCTCAAGCACACCTACTCTTGGGGACTCTCCCACCCCGACACTCTTTACTTTTCTTTCTTCTCTCCTCCTCATAATTCCCTTTTTCATCTTGATTATATCTTATTTTTTCAGTCTTTATCTCAAAATCTTTTATCCTCTTCTATGGAGCCGATCGTCATCTCTGATCATGCCCCAGTGGTAACAGATCTTGATTTGCTCCCTCCACATCCCAGGTCCTCCCGCTGGCGTTTTAATAACTCTCTTCTTCTTGACCCTCTTTTCTCTTCTTCTTTCCTCACTTTTGCTAATTAATTTTTTTACCTCAACAGTGATCCCAACTCCTCCCCCCATATCTTATGGGATTCTTTTAAGGCTACTGCGAGAGGTTTTATTATAGATTTTGTCTAAAAAAAAAAAAGAAACGTGTCCTTCAACAACGAAAATCCACATTGGCATATATCAAAACTTAAGAACATAATTTTTATACTTCTTCAATGGACTCGCCCCCGCTAGACTTAATTCATGCTAAATTATCATTTAATAAAACTACTACTGATAATGCTTCCTCATTACTTCTTCGTAGTAGCGCCAGATACTACGGTGGTAGCAATAAAACAGGTAAGCTTTTAGCGAACTACTTCAAAACACGCAAGGATCGTACTCTAATTGACTCCATTTACTCTTCAAGCGGTTCTCTCCTACACAAAGATCTGGACATTCTCAATGAATTCAAGCTTTTTTATGAGGATCTCTATACCCCAAAATCTTATCCTTCCTCCTCTCTTATCCAATCCTATCTTAATAAACTTCCAACTCCCTCCAATTCACATCTTAATTTTTCTGATCTTGAAACAGACCTATCTCTTATTGAATTATCCACTGCCTTGAATACCTTAACGAAGGGTAAGACTCCTGGCCCTCATTGTTTTTCTGTTGAATTTTATTTGCATTTTTCTACTTTATTACTTCCTAAACTCTTAAATCTTTTCCGTTCATTTTTTCTTGCCGGTAAGGCAGAAGGTACTTTTCAGGAAGCCACAATTTGCCTCATACATAAAGAAGGTTGTGATCCCATGTCTTGTAAAAATTATCGCCTGATCTCCTTAGTTAATGTTGATTATAAGCTCTTTGCTAAAACACTTGCTCTACGTCTAGATCCCCTTATGCCTCATTTAGTTCGGAAGGAGCAGTGCGGTTTTGTTAAGGGTAGACTAACTTCAGATAATTCTCGTCTTCTTCTCAATGTTTTAAACAAAATCCCCTCCCTTTCCACATCCTTAGCGGCCATTTCGGTTGATGCCTAAAAGGCTTTTGACAAAGTTAGTTGACCCTTTTTATTTGCATCTTTAAAATGACACGGTTTTGGCCCCAAATTGATTTCACTTATCTCTTTATTGTACTCTACCCCCAGAGCCTCGGTATTAGCTAATGGTCGTGCATCTTATTTTCCTCTTCAATGCGAAGTTCGCCAAGGCTGCCTTCTTTCCCCGTCTCTTCTTCTTGGCTCTTGAACCCTTACTATCCTCTATTCGTAATACCGATTCCATGTCTGTGTTTTCTTATGGTGATCATCATTTAAAACTTTCCGCCTATGCAGATGATATCTTGCTTTATATTTTTGCGCCCGAAACTTCTATTCCCCCCCTTATTACATGAATTTGATTCCTTTTCCCTTGTTTCTGGTTATAAAATGAACTCAGACAAAACAGAAATTCTCCCCCTCACTAAATTTTGTCTTCCTCATTCTTTTTCTTCCACAGGCTTTGCCTGGAATAGTTAAAAAATTAAATATTTAGGTATGTGGTTCTCCAACTCCATTGATTCTTCCATTAAATTAAATAGGTCTGCTGTCTTATCCCGAATTGACAAACTACTATCCTCTTGGAACCCCCTTTTTCTTTCTTGGTGGGGCTGCTTGGACTCAATCAAAATGATGATTACGCCTATTTTGATTTATACATTCTCCATGCTCCCTGTTCACATTCCTGCATATTATTTCAAGCGTATTGATTCTTGTCTAAGTTTCTCTGGAAAAACAAGAAAGCCAGGCTTTCCTTATCTTCTCTTCGTAAGTCGAAGTCTAATGGAGGCGTGAACTTCCCTGACTTTCGTCTATATCATAAATCATTTTCTCTTCATCAGGCCTCCAAATGGCTTCTTTTCGAACCGTCCCCTTTACTCCCCTTTGGTTATCCATTGATCAAACCTTGTTATTACCCTTTTCTTTAAAGGAGGTTATGGCGTTTTCTGCCAAAAACCCCTGTACCTCTCTTCCCTTGTTTAAACACACTTGTTCCCTTCTGAAACCTTTGGTACTACCTTCTCCCATTTCCAGAGAGTCCTTTTTAGAATCTCCAATTTGGCATAATTCCCTTATTAATAGCAGAACCATTTTCTGGAACACCTGGAGGTCAAAGGGCATAATTTGGGTCAAAAACCTTTTTTGACGGATTATCTCCATGTTCCTTCCCCCAGTTTCATGCCACATTCCATTGTCGCCGGTCCTTTTTACAGAAATTCACTACTCTCATGCCGGTCATCCATAATTCTTAATATTCTCTTCCCTCTTTGTCTCTTCCTATTGTCCAAAATTCTCTCCTTAGGATACTTATTTCTATCCCCAAGGATTCTCTCATCTATAGGTACTTCTCTGCCCCTGGTCCTAGGCGCGCAAAATCCAAATTGGAACTCTCTTGGAAATCCGACCTGGGATGTGAATGGCCTATCGCCTTCTCAGACAAACTTTGGGCCCGTTCTCTAAAAATCTCTCGCTCTGCTTCTCTCACCCAATCTATGTTTTTCCTTTATCATAAACTTTATCTCACCCCTGCCTCTATAGCCCGTTTTTCTCACTCTACTGATTCTAATTGTTGGACATGTGGTTCTTCTAATGCCAATCTTATTCATCTTCTTTTCCTTTGCCCTTCGGTTTCTATCTTTTGGGAAAAAGTATGGTCCTATATTTCTCGCTGGTTTCATGTCTCCACTTCTTATTCGATTCCTGTTTTTTTCTCTGGAAGTCTTTCTGATTCTTTGCATTTGCCCTCCCACTCTCATGGTTTCTTTGACTTTATGCCTGCCCTGGCCTTTCAGCACATTTCTCTCAACTGGAAAACACTCACAAAACTCTCTGTACAACACTGATGGAATAGTCTTTGCCATTTTCATCAACTTGATATTGCTTTCGCCTCCTCCTGTAAGCCAATGATGAATAGAGATATTTTTTGGTTACCGCTCATTACTTATTTAGACCAGCTAGTTTTAGCAGATAATTCCCGTTTCAACTCCGAAAATTTGAAACCTCCTTGAATGCTTTTTCTCTCTGACCTTCGCTTTTATACCCTTGTTGGCTTATTATACGCACTATTTATTAGGAAATTTATTCACATTTGTCATATGTATTTTTTATCAAACAAATCTGTAAGAAACTTTTTCCTATCCCTCTTCTACTTTCTTCCCCCGATCTTCCCTTCCTATTTCTCATAAAAATCTAAACAGCTTCCATTTTTTTAATTATTATTGTACTAGCCAATTCTTCTGCCATACTTTCCTTTACTATACTTACGCTGTTTTGCTGGTCTTTTGTATATTTTGTTATTTTCTCAAATAAAGCTTTTTAAACAGAAAAAAGCGACCGCGGTAATGAAAACAGAGCGCTCATATTTGCTCATGTTATGGGACGAGTGAGAGAGGGAAGGGCAGACTCATTAAACACCTGGTGGGCGCGTGAACAGACATGAAATCAAGCATGGCCATGCATACACAGCAAAAGTTAACCGGAAGTCCAGAGCGAGACACTCAAATCAAGCACTGACCCAAAAGCAGCTGCAGCGTGCCAATCGATGTAGCACACATCATTAATGTGTGCAGGTGTTTCTATGTATGCTTTCTCGCCTATGTGCAGCTCCGTAAATATCTCAGAGCCTTCTATTAACTAAAAGTGTGGTACTCAGTTTATAGAACCCACAATTTATTTCAGAAAGGACGCCATTTGAAAGTGTAAACTGCAGGACACGCACGGAACTCTGCAACTGGTCATAGCCTTCTGTTCTCTGTTGGTCTTTGACACAGTTTACAGAGTCCCAGCAAAATTGACATGGGCCCGATTGAAATCAGGGGGAATGGACGACCATTTGCCCACTGGATATTAAGTGACAGCCGGCCGAAATCGGAGCGCAGGTGAGCTCCATGCTGTGAATGAAAAGAGCGCGGGCGCACACACACACACTCACTCATCTGCGTATCATAACGGAAAACACATTTTGAGGACATCAGGGCGCTGTTCGTAATCGAAAGACACACACGGGCTGGTGTTTGCTTGTCAGTTCGTATAGTAGGTTGGGGTTCAGATTGCTTCATTTGCTTGTAGGAGGTGCATTGAGCTTAGCTCTTTTATTGTACGAAATCTATTCTTGAAAGCGCCTAGAAGCCATATTTACAGTGTAGTATACAAATAATATTAATAAAACAAAAAATATAAATCACATTTTATAGGAGTTGGCTAAGTGTTAAGTTTCTGTCCAAAGTTAATAAAGGGGATGTGTTGGTTAAATAGGAAGACAGCATTTCCCAGGCACGGCAGGGGAACGCAGGGCTCGCGTCAGTAACTTAAGCAGGCAGAATCCCCCGCGGGTCCCACGAGTGCAATCCGTCGGTGTCTTTGAAAACGTTGTTAAATGTCTTTTTGTAGTTCATGTTTGGAGGTAAAAAGTGCATTTACGGATGTGCAGCTGGGAAAGGCAGGTTTGTGGAAGAAATTGTGTGTGTGTGATGTGTGAGGGTGTATTTGAAGTGTGTGTGTGAGAAGTGAGTGGAGAGCGTGTGCGTGTGAAGTCAGCGTGAATGTGTATCTTCCTGACTGTCCGTGGAAAGATTGTGTATGTATGCACGTGTGGCTCTGTATGAAAAAGAGTGCACACGTGTGCCTCTTAGGAAAGCAATTTCTGTGTGCCCCAGAGACTGCATGCACCTGCAGACCCCTCGAGAAGTCCCATGCCAGGTGTCAGAAGCCATCCTGTCCTGTTTTCTTTCTTTGTCCTCTGGTATTTGTCATGATAATCTGTGATTTAAAAACATATATATATAAGATAAGGTGTCTTACCTGCCGCGCCTCCTAGTAACTATTGGCTATCTGCAGTGAGTGTAACCACAAGTCAAATGCATTACCCTCTTCCCCATTACTCCCACCCCATCCGGCCACCACCCACGCCAATGTTTAAACTGTGAAATACAGCAATACTCATGGTTCATTGGGCCACGGTGCCCCTGCACCTGTTGCACCAACAGAAACCACGCCTCTGGACAAATGGCTGGTCTTGCGACTTACAGCTGCCCCACGTGTTTGAGAGGTGCGTCTTTTGTCATTAGCTTTGCAGTTGGGATGTGGTGTGCGGTTTGTGCCATAAGATTCCAAGACGACACTCTTACTGATCTTGTGTGGTATTGAGATTGAAGACACTTGTGCCATTATCATAGCCTTCAGGTCGCCAATTTGTATTTACCCGTTATAGGTACAGGACTACAAGTCCCAGAATGCAAAGTAAAAAGGAACAGATCTGCTGGACGTGGGGCTTCTTGAGAGCTCTGCGTCTGTGTATTCATGAAGAGGCGTGCACACGTGTCAGAAGATCGTGGTTCTGCGTGTGTGTTTGTATTGCACAAGTTACTTACTTGTGTAACGATATATCCGTAAGAGACATTAGTTAGTGATAGATTCCTTACCTTAAAATATCCCTAGGCATCAGACTGGATCTGGAAAGTTTTCGGCAGCAGTACCCCTGCGTGTCGGTAGGCGTCGTCGTGCAGCTCCGCGTATGTCGCTGGCGTCGTAGTCGGCGAGATGACATCGTCGGAGCTAATTAGACGTGCCCACGCGCACTGACGTCAGTTCTGTACACGACTTTTCGCGCCAGGAACGCAGAGCCACGCCAGAGACCGACTACTGGTGCATTAAAACTAGGGCCCTGAAAGGGATGACCTCAACCCTAGAGATCAGTTTGCAGAACGGGGAGGATGGGCGGGAGGTAAGGCATCTATCACTAACTAATGTCTCTTACAGATATATCGTTACACAAGTAAGTACCTTGTGCATCTGAAAGAGACACGGTAGTGATAGATTCCTTACCTTAGAATACATATCCAAGCAATACCAACCCCGGTGGTGGGTCTGCGAAGTGAGATTACACCAGAAAGTCACGGAGAACTGAACGGCCAAAGACGACGTTTCTCCGGACTTGACTGTCAAGGCAATAATGCGTAGTGAAAGTGTGCAGCGAGGCCCACGTGGTCACCTGATAGATGTGTTGCAGTGGGACACCGCATCCCAATGCTGTAGTAGCTGCCGTCGCCCTGGTCGAATGGGCGCGTAACTTTACCGGAGGTTCCTTTTTAGCCAAAGAGTAATAGGCTTGAAGACACAAGACAACCTAGCGCGAGATAGTTCATTTGTGCACAGCCCGGCCTTTATTGATGCCCACGTAGCCAACAAAGAGCTGGTCATCCACCCGGAACTGTTGTGTGCGGTTGAAGTAGAAGGAAAGTGCTCGTTTGGGTCCAGACGGTGGAGCCTCTCTTCCTCTCTGGAAGGGTGCGGAGGCGGAAAGAAAGTGGGCAGAATGACAGTTTGCCCCAGATGAAAGGCAGTAACTGCTTTTGATAGAAAGGAGGGACGTGGTCGAAGCCCAACCTTGTCCGGATGAACCGACAGGAAAGGAGGTTTACAGGAAAGATCCTGGAGCTATCTCACACGCCTAGCAGAGGTGATAGCCACCAGGAAGACAGTTTGTAAAATTATGAAGAGGCTCAAAGGGAAAGGCTGAAAGAGCAGAAAGGTTGCCTGTAATAGTGCCCAGAAGAGAAGGAACAAAAGGACCTCAGAAAGAGGGGCAGAAAGGGGATCTACAGCTTTCGCTGTGCACCATGCCATAAATTTGTTCCACCAGCAGGCCTATACCGTTTTAGTGGAGAGACGCCAGGCTGCCAGAATGACATCAGGGACTTTAGGAGGCAAGTCAAAAGGAATCAACTGTCACCGCTCAATCTACACGCAAGGAGGTGGAGGCTGGACAGGTTCGGGTGGAGGACCGTCCCCTGCGGCTGCGACAGAAGATCCTCCCGAAGAGGCAGCCGGATCGGGGAATCCACGCTCATACTGAGTAGCTTGGGATACCAAACTCTTTGAGCCCAATTTGGTGCCCCAAGAATGACTTGGGCCTGGTTGCATCTGATCTTCTTCAGCACTTTGGTTAGAATTGGTATATGCGGAAAGATGTACAACAGACCGCTACTCCACTCGCGACGAAAAGCGGCTCCGAGCAAGGGCCGCCTTGGAAACTCCAACTCGCAGAACTACGACAGTGCACGTTCTCGTCGGGGGTGAAGAGATGTAACCAAGGGTCTCCCCACTGTAGAAAGAGAACTTGCGCCACCTGCAAGTGAAGACGCCATTCGTGATCCATTATGCACCGACGGCTGAGTTCATCCACCCTGGCGTTTAAAGAACCTGCCAAGCGTTGAACCACCAGAAAAATGCCCTGGCATTCCAGCCACTTCCAGAGGCGCAGAGCCTCCAGACATAGGGTGCACGATCCCACCCCGCCTTGCTTGTTGCAGTACCACATGGCGGTGGTGTTGTCTGTGAACACTTGCACTACTCTCCATTGGACAGAGGGAAGGAATGCTTTCAGTGCAAGGAGGATCTCCCTGAGCTCCAAAAGGTTGACATGGAGCTTGGATTCCGCCGGAGACCAGATGCCTCTGATCTTCTCCTCTCCCCTGTGGCCCCCCAATCACAGGAGGGACGCATCCGTCACCACTGTATGCTCCGGTTGGGGAAGGGCGAGGGATCTGATACTGACCCAATGCTGGTCTGTGAGCCACCACTGCAAGTCTTGTACAGTGCCGTCCAAGATCTGGACGTAGTCGGACAGGTTTCCCTGATGCTGCGTCCACTGGAACTGCAGATCCCACTGCATAGCCCGCATTTGCGATCTGGCATGATTGATCAGCAAGTTGCAGGAGGCCATGAGGTCAAGCAGCCTCAGTGTCTTCCTGACCGAAACCCAGGACAAGGGCTGAAAGATCGGAATCATTGCCCGAAGATCCCGGACTCGCTCTTCGGGAGAATAAACCCTGAAATTGCACCATCTCCAGAACGGCTCCGATGAAGAGGAGCTTTTGAGAGGGGATCAGATGCAAATTCGGCACGTTGCTAGAAAACCCCAGCAAATGCAGGGAGTCAGCCGCTGTCTGGAGGTGGGAGACAACTACCTGGGGCAAGCCCGCCTTTAACAGCTAGTCGTCGAGATAGGGAGAGACTGAAACCCCTGATCTGCACAGATGAGCTGTGACCACCACCATCATTTTCGGGAACACCCGAGGGGCACTGGTTAGGCCGAAAGGGAGCACGGTGAACTGAAAGTGCTCTGGCCTACTATGAACCGCAAGTAACGCCGGTAGGCCGGCAGGATGGGGTTATGAAAATAAGCATCCTGCAAGTCCAATTGTACAACCCAGTCCTGCGGGTCAAGGGAAGACAAGACCTGAGCAAGCGTGAGCATTTTTAACTTCTCCTTCCGGAGGAAGCGAGCGGCGTTCCGGAGGTTTACGATAGGACTAGGCCGTTGTCCTACTTTGGAATTAAGAAGTAGTGAGAGTGTGAGAAGTTGGCCTGGTATATGATGTTCACTAGTTAAAGTGACCACCTTGTACCATGCCAAGCAACCCTTATGGTGTGGTTGTAAGTCAACCTTTTCGGACTAGCTGCCCTAGTGGTAGCGTAGGCTAAGCAGTCTTTGAGGCTAAACTCGTTAAAGCGTGTTAAGCAGGCTGTTTTACCAACTGTAACCCCCCTTCATACCAATGAAAGGACACCACACAGATATATATTCAAAATATATATGTATTTATTTCTCAAAGTATCCCCTAGACTCTTTATGAGCACAGGAGCACAAATCGTTAAACAAGACAACGTTATAATACACAGAAGTTGCACTTTATATGGATGGGCCCTGGTGGCCACTCAACCCATATACTAAAATAGTGGTATAAGTACCACGAACAGGAAAGGGAAAAGGCCTAGGGCCTCTAGAATCGCTGGGCCTACAAGGAGCTAACTTCAGTTAGTGACCAGGAGGTCCACGGGTCGCGTGTGCAGTGAGGAAAGTCACACGCGTGCTCCCATAGGTTTTCAATGGGTGCGTAAAAGTTAAAAAGTTACTGCAGAAAGGGTCTTCTGGATGGACTACGATCTCAAGATTCAAAACACAGACACTAGAGATGTTTCTCTACACTTGGACACCGGAGTGCCAGCTTTACCTCACCCACAGGAAGCGGGTGCATAGGTCTCGAAGTGCGTCGGGTTTCTTCTATCGATTCAATGGAGCCTGATGACAAAGATGCTGCAGGCGGTCGGTCCAGAAGAGCTGCGTTGGATCCAAGGGTGGATCGGAGTTGTAGAAGACCTGAAAGCCGAGGGGACAGTGTTCACAGTCACTAGCCAGTGACCGGCGTGGCACCAGGTAGGTACCAGGCGATGTCGGGTGCAAACAGGTGGTTAGGTGTAGCTTGTCTCCGCAGCCACGTGGTCCCTGAAGGTCGACGACGTCCAGGAGTCGAGTCACGAGCTGTCCCACTCAGGCTCTCGCTGTCGGCGGTGTTGCCGACTCGAAAGAAGCAAACAAGCCTTGGCAAAGGCAGGAGTCGTGGAAGTTCAAGAAAGCTGATTGTTCTGACCAGCAAGGTCAGAGGGGCTGCTCTTTTGGAGAGCAGCTAGGGCCAGTCTGGAGCAACCAGACCAGCATCGTGGTTTTCAAAGTTCGTCGCCAAAATGGCCACTAGCCAACGGGCCAGGGACCGGGCAGGCGCGTCGAGATGCAAAGTGCAGAGGGGCCCCACGCAGATCGTGGAGATGCTGGAGGGCTCACCTTTGGTGCAGATGCTGCTCAATGGTTGGGCTTCTCAGGACCCAAAGCACAACTTGGAGGGAGCCTCTGTCGTCGCGCTTGCAGCTTGTCGTCGGTCTTCCAAGATGGCTGGCTCCACGTGTCTCGGTGCCTCCACGGGTTCCTTCTTTGCAGGGACTGTGGATCGGGCGGTGAGAGGTCTGGAGGTCCAGGTCTTGTTGGGCTCTGGGCTCGGGCTCCGGCTGGAGGCGGCGGCAAAGCAGACGTTCAATAGCTGGTTGGTGCTTGCGTTAGCAAGATGGTCACTCCCTGACCATAGGGGAGATTTCCTTCAGTCCTCTGTGCAGCAGAGCGTCGAAGTTCCCGTCTTCTTCTTGTGGTTAAGTTGATTCCAGGATGTCTGAAGTCTTAGGACACAGCTCCTACCTTTAAGCGGATTCTAGGGGCCGGACTACCTGCTAGGTCCCTCCCTAAGGGTGGGACCAGGAAGGGGGGTGGTTACACCCCCAATCCTTTGTCCAACTCGCCCCAGGTCCGGGGCTGGTGTGCCCCAGGACCGGTTTGAACTGGCATATGCACCGAGGCTCCTTGTGAGCCTCAGGCATGTCTGGTTTCTTTCAAGCCCTACCTGACCAATACACAAAATCCTGTCTGGGGTGGTGCTCGCACCTCCCTTGGCAGGAAACCCTTTGTCCACACCTCCCAAGCTGGAAGGACTCCCAGCAGCAGGAGGGCAGACTTGTGTCTGTGGTGGCAGCATCCATTTTGTGGAGCTGAGGCTATGTCTGATTTTACCCGGGTTTCAGGTACTGTACATGTCGTGTCCCTCTAGAAGGGTGGAATGCTAACCCCGTCGCCAGAATTGGCGAGGGGTTAGTATTCCAATTCGTATGACACCTTACTCGACATGTTTTGATAAAGCCAAACCAAAGATAGCATTTAACCGCGAGGTTCATAATGCCCTTAAGAGTATATGGTATGACGATATCTGGAAACGGTAGAAGGAAGTTGTTCCGACCACTGCAGACAGGCTCAGCTCATGCCAGAGCACCATCCCACATGGAACCAAGCACTCTGCCTTCAGGATTGTTAAGGCCTGCCATAGGAGTGACTTATAGGTTAACATGTGTCCCATTTAAGGTTAGGTATAGGTATACTACACCTAAGTAAGAGGTGGTTACACCAACTTACCCCAGCTGATTGATCAGCCAGTTGTGTCAAATTTGTTAGGCCAGGCCAGGGGTGGCACAATACATGCTTCAGCCCCTGGTGGCCTTAGATACACCAATGCCCTGGGTACCTAGTGTACACTGGTACAGGGGCTCACAGGGTGATCTAGTTCCAATGGGTTATGCACCTAGGGTACATGGAGTCCATTTTAAAGAGAGAGCAGATAGGCTGAGATCCTGAATTGCAGGATCTCAGGCCAACTAAGTCGAAAAACCAGCTAGACACTAGGCAAAAATTTGGGGGTAACCATAGTCAGATATCCACCTTCCTACACAACCGCCCCCCCCCCCCCCCAACGAAGGGAGATAAAGCTGTCCTTGACCAGGTAAGCCTTTATTGCCCAAGTGGCCATATAAGGAGGAACCAGCACTGACATGGTTACCCCCTGTCTCATGGTCCACTAAGCAATCCCTCACCCTAAAGGTATCATAGGGTCTCCACCATAGGGAATCTCTACCTTTGGTGTGTCTTTGCAAAGTAAAAGGCTGGTGTGGAGATGGAGTACTGAAGTGAGGGTCCTCAAAGTGAGGCCTCAGCTTCCTCCAATCATCCTCCACCATGGATGCCTTTCTCTCTTTAGCTGAGTTGCACTGTGCTCTCAGGGTCAGCCTCTGGCTACCTAAAGCTGGAGGCTGGGTCCCTTTTGTGGGCTTACTGGAGGGACAGGTCAGGTTTGGGGCCCATGTTTGCCTGTGCCCAACAGAATCCCTCTGGGGGAGGTCCCTAACTACCTGTAAAGGAGATCCCTCAGGAATGTTTTTACCCATCACCTGACTAGGGCTACTAGCCAGGCAATCCTCATTCTTTTGATGGGGCGGTTCTTGTGGATAGGGGCCCTCTGGGGGTCCACTGGCCTCCCTGACCTCTGCAGCCCTGGGCTGACCGCGGCAGGGTAGAGAGAGGCAGGCTACCTGCACCAGACTGGGTCCCACCTTGGAAGGGGCCACTGACCTCAGAGGCTCTGCCAGGCCAGGCCTGGCTACCTCTGGGGCAGTTCCTTCACAAGGGGTGAGGTCAGATCCCTGAGGAGGCTGACCTTTTCCTAATGTCTGGGGAGAGGGAGACTTTTCTTCCTCCCCACTACTCTCTGTTTGTGTGGAGTGATCCATAGTTTCAGGCTTCACTACACCTATGTCAGTCTGAGTATAGGCTGAGACCATTACAGCCTTGCCAACCTTTTCAGGGGGGCACTCAGTTTGTGTTTGAGCTGTGACTGTCACAGCTCTGCCAGTCTCTACAGGGAAGTCTGTCTGTGCCTGGGCTGTGGCTACCACTGCCCTTCCAACCTTTCCAGGGAGGAAATCTATTTGGACAGGGGTTGTGAATGGCACAACCCCCCTACCCTTTTGTGAAAGGCCTACCATTTTAGAATGGGTGTCTTGTTCAACTCCAGCCCAAGCTGAGAGTTCTAAGTCATTCCCCAGTAAGCAGTCTACAGGCAAGGTTGGGGACACTGCCACCCTTTTAGGGCCAGCGACACCTCCCCAGCTGAGACATACCTCTGCCATGGGATGACTGTTTTGTTTGCCATCAATGTTTGTTACCTGGTAGGAGAAACCAGGCAAAAGCTGCTCAGAGGGAATTAGCCAATGGGCCACCATAGTGATGCTAGCTCCAGTGTCTCTGTAGGCCTCAGCTTTTGTACCATTGATGTAGGGCTCCTGTCTGTACCTACCCAAAGTGTTGGGACAGGCAGTGAAGTTGGCAAACCCCATGCCACCATCACAGACAAGAGTAGTTGCTGTAGGGGAATTGGCTAAGCCAGGGCCCCCCTGTGTTCCCCAAGTAAACCCACCCAAATTTCTGGGGGCACTCCCACCACCTGGGGGACTACTGCTGACAGTAATAGGTGGTGTGACAGGAGTAATTGGAGGACCAGTTTTGGTTTTAGCCTTTGGGCAACTGCTGTCAGTTTCCCAATGCCCAGGAATTTTACATTCATGGCAGTAAGGCTTTTTAGCTGTGGTAGAGGAGGGAGCTTGGGACCCACCACCCTGTGTGGAGTTTTGGGGCCCTGAGGAAGATTTCTCTTTTGCTTTATCCCCACCCTTCTCTTGAGGCTTGGTGGTATCTTTCTTTTGGTCACCACCCTGGTTTTTAGGCCTGATCCTGGTCCTGACCCATTTATCTGCCCTCTTTCCCAATTCTTGGGGAGAGGTCAAATCTGAGTCTACCAGGTGTTGATGGAGAAGCTGGTTTTGACAATTACTTAAAATCTGCTCTCTCATCATCACATTGTACAATCCTGTATAATCAGATACCTTACTTCCCAGCAACCAACCCTCCAAAGCCTTAGTGGCACATTCCACATATTCAGACCAGTCCTGAGTCTGTGTCTTCTGGGTATCTCTGAACATTAACCTGTACTGTTCAGTGGTTAAGCCTAACCCCTCAACCAGGACACTCTTCAGGGCTCTGTAGTTTCTGACATCCTCCTCTCTAACAGTGAGGAGCCTATCTCTGCCTCTACCTTCAAAGGAGAGCCATAAGATTGCTGCCCACTGGTCTTCAGGAACCTGCTGCACTTTGCAGGCTCTCTCAAGAGCAGTCATCCATTTGTGGATGTCATCCCCACTTTTGTAGGAGGGCACAACCTTGGACAGGTTCCTATTATCAAAGACCCTATCTTTGTCCTTAGGGACAATGCTGCCACCAGTGGGTATAGACCCACTCTCTCTAGGTTGCCTAGCCTTACTCAGTTTCTCTTCCATCAGAGCTACTTCTAGCTCCTGTCTCCTGATTCTCAGCTGAGCTTCCTGCATTCTGGCCTCATGTTCCCTCCTCTGAGGGGTGGTCATCCTTCTTCTGGAGTGACCTTGAGAGCCTCTAGAGGCATGAGAAGCATTAGATTCACCTGAGTGATTCCTTTGCCTCCCAAGCCCCTGGTTAAGTCCACTGGGGAGATCCAATGGGATGATCCCATTGTCAGTCCCCAATAGCCTTAGGTTAGCTGGGCCACGTATAACACTTGGCACTGGGCTAGTTCTCCCTTCATCCCCACTAACATCTGTATCCCTATCACTCTCATCCTCTGTAGTATGAATCTCATCTAAGGGGTGATTATTGGAAAGGGGTACCTCAGTGGCATCTTCAGAAGGGGGGCCTCCTGTTCCAGTCCCTAAGGGGCCTAACTGGGAGGCTTTCTTGAGAGCTTTCTGATCTTCATCAGCTTGCAAAAGCTCTCTGAGTTCAGCAGAAGTAGGGTTCTTGGGCTGTTTAAGGCCCCTGATATTTGCCAACTGCCTGAGCTCATTTTGATTTAGGGTAGCAAAGAGAGTTGGTGCCCTCTGGGGGTCACTCTCGACAGAGATGGGTACCTTGGACCCCTCTGCCCCCTCCATTGCTCTTAAGTGTGGGTGGATGTGTTGCAATCTACCTACACTTGGGTTTACCTACTAAACCTATCTAGTAGTTGTAGTCAGGGTGTGCTACTCCCTTTGCTCTACAACAACCAAGTTCAGTAGAACTTAAGTATATCTATCTTGTTTTATATGTACCTGTAGGAGAGTGGCATCGACTGCATAGTTGCCCCCAACTTTTTGCTGATGTTTTGACTGTTTTTATGACTTTAGCCAGGCTGTGGCCCTGCTATCCAGGACCCCAGCCTATCTGCTTCCTCTGTTAAACAATGTGAGTACCCTAGGTACCAACCAATTGGATGCTGGGCATACCCTACCAGACCCTTGTAGATGGTACCCTAGGTACCCAGGGCATGGGTCCCCCAGTAGGCCTACCAGGGCTGCAGCACTTATTGTGCCACCCTGGGACAGCCACACAAACTGACACCACCAGACCACTACTGTAGTCTGGGTAAGGTGGTGCTAGCACCCCTTACAGGGATGGAGGTACCCTATATCCCATACCATTACAACACATATACTCTCATAGGTCACCCCTATGGCAGGCCCTGGTAATCCTACAGGGCTGGGTGCTGAGGTATGTGTGAGGGGGAACCCCTACGTGAGTAGGGCCTCTCTGCAACCTTCGTAAAACCGTTACTGGGTTGTTTGTAGTGTAGCCATACCATATACTCTTAACCGCATTATAAGTGAATCGCGTCATCGCGATAACTTGAGAGTGGCTACACAGAACCATATCGTGTTTGGTGTCAAACATGAAGGAATCATACCCCCAGTCCAGCCATGGGCATGAGGGTACGATTCCCCCTTGCTAGGAGGGTGATATGGGAAAAGCGGTAGAATTTAGACACCAATTTAAAAGTGCACATGTACCACAAAATGGCTACTGTCCGCCACCTACACGACTCTGGCTAGCTGTTGCTGGGGAAAACCCCAGCCTCGCCATCTGGACAATAGGGCTCCTGTGGCAGGGAGGTGCCAGCACCTCCCCAGACAGGATATGTGGATTGGAACAGGGTGGGTGCACCAAATGTCCATTCAGAGTTGCACGTAGGCAGCTGCAGAGCCCCAATTCTGCATACACCGCCTGGAACCGGTTCAGGGGCATCCTGCCCCTCGCCCAGGCGGGAAACACACAAAGGGGAGTGGGTGTAGCCACCCTTTCCCGCCTCTACTCTGATTGGTATGCTCTATTTGGGACCTTCCCCTAATCTTGGGGATATATGGGAATAACATGGCCCCAGAGCCTCAGATTCGTCCAGAACCTAACAGAACTGACCTTCGATGAGCTGCTGCCCAGCTGACTGAAGAAATCTCCCTTGGGATAAAGGAGTTATCCCCCTGCTTGGCAGGCACCTAAAAGACTGCAAGATACCCGGTTGGAACTTCGCTGCTCTCACGAACTTCGACGCCTTTCATCAACCTTGAGGTGGGTCTCCAGTGCATCCCAGAGTCCTGTGAGCGTGCCCAGCAAGTCTGAGCACCGTGGACCACGTGGGTGCCGAGATCCCTGCATACCCCGAGACCCCGGCCACCTCTTGCATAGCACACGACCCCGACCAGTGGGGAAGTTGTGCTTTGGCCCATTTCTGAGCCAACCTTCAAGCAGCATCCGTGCCAAAGCTCAGCTCCCTAGTCCGCTCCGGTGGCCCGTGGGAGCCCTTTTACGCACTCCATTTTGCTGCCTTCCGCGGTTCCTTGTCTCTCGACTTGTGGGCCCTGACGGAGGACAATCTACCTTTCCAAGAGTTCCCCTGGTTGCTCCAGGCCTGCTCTGCGCTCCCTGCAAAGGAGAGCACCCTCAGACCTCGTGGGTCTGCACCAGCAGCTGCTTTGTCCGTCTTGCGTGGGTTGCGGTTGCCAAGGCTTAGTGGATCCAATCGGGACACTAACACCGCAGCGACCCTCATCCGACATGGGACAGTCGCCCTCCAGAAGCTGGCCTTCCTTGAAGCCTCCCGGAGCCCGTGACTGCAGAGCCCAGCTGCACCTACCTCACCTGAAGCACCCGACATCGACAGGCTCCTTGCTGTGAGCCCCCTGGTCACTGTGCTGTGACCCAGACTCTGTCCCCTCTGCTTTCAGGTTCATCTTTACCTTTTCTACATCTTCAATCCTGACGACTTCAACGACGCTTTCAGCTAGCAGCAGTTTGGACTACTTTTCCATAGAAAATCAGCCCGCGACCCGACACCTGAATCGACCTATGCACCCGGCTTCCCTGGGGCAGGTAACAGTGGTACTTCGGTACTCCCGTGGTGGTGGGCTCTCCAAAGCCTTAAGTCTCAAGCCTTAACTTTGTACTACTGCTAGAAGTGTCTTTAAACTTTAAATATTCAACCGCGACATTCTCCATAGGCTAACATTGCGATCCCGATAGCAGCTCTTTGCACTGCACGCGTCTCCCGTGGGTCCCCTTCCTATTAACTGTGGGTGGATTCTGAAGGGGCAAGCGATCCTGAATGCCCTAGGCATTGCCTGTAGAATTGTCGTGGTTCTTATACCACTATTTTAGTATATGGTTTGGTCCCTCCCTGGGGCCCATTGATTTCTGTGCTATTTATTGTGTTTATAAATGCTTGTTTGAAGTGTAACTTTGCCACTAGCCACATAAAGGGACTGTGGGATTCTGTCTAGAATAAATACATATATTTTATATATATACCTGTGTGGGCTACTCTTTCATTTGGTTATTCAAGAGGTTATGGTAAAACAATAAGCTTAACACTCCTTCAAGACTTAGCCTGAAGGCTGCTCTCCACAGCTACCACTAGGATAGCTTTCTTTAAAGGTTGTCTTAAACCTATCATCAATAAGAGTCGAATTGGACTGGTGCAAGGTGTCCCTATAACTAGGAACAGCATATGCCAGGCCAACTTCTCACAGTACCTACAGGTACCTATGTGATCTTTCAATTGGTAACCAAGAGATTACAATGGTAAAACACAGCAAGCTCAAATCCAACCGCTGCTCACCAATGTGAGAAGTTGGCCTGGTATATGATGTTCACTAGTTAAAGTGACCACCTTGTACCATGCCAAGCAACCCTTATGGTGTGGTTGTAAGTCAACCTTTTCGGACTAGTTGCCCTAGTGGTAGCGTAGGCTAAGAAGTCTTTGAGGCTAAACTCGTTAAAGCGTGTTAAGCAGGCTGTTTTACCAACTGTAACCCCCCTTCATACCAATGAAAGGACACCACACAGATATATATTCAAAATATATATGTATTTATTTCTCAAAGTATCCCCTAGACTCTTTATGAGCACAGGAGCACAAATCGTTAAACAAGCCAACGTTATAATACACAGAAGTTGCACTTTATATGGATGGGCCCTGGTGGCCACTCAACCCATATACTAAAATAGTGGTATAAGTACCACGAACAGGAAAGGGAAAAGGCCTAGGGCCTCTAGAATCGCTGGGCCTACAAGGAGCTAACTTCAGTTAGTGACCAGGAGGTCCACGGGTCGCGTGTGCTGTGAGGAAAGTCACACGCGTGCTCCCATAGGTTTTCAACGGGTGCGTAAAAGTTAAAAAGTTACTGCAGAAAGGGTCTTCTGGATGGACTACGATCTCAAGATTCAAAACACAGACACTAGAGATGTTTCTCTACACTTGGACACCGGAGTGCCAGCTTTACCTCACCCACAGGAAGCGGGTGCATAGGTCTCGAAGTGCGTCGGGTTTCTTCTATCGATTCAATGGAGCCTGATGACAAAGATGCTGCAGGCGGTCGGTCCAGAAGAGCTGCGTTGGATCCAAGGGTGGATCGGAGTTGTAGAAGACCTGATAGCAGAGGGGACAGTGTTCACAGTCACTAGCCAGTGACTGGCGTGGCACCAGGTAGGTACCAGGCGATGTCGGGTGCAGGTGGTTAGGTGTAGCTTGTCTCCGCAGCCACGTGGTCCCTGAAGGTAGACGACATCCAGGAGTCGAGTCACGAGCTGTCCCACGCAGGCTCTAGCTGTTGGCGACTCGAAAGAAGCAAACAAGCCTTGGCAAAGGCAGGAGTCGTGGAAGTTCAAGAAAGCTGATTGTTCTGACCAGCAAGGTCAGAGGGGCTGCTCTTTTGGAGAGCAGCTAGGGCCAGTCTGGAGCAACCAGACCAGCGTCGTGGTTTTCAAAGTTCGTCGCCAAAATGGGCACTAGCCAAAGGGCCAGGGACCGGGCAGGCGCGTCGAGATGCAAAGTGCAGAGGGGCCCCACGCAGATCGTGGAGATGCTGGAGGGCTCATCTTTGGTGCAGATGCTGCTCGATGGTTGGGCTTCTCAGGACCCAAAGCACAACTTGGAGGGAGCCTCTGTCGTCGCGCTTGCAGCTTGTCGTCGGTCTTCCAAGATGGCTGGTTCCACATGTCTCGGTGCCTCCACGGGTTCCTTCTTTGCAGGGACTGTGGATCGGGCGATGAGAGGTCTGGAGGTCCAGGTCTTGTTGGGCTCTGGGCTCGGGCTCCGGCTGGAGGCGGCGGCAAAGCAGACGTTCAATAGCTGTTTGGTGCTTGCGTTAGCAAGATGGTCACTCCCTGACCATAGGGGAGATTTCCTTCAGTCCTCTGTGCAGCAGAGCATCGAAGTTCCCGTCTTCTTCTTGTGGTTAAGTTGATTCCAGGATGTCTGAAGTCTTAGGACACAGCTCCTACCTTACAGCTGATTCTAGGGGCCGGACTACCTGCTAGGTCCCTCCCTAAGGGTGGGACCAGGAAGGGGGGTGGTTACACCCCCAATCCTTTGTCCAGCTCGCCCCAGGTCCGGGGCTGGTGTGCCCCAGGACCGGTTTGAACTGGCATATGCACCGAGGCTCCTTGTGAGCCTCAGGCATGTCTGGTTTCTTTCAAGCCCTACCTGACCAATACACAAAATCCTGTCTGGGGTGGTGCTCGCACCTCCCTTGGCAGGAAACCCTTTGTCCACACCTCCCAAGCTGGAAGGACTCCCAGCAGCAGGAGGGCAGACTTGTGTCTGTGGTGGCAGCATCCATTTTGTGGAGCTGAGGCTATGTCTGATTTTACCCGGGTTTCAGGTACTGTACATGTCGTGTCCCTCTAGAAGGGTGGAATGCTAACCCCGTCGCCAGAATTGGCGAGGGGTTAGTATTCCAATTCGTATGACACCTTACTCGACATGTTTTGATAAAGCCAAACCAAAGATAGCATTTAACCGCGAGGTTCATAATGCCCTTAAGAGTATATGGTATGACGATATCTGGAAACGGTAGAAGGAAGTTGTTCCGACCACTGCAGACAGGCTCAGCTCATGCCAGAGCACCATCCCACATGGAACCAAGCACTCTGCCTTCAGGATTGTAAAGGCCTGCCATAGGAGTGACTTATAGGTTAACATGTGTCCCATTTAAGGTTAGGTATAG
The DNA here is from genome assembly GCF_964204655.1 of Triturus cristatus. Lineage (NCBI taxonomy): Eukaryota > Metazoa > Chordata > Amphibia > Caudata > Salamandridae > Triturus > Triturus cristatus. The sequence continues at coordinate 446,659,525 of NC_140588.1, forward strand.
GTATACTACACCTAAGTAAGAGGTGGTTACACCAACTTACCCCAGCTGATTGATCAGCCAGTTGTGTCAAATTTGTTAGGCCAGGCCAGGGGTGGCACAATACATGCTTCAGCCCCTGGTGGCCTTAGATACACCAATGCCCTGGGTACCTAGTGTACGCTGGTACAGGGGCTCACAGGGTGATCTAGTTCCAATGGGTTATGCACCTAGGGTACATGGAGTCCATTTTAAAGAGAGAGCAGATAGGCTGAGATCCTGAATTGCAGGATCTCAGGCCAACTAAGTCGAAAAACCAGCTAGACACTAGGCAAAAATTTGGGGGTAACCATAGTCAGATATCCACCTTCCTACAGAGAGCAACAACCATAACCTACTTCTGAAATTGGAACGTGCTCAATGGCCCCCTTTGGCCAAGAGGTTCGCAACCTCATGCTGGAGTTATTTGCAGAACCCACCTGTTCTAAGTGATGGTGCGCCAGTGGGGGAGGTGATGGCGAATCCTGCCGCCCACTGGTGAGTGGTGGGCCTTAAACACTGGACTGAAACAGCAGACTAGGAAGGTCTTTAGGGCTGATCTGCCCGCTAGCCCCGGGACCCTGTTCGTGGCTGCGCTGCTATATGCAAATTGCCCTGCCTATGGAGGAGGCGGAGTCAAGACCACAATGGATGGTGAACCTTGCCGCATCATTGCCCTTGGCAATTGCTTGGGAGAGCGCCTTGCAAGCCTCCCCTAGAGACTGAGGCAGCACCTGCGCCACCGTGTTCCACACAGTGTGAATAGAGGTCAAATGGCACTTGGAGAGGCAGAGTGTTGGACTAGCCACTCTGATGTTAGGAGTTGTGTGATGAAACTGGGGTTGCCTTGTATCCACAGGAGCCCCTGTGGTAGGTTTAAGTGCGTTATTGAGGGGTAGTAGCGGCTCCGTGGAGGAGCCCGCTGCTGAAACACTGAAGTCAGGAGAGGTCTGATCAGCACTGTAGGGAATTTGAGGCTAGGAGCCTCCCCTACGCAACACCACAGAATGAACCAACCACCTCCATAGCTACGGAAGAAGGGGACAGTGTATTAGGGTGTGGAGATAACTCTCCTTGTTGCCAATTTAGTACATCCTCCCACCGAGCTGCGAGAAGGTCCTCAGACCCCTCCTAGTACCCCCCTTCGGTCCTTTGCCGTTTGAGAGGTCGTGGGGGCAACGACGGCGTGTCCGGCGCCGGATGCGGCACCGAGGCTGGATGCAACTGAGTTGCCGAGGCCGGAGCCAATGGCTGCGCCGATGCTGGAACCAATCGACGGCATCGAGGCCGGGGCCAAAGGCAGCGCTGAGACCGGAGCCAATGGCGGCAACGAGGCCGGAGCAAACGGCTGCACCGATGCTGGAACCAACAGCGGCGCCGAGGCCGGACCCAACGGCGCATCAGGGCATCTGGCCGGCGTAATCGGGCCCAAAGGCAGCGGCACGGGGCAGAGCCTCCCAAGGGGTCCATGGGGCCCAAAGGCGCGCCGAAGGGGCCCGATAGGGCAAATAAACGGCCCATGGCCGACAGGAAGACCTGTATTTCTTCTGGAGTCGCGTACAGCCCCGGGAAAGGCGGGTAGGCCGCATGCAACAACGGAGGCTCCACCGCGCCGCAGGTGAGTGACCACCCGCCCCCTCCACCATGTACCGCGACCGGTGAGGGGTAGACTAAGAGCGACGTCGCTTCTTCGACTTTTAATGGCACCTTGACTTACCTGTCCCCGATTCCGACGAACGGTGGTGACGGCCTCGCGACCTGTCTCCCGACCTTCCTCAGGAGCGGGATCTCGGGCGTCGTGGAGCCGAATGCTGGGCCTTCAACAACTTTCGAGAATGCTCCCGCAAAACCTTCGATGCTATGGCCCGACAATCAGGGCACGCCTCGGGGTCATGGGCGTCCCCAAGCAGACAAGAGTCACGTTATGTGGGTCCGCCACCGACATGTTCCGACGGCAGTCCCGACAGGACTTAAACCCGGGCATCTCTACTGCACCAGAAGTCGAAGCAAGAGAAACAAGTCTCGGAACAAAGTTAAAATATTAACTAGGAGTACCGCTCTCTCTCAAATCTGCGCTTTCTGGTGGGGAAACATAAAGAACTGACGTCAGCGCGCGTGGGCACGTCTAAGTAGCTCCGACGTCATCTCGGCGACTACGCCAGCGACGTACGCGGAGCTGCACGACGACACCTACCGACGCGCAGGGGTACTGCTGATGAAAACGTTCCGGATCCAGTCTGATGCCTGGGGATATTCTAAGGTAAGGAATCTATCACTAATGTGTCTCTTTCAGATCCATGCTTACCAAAGCGTCTTATCAAGAAACATTGTGCATGGGCTGAGCAGGCTGTCCATAGGAACTTACTGGCAAATGTACACGTGAAACAGATGGCATGAAGGAGGGAAGAGGAGTGAGTGGGACGACACATGACAGGAAGTTTGCAACAGCTATGAGCTGTGGAGTTTACAACTGCAAGGGGCAGTGCATGCTTCTGTGGGGACGGCATTGCGTGTGTTTGCGTGGAATGAGGGGCCCTGCACGCGCACTTGTGTGGGAAACACGAGCTTCTGTTTGTGAAGCAGGGTGCATTTGTCTGGGTGTGGAAGCAGGGCACGTGGTTATATGTTCGGAAGAAGAGTGGGCTTGTATTTTAGAAGAGTGCACACTTTCACCCAGGGGACAGACTGTGTGCTCTTGTGTTAAGAGAGGGAATGTATACGCCTAGTTTGTGACACTTGTTTTGTGCCAAATGACGCTGTAGAGTTTACTTGGCTAACAGTTGCATGGATTGGCTGGGGGGAATTTGTGTCCTATCTAGAAGTTGTGAGTGAGGGCTACATATGGGTGTGTGTACACAGGGGTTGCATGTTTGTGGGAAGTTGGACAATGCTTGTGTAGGTTTATTCTGACTGCATCCATTAGTGTGAGTGAGAAGAGTGAATTTGTGTGCATATGATGGGATGGGCAATTTTAGGTCTATGTCGAAGAGTATTCACTTGTGCATCTCGAAGGAGAGTGCAGGCGCGCGCATGTTGGTGAGAGGCTGTACGACTGTGTGCTTAGGAGGACAGTGCATGCTTTATATTCGCAAGGATGTTGTGGGTTTGAAACGAGTGCATAATTGTGTCATTGTTATAGTGTCTAGTGGTGCTATTGTATTGTGTGCTGGATTATGCTCTGAAGTGTGCATAGGTGGTGGGTGTCTTATACAGGGCCACTTGAATTATGCAAATATGCAGACGCAGTGTTTTTCGCATAATTATGGATTTGTTGTGTTTGCCACATAATCCATCTGCTGCATAATCTGCAAATCTCAACAAAAATGTTCCAGCTCAAAGGGATCAAAAGTTATAAAAAGCGTGGCACCACGTCTCTGCGTAGTGTAATCTTTCAACTGCTTTTTGCTGTATTTAGGTCTTAAACTGGTACTAATAAAGTGAAATACTTGTCCAGAAAAATGTACCGCATTACAACGCATAATTTCCCTTTACTTGCGGCATAATTTAGTCAGTCACATAATTTGGTTCTCCCCCGTCGCATAATTGCAGTGGCCCTGGACTTATATATGTGCTGCGTTTTAAGGCAACATATGTGTGTGTGTGTGTATATGCACTTGTGTACAAGGAGTGCATGCTTGTGTGCACGGAAGAAGAGTGTATGCTTTGTAATTGTAGGGGATGTGCTTGTGGGGAAAAGAAAAGTGCAAGCCTATGTGTTGGAAAGTGTTGTAGTGTATGTTTGGAAGGAGACTTCATACTGTGTTCATGGACGGAATGCGCATGCTTTTGTATGTGAAAGAAGAATGCAATTTTATGTATTGGGAAGGAGAGTGCATATTGTGTGATGAAAGTAGGGTACATAATGTGTGATCAGAAGTAGAGTTCATGCTTATGTTTGTAACATGAGAATACAATCATGTGGGTGGGCAATGAGAGTGCATATTGTGTGATGAAAGTAGTTATATATTGTGTGATCAGAAGTAGAGAGCACGCTTAGGTGTGTAAAATGAGAATATAATCTTGTGTGGGGAAGCAGAGTGCTTGCTTGTGTGTGTGAAGGGAGAATTACGTTTTGTGTGTGGGGAAGGAGAGTGCATATTGTGTGATTCCAAGTAGGGTACATATTGTGTGATCAGAAGCAGACTGCATGCTTGCGTGTTACAGAGAGGTCCAGATATGTATGTTGTGAAGGAGAGTACACACTTGCGCATGTGGCTGTTGTGCAGCAGTCCACATTTGTAGACGAATATTCAATGCTTCTATTCTTGAGGTGCGAGTGAATAGTTGTCCGCAAAGTTGTAGTTTGAGGGAAATGAGGATTATTGCTCGCTTGTACGAAGGAGGAAGGAAGAGGGTTTATGTGAAAGGGGTTAAGTGCCGGACTGTAGTTGTTAAAGGAGGAAGGTGCATACTTCCTTGTTTGTGATGGAGGACCAGGCGAGCATCCTTGTTGGCGTGGAGGGTGTTTTGTTTATTTCACAATATTGCAGCAAATGGTGCTCTTTGGCTGCTTCTAAGCGTTTACACGTTTGGATGGACATACCTTTTGGACTGGTATTGTGGTTGTGGGCCTTGAGCAATTAATTGTCATGCGTATTGAAGTCTAGAGCGAGACACTCAAAACAAGCGCAGCCCCAAAAGCAGCTGCAGCGTCCCCCGAGTGGTGCGAGTGCGCGAACCGCTGCTCGTAACCACAAGGTGGGTGCTACCACAAGCACGCGTGTGCTTGAAAAGGAGATGACCAATTTCTAAAGGTCATCTCCTAGAGCAGCACATGCGTGCTGCCTAGACAAGACCTAAAAATTACTGGGGGTACCGCTCTCTCCGGATCTGCACTTGCAGGTGCGGAAAAAGAAAGAGCTGACATCAGCGCGGGTTGGCGCGTCTAAGTAGCTCCAGCGACGTCATCTCAGTGACTACGACGCCAGCGCCGTACGTGGAGCCGTACGACGACGCCTACCAATGCGCAGGGGTACTGCTGATGAAAATCTTTACGGATCCAGTCTGATGCCTGGGTATATTCTAAGGTAAGGAATCTATCACTAACGTGTCTCTTTCAGATTAGTATGTTTAGCTTTAGCGTAACATAATATTATAGAATTCACTATCCACCTTTCGAGCCCTAACTAGGAAGGAATATGCTACTTACCAGTATGCATCTGTTCTTGGCATGTAGAGCTGCAGATCTACACACTTGTGCATAGATCGCCATCTGGTGTTGGGCCCGGATGTTTGCAGTTGTTTTTCCTCTTGGAAAGTCTTTGGAAGTCACGAGGTCGGTGACTCCTCCTTTGGATCGTATTGCGCATGGGCTTCGGCTCCATCCTCAGATTGTTTTTCGCCAGCAGGGAAAGATGGAGCGTAGTAATAACAGTGAAGAGGCCCATGTGTGTAGTATCTAAATAAGATAAACTGGAACAGATAAAGGTAGCCTGGGAGGCGGGTGGGCGTGTGTAGATCTGCAGCTCTACATGCCAAGAACAGATGCATACTGGTAAGTAGCATATTCCATTCGAGGCTTATGAGCTACAGATTACACACTTGTGCATAGATCATATAGCAGTACCCATCCTTAGCGGCGGCCACCCGTATCTGTTGCAGTGGTTTGAAATAATGTTTTGAGTACAGCCTGTTGCTTAGTTTGCACATCTACACAATAGTGTTTAGTGAAAGTGTGCGGTGTTGACCATGTAGCTGCTTTGCAGATATCATCTAATGGGATGTTTCCTAGAAAAGCCATTGAAGCCCCTATTTTACGTGTAGAATGGGCTTTAGGGGGAACGGATAACGTTCGATTTGCTTTGTGGTAGCAAATCTGAATGCATTTGACAATCCACCTAGCTATCCCCGACTTGGAGATGGGGTTGCCCTTGTGTGGTGGAGAGAAAGAGACAAACAGTTGTTTGGTCTTATGGAAAGGTTGTGTTCTCTTGATGTAGTAGAGTAAGGCTCGTTTGACATCTAGTGTGTGGAGAGCTCTTTCTGCAACGGTCTGTGGTTGCGAGAAGAATACTGGTAGTTCTACAGATTGGTTTAGGTGAAAGGGAGAAATGGCTTTAGGGAGGAATTTTGGGTTGGTACGGAGAACAACTTTGTTATGGTGCATTTGTAGAAAAGGTTCTTGAATGGTAAATGCTTGTATCTCATTGACCCTTCTGAGGGAAGTGATGGCTACGAGAAAAGCGGTTTTCCACATTAAGTTGTTCGAAGTGGTTCGAAGGGAGGCCCCATTAGTCTGGTGAGAACGATATTTAGGTTCCACACAGGTGAGGGTGGCACTCTGGGGGAAATTATTCTTTTAAGGCCTACCATGAAGGCTTTAATGGCAAGTACTCTAAAGAGTGATAGATGTTGCCTGTTTTGTAGGTAAGCTGCTATGGCTGCGAGGTGCAGGCAAATGGACGTATAGGCTAGATTGCACCTTTGTAGGTGGAGTAAGTAGCCTATGATGTGTTGAATGGAGACGTCTAGGGGATTGATGGTGTTGTTGTGACAATAGACAACAAAACGTTTCCACTTGGCGGCGTAGCACGCCCTAGTGGTGGGTCGCCTAGCTTCTTTGATGATGTTCATACAGTCAGGGGGAAGATTTAGATTACCGAATTCTAGGATTTCAGGAGCCAGATCGCAAGATTGAGCTGAGCTGGGTCCGGGTGTCTGATCTCTCCATGGTTCTGGGTTAAGAGGTGTGGAGAGAGGCGTAATTTTTGGTGCGGTACTACAGATAGTTCCCAGCAGTGTGGTGTACCACGGTTGTCTGGCCCAAGTTGGAGCTACTAGGATTAGTGTGAGGGAGTGCTGTAGTTTGCGCACCACTAGTGGAATGAGTGGGAGAGGCAGAAAAGCGTACGCAAATCTGCCTGACCAGTTCATCCATATCGCATTTCCTTTGGACAATGGGTGTGGATATCTGGCAGCGAAGCTTGGGCATTTGGTGTATTCGTGGGTGGCGAAGGTCTATCTGTGGATGCCCCCACATTTGAAAGTACTGGTGTAGAACTTGTGGGTGAAGTTCCCACTCGTGAATTTGTTGTGTTTGTCTGCTGAGCAGATCTGCCATAGTGTTTTGGACTCCTGGGACATGTTGAGCTAGGAGAAAGATTTCCTGGGGTATGGCCCAGCTCCATATGCTCTGTGGTAGCTGAGAGAGCTGTGGAGAGTGTGTGCCGCCTTGTTTTTGAATATAGTACATGGCTGTCATGTTGTCTGTGCGGATTAGGACTGCTTTGCCTGAAATCTGTGTTTGAAAAGATTTTAGGGCTAAGAAGATTGCTAGTAACTCCAGATGGTTGGTATGGAGTAACTTCTGTTGCGGTGTCCATGTGCCCTGCACGGTGAGATGTAATAGATGAGCTCCCCAGCCGGAGAGCGATGCGTCTGTTGTTAGTACTATCTGGGGAACCGGGTCCAGGAACGGTCGACCTTTGGAAAGGTTTGTGGTGGTCCACCACTGCAGAGAGCGATGGGTACGACCGTCTACCAACACCAGATCTGTTAATTGACCTTGGGCCTGGTTCCATTGGCGCGCTAAACACTCTTGGAGAGGACGCATCTGGAGTCTAGCGTGAGGTACTATGATGATGCAAGAGGCCATCATCCCTATTTGTTGCATAAACACTCGAGCTGGAAGGGAGTGTTGTGCCATGAATTTTGCGTGTAGAGCCTGAATGCTTGTAATCCTAGCGCTTTTGAGGTGTCTATGGTGGCACCGAGGTATTGTTTTATGTGGGATGGTTGTAGATGGGACTTTGCGTGGTTTACTGTGAAGCCCAGTTGGTGAAGTAGCTGGATAGTGGCATGCATGTGTTGTACACACTGGCTGTATGAACTGGCTTTTATTAGCCAGTCGTCTAGATATGGGAAGACATGGATGTGTTGTCTCCTGAGGTGTGCTGCTACTACTGCTAGGCACTTGGTGAATACTCGTGGTGCTGTTGTGACTCCGAATGGGAGTACTTTGAATTGGTAGTGTTGGCCTTCCACTACAAATCTGAGGAACTTCCTGTGAGCGGTGTGCACTGGAATGTGGAAATAAGCGTCTTTTAGGTCTAAAGTGGTCAGGAAGTCGTTTTGGGAAAGCAGTGGAAGTACCTGCTGAAGCGTTACCATGTGAAAATGGTCTGAGTGTATGTATCTGTTCAGGGGCCGGAGATCTAGGATGGGCCGCAGAGTTTCGTTCCTTTTTGGTATGAGAAAGTATAGGGAAGAGACCCCCATATTTCTTTGGTTGGTAGGAACGTGTTCTATCGCCCTTTTCTGTAGGAGGGAGATTACCTCCTGCTTTAGTAGTGTTAGATGTTCTTGTGACATTGGGCGTTGTCTGGGTGGAATGTTTGGGGGGTAGATATTAGTTCTAGGCAGTAGCCTGACCGAATTATTTGTGTTACCTATTTGTCTGAGGTGATGGTAGCCCAGACAGGGAGGAAATTTTGGAGTGTGCCCCCGACCGGAGTGGGATGGTCTGGGGGGAGTGGAGGGAAGTTATTGGGTAGGATGCAGTGGCAGAGCGGGCGGTGTTTGTCTTGCCTCTGCCGTTGTTATTGTTGCCCCTGTAGCCGCCTCTTTGGTAGACCCTTGTAAAGGTGGACTGGGTAGGGGCCTTATATGGGGTGGAAGCAGTGTCGGAGGAGTAGCCTCTGGATGTGCTCCGAAAGGAAGAACGGCGAAAAGAGCGCCTGGGAGGGTGTGATTGTAAGGCTCCCATGGATTTTGCCGTGTCTGTGTCCTTTTTCATCTTTACTAGGGCTTCATCCACTTTTGGGCCAAAGAGATGTTCCTGGTCAAAGGGATTGTTGAGGATGGAGGCTTGTACCTCCGGTTTAAAACCTGAGATCCTTAGCCAGGCATGGCGACGGAGGAGGACACTAGTATTAATGGCCCTGGAGGCTGTGTCTGCTGCATCTAGGGCACAACGTATGGAGATATTAGTAATGGTTTTGCCCTCCTGAATTAGCTCGTTGGCCCTAGGTTTGTAATTATCAGGGAGATGTTGCATTATGGCTTCTAATTCGTCATAATGGGCCCTGTCATACCTGGCTAGTAGCGCTTGTGTATTAGCGATACGCCATATGTTGGCAGCTTGGGATGCAGTACGCTTGCCTGATGCGTCCAAGAGTTTAGACTCTTTGTCAGGTGGTGGTGCTTCGCCTGACGCTTGGGAGTTGGACCTTTTACGTGCTGTGGACACTACCAGAGAATCTTAGTGGTGCTGGCCCTCTGATGTAGGAGGGATCTGTAGGGGCGGATGTTTTTCTTTTCAATGTGCGGGTTAATGACCCTGGCTCGGACTGGGTCTTTAAAGACCTCTGGCGCATGTTTTAGAACTCCCTTGAGCATAGGCAATATGGAGGTAGTCCTATGTGTGGTGTCAAAAGTATCGAGGAGGAAATCCTCCTCCACGGGGTTGGTATGGAGATCTACCCCGTGATAGTGTGCTGCCCTTTGTAGTAGATGGTTGAACCCCAGCGAGTCTTCTGGTGGGGAAGGTCTGGAAGGGTAGAGATCATCCTGTGGGACGTTAGGGATGTCAGGGATACTATAATCGTCCCATGGGTCTGGGGAGCCTGTGGGAGTGGGGTCCCCTGTAGGTAAATCTTGGGGCACGTCTCCTATGTCATCATATGGGTCCCCCTGATCATCATCATCCGGAGAGGGTGCTGGGGAATGATGAGGTGGGGGCGGAGACGGTGGAGGAGGGGAAGGTGGAGGGGGCGGTGGAGGTGGGGAAGGTATTCTGAAAGGAGGGGCAGCAGAGTCCTTCCTCTTTGGAGGTGGAGGCGGAGCAGGTTTTTCCAGCTGTCTCTTTTTGATGGAGAGCATCAAATGTCCGGTTTTAGGATCCTTGGTTAGTGTTTTTTGTAATGGATCCGGTGTAAAGAGTTCTGGTGAGGTTGGTTGGTCCGTCGGCGCCGAAGGCGTCCGGCCGTTGGTTTTTTGGCTTTATCCACGCTGGTTCGTTGTTTGGAACTATGCTTGGAAAAGTCTGATTGTTTGGTCGGCGCCAAGATGGATTTCGGCTTCGAAGTGTCGGTGGCCTTGTGTGGTTTTGTCTGTGCCAAAGATGGTGTCGGCACCGAGGAGCTGGAGCCGAGTGTTTCGGTGCAGGGCTCGGTGTCGAGGCGGAGGCCATTTTCTTTTTTGGTGCAGATGGTGGGCTGGCTCGAGCCCGAGCCGCCGGAAGGCTTAATCGGTTCTTTACCGGTCCCAAAGGTGCGGTGTGGGAAGCAGTGTCTTTGGTCTTGCTTAGGCCCGGAGGCGAAGGCCCCCGAAGCCTTTTTCGGTGCCGGTGAGGGTGTGGGGGGGGTAGATTAGTACTCACGACCCTCTGTGCCTGAGTGATGTCCTCCACATCTGAATCGTCGGCTTTGGAGGTGCTGACGAGTCCCTCGTCGGTGTGGTGTTTTTCTGGAGCGTCGACGCCTTCCCCGAAGATGTCGTCCGGAATCGCCGTCGACGAGTGTGCCATGGTTCTTCTGGCCCTTCGGTCTCGAATGGTTTTCTTGGACCGGAAGGACTTACATGCCGGACAATCTCGAGCCTCATGTTCAGGGGAGAGGCAGAGATTACATACTTCGTGGAGATCGGTGTGGGGGAATTTGGACCCACATCGAGGGCACTTCTTGAAGGGAGTCCTTTCCATTAGCCAGGACCGGAGCTTGGATAGGCCCGAAGGCCGTCGTTGACGACCGGAATCGAAAGTTCTTGCCGATGAGAGCCGCGTCGAGTGGGGAGATTGCGATCGAAAACAATACCGTGAATTGGGGTGAAGATTGCGCGTCGATCGTCGAACTGGAAGCTGTTCGGAACTGGAGCGCGAAGATCACATCTGAGCCCGATGGCGGAAAAAAACAATCTGAGGATGGAGCCGAAGTCCATGCGCAATACGATCCAAAGGAGGAGTCACCGACCTCGTGACTTCCAAAGACTTTCCAAGAGGAAAAACAACTGCAAACATCCGGGCCCAACACCAGATGGCGATCTATGCACAAGTGTGTAATCTGCAGCTCATATGCCTCGAACATAGGGTTTTGAAAAAGCCACTAACAGTTAGTTTATTTTGTGAATGTATTTGGTATGGTCAGCATATGCCCTCTTTACATATGTGTAATGTTCTTTCTGCAGTTGATGAGAATCTGCAAAGAAAACCACCAAGTCAGTGGTCTGATTCACATGGAATGGGGAGATGGCCCATTAAGGAAAATTGAGGTTTGTCCTCACGAAGACGTGATTAGTATGAACTTGAATGGAAGTCTCCTCTACTAGTAAGGCTTACAATTTTGCCAACTCTATGTAGGAAGTACTTGTCACTAGAAAGACTAGGTATCTGGCAAGAATGTAAACGCTAAAAGGATGTCCTATGAGTTGTGTAAGGACTACATTGAGGTCTCATGACGGGACTGTTGGTGTCCTAGAACTAATAAGTTATTTAAGACCCTCCCATAGATGCTTTAACAATTGAGGGACTTTTGTTGTTTATTCTGCATATAAGCAACCATGTAGTCTAGTAGATGAGCATGCTGTTTCCTAATGTTGCAGCAAGACTTTAATTCTATTGTTTTTTTGCTGAGCGACATAATTTTGGAGTCATTGGAAGAGGAAGAAAGTTGGGATTTGGGTGTGGAGCTCCAGATCAGTGTCTAAGAGCGTGAAAAAAAAGAAACAGACATGAAGGAACAAAGTTCCTACATATATCTGTCACTTCCACAGTGTATACCGACTCTTAGGGTATCACTGCTGAAAAAGAATCTCAAGATCCAGTCTAGCACCAGGAAATATTTAAAACATTAGAAATTTGCAGTTAAAAGTATCCAGTATAACTTGTTTTCACAACAGAAATACAACTTTGCTTTGAAGATGAGTATTGTACTTGTCTTTGCCTAAAAGGGCACATGTGTACTTGTGCATATTTCTTTAAGAACATCAATTGGTTCTAGTTATTGATTAGCTAATACACCTGTGGAGTAACTGTGTCTTTGTTTTCATGTTTCTATCTTAATGATATGATAACCATTTGTAGAGCACAGCAAAGGTGTATCTCAGTGCTAACCTCTTCAGGAACTATTGTATTAGATCTAAAATAGCCAGGTTTTCAACTGCGTCTTAAATTGGCGAAGTCTGCACAGCCGCGCAGATGGACAGGAAGTTGGTTTCATGCACTTGGAGACATATAAGAGAATGTTCTACCTCCATATCTGGAGAGCCGAATTCGAGAGATAGAGAGAAACGCTTTGTCAGTGGAACTCAATGTGCATGTTGGGCAGTAATGAAGCAGTTTATCTTTCTACTATGAAAGCGATTTTCTTAAAAGGGTATTTGGGGGCAAGACAGCAAGTCTTAAAAAAGATGCCTTTTCTAACCCCCAACCAGTGCAAGGATCTTAAAATAGGGGCCGAAGGAGAACCTGCTGGTAGGTTACAGATCAGACGGGCAGCTGTATTTCGTATGATTTGAAGTTTTATCAGAAAAGTATTATTGACTGCCATCAACAGGGCATTCACATATTCCAGGCGACTGATAACCAGCACCCGGATCAGTGTTTTCCTTGCCAAGGTAATGCCACTAACGCAGGTCCTTTCCTAAGACACTGAAGGTGCCTAAAGAAAGAGTAGAAGCAGTGATAACAGTTTTTGACTAGAAGCAATAGAATCAAAAAAGGTTCCAAAACAGGGTAAAATTTCAGAGGAAGCACCAAACCCCAAAGCAAGATCGGGCAGTCCAGCAAACTGAATAATGGCAGTGGATACTCGAGGGCTTCCTGAAAATAAATGAACTAGCATCTGAATACCTAGATATGATTGGGTCCAAAATAACATGGCTGGAGACCACGTTAATTCAAAAGAGCATGCCATTAATAGTGATTTCAGTAAACTGGACAGGTTGTTTCATAACCTGGTGGAGTGACTCAACATAGCTGCGTAGGCAGAACAAGCTGACAAAAACGGAGTCTGAGTTTTGACATACTCATGATATGCTTGGACTGATCCATGTATCCTGAAACTATTCCTTTGCACTGCTATGTTTCATTACCATTACTTCGCATAGGGTTCTCAAGATCAAGATTTAGGAATTTGTGGTTTAACTTCCAAATACTAATTTCAATTAGGACAATGAATTTCTGTGCAACTATCCTTCTGACCCTTCCCCCTCTCATGCTTCACTCCTGTGCATTTGTTTTCCACTTTAATTCTTTGTGAGAAAATATCACAAAGGATAGACTTTAGAAGAGAGGTTCTCTGCCATACATCAGTATTTCTAAAGAAATACTGTTTCAAATTATTTCAATAAAGGGTTGGTAATGCACTACATTCTTTTTGGTATGACAAAGCTATGAAGCTTAGGGACTGGGGAATAATAGCACATCAAACCTATTGTACTGTATGCATTTAATGTTATACTTTAAGAGATTAGTAAAGCTATCTCTGGAGATTCTATTTGTATCAAATTAATTTGAAAACTCACCTTCCTTTAGTGGCACTGGTTGAGAAAGATTTGTTAGATTTACTTTTAATGATCGATTTTTAATTTCAGCTGTCTACAAGGTGCATCACCGTACCCATAATCACTTCGGTTATTTGTTTTGGGTAAAATTCTGTGTTGATGACCAAGCAATAAAATAGTTTTTAGTTATTAATGGGACAGTTACAATGCAATAGCATAAGATGGAAGTATGATTGGAAGATCATAGTCCTACATTCTAATTCAAAAGTTCCATCCTCAATCTGAGAGTTAGTTGAGATGGTGCTACCTTGGAAAGACAAGAGAATTAGACGCTTCAGGTGTATTATTGCAAGCTAAGAATAACTTCCTTCGAACAGTCTCATCATAAAAGATGAAAAGTCGCATTTTCCTTTTTCAAGAATTAGATTTCCCTATTTTGCTGGCACTGGATACTAAAAGGGTGTTTTCTTTGTCAAGAGTTGCTCCATTGCTCAGATCTTTGGACTACTATCTGAGGCAAGCACATTTTGTATATTTCTTTTACGCAAATGTGACTATATGTGATGTTGAAGAGCTTCCTATAATGCAGTACTAAGAATTACAATGATTTGCTCTCTTTGCAAAGTGCATAGCAAAGAAGCTACAAAATGAGTCTGCTAGCTAACTGAAAATGCAGGAGACTTATCAAATTTATAATTTTATTATAATTTGGATCAAGGTGACATTTGAAGAGCAAAGAAAATGACTATACAAGAAACTTATAGAACATTCATTTACATAATGGATACATTTTTACAGGTTAAAGAAAAAAGCTTAAAGCACATTATTAGAATGATACATTTGATAATGGCAGATACACTGGCACCATTTCAATAAAAGACGGTGTCTAACATGATTTAATAACTATTAACACTGTACGATATAGAAGTACATTTAAAAAGTAGGCTTATATTTGTCTTGCTAAGTAGTAGTAGCAAACTGATGTCCTGCAAGAGTTTATTGAAATAGTTGTGGGGCACATTTGCACAGTGTCTATAAAAACAATGGGGGAAAAAAAAGAAAGTGCTGGAATACATCAAGTGTTGGTCATTGACGGAGAGGGTAAAAGCTAATGTTGTGTGCTTAGTGGACTTGTACCAACTATTTCTAATTAAAATCAAGCACAAGATATTACACCATTAAAAAGGTATACTCGGTGGAAGAAGTATTCTTTAAAAAAATACTGATACACTGCTCCACGGTAATCTGGATTCAAGAATCATCAATAATTTTGTAAGGGCACAACTTGCACAAACAAAAATACTAATTTTTAATACTTGCTTGTGTGACCAACCCAGGAACTGTGACCAACCATTTCAAATATGTTTTCTTAACAGCAGTAAATGCAATCTGCTGTCCCTCTTGAAGAACAAAGAAGTCATAGTCAGAGTGTGATTAAACAAATAGTACGAAATTAGACAAAATTGTCACACTGAGACATGCTGTTTATATTTTGATGTTAAGGTGTATAAACCTTACAAAAGAAATAATAAATTAGAATTTGTCATGTTTCACAAAAATGTGAGGCACTTAATGCGATTGCTTCAATAAGAGTTTGTTTGGCAATGGTGTGGATGTCATCCATACACTGCTGGCCGCTCAAATAAGCCAAATCTAAAAAATTTAAATTCTCTGTATTCTGACATTTTCCACATACTCATAAGTTATAAAATAAACACGGGTCTCTGTGAACATAGAATGGTGTGTTCGAAAAAACAGAGAAGTTGTAATTCGGAACATTCTGGCTTTGGTATTTTAGTAGCAGTGTTTAGTTTAGAGCATTAAATGGAACCAACTATGTTCTCAAAAGAATGCCTGCAACAGTGCGCACACAGAAAATATAAAAGTATTCAAATGAAATTGGTGATTGCCAGATTTATGTTTGTGTCTATTCTTACACAACCTGATGCACTTTGCAGATACCAAAATAATCTCCAATTCAAAAGCCCAGATGCTCCAGGAGGGGGCATTAGAAATGCTATGTTGTTTTACACCTGTATACCATCCGTGTGCACACATTGTTACGCATTCTACCATTACGTGAGTTTATAATCACTATAACGAAGGTCTAAGGAAGACCAAATCCTGTTTAAATGGTTTTCATTGGTGTTTATGCAATGCTTGTGCCAGAAGAGTTCACACACTTACCCGAGGTTTCCCCCATTCTCAGTTGTGGTCCCTGAAAATCCAGACGTAACAATGAGGAGGAAAAGCAACATAGGGCAACTGATACATTCAGTAGAAATTAAAGAACCAGAGGCTTATCTTGGATGGTAAAATGGCTTCACTCAAGTGGACATCTTGATCACTCAGAACAACCCAGCACTATTTTATGGTAGACAACAAATGTAGCTTTTACTCTTATGTACGGACGTTTGGACTGACTGTCCCGTAAAGGCATGATATTTGGTGTATGCTTTTTGCTGGCAAACATTATGGTGCTGGCATTTTTCAATTGAAAAAAGCCTAATCACAAGATGTTAGAAATTGGTTGGGTTCCCCCAAAATTTTTTTTTTACTTTGCTGAAAATGCAATGCAAAACTGGAAAATTTACATCAACCATAAAAAGCTATCGAGATATATTAACACAATGTTTAAGTGAGTGATTCAAATGAATGGGAAATATACTTTTATATTTTCTTTTGACAATACAACAAAAATTACACAAATTAATACAAAAATATAAAGAGGCAACTGTTAAACCCCACCAGCTGTAAGTAAAATATAAAAGGCACAAACATGGTCTTCTTTTTAGGGGACACTTTTAAACTGTCATGGTTTAAGGTGAGAATAGAACATATGGCACAAGTGATTACCTCGTCTATACAATACATAGCCTGGTATTGGGAGGAACACAAATTATTTGATTTAATATACATTTCCACTCACTTTACTTCCTTAAAATTGAGCTTCTCTAAAATCAGAAATCCCCAGATACACATTATTCCTTCTCTTTTCACAATGCACTTTACCTTTTTTCATCTTTTAGCAGCCTTAGCCGCACACTACAAGTTCCACCAGACATAAATCCAACAGCCAATATCACAAAGTTCATAGATAAGCTCAGCTAACCATGTTTCAAAGGAAGAGAGATCTCATCAGATGTTCATGCTAAAAAGATATTCTGCACAGTGCTTTATCGTGTTACCAATATGGAAATAAAGGCAGGCATACAACACACCACATGAGACAACTGCAGTCAATACAAGCTCTTTTTGGAATTACACTACTATGCCATAGAAAAAATATTGAAGGATTTGGCCAGAATATCATTGGCTGTCTGTGGCACAGTCCACAGGACTCACAAAATACAAAATCTCACCCATAGCAGTGGTGGAACATGGTCAGCGTATGCTTGTCCAGATTAAAATTCTCTCTTCACATTTCTTCAGTAGAATCAACTTGCACATACCTTCATTATCTTACATACTGAATCTTGCTAAGAAGCTCCAATAGATTTGCTTTCACAAGAATGATAAAAGTGAGAGGAAAAGCAGAAAAATCAAAATAAATTAAATTGTGACCTCAAAAACATCCAATGTGGTGATATCAGTTTGTGGCGGATTGGTGCAACCATGCAGTCCCTGAAGCATAGCCTTCACTCTTTGACAATCATCCTTGTTACATTCTTAAGGTAACCCTTTAAAGGACAAGGTGCCTACTGCCATAAGGTAGGCTTAACAGTTGAAAGTGTAGACATGATGTGACTCATTTAATTATAAGAATACCAATGTTTGGTCCACTTCTGCGCATTTTGTCTTCTTTTTGCTGTCTTCATACTATATGCAAAATGGCACTACAGCTCAAAAAGAACCAATCAGCTTGGGGATTACACTCAATTGAACTCGCTGTGGTGTAATTCAATCCGGTCTTTGCCTCATCCTTTTTCTGTTCCTCTGTCACCCAAAACGTCCTGCAATATCAGGACAAGTCATTTGGAAAAAGTATATAAAGTTCATATGGCCTTGGATTTAGTTTCCCTTTCCACACTCTTTTTCTTTTACTTTATACATCATAGAAAAATGCCATCTTGAGACCAGTGGTCAAGTGTCTGACACACCGCGCTCCAGGTGAGAAAGGCAATGAAGTGCTCGTTATGGAGTCTGCACATGTAATGTGGGGCAACTTCAGTTTTTCTTCTGAGAACCGATCATGACCTTTGATACAAAGTTCACAATGGCGCTGGCAGGTTGCTCTGGATCATGTTCTGCAAAAAGGTGGCATATGTTGTCGTTGGCACTCCCTTGCTTCCTCGCAACAAAGCCAAACACTCTACATAAGAAAATAAAGAAATATTAATTATCAGATTACGGCAAGCTTCAATATGACTAAGGTAAGACACGTACTCCTAAAACTTCCTGACTGATGCTCAATTAAGACTGTCAGTAAAGAGGAAGTCTTTTACATGATATGGATAAATGTCTCAATCACCCCCTTCCAAACAACCTTCACTGAACTCCTTAAAAAAACCAAAAGTTGGAGAGATACTGTGTTGTAGACTCTATTATGCTCTCCTATGGCTGTCATCTTGAGGGATGTAAAAGGACATTTGTGGCATCTCTCCGCCCCTACACCCACAAGACAGAAATGTAAGGATAACGCATATCATCTTGTTCACTACTGACCAATCCCCTGCCTTAATTGCATTCTCTGAAATATGAGAGGGTAGACTGTCACACTGAAAATTGCTCTTAAGGCTCTACAGCACCTCTTATGAGCAGCAGATGCTTTAGGTGGAAATGATTGCAGGTAAAGTAGCATGAATTCTACTGACTTAAAGGCAAATAATCAGCTCTCCCAGACCAAAGAAATTAGAAGATAGGTCACTGGACATCGTATGGATAGATGATGACAGATATTTTAAGTTGAATATAGCTCTTCTTACATTTTTACGCTAGTTCAGCTATTCTATTTCCTTTACAAGAGGGAAAAACTAGGTCCAACACATACACACAATTATAACGGGACACTTTGGAGCTACTTACTTTGCTGACAGTCCGTCTTTTGTCCATCTGATATAACAGGAAAAAAACAAAGAGAATAGAAAAAGACAGAAGAAGTTAGGTGTGTCACTTCTAAATTTGCATTTCAAAATAAACGTACATTTTATCTGCAAATTGAGGATAGTGATGGCTAAGTTCACTCCACCAGTTAAGCAACAGTTGCGAAATCTTATCCTCAACAGAATCCAATTGTGGTGAAGACTAAAAGGTTTCACAAGGTAGTTAAATCAGTATTACTTTTAAGTATGTACAAATGAAATTGGTAGCATACCAAAAAAGCTGCTTTAGACTGTCTGATAGAGATGGAAGAGAATAATATACCTGTGGAACAACTGCAGCATAGTAAAATGACTTTTCATTGTTAGCGTATGGCCAATTCATGATAAAATTCAAAAATAATGTGCAGTTTCTTTATTGGTGCTCATTTTGGGGTAAAGCAATGCTTTAAAGAGATGTTCATGAATTGGTATGAGAGATAACCTTTGGACTCAAGTAAGAAGTCTTTCTAAAAAGTGACAATTAGAACCGACGTTGGAAAATAAAAGACAGCACCAGAAGGTTTCAAACCTTGCATTGGTGCACATCTCAACTTTTTGCAATTCACTAAATGTTCCCACGTTACGACAGGAATCCTACGACAGTTGTAGGTTTCCTGGCACACTCAAGGGATATTCTAATGAATACTACCTTCTTATGCAAAAAAAAAATCAGAAGAGAAAATCAACAGCACCCGCGCAATGCAGTTGCTAACCTTTCTATTTTAATTTTCTACATTAGGAAAAAAATATCATTGTAGGAAAAACCCTTCCTTCCCTTCCCCCTTGTACAGTGAAAAGGGATTCAACAATTCCCTTAACAGTACATTTTCGATCCCTATCAGGGTGGAAAGAGGTTGTAAAGTTTGTGAATACCTAATCACGCACACGTTTGTTGGTGTTCACAAACTCAAAACCATTTACAACTTGTCACACTCACTAATGGTTGTAGGTTTAGTCAGAAAAATCTTAGTGTGGGTAAATTCACTAGCAAGTGCAAATTTAACATCAGATTTAGAGAAATGATTTTGCACACGTAAAAATAACTTTCCAGGGTTACATCACACTACACATAATTAGCCGAGCAAACGGGGCCTTTTGTCTTTTGTAAAAAACTAAATCATTGAGTGAGAATTTGCACTGTATTTAATTTGGGGCAGATCACCTTCAAATGACATATTATAATTTCAGCTTCATAGACAACTGGCATGAACCTCAGAAACCTCAAACTCACCTCATAAATAAACCCTCATGTAATTAGTACCTTATTGGCATTAATTGTTAGGCAATCCACTGGCTGGTTGAAGGTCATCACTTAAGATATTCTGCTAAAGCATTGGATGTACTTGAAATTTAGGCTCTTTACCCTGCCTCATTAATGTAATTATGACATTTCAAATAATTAGACAGAAAAGACTAAACAGTTACATTGAAACATGCTTACTTTCTCTCATGTGGATCCAGGGCACAAAAAATGACGGTGTTGACAGGATAATGCCTTCGGAAAAAGAGCCTGGGAACAAAAGATAAAAACAATTGTATAACAATGCGAACATGATTGCGGCATCGTCAAAACAGTTCCAAAGAAACCAGAAAGTAGCTAATATGCAAAAGCAGAGGCATAATGTG
Source organism: Triturus cristatus (assembly GCF_964204655.1). NCBI lineage: Eukaryota > Metazoa > Chordata > Amphibia > Caudata > Salamandridae > Triturus > Triturus cristatus. Next base: position 446,679,684 of record NC_140588.1, read on the forward strand.
TGTCCTAAAATATTATGGGGGCATCCTCAGGCTCAAAGACAGTATATGCTTCAGTAAGACAAATATCTCATTACAGAAAAAATTGCATTCATGTGGACATTTCGTTCCAACAAACTAATGCCTGGGCGTGCAAAAATTACAAAACAGTATTATCTGGAAACACAGGATAAAAGGACTTTTTTTAGAAGATATTTATTTGCTGAACACAGGTTCCCTTGTGAGATTTGCCCACGAGGGTAGGTATCTACTCACCACCAGGGGAGAGGGGTAGAGTAGAAACCAATTCACACAGTGATGGTTTTCTAAGACATACACTGGTGCCCCCTCCTCCTTGTCTATTTTTGGAGAAGTTGGGTCAAACATAGATTGTCAACTGGAGCACACACGTTGCCCCACTCGCCCGTTGACAGTCACCGACTACGGTTCCTGTTAGAACAGTCCCACTATCAAAAGCCTCTATCCATCACATTCAGACCTTTGCATATTGGGTAGGTGGCTCCTGTATTCTCGCCTACTACCACACTCCCTTTTTGAATGAAAACCGTAGACTTTGAAGGCAAATATCTTAAAATACGATATTTTAACAGCAGTAATGAATTATGCGACTCTGTAAATCCCACACCTATATCCTTACAACATAGGGTCTATTGTGGGTCGGAAAGCAGAGGGTCTGGAGAGATTGAAGAGAAAGGAGGGAGGCCTTTACTGGCAAATGATTTAATAAATGCATGAAGGCTTGTGCAAAACACTTGCAAAAGATAAAAGAACATACTAGGCCATGGATGTATCTGCACATAGATATGAAAAAAACAAAGCAGATGCTTCAACACCATCTGTCTATACAGTAGCATTTGATTGACCTACTTCCTCTGATTGTCAGTCAGCGTAATCCCCTGGGCGGACACCTTGAAGTGCACCACAGTTGAGATGGGCGGTGGCTCCTGTATCTGTGTAATGCTCAGTGCTTTCTGCACTGCTTGATAGCCCGTGAGGGACTCCATTTCCACCGAGTTCAGATACCAGACATTGCATGCTGTGGGGGGAAAACAGAAGAAAAAGCAGGAAAGGTATTTAGTTCAAGGACGTTTTGAAATGACCTGTGGGAAAAAAGAGTCAGAGGTTTTGAAAAATGTACAGCATACACCTAAACTTCATAGTGGGCTATTAAGTGTGAATGAATATAATGTGTCCAATAACCTTTTACAGATCACAGCCATACATATATGTGTGCTAAAATATCCATAAAACTAAATGTAACCTTTAATTTAGTACTATTTGCATGATGCACCGACCTGGCCCAATCTTCCTTTTTGGATAGGTATAACACAAAAAGCATTGTTGTAAGACTTCAGGTGAAAAAGAGCAAAACATCATGTTCTTTTCAAAAGCTAGCAGTTCACTGTAGAATTTTGTAGACTCTTGCCAGCTATAATCATTGCACAGTTGTACATTCAAAGAGACAGTCCAATAAGTTGAGTATCCAGCTGCAACAAATTAAGACCAGTGGTACTAAGGCTTTAAAAGTTAAATGGTTTCCTTTCATGGTGAACACTGTCATTTGAATCATAGCTCTCCCGAACTGAATAAAGTTGATGTAGCTGTTGTTGAAGTCATCTCGACCACCATAGATTGCAGTGTTATGGCCAATCAGACATGTCAAGATGTCTGGGGACTAAGCCAGGACAAAGTGAACAGCTAAACGACCACCATCCTAAGAAAGTACAGCGCAACTAAGGTTAAAAAGCCCTTCATTTTCCTGTTCAGACATATGCACCCCTTCCAAGTTCACACAGCAAATGGCTGCATTTCAAAGCCAGACCCCCATCGGTCTCCAACACTTATTGAACATAACTAGTCGATATTCAATATCTAACGGATTAACTATTAATCATGACAAAACGAAGGTTATGAGGATACATTCAAAGAAGGAAACCTCTAAATACTCCTGGTATATGGCAGATTCACTAATCGAAGTAGTTGACCGATATAAGTATCTAGGTGTGATCATGGATAACAAGGGGTCTTTCAATTTACAAAAAGAAGCAATTAAAAGAAGAGGCATTACAATAGCGGTAGCCATAAAATCAATCAAACAGAAAACGCCCGGCCCTAGCCTTATTCCACTTCTAGAAGCCTGGCAAGTAAAACTCATCCCGGCATTCACGTATGGGAGTGAGTGTCTGAGGGGAAGAGATGCACTCACTTTGGACAGAACTGTCTCAAGAGCTGCCAGGATAATATTTAATTTACCAAAGTACGTCTCGCCAGCCCAAATAAGGCTAGAATTCGGCGTGCAAAGTCAAGAAATAGCCCGCAAAGGAGCATACGTTAAGACCTGGTATAGGATAAAAAAATCTGAAAAAGGCACACTGATCTCATATCTATGGAATGAAATACATCTAAGGAAGGAGTGTGCAGCAAGGACCTATTTGATAGCATCAATAGAACGTCTGGGTCTCAAGGAACTTTGGGCCGCCTCAGGGTCTTATCATTGTTTTAAACAAATTGTTAATAAGACAGTGAAAAAGCTATCATTAGTAGAAGACAAGGCGGCACTTACAGAAAGAGCCCACGGATGGTTTGTGGTTCACAGCTAAGACAAACTCTCTCCACAACCATACTTAGGCACGGGATTCAATAGAAAGAAGAAAGAAAAATATCTTTATCTTCGATTGGGTATTTTGCCATCTTTACCGAATCTTCCTCCGTGGAAGCGTGTCCAGGGTCAGTCAATATGCCGCCTATGTGAGGATGCTAATGAAAGTGTATTACACCTACTATGTATATGCAGAAAGCTACAGGCCGAACGGCAACAGCTACCAAAGCCGCTCTTTGTTAGAAAGCGGATAAGAACCTGCAGACAGGCTGTGATGGCATGTTTTGGAGGTGGAGATGTACAGCTGGCGGGTCGCTTTGTCCAGTTCATGGAAGTGGCAGGGGCAAAAGCTCTTGCGTCAAGTGACTGGATCGCTTAATTTTTGCATCTTATGGCCCCTTAAATCATTATATTAAAGCAAAACTGACATTCTATGCTTACCTAACACTTAGTCGTTATATGCTTGAGTAGTAAAGCTAACAGCAAATCTTTCTTCACTGCTGTTAACAACCAACTGATGACAAAACAGTCTCTCTCTCTCTCTTTGATAACTGAGCCTTGCTTTCTTAATTGATGGACTGTGCAGACATTTACTGTTAATCTCTTTGGGGATGTTAATACAACTCAAGAAAGTTTTATATGTTTTATTTAAATGGTTTTAGGATAGGAATTCTGCTGCTAATACGCTTTTTACATGGAAATTGTAAAGGTTTTAATTAACCAAACAATAAATATATTACTTACTTACTATTTCAAAGCCAACTAACTGGTTTTTCCCTGATCAAAATGTATTTAGTTCACATTGATATAAATGGTAGTCTTTAAAAAAAAAAATCTATCAAACAGCGTATGACACCTTTATGTGTATCTTTCAGTCTGAGATGGAAACACTCTCTAGAGGGTGGGTTTCCATCTACGAACATCTTAAGTGTATCACTGAAATCCAGTAGACATTATGCTATTCATTATGCAAGGATTTCTAAGAACATAGACTTGTGTTCAGGGCATATTCAAACACCTTTTTACTTCCAGTAAAACAGATGCCTTCAATCTGCTGTACTTGCCTCAAAGGCATCTGTCCAAATTCTAAGCCACTCCACAAATCAGGGCATTTGTTCGCAACAGAACATAATAGAGCAGGCATTTTACAATGTTTCTGCCACCTTGCTGGCTGTAGAAACTGCTTAGTTTCGAAAAACCACATACAAAATAATTCTTCCATTAACAAGCAAGAAGTTTTTTAAATTTTTCAGTAAAGACGACAATTCATGCAGTCCTCTTGATTTTTTTTTAACTGTATTGTAGCGTTTGTATTGTGCCTTACTAACCCTTATTCAAGGATCCAGGGCCTTCTTGGTGGTTAAGTAAGTAGGTACTCAGTTTCTTACTCATGGCTGGTAGTGTGTTGGTTTGAGATTAGTCTGAGAGCAGTACGTTATGTGCCATGCATGATGTGACAAACTCCACAATGAATGTGATTTTTGGTAAACACAGCCCTTTAATGAGCTTAACTACTTTAAACCTAATAATGTATTATGATTCAGATGAGAAAAATTCTTCACCGCTTCCAACGATTACTCATTTCTACTGTGAGAAACTAATAAAAACAATTTCTCACCCTCTACCTTGAAGGACGATAATATACTTATTCACAAGAGGTTTCGACTTTGATTACCATCACAATAAAAGAGTAAAACCTCAAAAGACAATGTACTCCATCAGAATGACATGCCTCCTACCCATAATTGCTGTTGTGGGTGCACCGTAAGATGGCACAATATAGACAGCTAGCACTATCTGGCATGGGTACCAACACTTTCTCAGAACATCCTTGCCAGCCCCAACTTGTTTTTGCCACAACACCGACTGGAATACCGACATCCAATAATTCACTAGGCAGTCTTTCATAATCATCGAGTCTTATTTTAAGTGGCAAATTCCTTCCAACTGCATGTATAACTAGAAGGAGGGGGAAAGATCTGTAGATAAATGAAGGAGCTGTATGTTCAAGGCCAATCAGTCACTTGGACATAAATAGGACAGTTATTTGAAATTTCCACTGCAGCTTTACAGCGGATTGACAACACAGAACAGGAGGTAGGTCAGGAAACAAAGCCCTCAAATGTTCCAATGAAATAATATAGAGGGCCAGAGAGCTAACAGTAGTTAGTGTAGCTAAATGTAAATTGTTATTCTGGCACCCAAAACGTGTCAATTCTTTTGTAAACTGGCCAGATAAAAAAGGGGCTGGTTACAAGTGAAGCAATGTTACAAAAACGCATTCATCTTTAATAATACAGGAAAAAGAGCAACACCAATGTTGATAAGAAGCAAATGACCCTGGCCATGACACTGTTCACTAATGAGGTCTACAGTTAAAAATGTGTCCTCTTCTATCCCCCACCCCTAGACACACAGTTACTGATGAATAAAGTTTGAGGTATGGCAGCCCTTTTGTAAACTTAGACTTTCAGTGGATTCCATTACAATGCTCGCCAGGTATGAACCGCAGAAGATAAGCAAACAAGCATTGAAAATGCAATAGGTCTCGCCTTTGATTAAGTTAAAGCCATTTGCTTTGCTAATGGTATTGTATAACAAAGCAAATGGCTTTAACTTTATGAAAGGCGAGATCTATTGCATTTTTAATGCTTGTTCTCTCTTGTTCTGGGTCCAACTCGATGAGGTATATGTGCTGGTGGGCCCCACCTGCCAGCAACAGCTCAAATTAAGCACTGCAAATGAGCCAATTCTACACCCCAGCGGAACTAAGCAAAGATAATGTTCCACACAGACCCAGAGCTCAATCTAGCAGTTCACTATACAAAATATTCCATGACTAAACAATATATAATCCTACTCCAGCTTTACTAATGACCATCCAACACACCGTATTAACAATGGGAAACACGACAAATTGGAATATCAACAGAACAAACGTCAACAAGAATGCCAGAAACGTAAAGGGTACACAGATTGTGAAAGCACCTGGGAACCATAAGATTGTGGCAATGCACTACACTGCATTTAAGATATCATATTTGCACTCGAGTTTCTATGTTGCAAAGGAGCAAGAGTGACTCGCACAAAATGGCACTACATGTGGTTAAGTGCAGATACTGGATTTGAAGCGGGGTTATAAGATTCTGAGAGTAGCACTTTAACCGCTAGCCATCATGTCTTTCTAATATTGAAAGCTTGGTGCAACAAACTAGAGCTAGATACAGAACACCCAAACTTTTGTGTTTCCTTTCTAAACACTAATCAGGCCTTTGAGAAGTCACGGTAACTAAAAGCATGGCACTGGACAAGGAAGACGGAAATAAGCACTTGGGAGTGATACGGCAGAAGAAACCAAAACTCGGGTAAATCTGGTAGGAACTCTCTGGACCCTGAATTTGCGTTGGATATACCAGAGATAACAACAGCGGATGCAAGAGGCTTAGCCAGTGCTCACGCCTGGCAATAATGGGCACAGGAGTTGTGGCCCCACAAGACCCCAGTCCAGTCTTTGACCAGCGGAAGAAAAAAAACACCTTTCTTTAGGTCGCATGCTGGTGCTTCAATGCAGTGGCAATAAAATCTGTTTAGTGACATTTCCAGCACTTAAAACATGTAATTTCAACTGAATAACCAAAGTATTGCCACTTTCTTTTAAACGTAACTTTTCCAGTTATTTTCTTTTGCCCCTTGATAAAGGACCTACATTAAGTGTTAAATAAAATATCCTGCTGCTTTGGATTATGCATTGCCCTGTGGGACATCTTTAATGAATTTGCCAAACACAGGATATTATTTCACATTTATTAATTGCGTTGGCGAAGCGCTCGAATAAAGGCTTCCAGAGCCAAAGAGGATTTTGGGGCCGCCACCCTCATCATCCCGTGTAAGGCACTGGCATTTTCAAGATTATATGTCCCAGAGGGAGGGTTAAACGTACAGACGGGCAGGCAACACAATTGGTTAACTCGTGCCTTTGAAACCGAAAAAAAGTGTTATGGAGAGTTCTGTAACTAGAACTGATCAGAGTAGGGAGTGCTGGGCGAGGGGGCAGCACGCGCCATTACACCACCTGACTGCCGCCGCGGTCCGCCGTCCACCTTAACCAGCATCCAATGCAAGGGCCGGCGCTGCGTCACAGCCTTGGTCTTTTAGGAATGCTTGTGTGAGGACTTAGGCCATATCTGAGCACATTCCTCAGCCTCTTCGCCCACAACACAACCACCTCCAAATTCCCATGATAAATATGACTTACATTTTTGCGGAACATATTAAAATAACCTGGCAGAGTGCTTTATTTGAAAATGTGTTTAGTCGTTTATCGTCTCATTGGCATGAGTTATCCAGTATTGGTATCTTTCATAGATTCACATGCCTGAATCATTCCCCGTCGCCGAGGCGGGAGTCCCCGGTAAATAAAAAAGTAGTGCCAAAAGTGTTAGTAGTAGGCCCAAAGAAAAGGCCTAAAGCCTAGATCTTAGCAGCCTATCTACCTCATTATGCAAAAGAACCAAGAATTTGTTAACAACCAATCAGACACCAGCACCCTTCTAGAACCCTCTCAGCAGACCCTGTTCTCCTCAGATTTTCCTAGCATGAGTGGGAAGTAAATGTCCCAAAACATAGAGAACTGACTCTACGGGGAGGAGGGTGGGTGCATGTGAATCTATGAAAGATACCGATACTGGATAACTGTAGTTACAGGTAAGTAACTTGTTTTCTTATCCAGTATTGGGGTATCTTTCATAGATTCACATGCCTGAATCAGTATAGCGAGCAGTATACCAAGTATACAGTCGTTTGCGGATCGTGGGAGACTAGTGCTGATACTCCCCAGATGCATCCACAACTCGTTTACAAAAGGTATAAGAAACCCAATCTTAAAATTCGAAACATGCAAGCAACAAAGAGAAAGTAGTATGTAATGCAATAACATTCAAAGTGAAATATATCATCATTCTAAACATGCCATTGTCATGCTGTGAGAAAGTGCCCTCTTTCTTGCATGGTATGCCCCCACTTTTTGCTAAATTGCTGAATGTACTTTGACTGAGTGTACCCTGGACTCCTGCCAATCAGGTGCCCAGGGCCTATGTTCCGTCCTTAAACACACAAACTCCAAATTGGCAAACCCTGGCCACATGTCAGCCCCATGTAAATGGTACCCTAGGTACCCAGGGCCTTGTGACCAGGGAAGGCCCCTAAGGGCTGCAGCACTCATTGTGCCACCCTTAGGGGCCCTGTACCCTTACACACACACACTGCCTTTGCAGGCTGAGTGTCTGGGTGCAGGACAAAATGAAGAGTCGACATGGCACACATCCCTGTGTGCCATGCCCAACACCCACACTGCCAAGGCATATGTCAGTCACCCCTCTGACTGGGTGCCTTATGCCCATGGTGTGGGCACAGGAGCAGGAGCCCTGTGCCCCTACAGTACCCAGGTCCATTCCCGGGCACTGTAAGTGCAGTGCTGCCATTTAAGAGTATATGGTGCTGAGAGCTCGTCAAACACGAGCTCCACAGCACCATAATGGCAACACTAAAGACTGGGAAGTTTGGTATCAAACTTCTCAGCACATTAAACCCACACTGATGCCAGTGTGAGATTTAATGTACCAAGCACCCCAGAGGGCATCTTAGAGATGCCCCCTTACAACTAACCTACAATCCACGTCTGCTCTGAGGCTGCCCAGGCTGCCACACAGCAGACACGTTGCTGGACCCCTGGGTGGGAGAGCCTCTGCTCTCCCGGGCCTGCAACAATGCACATCCTGGGTGAGGTGATAAATCTCCTCCCCCAGGATGAGCAAAGGGAAGCTTCAAAGGCCTGCCACCTCTAGGAGTTTCCCCAGGCCACTGCAACCCCCCACTCTGGCGGGAAGCTTGGTCGGAAACCCCATACAAGGACAGGGGATGTGCCAGCCTGCCCACCCCACCCCTCAGGTGGGGGAGGCGAGGTGAAGCACATCTCCGGGCTCTCGTCATCTTGAAGATGGGAGGCCCTACCCTATCAGGATTAGGCTACTGCCCCCCTTCCACAGGAGAGGGGCAGGATAGGGGGTGTACCCACCCCAGGACAAGGACCCATTGGTCTCTGACCTTCACCTACCTGTAACGCCCCTAAATCTAGTATTTAGGGGCACCCTGAACCTTCCATCCCCAGATTCCAGATTCGAAAAACTACAAGAAGAGCAAGAAGAACAAAGACCTGCCCTGCAGCTGCTAAAAAGGGAAGAAGACACCAACTGCTTTGGCCCCAGCCCTACCGGCCTGTCGACTCCAGGACCTGCACCAGCGCGGCATCTCTCGTGGCCAGCAACCTCACCAAACCCCGGAGGACCTGGCTACCTTTTGGCTCTAAGCCCCTGGGACTCCCATGAGTAGAGGCTCTACTCAGAAACCTATTTCTAACCCCTGGCAGCAGCCCGGAACCGCGAACCCAGCACACTCTGCACCAGCCAAGCCTGGCCAGTGCCGGAGTGGACAAAGACCCTGAGGACGACCCCACGGCGACTGTGACCGCGAGTCCGGCACCCAAGGACCCCCCTCAACATTCCGGAAGAAGCCTGCAGCCTCGGACCAAGGTGCCCCACCCCAACCGCGATCATCAGAGGGTAAGATTTCCCGACACCAAAAGGCACCCCTGCACGCGGCGCCCTACGGCCCCCTGTGCCCAATCCCGGGGTACCCACCTAACCTACAACTACCCAACTTACCTCTCGAAGTGTTGGTGGTACCTGAAGCATCCTCGTCCCCGAGCTTGCAGCCTTTTTCCTAACCGGAACATTCCCATTGATTTCCATTGAGCGCCCGACGGCTCAAAAGCACCCTGCACCCCGCCGCCCGAGTGGCCCTGGCAGTGCAATCTCTACACTAGCCTACTTCCCCACTTGCCCTGAGTGAGTGACCAGGAGCCCAGCTCCCACAGCCGCGTGGCCTGCTAGTCAGCAGCCACCAAACCAGGCCCCCCTATTCTTCATAGGCTAACATTGGGCCTAACTCTCTCTGCACCCGGCCGTCCTGAAACCGCTGAGGGTGAACTGACTGTACCTACCTGACCCTGGGAGACCCCCGAGTCTATGCCCAGAACTTCAACTCTGCCAGTCGAGAACTTACCCTTAAACCGCGAACTTCATTTTCCTCATAGGGTAACATTGGCTGGCTTTTTCTTGGAAATTCTTCTAAGTGTGAACTTTTCAAAACTCAAAATATTCACCAAAAATCAGCCGAGTACCAAAAACGAATTTACTCACCTGCTCTTAGGTGAGCTCCCAGTGCTGGATCTTGGTGCCCAGCACTGACTCTGAAAAGTACCCACAACTATACTTACCTTTAACTCATTTTTCTTCCATAGGAAACCATTGACTGCTTTTCTGTGAAATTTATTCTAAGTGTTGATTTCTGCAATCTTGAAATATTCTTTTAAAATCGTACAATTTCTGCAAACGTAATTACTTACCTGTTTCTGATAAAGACCCCAGTGCTGAGTCTAGGTACCCAGACCTGGATTACAAAAGTAACGATAAAGTACTCTACCTGCAACTTGAATTTCTTGTCATAGAGATCCATTGAATGTTTTCTTTGAAATATTTTCTAAGTGTCAACTTTTGAAATAGCTAAATATTATTTAAAAATCAGTACAGTAATTAAGTCGACTTTCACCACTTGATTCTGAATATTGTCCCAGGGCTGGATCTAGGAGCCAGACCTGGAATTCCAAAAGTAATCTGAAAAGTAATTTATTACAAATAACCTGAATTTACCATTGAGCTCAATGCATTGTCATGTTTAGGAAATAGGATTGTTTATTGCAACCAACTGTGACTATTTACAAAAATCCATTGCTTATTGCAAAAATATTTATACTCAACCTCTCATTCTGAGAAAGTATATTTGTATTCCCTTTGTGGTTCTAAAAATAAAACAAGCATATATTTTATATATATAAACCATTGGCCTAGAGTTATTGAGTGTGTGAGACCATTTGCTGACTGAGTGTGTACAACAAATGCTTTACACTGTCCTCTGGTACTGCCTTACTGCTCGACCAAGCTACCACTTTAGAGAGTAAGGTCATACCTAACTTTAACCTCTATCAGCCCCTGGGGGACTGTGGACTCTGTACACCCTGTACCTATTAGGGAACAGTATATACGGAGCCACTTTCTCACACATGCTAACAGATATCAACATATAACATGTGAAAAGTGGAGAGAAGGTACCTGAAATTATCTCAAAGAAAAAGATGTTGCAGGACAGATTGTCCGACCGCTGCATCGCCTTGATGCGTAGATTGGAGGCTGTAATGTCTCGTAAAAGTGTGAACACTCTTCCATGTCGCAGCGCGGCAAATATTCTCCAGAGTCACACCAGCAAACAACGCTGTAGACGCTGCTACTGTTCTCGTGGAATGGACCCTGGGTTTTCGTAACAACGGCCTGTGAGCCTTGTCATGGCAGAACTGGATTGTTGATGCTATCCATCTGGCAATAGTGGATTTTGTCACTGCATTCCCCAGGGTAGCTTGGCCATAAGCAACAAACAATTGATCAGACTTTCTAAGGTTTTTTGTTTTCTGAAGATAGAATTTGAGACATCTCTTGATATCGAGAGAATGTAAGGCTCGCTGCACTGGAGTAGATGGATTAGGAAAGAAAGTTTTTAACTTCACCGGTTCATTAAGATGAAACTGTGACGGCACCTTAGGAATGAATGTCGGATTAGTTCGGAGGTGCACGTAGTCTTGAGTGAAGCGTAGAAAAGGTTCCTTCACAGTGAAAGCTTGAATTTCACTCACTCGTCTAGCTGACGTCAGGCCAAGAAGTAAGGCAACCTTCCAGGTGAGGAATTTGAGATCAGCCTTGTGGATAGGCTCGAATGAATGTTTCATTAATTGCATTAAGACTGTGTTGAGTTCCCACTCCGGTGGAGGAAGCCTGACCGGAGGAAACTCCCGGAAAAGTCCTTTCATAAACTGCTTAATTAGAGAGGATTAACACAGAGAAGGGCCATGAGCCCCCTTTCTGAATCTGGAAAGTGCGGCTAAATGGACCTTGACTGAAGGGAAATAAAGCCCAGATCTTGCCAAATGTAACAAATAAGGGAGGATCTGTTCTGCAGGAGCTTCCACCGGGTGAACCTGGTTTGTTTCACACCAACAGCAAAAACGTTTCCACTTTAGACGGTAAGTTTTTATCGTGCTGTGAGCTCGTGATTTCGCTAATATATCCCTACAGTCTTGAGGGATATCCAGATCCTTGAATTCTAAGAAGTCAGGAGCCATGCGTGTAAATGTAGGGACTGAGGGTCCGGGTGGAGTACCTGACCTCTGTTCCTTGACAGCATTGTGGGCGTCGGAAGAAGACGGATCGGCTGGTCCTGGGATAATAATAGAAGCTCCTGAAACCAATACTGGCGTGGCCATCTGGGTGCAATCAAGATGAGACGACAGCCCTCCAACTTCACCTTGCGTATGACTCTCGGTATTAGAGGTATCGGGGGAAAAGCGTAAGCACAAATCCCTGACCATCGCATGGATAGGGTATTCCCCCTTGACCCCTGTTGAGGGTATCTGCTGGCATAAAAGCGGCATTTTTTGTTTTCTTTTGTTGCAAACAAATCCAGTGTTGGCGTGCCCCAAGCTCTGAATACTCCGAGCACTTGAGCCTGCTCTAACTCCCATTCGTGGCAATCCGATTGGGATCTGCTGAGCGTGTCTGCTAATGTATTGCAGAGACCTCTGACATGTTCTGCTCTGAGGGTTATGTTGTGGAGTGTGACCCTTTCCCACAACTCCTGAGCCTCTGTGGATAGAGTTGCTGATCTTGTCCCTCCTTGCTTGTTCACGTAAAACATGCTGGTGGTATTGTCGGTCCGAACCAGAACCGAAGAACCTGCTATCCTTGGAAGGAAAGCTTGCAGAGACAGGAAAATTGCTCGCAATTCCAGGTTGTTGATGTGCTTGTTCTTGTACTCTGGAGACCATTTCCCCTGTATCTGTAAATCTTGGAGATGACCTCCCCATCCTTCCATAGAAGCATCCGTAGTGAGGACAAAGTCCGGAACCTTCTGAATGAAAGTGAGCCCTTCTGCTGAGTTGGGTGCGTGGGACCACCAACGTAGAGCGCTCTTTATGCCTGGAGTCACTCTGAGGATGTCGTCGAAGGAACCCACAGCCTGCTGCCACTGAAAGTGTAACTCCTCCTGCAGGGGTCGCATCCGAAGTCGTGCCAAAGCGACGAGGTGTATTGCAGACGAGCACATCCCTAGGAGCGACGCGAACATCCGGACAGAAACGGACTTTCTTTTGGAAATCAGGATTGCCAACTTTAGAAGACGAACCTGCCGTTCGTGAGATAAGAATGCCTTGCAGCGGACGGTATCTATCAGAGCTCCCAGAAAAGGCAGGACCTGCCTTGGGTGTAACTGAGATTTGCTCCTGTTCACAGTAAGCCCCAGAGAGTGGAACAGATGAAGAGATGTTGCACAGCTGTCTTGACTGAGCTTTCCGAAGGGCTTTTTAGTAACCAATCGTCCAAATACGGGAAGACTTGGATTCCCTGGGATCGTAACGCTGCCTCCACAGGAGCTAGGCACTTCGTAAAGATCCTTGGGGCAGATTTTAGACCAAACGGGAGCACTTTGAAATGATAATGGGCGCCAGCCACGGTGAAGCGAAGATACTTGCGATGCTTCGGATGTATTGGGATGTGAAAGTAAGCGTCTTCCATATCCAAAGAAGCTAGAAAATCTCCCTCGTTGAGACAACCTAGAATTTCTGCGAGTGTGACCATGCGAAATCCCTGCTTCTTGAGGAATTTGTTCAGGTTGCGAAGGTCTAAGATCGGACGCCACTCCCCTGATTTCTTCTTGATGAGAAAAAAGCGGGAATAGAAACCCGTCCCTTTTTGAAGTGTGAGAACCTTCTCGATTGCATTCTTGAGGAGCATCGTTAAAGCTTCTTTGAATAGTAAGTGAAGGGGAGGGGGTCCCTTGGGTGGTGTGTTGGGTGGCTTGGTGACAAACTCTAAGGTATGACCGTTGTGTACCAGGTCCAGAACCCATTGGTCCGACGTAATCTCCTGCCACTTGTTCACAAAAGTTGAAATTTTCGCACCCACAGGGAGGGGAAAAGGAGTGGAAGGCACCCTGCAGAAATCATTGCTTCCTTGTGGTGTCTCGTCCTTGATTCAGACGTGTTGGTTTGTCTGTACGAGAACTGATACGATTGTCTATACTGAGGCTGGTACCTATTCTGTTGGGTTTGATACCCTCCTCTGGATGAAAACCCACGGCCTCTTTCTCCTCTGAAGGTACCGCGCTTATACTGCAAAGAGCCCAAGGATCTTGCGGTATCGGTATCAGTCTTTATTGCCTGGAGTGCGTCATCTATATGCTTTCCAAACAATGATTCGCCATCATAGGCCATATCCAATATCTTTGTTTGGACCTCTGGCCTGAAGGTGGTGGCCCTAAGCCAACCTTGGCGTCTGAGTATGGCTGCACCAGCCAGCTGACGGAAATTAGTATTGACAATATCCAAAGCGCAGTCGATAGTCTTGGACGCTGCACGCTCACCCTCCAACAAAACCTTCCGAGCGTCTTGTCTGTTGTCTTCTGGAATGAGCTCAATAAAGCTTGCCATTTCTGACCACGTCTGGCGGTCATAACGCCCTATCATCGCTAGCGAGTTGGCTGCTCTGATGGATGCAGCTGCCATTGTGGAAAATTTTTTGCCAATTAAATCCAGGCATCGCCCCTCCCTATCCGGCGGTGTAGTAATAGGTGCTGCCGGATTCTTAGATTTTTGTTGGGCTGCCTGCGAGATTACCGAATTTGGCCGAGGATGGCCAATGAGACAGGAAGGACTATTGGCCGGAGCACGGTATTTTTTGTCTATCCGCGGGAGCACCGCTGGCACCGATGCAGGATTTTTCATAATTTTGACTCCTTTCTTCCAAATATAGTCGATGATTGGGATAGCTCTGGTGACCTTCCTTGACTCCTCCTTAAAATCATGGCGAAAACAGTCAGACTGTTCAATGGTAACTGGTAAGTGGAACCTGGTCGCGGACCGCTGCATAAGATTATGAAACCCCCCTATATCCTCTGAGGGCGAATCAGATGGTAGAGGGGTGGGTGGCAAAGGCATAGGGATTATATATGAATCCCAAGGATCTGCTGGATCTGGTTGTTCACCCTCCTCGACCTCTTCCTCAGAGGCTGAATATTGAGCTTGACGCGGATCCTGTGGAGGATCAGGAAGTTGAGGTGTTGGGACTGGATCCTCAGGCACAGGCAAAGGGTCCGGAAGCGGCGCAGTTACCGGAACCTGCGGAATGACTGGCTGCGTTGGAAAACGCTGTCTACAATCTGCAAGCATGGCTTGCAGGTCTTGAATCAGAGTTGAAGGCAGATGTGACATCTCGCTCTGACGAGGTTGTTTATAGTAAGGTTTATGATGCGGGACGATAATGTCCTCTTGATAGTAATGTTCTTGATAATTGTCCTCTTCCTTATCATCATCGTCCTCTTGACATTTGATGTGCAGTTCAGAAGGATGGCGAGCAATTCCAAAGGGCCCTTCGTCCTTGTCATCCTCATAGTCATCATCCTCACCCTGCACATATGTTTCCAGGAGATGTGAGGGAGTAAGCGGTGATATATCGCTACAGTCGTGCCTCTGAAAAGTCTTTAGTTGAAAACTCCTGGTGGAAATAGGAGTGGAATGAGAGGGCGCCATTGTAGATGTCGTAGACGGAACAGGCAAATCTCCTGATATCGTCGTCGACGGGCTCTCAGTGGATACTTTTGATGTCAACAGGCTTTTAGTGTCCATCGTCGACGAGGCCATCGTCGACGGGGCTATCGTCGTCGTCGACGGGGTCTTCGTCGACGGACTCGTCATCGACGGGATCTTCGCCAACGGGCTTGACGGGGTCTTCGTCGATGGGATCTTCGTCGGCAGGCTCTTCGCTGGCGGAATCATCGTCGACAGGACCTTCGATGACGAGATCTTTGTGGACACTTCTCTCTTCAACGATGAAGGCTTCGACGCGGACTTAGTCGACGACGACTTAGTCGATGATGGGCTTTTTTGACAGGATAGTAATCCTCGTCGACAGAATAGGAGAGGTAATGGACACCATCGAGATGGTTTCCGTCAATGAAGGAGTAGAAGAAGTGACGTGGGGGGGGGGGGGGGGGGTAGGAAAATGTCCCGTGCATTATTTTTACTCATTGGGAAGCAACGTGGAAAGAGTCAGACGATCACTGCTATTGAAAGGTGAGACCTGTGGCAGCTCAAACGAGATCTGCCCCCACTGAGGCGTGGAGCAGATAGGCACACCCGGGAAGCAGATGGTACGATCAAACTAATTCCCGAGCAGTCCCCTCGAAAGTTTAATTTTTATGTTATTTGGGACTCACTGCTCTAGGGAAACTGTGTGAGAATCTGGAAAAACAAGGCCCTCTACCCCGCCAAAATGCCAGGGGGTGCTGGAGTGGCAACACTCGCCCTTTGACTCCTAGTGACTACACAGGGTTGTCCCCTTGTGCCACCCTTTGCACCTATTGGCTGCTGTGAGGTCAAGCGGATGACAAGAAATAGAAACTACTGCCTGTTCTTGTCACTGCTTTCATGACACCCGAGGCCACAAGTACAGTTGAGCAAGCCAAGGTTGAACCCCCCCATTTCTCGCCATGGTGTGCACATCTGCTCCCTCGCACTGCCTACAATATCCCCTTAACCGTGTTGTGGCAGAACTGCCACTGCACAATTTATGCCCATTCCATCATTGGCCTCTCTGCTGATACGTGTTCGGTATTGTAACAGTGCCTGTCACCATCTGCACTCTAAGGACACATCTATTTGATTCTGTGCAGGTACTTCAGAAGCTGCATATATTAAGGTTTTTATTTTGCGACATAGATGTGTAGTGCAGACTGAGTTGCCCCGCAGTAGATTCCAGCCTCGACATTCAGGAGAAACGAGGCTTACGCAGTGGGTGCATTAGACCACCATGCTGCTAACGTACCAGTCCCTTGTCTCACACCACAGACTCTTCCATCTTTAAATGTAAACCATGATATCAGCTTAAGCTCTGCAGAGCGGACAGATCACACCTTGACGTCACGACCAAGGCTTCCATGTAACACACCAAAGGGCCTCTGGGTGTTGTAGTCTGTGCTTCATGTGAACTAATGCACCGGATAGGGAAAGCCTGGGACAGGAGTCGTGCTGTGCTGAAATTGCCCCCTGTGGCAAATATAATGTTGAGAGATGTGTAACTGGGAGCTGAAAAGGTCTCCAGATTAACGGATTCCGGAACCCTATTCCCGGCTCCTCTACTGACAATCTGTGTTGCCGCGTGAGTCTCCATTCACTCTGCTAGAATCGGCCGCGAATTACAAACCTCACCGCGAAGTGCCGGACAAAAGTCCATGCTGCTCTTCCGGTTTGTACACGACAGTCACTAGCGGAAGTAAACGAACGGCGTGACACTGAACAAACAACCTGTCCTCATGAGCAAGGAGAGCCCGGGCAGGCGGTAACATGGACCCAACGCCACGAGCTCAGGGGTGAGTGAGTGGTTGCACAACAGTCCTCGCACCCCGATATCTGACGCAATACTGCAGCCATTATATGGCCCACATTCCTTCGCATTTGATGTACTCACCTGCGGGCGGCAGACAGGGGACATTAAATTACGGGTGCCGCTCTCTTTCCCGGCTGTCCCGCTCTCCCTCTCTGGCCTGGCCTCTGAATGCCTGCCTTGACCTTCCCTCAGAGCCACGCGCACTTTTTCCAAATCATACGCATGAGCCCTGCTCACTACCAGGCAGCCAGCAGACCACCCCACCCTAAAAACAAGCACTTGAAAGCGTTCTTGTCTTTATGGGGCCATCTGTTTGAAACACATGGCCCCATAAATAGAAGAAAACTTTCACGACGAACGCAAGGCAGACGAGGCTGTCCAAATGGGACGTCCGACATAGCCGAGCGAATACGTCAGAAGGAGCTCTTTTCCAATGGCTGGCCACCGTTTAGCATAAATGGTGACGCCAGCCAATGGAAAAGAGGGGCGGGGCTTAATACCCCTTAGAAAATACTTCATATCATTAAATCTCGCCAGCGAGATTAAGCATGCCCGCAGCCTACGCCAGGCGAGACCTAAAAAGTATCACCTTAAAATTACATTAAGTCTTGCTTGTGAAACGACAAAATGTAAAAGGCTACTGCACCATGGGTACCAAGTGCTTCCCCTACTGAGGGTAAAATGTAAAATTTAGTGTGTGAGAGCGCCCTGATCATCCGCAGTTTGTGACAGCAGCTGGTACGGTGACGACTCTAAGAGTGGAGGGTTTCTAAAAATAAAAAAAGGTAAGGAGGCTACTGATGCTGCTAACAGAAGGGTTTTGTTCTAGAAATGCTTTCATCCTATCGAATAGCATAAGAACTTCAGCAGTTTTCTAAACTTCGAATGTGAAAATACATATGCTGACGTTTCACACTGTAGGTATCTTCTAGGAAGCAAGGCAGGTCCAGTTTAAGTCATGGTATGAACAAGCTTATTTGAAGTTTGGGAGTTGCAGGAAAATATGAATAGGGAAAACAGGGTATGAATCTCTGTTCTCCCCCAAAGTGAGATATTGAGAACAGAATGCTTGGCTTGTGTACACTTTTTAGATAGTTTAGCATATTCCTGAATAGCTGAACAGTAATTAACAAGGAGATCTGACAGTTCACCTGCCAGCTTGAACTACTTCAAATGCACTTACTAATGAGCACATTTAGAGTTTATTTCCCTACAAGGAGACTGGAGTTATTTATTCTGTATGAAAACAAAATGTCAATTTCAGTTCCTCTTTGCACCAAACCATTTAAACGCCCAGCTTCAACAAGTTGTACTGCAAATTCTTCACAATACCACCTTTCAAGTTACCCTGCACTGGGAGTCAAAATGGGCAAGCAAGAACCAGGTCATATGTGTGCTTTGGATCTGCAGTAATGTAGCTATTCAACAGCACTGAAAACTAGAAACTTTAGTACAGTATGCACATCCTGCTTCCAAAGGAGCACGTGTGTGAACACGCCAGAAACGTGAGCTACTCTCACAATAGGAAGAACAGCTTGAAGACAAAGAGAATATATTCTTTATTAACTTGATGCTTGTAAATGTTGGGATGTTCGAAGCATGCAAGCCCGGTTACTTTTGTGAACGTAGTTATATTCAGCAATTGCTGTCTTAGATATCCCTCTTCTAGACAATCCTGTTTTGAAGTCGGGTGCAGTTGTCATACATATAATGCAGAGCCCTAGGAGGTCAAACATGTAGATGTGAAAACGGGAGGACTTGAAATCTTTAATACCAGCCCTACATTAAATTAGAGCACAAAATAGTTATGAAAGGTGAGATTTGAAGGGAATACTGCAGAGGCTTCTGCATTTTTGGACACATTAAAACAAAAACAATATATTGTCTCTTTCCATCTACACACTTGCATTCTCACAAGGTAAACATGGATGAAATGAATATAGAAGTACAACTATTCATTGTAGCAATAATTAGAAAATTTATTTTTACAAATATCTTATTTTTAAAGACAGTCGTATATTATCTAGAAAGAGACAGATGCACTGACCTGCCCCTTGTTTCAATAGTTCAGCAGCTGAGTTTGCAGCATTCTGCATGGATGACTCTGTCATCTCCTCCAATGGATCTACCATAAAATATTAATAAAGAAAAATTATTAATAAGGCATACCAAAATGACACACAAAGACACTGCTGGCATATCTTTGATTGAATACATTATGCACACAAAAATGTACTTAAGGCTTAACATCCGCTTCAGTGTACTTGAGTCATTTTAATAAACAGGTTTTATGCACGCCTGTTCTAAAGAGGAAATTGATTGGCTAAATTTAAAATTACTCGCTCAGCTAATACATGATTAATTTTCATTATTACATTGTGCTTAGTTGTACTAAGTTGATTGTCACTGAGGCTCATTACAAAACATAGCAACTTTTCAAAATGCGTGGGTAAGCATATACCCCTTGTTTTGCCTCCTTAAGTTGAGACACTTAGAAACAATAAGCAAAAGCATGGATGTTCAGGTAATTATTCAGTCTGCTCTCAATCCCAGCCTGCAATAGACATCCAGATTTTCTGTTGCTTTCTAAACACAGCAAAATGACTGTTCAGCCACAGTGATAAAACATGCAGAGGATCAAACAAAGCAGAAAAGAACCCACAGGAAGGAAATCAAAGCTTAATAAACGAAATACTCCAGTAGCTACAAGTTTTTTTTAAAATCCTTTCTGATTTTCTTGCTGTAAACATTGCAGCATACTTAAAATGCACATATATACAAACAAAAACAACAATGGCTCTACAACTCTTCCACACTATGAGTGCTGAGGTCTCACAGGGCGTGTGGATGAATAAAAGGTAAATAATCATAGTGCTGTGGTGAGATCTCAATACCCTCTATACAGCACATCTTGGCATCATGATTATACCTCCATTTTCGAACTAGATGAATCCACCCTCTTGTGTGGGATCCATTTCGCCTGTCCGCAAAAATGGATCCCATACATGAATAGAGAAGGCCGGTGAGAAAGCCATCTTTCAAAGGCAAGTACTCAATAATAACAGGTGCAACTAAGAGGTCTATACACATACTGTAAATCATTCAGCAGTGAACTAGCTCTGATACAGATATATGGCTTGTCTTCATGTAAAACTATAATACATATTTAAGTTCTTCATAAATCATATTTTGAACATCACAAAATGCACAGTCACTTGGAAAGTTTATAATTAACAAATGTTATTTCTACTTAAAGAGTAATTCACATTTTATTTGTCTGCGATGAGGAAAAGATTGCCCTACAGTGTACCAAGATTGTCACAACATGCTGGTTGAAACACAAACATACAAACACAACACGATCAGCAATCTGACTAGAATACATACTATGCAGCTCTATACATTTACTTTCGCTAGTATCTTTTTGGGGGGTGACTCTCCTATGGAGAAAAAAAAACAAGCAAATAGCTTTAATTTAAAGATCTCTCTCTGCAAATTCACTTGCTTATTTAAACAGATTGCAAAAAATGTTAATTAATTACTGCTCTGGAGTCAAGCATCACTTCACTTCATTTCCTTCATTTGTGGTTAACCAAGCATACCTCTGTCAGGGATGAGTAGTTTGCAGGGCAGTGCCAGTGGAGTGATGGAATGTTGATACACCAAAGCTGTCAAACTTCCTGTGGTTAGAAAAGCAAAATGAAATATGGAGAGTCGTTCCTTGAGGCCGAGAAAGTTTAACTTGCCATTATCATCAAGTAACATACAAGATAAGAGAAATATGCTTAGGAGAATTAATTTATTATTGCGGTATGTAGCTGTAGTCCCAGCAATCAGAGCCTGAATAAATAAAGTGTAAGGTTTCCCAAATGTATATTACACCTGCAAACAGAATACACTGCAAAGATCTTGCAAGTTCACTGTTAAGTAACCACACGTGAGCATGTATCAAGAACTGATGACGGCATACACAGTTCGCACTATTACAAATAAGAATTGTCTTCTAAAACGCAATAGGTCCAAATCAAAAAAATAAGTATATATTAAAACATGCAAAATTTTGCATGGAGTCTATCAGATGTCAGCTGTTTTCCTATCAGAATTTGAACTAAAGTCTATTTTACTTTGCCCATGCGATGAGTCTTCCCCCACAACCTTGGCTCATTTTCTATTTTTCTATCAATGTTATTAACCCCCTAGGCGTAAGTATTTGGTACCAATCTTTAAAAATTGTGTTTTTCACCAATATAAGCCTGCACTTTGTTTTCTTTCTTTGCTGCCTGACCATTCTGTGTGCCATTCTGTGGGAGCATTTTTTTTACGCGCCTTACAGTGAAGGAAGTCTATTGATTTCCATCTCTCTTACTGGTCTAAATGACTTTTATCCTCTTTTTATATTAGAGGTGCTTTTTGAATAATTGTCGAATATGCAATACATTGAACATTCTATTTATGTTTAATTTTATTCTGTGCACTGTTGCTTCTGTGAAAGATGGTTGAATTATATAAGCTTGAGGTCACATGGTATGATCATGTGATCATGACGCCCCTATGTAATTATCATGGATTTTAATGAATTTTATGATTATGCTTATAACCAAATAAAGATTGAATTTGAACATACGATGTTATGCATATGCATAGATGTAATTTACACAGCTATGGCTAATTCATATTTTTTTCTGGCTTTGTCACATATCTAACTTTTGCATACTGTAAAGTCTCTATGCTGATGCATGCTTGCTTCTTTAATCCGACATGTATATTCCACCCACTGGGTACAGAGTGTAGGAGCATAGTAGGGGATTTCTGAAATTGTACATTTTTCTTTCGATTGATGTATTTTTTGAGACACGTGATTCTACCCTTGACTAACACTTCTTTCTAGAACTACTAAGTACTGCACCTACCTTTTCTACAACCCCTGCAACTGGATCAGCCAGTGATGTACGTGTTTAAAAGTTGGAACTTTTAATTGCATGGGCGTTCAGGTTATTTCACCACACTCGAGCCACGGAAACGCCCACATGAATAAAGCAAGTAGTCACGTGCAATAGTATGATGTTTCTATTTCTTTGTTCGCAATGCTTGTGCATTTCAAAATCTTTCAAAACCTTTTTTCAAGATTTGCATATACTATGCTTATTACATGAGTACATGTGTCCCTCTACATAAATGGATGGGTTTGTCTAATGGTACCAAATTCCACCAGACAATGCTACTCAAAGTCATACCATTCCTATAAACAAACTATTCTGTTACTATAACAAGATTGCTACTCGTTGTCTAACCGACTACTGCAATAAGAGCTATACTGGCCCATTCAAGAGATTCATGCACAGGATCCAGATATTCAAAACGCAGTCATAATATTTCTAAACTGCGAGAAACAGGGCAAGCTCGTAACTGCCTTAAAAGAACTGCAGGAGCACCGTATGGCAGCCAGGATCATGCACAAAAGAATGCTAGAACAAGAAGCTAAAAAAACATTGAAAAGATGTTTTTCAACACTGAATATCACATCAGTAAAACCAAGTAATGTAAACTGATAGATGCTCAGAAGACAACATATGGCAGATTCTTGGAAACACGGGCGCGAACAGCTGAAATATTTACATTTTAAGAAATTACTGAAAGCCAAACCTTTCAGACAATCGAATAATTGAGTGAAAATACAAAGTACAGTAAATGCTTACTACTTTGTCAAATTATTTGATCCTGTTTGAGATATTTATATAGCATAATCAAAGCCCTAAAGGCTTGAAGAGCAATGTACATAACAGGATAAGTAGCCAAAATGTGAGGAGATGCTGGTAAGCTTACATGGTGAAATAAAGACAATAAATATACACAGACAAGGACGGAATGTGAAATATATCACCACAGTGAGTGGGGGGAGAGAGCAATAAAGTTTAGGATGCTAGACAGATTATTAAAATGTGAGTCTTGAGATTACTACTGATTTGCACAAACGAAGTATCAAGTCGAAGGTGCAGGAAGAGACCTGTTCCAGAGAATAGTTATTCAAATTTTGTCAGGGATCAAAATGTGAGGTGTTGAGTGTGACTAGTGACAGCATTAAACCTGCCGGGGGCTAGTGGGCCTTAGAAAATGTGCATGGGGGCTAGGAGTCATGGCACACATTTCTTAGGCTTTACTCCACAATGCACCCCCCAAACTCCCTCAAGTTAAGATTCTATGTGCATTAGGAGATCTAGATCTGACCAAACAATGAGGTTATCAAGTGGGATTACACGGTCATGCTTCATCTATGGTGGGATTCAACTTTCGAACTCCTTGACCTAGCCTTCAAAGCTCGCTCTCAAGCCTCGGAGAACCAAATATGCAAATCTTGGTTATTCAATTGGTATTTAAATAGTACTGCAACAACAATGCCAAACAACAGTATTCAATGTGGATGCTGCACAGTAACCACCTGGTGCTCCAGGACAACTGAAAAGGTCTCACTATCTCCTTCCGCCTTTTTATTCACTTACTTGCAAACAATGGAAATGCTTTAGACAAAGGTTCAATAATGGGAGTGAAGTATATTAAGGGAAATGCCGTTTTATCATAGGATCACTTTCTGGAGAGATGAAAAGGCTGCAAGTAGGTGTGGTTGAGTTTTGCTTAAGTACTACAACAAAGGATAAAATCGAAGCAACTGATCCGGAGAAGGTAGGCAAGACTGGGAAGCAAGTTTAAGAAAAGAACGGCCAAATAGGATGTTCACAGCTACTTCCTAAAACAAAATGTCGACTCACAACTGCTCACCACAGTAGGGAAAGTACTTAGGCTGATTCGTTTGCAGCTAACCTCTGCTGCAAACTACCAACTTGTTTGTTAATTGACATCTTAGCTGAATAAAAAATTAATCAGCTCAGACAAATATTTTCAGGCACCTCTGAAAATATTAGGATGACAGTCAACTTCATGTCTTTTTCTGCTTTTGAGTTTCAGTCAAGCAAAGTCACAACTATCTGACTATGCTTTCTGTAGGCATGTGATTTGAGGGTCTTTTTCAAGGTAAAAAATATTTAGCATGAAAACATAACAAAAGATGAGATGCCATGATTTGCAGAAAAAGAAAATATGATATTTCCGCACACCACTCACATTCCTCGCATATTATAGATACTTAGTCTCAAAACAAAGGCTCTGCCAATGCGTTCCCGCGCAGTGAACTTCACATGAACCCTACTCCCGTAACACTAGTGATGATTAATCTAACACACCTCCAGTTCCCAATAAAAATGCATGATACTCTATGGTCACTGAAAACTTAGACCTCAGAAAACTGTGCAGGCCCTGGCAAAGACGAGATTACAAATTGATTTTGTTGCATGAAAACTTTCCTCTTTGCCAGAGGTTGGCTGAGCAGTCATCGATGAACTGACTAAATTAAATACATATCTGGGGATAGTCATTTTCTGTCCACTTAGAGCATTCCTTCATTCATGTGCATCGATTAGCCTCTTCCATGCTCATGACGGCTCCCGGGAGCCGTCATGACCACGCCCGCGATTGGAATGCTCAGCACGCTGCGGCGGAATTTGCGCCGCAGCGAAGAGGTTAAGAGTAAATGTTTTTTTCCTTTGCTAATTACCAAAGAACTGGCTTTAGGACCCTGTAATTACCTTGTCTCTAAACGACAAAATTTTCCTCACCATGCTTTACTGCTTGCCCACCCAGGCATATCTTAAGAAGACACACAGAAAATGGCAATAATCTAAATATAACAGTGGAAGAATGTGGGCTTGTTTACGGAACTGATCCAACATCATCATTCCCATTACCTTTCACCTGAGATACCTACCAAAATATGGCTCGTTCGGGCATCCTTTCAGGCGTACTCCCTTGTGGGTGCATTCAATCAGAAAATGTCGCACAAGTTCATTTGTTAAATCTCCAGCTGTTTTGAAAATACGAACAGAGTCAGTTGACCATATCAAACATACCTAGTGAAAATGTGTTGTCCAACATTTACATTTTGCTAATACAGCTCAGCATAGCACAAATCAATGGCCTGTAGAAATAAATATTTTCGTGCCGAATGACAGATTGAATTCTTAAATAAAATATTAGGAACATTGATTGTTGCTGTTGTGTGCACTCACTTTAAAGGCTGTCAGAGATTTAGGATGTTGAGCCAGGTGCTCTAATTATATCTGTAACAAAACATGCATTCACCAAACTATACTTTCACTTTTCCTATTCAATGCTTTCCATTTACTACATCTCTTAAACTGGCCTAAAACAGCTCAATCTGGCTCTCTACATACGAATCTGCGCCTACTATTCCACACAGGGATCAAATCAATGCCACATAAATTGTGGCATCTCTTGACAAACTGAATGTTTAATATTGTGTGTTGAGCTTGCCCTAACAACAAGTGAATAAATACGTCGTCCAGTATGGCATACTGGTCTAGATGATAAACACACTGATGTTTGCCACACTAGATGTAATAAATCAATGTGGCAGTGATCCTGTCCTTATGTTTTGCACTTCACGCTTAGCACTGAGAAGTCGAGGCCAGTGGCAGCAATGGCTGTCAGTCAGAGACAAGAGACACAGAACAAGGACTTACTTTGCTATTCCAATGCCCTCAAATTATAGATGATGCAATTTCAGAAAATGCAGAGAAAGTCACATTCCTGTGAAATAGACTGGTATCACTAATATGCCATTGTGCTCCAGTATCACGGGAGCCTTCAAGCTATTTGCAAAAAGATATAACGCCAGCTATCCCTACTGACAGCCGAGCTGTCAAACTTGGTTATTTGTAATGGTAAAATTGTAAGTAATGCCAGCAGCAACCTGCAAGCTGACAGTGCTTACCTCTACTAGAAACATGTATGTTGAAGGGTTTTGCAATATGCACTGAAAAGAGGTAATTTTACAAAAACCCACCTTATTGACAAATAACAATCAGAAAGTACCAACAAGGCCTACAAATGTAGTTATCAAGACCAGATTCCGCAAAGCTGCCCTAAAACACGAATGAATTATCACTACAGACATACCTAGCCACAAAACGTAGCACTCAAGAAACTTAAACCAAAAAGATACCTCACAAAATGTCTGAGGTACTAACACACAGATCATAAGAATAGCAACTGAAAGGATTTGCCTATATGAAAATAATTCTCCTGAATGCATCTCTCAAAGATTATGCAGTCAGTTTCAGAGGAAGCAAAAGCTGCAGAATATTTGCCCAGGCCAGGACCAAACAGTTAAACTGAACAAAGCAAAGAATACAGATAATGCCCTGAGTTAAAATTGCAATAGCAAATCTCCAACACATCTTATACTTCTTCTCCGGGTCATCCAATCTAAGGACCATTTGCGTAAAGGAAATTGATAAATTATCCATTACAATTAACTAAGTCATGATTCTCTTGCCCAGGTCCACAAAAAAGCAAAACATTTATCTTCCTGATAATGGTCCGACAATATGGAAATCAAAAATGTAACCTCCATTAGCAACCAACATTATCATCATAAGACAAAAGTAATTGACAGTCACTTTAATAGTTCCTTTGGAGTTGCAAACCTAAGAGGCCAAAAGCTAAAAACTAGTTATTGAACAATTCTTCTGGGCGCTTTCTAATTGATCGGACAAATTAAGCCAATTTGCTTGATAACCTGGATAACCAGCCCATGGTCTTGTTTAGAATCTTGAAATTAAATTTCTTAACTTATCACCTAAACATAAGCAGAAATGATGCTAGTATTCCAAAGAAGCAGAAACTACAGTAAGCGCAGTATCCTGCAAAAACACAAAATAGTCATTAAGACTTAGCTACAGGATCTAGACATGCTGTTTGTTTTGGGCAGTCACCGTAATTTCCCTATAAAACTCAGTAATGTGTTAAATATGCTTTACTCTTGTGAGTTCTCCAGCAATATTAATATGAATAGGCTGGGCTATTCGTTACGGTCCACTTAAACAAAAAATTTCAACTTTTCTCCTCCTGTCATTCCACACAGTGCAAGAAACTTGTGGGATGCATCTGTGTTGGAATAGGAATGGTATGCCAATGTCTGTTTCTAAAGCACAAGTTACTACTTGTGTAACAATATATCTGTAAGAGACATTAGTTAGTGATAGATTCCTTATCTTAGAATATTCCCCAGGCGTCAGTCTGGATCCGGAAAGTTTTCTGCTTAGCAGTACCCCTGCGCGCCAGTAGGTGGCGCTGAACGGCTCTGCGCCCGTCACTGGCGTCGTGCGCGCCGAGATGACGTCACGGAGGCTACTTAGGCGCCACCCATGCACGCTGACGTCAGTTCTGTACACAACTGTCTGCGCCGAAACGCAGAGCCATGAGAGAAACTGACCTTTGGTGCATAAAACTAGAGCCCTAAAAGGGGATGATCTTAACCCTAGTAATCCGTTCGCAGAAAGGGGAGGATGGGTGGGGCGGTAAGGAATCTATCCTTAACTAATGTCTCTTACAGATATATTGTTACACAAGTAGCAACTTGTGCATCTGAAAGTGACACGTTAGTGATAGATTCCTTACCTTAGAATAGATACCCCAGCAATAACAACCCCGGTGGTGAGTCTGCGAACAAAATTACACCAGAAAGTCACGGAGCACAGAATGGCCAAAGAAGCCGTCTCTCCGGACCGGACTGTCAAAGCAGTAGTGCTTGGTAAATGTGTGCAGCGAGGCCCACGTAGCTGCCTGACAAATATCCTGCAAGGGGACACCGCGTCCCAAGGCAGTAGTGGCTGCAGTTGCCCTGGTCAAATGGGCACGCAGTCCCACAGGAGGCTCCTTCTTGGCCAAGGAGTAACAGGCTTTGATGCACAGAACGACCCACCGGGAGATGGTCCGTTTGTGCACCGCCCGACCTCTTTTGGCACCCACGTAGCCAACAAAGAGCTGATCATCCACCCGGAACTGCTGTGTACGCTGCAGATAGAATGCGAGCGCACGTTTTCGGTCCAGACGGTGGAGCCGCTCCTCTTCCCTTGAAGGAAGCGGAAAAAAGGTGGACAAAGTGATGGTCTGCCCCATGTGGAAGGGCGTGACAACCGTTGGCAAGAAAGAAGGACGTGTCCTCAGAACCACCTTGTCCGGATGAACAGAAAGGAAAGGAGGTTTGGAAGAAAGAGCCTGGAGCTCACTCACTCTTCTGGTAGAGGTGATAGCTACCAGGTAAGCCGTCTTGAGAGAAAGAAGACGTAAGGGACAGTTATGAAGGGGCTCAAAGGGAGCGCACATCAGAAAAGTCTAGACAAGATTCAAGTTCCACTGAGGCATTATGAAGGGCACAGGTGGGAACGTTTGCGTAATGTCCTTAAGAAAACAGCTAACAACCGGAAGCCGTAGAAAGGCAGAGATGGCCGAAAGATAACCTTTAACCCTGCTGGGCCAACGAGAGAACCAACAAAAGAACCTCAGAAAGAGGGGCAGAAAGGGGATCCACAGTCTTAGCTGTGCACCATGCCACAAATCTGTTCCACCTACCGGCGTACACCGTTTTAGTGGAGGGATGTCTGGCTGCCAGGATGACATCACAGACTTCAGGAGGAAGATTGAAAGGTGTCAACTGTCGCCGCTCAATCTCCGAACATGGAGGTGGAGGCTGGACAGGTTCGGGTGGAGGACCGTCCCCTGCTGCTGCGAAAGAAGATCCTCCTGAAGAGGCAGACGGATCGGGGATCGATGCTCATACTGAGTAGCTCGGGATACCATAATCTTCGAGCCCAGTCTAAAGCCACAAGAATAACTTGTGCCCGGTCGCACCTGATGAACAAGTTACTTACCTTCGGTAACGATGTATCTGTAAGAGACATTAGTTAGTTAGATTCCTCACCTTAGAATATCCCCAGGCGTCAGACTGGATCCGGAAGATTTTTCGTCAGCAATACCCCTTGCGCGTCGCTAGGCGTCGTCTGCGGCTCCGCGTCCGTCGTCGTGCGCCGGAATGACGTCGTCGGAGTACTTAGACACCGCCCTCGCGCGCTGACGTCAGTTCTTGTACATAGCTTTCCGCGCCAGGAACGCAGAGCCATGCAAAGACCGACACTGGTGCCAAAAAGAAAATCTAGGGGCCTGAAAAGGATAACCTTAACCCTAGATGTCAGTTCGCAGAACGGGGAGGATGGGTGGGTCGGTGAGGGATCTAACTAACTAATGTTTCTTACAGATACATCGTTACCGAAGGTAAGTAACTTGTTCATCTGAAAGAAACACGTTAGTTAGATTCCTCACCTTAGAATAGATACCCAAGCAATACCATCCCCGGTGGTGGGTCTGCGAACCAAGATCACACCAGAAAGTCCTGGAGGACAGAACGGCCAAAGAAGCCATCCCTCCGGACTTGGCTGTCAAGGCAATAATGCCTGGCAAACGTGTGTAGCGAAGCCCACGTCGCCGCCTGACAGATGTCCTGCAAAGGGACTCCCCGCCCCAAAGCAGTAGTAGCCGCCGTGGCCCGAGTAGAATGGGCTCGCAGCCCAACAGGAGGGTCCTTTTTTGCCAAGGAGTAACAAATTTTGATGCACAAAACGACCCACCGAGAGATGGTCCGTTTGTGCACAGCTTTCCCCTTCTTAGCACCCACGTATCCAACGAAAAGTTGGTCGTCCACCCGGAACTGCTTTGTGCGGTCCAGATAAAAGGAGAGCGCACGTTTTGGGTCCAGACGGTGGAGCCTCTCTTCCTCTTTGGAAGGATGCGGAGGCGGAAAGAAGGTGGGCAAGGTGACAGACTGCCCAAGATGAAAGGGGGTCACCACTTTCGGAAGAAAGGAGGGACGAGCCGAAGGACAACCTTGTCCGGATGAACAGAGAGAAAAGGAGGCTTTGATGATAAAGCCTGGAGCTCACTCACCCGTCTAGCTGAGGTGATGGCTACCAGAAAAGCAGTCTTAAGCGTCAGCAGACGAAGAGGACAATTATGAAGAGGCTCAAAGGGAGCGCACATTAGAAATGTGAGAACAAGATTCAAGTCCCACTGAGGCATTACAAAAGGGACAGGAGGGAACGTGTGAGTAATGCCTTTTAGAATGCGTGTAACTACAGGGGACTTGAAAAGAGAAGGCTGATCAGGAAGCCGCAAGAAGGCAGACATGGCAGCAAGATAACCTTTCAAGGTGCCCAGGGCAGAGCCCTGCCGGGCCAAAGAAAGAAGAAAGAGGAGAACCTCAGAAAGAGGGGCGGAAAGGGGATCCACAGCCTTTGCTGTGCACCATGCCACAAATTTGTTCCACCGGCAGGCGTATACCGTCTTTGTGGAGGGACGCCTGGCTGCCAGAATGATATCACAGACTTCAGGAGGCAAGTCAAATGGCATCAACTGCCGCCGCTCAATTTCCACGCATGGAGGTGGAGGCTGGACAGGTTCGGGTGTAGGACCGTCCCCTGCTGCTGCGACAGAAGATCCTCCCGAAGGGGAAGACGTATCGGAGGATCGGTCAACATACTGAGTAGCTCGGGATACCAGTACCTTCGTGCCCAATCCAGAGCCACCAAGATGACTTGGGCCCGGTCGTGCCTGATCTTCTTCAGCACTCTGGGCAGAAGTGGTATAGGCGGAAAGGCGTACAACAGACCGCAACTCCACTCGTGACGAAAAGCGTCGCCGAGCGAGTGCCGCCTTGGAAATTCCAACGCGCAGAACTGCTGACATTGCGCGTTCTCTTCGGTGGCGAATAGATCTAACCAAGGCTCTCCCCACTGCTGAAAGAGACCTTGCGCCACTTCGGAGTTCAGACGCCATTCGTGATCCATCATGCACCGGCGGCTGAGTTCGTCTGCTCTGGCGTTCAGAGAGCCCGCCAGATGTTGAACCACCAGGGTGACGCCCTGGTGTTCCAGCCATGTCCAGAGGCGCAGAGCCTCCTGACAAAGGGTCCACGACCCCATCCCGCCCTGTTTGTTGCAATACCACATGGCGGTGGTGTTGTCCGTGAACACCTGCACGACACTTCCCCAGACAGAGGGAAGGAAGGCTTTCAGTGCAAGCCGGATCGCTCTCAACTCCAACAGGTTGATGTGGAGACGAGACTCCGCCGGAGACCAGAGGCCTCTGATCTCCGCCTCTCCCATATGGCCACCCCATCCCAGGAGGGACGCATCCGTCACTACGACATGCTCCGGTTGGGGTAGGGAGAGGCTCTTGCCCTTGACCCAATCGCGGTCCGTGAGCCACCACTGCAACTGCTGTGCAGTGCCCTCCGAGATCAAGACATGGTCGGACAGGTTGCCGTGATGCTGGGCCCACTGAAACTTCAGGTCCCACTGCAGAGCCCGCATGCGCCCCCTGGCGTGATGCACTAGTAGGATGCAGGAGGCCATCAGCCCCAGAAGCCGCAACACTAGCCTGACCGAAACCCAGGATAGAGGCCGAAAGATGGGAATCACGGCCTGAATATCCCGGACCCGCTGTTCGGTGGATAGACCCGGAACTGCGCCGAATCGAGAACCGCTCCGATGAAGAGGAGCTTCTGAGAGGGACTCAGGTGTGACTTCGGCACGTTGATGGAAAATCCCAGCAAATGCAGGAGATCCGCCATAGTCTGGAGGTGGGAGACGACTGCCTGGGGCGAGCCAGTCTTCAACAACCAGTCGTCGAGATAGGGGAAGACTGGAACCCCCGATCTGCGCAGATGAGCTGCGACCACCGCCATCACTTTCGTGAACACCCGAGGGGCACTGGTGAGGCCGAAGGGGAGCACGGTAAACTGAAAGTGCTCTTGACCCACTGTGAACCGCAGGTAACGCCGGTGGGCCGGCAGGACGGGGATGTGGAAATATGCGTCCTGCAAGTCCAACGCCACCATCCAGTCTCCAGGGTCTAGGGCAGCTAGAACCTGAGCCAAAGTTAACATCTTGAACCTCTCCTTCCGGAGGAAGGCATTGACGTTCCGGAGGTCCAAGATAGGGCGTAGGCCCCCTTTGCCCTTCTTGGGAACCAGAAAGTAGTGGGAATAACAACCACGACCTACTTCTGGGCTCGGAACGCGCTCGACGGCCCCCTTGGCCAAGAGGGCCGAAACTTCCTCGTGGAGAAGATTCAAATGATTCCCCGAGATACGGTGGTGCTGCGGTGGCATGGCTGGAGGGGTCGTCTCGAAGGGGAGGGAGTAGCCCCTTCGGACGATTTGCAGCATCCACCTGTCCGATGTGATGGACCGCCAGTGGAGCAGGTGATGGCGAACTCTGCCGCCCACTGGCGTGGAATGGGCCTGAAAGCTCGGACT
Organism: Triturus cristatus; assembly: GCF_964204655.1. NCBI lineage: Eukaryota > Metazoa > Chordata > Amphibia > Caudata > Salamandridae > Triturus > Triturus cristatus. The sequence continues at coordinate 446,712,103 of NC_140588.1, forward strand.
AGGAAGGCTTTGAGGCGGATGCTGCTGGGGTGGATGTGGGCTGACCGCGTCATCCTCCAGAACCGCCTCGGCGGAAACCACGTCCGCGACCGCGCGCAGGTTGGTTCTGCGGCTGGTGGCTAGGCGCACGTGAGGAGGCACCCCTTCCTTGGCCACGAAAGGGGTGAAAGGCGGAAGTTTGCGACCGCGGGGCCGAGAGGCCCAAGGACTTGCCCGTAGCCCGGGAGTCCTTAAAGAGATTCAGCGCACTGTCCGCTTTCTCGCCGAAAAGGTGAGTGCCATCAAAGGGCATGTCCATGAGGGTGCTCTGGACATCGCCCGAAAAGGACGTGGACCGCAGCCAGGCGTGACGTCTAAGCGCCACTGAGGTAGAAATCGCCCTACCCAGCGAGTCCGTAGTGTCAAGCCCACATCGGATAGCATATCGCGCTGCATCCCTCCCATCGGCCAGAGCCTGGGTAAGTCGTGTCTGGACCTCCTCCGGACACAGGGGCAGCACGTCCTCCACCGTATCCCACAGAGAGTGGGAATAACGGTCAAAGAGACAGGCGGTGTTCAAAGACCGCAGACCCAAACTAAGGGAGGAGAACAGCTTTTTGCCGAACTGTTCCAGTCTCTTGGATTCCCGGTCCGGCGGAGCGGTCGGGAAGGAGGATTGGGAGGTAGAGGCCTGGATAACCAGGCTCTTGGGGGTAGGGTGTTGGGACAGAAAACTGGGGTCGCCCGGAGCAGGGCGGTGGCGCCTGGCGACGTTCCTGTCCACAGGAGGAACTGTGGAGGGCTTGGACCAGGTGCCCTGCAGAACGTCAGTGAGGGCCTCATTGAATGGCAGCAGAGGCTCAGTGGAGCTTGCTGCAGACTGAAGCACCTCAGTGAGGACGTTAGTCCTCACAGCCACGGCAGGTAGCTCGAGCCCAAGGGCTGCGGCCGCCTTGCGCAGCACCACAGAGAAAGCAGCACCCTCCTCCGAAGCCACAGTCGGAGGAGAGATGAATCCAGTGTCTGGAGAGGTATCCAGACCACTGGCCTCCCCCAGTTCATCTGCCCAGTCCTGTGACAGTTGAGCCTGAGCGGCCATAGGATCCTCGGATCCCTTCAATTCGCCCCCATCATCCGATTCCTGGTATGCAGGAGGAAGGATCGGAGCCGGGCGATAGAAAAAATGTGTCTCCAGCGGCGCCGAACGCGGCGTCCATCGACGCCGTAACGGCGCCAGGCCCGGAGTGGGGCTGAACTGGGGCTCGACGCCGAGCGGAGTCGGCGTCGGAGGTGGTACCGGTGTCGACGCCGGCGGAGGAGGCGTGACGAGGTCGACCGGCGTCGGCGGGGACTCGGGAACGGGTCCCTCGGGCGCTTGCGGCGTCGAGGCCGGAGCCGTCGACGGGGCCGGAGCCGCCGGCAGGCAAGGTTGCCCAGTCGGGTCCGCGGGGCCCGAAGGCGCGCCAGCGGGCGTCGACGGCGGAGCCAGGTTCCTCATGGCCGAGAGGAAGGCACTGACTTCCGCCGGCGTCGCGTCAGTCCCAGGGACCGGCGGGTATGGGGACTTGCGCGATGGAGCCGCGGGGGTGGAACCACCCTGACCCTCGGCCGAGTCGCACAACCGCCGAGGGGAGTCCGAAGAGCGGTGTCGCCTCTTGGACTTCTTGGAGTGCTTCGACTTACCCGAAGACTTGGAGCCAGACGATCGATGATGACGTCGGCTGCGGCTCCGCGACCGATCCTTGGACCTCCTCCTGGACCGGGATCGAGAGGGGCGCGGAGCCGAGTGGCGAAGCTCGAGAAGCTTACGGGACCGCTCCCGTCTAGCCTTCGAGGTCAGGGCCTTGCAGTCCGAACACGACGCCGCGTCGTGGTCGAGGCCCAAGCTGTAAAGGCACCGGCGGTGATGGTCCGTAACCGACATCAAGCGGTTGCAGTCAGCACAGGCTTTAAAACCAGGCATCCTACCGGCACCGGAGTCGAGACAAGATCAAAAAGGATCGAAAAAAGTTAGTCAAAAAGTGACTAAAGGGGTAGCTCTCCCGGATCTGCGCTTACTGGCGCGGAAAAAAGAAGAACTGACGTCAGCGCGCGAGGGCGGCGTCTAAGTACTCTGACGACGTCATTCCGACGCCGACGACGGACGCGGAGCCGCAGACGACGCCTAGCGACGCGCAAGGGGTATTGCTGACGAAAAATCTTCCGGATCCAGTCTGACGCCTGGGGATATTCTAAGGTGAGGAATCTAACTAACGTGTTTCTTTCAGATCTTCTTCAGCACTCTGGGCAGAAGTGGTATAGGCGGAAAGGCGTACAACAGACCGCATCTCCACTCGAGACGAAAAGCGTCTCCGAGCGAGTGCCGCCTTGGAAACTCCAAGCGCAGAACTGATGACATTGCGCGTTCTCTTTGGTGGCGAATAGATCACACCAAGGCTCTCCCCATCGCAGAAAGAGACCTTGCGCCAAGTCCAAGTTCAGACGCCACTCGTGATCCACCATCCACCGGCGGCTGAGTTCGTCCGCCCTGGCGTTCTGAGAACCTGCCAGGTGTTGAACCACCAAGGTAATGCCTTAATGTCCCGGCCACTTCCAGAGGCGCAGAGCCTCCTGACATAGGGCCCACGACCCCACCCTGCCCTGTTTGTTGCAATACCACATGGCGGTGGTGTGGTCTGTGAACACCTGCACTACACTCCCCGGACAGAGGGAAGGAATGCCTTCAGTGCAAGCCGGATTGTCAGTAGATCCAGAAGGTTGATATGGAGCCGGTACTCCGCCGGAGACCAGAGGCCTCTGAACTCCACCTCTCCCATGTGGCCTCCCCAACCCAGGAGGGACGCATCAGTCACTACTGTGTGCTCCGGTTGGGGAAGGGAGAGGGATCTGCCATTGACCCAATCGCGATTCGTGAGCCACCACTGCAATTGCCGTGCGGTGCCCTCCGAGATCTGGACATGATCGGACAGGTTGCCCTGATGCCAACGGAACTTCAGGTCCCACTGCAGAGCCTGTACATGCCATCTGGCATGCAGCACCAGCAGGATGCAGAAGGCCATCAGGCCCAGAAGCCGGAGGATCATCCTGACAGGATAGAGGCTGAAAGAGTGGAACCATAGCCTGAATATCCCAGACTCGCTGTTCGGGAGGATAAACCTGAAACAGCGGTGAATCCAGAACTGCTCCAATGAAAGTGAGTTTCTGAGAGGGACTCGGGTGCGACTTCGGCACATTGATGGAGAACCCCAGCAGATGCAGGAGGTCGGCCGTAGTCTGGAGGTGGGAGACCACTGCCTGAGGCGAATCCGCCTTCAACAGCCAGTCGTCGAGGTAGGGGAAGACTGACACCCCTGACCTGCGCAGATGAGCTGCGACCACCGCCATCACTTCCGTGATCACCCGAGGGGCGCTGGTAAGGCCGAAGGGGAGCAGAGCAAACTGAAAATGCTCCTGGCCAGAGTCAGCATCTTGAACTTCTCCTTCCGGAGGAAGCTATTGACATCCCGGAGGTCCAAGATGGGGCGTAGGCCACCCTTGTCCTTCTTGGGGACGAGAAAGTAGTGGGAATAGCAACCACTCCCTACTTCCTGATCGGGAACGTACTCGATGGCCCCCTTGGCCAGCAGGGCCGTGACTTCCTGACGGAGAAGAGCCAAATGATCCCCCGACATGCGGTGGTACCGAGGTGGCATGGCTGGAGGGAAGGACAGAAAAGGGAGCGAGTACCCTTGGCAGATTAGCTGCAGCACCCACTTGTCCGAAGTGATACTGCGCCAGTGGTGGAGGTGGTGACGGATCCAACCGGCGTGGGGTGCCCCCTGAAGCTCAGATTAGGAAGTCTTGGAGGTGGAAGCAGCGGGTGCGGCGGTGGACTGCCCCACCCGCTGGTTACCAGACCCACCCCTGCGGAAGCTGCGGCCACGCTGAGGCAGGTTCTGCACAGGCTTTGCAGAGGAGCGCGACTGGGCGCCTTTACCCTGACCACGAAAGGAACGAAAAACCCAGGCGTGGCAGGGCTCTTAACGGAAAGACCCAAAGACTTAGCCGTGGCCCGTGAGTCCTTAAAGCGCTACAGGGCACTGTCCGCCTTGTCGCCAAAGAGGCGAGAGCCATCAAAGGGCATGTCCATGAGCGAGCTCTGGACATCAAGCGAGAACCCGGTAGACTTCAACCAGGCATGACGCCGCAACGCCACAGTTGTGGAAATCGCCTTGCCCAAGGAATCAGCTGTGTCCAGACCACACCTGATGGCAAACTTCGCCGCATCCTTGCCCTCCACAATCGCTTGGGAAAGGACGTCCTGGACCTCTTCAGAACACTGAGGCAGGACCTCTGCTACCGTATCCCACACGGCGTGGGAGTAACGGCCCAACAAGCAGGCGGTATTAACCGACCGCAACCCCAAGCTGGCCGAGGAGAACAACCTCTTGCCATATTGGTCTAGCTTCTTAAGAGTCCTTATCCGGCGGAGCCCTGGGAAAGGCACTCTGCGACGTCGAGGCTTGAATGACCAGGCTCTCAGGCGGGGGTGAGTGGTCAAGAAGGCAGGGTCACCAGGTGCCGGGCGATGACACCTAGCGACGTTCTTATCCACCGGTGCCCCCGAGGCCGGCCGCAACTAAGTGCCCAAGAGGACTTTGGTAAGGGCCTCCTTGAAAGGGAGCCGCGGCTCCGACGACGTAGACTCCGTCTGGAGCACCTCCGTAAGGAGGTTGGTCTTAAGGGCCACCATAGGGAGGTCGAGATGGAGAGCCTCCGCAGCTCGACGCAGCACCATAGTGTAGGAAGCGCCCTCCTCCAAAGTAGGCGGAGGGGAGGCAAACCCCGGGTCAGAAGACACATCACGTTCACCCGCATCTTGAAGGTCATCCACCCAATCTTGCCCGGAGTCACACTGCCGCGCAAGGGGGTCCTCGGAGCCGTCCCAGTCCGCATCCGGCTCCGGGGTGGAAGGAGCCGGCTGCGGCGGCAGGACCGGACCAGGAAAGGGGGCCAGCGGCGCCGGGAGCGGCACCGGCCGGGGCAGACCGGAACTGCATCCCAATAAGGATCCCAGGTCGGAACGAAATGGTCTGAGAACCGGGGCTGGGGTGGGATAAACGGCACCCAGTGCGGCGCCTGTGGCGGATCCAAGGACGGCGCTAGGGCCGGAGCCAAGGGTGGTGCTAGGGTCGGAGCCAAGGGCAGCGCCAGTGCTGGAGCCAGCGGTGCTGCACCTTGTGGCGCCGGAGCTGCAGGCGCTGGATCCAGTGGCTCCGGGGCCCGCACCAGAGGCGGTGCTGCCGGGTCAACAGGATCTGGACATGAGACTGCGGGGCCAACAGGAACGCCGGCGGGAGCCCGAGGCCTAAACAGGCGGTCCATGGCAGCAAGAAACTCTTGCATCTGTTCGGGAGTCGCCGATGGACGCGGGATAGCGGGTAGGCCGTGGGACTCCCAGGCTCCGGAGGAGCCGCAGGGGCGGAGCCGCAGGGGCGGAGCCCCTGTCCCTCTCGTCTGGCTCCGGGGAGCGACGGGGGACGTCGGAGAGCAAACACGCTTCTCCGACTTCTTATGGCGTCGCTTACCGGAATCTGAAGGTGAAGACTTAAGAGTCTGAGGAGCGAGGGCTCCGGTCCCGCAAACGGCCCCTAGACCCGGAGCGGCGGTGAGAGGAGTGCCGGACCTCCAGCAACTTCCGGCGCCACTCCCGCAAGGCCTTCGGGCCATGGCACGGCAGTCCCGACATTCACGGTCGGTCTCCAGGCAGTAGAGGCAGACATCATGGGGGTCCGCCACCGACATATTACGGCGGCACGACCCACAAGACTTAAAGCCGGGCATCCCTATGTGCACCAGGAGACAAGAGAAGGAGACAAAAGTCTCAAAAAAGTGGTCAAAAATTGACCGGGGTATGTGCTCAATCCGGATCTGTGCATTCGGCGCGGAAAAAGAAAGAACGGACGTCAGCGCACATGGGTGGCACCTAAGTAGCCTCCGTGACGTCATCTCGGCGTGCACGACGCCAGTGACAGGTGCAGAGCCGCACGGGACCACCTACTGGCGCGCAGGGGTACTGCTAAGCAGAAAACTTTCCAGTTCCAGACTGACGCCTGGGGAATATTCTAAGGTAAGGAATCTATCACTAACGTGTCTCAGATAAGTGGCAATAGCAATACATTCTGACCACGCAAGTGCCTTTGTTTAGATAGAACAGCTGGGCTACATTCTGATCATGATGTACTCTGTGATTGCAGGTAGCTCACTCTAAGTTTTATAACACACCACTGACAGCAGCAGCCTAATAGTGCGTCTAATTCAGGCAATTTAAATCAAAGTAGCCAGTCAAGAAACAAGAGGCACATGGAATGTTATGCTAACAGTATAACAACTCTCAATGCTCCTCAAGTCACAACACACCAGTGCTGATAAGAAGTGGAAAAAACATACTTTCTTTCCAGTATTTTCCTCTTAGCAACACCCGCCATTGGACGAGGGCCTCCTTCCTACTTGTTTGAATGTGCTCAGATAGATGGCAAAATAGGTAAGCATTCTCACCCATATTCCATAAGTATTATTAGAATTCAGAATCAGAACAAGAGTAAAATACACGAGAGTCGAGACACAGGACGTACTTCCTGATTAAGGACAGTCCTCCAGAGATCAGAACCAAATTCCACCTGGCAGGGTACTGCTGCAACACAGTAGACAAACGAAGGGGTTACTCAACTAGGAACACTTTGAAGGATAAGCGGGTAAGCATGTGAGATTTTAACCGCTTTGCCAAGGCAGTATTGATCTTGCAGTCATTGCATGTTTTTACACTCATTAAAAACAGTTGCACTGACTTCATACATCCCAAGGTGAATCTTTGACATTCAGCTTTGCTGAGACATATCTAGATATTGAGTCTGGGGTGTGCATCTTCACTAAGCACACATGAAGTGCACCTGCAATGGGTTGTGTATCTTTAGTACACACATGAAGATCTTTAATGTGTTTGTATTGTTGACCATGTTCGGCGGACAACATACTTCAGTAGCCAAATGCCACGTAATTAAGTTCAAGATTATCTTGCTAGTAGTATGTACACACGGAGTATTGGGTCACTATGCTGCACACAAAATAAAGCATCATAAAATGATATTACTAAACCAGTCTAAGCTCTACACCAAATGGGAACTCTAATGAAAGTGGAAGTGGATTTAAGAATAGTAAATCTACACTTACCCTGTAATGTAGTGATAGGAAGCTATTTAGTAGTTGCGCTATTTTGTAGGCCAATAGTATCAACCTCAACATCCAATCATTCAACCACACATGTATGTATGCAAGATATCACGAGTATGTCCCTACCTAGTTCTATGACCTTTTGTATACTTCCAAACTCACAACCTCATTTGATTAAACATTGCTATCACTGAAGTTTTCAGTTGGCTCCATGTTCCAATAAAATAGTAGCCAACTCACCTGAATGTATAGTAGGGGATGAAAGCGGCCTAAATTTGCTTTTTAAACACACAGTATTCCTTTTGCATTCCAGTAAGTAACATTTGTGTGTCAGAATGGGACAAACTACAGTAGGGACTTGACAAACTATCGAGGGTATGATGTCACTGCTAAAATGTTAATAGGTGTATTCCTCTAATCAAAGTGTATTAACATGTAATTCACATTTTAAGATTACCTCCATGTCCTACTTTAATCCTGTGAAGGTTGGTGCATCTCCTTGATTTGTTTAACGGCTCTAATGGAAACTCTAACCTGTAAATCGTCCACATTTATTTTTAAATTCCAATATACATGTTTTGAGCAAAAGAAAAGGTAGTACCTTTCTTGTTTTGCTGGATCACTGTTGGTGGTGGTGTTGCCACCTTCATGGCCAGGCCGTATGCTCCCCTGAATGAGTGGCTATCACGAACAACAAAAGATCCTGGGTCTTTGTCCTTCAGCACTGTGATGGCTGCAAGCAGATAAACACAAGTTATAAGATGCTAGTCGAAACAAAAGACCGTGCTCAACTGTAATTCTGCAATTTCCAGGCCAATATCAGGTCTACCAACAATTGGCCAGTTATGAGATATACAAAGCAGAACAGTAAAGTAATTTTAAATCTAACAGGAGGGCTTCCGATCATTTTGTTTTTCTTGAAGCACACAGATTTATATGATTTAACTCGAGAAGAAATTTGGGAAGAAGTGGATGACCCAGAAATTTAACAGGATACATCTAACTCATACAATACAAAGAAGAGAGTCCTGTTCCACTAATCTTGTTCATGTCAACAATGACTATTTTCGTGATTGTCATCAAATAAACATATTGAGTGTCTGTAGAAACAGTGCATCGGTATAAAGCATTGCAATGTAGGATCATTGCTAAGTGTCTAGAGTACAAAGTCCTCTTTTTGAATAATACTTACAATTTACAAAAAATATGTTTTTTATATTTCTGGTTTGCACAATTGCATATGCTGATTCTGCAGGGAATGCAGAAAGAGCTTTCAATAAGAATAAATGCACACAAGTTTCAGTATCTACAAATTGAAACTATTTTTCTGTATTTACTTCTGTGCTGCTATTGTTGCAAATTAAGCGTGAAACTATTCTTTTTAGGTCTCGCCTAGCTATTGCGTTTACGCAATCGCTATGCGAGACTCTAGTAAGAGGGGCATTTCAAAGTGCTCCCAAAAGTGGATTGCATGGCGAGCACGCGCACAATCACGTGCATCGTGCCGCCATGCAATCCGTTTGGGGAAGCGCTTCAGCCCACTGGCACATGCACGTGTAGCCACAGCCTCGGCATCATACTTCAAAGGGTCCGCTCCCCCACCTGGATTGCGCTCCCCCGCCCCCGCCACAGCATGCCATGCCTGAATGCTCTCTTACTGTCACATAATAATGTCTCAGTCAGTGAAGCTTCGGCATAGACCCCCACAACTAATTACGCATTAACCTCATGGCCAGGTCATGCTTATGTAATCTAGGTTTTGATTTTGGGTTCTCTTTTTTCCAACACTGGTATTCACCCGCACTGTTTCCTACCTTTTGTTTTGTCTTTTATTCATACATTACTCATGCTTGTTTTTTTTCTCTCTGCTGGGGGGCCTATTTTTTGTTTAGGTATATTTTGTGTGGAAGCCATGCAGCGTTTGAATGAACATCCTGACAGTGTTTTGGAATGTGGGAGGCAAAGTATGTCCGGGTCGAGTTCAGGAGTCCAGCAGGGGTCGATTGCAGGGTTCAGAGGAGATGAGAGCACTAGCCTCCCTGCTTCAAGTTGAATGTGAATCTGTGTGTCTTTGTACGGATCTTACAGAAACAACTACTGGTAACTATAAATATTTAGAAACATGTTAAAATGAACTTGTATTTTTTATGGACATTGAACTTCACAGTTGTTCCCCTGATTTGAAATTCTTGCTACTGTGAAAGCTTTTTGTATAACATTCTGAGCTTCTATTCACTAAAAAGCAGGGACTCGTATGGCATGGGATGCCTGGGAGTTGTGTGATCACATTGTTATAGGTGGCTTGCATTAATTTCCCCAAGTTTGCTGATTCCTCGTACCGCTTCCAGACTCACATCTGCAGACACAGAAAATTGTTATTCTTTAGGGTATAGACTACTACAAGCCGTCTGGTGGTCTGACCACCTCACCAATCCAGGAATACTCTTGTTTTCCTGAACATCAAGCCAAGCCAAGACTATGCAAAGAGCCCAAGATGTTTTGGAACATCGGTTGTTTAGGCCTTGCTGATGGCTCCTAGTAGCCATGGAGAACTCGCGCTATACCTTCCTGGACAGGCATTTAGCTCTGGAAATATGAAAGAGCCATGGGGAACTGGGGAATGCCCCACTGCAGGCAAACTGGGGCTAATTTACATTCAGATCGAGTCAGGTGATACTGTACTAGCGCCTCTAAGGTTTGCTGTCGTTCCATCTTTTAGATCACAGACACAATGATGAGTGGCAATGAATTGTGCCGTTCACATCCAAATTTTTACTAGGAACCGTGCCAAGGCTGAAAAGAGTTGAGGAAAAAGAAGTGCTCTGCTTTGAGCTCGCTCTCTACGATATTAAACCTTCTAAGCTTGTATCACTCACAAAACTTAAATGCCACAGGATTCAACTTGAAAAATTAAACAAAAATATATAGTACTATTTGCATTACATTGTTCTTCCAATTAAGTAAATTTGCATAGAATAACGTGTTTGGGTCTGCATTTATAATAATTTTAGGAGTAATGTAGTGGTACCCTAATTTCTCTCCTGGTTCTGTACCATTCACTATGCAGCTGATCGTTCTGCTTAGCTACGGCACCTCAGTACAGCATCACTTAGTCCGTTTTTAGGTTGAGTCTGGGCAGCGCATGCCCTGCTCTGAGGGGCATGCTGGATTTGAGTATGGAGTTGAAGCTCCGCTCAATCTCCGCCCATATTTTTCATTGGCCATTGTAAATGCTGGCTTCTGATTCGTTAATAGGCTTGTTAGTCCCTCCTTAGTACAGCCTGGTTTTCATTTGTAACCTCTCACGAGGACTGTCCCTTTTACTTTTGTTACACGGTATGTCTTATTTAGTCTGTAAGCACTCTTTTCTTTAATGAGTTTCGCTTACTGCAGGCAGGACATGCTTTCCTGTAACATTCAGCACACCATGTGAGCTTTCATTTTCCAAGCAGCCCGAGACAATGGCGGGCGCTTCTTTGAAACGCAATAGGTCTCGCATTTACAAGAGTTTGAGCTATTGGCATTGTAAGTGACAAAGCCTTTTATTTATGTGTTAATTATCAAAACATATAAATAAAAGCTATTGTCATTTACAATGCCAATAGCTTAAACTCTCGTAAATGCGAGACCTATTGCATTGCAAAAGCTTGTTTTACTTGAAGGCAATTTGGTCAGAATGGAGTGTAAAACTCACAGAGCACCCTCCAAGTTCAGTTGTACAATGCACTGCTCAGCCTGTTTTGGCTGGATTGGTGCTTCTGAAGTGTTAAAGCCTCATAATATTGAATGCCTTACTCAGAGTTTGGTGGACAGGATATATTCCATCAAAACGTGATAGATATCCCATCCGCCATTATACAAGTGCCATAGGCTACACTGCACATGTAATAAGACGGAGAGGACATACTTCACATTTGTGATGGAGTATCCCATCTGCTAAACTATAAGTAAGGCCCTTTGTTTTGTGATAGCAGCAATGTTACATTGTGGTTCATCTCTGGTGTTTTAGCAAAGGTTCATGGGAATTGATGACAATGTCATAGTCTTTGTGGAATTCAAGTGGGTTAATATAGAAAGCCATAAAAAGGCCCCCCAATATACTACATTGGTTACACTATAATTGCTCATGATTTTCCATAGATGCTGATGCTCATGGTCATCTACTAAGCTATACACCCAAAACCTTTTCAGGATACAAGACAGTTTACTAAGAATTTTCAGTTAATTTGCATTACCTTGTTCTCTTGAAATATCTGGTTTATACCAGAACTTGGAGGTGTCTTGGACAAATTTCACAGTAAGGTGTTTATCGACTGGATATTCTATAGAGAAAGAAAACACCCATGAGGGAAAGAAATAATTTATTCGTTCACCACTGGTCACTGATCTCAAGTCCAAACTAGTCTAGGAATTATGGAAAACACACAACTTGATGCCAGGAAATCAGGCCTTATATGAGTATTGAAAGGAAGGGTGCACTATTAGAGGTGAAGGATCCAAACATGAGTAGAATAAGGAGAAAGACAACAAAGCTATTTAGTTACAAATTGGAAGAATGGATTGACATCAATGACAATAATTGCTTGCCTCATTTAGTTCCAATTAAATTCATGGACAATACAATAACTTCGAAATGTAATTTGCAACCAATGTTATTTTACTTAAAAAGAAATTCTTAATAGAAAAAAAACTTTCTAAAACCAATACATAACTACAACTGGATGAGAGAAGAACAATGAACTTAGATGCTTATACGTAGAGCCAAAATGAGCTGTACTATTTAGAAGCAGCTAGTTGCGAAATTCAAGAAGTACAGGGAAGCTGTGATTGATCCATCAGGGAGCAGCTATGAGAGTAAGGGGAAAAAAGGCAATTGTAAGAGAGACCATAGGAGAAAGTTCTATGTTGCGGGTGCAAAGCTAAAAGTTAAACAGGCTTGAGAAGAAGAGAACGTAAGGAGCGGGAGAAGGCGAGATCAGAAGAGTAACGGGTTGACATATAAAGGGAGTGGATACTCCCCCTCCTCCCGCCAGCCTCACAGAGAAACTAATGTGGAGTTGTGTAAAACAGGGCTGATATAGAGAGTAGAGAAGAATGATGCAATAAAAGATTTCCAGCATAAACCCAACTGCAGAAAATTTGGGTACAGATTAATTAAACAACTGAAATTAGAGAAATAAACTTTTGCAAAATTGTATTTCTAACAAACTGATTAAAACACAGCTGTGACAGATATACTCATATCTAGAATAGTCTCAGTCAAAATCAGTATAATTTTTCGCTTCCGTGCGAGTGCTTCATGCAGACATTTCAAGTAAATATCTCTCCCGGTTGTAGGAGAGTCTGCATGGAACGTGCATTGCTTTTGCATGCCTTATGACAGTATCCTAGAATCTGCATCTTCTGTGAATAACCTATATGCAACATTTGTGTGATGGTCATCTAGGACTTTGTTCTGCATTTTAGCCTAGCTCCTTTAGGCACTTTGAGGCACGGTTACTCACTTCGGTGTGGCTAGCAAACCTTCCATTGTTATAACAATCATATAGCCCATTAAGTTTTAAACATAGCTAGTTAGAACTGGGACAACTGTATGCCTTAAAGGAAGGAAGTTGGTTACAACAGTGATGGTATGTGCTAGCATAAGTCCTGTGGAATACTGTCTCTCCAGATCCCTGTAATAAACACATTTTAATGCCTTTCACTGGGTGAACAGGGACTTAACCTATCTCATCTACCAGAAAAAGCTCCAGACACAGGCGCTCAAAAAACAGAAATCTATTTTCTCTTTGGATTCTAGCTTGTATTTTAGAATGGCATTAATGCCACTGCTGATAAGGAGGAAAGAATAAATGTGTGATGGCATGAGTAAACCATGTCTGCTTCCAATCAAACACGATAACGCAAACATATGATGTAAGCAGGTCATAATTGTCTGTGGACATCCTTCAGGGTCCTAGACAATGTGTATGTGAGTGGCGACAATGCTGACACTCTAAATCAGTCAACTATGTTTTTTAAAATATAGGTGGGTGAGCATATGTTGAAACGAGAGGCACAGAAATCCTATTGGTAAACTATCTATAAACCTGCAATCCTGACACTAAGAAATAACAGATTGGGTAAGAACTGACATACAAATACCAGCAGTATTAAAGGATACATTACTGCATGCATTTCAATGTTGTCTACAAGCACGTTTACATGCACTTCAGCATAATGGGATTTCTATATTTATTTTGCATGAGACAAAAAACGATTTATATTGATTGAGACACATATTAAAAAACATTTCATAAGTGTTAACATTTGGATGACTTATTCATTTTTGGCGCTATTCGTTTGGGTCCTCCCTTAACGGTTTGCCGACTTCATGCTTCTTCTCTGCCCTCTGTGGAGAACTGCATAAGTAGCGTCTCTAGTTAGAACTAGGAAAAAAGTGTACTATCGAATACACAACACAGGAAGAAAACTAGAAACACAACAGGCCAAAATGGGAGAAGGACAAAGCCATCAAAGAGAACTGATTTAATTATCTAATTGTATTCATGCCCCCAGGACAACCTCAAGGAATTCAGCCTTTCATTATTAAAAAGGTATATATTTATTGGGGGGGAATGAAAATGTCTGTAATTTGCCTGTTTTTTTGGCACTCTGAATGATATTTTAAAGCACAAAAAAAATTGCAATTCCAATAATCAAAGGCACCTCACGGAGCAGAATAAAGTGCTCACCTGGCAAAGGAGAAGCGCTCAAAAGTTTTGAAAAATCAGGAAGGACATTTGGAAACGGAATGCTAATCGTACTGCCACTGTGTGGGCTGGAGAAGCCGCTGGAAGATGGGGATATTGACCCAAAAGAACGCTCTCCCTCAGATATCCTCTTCTTTTCAGGCAAGGGGGGCTGCGGGTGAGTGTTTATTCCAGTATGCTGCAGGACCGGGCTGCCCTCGCCACTTCCTGCTGATGCCATGCCAAGGCTGTGTTGCAAAAGGCCATTGTCCATTATGCTCGACAGCTGTGTGCTGTTGACAGTTTTGGCAGAGCCATTGGAGCTAGCCAGAAATAAACTTTGTTTGTCATCCCGCTGTGGTCCACCAACAGTGCCTCCAGTGACATTAAAGTTCCGGAGCGTTTGGCTAATGGAGGAATGTTCTTGCTGCCCTTCGGCTGGAGGTGAACCCTCACGGCTCTTCATCGATGCAACCTGTCGTCCTGATGATGTGAAACGTGATGAAAATGAGCTATCTTGTGTGGAACCCGAAACATCGTTTGAGCCCAGGTAACTTCCGATGGACCTGCTATTTCCCATTGCAGACTGTGATGTGACGTTCGATTTGGCATTGCTTTCCAGCCAGAGATGCTCAACTGCAGATGGGCTATTGGAAACAAAGAAAAATAAGATTGCTCAGAAAATGTTATACACGACCTGTATTCCATTATACAACAATGAGTCATTTGTTTTTAAAAAGAGAATTTGGCAAAATGTGTACAGCACGAGTGATCAGACGTAACAAGTGTAGTTTGTTTGGAAAGCAAATGCTCCCACCTGGAACAAGAGACTTGTCCCTGCTTCTTCATGGAGGTGGGATTATATTATATTTCAACCTTTCACTAGAGAGGATCTCTTTAGAGGTCCCCTCCCCTTCTCACGATCAAGAATAAGGAATTTTAGCAACAAACAATATCTATTTGTGCGTGGATCACTACAGTTAAGTGAAGTTCATAGCTAATAAAAACATTTAAGTTATGTATATTTAAATTGTGTCTAATTACCGATACTTCAAACAAGTTTCAACCCAGGAGGGTGCACAGACAGCTGCAAACTTACTTTCAAGGTTGGAAATATTAACATTGGAAGCACGGTTGTATTTATAATGCAGAAAGAGGAAAGTGAAGCCAATATGCCCAAAAAGAGCATAGTGCCAGACATATCCGAGGACGTGCAGAAGAAAGTTTAATTTATTTTTATACACAAATGAAAAATACACTTACTTAAAGTGTACTGCAAAATGAAAACAAGTCACACACATCACAGAAGGAAACTAAGTGTGAAAGAGGAAAAACAATTAGACAAGTCTTTCAATTGCATAGAAGGAACCTGAATGTAACAGATACGAGAGCTTACATTACAGGCCTGTTACAGTAAACACTTCAAACAGTAATTTACAGGGCACTTTCAGAGATGCAGTTTTAGATCAACCCAAAGTTCAGTATTTCAAAAATAAGAGTGGGCTTGCAAGCATCTTAGAGTTTCTGCTACATCTCTTGGAACGCAGATAAAAAAACGGATTTCTTAAGTTAGGAAGTTAAATGAATACAAATAGTACTCACGCCTAGACATCACCTCTTCACAGCTCCCCTCCGTTTGGTCTTGAGACAAGGGAATGAGGCATTCAGAGAGAGGGTCCACTCGCATCATGCACGTTAGCCAATAGAAGGGCTCTTTGTAAAGGGGTGACATCACTGGCCCTTGAAAGACGAGCTTGTCAGTCTGGGCGGGCATATGCTAATGAGTTTGTGAGTTGAAGGAGAAGGCATTCTGCAGCGACGCACGAATGTCAAGCAACGCAGTTCCACCGAGGAAACAACAATTCCCCAGCGTGGGAAAACCGAAATGGGAACGAGATTCCTTTATTACAAAGCCAGGGGAGCAGTTTGGGGCAGAGGCGTGTGAGAACACCATGCCCTTGATATATTTGAATTGCTTTTCATCAACAAAACACTGCGCAAAACAGTTCCTGTGCTGCGACAGAAGACAATTTCTGGGATAGCGGCAAAGACACTACCGTACCAGCATCCCAACTACAGTTTCCAATGCCAGTACTTTCAATGGACCACAGACATGCAATTCAATGGACCACAGACATGCAAGTGGGCACTCGAAGCAGTCCCGCAACATGCGTCCTCGGGGTGCAGAAATTAAAGTGATCAATAACAGCAGTCGTTCGAGCTGCCAGCATACTGGATACTTAGAAGCCTCGAGTTTTGGATACTTCGAAGAGTCTGTTTAGCTGAAGGATTTTCAAAATTTTGAGAAAAGTTCGAAGTAAGTTTCAGTGTTAATTCAAATCACAGTAATATAACCCATCAGCACTCAACATCAGCAAAACCTCCCACAGAATACTATAACTTAACTCAAAAAATGGCTCCAGGCCGCCAAATTGGCTCATTTGTTTGCCACCTCAACAGAACATTCTCTCGCATATATCCACCTCTGCAAGAATACAGAATGGTATCAAGCTGCATAATGCTCAAGTATGCCTCAAAAATTAATATCCACATAAAAGCCAAACAATAAACAACGGTACACCTCAGTGGAACGAAACAAACTCCAACGTCCTTCAACACATACATCCCATGAACACAATGCTCCACAAACAGACCTGTAAATGATTCAACATACTCCACCACTAACCAACATAACAAAACATGTGCATTTGTAAAGCGCACGCTCACCCAAGGGTACCTTGGCGCTGAATAACAGATGTTTATTGTTACCCAACTCAATGGTACTCATTCTAAACAATACAGCAATGTACTCCAGCCTTTAAATACTGGAAATGTGCAATACAAAAGCACACTATTTAACACAACAAATAAAGATCTTCTTTTATGTTCCCCGGTCATGAATTGCGACCCAGATCTAATATTGATCCCTCAGATGAAAACTATTGAAAAGTAGCAATTTTCCACCCTTTCTTTCCCACAAGTTTCCATCTTTCCTGTAAAGTGATCACTGTAGTGGAGTTACCCAGATCTTCCGAGATGATCAGAAAGGAATACAACAATGTAGTGTACAGCGGATTACCCAAGAAACTCGTACACAAGTTATTACAGCTACAAAACTAAGCCCTCAACTCGAAGAAACACAAATACCCCAAACCCACTCTAAGATATGCCACAGGCTGGCAGTGGAGGTAAGGGTCAAGAATGGTATTGACACATCCAAAACTAGCCATAAACTAAGTTCTGAAAGTACTTGAAAGAGCCACGGTGCTGACTGGCTGCTAACTAAAATTCATAAGACTAATATATATGAGGCCATCTGTGGATGCAAAACTCTCTGAAATATTCTCCGCCAGTTCTGGATGTTGCAGGCAAACTATCCTCTCTTCAGGAGGCTGCTGAGAGCTGAACTACTCAGATAATCGCATATGAGAGAAAAGAGACCTTCATATATCCTCGAGACAGTAACAAGTATTGTTAGAGGACAAGCTGATAACTGTGGGCGGATGTGTCTAAAACCACACCAATATTCCAATGTTTAAAGCACACCCTTTTATCTCATAGGGAAGAACTTGCTGGGCTTTAAGTCGATCAAGGAGAATAGCACAACAACAATCTTAGTCATATTGATCATCGCTCATAGTATAATGCTTTCAAATTATATTTGACTACCACTAAACATGTTTGCATTTCACGGCACTCGAAAATGGTCTAAAAGTCTCATGTTGGGGAAACATGATTCACAACAATAAATAAAAAATAATTATTTTGCAATACTAAAAAAAGATGGATTTTAGACTATGTAAAGCGGAGTTGTAGAAGTGATGATTTGGTGAAACCCAGGAAGTTGAGAGGCGTAAATGATATTTGAACAGGCCTGCTTGGATAAGTATCCTGCACCCACTGTCCTCGCCCACAGCTTTGTACGAATTCAATTTTACCATGCTGCACTGGGGGGTTCCCAGTAGCGAGTGCACGTACAATTCTATCCCGAGCAGTCCTCTTCCCAAGTCAGATGTTCTAAACACAAATCACAATCTCTTCATAAAAAACCTCAAATACAACAACAAAGGCAAATACACTTGAAAAAAACAAGTTAAAATGAGTGTGGTAAACACTGACATCCATATCAAAATGAAACTGCAGGGGACTGTTGAAGACACATTTATCAAACTTGCAGGAGGTAAAAAACCTATGGAAGGGGAAAATCTAAAGTGGATAGGTCACTGTCCCTAAAGTGGCAGCAGAGAATAGCATCACATGTTGTTTCGGAGTCGTATGAATTTAAGGCTGCAGTCAATGTCATCAGCAGTCAGTTTGATGGACTTCGCTTCATGAGGCTAAAGGAGACTTAACAGGAATATATACAGTTTTGCAATAGATTAAAAAATAACCCAGATGAAATGAAGTAAGGCATGGGGATAGAAAAAAGTTCCACAGTACAGAGGAACATTTTATTTCTATGCAATTTAGAGATGATGGAGTGGCAAATTCAATTATAAGAGCATTATCTGCATTAATTTCACACAGTCTCAAAATAAAGACTTCAACGTAATGTGAAACTGCTATGCACGGCTAAAAAATACATCCCCTGAAAACCTTTACATTCTCGGAAGACTGACTGACACAACTACAAGCTTATACAGAAATACATTTAAGAGTCCTTCAAAGAGATTTAAACTACTTTATGAGACAATATTACTTACACAACTTCCCAGAAATCGTTCTGGCCTCATGCCACCTCACACTGTGTGTAATGTCTTCGAAGGGACAACAAAATACCAGATTTAAAGTATTTGAGGTTAAATCGGTTTCTTACCTTTCTCCTCTGGACGCCGGACTGAGGCTAGATAGGGTGCAAGGCGAGGCGTAGGGTCGCTGACAGGAAGACACAGACGACACTTCCGTCCTGAAGAGGGCAGCGTTCGCTCCAACCGAGCCGTCCGACATTGCAAGGGTGTTGTTGAGGTTTTCTGGGTAACTACGGGTCTCTGAGGCTAAAGAGCGAGAAAAGAGTACTTTTAAAAGAAATACCATCATTTTTAGAAAGCATGTTTGTGATTTATATTAATTTGAACTAAGAGCTGGCTCACTTGTGTATGGTTACACTAAAGTCGTTTTTACTGCTCAAGTTAAGGCAGGCAAACACTGATCTTAAAACATTTACATACTACAATGGTTTAAAAGATAGACAAATTAACTACATGACACACGTTTAGTTATGACTAATTTGTCATACGTTTTTAATTGTCAACATCCTCAGTGCATCGGTTTATTATCCTACAGGTATCGACTTCATGTCCTTGTGAATATCTAGAAAGGAAATTGCAAAATACTTCCCATACCCAGATCATATACCGGACACATTTTTTTCGGTGTGAAATATTCATATTCACATACAAAACTGCTATAAAATGTTATTTATTGACAACTTGTGGAAAACAAACATCTCAGGAAGAAAAGGTCTGCATGCAACTGGCCATTGATACACAGCAGAGTTAAGCAAGGTGTGTGGTCACAGGTGATGTGTTGGAGAGTAGACGATGCAACAAGACAGATTAACAAACTGAGAAGTATGAGAAATATGCATATTTATAAATTAGTGAAGAACATTCGGCTTGCGTGGAGTGCTCATCGTGGACAGACACGTTTGAATATCATGCTTAGGACAAGATCAGGATTTGATGCATGGTAAATAAGCAGCTTCGCTCCGACTCTTCGAGTTTAGATGGGAGGTAGGTCTAGAGTAGGGGCCAAGCAAATGGACTGAGCGGAAACACAATGGAGCACTCAGCAGTGTAGACACTGATAGGAGTGGATGGTTAAGAGTAAAGTGACTGAGTAGCTGCTATATCTGGAAAAGTAGCCTGCATAATTAGGAGGGATGCACAGGGCATTGCCTAAAAGAAATTGAGGGACTTAAACAGGACTGTGCTCCTGGCAGATGACCAGCCTGCCCACTGTCTATAATGGGGAAAGGATACATAGCATGGAAGACTATAGGGTGCTTGTGTAGAAAAGCTGATATCTATGTGAATGGGTGGGGTGGAAGGAAAGCTTCAGGGGATCCACCAAGAGGCTCTTGCACTAATCCACCTTATAAGCATTAACAATTGATCTGACATTGTGAAAGTGGAAGTGAGTGATAATCATTTTAAAACCGAGCAAAAGGTTTCTGGTACTGATGGGACATATTTATGTATTGAGGTGCATCCGAGAAACAAATGCAATTCAGGTGTTATTGGCTGAGGAGAACGGTGTACGAACTTGCGGAGACAAACAAATACTGAGGTTTACATGTGAATGACATCCAAGCATGACAGATAATATGGTAGCAGAGTGACAAATTGAGGTCAGGTATAAGAGAAATAAATAGTTCAGAAGAGTGGTTAGTGGAGAAAAGAGGACTAAGAAGAAAAGGCACAAGGAAGAGCAGCAAAGAACATGAAGTAATGAGAGCCAACAGTCGTAATAATGAAAGGCAACAGCACAATTTAACAGAGAGAGCCAACATAATTCAACAAGACATGTCAACAAATGCAGTTGTCCTGCAAACCGACACAATAACACCATCAAGCAAAGGCACTAAACGATTAAATCCATGTTGCACAGGTGGAAGTATGTGTGTTAAAGTATAATTAAGTAAGAACAATAATGTTCAGGTTCTTTAAGATCATATATAGGTTCAGATCCCCACCTCTTTGTCTTTACCAGTTAACTATTGTTGGCACGATCGATTCCACTGACTAACAGCCAGGTTGTGTGCTTCTGGTAAAAGCAATGCTTTCTCAGATCATGCACTATCAGCCAAGCCTGATGCAGTTAGTAACATTTTGAACAGAAGAGGTTTGCAAAAAAATCAAAAGTAGTACATATGATCCACGTTTACATTCAACATTACATTAGAGAACTCGAACAGCGTTGTGTTTGGACCAAGACTTAATGCAGGACATGGCTGTTATACTTATCCCTCTGACCAGTCGCAATCTAGATTCAACTTAGTACTTCTGGTCTGTGACAACATGGGAAAGTCATGAGGTGCTAATCCCCAGTGTTCTGAGGTGGCATTGTATGCTGCTTGTGAATTGTGCATTTTGTACCTATTAAATCTGCGCCCTAAAAGCAATACGCTTGCTAGACTGAAGTGATTGCTTCTTTAACTGTTTTAAAGTTAACCAGCTGCACGTGCTCGCTTGATAAATCAGGGGTTTTTGGCCTTTTCAAGCTGCATGTTGCTCTGTGACCCTGGCTGTCTTACTTTCCTCCCTTTTTTTCGCTCCTAAACTTGCTCCCTGGGCTTCGAGAATTACTCAAGTATTTGTTATGCTGTGCAAATCTTCTGTGCTGTGAAGCTAGATAAGCCAGGTCAGTTTCTTGTTTAATCTTCCCCATTGAGCCTCCAGGTGTAGGGAGTGGAGGTTGTGTCGTGTGTGTTTGTCTGGGCCAGGTGGCTCCTGAGCTTCTCCACAAGAAAATACTTCCATAAAGTCATTCTATCCTTTATCTATTATTCTGTCGAGTAATCTAGTAAATCTATTGAGTAATCTTCCCTAAACTCATTCTATCATTTATCTATTATTCTATCGAGTAATCTACCAACCACTTTCATTCCACAATAGTCTCCTACTACCAACGCTATTACTGCGGATCTCAGAAGCCTGGTGAGATTGCTCCCTATAACTCCTGGGTTGAACTTATGAAGCATATACTCTAGGTCTCTTGTATCTAGGACATGCCTGTGAGTCGCTCTGCTTTCATTTCTGAGGGGAACCTATGCAACACGTTACCCAGGATGCCTGTGGAGAGGACATGCTGGGGGGAGCTGTATATATCATTTGCCATGCAGTCTGATTGTATGCATGGCATGTCATGGGCTACTCCTGTGTTGCTCCTGAGTGGACTCTAGAAAGCTTATACCATGGCTGCCCATAACCTGTGCATGCTATTGAGTATTTTGGCTTTAACTTTCTTATATTTCTGATATTATTTGATTTTTGCATGTTTGTCTCCTTTCTTCTCAGATTGTCGATTTTCATTTGTGTGTGGAGGTCCCTGTGATATATCATAACCTCAAGGCCAGGCAACCCGGTCAAATCTAGAGCAAGCTTGGGGCATGCTTCCCTGTTGCTCCTGGTTAGCTAGTTAAAGAGCATGTGCTATACCTGCATTTGTCATGTGCATGCCTAAGGGTTACATCTCTATCACTCTTGGCCTGTTTTTTAGGTCGCTTGCCCTAGTTACTTGTAACTATCACATGTCTATGGGCTGCTCCTCTGCTGTCCCTGAGCAGTCTCTAAAATGCTTTTGCTCTGTGTTTTCGTCTTCACTTCTGACCGACAGACTCTTCGGGCTGTTTACAGTGTACGCATGCATCCAGTGCATGCCTGTGGGTAAATCACCTGTCACTTGTGAATGGACCAAAAAGAACACTCAATCCTGTGTGCAGTCCACACCTGTGGGTACTCACCCAACACTCCTGTGGTGACTGGCTACACCCTCTGCTATGACTGCCTACATCCAGGACATGTCCTGGGCTTTTACTCTGTTATGCCTATGTGGACTTTATAAAGACCTTTCTAACCAGACACAATTACTATAAAGTGCATGCATGCAGCACCTCACTCCTCTTCCCTCGCCTCAGGTGCATCAAACTAAGACAGGATCTATGTATGTATTTATGTATTGCTTGGGTTAATTATTTCGTTACAGCAACAGAACATTCCAATAAGAACATCACTCTGGAGAAGAGCACCAGTCTAGCACACCAAGCCCAACCCCAAACGATGTAATTCAGCACTCTTCCATCTAAGCACTCCCCCAAGACATAGCAAACTAATGGTTGACTAAAGCGCTTTGGCTCCTCATCTGGGAAGCCACACACTATTTCAAACCTACTATAGTAAAATAAAGAAGAAGGAATGACCAAATGTGGAAGCTGGTAACAAACTGCATTGACAATAGAGCTGTTTTATGTACTTCAAGGGGGTCCATTAGTTACTATATTTGAGTGTATTAGATTCACGGCATACATAGGCTCATAGCATGCACAAGGCAAATGAGAAAACCTATCTCTCTGGCTCATTTAAGCACTCCATGTCTGCTCTTGAATTATAGAGAGGCTTTTCCAATTCTTAAAGTTAGGCCACACATTCACATAGACTTTTGGTTAACACGTGTTTAATCACACTCATGTGTCACCAAGCATCTGCCAAACTTTGTGAATACTTGGGCGTGTCGTTTCCATCCAAATAACCCTCACATATGCTGAACAAATACGAGCAAACAAATAAAAATTTTACCTCCCATCGGTCTTTAGTATTGGAACCGCTGGTGCAAAACACGTTTGGACACACTAATGTGTATGCGTGTGACATCAGGCTTATGCAATATGCCACTGAATGATATGCATCTTTAAAATGTAGCCGCCAGAAAGTTGTCGGTAGGTGAAGAGAGAGATGAAAAAGGCGCATGCACCAACCACAACCAGAAAGAAGTGTGCCTCAATCGACCTCTTCCCTTTGTGAAATATTCATGTTACCCATGACATTGTGCATGTTTGGTTCCATTTCATGTGAATCATGTCAATTTAACAGCACAGCAATTATAATTAATCTTTCATCACTATGTGATTAATCAATTCATTCCAAGTGCAGCCTCATCCTGGCCCTTTGCTAAATGATCTCAAATTGATTTTCACGCTGAAAATCATGCATGAGGCAAACTCATTTTAGCTTATGTTCTGGATTTAAAAGTTGGCTTGAAGAGATTCCAAATGGGATTATGACAGATTATTGCTGCTATATTAAGTATGTTTGTGTATTAAGAGACAAAACAGACAATGAATGTCAGCCAATGTAAGAAACCAGTGATTAATTATTATGCTCCAATGTAAAAGAAGCATGAACCTCAAAACAAGTTGTGTGGCTCTTATCCTAAGCCATTCAGTAGCACAGCTCATGTTGGCATCAACTTTTGTGCATGGATAGGAGAATAAGATGATAATGGAGAGAGGGGTGCGCACGTGTCTATGAATGTAAACATTGTTTGACACTTAGGGCCATCTCGTTTAAGGACAGCGCACAGAGACATGGAATACCAGAGTTTGCACATTCTGTCCTCCGTTTCTTTTACAGAAACAGACGCGGGAAATGGAGTTACCGCGCGGGTTGACTTACTATTCAATATGCTACTCAGGCATCGGCACAGTTAGTTTCCCTAAAGTCAAAGCAAGAAGCAGTGGGCACATGTTGTAGGCACCAGTAAACTTCTGTCCCTCAGACTGAGTGCATTGCAGGTATCTGCATCAGATGCCTGCTTGAGAAGTTAAATATTTCATTGCTGACTTAAAAACAGAGTAGAGCCACCCTCTTATAAATGACCGGTGAAGGTACACGCCTGTACGCAGGCATGTGTGTTCAGACCACACTGCAGCACTGAGACAGCCACCCTCCAAATAGTCGATGACACCCCCCTTCTAAACGACAGGAAGAAGCCCAGTATCATATTACTGCTTAACCTCTTTGCTTTTAGCAAAATAATCTCTTATAGGAAATTACATATACATAATTGCACTGAAGAATGTTCTCCGACAAATCACAATTCATAAATACAACTTGTTGCTGATCACCTGTGAAAATTAGAAACCTACCCCCAAATCTAGAAGCAAGATCTTCCAATACCTTCCTGGTGTCTGCTCCTACCCACTTCAGGACAGCCAGAATTACCTGGGACAATCCAGTGCAAACAGTCTCCACAAGCTCAAGGAAACTGCGGAGTACAAGCTGCGGAGTACCCCAAGAGTTCATCCTCATGCTCACATCATCTTGATTCTCATCTTCATGGATCCCAATCATTGTTGCAGAGAGCAGTATCAAGATCCATCAACATGCAGATGATACCCAACTCTACTTAAAATTATCCTCCACAATGACATACAGACTCAAACACTGCCTCAAACTTATCCAATCGTGGGTGTCAACTAATTTTCTGAAGTTGCACCCCACAAAGACTACATTTCTCTTGTTTGGCAAAAGCATCAACTGTACAAGCCTTAGTCCCCTAACATTTGGAAGGAGGCAATGCCCTGCTCAGCAGTCTCCCCGATAGCACCATAGCACCCTCTAAGGCATTGTACATGCAGTGATGTAGCCCATCAAGGGCTCATTGAAATTCAACCACATCACCCCTATATTAAAAGACTTACACTGGCTTCCCTACCAGCCTGGATCATCTTCAAGACCAGATGCACCACTTATAAAAACCTGCAACAATAAGATCCCAGCTTACCAGGCAAATAAGATAGCTCTCGAGCTAGGTTTGTACTTTACAAATATCAACACATACATACATACACACAATTACACTGATGAGCTCTGAATCTCCAACAGTGAGGGCACATCTACAACTGTGGTGGGACGGAGTGAAATGATTTGGAACAATCAAACTGAGTAAACAAGAAAATGCATGTGTGAATTAATTTCAAATTCACAGAAATGACTGGAAGGCTAGACTCAACACTAGAAGGAACTGAAGCTCGACTAGGATAGCTCTCAGTTTGTAGAATTTAAACCGGGACTCTGTACTTCTAGTCACCGAACAATGAAGGAACAGACATAATGTTTCACACAGAAACTATTACTAATGAGTACACACCTGTTTGCTTCAAACATCCCTAGCCAAATCCCTGATGAACCTCAAAATATAAGAAAGTGCCATTTTGAATGTAGGTTTTAAAGAAATATGTCTATCATGGATGCCCAATTTACACGTGTTGATTGCAGTGCAGCTCGAGGATGTCTCGAAATAAACAAAGTTTGATATTAGCAGGAAGTAAACAATGGATTCACAAACCCACTGTTGACTAACCTAAAAATACTTGAATGTGCTGGGTTTATGAGCACAGACTTGGCTAACTGGTAGGTGCAGAAAGTCAAATTCTGGTTGTAATGAAATACTGTGAATTTCTAGGTTTTAATTCTTTGAAAGAATTGTTTACAATTAAACAAATGCTGCCCTGGTCTTATATGAATATTCGTAAAAGTCTCTGACCACATGGTGCAAATGTAAGTTGGTCAAGACAAGATAAAGAGTGGCACAAATGAAAACATAGGTTTAATTTTTTGCAACAGAAATACGTATTGAAGTAGTAGAAATAAAGCAAATAAGTAGTAGAAATCACATTTAACTGGTCTGTTGACAAGACAGAAGGATTACATCACTGTGAATGTAAAAGAAAAACTATGCATTTTTTTCATTTGAAGTGCCCAGTCCATCCTGGATTCTACCACTTTGTGATCTCTCTTGCCCAAGTAGGGTTTTGACAAAGATCAAAGAAAAAAAATCTATAGATCAAGTATTGCCTTAGTAAAGTCCAAATTTCTGAACAGTAGGAATTCCAAAGTTAACAATAGATAAAACCCACTACAAACACCCATAAGTCATCGACAGCTCGAAAGGCATAAGGAATTCAAAAGAGTCAAAATATTGCAAAAGAGATAAAGAAACTTTCCTATCCCGAAGCATACAATAATGTTCAAGAAAAGCATTTGCTCTTGGCAAAATACTAGAGAAGAAACTACAATCACGCCATAAAGCATATATGGTTAAACGAGCATGTTTTACTATTAGATTTCATGTCATAACCGGCTTCCAAGAACTCATACTGACACCAGTTTATAAATATGAGGAAAGCTAGGACCGGTGGCAACACCTTGGATGAGGGATGGGAACTGGAGGAAAATGCTCGCCATTTGCGGACATTGCAACCCTTCAATTACAAAAGATGATTACTACAAAGTGCCAACAACAGTATCACAAATACTTTCAAGTGGCATTTTACACTCAAAGTGCTCTCATGGTTGTGCCATTATAAAACATCTGAGAGGTTTTCATGATTTGATTAGAGTTACCGTCACAACTCATTTATAGTGTTGTGTGATGTAATGTTAACATACAACTAGAGGATTTAAGATAAGCTTGTTAAGGCCTCACAATTCTGGTGTCTTCAGTATTGTGTGTCTTTAGTGTGATAACTTTAAAAGTTCTTTAAGTCCTTTCTCTAGCTCAGGCAGTCATTTCTAAGTAGTATATTGTAGTAGTTACGGTTATTCATCACTGGTGCCCAAGGGAAATGTTAATAGACTCAAATTGGATAAACATGTTATTTCCTTTGCAGAGTTGACTCTCGAAAGCTAGTTATATTAAAGCAGTCAAGGCTTAACTCAGAAGATGGCAGTAGGTTTGGACCACAGATATAAAGTGACACAGTAATCTCCCTTATGGATTTTGCAGCTGAAAAAATGTGTTTTCTCCACAAAATATAGTTATAAAATGATGTACAAAGGCAATCTGCACATGCTACTCATTAATGGTTGACTTAATGAGTTTGAGGCATCCAGGTGAGGTTTTTGAGGTTATACTCTGCTTGGTTTCTGCCAAACATGCTGTTGTGCATTATATTCAAACAACTTCCTTTTGGCCTCCTATGCCTAGATGACACTCTTGGAGAAGTCTTGTCGTTCATTCATGTGCTGTTTTACACACCCAGGTCATGTAATGCAACAATGCTC
The DNA here is from genome assembly GCF_964204655.1 of Triturus cristatus. Classification (NCBI taxonomy): domain Eukaryota; kingdom Metazoa; phylum Chordata; class Amphibia; order Caudata; family Salamandridae; genus Triturus; species Triturus cristatus. Next base: position 446,739,587 of record NC_140588.1, read on the forward strand.
TTTTCGCATAAAAGAAGCTTTTTTTCTGGCTGCCTTGCCATAAACGCCCTACTTGTTCACACTTTTGATAACTGTGAATGATGAACTCTAAAGAGTATTGTACTGAGAAAGGTATGTAGATCCCTGGGTGTCATGATTTGGTCTTATCTCAGGGTGAATTTGCTGGGACAAATACTCCTGGGCATCCGGCAACAGTCATTACATTTATTGATAATAATCTTTCTCACTGTGGAATGATGGACTTCATATTGTTTGGAAATAGTTTTATAACCCTTCCTAGAATGAGCAGCAACAATTATTTCACTGACATGGTCATTGATATCTTTTCACCTAGGCAATATTTGTTACCTGAAACCTGAATGGTCCAGACCAAACTGACAATGTTTCACATTTATATACTGGAGGGAACACTTTCTGATGATAAAGTAATCATGTGCACTAGTACAGTAGAGCCCAACTGTAATTATCTTATTAACTAATATGAAGGCAGCAACGATGCCCTTACTTCTTCACACTAGGCTTCAGGATATTGACTTTCTTTAATAAATGATGACAAAGTGAAATTTGCGTGTGATATTTTCCACATGATGTTGGATCATGTATTTAATATTAGGACTCATTGAGGATTAGATGAATCTCAGATGTATATTAATATGTGAAACCACAGACTCTTTTTAGAACAACTTCTAACTTATTTGGCATCATTCAGAAACAAACTTTCTCTCTGAGTTTAGGGTCATAAACGTGAAATTCATTAAAAGACCTATGGTCTGTAAACTACATGATACTGAATACTCAGGTCAGTGCCAACAGAAAACACGCTAAGTCACTGTCACAAGTCATTTAGCAACTGTCAGCCAATAAAAGCAGCATATAGGCCTTTGGCCAAGGAGTGTCCAGGTACTTCACTGTCACTGTGACCAGCTGTGCAGACAAGAACAAGAGACAAGGGAGACCCTACTCACACAGAACCAGGGTAAGTCTTTTATAAACAGAAACAGTGGTTCCTGTGGGACAATGTCAAGGAATGTGATGCTAATATGCGCAATCGCAATGAAGGTAAGGATTACGTCGATATCAGAAGGAGAAAAACCATATACAACTCAATGTTCCGTAATAACAATAGTTATTTGCGTAAATATAAATACAGTTTTTTTCAAAACAACAGTGAAAGAGAGTCCCCAGATGAACATGAAACCTAAAAAAATAGTAGTGACATATTTGTGACATGTACAGTTGGTTTCCAAAATTTGTAAAAGTCTACAATTTGAAGAAATGAATAATGACAACAGCGTCCTTATATAAGAATAGGAGCTGGGAAAATGGTTTGCTTTGCTTTTGTCGATAATATCAGTGTGAGACCTGTATAAACCAGCATGGCTGTATAAAAGGCAATGGCACATCCCTGTCAGCTCCCCTTCCCCTCCGTGGGGTGAGTGCATTCTTTTTGGTTTCACACAGAGTAATACGTGTATCCACCATTTTTGTTTTTGAGATATGAAGTGCTGATTCATTCTTTTCATTTCTCCCCACACACGTGCAGTGCCCAGCTGGGTCCCATTTGAGTAAAAAAAAAAAAAACCACTTTTTGTCACACTATCACTTCCTGCACGTCCTTCAAGCTGACATAATATCCTTCCTCTCAGGTACAAGCCGTTCCATTGCCTTTAATACAGCCATGCTGTTTTATTTATTTGTATCTATTTTATTTATTTTTAGTTTTCTATAGCGCGGACTAGACCCAGGGTAGGGTATCAGAGTGCTTTACAATGAGGGCACAGTACAAATAAAACCATTAGCAGAGTATAGCATACATAAAATCCGCAAATGTTACAAAGTTTGGAGGGTCACAGGCGTGAGAGTATTTCTGAGCAACGGGTCATGAGCAGCGAGGGTGTCCTTAGAGGGATAAAAGAGGCAAGTTTAAGGGTGAAGATCTGGGATGGTCCGTGTGATAGTTTATGGGAGGAATTTGCACATAAGGAATTATTTTGCTTCTTTTTTTAACAAAGGAGTAGAGGACATTTTTCTGATGTAGGGAGGAAGCGAGTTCCATATTCTTGGTGCTGCTCCGGCGAATGCTCTGTCAGAGGGTTTTTTCTTGTTGAAACGAGAAGGTTTCAGGAGTAAATTATCAACGCTCCTAGAATGTCTGATTCCTCCAGAAAAGGTACGTTTATGGGATAGGTATGGGGGAGTATTGTGGTGAAGCGCTTTGTGAGTGATGCATGCCATTTTTAGGTGGATTGAAGCTTCATAAGGTTGCCAGTTGACTGCTTTCAGGTGTGGCGATATATGGTCAAATTTCCTAGATCCTGTTAGGAGTCTTGCTGCGGCATTGAGACATGCTTTTAAAGGGGCGGTTGAGATTTTGGGAAGCCCCGCGAGGATGGTGCGTCCGTACTCCAGCCTTGAGATGGAAGTGCAGTTTTCAGGTCCGGGTTCTCGATGAAAGGTTTCATTTTCCTAAGATAGCTGAGGTGAAAGCCTGCGTTTTTAGCTAGCAGGTTGATGTGTGTTTGCATGTTGAGGTTCTTATCTAGTGTAATTCCATGTGATTTGGTGGAGTCCACCAGAGTTGGCGTGCAGTTCAATGTAGTGATCAACTTGGTCCATTCCTTTGTCTCCTGGGAATTATTAGGGGGGGAGATAAGAAGAAATTCAGTTTTTTGCGAGTTTAGCTTGAGGAAGTTGGTTGTTATCCAATGAATGGTCTTTTCGAGTGCCAAGTTCATCTTCTTTATGTCTTCAATGGAGCAGATCTTGATGTAAAGTTGAGTGTCGTCCGCATACATGTGGTAGGCTATGTTCACCTGCTGCAGTAGTTCGGTTAGTGGTTCGACATATAGGTTGAATAGGGTGGGGGATAGGGTAGAGCCTTGAGGTACTCCTAGAGGGTTCGGTGAGGAGGGAAAAAGATTTTTGTTCACCATGAACGATTGCGTTCTGTTTTCCAGAAAGGATTTGAACCATTGAAGGACTGTGCCAGATAAACCCATCCTATCTTCTAGTCTTCCTAGAATATTGTCGTGATTGACAGTGTCGAAGGCTGAGGAGAGGTTGAGCAGGACTAGTAGACAGGTTTCGTTGCGGTCAAGAGCAAGGAGGGCGTCGTCCACTATATGCAGAATGACTGTTTCTGTGCTATGGCCTGATCTGAAACCCGATTGGTGGATGTTCAGAAGGATGAAGTCCATGATGTGTTGGTTCAGTTGTTGTTGAACACATCTTTCCAGGACGATGACTAGCATGGGAATGTTGGTTATGGGTCAGAAATTATTGGGGTCAAAGGGGTTTGCTGTCGGTTTCTTTAGTATAGGGGTGACTTGGCCCGTTTTAGGCAGTCCGGTATGTGTCCTTGTGCTAGCGAGGCGTTGATGATTTTGGTCCAAAGAGGGGAGATGACTTGGTAGATGTGGGGAAGGCAATTTAAGGGGACTGGGTCATTGAAGTGGTTTTTGAGTTTGGTAGTTGATAAAGATTTGGTGATGTCATTAAGATCGTAAAGTTTGAAGGTGGACCAGTGAGAGTTATTTTTTGGCAAAAGTAACTCTGGTTGTTCAGGGTTTTCAGCTTGAAGGTTCTTAGGGGTGGTTGAGTTGGTTGCTGCTGTGTTAAGCTCAAGTTGGAGGGAGTTCGTTTTTGCTGTGAAGAATGAAGAAAATTATTCGCTGCTAAGCTGGGATTCTGGGGTCAGGAGAGAGGATTTAGCCAATTTGTTTGATTGTTGTTTAGAAATTCAAAGAGTTTCTTTGGTTCGTTTTTGGCATTGTCTAGTTCTGATCTAAAGAAGTCTTTTTTAGATTGTAGAATACTTTTGTTATGGGAGTTTCTAGCTTTCCGAAGTAGTTTAAGATGGAGGGGGAGGGATGTTGTCTCCATTTCCGTTCTTATGATCTAAGTTTACATCTTTCTTTATTCAGGGCTTCGTTAAACCATGGGTTTTTGTCTTTGTCTGGAATTCGTTTGAGTTTAGGTGGAGCAGCTTGGTCAAAGACCTTGGTCATTGTGGAGTTGTAGTGATCGGTGAGGTCACTGACGTCGGACATGTTGTTAGGGAGATGAGGACTTTCTCTCAGTGGGAGGCTAGGTTGTCCCAGTCGAGGTTTTTCATGTTTCTTATCCATTGTTTGGGCTCGTTTTGTTGCGGGAAAGTTTTCTTGGTTGTGGAGGAAATTTGGAAGGTGATGATGTGATGGTCTGACCAGTCACAAGGGGTAATCGAGATAGATTCAATTGTATTTTGTTTAGGGATGAGCCAGTCATGAGTAGCACCTTTAGAGCGAGTGGGCTTTGAGATAGCTTGGATCAAGGAATGGTCTGCTAGGAAGGTTTTGAGGGCGTTGACCTGTTTGTCAAGGGGGTTTCCCAGTGGAGGTTGAAGTCGCCGAGGAATATGTCGTTGGAAAGAGGGGCAGAGTTTGTAGTAATGATTTCCATAGGTTGGTCTGTAAATACTACGTTCTTACCTGGGGGATGGCAGAGGATAGTAGTTTTTGGGAATGGTTATCTTATTTGACAGAGATCCCAAGGTATTCACAGGAGTCCATGGGTTCGGAGTGAAACTTGAGATGGTAATGTCGGATCGATGAATGCAGGCTAGTCCTCCGCCCTTTTTGAGAGGTCTATCTAGTCTAATAATGTTGTAGTCTGAGGGGGGGGACTAGAAGGTCTAGGCATGGGGAGGACGATTCATTGAGCCAAGTTTCCGTGAGGATGGTTATGTCCGTTTTCATGTTGAGGGTGAGGTCGGCGATGTCCGAGGCGTGTTTTAAGGCTGAACAGTTTAGGAGAAGGCAGGAGATCGGTTTTGAGGAATTCTTTACAGTCAGCTTGTGAATTTCCGGGTTAGGGGTTATGGATTGGAGTTTATTCCTCTGTGTTTTGGATGGGATGTTCTGTTTGGGTTAATGGGGTCTGGGAGAATAGAGAATTCTTCTTCATTAGTTATGTGGAAAGTGGGGGATTCGTATGACAGTATAAGGGTTCGGATTTCCAGGTCCGTTAGGTAGTTGAGATCTTCCTCAAGTGTGATGGGGCTCGTAGGAGTTTTGTATAGTAATAGATGGGTATGGATATCCAGGTCCGTTAGGTAGTTGGGGAGTTTGCGAGTGCGTAGGTGTCGATTAGGCAGGGGGATCGTTTTTATCACATTGTTGACTGCTGCTAGAGTGTTGAAGATGGGTGAGTTTGGAAAGAGAATTTTCAGCAAGTAGTAGGATGCTTTGGATATCTAGTATAACGTTTTGTAGTTTCCTAGATGTTAGGTAGGACTGGGTTATGAGTGGGTCATGTTCAGAAGGGTGATAGGGAGGAAGGGACAGGATCATCGGGCAGGGAGGGCTGGGAGTAGTATTGCTGAGGGGTTTGATGACTGTGTGGGTAGTGTGGTGGGTAGGTGTAGCTAGGAGCGGGGTGGAAGATAATGGTAGGGGTATGTGCTGGCTGGGGGCTTTAATCTGACTCGATAGAGTGGCTGTGTCGTGGTGGGTGTAATTATCTCTCGGTAGAGGGTTGTGAGGAGAGTTTCATCAGCAGTCGGTAGAGGGTTGTGGAGGAGGGTGAGAGCAGTGGGGATAGGGGAGGTGGCTGAGTGTGGAGATGCGGAAGGTCAGAGATTGGACATAACGGGAGGGGCGTTGTTGGTGCTGAGAATGATTCCACTTGAGGGTGTAGGTGATACGAGTTCTGAAGGAGGTGAGTTGTTGTTGCCTCTTTCATAGGTTCTGGGTAGGGGTGGGGGACTCTGATCTTCGTGAGATGAGGGGTAGATAGGTCCTGTGGTGCGTTGGGTGGGGAGATGGTGTGGGTTTTTAGGGTGAGAAAGTATTTGTCGAAATGTTCTAGGTCCTTGTTAGCTGCTTGTATAAGAACAGTGCCATTTTTGTAGGATGTTATGTTCAGGGTGGCTTTGAGGTTTGGTGAGGGTATTGTTGTTATCCTAGTTCCGTAGGGGATATTTTTATAGGCATGGATGGTTAGTAGCTTAGAGAATGCAGACCGACATTTGGCTATTCTTCTTGTGAAGAATATGAGGTTATTGATTATAGCGCATTTCTTGGTGTTGAAGGAGGGGTCCAGAAACAAGATTACGGGGGTTTTTTCTAAGAAGGTTGTGTTTGAACATTTTCGAGGCACTTTTAGATAGATTGGGAGGGTATTGAATAGAGTATGCGCGGTTTCCTTCCGGTATCATGTGTGGACCAGCCATAATGTGGGAAGTCCTTGTTCTGTGTGGTATTTCACCTTCGGGTGGGGGGAGGCAGTTTAATGGAAGGTGGAAGCCAATTAGGGATGACTACCGTTTTGTTGAGGGCCGTTATGGATGACCGCCTCCTTTACGGGCATTTGCAACTGAAATACTATTTGGCCTTGGAATCCCTTTTTTGTTTTGGATTAGGATTCAGTCGCCTTGTCTTAATACTTGGCACTGGGTAGCTTTTTCGCTGTCATTTTACTATATTGTGATTCTGTTCGATCAGACGTCTCTCACATTATAAGAAGAGGGGCTTGTGAGGACATCGTCAGCCTACAGAAGCATTGAAATGTTCGTAAAGCGGGGGGACCGTACCTGCTGGCAAGATCAAAGTGGAGATCACTATTTTGCAGCTGGTTTGAGGTAGGAGTGCCTGCCCCTCATTTCAGCGGCCATCTTAGGGTCAGGCGTCTAGCTTGCAGAGGAAAGTTGAGCATACTTTGTTATTTCCTCACATAAGCATGTTGTTGCAACCATACAAATGCGCAATCCCAGAACTGGGGGGGGGGGGAGGAAAAACTTCCTCGACTTCATGATACCACCATCTTAGGGTCAGGCACCATTCCACAAAAATTTGTCAGGCAGTCGATGTCGCACCCTCCAAGAGGTGCTTTTTTATGTGGTAACTCGCGCTGTGCCCACAATGCATGCAAACAAATATGGACCATCCGGTCAAATCCCGTGAAAAGGGAATCTGAAAAAGACTGTCCTAAGTGGACTCGTCCCACCGCTCCCTGAAACCGATGTCTCAAGGCTCCAGTGCGGCGATCATTGGCGCAACCATAGCCAGCATCTCGACTGTTGCGGAGGGGTGGGGGTCGAGCGATCAGCTCGGCAATGCCAGAGAGATCCACAGGAATGGGCACGATGCTAGGCAGGTGAAAGTTTCACGTTACCCTGCGGCCAGTGTCTCGCGGCTCGGTGCGGCGATCTATAGCAAAGCCAGAGATGAGGACTGAGTCAGCGCCATAGTCGGAGTCTCGACTGCTGCGAAGAGGTAGGGGTAGAATGATCAGCTCGCCACTGTCCCAGAAATCATTCGCAGGATCGGACGCGATGCGAAGCAGGAGGATACTCAACTCGCTACAAGCTGCTTCGGCACTCCATGACCACATCAGCCAGGATTCAGGAGGCTTTGGACTTCTCATGGGTCAGAGGCAGACACGGGGAGTCGTCGTTGTTGGCAAAAATCTTCAGGTGAGATATCTGCTCAAAATCACTGTTTGGCAGGGTGTATCTGGGAAAGTGGTGTTGCTGCCGCTTTCCTATCCTCGGGTTGTCGGGTGGATGGGGGGGCATAACCAGGGATTTGCACAAAAAAGGATCCCAAGCCCCGGAGCTTCTAAGGGGAACTCCTGCTAGGTGGCCATCTTCAGCCCTGCTATAATGGTCACCTTTTACACATGTTAGAAGCCAATTGTACATGTCACAAATATGTCACTACTATTTTGTTTAGGTTCCATGTTCACTTGGGGACACTCTTTCACTGTTTTGATAAAACTGTGTTTATATTTAGATAAATAACTACTGTTATTACTGAACATTGAGTTGTTTATGGTTTTTCTCCTTCTAATATCGACGTAACCCTTACCTGCATTACGATTGCGAATATTAGCATCACATTCCTTGACACTGTCCCACAGGAAACGCTGTTTCAGCTGTTATGACAGGCATCATATTTAGCGTGGAAACACCCCGAGGCAAAGTGTCTCCTTTAAATTTCTCTATACCAATGTTCCATGATTATGCCCTTCTGAGAATTTTATTTATGTATAGGCATCAGCTCTGGGAGAGTGTAGATACCTCACAGCATCAGCACCATTGAGTTTCAATTTCTCAGAGTTACCCATAAACATATCATTGAAGTGCAAAATCATATACAAATCAGACCTGAAAAATGCCTTTATATTTGAAAGCGAAAACTACTCCTGCAGCGCATCCACAGCGAAATACAACATACTATTTTTAAACTAGGCAGCACCACTAAACATCTTAAATTACATTGTTTTAGCAAGTAAAACAAAAGGTTAATTAATCACACGTGCCACACAAGGTCTTAATTTTGCAAATTTCCCCTCCAAGACTGCACCAATAAGGCAAGTGCGGTTGCTTGCTTTAAATGATAGTATTTCGTTTTTCATTGGTCAGCTCTTTTCATAGCAGAATCTAACTCATTCCAGAACCCACCCACAATAGGAGTCCTACCAATAGAAGGAGCATCTGGATCCTGAACAATTCAGATGACAGTCGCCATACGCACATCTACACAGCTTGCGGCAGTACTATTAATAAAAGAAGGCAGGAACAGGAATTCTTCAATGGTGTGGGTGCTTACATTTAAAGGGTACATTTCTCTTCCAAGAAGTTCCGAAATCAAAAGAAAAAAAATCAAGTAATATGCCATTCTGCACGCTTTCAATAGCAAATCAGTAATCTTGAGAGAGTGAAAGCAAGTTGCTTAAAGATTTTCTTTCCACTGTTAGCACTCACCTAGGTTTCATTTATTTAGTGGTTTTGTTCTTAAATGGCAGAAACCCAAACCCTTTAAAAAGTATGAAAATAAAAAGTAGAACTACGGCACATGCTCTCCACCGCATAAGATTCACCCCCACAACAGATGGGCAAGCCAAAGTCACAGCTTCATCACTGAGCCAGTGGCAATGAGAGTAACATATGCAGAAAGAATATATCTTTGCATATACTTATCTTTTTACTATGTGCAATACTTTTTTTCTGCCCTTCGATAAAACTGTATTGCAATCAAGAGTACGGAATGCAATATTTTGATCAGCACAGATTCTGAGGATGAGTAACATGGAAAATGGCAAACTCACTATGCTGGAGGTGGACAGTAGTGATAGGACAGCAGGGAGCTGTGCATTTCAGGACTTTCCCTGAACAATTAGTAGTCTGAAAGTGTAGTAGTAAGGCCTTGTCTCAGCACTGTAAGCTCTCTAAATTAGCTAAGATCTCTAAATTATCAAATTTAAGAGCCTTTTTCGTTTTATTATTTGTTTTCCCTATTCTCCAGTGCAGATGTATTGAGAAAACATATCATTTAATACAACCACATAAAATGATAAATAAATGGGCCGTTTGGAAGACACTCAAAATCCAGTTTGATAGGTTGCTCAAATAACAGCTAAAACGATCATCACCTTTAAAATAGCTTAAATGAACCTTAATGGTAAGAAAAGCTACATTCAGAGACGAGGGGAACGTCACTGTGTACATTCCTGACATTCCCTGGTGTGGAGGAGGAAGAGGGAGTGCAACACCATCTCCAAGAATGTCTCTTCCCCTTCTGTTTGAGTTTATCAAAATGGCACATGTTGTTTCTATCTGCTCCCTGCCTTAGACACCATCTGGATGTGTCAGATAAATGCCTACCTGCGGAACACTGAAGTGGTATGAGCCAACAGCCGGAGGTGCTCACTTCAAGAAATTCAAACAAACTAGGGTGGAAGAAGGGTTCTCGCCTCCCCTCTGGTACAGGGGGAACTCCAACGACCAGGAGGTGTCTGGAAGTAGCTCAACCCAAGGTCTTATGTAGCTGTTCGCGTGTTGACAATAATAAGCCAACACGATGAAGCTGTGACCTCCGAGTCACCTTGAACACATTTTCCATTTTTGCACTTTAAATGAAGTAGGCTATGAAACCATTCATTAAACCAGTCGTGCATCTGGTAGATAGGTTCAAAATTACACATACATTAGCTTAACTGAACAAAATGTATGTGTGCATTGATACTGTCTCAAAAAGTGTTCTTTCTCCTTTTAGCTCCTTCTGGGAGCTGCTGGACCTCCCCAGAGAAAAGGTTCTCAACTTCAGAGAGACAAAGTTTCTCAAACGAGGCCGAAATCGAAAACCGAAGGAAGCGGAAACTGTGGCTGTCAGTCGGATCTAGGTCACTGCAACCTCTCACCAACTGAGGCATTGTGAAAATAGATCTAAGAGACAGGTGTCTGGACTACTGTTTGCCATCAGTATCTGCCACATTAGCGACAGCAGAGACATTTCTGCTGCTTGTCTCACTGCTATTTATAAAGGGGAGGAAAAGTGTGAACAACAAACGCATTCACTGGACTGTTCTAAATGCAGATGATGGAAAATGTGATCTCGCGCAAATTATGCAGTCCTTAAAACGTGCCAATAGTTGTGAATGGTCAGAAGTGTTTCATCGGTGCAGTCGCGCTGCTTCTGAAAGAAATATTAAGATATTTTCCAAACTTGCAGTCTCCCTGTCTTTACATGATTCCGATGAGATATGGAAATAGAGCCTCTCCAGCTTAGAACACAGAAAAGCCAAAGATGTTGGAGAAACTGGGAACCCTAAAAGAATCCGGTATACGACAAAAGGCCATGCTGCAGGTGCTGCTTTCGGAGTAGGAACATGAATTTCCACTAAGGCAGAGGTAAACAGTTTGTTTAGAACATTATGGCGAAGATAGCTTCGTTAAAAAAAGTACACTTCAATTAAGAGATGCTGAGGAAGTGTCTCAGTTAATACAGTTCTATGATTTAATGCCAATCCGGATGCCCTGACTTGCATACTTTTTTTTTTTAGAAAGTGGCAATGCAGTAACGCTTACACAGTTTTACATTGTTTGGAAATAGGTACTGGTATTGATTTATTAACCTCATCGGGTGAAAAGTTAAGTAGAACCTACTGGGATTCGAACTCATGGTCAACAGGTCAAACGTGCTGTCTGCAACAGGACATAACATGCTGAGCCATCTTAGAAAAGGAAACCTGCCAATGCTCTCTGCCTGTAATTTGTATAAACATACTAGTTTCAGAAGAATAGAGAGTCTTAAAATATATATTCTTAGTCCGCAACCTCAATTGATGTGCATTTCGGATGCCAGCTACCAGATTCAAACAGACAGTACAAAAGCCCCATCGCAACCACTAATATATACTGCATCCAGCAACGTTCTATGGGTGGATGCAGGAGAAACCAGTATCGAAATAAGGGTGTTGGTTGGAAGTTCGGACTGGAAGGCTGTGATGCAAATAAACTGCTAAAATAAAGTTATTCATTTAAAGGGATTCTAACTCGAAAGATGTGGGGTGCCCTGTGGGTGTACACTGCCCTGAAGGAGCACCCGGTCAAATGATACTCCCTGATTAGGGGTCAGAAACAGCTTCCTAAAGACTAGTGCATCAAAGTACCAAATAACTGGCCAGAGAAGTTATCCGGTTTAGAGCACACATTTAGAATGATACCCTGCTGGTGGTGGGATATTAAGCAATATTGTATTGTGATGAGGTTAGCTATATTGTGGGATGAGGAGGTACTCGTGCCCTGTAAGTATGAGCCAGTGTCATGGCTAATCTTTATCTCTTAGACCCCTAGTACTGATAGGGTGTGCTGTCCTTGTTTGCACCACAGCACACTTTTAAACAGGTGCACCAGACACAAACAGGGACAGTGCGCCTTCCTATGAAGGATGCGTTGCCCTCAGGGCAGCCGGGAACTCGTGCATTCAGTAAAATAGGAAGCAGCTGCTTGAAAGTGATTCTCTGTGCAGGTGGCAACTCGTCTGTGCTTTAAAAAGGGGTTAGATATGCCCCTGCAGGCGAGTGCAGTTAGTGACTGCACCCACTGGAAAGGGGATGTCTGGGGTGTCCATGGGACCCACTTTCCCCTTTCCAGACAGCTGCCCTCATGGGAGGCACGGATAGTGCACCACCTTTTGGTGATGCACGGTCAGTACGCAGTCTAAGAGCATGTTTGCTTCTGAGCACGCATTCATAAAATGGCACAGAGTCAAAGTGATTTCCTCATTTGCATAGGGTCATGTCTCCATGCAAATCAGGGACTTCCATCTGAAGATAGCGCTGGCGCTACATGTGCCCCAGTGCTAGCAGCACTACAGATGGGGCAGCACAAGCGTCTGTGGCCCCTCCTGTAATACCATAGTGCCCAAGGGGCTGGAAAAGCGGGAGTACATGCCACTGTGCCTTAGGGCACTATTTGTAATATAGCCCCTGATGTCTCAAGGCTGCACTTAGAGTAGTCAGGAAGTAGCATGGTGGTGGTTTAGAAAGCAAACATGTGAGTCACAGCTACCAGGGGCCTACATCCTTCTTTACTCACTTGTATGAGGTAATACTGGTGGTGTTATTTTTAGTATAAAGACATTTAATCTGATGAAAGCTAACTCCCCCCTACTTCCTTTACCTTCTTACCCAAAATGACCACATATTCTCGGATTTGCAACACACAAGTCACAGGTTTGAATCCTGACACTCAGCATTTCATACTTCAGAGATCGACCAATAACCAGCTTCTTTATGTCGTGATTCATATCGCACTTCTTATCTAAGAGCTGAACAAAAGAGGTGTTTCTATTGCCCATTTTGCTGCTGCTCAATCAATCCATCTCTAAATGATGAAAAGCGGGGTCAGCATTGCTGAGCTGGAAGTTTAATTAGAGACCTGCAGAATATTGCATGTTTCTGCGCCAAATACCTAACTTATGGAGCCATTCTGCTTGTAGAAGTGCCATATTGAGCACCATAAAATTGGTGAAACAAACCCCACTTATATACACTGATGTCAAAAGACAAAAGACTGGAAGCAAGCTTTACCTAAAACACAAGTTATAATTGTTTTACCACCTCGGCCGAGCTCCAATTTTCCAAACCCCCTTTTTAAATTTCTCTTAGAACCACCCCCCTGCCCCTCTTAGTGGACTCCCACATATGACTTTTCATTGACAGTTGGGCTAAATCAGTATGGATTCACTCATGGGAAGAGGAATCTTATGTGGAGAGCCGCTGTGGAGAGCTGGACAATGAGTCCTAATTATCCCACCACAATGGCTGGCTTCACTTTAACGTTGAACCAATTTTGAAGCTAGATTTAGCCTCAATTCCCACGTGAGCCACCCCAAGCGAGTTGAGAATGGCTGACACAGTGACTGGAGGAGCTAACAGAGCCCCAGTAGGATGGAACATGCTCAGGAACATTCTAAAAATGTATCTGTACACTTTGTTTCCTTCCTTTTGGCAAACTATAAATGGTCCTCCCAGGAGACACAGAGTCCCTGCACGTGTGCTCCCATGGATTTAGGAGAAAGCGCTGCTACTGACTCAAGCAGAACCTCCCTGGGTTAGGAATTTGGTCAGCTGCTCAGGCAAGTCTCCAGGCTGCACGGGTCGCCATCCCGACGTCAGACATGACCCTTCCTAAGGCATTCCTCATTCCAAATCACGACTACCGTTCAGCTGTCGCTAGCAGTCTGCTTTTAAAGCAGGCCATTCTCGTGGAACTCCTCAGAATGCAGAATGCAAAGGACTGTCAAGGAAACATTTATTTCAGTGAATGAACGACTCTCACACGTACAATCATGTGCAAAAGTAGTAGTAGTATGGGTGTTAATATTTTCACCTTAGTAATGAAGACGCTTTTACAAGAAAGAGAGAAAAACTTGGTCAAATGTCAAACAAGAGTTGTTCTAATCCAGGAACCCGAATGATACCCTACGAGTCCACAAAGACCTTTGGAAACTCCAACACAAAGCTAATTCAACATGCAGTGTTGGGCTTCGCGTCATGTTGCTCTTGAAGGAGTGTTTTTAGATATTGGTCAAGACCAGCAAGTCCTTGCACTCAACACTAGGAGTTTGCCAACTCACCATCTTTAAAACACTAGTACTGATCAGAATCTGGGACAATCCCTGCTATTGCACTTTAATCCCTCACTGCTCAACGGACAGGTCCCATCTTCCCAAAAAAGATCATTGAAAACACTGGTCAAGAAGTGTCTATCAATCCAGAATATATCGCTACAAACATGTGTTAAATTCTTTGTGTTAAGACATATACGTTGTGGTCTATCCCCACGACTAAAGGCATAGAAACATTTCTCAAATCAAGCCAACACACTTATAAATATAGGGGGTGATAATAGATAAAAGCCATGCTCTTGCACAGTTATACTCAAAGTATGGACCAGGACTTGCGGTCCCCTCGACCTTAACATGTGCCCCCCAACCCGGGCAAACAGCATTTATTTGCTGAGCACTAATATTCCGAAATAATGTTAATGAAAAAGAAAAGCATTTATTTGCAGGTTGTTTGAAGTTATTAAGGTGGTGCCAGCTTTAGGAACACCTTTATTTATAAAGACATCATGCAACAAATGTGTAAAAATAGGATTATGTTTCGTCAATTCAAAAAAGCGTATTTCATTAACATACAGAAGCGTTTTACCATACCACTGCAATGAGAGCTTTTTTGTTTTTTTCAAGTGCTAGTTTTCAAACATTAATTTATGCTTCCCCATCCCACCCTGATAACAATGCCAATAGTGAACTAAGAGGCAAGTCAATTGTCATGTGCACCTTTGGGTGGCCTCGGTTGCTAATATAAGTGGACAACATTATAATCAAACACAGGAGAAGGTTTTGTATAGAGCACTTTCTCAACTCATGTGTTTCGAGGTCCTCTTATATGCCATGATGAAGAAAAAAGGAGGCAAGTGAAAAACAAGACTAGAACCACACAGTTTGTGCAAGGGGAAAGCTGGGATTAATCCCAGGTTTTCTGGTTTCACATAGTGCAGCTCAGCCACTAGATGTACATGATGTGCTTCCCCTATAACCACCTTACACAATACCTGACCCAGCCGGACCCCTACCGCCACCCTACTGGTATCACTGCGGCCCTCCGTCACACCACAGACCATACTTTGTGGCCCCTGGGCAAATGTTTGCGAGTACCCATGCTCTCAAACAAACCAATAGAAAAGGGTCTAAGGGAAACGTTTTTTATGACCTGCCCAAGTCCTAATCCCCTATTCAAACTCAATAAACACACAAAAAGAGAACTGGGGGTCAAACAAAAGAAGCACGTAAAGAGATGAACACAAATGCCAATAACCAATTGTGATACCACATAGGCATTAAGAGCAGAGCAAGGATTTCCATCAATCTACCTCTCAAAGTAGAGCAAGGATATGAGTCAGTCAAGCTCTAATGATCAATATCATAATTTGGTCATCCGCCAGAAATAGAAAGTCTGTCCCTTGATCAAAAAAAGGACTGCTTCGCTGGCAAGCTCAGTTGCTCAGAGTAAATGCCTTAGCGGGACCATACCAAAAGAAAGAGAAGGTATGCTCATGTCAATAATGGAAAAATCCTATGTGGTGCAGTGCAAAAAGTAAATAGGTGAAAATAATTTAAAAAGGTTGTGTGGAGAGACAAACTACTCTGAAAGATACCACCCTCCTCACACCTAATAAAAACGGTGCAAAAAGAACTCTAGCAGTAAACCCAAGTGACTGCTATCTTTAGGTCAAAACCTAAGGCATTTACTCTGAGCAACTGAGCTTGCCAGCGAAGCAGTCCTTTTTGATCAAGGGACAGACTTTCTATTTCTGGCGGATGACCAAATGATGATATTGATCATTAGAGCTTGACTGACTCATATCCTTGCTCTACTTTGAGAGGTAGATTGGTGGAAATCCTTGCTCTGCTCTTAATGCCTATGTGGTATCAACAATTGGTTATTGGCATTTGTGTTCATCTCTTTACGTGCTTTTTTTGTTTGACCCCAAGTTCTCTTTTTGTGTGTTTATTGAGTACCCATGCTCTAGCAGCACAAATCACTTTTAATGTTCAGACTAACCCATTTCCTCTATGGACGTTACCACTTTTTGTCCATTTCTGACCTACACCAAAGAAGAGATGGCCCCAGTTTCTCTGGTTTTACTACCGTACATTCATTATAATAGCATAGTTATGGGCTCTTGGCTTAATTTCTTGAACAGTTGCAGTTTGTGCAAAAGACAGCTGCAAAGGCGTGTGCCTCCTTAAGTGTAGGCAGCCACCAGGATACAGTCTACTGACTTGTTTTCTACATATTATAAGGTGATCACTCACAAAGAAAGCCACAAATTAACATGCATAAAATACACTTTATCAAAGCTTTCGCCTGCAGCAATCTAGATGTTACCTCATTACTGGTCATTGTCCAGACGTGCCACAGAATTAGATCAGCAGGCTTTCAAATCGCCTTCAAACAGAAGGACACAGCTGAAAGTATGTTTGGCAATATAATTCCTCCTAAAACACTCCTAGATATTTTGTGTGTGTTTTTGTTCTTTGTTATCCTACAAAAAGTAACAAAGTATCAAGAGCCTCTTTTCAGCTGGAAATAACCCAGGAAGCAGCAAAGAAGAAGGACGGTGATGGCAGTGTTGACTTTCGACTGCTTAAGTTGTAAAGTGTCAGATGTTACATTGGGAAAAATACAATTATGGTTGATTCGAGGGTTTTGCATTAAGAGACATTCATTGCCAAAAAATGTTTTGAATGGACCTTGCCCTGTAAAGGATATTTACCAACTCCTCTGTGTAGAGAATGTCTTATTTGCTATAATTCCCATGTAAAGTGTGATTGTGTTTTGAGTTTTTGTTTGACCCCCGGAGTACCTTCACCTGGCCTACCTCGGTAACACGAGACCATTGATTTTTCCTGACCGACAAGGCGATGGAGAGTCCAGCATGTCTCAGAACCATCCTAGTGTCCGGTCCTTGGCCCCTTCACTGTCGTTACTTATCATCACTGCCAACAACACGATGTTGCTGCATTCTTCCTTTCTTTCTTGTCTGCTTTTCCACACACTCCTTTCCCCTGTGGCATGTTCGTAATGATGATCCTTTTACCATGCAACAGAGGACCAGTCCTTAAAATATCACATTCACAAACTGTAACGCAGCATAAAAGGATACAAAAACACAGCTTTACTTAATCCACTGAAACTAGCAAAACACACAAAATAAAAATAAGGGGAATGTAGGAAAGGAAGCATAAACCTTGTATCGTTCTTTACCAGGTGGAGACACAACAGAGAAGCAACTAAACTCTGCACTCTAAGAAGAGCACCCAACTGAGCGATGGAGGAACTTGTCTTTAGTGCCCTGAATGGTCAGTGGCATCAGAAGCACATGGTACAATGGATTCGAAGAGTCCGATAGATCAGAAAACACAATTGTTTGGTGCCTTGCAAAGCTTTTTGATGCCCACCTTGAACTGAATGTGGAACTCTTTGGAGGGCATTGCGGAGAAACAAATTATGCATGTAGCAACAAGGTAGTCATGTTTGGCACCAACTAGAACCACCGCACCAGTCTGCCTGCGAGCTCCACCTGTTGTGCACACAAGCATGGACTAATGTCCCAGGCATTGACCTGAATATAGCTACTGGTAGTACCCGATGAGAATAAAAAAAAAAACACTATACCACAGCTGTAATCCAGATCCATAATTCAAGCTCTGATCAAACACTATTCTAAGGTTCTATATAGTAACCATACAAATGTAATCAGCTGAAGCCCAAATGCATCCTGGCCGAGCATCACGCTGCTCTAAGATGCAAGAATCATTTTGCACCTTGTTCGGAAGTGTCCACGAGGAGTTCTGATCCACTACTGGGTTGATTTGGTACAGAAAACAGAAAGGTATAAGAAACTAATCTCAGGCATCCATGAACAAATAGACATCTGCCTGTCTTTGGAACACATTCTAGACTTACAACCAAAGATCCTAGATTGTAACAGCTCATTCCCCATCTCATCCCAATAGGATACTATGTTGTGCATCCCTTGTATATTTGTACACTTTTATTGTCCTCCATTAACAGTGCAAATATAGCAGCATGCCTCATTTTCCTCGCATGTTGTCTACTTACCGTATTGTTATGTACACCCCTCGGATGCACTTATAATTAATGACCTCAAATATGGTTTGTGTGGTCCAAGGTCATGGTGACAAAAACAGACGCATGTGACGCTCCAAAACTGAAGGGATTTCATAGGGTTGGGAAGGGACACCGCATTCTTCAAAGTGATCCCTTGGGTCTTGGGGGTAAAACAAATCTAACTGAAAAGCAGCTGCAAAGGAGTTCACTTCAGGAGAGGTTTTACTGTGTCCCTCACAGGGGCTCAAGGACCCAGTCTCTGAAAAGGAAGATATTCCCAGCACTCTCTCTTCACTACTGGTGCCAAAGGCACAGAGGTTGTCTTTTGTGGTCACATTTACAGGACACCCAAATCCATTCACGTCGAAGGCTGCATCAGAAATGAGAGCAAAGGAATCGAAGGTGGGAGATACTAGGATTAACAGCTGGGTACATAGCATGCAAGCTGGGACGTAGCGTATTGACCTTGAACGAAAGTGCAATCTTTCTTTGAATTACATATCACTAAAGCGCGCACATACTATTCAAACTCCCTTAGAGCCCCTGGGCAATTCTTATGCGACAAGTGAGGGCAGCAGAGTGCTCATCACTGTGTAGCCCGCTTACAGTTTATGTTTATTTTGATTTAGTTAAACAGGAAAAGGAAGCCGAGAGGATGTTTTCCTTTGTGAAAAAATTCTACAAACACATGTTTTGCATTTTTTAAAGTCAATGTTTTTGGCCTTTTCATGGGAAATAAGTACAAGAGGCGGGAAGGATATAAATAAATACAACCCAACTAACATAAGGAGCAGGAATGCAAACTTTTAAAGTTTTTCATTCCCAGCCAGAGAGAGGAGACACTTTTAAACTAATATTTTCAGCAGTTGGCCATTGATGACTTACAACTATTATTACAGCTGACCCAGAATGTAGGGTACACTATTCAGCCCCTGACCGAAGTGCCTCTCTCACTCCACTGGCCTGCCCCTCATGCTACGTGAGGGGACTCAGCTAGCTAATGCCAAAACTATAAAGTACAGAATATAGACGGTGCCTACACCAGGGGTCTACAAAAGTTAGCTGGGAGCTACCGTTAGCTCACCAGTTTCTTCAAAGTAGCTCTGAGAGTTGAAGTCAAGCCTAGTATCTCATTCAGGGAATCTGTGCAAGGCCCCTAGAGTGACAGACAGCCAAACCAATAGCATGGCCTTATGCTAACCTCTAACATACACACTGTATGCACCTTCCAGACTGGTCCATGTTAGCGCTATCCTTCATTTGGCTTGTGAGGAGCTCAAGCTTCGTAGCATTAATTTCTAGAGAAGAGGCAGCCTAACCTGGCCTTAGCATGGTTTGGCACATGTAAACAGCAAGACTCTGCCAACGGTAGATAATCTTGAAAAAAAATAATTTTAACAAGTAGTGCGCAAAATTTGCATAATATCCTTTTGGGCAACAAGCCAAAATTTCAGAAAAATTATGCAAAATGTAATGTGGCAGTTAGCTCTATATCTGTGCATGAAATGTGTCCTCCCATTTGGTTTTGCTCGTATTCTGTTTATTCGTGTTGAGCGTGTGCTCCTGCAATAGGATCTTTACCAGAATGGACTTGAAATCACACAACAGGCCGTAACGATCTAACGATCTAACAAGCATAATGCACAACAATAGAAATTACACCATATGAAACTTTTGCCCAAGTCTACTTATAACCACAGCGTGACTTACACCTGGGATGAAAATGAAAACTATTAAGTTACAAAAGCACCTCCCGCAGAGATTGAAAACAAACAGTATGACACATAAACAGCTCCTCTATTTTATTTAGAGTTGGTAGGACCCAAGTGTGTGCCCTTTAACCTCTTCGCTGCTAGGCCCCCCCAACCCCCCCGTGCTAAGCCTTTTTTTTTTTTTTACTATTTGGGGTAGTTCGCGCCTAGGCCCCTGTAACTTTTTGACCACATGAGGTATCCACGCCAAATTTGCATCCTTTTTTTCCAACATCATGGGGATTCTAAAGTTACCCAGGGTTTGTGGATTCCCCTGGAGGGGACACAGAAATTAGCCAAAATACAGCTACATTTTAGTTTTTGGGGGAAAAATTGGAAAAAAGGGCTAAGATGAAAGCGTCTGTTTTTTTCCCTGCAAATGGTATCAAAAAAGGGGTTGTGGTGCTGAAAACGCCATCTTCCCAGCTTTCAGGGACAAGCAGACTTTTGTCAGAAAACCAAAATTGTTTACACAGTTTCGGTATTTTTCTGGGACATAGCCTATTTTTACTATTTTCTTTGCTTTCAACCTCCTTCCAGTTAATGGTAGAAATGGGTATGAAAGCAATTATGGATCCTGGAAAGCTAAATATTCAGCAAGGGGTCATTTGTGTAGATCCTTCAAGGTTCCTTCATAGAAAATAACAGTTAAATATAGCAAAAATTGAAAATTTGTTGAAAAAAAACAGCCATTGGTGTCAACATTTTCACCTGTAACTTCTTCTAATTATGACAGCTGTTTGAAAGCAATATACCGTTACATTTGCTGGACCTTTCTGGTTGTGGGTTTATATAGGACTTGTAGGTTCACCAAGAACCAGCCGAACCCAGAGCCAATAACTGAGCAGCGTCTTGCAATGTTTTTTTATTATGTACCGGGTATATAGCAATTATTTTGGGAAAATGTATACAAGGAAAAATCGGTATGAAAGACACCTATGTATTTCTGAAATGGGAACAAAATATAGAGTTTAGAAACAGTAGATATTTGCACATTTCCGAAATTGTACCCATACTAGCATGAGAAATATAGGTCATTTTTCAAACTGACTTCTTTTTTACACATAGTATTTCATTTGGAAGGCAGAAATGCATCGAAAGTCAACAGTTGCTCTACAATTCTGTGTTACCCTAAGTCTCCCGATAAAAATGGTACCTCACTTGTTGTGGGTAGGCCTTGTGCCCACGACAGGAAACGGCTCAAAACGCAACGTGGACACACTACATTTTCACAATGAAAAATGAGCCTTTTTTCGCAAAGTGCTTAGCTGTAGTTTTTGAACCGTAGCTCTGCCTTCACCTAGGGAAACCTAGTAAACCTACACATTTTTTAAAACTAGACACCCAGGGGAATCCAGGATGGGGTGACTTGAGTGGCTCTCACTAGGTTCTGTTACCCAGAATCCCTTGCAAACCTAAACAATTGTCAAAAGAAACAAATTTTCCTCACATTTCTGTGGTGCAAAGTTCTGGAAGCTGCGTGGATCCACAAAATTCCTCCCCCCGCATTCCCCAAAGTCTTCCGAGAAAAATGGTACCTCACTTGTGTGGGTAGGCCTAGTGACTGCAACAGGAAACAGCCCAAAATGCAATGTGGACACACCACATTTTCACAGTGAAAATTGACTCTTTTTTTTGCAAGGGCCTAGCTGTAGTTTTTTAATCCTAGCTCTGCCAACACCTAGGGAAACCTAGCAAACCTATACATTTCTGAAAACTAGACACCCAAGGGAATCCAGGATGGGGTGACTTGACTGGCTTTCACCAGGTTCTGTTACCCAGAATCTCTTGCAAACCTAAATATTTGTCCAAAAAAACACATTTTCCTCACATTTCTGTGGTGGAAACTTCTGGAATCTGCGTGGATCCACACAATTCTACCCATCCCGCGATCCCCAAACTCTTTTCTGCGAAAAATGGCACCTCACTTGTGTGGGTAGGCCTAGTGCCCGCTACAGGAAACTACCCAAAACGCAAGGTGGACACATCACATTTTCAGTGAAAAATGACCCTTTTTTTGCAAAAGGCCTAGTTGTAGTTTTTTAACCCTAGCTCTGCCGGCACCTAGGGAAACCTAGCAAACCTATACATTTTTGAAAACTAGACACCCGGGGGATGCCAGGGAGGTATGGCTTGCATGGATCCCCCAACGTTTTCTTACCCAGAATCCCCTGCAAACCTCAAATTTAGCTGAAAAAAAATCACTTTTTCCACACATTTTTGTGTGGGAAAGTTGTGGCATCACCGGGCTGACACAAATTTC
The DNA here is from genome assembly GCF_964204655.1 of Triturus cristatus. Taxonomy (NCBI): domain Eukaryota; kingdom Metazoa; phylum Chordata; class Amphibia; order Caudata; family Salamandridae; genus Triturus; species Triturus cristatus. The sequence goes on from NC_140588.1 coordinate 446,761,571, forward strand.
CTACCACCCAGAGTTCCCCGAGGTCTCCCGATAAAAATGGTGCTTCACTCGTGTGGGAGGCCCAAGTACCCGCGACAGGTAAGGGCCCAAAACGTATTGAGGCGACATCAAAATTGCCTATCACAAAACGACCTGGTTTTGCAAGGGGGGGGGGGTCACCTGGGTTTTTGGCCCCGTGCTCGGCGGCCAGCTAGGGAAACCTACCAAACCCACAAATTTCTGAAAACTAGACACCTGGGGGATTCCAGGAAGGTATGGCTTGTGTGGATCCCCCAACCTTTTCTTACCCAGAATCCCCTGCAAATCTCAAATCTAGCTGGAAAAAATCACTTTTTCCACACATTTTTGTGTGGGAAAGTTGTGGCATCACCGAGCTGACACAAATTTCCTACCACCCAGTGTTCCCCCAGGTCTCCTGATAAAAATGGTGCCTCACTGGTGTGGGAGGCACAAGTACCCGTGACAGACAAGGGCCCAAAACGTATTGAGTCAACATCAAAATTGCCTATCACAAAACGACCTGGTTTTTGCAAGGGGGTCACCTGGGATTTTGGCGCCTTGCTCGGCAGTCAGCTAGGGAATCCTACCAAACCCACACATTTCTGAAAACTAGACACCTGGGGGATTCCAGGAAGGTATGGCTTGTGTGGATCCCCCAACCTTTTCTTACCCAGAATCCCCTGCAAATCTCAAATCTAGCTGGAAAAAATCACTTTTTCCACACATTTTTGTGTGGGAAAGTTGTGGCATCACCGGGCTGACACATATTTCCTACCACCCAGTGTTCCCCCCGGTCTCCCTATAAAAATGGTGCCTCACTCGTGTGGGAGGCCCAAGTACCCGCGACAGGCAAGGGCCCAAACCATTTTGTGATAGGCAATTTTAATGTCGCCTCAATACGTTTATTGGCTCTTTTCAGTTTCATTTTCATTGTAATGACGTTGGTGCACCATGCGCGTGATCGGCATTGCAATGAAAATGTAAGTTGCCCTCAGGAGGTTGAGAAAGCTCTTTTCCAACCTCCCGAGGCCAATAAAAAAAGGGAAATCCCTCTGCTGTCTGCAGCAGAGGGATTTAGTGCACAGGAGCACTGGTGCTCATGACGGAACCATTCCGTCATGAGCACCGAAGGGGTTAACAAAACCGAGGTCAAAGTGACCGCTTTGTTGCTCTCTAGCATATAAACAACCCTAAAAATGTCTGGCAAACACTCAACAAATCACAGGCTGTAGTCTCTAAGGCATTCTTCAATTTGTCAGCTTTACAAGGAGCAGGGAGTGTCAAACACACCTCCAACCAATCCACTTGCTATCACTAGTGAAGCCACAGGTAACAAGGCTTTCCGTACATTCCCTGACACTCTGCATAGGCATGCCTCAACACCCACATAGCTCTCAAAAGACTTCAGGCAGAATCAATGGGCTTTACAGAACCATATCATTTGGCTATTTGTACAAACCATTGTTTATAGCTGAATACATATATTTTTTTAAACTCTTCCTGTGAGAATGGTACAATGCTTGTGCTCCCCAAAGGGGAAGACATACTCGCATCATATACAGCTCTATGATCTGACTGTACATGTCTGATGAGACAATTTTGAAAATAACATTTCTATTCCTCACTGTGCCTATCATGCTGCAGGTTAACCAGCTTACAGTCAATTGAAATTTATATTTGTTCTTGAAAGAATGTCTATTCAGAGAACATTTGCTTCGTAATGTCTTTCAATTACATTTTCTAGGTTGCCACACTTTGTTTTTCTTTTTGTTTTTTGTAGAAAGGCAACCTGTGTAGCATCAGATAAATAGCACCAGCATTACATGAACATGGTGGCAACCAATCTTATCCCTAAGGTTCTAGGTTGTTAACCAAAGCCTGCTGACGAGAGGGCAAGTGGACATGGTGACAAAATGGAGATATATCTAATTTACAAGAGATTTAACAGTTTAGTAAAAACCTATTTTCAGCCCCGCACCAGAGAATTCTGAGTTTGGGTGGCTAGAATGGGGAATAACAAGTGGCCCATGAATTCCGAACCCTATCCTCCATGCTTATTTCTCCTGCTTTAAGCAAGGAGAATCTGTGTACTAAAACACTGAGGAAGGGCACCGGATGTGAGCTTGAACCAGTGAACTCAGGGTTAGGTAAGGTGGTATCTCCCAAGGTGATTTTACGCTCAGAATCAGGCCCTTTGTAACAACATTTCTGACGCAAGTGGCTGTGCAATCTGTGAACGAGACAACACATTTCAAGATCTTGATCTTGCACAGAAAACTGATTAACAAAACAAACACAATATTGGTTAAACAGAATGACAAATTAAACTAGGGCATAGCATTTCAACAGGAAATGTCATGTCTAGCTGCAAGAATGACAACATCTAAAGATTCTTTCCCAAGACTAACCTTTAGTAGGACTTCTACACGTCAAACTGTACAACCACCTTTAAAAAGGGGAAATGTGGGAGAGGACATGAAATGTAAGAGAACTGCAATTGAACTCTTTACATCATACATATCTGACTTCCTCATGACCACATAAGATATACAATACTCTGTCTGATGAATACCAAACTGCTGGTCGGATGTAAATCTCAAGCATCCGATTTGGGATTGCCCCCACCGCTAGCTGTTTTGATTTCCGATGAGGTATATATGTGCAGAAAGCACTGTGTTCAGTGAAATCATTACAACTTTCATCTATATGCTGAGGATACTCATCCTCCCATCAGAAGGGATAAAGCAGCACCATAGGTTTCTTGATCAATCCTTTCCTCTGGGCAAGTGTACAACCAGGGTGATCACCTCACTCCATGTCATTAATGGCACTGTCTCCAGCCCAGGGATTCCGTGTGATAACCTACTAAATTTTGAACTGTATTTTTGGTTTGTGTCCAGTTAGCTACTTACAGTAACCCACCTGGGCCCATATTACCAACAGGGCACACTTTACTTGTTTGCGTCATGGTTCACCTTTAAACAGGTGCCCCGGATGCAAACAGGGAAAGTGCACTCCAATATGATGAATGTACTTCCCTCAGGGCAGCTGCGAACTTGCGTCTACCTTGGGAGACGCACATTCAAATGAAATAAGAAGCAGCTGCTTCAAAGCCGGTCCGTGTTTTACAGAGTAGGCAGGCAAGCCACCTGAACTTTGTGAAGAGGGGAAAGAAAACCCCTTGCAGGCGACTGCAGGAAGTGGCCTTTTTTTGCTCTGGGAGTGCACCTCCTAATGGCCTGTTTGTGTCTGCGCCGGTGTCTGTAATATGGCACGGGCACAGAGGCAGTGAACCCCTTATTTGCATGGGGCCAAACCCTCATGCAAATGAGGGATCCTCCCTCACAATAGCGTTGGCACTATATCAGTATTAAAGAAGGGTCCACACGAAAGTCTGCGGCTCATCCTGTAATGACAAATTGCCTCCGGGCGCACAAAGCAGGCGCACACGCCTGTTGGGCACCCGGGGCACCTTCTGTGTTATGGCTCCTGATAACAATGCTTTGTGGGCAAAAGCCCAGGGCTGGAGACAGTGTTTATAATCACATGTTGTGAGGTGATAACGCTATGGAAGATGCACTGCTCCTTGGCAGTGATTGGATGGATCTCAAATGTGTATAAATGGTTCTCTACTGGGGCAATGAATATAGGGGTGCTGCAGCACCACCAAAAACAGACTTGCTGGAGTTCAGACGGTGAATGAGCAATAAAGATATCATTCATTTGTTGGTCTTGCCTGACGTTAGCAGCACGCATGCGCTGCTCTTCCCATGCAAGAGCCTTTTGGAATCAATACGGATTCCAAAGCAAACACGCGGACGGACAGAAGATGGGCACGCGCGGCGTGGGATTACACGTGAAAGCTCTGCACAAAGCGTGCATGGCGCTCTTTCGCTTGTTTTGCTAATTGCTATTATGTTTGCTATCCCCTTGTCACCGGCTCTCTTGCGATGTCATTGCCCGATACTGACCTAACAAGCATTGAAAATGCAATAGGTTTCCCCTTTAATTAAGTCAAAGCCATTTGCTTTGCTAATTGCTATGCAATACCATTAGCAAAGCAAATGGCTTTCACTTAATCAAAGGCGAGACCTACTGTATTTTTAATGCTTGTTGTTTTTATCTTGTCACTTTGCTGTGAGTTCAAGGACGAAAGTCGGATGTCAGGCTAGCTCTTCCAGCAAACTGCTTGTTCATTCTTATGGAGATTAAGGTATTGTTTCTCTGAATGGAAGTTAGATGATTTTGTGAAGTGAAGTATTTGTCGATCTGGCTGGGGTACAGGGAGTGTGGAAGAAAAGGCTAACAGTTTTTTCTAACACAACAAAATGTAAGTAATTGTAAATAAACTCTACAAATCTTTCAAAACATGAACAGTTAGGAAACCACAATGAAGCATATTCTTTGTAATTCTTATGGAAACAAAGATTTTAATAGGATCATGACAAATTAAGATACTTTACTTGGTGATGTGCAAATAGTAAATATTTGGGGAAACCGGAATTCCACACATTTGTGCGATATATAGTTTTATACTGCAACAGTGCAAGATTTTTGGCAATTTCAATAAAAAATATGCTGTCTGTAAACGACTGTGTGCTACCACACCATGCTTTAGTAATATATATGCAACAGTGTGTTCCAAAATGCACCACTGGCTACATAACACACCTCTGCCACTCTCCTGCTCAATGGGCATGGCTCAGTTACTGTACTTGTTCTTTTTAAAACGCTTGGATTTTTGACAGTGCCTTAAACTTCAGTGATGTAACATTGATGGCAGCCCTCCAACTCAGAAAATTGTTCCACTACCACTGCTCAGAACTGAAGGAGTCCCCAAGGAGGCAGGATACGCCGGACCCCATGAAAATATGGAATGCACACCTGATGGTGCTGGACAAATGCTTAGGTGTTAGGTCCCTTTAGGTTCCCAATGGCTATATGAAGAATCATGCTATAATCCGCTATCTGTATTTTGAGAGCTTCCACGTGGGTGATTGGCCAGGGCGTTGTATTGAGCACAGCTAAATTGGTAAAGCTGCTCGCATATTTTACATGGGTCATTCACTTGGAGAGTTGGAGTCGCATAAGCAGTGGGATTTGCAGCATAGTTATGAGGTTACGTGGATGCTGGAACTGGAACAACTGAAGTCTGAGGGCAGTGTTTGGAGATCATTTGAGGGAGGTGAGTTCATTCTAGTGTTACGCACAGCAGTTCTAAAGGTGGCGCTGCCCTACATAGTCTGCAGTTATAGATGCACTATTCAGATTCTTGCGTTTTCTTGTTTTCTACTTATTGTATAAAACCAAGAAAGAAAATAAAATGGTATGAAAAAATAATACAGCAGATAAATTATTATGATAGCACGGCAAAAATAAAAAATAAATTGAGGCTGGGTGTGGTGCTAAAACTCAGACTTTTGTAATGTTAATAAAAGATTTATTTTCTAAAAATTGAAAATAACTAAGAGAAAAAAACAGAATTATATCTGAGTAATGAGGGGACTGAAAGTACCAATGGAGAAAATAACAAATGATAATTGTGTCAAAGAAACACATGTAGATACAATATCCTTAATGGAGTACGACAAGAAACCCAAGGAGTAGAAGACACAAAAAAAATCAATATTCATTTAATATATAGAGTAGGATCTCCAGAGACATATTGATCCAATTCCACCACTTCCAAAATCACATTTTCAAGGAAGAAAACTGAAATGTGTGGATGCTGCACTTTCAGGAGGAAACAGTGATTTTGTGGAACAAATCCCTTGAGTCTTACAAATCAAAACAATATTCCTGTGAGAGGCAAAACATAAGTATCAGAAGTAAACATCCACAATGCAGTGTCTCAGACATACAAATGTAATAATGTATTATTCTGCTCTATACTTTACGGAATGCTAAAATAGCTTTTTGCATCAGTATTATACTGAATACCAACTCCTTCATTTTCCTTTGCCCTACGAACCACTACACTACTGATTCAGTTGCAAGAACGGTGGTGTAAGAGAAGGCTCTTCAAAAGGACAATTGATTATACTTCAACAAGGCAACGGTATGCTTTGGGTCGCACCACCTGACAAATTCTTTAATCCAACATTGTGAAATAGTGAAGTTTAAAATTGGAGAAAATTGTTGATCTGGGATACTTTGTCCACGTGCACAACACTGGCTTCAATGCACTATTAGAACAAGTCAAACACCTTTCTGTATTAAAGTCTGTACCCTACTCCAGGGTGTCTGACATTATTCTTTCGACACAGAAAACTTACATACGAAATCACTGAGGCCACAATTTAAAAGTTATCCAGTACGATATGCTGTTGCCGCAGAGCTATATTCTAGCCTGCATTTTGGTGAAACCATTTTATGGACCTTGTGTTTTGCTTTCAAGCATAATGTACGATGCGTTTTCTGCTTCCTATATTACAAAAGACTCCCGAATTTATCTGACCATGCATCAAATAGTGATATTGACACGACAGGAGAAAATGATATCTGGCTAGAGAAACTTGAGAAACAGACACAACTGTTCTATGCCAATCTACGCTAATGAAACAACATCTATTTACTGTGTACTATGAGAAGGTTGTCCTCTGATTTTCAAATCCTATTTCACATCACAAACGCAACAACAACAAATAATCTCTCCCATATCACCTGGCTAACACTTGGACCTTTTATTGATATTTTTAGGCTGCAGGAAAAAGATTTAATTTTTTAATTGCTGGAGAACCCTGCTTATGAAACGTCCATCATTGACAGTATTTACACTATGTATGACATCGGATCAGTAGTTGTGTGTTACCAGAAAAAGGAAATGGGTTCCATGGAGGCTTCTCAGCCAATCCCAGAGGACGAGAATAGATGGAAAGCCTGCACTCACTTCCCAGTCAGAGGGCTGGGTTGCGACAAAGTAAATAGGGGCATCAAGTCTGAAAAACACATCTGCTGTTCAACCTCTGACTTGAAAAGCATGTAAATAAGATGTGCATGAGCACCCGGCAAAGGGGTATAAAGCACTATATAAACACTGCAATGAGGTACCATTTATTTATGAAGCATCTTCCCCTGGCAAGTAAAGCAGAGAGATATCTGCTGGAAATGCGAGAGGTTGCTGCCCATTCAAGGATCATACTTTTGATACTTATGGTTGTATCTGCTGACAGAGAGGTCGGACTGAGGCAGACCCGTGCACTGAAAATTCGCAGAGATACCTGGGAGGTTCAGATTTAATCAACACAATGCCCAATGGAGTTTCCAAGTCTAATGAAATACAAAGATTACACCGCAAAACAAAAAGCGCAACAACAAAGATGTTGTCAATGATCCATTGCTAAGATTTCATAGACATTAAGCAGCATGGGTGGGACTTGTTGAGAATGAAAACAGCAACATGCTTGAAAATGCTGTTCTTTACTGAATTCAATCCCAATCTGAAAACCCAAAGGTGGGCCTGTAATACCTTCCAAATATCCACAGGCCTGTCGTATGAAAAGAACTTAATACTTTCACTATCAAAGCATTTAACCCCTTCGACGCGCATGACGGAGCGGTTCCGTCATGCACGTCGGTTGCGCTGTGCGCATGACGGAACCGCTCCGTCATGGCCCCGCCCGCGCACGGAACCTTCAGCGTGGCGCGGAAATCCGCGCTGCGCTGAAGGGGTTAAAAACCGAATCATTTCACATGCTAGCACTGTGTTGTTCCTTTCTTGGTGCCCGCATGGTAGCTCAAGATTAAAGGGAAGTGGTGCTGCCCAGGTAAATCATTAGTATCTTCCCTCAGGCCCAGAGGGAAAGGGGTTGGCTTCACAGTTACACGGAGGTCCTAGGCGGAAGCCGTGAAACGGCCCAGGATGAGCCTATCAACTGTAGACGGCATGGGTGACTTACAATCCTATCAACTGTAGATGGGAAGGGTGGCTTACAATCCTATCAACTGTAGATGGGAAGGGTGGCTTACAATCCTTGTAATCACTAAAGGAGAGCGAGAGATAGTGGAATCAGTTGCACTCTCCCACTGTCGAAACTCACACACGCATGAGCAACTGATTACTCAGAGGTTCTTATGGGTATACATCTGGTTCCCTAATATATTAGGATGTCAGGTGTTACCTTTGGTTAGTTCTTACTCCTATGGGGGTATCCAAAGATATTAGAGTAGACGCCTCACTCACTTATCGTGACATGATCATCATCTGCGCCTATCCACACCCTGGTAAGATGGTACTGCCAGGGCGGACTCAACCATGGGTGGAAATGGGAGTTCTTAGATAAAGCAAACTGGATAAGCAGGGACCCAGAAGTGATGTATTAAAAATACCTCATGGTATACTTATAGGTTTTACTTTATTAGGAGGGCACCTGGGATATGGATAAAAATATGAAATTGGTGGGTTCTATTGAATGTAATTGTTCAATAATACCCTTGTCTTGATGCGGACATTTTTCGGCCCTCGTTGTGAGCCCAATCGGGTCTGGGCCTTCGTCAGGGCTGCATCGTCAGTGTCCTTGCCCTTTCTTGTGCACGCACACCATACACACTCGTGAGGCCTAATGCTCTCACCTGTCTTGGTTCTTTGTTTCCTGAGGATTATCTCTAGTGCGTCTCTTCGAGGGTCATGCGGTATGGTGCCGTCTTGTGGGCCCAAGGAGCCAGAAACCTGTTTAAGTTTGCTTCTGTTCCCTTTTGGAGGGGACCTGGCCTGGCAGTTCAGACTGAACTGTTTGTATTAGACCGAGACCAATGATTATTTGTATATAGTTGGTCACCGTCTTTGGACCGAGACCAAGATTGATGGGTATAAAGTGGGTCACGGTCTAGGCTGGCACGGTGGATCAAAACAATGGCCTAAAATGTGGCTCTAAAAGATCGACAGTGACTGAGATTAAATCAAGCATTCCTCACAACACTTCCCTGTGTGTTGTAGGGGATCAAAGTGACTTACTTGAAATGGATTCCAGGGACAGCTAAACAGGCAATTTAAAGAGGGTCCCACCTGACAGGTGTGTTAACGGGGGATTTGTGAACCCCTCTCTTTAGGAGATAAGCGGGGTTCTTTGTGGGCACCTTCTATCTTCAGCTCAGCAGACAAAAGCTCAAAATGAAAAATTAACCCTATAACCCAATAAAGGAATGCCAGCGTTAAAAGCAGAGCAAGCATGAGCAAGAAAACGAAAAATGGGTAAATAAAAAAAGAAGGAATATTCAATGGAAAGAAAGGTAGGAAGGATGATTGGAAAGATGGATGGATTAGTGGGTGGATGAATAGGTGAGAAGATGGATGAGAGTACATAGATAAGAGGGTGAAAGTACTACATTCAAGAGTGAAGTTCATTGCTTGAAAATGTTGGGTTGTGGTGTTTCTGTAACGTTGACAGCGGGTTTCAGAACCTTTAACAAAGGCGGCCCAGTACGCTTTCTGTCGTCTTCACGTTCTGCAAGGTTGATGGGGTAAGGAAGTTGAACCAGACTTTAAATAACCCATCTGTCTCGCCATTCCACAAACCTATGGCAAGATTCCTGTGCAGTAAAACGGGAGGCCGGCGCTCCCTCTCAGTGGTAATCATCATTCCCAGCGCGGACCGGAGTTCCCTGGGAGCAGGCAATCACAGGGTGAGTCACCTAATTGAAGTTCCTGGTGGTGCACACTGCTTATTGGACGAGCTCGTGGTTTTACAGGACTTCTCACAGACAGCACTGAGTACCAGATACACAACGTGGACAGATGCACTAACAACGACGAAATACGTCGTCACGTCACACTTTCTAGGTTATCTGCACCGTATCCAATGTAAAATAGGGAAAAACACACAAACACACTGAGGCGCATGCAGACACGTCTGTCTGCCCTCCAGACGCCAGCAGTCTACTTTGCAAAGTAAACGGCTGCATGGTATGTAATGTTCAATAATTGTGCATTACAACATGCTGATGGCAAGCCGGATAAGACACCGGCACATTTCTGGCTGCCTTTCCGCCCACCACAAAGATTGCATTCCGGCCGCAGCTGTGCTTTGACTTGTGGGAACTCAAGACAATAGAAGCGTATCGAAAGAGCCGAGGAAATTGCATTTTAAGAACCACCGTGAAGCGTGCTGGAAAAAACTGCACAGGACACGGAGCACAAAGGCGGCGAAAACCCCCAAACCCAAAACACACCTACCTATGGAAGAAGTCATGGCCGGGCTCCTCTCGCTGAAGCGGGGGCTCTTTAAAGCTCGCCACGGGACAGAAACGTCCCGTCAGCCTCCCCCTCTCGCCTCCACTTCAAAACGCAGCGCCGCCTGCCTGGCAGCTGGAGCGAGCAAAGACTGCGGGCGGGAGGCTCCCGGGACTGCTGGCCGGCTTCCTCCCCTTCCCACCCCCCGCTCTCCCCCGGTTACGCACACACTGCAGAGTAGGCAGATCTCAAACCCTCTCCAGAAAGCACCGAAGGGGAGAGGGATTTCCTCCTGATAAAGTACTTCGGCTTCTTCTGACAACGGGGCACCGTCCGCTCTCCCGGGGGCGTCGAATCCACTGAATGTTTCTGTTGGTTTTTGCCTTCTCCTGTCACACTCGCACTCCCTCCATTCACGCTCTGCTGACTCCGCCTCATTCGAATGTGACTTTTAAGCCCCCCCCCCCCCCCTCGCCCCACCGACACACGCAGCTTTGTTACCGCGCTTCCCAAACTACTGCCGCTGTGTCCGACAAAATAAGAAAGTAAAAGGCCAAATGGCAGGGGGTGGTCTAGGGAGGAGTTAGCGAGTGCCCGGCTCTCGTTCCTTTCTGTGTCCAGCAACAAAGCCCTCGAGTGTCTTTTCTTTCACAGTCTGACCCTGGCCTCTTCAGTCGCTCCATCTCCTAAGAACTCCAGTGCATCATCAGATGAAGGAGCCATGCTGGAAACAGAAGCAGGAGGAGGAGGCGGGCGGCTGTCAGAAGTGACGCAAGAGGGCCGCGGGTAAATGCTGAAAACATGATTCGGGGCTTTCCTTTTACAGAACTAGGGAACATCTCTGAAATAAATGCGGATCCGCCAAATGGCTTTGAAATCCACAATGCAACAATAATATTCACGTTCGTGTATACTTAGCTGTAGCGCTCCCTGGCAGTTTTTGCCATTTTGCAGCACTATACCTGGCAGGTGTAACTATGTCTTCTTAATGGTGCTCTATTGGTATCAGAGGGGTGAAAGACTCCGGTGGACTGACCTGGACGCACACGTGATTCGGATATGTCACCAGTAGTTTGCACAAAGATTTCTGCAGTGGGTGCTCAACCCATTGAGCTGCTATAGTGGACCACAATACTTTACAAGCGCAGAAGACACGTCAGCGCAACCGCATTAGAAAATGGAATCTTGTGGGACCCATTGTCCTGTATGATGTCAAAATCTATGAGGATCACATACAAATATTCAGGCTATGCCCCTAAAATGCCTTCATGCAGCCATGCCTCAATATATCCTTTGCTGGTCCGGAGAGGCACTTCAATGCCCACACAGGGTGACATATGGATGTGAACCTCGGGAGACTCACTGGCACGCGAGTGTCTTCGGGTTTACCAGTGGCTGCGAATAATTCAACCAACCCAACCATTGCATTTTTGTTTACATTAGTGCGACAGATGGACCCAAATGCGGGTGCTGTGCTCACAGCCCCATGGGACTCGAGCTTCACCCTACTAATGAGGCCCAAATAGGCAAAAACTGGTCTTGGGTTGCTTATGTTCTGGTTCACCAGGGACAAAACCTGACAGTTTTGGCTGGACTGTTCCTACTGGAGCTGGACCAAGGCTGATTTGCATACAGTTGGTTCCTGTCTGAGGTGGCTTAGTGGGCAAAAAAAGACTGAAGTACTGGAATGCAGTCCAGAATAATTACTAGTGGCTGAGATTAATTCAAACAATTTACCTAACTCTTTTTGTTTTTCTTTGATGGGCATTGCCTGGACTCGGGGAGTAGTCAATTAAGTTACAAACTTAATCTATCAGCAAACAGTATAATTTATTGCAAATTATATGGTCTTAATACACATAGTTATCATGAAAATGGTTTAACAGCAGCAGAATACACAGATCTATAGAGAAAGTGGCCCGGTATTATCGCTGCATCACTGGAAATAGGGGGCAAACCCTAAGAGCATCCAATTTGGCGATGTTTAGGACATCTATTTTTGCCCTTTTTCAAACCCAGTGCCCCAATTCTATCCCGCTTCTTCCAAAAGCAGCAGCCTGCATTATCCTGCGCCATCGAATGTCTGTATTTTCTTCTTTTCCAAATGCATTTCAGTGCACAGGAAGAGCCTTGGGAAACGGTTTACTGCAAATAATGTACGACCGGTTTCCTCTTAAAGTTGTTCGGATGTATTCCCCAGAGTGGAGCATGGCTCTCAGAGAGGATGTTGGAAGGAAACTACGCACAGTACTAGCACAGGACATGTCAGAGGTGCCCGACACGCCCAGCCTGCCAATAGGAGCGGGTCATGCTGCAGACAGTCCTTACGATGAGAAACACCACAGATTAGGGGGTTCTTTGCCTCTCAGTCTCTGTGCGTTCAGAGACCTCTAGTGACGCTTCATTAAAAGCGGTATATGTGTGCCTATAAAGGCATGCACTTGCACCCTCGCTGTGGGAAGAGCTAGTCACACTATATTCAAAAGCTATTCATATGTGGATGAACTGAAAGGGGCATGGTCACTTAACGACTGCTGCAAGCAGGACTGGCCTTTGCTCAGATAGCACCCTGGGCAGAACCAAATTTGGCACCCCTGAGTCCCCCCCCCCCACCCCCGCTTTTCATCCTAGTTGTAGTCTGTAACTTGAGATATACAAGGAGCAAAGCATTATCTCCATTAATTTATGAAATATGTATTTTCTTTGCATCCTGGTAGTTGAAGTCCTGTATTTATAGTGAGGCGCAACAAAACTGCAATGGCTACAACCCAAACAGAAAAGACAGAGCTCAACAAAATACCACTAATCGAGTAGCAAAATAGTTTCCTATTTGTCAGCATTATGTGACCAGAAATATGTAAGATGTTTCATGTTTAGAAAATAATTAGAATTTAGTGTTCTAGAGGTTCAGCTGCTCCCGAGTGAGACCTTCACTGCCCGGTTTTCTCCTGTCTACCCATTTCTTCCATGCTGTTTCTACTAAGTAAAATGTGACCATGGGGTGGACAGTGTGGCGCTGGAGGGGTCGGACTATTGTTTTCAAGGTCAAATCTCGGCTGATTACACAAACTTGCGCTCTCCTCCCCCACTCTCACCTGAATCACCCACAGCTCAGCGCCTTCCATGCGAATGACATATTGTAAATGAGAAGGGGTAGAGAGTGAGGAGATGGGAGAGCAATAGGATTTTAATGGGGCTTATGCAACCTGTCTAAGAAAAAGAATTATTAAACACAGTGTGGTCTGACTCGCTGGAGCCATTTCAGAGTGACACTGCTGCATGACCTGCATGGAACCAGCTCCTGGCACCCCACCGGACGTCGATGGCCCAGTTATGGGCTCAGCTCACCCATGCTAAAGGCCAGCCCTGGATGCAAGAAAAGCAGATCCAGGATGCGCTTGTGAGTGCTGGCCCTTGAAAGCCTCACACCCCTTACAAAGCTGGCCCGGAAGTGACACTGCTAGGGCGCACCAATGACCAAGCCCAGAGCCCTCTCAAACTCAACCTGATGGCCCCTCCTCTAAAAGATGTAGGAAGCAGATTGAGCAGCTTAAAGTGACGTTGAAAGATCCTCAAGTTGTTGTCCCCTTATATCACCCTGCATGTGACGTGGTCCAACATCCTGAAGGGATCGTCCACGCGCAGATGCAAACACCAAAGAGATGCAGGATGCACAAAACTGTGCATCATAAGGCAGCGTCCAGCAGGGTCGGACTGGGGCAAAAAACAGGCGAGGGCACAAAAATAAAACTGGCCCATTAGCGAAAGAGATAGTTAAAAGGTGGCTCACATTTACAAAATCAGGCCAGTTTTGACAATGGGAAGACATCCTGTATAGGTGTTTTGCAAGGTATGGGAGACTGCATGATTTATTTTTGGTGCAGGCAATGTTTGTGGGAATATCAGGGAAATCAACAGTAAACACCGGCCAACCTGGAAATAAAACAGGCCCAAAAACGGTTAAAAAACAGCCCACACACTGATCTCTGAGAACAGCCCATTGGGCACTGCCCGATTCCCCTATAGGTCAGTCTGACCTTGGTGTCCAGTAAAAGGTCGAATACACACACAACAAACTTTTTCTTGCTGTTTTTTGAGTGGGAGTCCACGTTAATGATGTAGTGCTCCCTATTTTTTCCAGCAAAGAGGAAACTGAAGAGCTTTAACAGACAAGTAAATAAACTTAAATGCTAGATTCCCTTTGAGGTGAAGGGTTGAAATAATACCTTGCACATGGGCGAGGCAAAGTCACAGTTTTAAGAGAACATACTGTGAATTAACCTGTAAAGTTTGAGTAGCATGGGATGAAATGCCCAAACACCCTTCTCCAAAATCCTTGGTTAAAACAGAGGTGATAACAATAGCTGCCTGGGGCAAGACAGAATTTTTACGCCCTTCAAGTCCCTCTTGGTGTAAAACATTTTATTAAGTACTTGTCCACTGCGAGAATCATTTACTTTTCAAAAGTCACCTAGCGGAGTCCACTGCGAGAATCATTTACTTTTCAAAGTTCACAACTGCGCGAGCTTTGATGTGTACACTGGTCAACCATTTATTAATGCTGTTTGTTGTGGGGCTGGCGGTTTAGAGGTAAATAGATTTTTTATGGGTTAAGTTTTAGATTTTGTTTTGTTTCTTTAAAGTATATAATTGAAAATTATCGTAGGGTAGCCAACACCTCCATAGAGTGAGGGCATCTCTTTTAGTTTAGGTCAGAGGGATCAGCTTAAAGGACCACATTCATCAATTAGACACCCGTTAGGCTACAGAAAAGGCAGCCACACAAATTATGTGATATTTACGCTGTACGCAGCAAGTTGTTGATGTAACAATGGAAGGGGTTCTGCTGCGAACTAAAAGCACTACTTGTGCACAGTCCCCTTCCCTTGGGGTGGGACACCAGGAGCGTGTCACGTGCTGTTTCTCACACATAGCGCCCTGAGGGCAACTACAAGGGATTTTTTTTCTTCATTGTGCCATTTGAGCCAGATGACTTTAAATGTTATTTTTTTTAACGAGGCGCGTGCCCATTATTCTCCAGGTTGAAAGTACCAATGACCCACCTCACTGTTGGTCCAGGAGGAAAACAAATTAATTGCCCATCAATGGTGCGCCGCCCTCTGGCCAAGAGCAGGGGGGCGTCGCCTTTCAATTCCTCTACGTCTGTGAACCCGGCGCCCCTCCTCTCTCCCCCGAAACCCCCCAAAAGATTCAATCACATTAACATCCATTGCTCAAATAAACGGAAAGCCAGTAATTGAAGAAAAGCCCATTTATTAAAGTGGATCGTTTGTTAGAAACACAAATCCGAAGGCTGAGCTGGGGGGGGGGGGGGGAGCTGTTGTTTTACGTCGATTGCAGACAGTGACACCCCTCAGTGGCCTTCAACTGAGAGCCTGCTGACCGGGCTTCATTGGCGTACACCGCGTTTTTATCTGGTTTATCGGGAGACGGGATTTGTGTTTAGAGCTCTTCGAATTGCTGGTTTGTTTTAGCAGCTCGGTCGCTTCGGAGGCGTCAAGAGGGCTCGTTGTTTCATTAGAGCCTGGTGGGAGTCGGGCTTTAAGAAACGCGAAACTCAGCCACCGAGAGCAAACGGACCAATATTGGCATTTGCTGGTTGTTTAGTTATCCTCCTACCCCACCTCATCTCAGCACTACCCGAGTCACTGGAGCATATTAATACACTGAAAGAAGGCGACCATTGTATTGATACCTTTGGGGACTCTGAGGCACAAGGCATCGGCAGTACGGAAAAGAATTGCAAACACTGAAATACAAAGAACACTGTTGGTGGGCTAAAACGACAATTAACAAGCAAAATGTATTTATATATATTAAAAAAAACTAAGTGAAGCAGCATAGTCTGTGGCGAGACTGGTTGCCGTGTCACTCTATCCAAGTCTGGTAGCAAAAAACACACGTTTCCAGCAATGACAGCGTCGATACAACCACTGGCACACTGATGCTGAACTCGGCACTCTGAAGCGGGCTCATCGGCCCTGCTGGTCAGCACAAGCAAACACCACGCAATGCAAAGGTTAGAGAAGTCAGGGTGCAGAAAAACCACCATCCTAAGTGTCTCTACCATTGTGCTGCACAGGAGGGTTCTTCCAAGACTTCATAACCAAAGCACAATTATTCAATAAGTCCCAGCTTCAGTGTCCAGGAACTAAACCAGAATATTTATAAATGTATGTCTAACCCACTCCCCAGTACACCCCGCCCCAGTTAACGCTTTAGAAAAAGCACACTGGAAGTTGTAGTTAAGTCCTGTCAGTATTTTAAATCTGAGCATATATTTACAAGCAATCACATTAGTATTGCACTGCATGTGCCAGCTCATGGCTTGATTATGGACACAGGTCTACTTAAATTATGGTTCAGACTGCAGTGGTCATTTACAGAATCAACTGAATTGAAATTACCACCAGACGTTCACATCAGAGTTTTTAAAGTTTGGCAGGTATTATTACCCCATATGCAGGATTACAGCTTGTTCAGTGAGAGGTGCAATAAGTCTGCCAGAATCTACCAACATATAGGACAATTGGAGATAGCTAAGGCAAGCTTAAGGGCTCATTACGATGGCGGACGGACTGAAGCCATCGTTTTGGATTTGGGACCGGCCGCCCACATTCTGAATTACGATGCAACCGCCACCACGGCGGTCGCATCACTTATATTTTGCATTGTGGCGGGAATGAGTTCAGCAGCCCCCGCCGCAATGCAAAAATGAAGGAACTGGCATATCCCTGCACCATGTGGCAAGCACCATGCGGTGCCAGCCACATGGTGCAGGGATATGTAGGGGGCACCATAGGTGCCCCCCAGTGCCCTTGAGCCAGGCCCTGGGATAATGAGGGGCCCGCTACGGGCCCCCAAATCCATTTCCGCCGGTCTTTTCATGGCAGTTTGACCGCAGCGAAAAGACCATTGGAAAGGGATGTCATAATCCCAACGGCGGTGTCTGGCAGGCACTGCCGCAATACTGGGACTGCGGTGAGTTCCGACAGGCGGTCGGGTACAGTCCGCTTGTTGAAACCAGGGCGGACGGTCTTTCCGCCCGCCACGTTTCCGACGCTATGGAAATCTGGCGGGCGGAAAACCTGGTTACGATGATGGTGAAACCACCACCGACAGGCTGTCGGTGGTGGTTTCACCACCTACGTAATCAGGCCCTTCGTCACTAAAACCCCAAAAGGTATCACTTCTCAATGAAACCAACAGGAAAGTCCAGACAACATGCATTACTGTGCTGCTGGTAAACTAATGTCATAACTGAAGCTCTACATTTATACTGGCCAAGTAGCGGCATTTTCTTTAATTTAGGCACGATTATGCACCGAATAGTTATTGGTCAGTGTTGTAGACCAGAATTCCCTTAGAATTGGCTACAATTATGTCACTTAGCGCTATTAACAAGGGCACTGACACCACTGGCGTGGCATTCTGCCATAACTATTAGAGGGCAGAGCCAAAATGTGTGTTGAAACACAACCTTATCTCACTATAATGTTCTGCATGATCACAGGATTTAACTCACTATTTGGCATTTTCCCCCTATGATATCAGAAGTATTACCACACCTGGGATTCCTCAAATAATTAGCCGCTGGCTCCAAGTGAGGGTGTTAATGTAATATTGTGTGAGCTACTTAATGTGTTGATTCCACTATAGTGACATGTTTGCACTTTATATATATTTTATATGAACTGTACACAGGAAATAAATCACATAAGGATATGCTTGTGCAACTCGGTTGGTAAGGATACTATCTACCCAGGAATGACATTAAGATGGAGTGGAAGTTTCTTGGTCCGACCTCTGTGACCCTGATGTCACACAAAACTCGCAAATGATGATTTAAGCAGATGATTAGTTGCGTACCTAACAAATGTGACACATGTGCTAATAAATAAAAATACAAAGTCATTAGGTTTTCTTGGGCATAAAATGAATTATTATAAGCTATATAATACTGAACTATACAATTGTGTGAATTGGTAAAAATCTGTAAAACTCCTGCCTAACTTGATAAAGGTGGTAGCAAATCTCTGCTGTTTCACTATTACTACAGAAGTGACTATTACACCTGGTTATTTACAGCTCTTAATCAGGGTATTTTTTAAAACTTCACCTAAACGGTCCTGATTATCAAAATAATATAGTCATATGATACCAGCGGGCCCGTGATTGCAGAATAAATGCAAAATAGAAATATCTGGTTATGCACAGCATCTACGTAAATAATACAGAATAATCAACAATTCAAGTTGAAATGTGTATATCTTTGAAGAAATGTGTCTCCCCAGACACAACCAGTTTCTTAGTCACTCAAGAGGATGCAAGCAGGCAGGACAGCGGCAAAACACTTGTTAGTGCACCGGTGCAAACCAGTCTGGGTTGATGGAGGAAAGGTGTCCATATGTAGAACGTCACCAGCTCTTCCTATAAACGACGAGACAGTCTGTTTAGTTCAGCCAGGATATATACGCGAACAGTTCTGGAGACTTGGAAGTGTGGGCCACTTATCACATGTTGGTGGAGTTTTCTTATTCTAGAGCACAATGATCAGCCTGCACATTGCAAAACACTTATGCACCACAATCTTATTCAAGGAGTGAATGATCTGGTGAATGTCCTTATTCATATCAATAAAAACCATCATCAGAAACGGTGGTATGTCTAATTTGAGTACACTTTTTAGGGGATTCGACGACCTGCAGATATATCTTGGGGCAAATTTAAAAGACATGACCCAATGTGGCTTGCCCTTTCCGTGAACATGCCCCGTCACACTTGCATTTATCTTGTAAATCTGCAACCTAAAGCAACCGAAGCACTCAAGAGTTTGTCTTATTTTGGACGCCTCTGAAGCAAAGTCAAAACACAACCTTGTTCTGCGTTTTCCACGCCTTAACCAAATTCCCTTTAGGTACAGGCGTCACTAGCTATTCTGCCCAGCTTGTCGAAAGAGAAGAGCTATTGAGCTGGTTGGACAGGCAGCAGCCGAGATAGAGTGGAATATCTAAGAGTGTCTGCTGCTAGATTAATAGGGGGATTACAATCCTGGAGAAATGAAGGGGGTAGCTTGCAGCACAGTGAACAAGTTGTGCTTGTAAAAAAGAGTTGAAGCATGCAGTCAGTATGATTCCTATAGCTCCTGAAAGGGGATTATAAACTTACAAATTCATCGTGCACCTTTTCATTCTATTTGTCAAAGCACTGATCCACAGAGGAGGATGATAACTACTGTGGTTCAGGGGAGAACCCGCCCTCCAAGAGGGTTATGATGATCCCAAAGTGTTAAAAAGGCAAGAAAAGTTGACCCGTAACAACACAGGAACAAAAGGAGGCGTGAATAGAGTGCTGTCTCCCACCGGCCCTTAGGATTAAGACCCTAATGAGCACTCCCTTGACCTTTTGACACAAAGCATTTTAGCCTCATGTGATCTTTTAATCACAAGCCACCCCTTCCCTTTTAGCTAATAAGAATGCTACTCTGAATATATGCTTCTTACCCTCCCAGAAGAATTTTAAAAATGTCCTGTCAAGTAGAATCAATTCTGTGAGTGGAGGGTGGGTTCTTTTATAGTTTCTAGAGAAGTCTCATTAACATGTTAACTTTTAGCACCTCGAGTCCCTGATAGGGACAGGGTAAAGTCAACCACCAGCCGTCTATATAAGCATGTATCTGATTTATGACGTTCAACATGGTTGAAGCAAGTTGCTATGGCGTAGACATGCACCTGGAAACCTATTTTACACCGAGACCAGATATCAGCCATTCAAAACTGCTATCAACAGAGATAGAGTTTCCCTTGGTCAGCCGATGTAAAGTAAGACATTTTGGGAGATGTGATGCTGAGGGCTTTGATTTAATTAGCAGTTCAAAGAACAGACTGAAGTTGTGGTTTTCCAACTTACCTCTGAGGTAAGTAGTAAACGCTTCAGTAGTGTTGGAACTATTCAAGCAAAGAAGGTGTGAGCACTGCAATGAACCCTGATAACCATGCCGTGTGCTTGAATTTTGAGGGGATATTTAGTTTGCTCAGCACACAGCAGTGAAGACTCCTTAACTTGTTTGGCACTATGTATCACTATGCAACTAGGGTGATGGAAAGAAAGGAGAACAGCTTTCTCTGTCTCTGCTGAGCAGACACCAGCACAGAGCGATAAATGCCTTGGCATGGCCGAGCACCAACATCTGGGCTTTTTGAGCTTTCCTTTGCTAATAAATCGAGGAATGCAGATGACCTTTAGAGGACTGCAGAATACAGTTGAGGCATTGACGCTCTTTACCAACTACCATAATACTAATGCAGATTATGTAAAACAATGACATGGCTGCTGCAGCTATGGGGACTAAACCTAGTGCCTGCAGAGAACAAAATGCTAATTTAAGAAGTTTACTGTTGGCCAAGAACTGCAATGGACATGCAGAACAAAATTAGTATTGTTAAAAGCACATGCACTGGACTGGGGTGAACTGTAAACCCGCCTCAACGAAGCCAGTGTCAGTGAGAGATTTGCACAGTTTCTTTTGCTTTCCGCCATAGCATCAGAAAAAGCAATTAGTATCCGTGAGCAGGGCTTCGGAGCACACAATGTCTGCTCCCAGGGTCCCTTGGCTGCTACTGCAGCACAGTTTCAGCCTCAAAAGTTTATTACCTGAAGAATGAACGAAACAAAGAAGGCGCAATTAGTACTGAGACTTCATAGACAAAGGGGTCTTTATCTCTTCATGAAAGGGCCACATAATGAGCCTCTGTCCACCGCCTTCTGAACTGCACAGGAAACTCTGCTGAAGGCAGCTCTCTCACCAGTGAGCTTGCTTACAAACAGAAGGAATGGGAGGGGGCGGGTGAGGAGGGAAAAGGGTGGTGTGTGTCCAAAGGGAAGGTCATTTCTCTGCAGGGAACAGGACTGTAAATACAAGAGTGGACAGTTATCTTCACAGGTTTTCCACAACAAAATCTATTTACCTCTATGAGACTTCACACCCAAGGACAGATAGTGTTTATACATATATACACCAGGCTTCTCCAACAAGACCCTAGGGAGCTACTGGTCGCTCTTCAGTTACCTAGAAATATCTCTCCTCTATACAGCCCAGCCTACTAAATTAGAAGGTTTTGTTTGTTTGAATTAATATACGTATATCAAAATTAAAATGCGTGAATCCACAATGAAAATGTGTGCATTTCAGAATGCATAAGGTGATAAAGGATTTCAAATATATTCAAATCTAATATTTGAGTGATAAATCATGCAGTATTAGTAATATTTGTAGCGTGATGCCAGTGGCATTGCAGTTGTGGCTATCAATTATTACCCTTATAGAGACATTCCAATTTGGCAACACATTTTTTCATTTCTGCTGACAACTCTGCCTGATGCATTGAGGAGATCACTACTGGTAATCTTGCATACGGTGGCCACTATTGTAATCTTTTCAGTGATGTAGTCACTGTTACAACACTTATAATTTTAATAGCTCAGAACATTTTTCAGTGAACTTAAGTAGCTTTAGGTACAGAAAAGGTTGGAGACCCCTGACATACACTGACATAGGAACTACCCTCTTCAAAATACATGGCAGGGTAAAATTAGGTCCAGGTGAAATGTTTTTTTACACAAGCAAAATCTTGCGTAAATGCTAACTGTTGGTTCTTGGGTATTTCATGTTATTTTTGTTATCCTCTTGTTAAACCTTTTTGCTTAGTTCTCACCTGTGGGCGATAGGTTTGAGCAGAAAATATTATCACCGAAACTGTGAAACTGATGTGTGCTACCGGACATTTTACTCCAAGCAGACTCCTTCTGGTGTCTTTTTGTGATTTCTGTAGACAAGGAATGCCCTTTCGTAATTTTTTTTTAAAAGACTGGCAAAATGTATTTTATATAATATGCATTTTTTTTTTAACAAAAATCACATGCAAGTGAACATTTTCGCCCACCCCAAAGTAAAATGAGACTGGCCTGCAAGATTTGGCAAGAGTTCACATGCTCAGGCAATTAGGAAAGAAAACATGCAGGGCGACTGGATGTTATTAATTTACTGTTGACTATTGGCACTTTCAGCACCTGCTCCAACCCCTACTTCTCCAGCAGGCCCACTTATTTCAATGTGTACTTAGTTCCAGATATTTTTTTGGTCTTCGTAATCTTGTGCAAATCTCACATATTAAGTTTCCTGTATATCACAAATTGTTGTTTTCTTATGTTTCTCGTGTAATTTTAACTCATATGAGAATGGTGTGAGCACTGTCTAGTGGAAACTGTAAACGAGTTCTGTGTTGTGGCTGCGTCCTGCACTAGCAACGCTAACCATATTACTTTTAAAACAATATGGAAAATACAGTGAACTTTCTTATGCAAAGACCATGCATGAGCATTTCACGTAACACGCATACATGCATAATTTTTGAGAAAACCTATAAATTTTGGCTCAGTATGTTATGTGGTGATGACCATGATGTGCATAGCAGCAGAAGGCAGTGAGGGTCAGGCAAAGAAAATCCTGCAGCAAAGAGGATGTAGGCACCCTACAAAAAAGCACAGTGGAAGAGCTCTTAGTTGACTCTGTCTGACATCTGACACTGGCAGGTGTAATCACTGTAATGAAAGAGCTAGAGAACTGGAGTCTGATGATAGGGGTGGCTAATGTTTCTGGTACAACAGAGAAGTGCATTGGAAACTTGATGGAAGAGTAGGCAGTCCCACAGTAGGGGTGCTCATTCCAGAAAGCAGATTTAGTCCCACCAGGCTGGCAGCAAGAAATATTTAGTGGGAAAGAGAGTGAATTTGTTTCAGAGGGCAATGAAGTAACAGGGGTTAGAATAGCTTGGCAGAAGTGAAAGAGGCAAGAGTCATTTCAAGGCTCACGAGATGAGTGCTGTGGTCAGATTGGCAGCAGAGACACACTGCTCACTGCCACCCCGCTGGGCAATGATTTGAGGCCAGTAGTATTTAGATCAACAGCAAATGGAGGAAACTGAATCTGACCTTTGGGGCTGGATCCCAAAGTTTCCCTAGAAAGGCTGCAAATTTCCACAACCCCTTAACAATTTCGCCTAAACTGATCATCTCAGAGCGGAAGCTTCCTGCACTAATATTGAAATCCTGACAGGCAGATTCCCGGAGTCTGTGACACAATAAATGTCAGGAGCCTATCAACCTGTAGTATGAAAGCAGTTACCTACATTTGTAGCGTTAATAGATTTACATTTACACACTGAAGTCTGCCATGTATTGGTTGGATTGAAAACGTTTGCTTGTAGTTGTTTAAGGTTTTATACTTTTTGGGCATCTCCTTATTGTGACTTTTATGAGGAAATCAGCTAATGGTCCACAGTAATAAATGTACCAGCCACACATATAGATTGTTTTTTTCCACCAATGCGTTCATCCATGCAGGACAATGGCATAGGCTTTTCCACCGCCGTATTAGTCAAGGATGACAAATTGGTGTTGAGAATACAAATTTTTAGCATCAAATGTCACAACATTTTCATGAAATGTGCTTAAAAAATTCAAACTGCATCTCCGTGCTATGTTCCTCGCGGCCCGCGCGGCGGGTTCCCTCCCGCTGGACCAGCGTCTGGCCACTATCGTGGTTATTCATAAGGAGGGGAGGCCGCGGGATCGGGTCACGTCTTACAGGCCCATTTCGCTGTTGAATGCGGAACCCAAAATTCTCGCCAAGGTGCTGGCTAATCGGCTGGTTGGCGTGGTAGGCGATCTGATTCACCAGGACCAGTCCGGCTTTATCCCTCATCGCAACACCGCGCTCAACCTGCGGCGTTTGCATGGGGTGCTCGCGCGGGTCCCGTTCATACGAGAGCCGGCCATTTTGGCGTCCCTGGACGCCACTATGGCGTTCGACACGCTTGAGTGGCCATATATTTGGGCGACGCTGGCTAAGTTTGGTTTTGGACGGGATTCATTGGTTGGGTGAAACTGTTATACTCCGGACCGCTGGCGCAGGTGGCGGTGAACGGTAGAGTGTCGGCTCCGTTTGAGCTGGGCAGGGGCACGCGGCAGGGCTGCCCGCTATCGCCGCTCCTCTTCGCGCTTGCCTTGGAGCCCCTGGCGGAGTGGCTGCGGTGGCACCCTTCTATTCGTGGTCTCCGATGGACCCCCGAGTATGAGGATCGCGTATCCCTTTACGCTGACGATATTCTTTTATACCTTGCTTCCCCGCGTAAATCGCTGATTGTACTAGTGGATGTTTTGCATTCATTTGGCCGCAACTCCGGCTTAGTCATCAACTGGGCTAAATCCTGTGTGTATGTCCTTTCCGGGGAGGCTCCTATCCTCCCGCGGGGTTGTCCTATCCAGGTCGCTCCGCAGGGATTTAAGTACCTGGGTATCTTCATTACCCTGGACGCTGAGGCCCGATATAAACAGAACTTGCTCCCCCCCCCTCCAGCGCCTGAAGGAGGACGTGGGGCGTTGGAGGCGCTTGCCGCTCTCACCGCTCGGCCGTGCGGCATTGTTTAAGATGATGTCGCTGCCACGTTTCCTATACGCTTTACAGAACACGATGGACGTTGTCCCGGCGCGCTACTTTCGCGATGTGGAGAGTCTGCAGCGACGCCTGTTCTGGGAGGGTAGGCCGCGTATCGCCCTTGCGAAGCTGACGCTCCCGTGGTACGACGGGGGGGTCGCCCTCCCAGACATCAAACGGTATTACTGGGCCTCCCAGCTGGCTGCTATAAACCACGGCCTTTATGGGCCCGCTCTTATCCCGGCCTTTGAAATGGATAAACTGTTACTGCCGGGTGGCGACTATAATCGGGCGCTTTATTATAGATCGCTCGACGCACGTCTGACGGGCCCTACGCGGGTCGCGGTACGGGTGTGGCACGCGGCAAACTTGGCGATGGGGTGGAAGGATCGGTTGACCCGGGCGACGCCACTGTATGCATCTGAGCGGCTGGGCTCCCTGTGGACCTCGAAGGGCTTTGAGAAGTGGGACATGATAGGCATCAGCAAGGTGGGCGATCTCTGGACGAGGGGGGGATTCAAAACGTTCGATGTGCTGCAGACTGAATTCCAGTTGCAGGACAGGGAGTACTTCCGATATATACAGGTCCGTCACGCGCTGTGCTCCGTATTCCCGGATGTTGCCTCCATCCCGGAGTACTCCCCTCTGGAAGATAGAGTGCTAGATGGGCATGTACCGGACGGCACGATTTCATTGATTTACAAAAAGCTCATCAACGATCGCTCGGGACTGCTGACTAGCCTTCGTGAGGCATGGGTTGCCGATGGATTGGAGCTGGATGACGAGGACTGGGTGTCTGCAGTGGCCTCCCCGAAAGAGGTGGCCATACCGGCTCGCCTTCGCTTCGTCCAGCTCAAAATACTCCATAGGGTCTATGTTACGGGGCCGGGTCTGATGCGTATGGGATATGCCGTGGATGGGTTGTGTAAGCGTGGGTGTGGTTCTTTAGGGACCTTCCTCCATATTTTGTGGGAATGCCCGGAGGTGGCGCGATTCTGGCGTGGTGTGCATGCGGTGTTGCAGGCGGTCACGCATGTGACGCTGCTTCCCGAGGCGAGGAGATGTCTGCTGAATGTGTGGGAGCCGACTGACTACTCAGTGCAGCAGACGTGGAGGGTGACTCTTGGATATATGGTGGCCAAGCGTGACATAGCGCAATTGTGGGGCTCCCAGAGGTTGCCAACGGTCTCGGCGTGGAAGGACAACATGGATTGGTGTATGTTTCGGGAAAAGGTAGTGTATGTTGCGAGAGGTAAGCCTGGGAAATGGGTGAAAGTGTGGGGCCCCTGGAACTCCTACCGTGGCGGAATTTGTACCCCGCCGCTGACGCCTGATCTGGCACTGGCCCCGTCTCCCTAGTCTGCTTGTCGCCTTGGTTCTGGGCCTTGAGTCCACTTTGACTCCGCCCCGGCCTATCCCCCCCGCTATTCCTGTGGATCGGTAGGGTCCTCCCCAGGGGAGCTCATACTGCTGCTTTGACTTTTGGCTGCCTTGTGGATTTGTTTGTCGTTTCTTATATAAAAATGGAACCGCCATGTGGGGGGTCCGGACGGTGTGGCCGCCAACGCTTCTTTCAACTCCTGTGATCTCTCTCACGCTGCAGCGTGTGTTTACTGACTGTATTCTATGCTCTTACTGTTTGCTAGCGGCCGGCCTGAAGGTTGTAGGCCCATCTTTGTATATTTTTTGAATTCTGTAATAAAGGTTTCAAAAAAAAAAAAAAAAATTCAAACTGCCACCAAATGTTTATGCACCTAGAAATCATGAAATGACCCACTCCCCTACCACAAATCTTAATAGCAATACCTCAAAAGGCATCATCAAGTTTTCAAAACTTCACAAAAGACTTCAAAACAGAGCACCTTTATTTCACAACAGTGGATCCCGAACTGACTGAAATTTCTCCAGTGCACTTGTGAGCAGTTTGTCATTTGTGAAATTGATGTGAATGGCAACTAGCAGTCCGACATAATATTTACTTTCCAATATATGTTTTAAAACAAATCTGAAAATGGACTGATAAGATCTTGAATTACATTTTTCATTGAAAGAAAGAAAATCAACTATTTCCGCCTCTCCTGTCTAACAATCTCAAAATACAACTGTAGAAATCAGATGTCTGAGGGAAACAGTTTTTACAGGAAATCATTTGAAGATCACTTTACTCATTATTGTATTGTGTCTTTTTATAGTGCTTACTTTCAAACTCTGTACAATACACCTGAATAAGTGATTAACTGCAATCTATTAGTATACTCTGTCATTTCATTGAGTAGATTATCTTATATCTTGTTAGTTAACAGGGTTTTCAGTTTCAATGTCGCCATATTAACCATTCTAAACCTAGCTGGGATTCTCCCCAATGTTTGTACAATATCTTCCTCAGACTAATCTTTTAAGAAATAGTACACTTCCTGTGGGCAAGGTTTCTTAGTTTTTAGATCTACTAATTAATTGCCATTTATTTGCATGCATGAATGTACAATAAACTAATGAGGACCCAACATAGGATCTAAAGGCGTGAGAAGATGGTGAATTTGTCTTGAATGCTCCATTAACATAACTACCCGATAATATGAAAAATTCTATGCCGTTTCTTACCCTAAATGTATAGACTGATTTGCAGTTTGCTTCTGCGATCCGATAAGCTGATATTATATCCCTCCTTTCCCAATGACAGAAGCCTTTCCCCAGGGAATGTTATCAAATACACGTCCAGGAAGTTAGTGATAACTGGGACTGTAGGCCACCATTGCATTAGCTGAATCATTCAATTTTCCTCACACAATAGCCAAAGGTTTACAAGGGTCTAATGGTTTATATCAAACCAAAACATTACCAGTCTTTAAGGACATTTATTTTATCACTAAAGAAAATGTCATTTATAAAGACTAGTATTAATTCCGATGAGCTAGACTCGCCCTTCCATGTACACTCTACTAATTTAGGCTGTTTAATTGAAACCTCAGTTCAGCCACAGACCTTATCTTTTTATTCCTCCACTTCCTTCCTTCTTGTTTCTCCACTTTCTTCCTTTCAGAATTGGGCTTCTGAACTCCAGTCTCTTCATACTTTTGCTGCAGAGCCATTATTTTATTATTTGTAGTTATAAGAGTATACAGGTGTTACAGATTTACCCACAGTAATTCTCAAATCCTGTTCGCACTTCAAACCAGTCATCTCTCTAAATTGCTCTGAATACGCCAATCATCATTGCACACACTTATTTTATCAATTGTTTTAAATATTTCCAACTCCTCCACAATTGTTTCATTCTTTTTCAACCAGTCTTCATTGTCTTACCTTTTGGAAAGGTTTTGTTTTGTAAATTACCTCTCAATTTATTATTTCCATTCAACACTACCATGAATTAGTTTAGTTTCCCGGTGTGCAAAGGTTACCAACCTTTTAAAAAAGATGAATATGTGACATGTTTCTTTTAGTTTGCTTGAGTATTTGGCCAGGATTTACAAACACATTCTGAAATTTAAGATAATAGAAATGACTAAACTGATCGTGCATTCTCACTTTTCTGAGTATTCATGAAAGTAAAACAGGGCGGACCTGGACAACCACAATCTTTGTAGTTTTCAAGGCTTAAGTCTCCTTTCTACACTAACATTTTCCACAAGTTTAGGGTTAATGAAAAGTCTGATTTCCACTCTATGTTTGCACCACTGGGAGCATGTCCTTTCATGTGGTGAAACCCCTTCATTTGCATTTCAATATTGTTTTGGATGTTTGCATAAATGTATGTGTTTCGTTTATATTTTGCAAATGTTTTGTGGAAGCCTGAAAGTTCTTACATTACGAGAATTTCTAAAGCCTTTGCATGGTCTCCCCAGTATAAAACTCTTTTTTCTCCCAGTTGTCTTGATCATTAACCATATGTGCATTTTCTGCTAATAATTCCCTATTAATCTAAATTCAGTGAACCAAGCTAAGACATTTATTAATGTTAATTCATTTTCCTACGTACTTAAATGCCACTCAGGTGCACAAAATATTTTGTGAATTGGAGCCTTGGTGCTATCCAGGGCAGCAATACACATCAGGACTAGCATGAAACCAGTGGCAGGCATTTACAGGATGTTATGTTTGAAGTCCGGGCTAAATGTACAATATTCCGCTCTAAAACCGCAAAAACCTCAATTTTGACCAAACACTGCTCCAACAAGGGCACTAAGCCAGATCTGAAAACTGTAAACAGATTTTCACGAGGATGAAAAGAAAGGCTGGATTGAGTTCGGTATGACAAATATATGAACTTGCCTTTGGAATTCTATGCTGGTTGGCACAAACACATATTGAGCAAGCACCCTAAGTGATTTCATGGGAAAACCGCCCTGCACGAGTCACAAAGCTTTAAACTCAACTAATGATGAGAAATTTGAAGACAGAGCACACACAGAAAATCCTCTAGCGAATTAAGCCTCTGGTGAATTAGAGTGAACTACATTGTTTTAGTTTTCCTCGTTAACTCTTTTTCATATATTCTAAAGAAAATCAATTCTGCAAAGGTTGAGATGCATTTTAATGGACTAAATCTGGTATTTTACAACAGTGGAAACATCTTCAGTGGTTAAACTGTGGTACTTAAGTCTATTTAATCTTGTACAGTTTCAAGAACAAGTCTAACGAGAAGAAAAATGTCTTAGATTGGACTATTTTTGCATAGCACGTATAAGGGCTCCTTTTGGGATAGGGAGTTGCTGACATAATAACGGAATATTTTTAGCACAAGAAATCAAAAGCTCTTTCAGCGTGTGTAACAGCACTGTGAGCCAATTTCGATAGGCCTAGGAGGAAGTGAGAAAATAAATGAAGACTTTTTCACCATCCATACAATTTCATACTGCCGTAAACTAATAAATGACACATTGTACTGCAGATGGGAACACATTCTACAAGCAAATAAAGTAGTGTTCAATGGAATCATCTGGTCTGTGTGGGAAGACTTTCCCTATCTGACACTGCCCTTCCTCCATTGAACGTCTATACTACCAAAATGATATTATCCACCTCCCGAGACAAAACCTATTTCAGAAAAATCCAATGCAAATGAAATAATATGGAACATAATTAGGGCTCCCGGTTTTATGGTATTTATTTTTTTGCCTTTTCCATCTGTATTTATCCATATTTATTTTTTACTAATTTTATCAGTATTTATCCATATTTATTTTGGATTTTGTGGAAAAATGGAGCTGAAATTAGTATAGTTCCACAATTATTTAACCGATAAATATGCACTCATGGTTCAATGTCTGCCAGGTTTCAGTGCTGTAAACACCCATTTATGATAAATCAGGGCACTTATAAGAAAATATGCAAATTTCAGTATCAACCTTGTGCTTATCTACTGCTGCTAAAGCCTCTTTACTAAAATTCCTTTCTTTTTTAACCCCCTTATCTATCAATCCACTCATCTATTGCCTAGCAGTTATGGCAAGCAGTATTTAGAATTAGTCAAAGAGCAAACCAATTTCCGTTTCCATCCACATTTAAAAATTAATACAGACAAGAAAATTAATGTTTTCTGCCTGTTTTTATCTGTAAAAGCAGAAAACTGGGAGCCTTAAACATAATGTTGTGATCTCACAATACAGCGGAGGGTCTATACTACTAAACTGGACTACACCACAAAACATGCTGAACACTTATGTCTCAACCTGCATTCATTTGTATGAACAAAGGCTTTATTCACACCATTTCAAATAGAGCGCATATATTCATCCAGGATTTACCAAGCATTTCCTGGGCACTTTACAGTACTACACTTTCCACCAAATTCCACTAAGCTATTACACTTAATTGTGTGCACAAGGGGTTATTTTAGGTATACGTCATCAGGAAAAAAGAACGTTTTCTTCATACCACTACGGTTTTACTATGAATTATATTAAAAGAATTGGCAAATATGATTGGAGAAGTTTTTGATTCAGTCACTGGCTAGGACATAAGAAAAACAGAAAAAGCATAGTACTTCTGGAATGCATGGTGAACATAGTGGGAAGCGACATATACATTATAGTTTTACTCAAATGAAAAGGAACAAAAAGATGTGTTTCAGGACACAGAATGGAGGGCACATGGTGAAAAAACTAATGAACTAAGGCTGAGCAGCCTGGTGATATTGACTATCTCTCACTATGACACCTTACTAACTATTCATAACACGGAGATCAATGATTGTGAAATGCGCAAAAATGATGCTCCTACCATGGCCTGTTTGGTACATCTGAGGCGAATTAAACAGCGGCTGCCCCAATGGAGTCATCTGGGAGAAACTAGGTGGGATTTTCACTGAGGGAAAGAAAGAAGCCACCAAGGTAAGTTGATTGCATCAGTACATCAATATTTACGTACAGTAGATGAATTTGAATGCAGATTTTCTTCTTCTTACCATACGGGGTCTGAGGCGACACAGGAAAAGCCGGAGTGGGTGGTACGGAATCACTGCCATTCTTAGTCGGAGAGAAGATGCTCGAGTCCACTTCATCATGATTGCTTTGGTAGCCACCGATGCTCTTCTAAAATAGGTTCAAATACACCCATTAGTGAACTATAACGGAACACGTGAAACCAAATCATTAGCCTTCCCATGTGAAGTAATGGAATCCGTCAAACATACACTCCTAGTCATGTCTGAAATCTAAGGGTACTTAAAGTGAATGACTGATTTAGAAAATAACTTATGGCCAAATCAGGCCTTTTTAGCAGAGAATTTCAAGCCTGTAGACCTAGTGAGCCTTATTTTAGGAACCCTTATGTATATGTATGTTTAGGCTTACGCTGATTTAACTACCTGCTTCTCAAGATCTGATTTCCATGTAACTGGCAACTTGGTCCTTAAAATTGGTTTAAGGCATGTTGGTGATTGGTGAGACCTTTACTTTGGCATAACTATAAATGTATTTACAGCAGACATGCAAATGAGCCAAGGTGGACAGACAGAAGACGCGATGCGATGGTGGTATGTGGTATAAATATTTAGAGAATTTTTTTGTTAAAAGTGGGTCACAATTGTAGGGGTAGATTTTCTTTAAAAGGAAAGCAGATATTAATAGTAGCTAGTTATCTGGCACACACCACAACCAGTAGGAAAATAGAATAAAATTAGTACCACACCATTATTACCCAACAAAATGGTACTCATGAATAGTCTTTGTAAGAATGAAAATCAAAATCAGACCTGCCAGATGCAAAGAGGCATCCTTGCTGGAGGACAGTGACAATATGCAGCCCCTCCATTTAAATGACTAATTTAGGTTTTTTTCCCCTTAAAAATAATGGCAGTCTTTACTAAGACGTTGTAGAAGGAGTTTTTTTTTATCCCACTGCCTATTTACTTGTCGGCTGAATTGCACCATCTTTTTTCTTCATTTCAGGCGTTATGTATGCATACAGTGCATGAGACATACCCGCAGGAACTGCTAATGGTACACATCTATTAACAATAATTGACTGCAAACTGGGAATTGTAGTTCCAGCTTCATCTAGTTTCTGGATGTCCTATAAACTCCTGCCATTTAATTCTGTATTCCAGATCGACTGCCTCATTCACCTCTTTATGGTCCTTTGTCAAGTGGTACTCTTATTTACTTGCCTTTCATCATAATGATGGTCCACGATTTATGTATGGGTTGAACATTGTCGACTATTCCAGGAACTATGACTGCGCATTTTACTTGCCCTCACTGTACCTGCACCTATTTGTAGGCAGCAAGGCATGCGTAGGAACTCTAATGCCTTTCTCATCCTCAGAATGGACTGCCATCCACTGTATGCCATCTCAGCTGCTAAGTTTTTGGGCACTATGTGGATGCTCAGGAGGAAGGTTTCCACTTCTTTCTAGAGAAATTATTCTTTTTGCTATATACCCGCTTCCTTATACTGTGCAACATGCTGTGCATTTTGGGCTTTTTCTTCTGTCCTGTATTTTGTATGTATTTGCATGTTCTTGTATTGTATTAATCATGAGTTTTAGCCGATAAATTAAGATGCCTAAGCGCATTGCTTACTGCGCTCTCTATTTGTTTTAGGTATCTTTTGATCTATTTTATTATGTACTTCTTTTTAACTGTACTTTTAGTGCCCTGGTTTGCCGAAATAATATTTTTTTAACTTGACTACAAATATTGAAATACTATATATTTGATTAATGATTAATTTTTACTTTGTTGAGCACTTACAATAGTCCAGAGCTAATCATTGCTTGATTTTTTAATACACGTACCCAACGCAAAGAGTTATTGATTGACTCCTCGCCGAGTGCCCAAAATCGGCATGAAGCAGGCTCTTCCTCTTTCTTCAAAATGTTTCGTTGTTTAAATTTGTAAACATGGCACTTAATTATTCTGGATGTATAAGTAGTGTAGAAGGAAGATTGACTAACTCTTTGGTTAACTTGAATGTTCTCATTTATCGTATCAAATGATTACCTTAGTGGAAAATTGTTGTATACTCTGCATAGATATTGCAATTTTTTGTTTTTAAAATGACAGCGCATTGCATCAGAATAAACATGAAGCCTCAATTTATTTAGCAGCTAACCAGTGAATCCCGTCGCTTTAGATTTGACAACGCTAGCAGACGTCAAACAAAGGGACAATATGGACCCTTTATTGTTGTTGATTGTATACGATTGGGTAAGAGGACAAACCTTATCTTGTCACTGGATGCCCCCCTCAATCGATACGGATGGTGAGACAGTCTGGACCATATTCACTGGACTATATCAAATCTGCTCACTCATATGCACTTTGTAGCAATGTTTTGCTGCTATGCTACAAAATTGGCTTTTTGTGTCAATAGGGTTTGACCGAATAACCGAATAAAACAGCTTTCAAGAAGAAAAGTCAGAAATGTATCGCATAGTAGGCTTTTCAGGAGTTATTGCGAGCCACACTGATCTGAAACATGTTCTCTATATGCATTCCACTGGCTGTTATTTGAGAAAACAAATCGTAATCGTTGTCTTTTTACAGCATCCGAGAAGCTGTTAAAGAAAGACCTCTACTGGTGAAATACGAAACTGCATCAAATATAGTTGTTTCCAGTGACCCAAGAAATGCCACAAATGAAAAAAAGCATTTTGTATACATATTATGTAAAAGAGCTTATGGATTTTGTGGTATGGGGTATTGTATGTATGGTTACTGCAAAGGAACATAACCCTTGCTGGTAGAATTATATTAATCGATTCTAACCTCCTACATCAAAATAAAAATAAAAACAACCAACAGTCCCAAAGTTAACTAAATTTCATGATGGATTAGGAGACATTGTTAACCATCATCTTTGAAGCAAATTGATTCACCCAATGAAAGCACGAGTCTAGGCCACAATTTAGAAGAGCGAGAAAAATAAAAGCATAATGGAAGGAATCCAAGAACTAATCTTCGACAATTACTCTGGGCCACGTTCCAGCCCATCGGTTGTTGTTGCTCATTATGACACATTAGAGAATAAAATCTGCAAGCAAATCTGGTGAGTACAGCTTGAACCACCTTCTGAACAGGAACCAAGCAACACCAGACAGGCTCCAGCCTATTTCGGCCTCTTAAGTGAAGTGCAGTTTGATTCCAATGTCATGGTGAACACAGGGCCCACGTCCTACATACTCGTCACATTACATCATCACTAGACCTGGGCGGTAAATTCCGTTCCGCTCGCGGAATTTGCGGAATTTGGTAATTTCGCGTTCCGCGGAGAACACTGAATTGCCCAAAATTCTGTGTTCCGTGGCTTCGCGGAATTTTTTGTTTGTTCGCGTTCGCAAAATGCGTGTTCGCTAGATATTTCCCCTCGAGCACGCAAACACCATTCGCGAATAGGAAAAAAGCATTGCGAACAAGCAATTCCGCGTGTTTGCGGAGATTTTTTACCGTTTCGCGGAGCTTTGCGTAGCGCGACTACGCAAATTCCGCCCACCCCTAATCATCACACAGAGAAAGACAAACAAGCATTTGCAATGCAATAGGTCTCACATTTGCAAGGGTTTCAGCTATTGGCATTGTAAATGACAATGCCTTTTTCATGTGTTGTTTTTTTAAAACAGATAAACTAAAGGCATTGTCATTTAAAATGCCAATAGCTTACAACTCTCGCAAATGCGAGACCTATTGCATTGCAAATGCTGGATCTGTGCCCCATGCAGCCTGCAGGTTGCGATGTTGTTACGAACATGGAACGAATGAAA
Source organism: Triturus cristatus (assembly GCF_964204655.1). Taxonomy (NCBI): domain Eukaryota; kingdom Metazoa; phylum Chordata; class Amphibia; order Caudata; family Salamandridae; genus Triturus; species Triturus cristatus. Next base: position 446,796,458 of record NC_140588.1, read on the forward strand.
TTTAGGAGAAAATAAATCTATAGTTATACACTGCCACAATTAAGACGTTAGTAGTGAACAATTTAATTATAGTAGTGCATAATGATAGTTTTCTTTTCTCCTCACTTTCACCATGCGAAGGAAAGAGGATGTGGCCTCACGGCTAGAGCTGCCGACTTTGGAGCTGGGGAATGAAGTTGGAGCCTCTGTGTCAGCGAATCACTTAATCTGCCCGTGCCAACCAAAAAACGAATGTGTCCTTGTGTAACGTAACTGGTGCTTATGTAAAGCGCTCCTATATCTTCGGGTCAAGTTCACGCTAATAAATCAGCAAAATGTATTTTTTAAATGCCTTCAAATACCAAGCAGTGGAGGAGGAGGCAGCTGCAGCGCTGGTATGCAGTATCCAACAAAAGCGGAGGGGTGCCACATTTATGCAAGGACGGGGTGGGGAGATGATGAGCCCAGCACGGCAGCATGTCCGGAGCCCTCTCGGGCCACGTGGACTGTTGTTAAAAGCAAAATTAAGTAAAGCACTTGAAATGTAAGCTTTCCTACCAGGGCACTGTCCTGTATACAACAAATGCGTTTTCGTAGAGAGGCTGAGTGCCTTACAACTTTTGGTGACATAGCATGCATTTGTTTTTCTCCTCTTAAAGTGCACGCTTTGCTGCTAAAGTATGTTTTTTTCAACATTTAAAAACAAAGTATCCCTCAATTACATCGTCCCAGAAAATCGGTTGTGCGTCGCAGTGGTGAATCCGAAGTGCTAGGACACCTTCGGGTAAAGTCCGCGCTATATAAAAACGCATAAAATAAAATTAAAAAAATAGCACCAGGACGGTGCTGTGCGGATTATGATACATTGCATTGAACTCCCTTTTCCAGAACCGTGCCAGCACTGAGCCTGAAAGCCGCACTGTAGCCATGATTATGTTGCACTTAGCAAATACCTGAATCTCAGGGGGCAGCCCGCGCTCTCCCGCTAGGCAGCATGTTTGGACTTAAGCAGAAGCCCTGGCGTTCCCAGTGTCGGGCTGCCCCCGAGCCGCTCTGTATTTTTCCAGCGGTAAAACCCTGTAAGGAAAATAAAAACGGAAGACGCCAATGGCAGAAGGGAGAGAGGACAGGAAAGGAAAGAGGCACTGCTGAGACACTGCTTGCCAATATCTGTTACTCTGCTGCTGCTGTGTGCACGGAAAGGTGGGAAGGGAAGATGGTGAGGAAGGCAGCTGGAAAGATTTATCCCCCTCACCTAACTAGTGATGATGCGCAGAAACAAAGATGGCGTGAGCTTGTCCAGATGGGCCGACCTAAATGTCCATAGGGCGGTAACCGGTAACCGAAATGACGAAAAGCTAATTGCGAGGCTGCGATTAGCATAAAGTATGACGCGCAACTATCGTAAACAGGGGCGGGGCTTAAAGCCCCCTTCTGAAATATATCGTTAGCTATAGCTCTCGCAGGCGAGGAGCGCATGCGCGCTCCAATGCCAGGCGAGACCTAAAAAGTGATGGGTGAAATACTTGAATTATGCCTCATGGTCTGTGTTTGGATGGCCCCTCCTACACCAGACAGCTGTGCCTGGGGGTACGTTGGGAATAGAGAGGGTGAATCTCCTTGATGAAAATGTGAGAATAGGAGGCGCCCACCCCTAAACAGAGCATGAGGCAAGGGGCCTCTCTGGATTTGGGTATCTTACCTTTGACTTAACAAGGAAACGTAGGTCCTTTCCGGTATATTTACAAATAGAAGAACATAGGGATCCTAAAAACCCAGATCAATGCCCAGGATGTTTATATAGGCTAAATTATGGGCAGAAACATGTCGGCACCACAGATGTACCTGAAGGCTATGACACAATAACATCCTCTAAACATACTCTACTAGTATTTTTTACTCATACCAAGGGTACCACCTAATAAAGTAATTCTTGTGGTTTATCCCATGGTATTTTTTAGTTAGTAAAACTGGGCCCCAGATAAATAATTTCTAAGAACTCCTGCAATACAATCCCCTTTGAGGTTGAGTCCACCCTGATAGCACCATCCTACTTGGATGAGGTGGCCTGTGATGAAGCATGTCACATTTTTTGAGACCCACTTATCCATTTCTTGGAATTGCTCAAATTTCAAATAGTTAGCATGGGTACACAAAGAAGTTCTCAGAGTAGGTACTAACAAAACGGAACTGTACCTATCCAACTGATTACAACATCTCTGTGTGCCGTGATGTATCACGAGAGGTAGGGTCTAGTTTAGTCTCTTTCTCACTCCAATTGTTAATGATATACAACCACTGAACCACCTTTGAAATGTGCAGAATTTATTAACTAAATCTGTATGGTTAAAGTACTTTCTTTTACTTAAAAGGCTAGCTTTGGGATGGAGAATACATCATTGCGTCTGTTGCCCCCACTCTACCTCAATGGGAGGTCTGTGACTGTCCACCCTTGCAACCCTGAGAGTCAATGGGTTATATTTGGACCAGGTTGCAAGCCATAGTAGGAAGGACCTCCGACTACCAAACAATAGTGGCAAATGACCTGAATCTCCACGGTTTGGGCCAGTAACCTTGTCTGACCTGTGGCCCCCAGAAAGAGATCTGGAACAAAGATAGGCCTAGTACATCATGGTATATCAAATAAAGGGATGGTGAAATGTACATTAATAAAATATAGAAAACATTAACTATTTTAAAGAGGATTTAGAACGATACTGACATAAAGTTAGTCTAACTGGAGTTTTCAAGCAGCCACACTGAACATCAAATAATGCTATAAGTCTATTTGCACGGAGGTATGTTGGTTCTATATTCATTTTAAACTTTATCAACTCTCTATCCTGCCTGTAGAAAGATCATGGTAGAAATTCCAGGTTAGCAGTGAATGTGTAATTCATGCTGATGGGGAAAAACCCTGCAATATTAATACATTTCCAACTACACATTTACCAAAAAACATATATGAAGTTATGATTTAAAATATGAAGTGAGGACTAGAGCTGAAGAAATATCAATCCCAAATATGGCTCACAAAAATATATATTTGCTATTATTGATATGCATTTCAAGCATTGCATTGAATTTACGAAGGGGTTGCGTAAACAGAATGAGTCTCTGAAGTAACTGTTTTAATCCAAGACCTTGCTATCCCCATTACAAAAAGGATGAAAAACAGCATGAGAATACCCAGATAGAAGAGCAGTTCAGTCAACTTCCATCGATATTTCATAATTCAATGAAGGAAGTAACAAGTGTCTCCAAAACTCTATGACCAGTTTGTTAACATAGTTTGGGGAAAACAAATCTCAAAGTGAGCATAACAGTTTTCAATGCTAGCTCACATTGTGCTATAGAAGGGGATATCACATTACGATACATCTTGTATTTGTGGTCACTCCGTTACAAAGAACCCTATAATGCCCATTGTTAGGGGTTTTGAGAATAAAAATGCTTCAACATTTTCTCCGGTATGCAATTAAGAAAAACGGAATTGTCTATGGTCTGGTGACTCTAAAGATGTAATTAAGAAGAGTTACATATTTTTGGGTAAATTTAGTATAATTAATTGTTAAATATTTAATTGGGATGGATAGCATTTCAATTGATGAAGACTGTTCTAATGGCAACAGAAATTTAACCATCTGAACTGTAAAGATTTTAGTAATCTAAATAATAAACTTAATATAACACAAATGTATATACCCTACAAATTCAATATGGATGTTTAATTATTAAAACTTCCAGGAATGACACTCGAGTTGAAATTGAGTAAGCCTAATGAAATTAGAGAAATATTGGTGTATGTTATATGTAGCTAAAATACACAAAAAGATGCACTAAAATATGGATGTTATAAAGCTGTAAAGTACAATGCATGAACTGATAGCAGTTTTAAGGCACATGAAGACAGGTAGTCAACCCAGGAAGGTGGAAAGCAAATGGTTCTGGTCACTGATAGAAGAAAGGGTGGTATATTGGGAAAGATATGATCAACAAATATGTATTTATCAGATGAGTGGGGCATCAAAGATCATAATCCTATATCATTCTATGAATTCTTGATTGCTATATGAAGTGGCAAGCAAGTAGGTACCTTTTTATGTGCATATTTTCAGAAGGATAAGAGGCCTATTTGCACACAAAAAAGCTAGTCTGCGTTATATAAAATGAAATAGTTATTCAGGCATCCCACTGCAAAGGACGAAATGTATCTTTCAGCTTTCTTTAAGCTGAACTGAGGCCGTTAGCAAACCAATAAAAATATGAACATAATTGTCATTAATTTTGGAACATAGAGTTGTTTGAAAGGCACAACCTTTCCAACTCTGGTCATCCTCCAATGATACCTAACTGGAAAGCAACACATTTGCCTTTTGCTTGTCCAGCATCTAAAAATAGCACGAGCGAGCTATAGACCATGCAGTCGTGTTGAATGGATTGTTGGATTACAACTTGTAAACTACCTCTTTGGTCATCAGAGCAGCAGGACTTGATGTCTGTTCTGGCAACGTCTTCCAACCATATCTCGAATATGGCAGTGGCTCGGTGACATCGTTATCATACTGCCCAACACTGAGCTTCCTGCTCCTCCCACCTGAATTACTTTCTTTTAAAGATGAACCTGTAAGAATAGAAAAAAGAGAGAAAAATCAGAGTGTTTCTTTAACCACTTCTGGCATTCTCCATAACTGCAATCTGAAACCCAGATAACAATGGTCCCTATTATAATCAGCAACATTGGCATGCCTATCATCAACTTCCAGGCCTCAATACAATGCAAAGGGCCCCAACATATATTTCTTAAAAGTTCTGTAATCAGAATGTTAGAGCCAATCTTTAATTTGAGATAACTTTATTTTCCCTAATACTGTGCACTATCACACTCAGGAGGAGATATAGTAAGTGTGGGGAGGGTAAGGGTAAGTAAAATGCACAAAATATAAATCTTAAGGTTCATAAAACTATACTGTAAGTAAATACTCCTTGAGCAAGTGTCCATGGAACATAATAGAAAGATGGACAATAATCGGAAACATATTCCTCCTCCTTCTACAAAAAATGTTTTTAGACTTACATGAAACGCTATTAATTTTTATAAATATACTTAGATCAAGTGTCATTTTGATTTTAATACCTCATTTTGAAAATATAAATTAGGTGACCAACAATTAATTTTACGATTTTGGAGGAAATTACTTCGAAACTGAAAAATTGACTTACAGACCATGTTAGAATTGCAGCACACTTAAACTACAGCTTGAACATCTGTAGAAATGTTTTCACATAGATAATGACACATATATAGATGTGCTTGCTGCATAAACGTGAAAGAGTCCTTATTAATGCAGCAAATAATATATATATATATATATATATATATATATATATATGAGCTCTCTTCGCTCACAAGTTTCTCCAAGGAAAAAAGAACGAACGTAGACCTCCTTGTGTAAATTCAAAGGTATTTTATTCCTCCTCGCCTGCCACATATTGGGGAAAGTGTCTTTATTAAAGTGTATACGAAATTATGTAGAAAAGGATTGTACTAGGCAACCATTCTTATTTATGCCCTTTTAGTAAGGCCTAATAGCCTTTTTCTCTCAACTCCTGCTCGTAGTTTAGCAGTCGCTTATTTTGGATACTGTGCCTCGCATCAGCAACTTGCTGAGGAATGTGCTGACTTCAAACATGTGTTTCTTTATCTTCCTCACACCAAATTAGATCACCTACCTAAATACAATCAGCTTTGCTACGACTGCTTGAATAGCTAATGGTTTAGATATATTTTATGAATTCTTCACAGAATAATATGGCTAGTTTGCCCCATCATATCCAACTTGCTTTGTATTCACAATGGCCCTAGAGCGCATCTTTCAGCTTAGGTAAGAAGGTTCTCATGAGAACTTTCCTCCATGTAACAAAGTTCTGAAACAATGTTTAACACTATATTGGCATGAATGTTTACCATGGGAATCAGGAGGAGAAGCATCGAAAGTTGAAGTCACCATTGGATGAGCGTTTTTCATTGGATGAGAGGAGCTAACGTCTAATAAGCTTCAATATATTATTGTGTGATTTTATTTTAATAAGTATTCATAGGTAGTTAGGAGGAGGCTCTCTTAGACTCTGATCCAGATCTCTTTTTCCCTGCCTTGTGACTCTTCTACCGGAGAGTTGGTCTTTTACTTCTGTTGTCGACAGCTACTGATAAAGGTGACTTTATCCTTCTTTACCGAAAGACCCTTTTCGAATTAATGCTACCGATGAGGATTGCTATTGCAGCTGTAGGGAACTCGACTGAGTTTCCAGAACAACTCTTTATGGGTAGTTCATCTTGTATTCTGAATCTTGCTCTTTTCCGAAAAGAACTCTTCATGGGTTCCATTTAGAGTAGGTTAGGTTGCTTAGCTAGTTTAGTGACAATTATCCTTTGTGGAACACTTTGTATTGATTTATGCTGTCACTAATCATTCTTTTATTGATGTTTTTGTAAACTGGCTATTCTGAATAAAGATGACCAAACAATACAAATCTTTTAAGATAAATAAGGGTGTTCATCAACCTCATCATTAACTGAACATTAATTATCTGATCGTTGATGATATATGCGTAGTTTATGTCTTCGTTCTTGTTCCTTTCTAATACGGTGGCAAAGGTCCATTGACATTTTCAAGAGCCACCAGGATTTCCCAAAGGATGAAATCTGTAAGTTGGGTGTTTAGTCTTAAATACCATTCTTGGCTAATCCTCGGGCTCTCGCAATTTGTACTCAATGGACAAGCTTATTTTTTGGTATACTTTGAAAATTTGAACCATGGCATTCTATAGCCCTTGCGCTTGTGTAGCACTTTAGTGTCACTGCACTGACTTTGTTACCCCTGTTCTCAGACAGTAAGACTGCTGATACAGGAACAATAAGTAAACAGTACACTAAGAACCAATTTTACTTTTAGTAATTTTTTCTGCTTCTCTTTTACCTAAGCTCTCAACACCAATTAAGTTTATTAGCAGATAGGAGGCTCGTAATAGCAGGACAAGAGGTCAAAGTTGTGATGTGACATGAGGTCACAGGGAGTGTTATGTCACGTCCACTGCCCATGACATTTTGATGACTCAACATACAGGCATCGTATAACAATTTTACATAGTCAAACTGCAAAAGCCGATTTTTCCATAATTCACAGAAATTAGGTATTCAAAGCCTTTGGATTTACGACAAAGCCAATAATTTCCACTCAGGGCTCGCTTGTACTAAGAAATAAATACAATCATCTGTAGTTATATTACAGTATCCCTTTACTGCAACACATTATGTTTTCTATAGCTCTTCCATGTTTGACTAGCAACAAATAACAAATAAGCATTTCCTAAAAAAACTGTAATGCACAAGTGCAACATAATTCATACACATTATGGATTCTAACCAAGTTGACAGCAATATTTTTAAAATTCTATGTTTTTTTATCCTCTTTCAACACGTGTTAACATATTATTCATGAAAGGCTGCCCTATTTCTCCGATGAAGATATATATCACAATGATTGCAAATGTACTGGATGTCACCAGAAGGCCCAACACTTCATAGCTCACTCTTTTTTTATATACTTTAAATTAACAAATATGATACTTAAGGTCTGTTGCTATTCTTCATACTATACCACCACTGTAAATGTGTTATGTGTAGTATCTTTTTTCTTAGCATTAAGTGCTTTGCTCCTAAGGTTAATGAAACGACTCCCATTGAGTTGAATAATAACACTTAGTGTCTGAGTCGTAAAAGACATTGAATGTTGAAATTTGGGCTACGTAAAGTGCTCATTTTTTGTTTATATCTTAAGGGAAGGGTGGACGTTCTCCTAAGTACGCCACTTTTAAGTAACTTTTTATTTAGTGGAACATGCTTTTTTAAATCAAATTAAACACTGTAAACAAATATATCCAAATGCTTCAGAATAAAACTGAGCAAAGACCTCATGGCCTGCTGATTCCCTAGTTTCTGCTAGCTCTGCCTCGGTTGCCCACTACATAAAACCATCACTACTTGTTTTTCCAAATGAGCAGGAAAATCCACTTTTCACAGTATTTCAATGCCACATTTCACGTTTCTTAAAAGTCAATTTCATGGTTATAACAAAGCACATCTGATAGCGCACAAAGGGCTAATTCTCTAGCTAATGGACACAGGCGAAAACCGCAAGTGTGACTGATGTATGCTGAATATGCGGCAAGAAAGGTTATAAAGACAATTCATTACATGGTGTTCCTCGCATAGGACAGGATGTACTGGGCTGTATGCAGCAAGCCAGGCTATTCACCACAACATATCAACTATCACTGAACTTTCAATCCGTTATTTTACTAGAAAATAACTTCTGGTTATAAACACAGCTAGTAACCGGCCCACAGTGGAATGCAAAATCTCCTCGAACTTTAGGTAGGCAAAAGAAGTAAGCATTGGCAAAGCAATTGGTTGGCCATGAATTTTCATTCCTGACTAAAACAGTAAGGGAGAAAAAAAAAAAGAAAAAACGATGAGGAAGCGAATACAACTTGTAATGATCCAAAGTACTTGGGGGATATAAAATAGTTCCTGCGGCATTGCAGTCATGCCCTCCATAGTAGAACGAATGAAGCGCTAAACTGCCAATAGCATGACGTGAGAGAGACATGCTTCACTGTGAGTTGCTAAAACCCACTCTATGTATGTACGTATTGGTGCCAATCGGTGCTGTCAATCCAGACCTAAACTCCCTGTGGCCTCTCCAAGGCAGGTAAAACAATCTTCAGTCACACAGGTTTTCAAGTTACATTTTAAAGGAAATAGGTTTGTCTAACTTTTGTGAGGACCAGTTCCAGGTAAGTGGTTAATCCTCTGTCCTCTGAAATTCGACTGCAATTGTAGCCAAATAAAGGATTTTGACTCTCTACCCACGGTGAATGCCTTGTTCATTGAACCACTAACTGAAAAGAGTTGGCATAACATAACAATACACAGAGTGGGACAGGTGGCACAAATCGTACAGCAGTGTTGTCTGCTGTTTACATCATCTACATGGTGCATATTATCAATCCTAGAGCCCCCCTCCAAATCAGAATTCCAACGCTTTAACCTGGGTATTAAGATTCAGGATAAATCATGTAAATTCAAAAGACTTGACCAGCTGCAAAATCTCAAATAACATCCATGTCACACAAGTGAGCTAATAAAAAAGAGCGAGATATCTTAGGATATTGTTCTCATGCTTCATTGTACAAATTCAACGTCCCAAACACGTATGAGAAATATTTTCACACCTTGAAGAGTGGGCTACGCAGGAAATCGTGTACAAATATTGACAGAGCCAGTAGATATGGCATCCTTTTGTAAAACCTTGTCGTTGGGGGAGCTGTCAAACCCTTGTCAGTATATTAAAAAAAAAGAAAAACATTGGCTAGAAGCAAAAATATTCTTTGGCCTCAAAAAGAACACATTGCCATAGTAATCCCTGGCCAATGGCTGAAGTGGGTGGAAGGACAAGCATTGGCAAAGCAAATAAGTTGCGCCAATGCAAAATCTATCGACTTTGTCAAGGTTTTTTTATACATTTTGTCAGCAGCTGTGCAACATGGTTAAAGGTTTATTTTTTTTAAAGTACTATGATGTGGTCAGCGCTGGCTGCATAACACTTATAGGGCGGATGTGCATCACGGACAACGTGAGGGAGGGTATGGGCAATGGGACAGCGGAAAAAAGAGCACTATGACGTACTAGCCAACACTGGACATGTAATAGCTTTTTTTCCTTCAACCATGCTGCTTTACAACCGGGCTAAAACAAACATTGACACAGCCAAAAGATCTTGCAATAGTGTGACCTATTAGATTTGCTGATGCCTGTTTTTGTATTGTTTTTCAGCGCAAAACATTTATATTGTAGCATGGAGTACCTGGTTTCAAACTGTTTTTCAGTGGGGGCCCATAGAAGTTACATATTTAAGAACTCAGATCAGCAGAGAGGAGCCAATATGCATATAACAAAATCACATTGTAGCAACAGCACTCAGAGGTTGGAATCAACTCTGAGATAACACCCCCGTACTCTAAAATGAATATTACTTGTTTTCAACAATCAAAGTGGGAAAATGTGAATGAAAAAATCAGCAATTATTAATTGACATAAGAAGTCTTAACAAGAAAACGCACTATGTAATTCATCCTGATATGGCCGTAAGATCTTAAATTTGCGCTATGCCATGCAGGGACTGCGATACCGTATGCAGTGTGAGTGGTCAGCCCTATTTTAAAGCTCATTTACAAGTTTCCTGGGCTCTTTCAAATATTTTGCCACAACGGCCAGGCATCAAAAACATCACACAAAGGCACCCAAACAGCAGTGATCACCAATAAGAAAATAAATAAATAAATAAATAAATAAATAAATAAATAAATAAATAAATGAGGTTATGCAAAGTAAGTGCCTTGCATTATAACAAGAGAATAATCTGTACCCTTTGGTGCTAGGCGGTTCTGAATGCCACATATAATTAATGAGCTATGTTTACTATAAAATAAAAGACGAAAAACATGTAAACAATATTTATAAACCATAAGCTTTGGATTGCATTGTTCAGCAGCCAATAGTGTTGAGAAGTGTGAAGTATGTCACAGATATATCTCCAATTACGTTGTGGGCAACACAGAAAACTGGAGGGAGGATGGGAGAGAATGGGAAATAAAAGCGCTATGACGCGGCCAGCAGTGACCGTGTCATAGCTCTTTATTTTTTTCTTATGGCGGGTGGGGTACAACACAGACAATGTGAGGATGAGGGTGGAAGGGAATGAGCAACACAGACAATGGGAGAGTGGGGGGTGGGAAGGAACAAGCAACAGGCAACGGATTGTGGTGGGAGGCAAGGAGAAACACGATGGGAAGAAAGGAAAAGAAGGAAAATAGTACCTCAATCACAGTGCGAGCAGCAGAATGGCACTAATCAAGATGAAGCAGTCAGTACTTTGTCCATGCTCCCCATGAAAGAAAAGGAAGTGAAACCGGCATGTGTTGGCCATCTATGAGGCAGAACAGTAGAGTGACAATGAAGCCAACGAATGGTCAGCAGTGGCCGGGCTCCAAGCCCCTTGTAGAAAACAATATCTCTCACACACAAGAGCACATTGTTGTCACAGGGTAGGCCTAAAAATTGATACAACTACAGATCAATAGATGAAGAGGGTGGAGTAAAAGCCACATAAGAATGTTTTATATATATATATAATTTTAGTAAAATCAAAGAGTCTTGGCTAACGCCAGACCTAATGAGGCTACTTCCCAGGCTCCTGTTAATATTCCAAGCACTCTACATACTTTGTACCATTTCAGCCACTGAGTTTTACATAAAAACAAAATGTTTTTCTATGATGGAAAAAAAAAACATGAATCTGTAAGAGAGTACGTACCAAACGTAAACATCAGGGAGGTCTGACATTCCCGGGTACCTCTGTGCTGTATAACTGAAAGCATTTGGAGGCTGGCCTGTATATAAGATGAGTATAGCTTTGTTCATCTTGGACCAGACACCTGTCTTAGGGGCCGATTATGATGGTGGAGGGACCGCCACCCGTGCGGAGGCGGTCCCTTCGCCATCTGACTCCCATTTCCCCCTGCCACATTAGGATGGTGGGGAAATCGCTTTGTGACCACGGCGGTCACAAAGACCGCCTTCCACGCTTCCGCCACAGGCAATCGTCACGATGGCCTGGCAGAGCAGTCAGCATGGGTAAAATAGCGGCGGTGCCTAGCAGGCACCACCCGCCAGATTACAATGCTGGTGTCAGCCAGCCTTTCCATGGTGGTGGAACTGCCATGGAAAGGCTGGCGGAGGCTGGTCTGTGTGGGGGGAGGGTGTATGTGCACTGGGGGGGGGGTACCCATAGTGCCCCCCTGCCTAAACTTCAATGTACAAGGTGTCAGGCACCGCGTGGTGCCTGCCACATTGTGCAGGGAAATACACAACATGCGATTTCCAACACTGCGGTGGTGTCAGTCAGCAGCACCGTCCACAATGTGAAATCACTGCATGTGACCGCCACGGAGGCAGTTGCATCGTGATTTGGAGTGCGGGACCGTCGCCTTACAGGTGGGCGGTCCCGTACCTGCTACAATGGCGGGCGGACTCAAGTCCGTCCGCCATCGTAATCGGCCTCCAAGTTCCAATTTGGAAATGCAGTGGGCTTCTTTCTTACTGAAGCACAATATCAAACGTGGTACTCTTTTTAATGATGCTACCACCGCAGTTTGGCATTTGAGAGCTGCTATCTGCTGCAAAAAATACAGGGAACCATTAAACTCATCCACTACTTCCATAGAGTTGCTTCACTCTAGGATGGCATCTGACTAAATTTAAGGAATATGGAGCAGACAGTATCCCTACCTTTAAAAGGTTTTAAAAAATTGTGCTCTTGTGAGAATCTGGACTATTGTCCTGACTGGGACTATGTTCTTCCCTCAGAAGCAAAGTGTAAATGTCAAGATGGTGCAATATAGACAGGCAAAATAAATTTGCTTTAACTTTAGAAAACATAGTGCCTGCTCTGAAAGACATCCAACGGGACCAGCAGATGAATTAAATTACTTCAAAAACTTGTGAGCCAGGCATACAGACTACAGCTGGAAAAGTCTCAAGTACCTCCAGAATCTGGCTCTCTACTAAGTCCCTGTCAGAGAGTTTGGGTGCAGATGGTACCCTAATCATCCAATACAGAGTGAGATGAAAAAACAAGGACACTGAAAGCAACAGCGGCACAGCTCTAGAATAAACATGATATCACAATCAAATTCCAAATGTGCTGAGCATCAGGAAGGCCACGTTCTTTGCAAAAGCATCAAATCAAGACTCCTGACTGCCAACCACTCCCCACCTTCATCACCACCAGCCTTTCGATCCACAAGGGGATGCAGAGTAAAAATCCCCACGCAACAAATGGTAAGCTTCCCCAATACCTTGCATTGAACATAGTCTTTCATTCTCACCTGACTACAATTTCAAAAGAAGCTTTCCATCAAACCAACGGGGACCATGAAAGCAAAAGCTAGTCTTCTGAATGCTGCCACAACATAATCCAAGGGAGGCCAACCTACTCAAACATACCTAGAATATGTTTTTTGCACATTACAAAACACTATACAAATACAAAACACTGGGCGGAGATGGAATGATTAGCCAGAAAATCTCAGTAACTTCACTCGTTGCCTCATAGCAAGCAGTAGGATTCATTCCAGTGTGTGCTATCCTCTCTTTGATTCACTGGCAAACCTAAACAAGGCCCGTGGCTCAGGCAGAGGTAGGAGCTGTGGACATCTTGGCATTCAACTTAACAAACATCAATGCATTGGCTTGAGGTCCATACATTTTTGGCCAGCAATAACTCTTTTAATATGTGGAGATCACACATGCTTCTAGTCAGTTTATGTCTTTTGTGATCTTAGGAGGGGGAGGCAGGGATCAAGACACTAAGAGAGGTGAGTGTGTGTCTAGCAACTGAGGCTTTAGACCCATTCTACTTAGTTTTTCTACACCGTATCTTCCACTGGATTACATCCAAATGAGTATCTGACATTGCTTTCACTCCACTATGAACGACTTTCAGGGCTAGACATTTAGCGGCTCTAAGCACTTAAAAGACGTTAGTGCCACTTTATAGATCTAAATCAAAATATAAACAAACCATAAAATAAAATGTTATTTTTCAAATGAAACAAAATTTACATTAAGATGGAAAATAATGTTTATTTTTGCATACTTCCTCTTTATTTATAGGTTCAGCTGTACCGTTTGCAGTTTTGCACCATATGGTCAATGGTAAATCCAGCAATGGAAAATGTCTGTAGTGCCCCACTTGCCTTGATGACCTAAATGCATGTTAATTTTGCTTAATGGCTAATCCAGCCATCCTAACTTGCCTAGTTAATGGGCTTTCGATTGAATCAAACATAGTTTTGATTCCCTCTTCACGTCCTTGAACCACATATCTCACTTATTTTTCCTGGATCTTATGGTTGACTCATTTCAGTCTAGGTCAGGAGTCCAACGTCAGGCCAAAAAAAAAGGCAGATTCTAAGCATACCACAGATTTATAAACAGTCACTGAATCTAAACTTAAGGCATTAACATGCATGAAACACAACAGCTATATTCATAATTTCCATTTATATTTAGTTTTATTAATTATCCTGAACATCTGGCACCACCTTGGCTCTTGAGGACCAAAGTTGTGCATTCCTTCTTCTGACAATGCCTTTGGTTTATTTGTTCTTGCCACTTCTGCAATTAATACTGTCTGCTTTGCATCAGTCCTGGTTGGTATTCTTAAGCACACATGCCACAACCACAAGTGATGCTTCTCTTGAATGTTATGAAGCCAACACCGAGTTCCTCAATCTGACCATTTCACCCACATGAAAGTGCCTACTTAGGCCTCACATCATGACATAAGGATGATAGAGCCTACCCGAGGCAGGGCCAATCGGTACTAATATGATCAACCTAAAACACTGCATGGACCAGATAACCTGACATTATTGACAAATTAGTGGATGCAAAAAGCTGTTTTATTATAGTTCACATACCTCTGCTGGAAAAAATCCCTCACTGCAGGAAATAAGGTGATTCAAATGGATCACAGATCTGACTGGCTATTATTGAGTCGGATCTGGTATCTAGACCAGTCCCAGTGAAATATAGTGAATTTATGCCAGAGTAATGTGCCAACACGAGACGCATTTAACAGTGCCTGCACATTTTCTGCTTTAAGTTCACAGCAGAAACCTGCAGTCACTGATGGGGATTTCTTATTTTAACTTCTTGCTAGGCTCAAAACAAAAACCTGATTTAAAGGGCCAGCAGCCCTCCTTTTGTTCAAGCATCATTCTAGATAGGAGCTATCTAGAGCCTGATATCTGGGCACCAATGCAATGGAGGGAAACAACGGCACCTCAGCTTGTTATCACCTCACAAGTACTTAGGAGAAACATTTATTTGGAGGCCGATTTTTTACTTTTTTCAACCGCTGTATGGAAGAGATGTGCATGCACTGTAAATGTTACGTGTATTTGTCTGTATGAGTAATTACTGATTTAAATAGCACATACTAATGTATTTTTTCATTTCATTTTTGTACCACTACTCATCCCAATGTAGGGTGTTACACAATACAATGTGCGTAACAAGGTCTAAGAATCCCATCTCGTCCATACTGGTAGGCATTATATGTTAAGACTGCATGGTCGGGGAAACACAATGTAAGGATTTAAAATGTAACACATTTACTGGGGTTGTCTATTCTTATAAGACTATATTACTACCCAAAGAAGCCCTTTTTAGTAACCCTTAATAATGAAAGACTGAGAAAAAAAAGTTTTACACATATTAACCAACCCTCTATGCTGCATTATGCGTCAAAGCTGTGGCTGGACAAAACACAGATCTCTCCAGCAAGTATGTTAACCACCAGAGTTATCTTACTATCAATAGTCCCTGAAAAGTGCTGCACAAGATCGATACAGTAGGTACCTTTACCTGATAAGATACTTTAAAATGAAGCCTCTTTGTGTCTAATTAAGCCACAACAGATTTACTGTCACATTTATGTTAACTGGCAATTTATTTTCCGCAGAGTTTAAAATAACGTATACATTGACTGTCAGGCTCAGCTTTTTGTGACTCCTCCCACTCTCGTGACTCCACCCCTTTCCCACTGCCACAGCATGATTTCATTTTATGGACTCTCGGAATATACTTTTTCCATTTCCAACACTGCAATCCATTCAGTATGACTAAAATAAACGCGGGGGCATTTGCTACCAAATGAGAAGGTCCATTCAGACTAAAGAATTGGCACGGAATAGAAAAAGCAAGTGGGTACCTGCCCTCCTTAGGCGCAAGTTGGGTGCCAAACAAATGTCTAAGTAATCCCAACCATAGCAAACAAAACAGAGAAAAATGATATCCCACAAAATATCAATATTTCTTTTACGGATTAAAGGAATGTGATGATAGTTCTTTAGATAAATACAGACTTGCTCAAAAACAAGTTTGCGCCGGTTCGTACTGAGGACCGGCCTGACTTCATGCACTCAGCAGAAGACTTCATGCTTTGGTCAGGAGTTCTTCCATCATAAGTTCAGTACTAGGGAGTGCACTATTTGCTGTAGGATAATAAGAATGCCAATTACTGTAGCCAAAAGAAAGGGCCACCCATATTGCACAATCATGACAAACAGACAAGTACAAGTCTTTAAACGTACAAAGTGCAGGTGCTGTGACCGGGGAGGTGGGTGGAGAAACATTAAAGAGTAATGGCCAAGGGTTGACTGAGAACCCACTTCTACATACTTTAAATTCTCGAATATTTATTTTTTCTCTAATGCGCAAACTATTACGAGATCACGTTTCTGGTAAAAGCAAACCTAGTGATCGCTGCCTGGTTCCCCATTACCGTGTGCCATCTTTCTAGGGGCACAATGCAACACCACCACAGTGCCATTCCACAGGTGTGTGCCCATTCCAGACTTCAGGTGCACGTGTACGGATAAACACAGGAAACTAATGTTTCTGTCGCCTGTGCATTGCTAAGCCTAACATTTGTACACATGCCAAAAGGCATACAATGAACCAAGGTAACCTAAACATTGCTAAAAAGCATCTTGGCATCACAACTATTTGCTACATTTGACATTTCTGGCAGTTGGATCAGAAATCACGAGTTTTACTTTATGATAAATTATTAAGAGGAAAGGTTAGACAGACAAGCAAACAAATATGGAGGGAGAAAAATAAGTGTGTGGGGGGGAGGACCGGGAGCAAGGGTGATGGGGAGGGGGGTACAGCAGGGAAGATGAGGGAGAACAGTAAGAAAAAATATGAACAAGAGAAAGGGATATTGTGTATACAATTTCAGCATGTAATTTCATCTAAAAAACACCCACACAGCTCGCAGTTTATAGCAGCGCTTAACTCCTTTAGGCTAAACTGACTCCAGTCCACATTAGCACTCACACTCCCTCAATGACCCTAAACTCTCGGGATTGGGGATGTTAACCAGCAATCACTTTTCTTTCTTTTTTAGGAGGGTTTGGGGGGGTATAAAATGCCTCTATTAGATACAGAATTAAATCTATGGTGATTGATTACACTTTTCATATATTATATATAGTCCCTCATACATTTCAATACAAGAGCTCCATAGGAGGTGGAATGATCATCTGAACAGCAAATAGCATGAGGTGAGAGAATTACTTCTCTCAGAGGAGCCAAAAGCCACTATATGATTATTGTACGTTATGGGTATCAATAAGTTTACAAACAGCTGTGTAAGACTTAAAAATAAATCTGTGGATGGCGGTCAGCGGAGATTGTTTTAAGCTCAATGGACTCAAACTTTAGTACACTGCCACTAAAACGATATTGCAACTGAAAAAGATAAGACTTTTTTTGTTGCTGTAAACCTGGCCAAAGGACATTAGAGCGCTTTACAATATAAACAATTTACATTACACATTTTATTTTCTTATTGTGCACGGAGAGATTACGCGCTTTTTCTAGAATCACAGGAGGTTGTGTTCAAACCTGGTTTTCCCTGTTTCAAAGATGACAGCTCTAACTCATAGAGTATATCTTGAGCATTTGTATTTAGGATGCCCACCGTGGAATGGGCAGACATTACTAACACTACGGCATGATTCAGCAAATACCAATGGGTCTCACGTCTGTAGAATTACTCCTGGATGTATTATTCATGGCCGATGCAACCACACGAAGGACTCGAAGCGTAGTAACCATACAGGCCACAGGGTGGTGGTAGAATGACACCAATGACGAGATGTTGGGCAAGAGTGGGCCAGCGCCACAGACGTGTGTGCACGCATGGAAGAATAATTTAAGAGTGCAACAAAAATGACGTCCAGATGGAAATTCCCAAATTCAAAGACTAGGGATCGGTGTAAAGTTATGCGCGCAACCTGCCTGGATTGTTGGCTGAGGTAATGCTTAGACTAAGCGTGGGGCGGCGCGTTTCAGTGACTGTGGAGTGGAGGGCTGTAAAGTCGCAAAAGTTAGGGAACAGAAAAAACGTGCAAGTTGTCTCACCACATTTAAAGTTATTCCTGAAAACAGCAGCAGGAACAAAAAAAAGCCTTCCAAGGCTAAAGGTGCAAGAGAAGTGTTTCTCCAACAGTGGTAATCAAGATTCCCGATGGCGAATGAAAAGAAAAAATATATTTCCATTTTCCGTGCCACGCAGAAAATAAAATGGAGCGTGCCTGGTTGTCAAGAAGCACATATGAAAGTCTACAATTGCGTCCATTTTGAGGTGTACTCAGAAATTCTATGAATCTACAAAAACTGTATGAACCACGCAAATCCTCGTTTTAAGACTAGAATTCTGAAATGTATTAATGTTGCAAAGTTTAAGTACTGCTATGACACAGGGACGAAGTGCTTATGACTTTGAAAAAAAATTGCATAGTCATTAAAAGGCGGATAACTCTTCCTTCGTCAAATAAATAGAATTTTACGAAATCTAACATGACCTAACTCGAAAATGCCATTTATCAGGTAATCGGACAGCCACCGAATATAAAAGCATCAAAAATACCATCATACTCGTCTAATTTTACATTTTCTTTGTCTATTGTGCAAACACAGGAATACATTTCTAGCTTTTATTGTGACTGTGCGTGCTCTGCATATTGTTAATTCTAGGACTGATTAATTCACCTTCAAACCTGATCTTAGTGTCTTAACATAAATCCAACATGCAAAGACAATGATTACCAGGGCCACTGGAATTATGGGTCAGGGAAGGGCCAAATTACACAGCAGGGTTGAGTAAATTATGCAGCAAGAAAAGGCAACTCATGAGGCATAATGCAGCACACTTGAAGATAGTATTACTTCATTTTGCCATTTTTACATTTATTAATACATTCGTTGCACCCCATTAGTACCAGTTTAACATCAAAATCTTGAAATAAGCAACAGAAAGGTAAACAGTCAATCTTTAGAAAGGGACTTCCAATGCGTGGAACAAGCGTTGTTGCATTTTTAGTAACTTTTGAACTGTTTGAGTTAGAAACAGTTTTGTGCAGAGAATTGATTGTATGGCAAAAGCGATTTATGTATTATTACGAGAAAAACGCTGCCGTCGAACAATCGCATAATTCCAGTGGCCCTGTTCACTACCTACACATGCTGAATTTCGATTTACTCATACAGATCATATCTCATTTAAAAAAAAAAGCACACTATCAATCAAGAACACTCATCTGGATTGTGAGTGATTTAAGTACAAAAAATAAAAATAATCATTCTATTGTAGTGCTTCCCAAGCCTTTTAGAACCATGTAATTTACAGACAGCATATTTGCCACTGAAACGTCTACTATATTTGCACAGACATTCAGTTTTACTGATGAAACTGTATTGCATACAAATCATAGTTTGTGGAAATGGTGTTTCAGTGAACATTTAGCATGCGTGCATCACCAATTAAAGAGATTTGTTTTGATACTATTACAATTTTGGTTCAAATCACACTTCAAAATTGCACAAATATGTGCTTTGTTTGCGCTTTCCAAACTGCTGAATGCACACAATTCATTTACAGGAATTTATATTTTTTTGTGTGTTGCAAAAACATTACAATCTACTGCCTTTCCTTTGGTACACTCAGTACAACAAGAAGATTGTCACACAATTCACTTTACTTTTCTTTCTCTACCTGCAAAGTGAGAAGAGTTTGTACTCACCCATCCCCTTTGTTAAACAAGCATTTGCAATGCAATAGGTCTCGCATTGATGAGAGTTTGAGCTACTGGCACTGTAAATGACAATAGCTTAAATTCTTGCCAATGCAAGACCTACTATATTGCAAATATTTACATGCCTCGATTTTACATTAGTAGAGGCCACGCCCCTTTCTATAGACGAGCTGTGTCTAAAGAAAGGTCTGCGGCCGCTATTAAAGTGAAAACGTGGTATGGGGCGCTTTTACCCAAAAAAACATTTGTTTGTTAAGTTGACAAACAAATGCTTTTTTGGTAAAAGCACCCATGCTGCCTTTTCACTAATAGCGGCCACAGATCTTTCTTTAGATACGGCTCGTCTAAAGAAAGGGCGCGGCCTCTATTAATGTGAAAGCGCGGCATGGAAATATTTACAATGTAGTAGGTCTTGCATTGGCAAGAATTTAAGCTATTGTCATTTACAGTGCCAGTAGCTCAAACTCTCATCAATGTGAGGCCTATTGCATTGTAAATGCTTGTTTAACAAAGGGGATGGGTGAGTACAAACTCTTCTCACTTTGCAGGTAGAGAAAGAAAAGTAAAGTGAATTGTGTGACAATCTTCTTGTTGTACTGAGTGTGCCAAAGGAAAGTCAGTAGACTGTAATGTTTTTGCACGGGTGCTTGAAAACAACAACCAACAAGACTGTTCCCCTCTGAATGGATGTAATGGAAGTAACCCTGTTGGCTCATGTTTTTTTTAAGCTTAGAGACCACCCAGCAGCACACTATGTCGCACCAATGACAGCGCTCCGAAGCAGCCGAAAGGTGACGTGAATCACTATACAAAAATCCTCGATAGATACAAAAGTAATGTGCTGTAATAATGTCCTTTCCATCAGGACTTGGTCCTTGCGCCTCATTACTCCCAGAGCCGCAGAATGCTTCAACAAGCAAATATATATATAGTATTGTGCTGACCCAGAGGGAGAGCATATGGCTCAGCGGTCAGAGCTACCGACTCAGTAGCTGGGGGCCAGTGTTCAATTTTCGCCATCGGCTCAACATCAAATCACTTTATCTAATAATGCAAGTCATTTTCTTTTCCTTTATAAGGTGTTTCCCAAACTGTGGATGGATCTCGAGCCAATTATGGTAGGTTAAGAAAGTCTAAGCAATAAATTCTCAAGATCCATCCACAGTTTGGGAAACACCCGATAAAGGAAAAGAAAATGTGTGTTTCTCAATATTTCACTCATTGTGCAAAGTGTCATTTGTTTTCTTGTGATTTTTTAGTTTGATCTCTTTGGTGTCTGCACCATTCATGGCAAACATACTGTCCTCTACAGTTATCTTAAGGGTCTTTGGAGCATACTCCTTCAGTCACTGGCCTTTTTTTGCACTGGAACCTTAAGTGATTGTTTGATACACTGTCAATCGTACCATGGCTAAGTCAACAGGGGTATTTCAGTCTCACTGTTTATCGAATGTTGTTTGCGTCTTTCTGCCTCCAATTTAATGCCGGAGGACCTCCTCCACTGTAATTCTTGAGGGTCTATTTTACAGTTATTGTGCGGTTTAGTCGGGATGGGCAGTGAGCACTGATAAAAGTATCTGAAAAATGCAAGGCTACAACAAAAGAAGCAACCCTTTTCAGGCCTCACCTAGTGTGTAGAATTTAAATACTTAGTGGACTCTGGGTCAGCTCACTGCTTACCACTGGTTCGCTTTCCTGCCCATCGAATGTATGTGCTTATTAGATGGCTTTTCTTCTTCATCTTGTGTTTGCCCCTCCATTGCAGCACAGCTTTTTCCCATCCTTTTGACTGAATGGTTTATATTCTTCCACAGCTCCACATCAAGAAACTATCTTTGCCCCTATTTTTTTCCTCTTCCCTCTTTCAGCGCTTCAAGGGAGCGCATGTTCTTCTCTGCTCTATCCCTTATGTGCTGTTTTCCATCCTCAGATCCCTCTTTCCTCGCTCTAAGATGGACTTCCACCATCTCGGAACAGGAACTTAAAGAGAAACAATGGTCTCCACAGATTCTTGCCACATACATGTGCATGGTGGTGTGCACGTGTCATCACACTAGGGGCACCGTAACATTATCACTCTTCAATGTACATAGGTAATGAATCATGACCATATAGAAGATGTCATTTTTTTATTTTTTTTTGCTGCTGCTGTTCAGTGACATCTATCTGCGTTGCCAATACTGGTTTCTCTAGTATCCATTTTTTTGTGCACAAACAAGCACTGGCAAAGCCATTAGCAAAGCATTCATTTTATTGGCTTTGCAAATGCTGGTTACAACTAATGCAATTTCTATTCCAGTGAAAAGCGTCATTCTTAAAGGACTATTGAACAATTGTACAAAAAGGTAAACAATTATCCACATTACATCATGTACGAGTCAAGGGTCAAGAGTACAACTCAAGGTGCTCTTTTCCTTTATGTAAATTGCCTTCATTTGGTGCAGTATGTCTATTTGAATAAATGGATTAAAGGATTTGTAGAGTGTGATGGCTACTCTGAGGAGTGTCCCGGTGCTATTGCTAAAGGCAGAGAACTCCAATCACCAATTCAGGATTAAACCAGAGCCAACAGTCTTGTTTTAAGGAGTTCTTTGAATGAAGACTCGTTACTGGTGTAGCGCAGTTAGGCAGGTAGGGCGTTCCACTGGTGGGCGCCAGAAACCTGAAGGAAGCCCCTGATCTGGAATGACTTCACCTGTGGAAGTGCATCAGGAGCGCATCTGGAGAGCATCAGGAGATCTACGTGTTCTAGAGGAACAGTAAAGCGAAATCCAATCAGAAAGATAGTTAGGCCTAATTATGTAAAACACGTGGTGGACCGTGAGAAGAGCTTTAAACAGAATCTGCTGTTTTACTGGCAGTCAATGGAGCATTGGTGCGAGACTGAGGTGCGTTTAGGAATTTTCAAAGTAAGTCACACTGCAGCGTTTTGCATTGTTTGCAGCAAACTACTCAGCCTGTCTGGAAGGCCATGGTAAAGAACAGTAGGGTAGCCTCGCCTTGATGCAATTAAGACACAGACCACTATTTTGCAACAGGCCAGTGGTAAGAAAAAGCCAGTAACTCTTTTAAAGTTCAAAGCAGTGCTACACAGATGCCGACAACTGACATCACGTGAGTCTGGAAAGATAGACTACAGTCACATTTTACTCCCAGACTTCTAGACACCTTAACAGGCTGAGGCAGTGGAAGTAGGAATTCCAGCCAAAATATTCTGACCAGAAAGTAAGAGGTCAGTGTTATCAGAGTTGCACTGCAAGTAGATCTCCCATCCACTCAAATTCCCTGGATACACAGGTTTCAAAAGTGTCCATCTGTGTACGAGATGACTTTAACGACAAAGGACTTATCAGGGAAGCTAAAGGGGTAATATTTATGTTAAACAGACATGCCTGATGAAGAGCCCTCTTGCACCCTAAAGGGTAAATATCTGTTGTCTACTGAGTAATGAATGGCCCATCCAAACAGCTTGCACTCTGTTGTCCAGTAGGGACATAATCTAGCCAAGCACCAAGCCACTCACCCCACTGTCTGCCAGCCATTGCAAAAGAATGGAATGTGACTCAGCATCAAACAGTGATCAATCTA
Source organism: Triturus cristatus (assembly GCF_964204655.1). Classification (NCBI taxonomy): domain Eukaryota; kingdom Metazoa; phylum Chordata; class Amphibia; order Caudata; family Salamandridae; genus Triturus; species Triturus cristatus. The sequence goes on from NC_140588.1 coordinate 446,819,822, forward strand.
AAAGAATGGGGGCTGAGTTCACGAAAAAACCGCAATCTATAATTTTATGTCCTGGTAGTGGGATTTTGAAATATGTCACAGGCATGTTATCACTGCAGTGAACACAATGGTTTCCTAACACACTAAAGGCTAGGGAGCAGAAGGGCAAATATGTAAACCATAAGGAGCAGGCTTATGAGAATGTTTACATTTCAGATCAAAGACATTCCTAACTGTGTTTTGAGCACCAGGCAGGTATTACATCAAATATGTAGCCCACTAAAGTGCTCATATTGCGTGTGGCAGTAGTGTTAGAAAGTGGTAGCAGCAAATACCAGGCACACCTAAAAATGCGCCTACTTAAAAGTGAAGGGAAATATATTGATTAACGTGGTGAATCGGGCATGACTAACGCAACAGTATATTTATTGTCTATAAAAAATATACGGCCAACTTTTGCTAGGAGAAATATTTCTGGTGGTACTCCACACAGTATCAAGTTGACAGTAATGGAATGGTGGACTAATCACCGTATGATTGCTATCAAATACCAGGTGTTAATATCACTACGAAGCAAGCACAGAGAAGCACAGCTGCTTTTGGCTCTTGTGTTGTGAAAAGGTTTTCTCAAGCACAACACACACCAATTACAACACATGTGGCACCAGGAACACATGTGTCACTCAAACACAAAATTATGTGCAGGATGGCCAGTGACACCACTTACAACAGGTTCAGCCGAGGCAGCAGTGATGCCCAGTCAGATCACAATAGGTAGAGTGCAGATAATTACAGGCAGCAGCAGTCAATTGTCTAAACATATACACAAAGTACAGCACAGGCAGCAACAGAACCAGTCTCTCTCTCTCTCTCTCTCTCTGAACTGCAAGTTTCCCCCACACATATTGTGCACAGGAGCAGAGCAGTGCTCTTCGGGTACAGCACATGCAGCACCGATGCAAGCTTCTCGGTTCAGTTGGGGACATGCCCAGCTACAGTCACATTCACTTTGTAGTATCTAGCAAGTTCTCGTTTTGGCAGATAAGTAACACAAGCCTTTCTGGCTTGGAAACACTTTCAGGGCTCACTATGCTTATTAGACCACAATAAAGTGATTTAAGTCATGACCTGTCCGTTTGTAAAACTATTTTAACAGAACTATATCTGTAAAAATGATTACAGTTGTTTTACAATTCAAGGAAAACTAATTGAATTGAAAGTTGAAAACAATGTGTATAGACTAAACACACTTTAGACATTTATACTTAATCTATGGGCATGCACTGAGCAGCTGCACATACAGACTGAGAGCCCTAGGTATGACCTTTGAACACATCAACTGATTATAATCCACCAAGGGATAGTTGAAGCAGAGGCAAAAGGCATCAGTGGGATGGGAATAAGTGAAGTCATATCAGCATTTTAAAAGGAAGAGCCATGTCCGCAAGACACGTGGCGACATGGCACAGAAAACGTGGTCCATGATGAGATGCTTCTGAAAAGGTGGAACATTATTTAGTGTTCAGGGTAGAAAATGTAATCCTTTAGTGTCCTACCACAATTATTCGTGCCAAGGATTGGAATGGGCAAACTTCAGCACGTTAGTTCTTTGAAAGTGCAGAGCATTCATTGCATAATGTTGAACAATGTTCCTTATGTCATTCTTTTTTTAATATCACCAAAAACTCCTATGTTCTCTTCCCTTTAAGTGAACCGTAGCTCACTTGTTATGGACCTCTACCTCTGTAATTTTATTACTTTTCATGATACACGTTATTTAGTACTTTTGACATATGCTGTTAAGTAATCCATGTAAAGAGAGACTGTCTAATGCATCGGTGCATTCATTCCAATAGCCTTCTCCATCGACCTGCCCCAAACTTTAGGCAAAGAGCGGTCCTCTACGGGTCAACCCAGGCTCACTCCGCTCTCCCCCTCTGTGACAACTATACTGCCATTTCCTGCCAATTCAGAAGAAAGTTTGAATGTTATGGCTGCTTGCTGCCTGTAAAAAATATCCCAACAATGTTTTACACATGGACTGAATGTTGCCAAAATCTGAGTACCAGAGACCAAATCTATAAAACTAAGAAAATAAGACCCTGCACTAAGTTAAAGTATGAAAATTTCAGCTGGAAGGATAACACGATTTTAATGTGTGCTTTTCTTAATGTAGGATTGTTTCCAGAGTAGGTTTTCAAGTCTGGGGAGGGAGTTAGCCTAATACACAGCCTTGGCACAAGAGGCCTTATTCACTAAAAAAAAGGTCATTAAAATATCTGTTTGAGTACACTTTTACAACTTTTTTTTTTTTTAAATCACATGCATTGTTACAATTATGCCAGGCAAGCTGAGGCATACTTCTGGGAATATCATGTGACTTATTCAAAATGCTCCTTTACACCCTGTGTGGCATTCTCTATAGCGGTAAACTCCTCTGAAGGGAAATGGAGCCTCCAGTGCAGATCGACATTTTTTCTTTTTCCATGTGGAAAAAGCCCTTCTACAGCCCCACCAAACGTGGGGGTGATCCATTCCCCTTATTTTCTGGCAATTTCCAAGGTAGAAAGGGGACGAGGAGGAGTTTGTAACAAAGTACGATTGTCGGTGTTCCCAAAATGCCAAGGCCTACACCTTAGGGCACCAACTTGCCAGCGATAGTGGAATTAGCTACTGCAGACATCTATCTCTACATCTGTGGTGTAAAAAATCTGAACAAGTAAAAGCATTTATTCCGGGCAGGAGTCTCTTTGTAGATTCCTGGCAAGTGTACAAAAAAAAGAATTTAAATTCAGTCATAAACTTATGTTTAAGAAAGATTTTACCTTAGTGAATAGTGCCTATGGTGTTCAATTTCTCCGGGGTTGCCATTAATAGCCTAAAAAAGGGATTTGGAAACTAGACCCCCATACGAGAGCTGTGTATTGTGCGTTTTTATCAACTGCACAGTAAAAAAATACAGAGATTAACTGTGGATTAGGGGAACAGGATTTCCACCATTATAACCGCTGCTAAATGCACTGCACAGAGCCCTTAGATTCAAGGTGCAGCCTGTTCTCTTTGGGAAGATAAGAACACAAAGAAAGACTTATGTGTTTTCTTCTTTTATAAGAGCACCTGCAGGCTAAGCTTTTGGAGGGCATGCTGCACACTTATACGTGGGCACAGAGATCAACTGATATCACATCCTGCTAATGGAGACCCGCCTCTAACGCTTTTACAAGTACAGACAGATAGACGTTAATGGCTCTTGGCACAATCCATTGAGATCTTTCATGGAGTCCAGATAAAAGTCTGGCAGCCAAACCTCCTCCTTCTTATAATAGCAAAAATAAACACAGGCAGGTGGTCACCCGACAACTCAACTGTGCTCCTGCAATTCATCATTCAGCCATCATTAAAAAAATAAAATAAAAAAAAGTCATGTGTTGACTTCATGACCCACATGAACACATTTGTTTGAATAAACAAAAAAAGTTTTGAGATTTTTATCTTAGTGATGAAAATCAAGCATCTGGAGCAGAGAGATAGATCTAGGACTTGAAAAATGCACCGAATATGGACTATGTACTATATAACAAAGTTGGTACCAACAACTATATAGATATGGTTAAGTTACGTAGTTACTAGGAAAACCCTTTTTTGATGTCTAATTGCTTATAATACGAGTAATGTGCATGAATAATTAGAAAACAGGTTTTGGTCACAGTATAATTTGTGCTAAATTTTGTACGGACAGCAGAAGAAGATCAACAATTACAACCAGCTTGGCAAAAACATAATGGCTTAGCCCAACCAGAAATCTTATGGTATCTAAGACTTTGAAAGTGTGAAATGACTAACAGTTGTGAAAGGGTTAATTTTAGCTCCATTGCAAACCATTTCGAGAACCACATTTGCAAACTTTAATTGAAACCCGATATGCTGAAAGCTCTGTGTGTTTTGTCAACAAGCAACACTAGACCATTTATGGAGCCAATAAATTGTTTTCGAACATTTTCTGTGAACAAAACCAGAGTCTTGAATCAATTCCAGGTTGGAAAATCACACAATTAAAGTGAGCTAGAAACCTAATTCAAAACACCCCAAAATTAACTGACAAAACTTGCATAAAAGGAGTTAACTTTTACGTTAAGTTATAATATCGAAAAACTTCTGAAATTGACCAAATATGGCTATCGTACGTATCAAAACCATAACGTGCCTACAGTCAAATTTACAGAAGCATGGTGTTAAAAAGTACACTTCAATGGGTTGAATGATGAACCAGACTCCATTTGAAGTTAAGAGTAGAGGTTTAATTGAAGATACAGGTAATGCAGCTCAGCCATCCAACTGCCAGCAGGTTCATCCAGAGATCTCTTAACATTCCTTTTCCCAACATTCTTCCCATCAGCTCATGATGAGCTCACTCTAGAACCCCTACACCATAGCAATATGTCATGGATGACATCACCCATCTTTAGCATATTACAACATATCTCCCTCCTTTACATTTTGCATAAATATACTGTGAACAACCAAACATCACACAACATAGTCCTTCAGATAAGCAGGAGTGCGTGAAACCCTACTAGGTCTTGATAATACATGGGGAACGCTCGTTTTTTTAAACAAATCTTGAGAAATATTTACATCATCAACCTTATTGCAAACCACAACACGACTCAAATTCCAAACCCTGTGATCAGCAGTCCTTATTGCATTATCAAAAACCTTTATCACCTTGATGGGTTTGGAAAATTTAGAACCAGCAGTACAAAACCCAGGTTTTTTAATTCTAACCATGTCACCAACCGACACATTTGTTGTTTTGACAGCATGCCGTAAATCATAGTTTTCTTTACTTTTAAGGCACTTCAAATCTTCCTTGTTCTTCCAAAAAGTGCCATCATCACTCAACACATTAGCTGAAAGAAATTTGTTTACCCAAGGAGGCTCTAAGAAAGTATCAGGATTCCTTCCCCTAAACAAAAAAAAAGGAGATTTCCCTGTTGTAGAATGGGGAGCAAAACGATATATGCAAACCCTTTTTGAAATTTCTTCTTTCCAATCTAGCCCATTTTGCTTTGCTAAAGAGATAGTATCTTTAAGAACTCTGTTAAATCTTTCCACAGTGCCATTTGACTCTGGATGATACAAAACACACTTTTTATGTACAATTCCACACCCACTGAGGAAATTTTCCATGTCCCCTGAAACCAGTTGAACCCCGTTATCGGTCAGAATAGTTTCAGGAATACCCTCCTTTGCAATGAGCTTCTTTAAACAGTCAATAACAGTTGTTGTGTTTACATTCTTAACACAAAATATCTCAGGCCACCTAGAAAACAGATCCATGATTACAACCACAAAGGTATCTGAACCATCCCCATGCACAGGTCCTAAGATATCCAAAGCTATATCCTTCCACGGACCTCTAGGACGAGATCTTTTCTCCATGGGTTGAGTTCTGGTCTTAAGTCCTTTCTCACTGAGAGTACACTGAACACACTCTCTAACCAAATGTTCAACCTGATTATCAATACCTGGCCACCAATAACTAGAACGAACCCTTTCTTTCGTTTTGGAAATACCCAAGTGTGCCTCATGGGCTATATTTAGTAGTTCTTTTCTTAAAGATACAGGTGGTACCAATCTATGACCCCTCAATAATATACCATCACAACAGGAAAGTTGATCCTTCACTAACCAAAAATCTCTCACTGAAGAACCACCCTGTTCCTTATGATGCCAACCATTACAAATGAGATTCAATACCTCTTGAATGGAAGCATCGGCGTTACATGCATCCAACCACTTTTCATGAGAAATCACTTCATAATCTATCCCACACACAAAATCTTGAGAACTACTAAAATCAACATCCTTCTGAGAGTCCACTAAACCTGGTTTAATCGTCGGTACCAATCTGGAAAGTGTGTCTGCCACAAAGTTTTCACTACCAGGAACATACTTGACCACAAAGTCAAAACCTTGTAAACCAACAACCCATTTCGATATTCGCGGTGAAATTGAGTCAATGCCTTTGTTAGTTAACACTTCACACAGCGGTTTATGGTCAGTTTTTACTACAAAAGATGTACCCCACAAAAACTTTTTGAACTTTTTAACAGCCCAATAGACTGCCAACGCTTCCCGCTCAATAACTGAATATCTGGTTTCAGCCCCTTTCAGACTTCTTGAAATAAACATGATGGTGTTCTCTGGAGCAATACCACCTTGATACAACACCGCACCAAGGCCTTTTAAACTTGCATCTGTAGAAATAATAGATGTTTTGGTAGGATCAAAATTTCGAAGATTAGGAGCCTTTTGTAACCTTTGCTTTAGTTCACAAAACTCCTTCTCACAAGATTCATCCCAACAAAAACTTACGCCCTTTTTAAGAAGATTCCTTATGTTATATGTGACTTCAGCAAAATTCTTTATGAATTTGTTGTAATATTCGGCCATGCCGAGAAATCGCATTAATTCTTCCTTAGAAGTTGGGGCCATCAGATCCTTAATAGTGTTTACTAGATCAGCTTTTGGAACCACACCCTCCGCACTTATGGTATGTCCCAAATAATCAATCTTTTCACAACCAAATTTGCATTTTGCCCGTTTAATGGTCAGGTTGTGGGCAGCAAGTCTACCTAGTACTTGTCTCACTCTCTTCCCATGCTCATTCACGTCAGAACCATACACCAAAATATCGTCCTGATATACACAAATACCAGGTATGTTAACCAAAACCTTCTCCATGACCCGTTGAAAAACTGAAGCAGCTGAAACCAACCCAAATGGAAGTCTTATAAACCTGAATGTCCCAAAAGGTGTAACAAACGCCGTCAAATCTTTAGAAGACTCATCAAGGAGTATCTGATGATATGCTGACGTCAGGTCAATAGTACTAAAAATTCTAGCCCCTGCCACCATGCTCAACAGCTCAGATATGTTTGGGAGGGGATACTTATCAACCTGTACACACTTGTTAAGCTGTCTCAGGTCCACACATAATCTCAGAGACCCATCAGGTTTTCTAGCAGCCACTACCGGAGCCAACCAAGATGTTCCCTCAACCTCTTCAATAATGCCCTGAGATTTAAGTTTGTCTATCTCTTTAAACATATCTTCTTTGAGTGTAAACGGAACATTTCTCACCTTACTCGACACAGGAATGGATCCTGGGACTAACTTTATTTTATGACAGTATCCTTTAAGACACCCCAACTTTTCACCAAATACTTGGGGAAATTCAACCATAAGTTGAGAATCTAAAGAAGTATTGTCAATAAACTCAACCGTATTCTTTTCTTTAACGATAACCGGAGGAGTGCTATTGGGATCTAACATGACACATAGATCTTTTTGGTGCCACCAGCTAATGATACTATCACCCTTTTTGGAAACATAAATCTTCCCAGAGGTGAAACGATCCTTAAATTCAATTAGTCCCACAAAGTACCCTCTTAATTCAATGGGATCACCACCATAGGAGGTAGGACGAATGTCAGGTTTCAACAGCTTTACCTTAGTGCTCAAATTGTCACTAAAGAATTTACTAGAGACAATAGTAATCTTAGCTCCTGAGTCAAACAATACTTTAGTTCTATGACCTTCCACTAGAATAAAGTCTAGAGGCCCATCACTACCAACTTGGACTACAATTTGCCCACATTCAAAATCATGTAATTCTGTATCATTATCTTGAGAAACCTCATTTACTATACCACTTGATGCTTTGATCCTACAAGCATTTACACTGTGACCCTTCTTTTTACAAAAGGAACACACGACATTCAGGGCAGGACAAGATTTATCATTTGCCCAATGAGTTGTGCTGTTGCATCTATAACACTTACCACTCTTTTTAAACTGGGCTCGAGCTTTGACATGAGACTTAGCATTCAACTTGTCCTTAGCCTGAAATTTTCTTACAGAATCAAAAGGCTTTCTAGATACATCAGTATCAATTACTGTGACATCAGAACTAACTTTGTCAATATCCTTCTTTATCTCTTTCACACACGCTAATGAGTGTTCTATTCTTTTGGCTATGACCAACACCTCATCAAGAGAGGGTTCGTCTTTAAGCCAAAGCTCATCTCTCACTTTTTCAGAGATACAACCAAGCATAAATTGGTCTCTTATCCTCTCCTCAATTAAGATATCAAATTTGCATGTGGAGGCTAGCCGTCTGAGATCAGTCACATAATTTTCAATGCTTTCACCCTCTTTTTGCATACGTCTACCAAAATGATAGCGTTCCAAAATAGTACTAACCTTAGGTAAATAATGTGCATCAAGCTTATATATACACTGTTCAAATTCATTCAGACCTGTAGCAGCACTGCCTGGAACATCAGGAAGATGATCAAAAACATCTTGACCCTCAGATCCAAGACAGTGCATTAGCAGAGCCGTTTTCCTCTCCACACTAAGGGAAGTGCCGCATACACGAGCATAACGCTCAAAAACTTTCTTCCACTTAGACCATTTAATAGGCGGATCACCCGGAGACTGTAAAAAAAACGGTGCAGCCGTAACATTTTGCATGGCTCAAAAGATATACCCTATAAATACAACAAGCTGCACAAATGACTAAGCTTAATGAGAATGTGAAAATTAATAAAGCTTACAGAATTTAACAGCTGTACATATCCTCATATCTTATCAAACAATGCATAGATTACTGCATTTACCTTCCCAAGTTAAATATCAGGGTTGTTGTTGTAAATTAGATTAATTGGTGATTAATATAAGCTGTGCGTATCAGCGTAGTTGACAATAGATACGCAGAATAATGTATTTACAGCTAAATAGATTGCAAAAAAAACCTTTATGATGTCTTTTACTGTTACTGTTGACGAGCTGTGTGTGTCAGCGCTTTTTAGACCAAACCAAAAAAAACTTATTCTTTACTATTGACGAGCTGTGCGTGTCAGCGCTGCTTGGACCAAACAAAAGTTGTCTTGACACACAGAATGATTACTTCACTATTGAATAGCTGTGTGTGTCAGCGCTGCTCAGATCCCCAGAATAATGCTTTTACCTTTAATAACTGTAAGTGACAGCACTGGCCGGTCTAATACTCACTCACATAAAGTAAATACACGAGCTGTGCGTGTCAGCGCTGCATGAACCAAACAAAGACAGTCTTGACACACAAAATGATTACTTTATCGTTGAATAGCTGTGTGTGTCAGCGGTACGTAAAGTAAACGCCCCTCACTCTTCACCCATCGTGTGAATGGCGCTTTATGCAAAATAAAGGACGTGGCTCCTCTGCGTACAAGCGCGTCGTGCGCTTCAAGGTTACTGGGGCAACAGGAGACGCTGCGTTCCAGACGGACAGAGGTTTCGTCGTTGAACAAAAGAATTCATCAATGTTTCCTTAACGTACCAGGGCGTCGTGCGCGTCACGGTTGGTAGGGCAACAGGAAACGCTGCGTTCCAGACGAAGAGACGTACAACCAATAGCGATGGCCTTTGACAATGGTGGTAACAGCAAACAGAGTGACGAACGTTTTAGAGAATGTTGATCAACCACGCGCTTAGCACTCGAGATGGAAATGGCACGAGCAAATGACAGGTGAATCCAGTTTAAATCATAATATGATGGCTGGAAGCTTTTAATTAATTATTTTTTTTTTAAATTGACGAAAACGCGAGGAACGCCGTCAAAGCTAATCAGCTGTTTTACACCACCAGCGCGTCTCTGAAAGAATTTCAGTTATTTGAATAAACATTCATACGTATATATTACACCAGTACAACGAGCGTTTAAAAAGTTAGAGTGCAACGCTGTGTAGGTGATAAGTATCTCCTTTCATACAGAGAAGGTTTGAAGGAAAAGGTGAAGTAGTCCCAAATAAATATGTGCCTTGAACTAAACGTTAGAGTCTTACTTGAAAGTTGAATTTTAGATCAATGTGATGAGGGTGAATTTCCAATCTTCATAAGTCACCGCTGTTGTCTGGAGTTGAGCTGCTTTCCCAGTCGTCGCCAGTGTTAAAAAGTACACTTCAATGGGTTGAATGATGAACCAGACTCCATTTGAAGTTAAGAGTAGAGGTTTAATTGAAGATACAGGTAATGCAGCTCAGCCATCCAACTGCCAGCAGGTTCATCCAGAGATCTCTTAACATTCCTTTTCCCAACATTCTTCCCATCAGCTCATGATGAGCTCACTCTAGAACCCCTACACCATAGCAATATGTCATGGATGACATCACCCATCTTTAGCATATTACAACACATGGTTTCACCTATAAATATATATATTTATACATATGTATGTATGTATGTCAGAACCGCTTTCAGAGGGCACACAAGGGTTACCAGGCCCAACCATGGCAGCATAGGCCTTTTACTGTTGATATCCTGGAGCCCAACCTACAATGGATCCTGCTCAACTGGGCCAAGTATCCCTTCTACACTTGATTCTCAATAGTAGCGGTGGTCAAGAGTTCAGGCTCCCTCGGAGGTAGGATATAGATACAGGTCAGTGAACACGACTCATAAGTCAAAGTGCAAACAGTATGAACAGTATCAGCGTCAGTGTAGTCAAATACTTGCTTTTATAAGACAAGTAGTATTTTATTTCTATCTCTACACAAGCAAAGTAATATGACATTCACAAGGAATGATACAATTCCCTTGAGATCGGGGCTCTGGTGGTGGTCAGGCAAATCCCTATCCAACCCTCCTTCTTGTAACATGTGCCGGGTTATTCCTCATTCACCGCTGGCCGCATCCAGGGGTGCTCACAATTAGACTGTATTCAGGAGTTCCCCTTTCAGTCTTCTGGATTTTAGTCAGAAGTGTCTTTGGTGCTGCAGCATTGTTACCAGCGAGTCCCTTGGGGCCCATCTGGCCCAATTCACATCTTACACGCTCTCTCAGCATGAAGCAGTTCAACGGTGCAGCGGGTGGTTTCAACGCACATCTGCACGTCCTGCTCAGAACGAAGAAGTTGGGCTGCTTGCTGCCTACGTGGCAGCACCTGTGGGCACAGGCTCGTTCCCCTGAGTGGCACTGCAGGGGGTCTCATAGTTGTCAGAGCAACTCGAAGCTTGCGAAGATGCATTAAGTTTGGTTTTATCCTTTTACCCTACCGGGGGGAGTGAAGTGCATGAAGGAATCCTTTCTTCAGCTCCTGATTGGAGACACCGAGGGTGTGATGGCATCCACTGCATCTGCGGAAGTCCTTACCGGTGAGTCGGGATCAGTTCCCTCACAGTGTGGGTCCAACCTGCCAATCGTAGCCTCAGTCTATCTTTCGGGCTGTGGTCCAACTTCTGGGGCAACACTGATACCGGCAGCCTCTCCTGGCATATATGGTTGGGACGGCAGATAGCATTACGAGCACAGACACTTCCAGCACAAATGCCTTGGTCCAGACAGTCACAAGTCTTGGCACTGCTCAAAGAAGTAACTTTACAAGTGGCCCCCTCTGGCATACAGGGTCACCGCAGCACAGACTTAGCGAGACCCGTTCAGCACTTGCCTCAGTCTACAGTGGCCCTCTCTTGGCATACGGGGTTCACCAAAAACAATCCTAAACATGAGTTATGGCTCGATCGGTGCTCAGCTGAATCCTCCCACCTTTCACAGAGAGTCTTTATGGTAGGGCTTCCCAATGATTCGCTTCCTCTAAGGCTCTCCTCTTCCTCACAGGGCAAACTGGTATTGACAAGCAGACAGGCACTGGTGCTCCAGGGCAGGTCATCCTAATTTTCATGGGTGACAATCCCTCTCCCAACAAGGAGACTAGCAGGTCGTTGCCCCCAGTCCTGGTAACAGGAAGACGTCTTGCAGAGCTTCCCCTTCTCACACTGCCCGTCTGGCCACTTGGCAGATGACAAATATTTGGGGTCTCACCTTCCCCTTCTAGTCCTTTTCCAGACACCAAACACGATTTAGGGTTTAAGTTTTTGAAGTTTTATGATGGGGTTCTGCTCCTTTTGAAGTAGATATTCTCTCTCTCTTCTTTCCTCATGAAAGATGTCTGTCACAGCAAGCAAGACTACGAAGCTGATTGTCCCACAGCACAATTTATGGGAGTGACCAGAATTTACACCTGGTTTATCCCAGACCCACATCCCTACTCTTTATGATTCTCTTATCAGCCCCAGCTCCCTTCCTGAGATGTGTCCAGGCCCCTTTCTTGTGATCTATCAATGAATCTAAGAGCAGTTGTTTGAAGTGGAAAGGGAGCCTCTTCCTTTTCCCTCCAGTGTGTGTCCCCCCAGCCCACATGAATGCAGCAATACACAAATCTGTCTGGGGTGGGGGGGGGGGGATTCCTCTCCTCTTTGTGTCCTCACCAGGCAGGCCTGTGCTTCCTAAAATGGAACCCAGAATCCTTCATGTATGTACCACTGCACGAACACTTTTGGTCTAGCACTGTTACCTCTATGCATTGTACCTTTACACGTGCACATGTATTTAGTACACACACTCAGTCTGTGTGCACTGTTCAGCACTGGCGGTTTTATATCTTTGACCAGGGTGTGTTATTTACAAACACCTACTGCCATCACACATACTCAACATGCGCGCTGCACAACACTTCACCCTTCATGTATTGTCCTTCCCGCAAGCACACATACACCCACTACATGCTCTTATTTGGCACGGTTTGATGAATCTTCACAAAACTTTTTATTTAAAAAACGTTAATCCACCTTGGCTCTTTCCTGGAAAGTTTGAGGTGATCCATCAAGCGGAAGCTGAGAAAAAGGGGGTCCAAAAACTCAATATCCCGATGCGATTTCCACAGGGATTTCTTTAACAGAGCTACCATGAAAATGGCTAACTGGAATAACACTAATTTTGACAGAATGCTGGATCTTTAACCAGAAAGCGTGCTTTTTGTGATTTAGTGTAAATCTATTCAGTAGTCTTGAGAAACTAAGGTTCAAAATGTATATATATGTGGATGGTTGGGTGCACAGGAGTCCTGTGGGCACGCAACTTCAAATAATAGCCAGGTAGGGGTACCCTTATTCCCTGGTCCGTCTGCGGGCGGGGGCCTGGGGTCAAATGGGATAGTTTTTTTTTTCTTTGGGGGGGTGGGATCACATAGGAATTATAAGGGAGCCAGGGCAGGCTCCCTTGCTTCTGCAAAAGTCCTGCATGATCGGGAAACAGTTAAAAAAAACACAAAAACAAAAAAAGAAGGGGTTGGTGTCAGTTAGGGTTTGGTTGTTGGGCAGGAAGGGGCATTGACCGGCGTACTTACCTATGGTGATAAGATTTTACTTTACGTTATAAAAATCAGGTGAAAACTTACATTTAATCATAATATTTTAAACAAAAAAAAAGCAATGAAATTCACCAATAATAGTTAACTCAAGAAACTATAACTAGGCAACAAGAGGAAGTGTTACAGGGGTAACAATCATTGGCAAAGCCAATAGGTCTCGGCAATGCCCAAGCTATTGGCCTTGTCAATGTGAATGTCTTTTAGCCATGTTGTCTAGCAGCACATCTGCTGTTCAACATGGCTTAAAGCTACTGAAAGCCCAGAATCACAGGATGTTGAGCTGTGCACAGTCTCTTCACCTGCCTATGTTGAGTTTATTGTCCTCCCCCTCCTAACACAAAAAAGCGCATTGACGTGGTCTGCGCTGGCTGCATCATAGGTCATTTTAGTGACTTCCAGTCATGCAGAACACCAGATGTTCAGCTAGACAATTTGGCAACAAGACATTCACATTGACAAGGCCAATAGCTCGGGTTATGCCGAGATCTATTGGCTTTGCCAATGCTTGTTCGGTGCTGACGGGATCTTGCTGAACAAATGTGGAAGTGATATTGAGAAACAGTTGAGGAGCTTGAAGTGAAGTGAGAATGCAGCATAATGGTCAGAGCTTCCGACAGGGGAACCAGGTTCGAATCTCGGGTTCGGTTGAACAATTTGCGATTCTGGGCAAATCACAAACGCTTCCCCCTGCCTACGACAATAAATGTGTCATTGTGTAATATAAGTGGTGAGCACTTAAAGTGCTCCAATACCATCAGCTTGAGTTTGCACTATGGCAAGACAGGTTATGTAGCGAGCGCTCTAAAACCACTGGTTTGTGCAAAAAAAAAAAAGTGCTGTTAATGTATTAACGACTGAAATGCATTAGTTTATGTACATATGCATGCATTTTAATGGTATGTGTACAAGAGGCGGACTGAAAACACGAGTACTCCTATGGCGGACTTGAAAACAAAGAAAACAAGCATTGGCATAGCCAATAGGTCTCGCCTTTGGGACCTTATAAGTGTTTAGCGATGCAACAGTTGCATAACTAAATACTTATAAGGTCCCAAAAGCGAGACCTATTGGCTATGCCAAGCGGCCGTGTGGCCGCAAAAGTGAACGTGATTGCGAATAAACATCAAAGCAGCCCTGCGTCCGGAAAGTGAAAGTAATCGCGGTCACGCGTGGCGCGCGTGCCAGCGCACATGCACTGTAGCTCTAGGCTGGCCTGGTAGCACTTTTTGGAGCCCTCTCAATAAGTCTCGCCAGATCAGCGCATGCGCTGGGTCAGGTGAGACCTAAAAATATCTCCGCCACCCGGGAACAGTGTAAGGAGGCGTACTTGGTCTATGCACTATGGGAGGAACAAACACAAGAAGTGGGCATGACTCCTGCATGACACGACGAATGCCAGCAAAGAAAATTAGAACGACGCTGAAGTTTACCAATGATAGGAAATGGGCGGCCTGTAAGCCCACAGTTAGAACACAACACATCTCTTCGAGACAGCGCATGCGTTGCCTAGCCGGGACCTAAAAATGACCTAATTTGCATACTGTCTGGTTTAGTCTCCCGTCCCCAATTTGAGCTTTCATAGTTAAAAACAAATATCAACGTTCCAAACATAGAGCTGTTGGGCACAAGGAATTCGAATTCGGGTACACACCCAGCAGTTTAAACTCTCCCGTCTGCCACTTGGCACGTGTGGTCTATGTATTTAGCAAGTACATGTTTAGAGCCGCCCTTTAGCTCCCTTCAACCTAAGGAATGCCTTCAGCACAGCTGGCGTGAATTGAGACTCCACTCATTCAAATAAAAGACTAACCCAAGCAGGGACTGGTATGACCAGGATATATCCACTAGGGAATTCTCTCACATGTGTGAGACACTTTCTCCTCAGAGACCTCATTCCCTCTTCAAAGTGCAGTGTTCACGATGAACGCTAAGCACACTTACCATATGTCCCTCAGTAAGGTAAAATATAAATTGAAATGATGGAAATTTCCATTATGCCAGCATAATCTCATGTAATATCGCGAATTTCATGTTGCGCGTATTACACAAAATTCCCAAAATGATGCCTTTATGTCAAGTGGCATACATGCACAGCGTTCGCAGGAAACACCGGAACAATGAGAACAAAGAAATGTTTAATGCACGGCATGTGTGTTTTGTGGGCTTCTTGTTTTAGCGCGAAACACGCCCTTGTGTCCCTAAATTGACGCGAGAATGCCCTTTTAGGCTAAAATGTAGCCCAAAGTGACAGTTTGCATTTTACTTTATTTTTGCAGAATTTCATGTAATTAAACTAAAGCAAACTATGCAAATTTCACCCCCCCCCCCACTTACTCCCTAATAATGTCTCAGTTTATGTCGTCTTTCATGGAACTGAAGAGTAGTCTCTTCCAACCAGCCAATCAAATCTCGAAAAGACTGGTGGGGAAGAGGTAGTTTTATAGGCCTGTTGCTGACAGCAAACAAGCGGGCAGTCAAATTATTTTGTAACTGGATTTTTTCCATTTCTAAATCATTTGAATTATGGTATGGGTGGTACGCTGCACAAACGTATCCACAACTGCTCTGATTTGAAAAGATGCAGGAGCGCAAGTTATCCTAAGCAAAAAGAGTGAAATGGGTTAACTCGAGGTACCCCTTTGCCCTATTATTGTTACACTGAAATCAATTTAATGCAAAGGGCCTTTGCAATCAGTTCAGGACAAGCTTCATTTTGAAACATGTGGGCACCGACTTAACTTTTGGGCCAATACAGGCTTGTCCAACATATGTTCATGAGGGCAGGGTGCATGCCCGATTTTCAGGATAAGCGCAGACAATGTAAATGAGTCCAAAGGAACAAGACTGTATCTAGACATTTTAAATGAGTGTATCTTGGTATTCTGCCAGGGATATTCTAGCTGAAGCATGGAAAAGGCGTCTTTGCTTACATACAGTAAAAGGCATTGCGAGGCAGGTTACGATCTGTAATGGTGTGAAAGAATCAACAGATTAATTTCACGGTGCTTGTTACGGTTCAGAACATGAGGAAAGGGATCTAACCTATAGTAAAACACACACTATCATGATGTGCTTTGTTAGATAGGACTTAAACTGAAGTTCCTGGTTCCAAATATAATGTTCCAGTTCTTTTCCACCATGCAGCATCTCAAATATGACTCCTACACAGTAGTTACGTTCATGGAGAAAAGATCTGGAGAGACAAAATTGCTGTATTGCAATTGTATTGTAATTGCATTTATATAGCACTTACTACCCCGAAGAGGCGTTGAAGCCATTTTTCAGCAAGTAGCACACTACTCCGGAACCCATGAAGGATTACTGGTGAATTAGTATAGAGAAATATGAAAGTAATTTGAGTGATGGATACGTTATGTTAGTCAGTTATTTGGATTGAGAAGGATAGCGGAGGGATAGAAGAGAGAAAAAGATTTGCATTTATATTGCGCTTGCTACCCATGATGGGGTGTTGAGGCGATTTTACGGCAAGTAGCAAGCTAGTCCGGAATCCATAAAGGATTAGTGGTGAAATATGAAAGTAATTTGAGTGGTGGATATGTTAGCCAGTTATTATGATTGAGAAGGATAGTGGAGGTGAAAGAAGATGGAAAAGGGTGTGCATTTATATAGCGCCTGCTACAGCTGATGGGGTGTTGAAGTGCTTTTTCGGCGAGTAGCACGCTACTCTGGAACCCATAAAGGATTAGTGATGAATTAGTACAGTCAAATATTAAAGTAATTTGAGTGGTGGATATGTTAGTCAGTTATTTGAATGTTGGTTGTTGTAATTATGTTCATCACAGCAGTGTGACCTCTTTATTTTAAAGTACAAATTGCAAAAACCTACAACAATGTATAATATATATGAGACGCACATTGTTATATGGGCTGCCAGTGCTAAGCTCCAGTGGCATTCTCTCAGTACTGGCTAGAAGGCATTAAACTGGATAGGCACAGTCCACATACATATACATGTCTCAGATAATGTCAGTGATTCGCGTGGAATACGAATGATTAATTGAAGGGCAAAGCTTTTTTTTTGCTGGAATGGTGGGTGGGATGCACGGACCATGCTAAGTCCCAGCCAATTAAGGGTGCTAGCAGGTAAAAAGTGATCAACTAATGGGGCGAATATTTGGATGCAAGATTTTTAGATTCATCCTGGGTGGCAGTGGACACATCAGACCTTGGATGAATCTCCGTAAGGATGCCTTAAGCCTGAAATAGAGCGAGCTTAAACCCCAAAGGATGGAGCTCTGGGTTTATGAGGTTCTCTCACAAAACTTCTTCTTTCCAGCTGGTTGGATGGCAAGTTGGTTCAAGAAGACTGACTAGGGTGGCTGGTCAGCTTGCAGGCGAGACAGACCTTGGTGCTGTATTTGAGGACCCTGAAATGAAGGTGTTTATCATCAATGACCAAGGCCTTGAGTTGCGTACTTTCTTGCAGGGAAATAATGGAGGATATAACTGGAAGGGATACAGTTAGTGCAGATGGCGGAATAAGCTCCCGCAGACGCCTCTGACCTAGGGGATGCAGTGAAATTTGGACACAAGTAGTAAGTGCCCTGCAGTCTCTAATTTATACGTCAGTTGGGCTGAGGGACCCAAGGAACGAGATAAGCTAATGAAAACGGACGCGGAGGCTGTAGAGACCAGTAGCATCTGGTATATCCGTTGCAGTATTCGTGTGAGGCAGAATCTCAGTTGTAGACAGTTTACAAATCTTTCATGTAATTTTAAGGGATGGGGATAATAACCGCACTTGTTCACAAAGCAATATTATGGGATTCGATGATTAATGTCAGCGGGCACAAAAACATTGAAGAGGCTAGGTGATGAGGCTAATCTTTCTGTATACTACACAAGTGATGGGGACGGTCAGTACAAAAAGGATGCCAACTCAGCCAGGTGGAACCAACCAGTGCTTAAGTAATTATGTGAATGACTTGAGTGTCCGGTGCTCCAAAATCAGCATGTATGGCTATACAGCTGAAGAGTAAGATGCAGCTGATGGTGCGGAAGAGTAAGGGAAGGCCCGAGCCAGTGAAATGGAGAAGTTAATCACAGCACATCCGAAAGGAGATTCCCACCCCGTGTTGAGGTGGATGCTGAACTGGAAGTAAGAACAATGTGGGATTCAGGGAGTGAGGAAAATTGCCTAGAGCACACGGTCTCAAGGAGAACGCCCAGGAAAGGAAGGCCAAAGATGGATCTGAAAATGGCTTGCATAAACAGGTATCCTTTATGCATGCCACTTGAGCGGCCCTACAATTATTTTGCTTTTTAAAGACAACTGTTTTTATATCATATCACATCCCACCCACTGAGCCACTTCACATCAATAAAGAGCTAGGCGTGATTAGAGTTTGCAATGAGAGCGATACAAACTGCTGACATACTCAGCAAAGAAGTAAACAATCCGTGGGTGTCTAACAATTGTAGATCAAAATGTCCTACTAGGTCCGAGAGCACTTTATTTTATTATGTATTTGTTTTGGAAGAAGGAGAGTATAACAAGTAGCAACATGTCTATTAATGCTTCCCTGAAGCAAATGTAAGAAGACGGCTCCAAAACAGGAGTATGCAAGAAAGGGGAAAGTGCAAGCTTCTTATAAAAAAGGTATTGAGTTTGGGGATAAACATTTTTTGAACGTCTAGTAGAGCTTCATTCACTTTTCTGAAACATAGACTCTCTGTCTGGTCAAGGAAATAGAGTATTAATAACGAGATAAAATAACACCTCTAAGTGGCATAAACATTTCTACATTTTCCCCGACTCTGCTTACTGGTTTTCTATTTACGATTCTAGAAAAACTATTTTTTAGGTCTTGTGTAGGTTCAGTGTCCTGCGAGCCTCGTGTTTTCCAATTAAGTCTGGCCTAGTGGCAGGTTTAGCTGTTGTGTCAGCCTCATCTTTTCCAAAACATTCACAAAATTCACACATAAACATATACAGCTTTCTTCATCTATTGGTCTGTTCCCTTGTCATACACATATTGTTTTCTCCCGCAACAGCATGGTACTATGGATCAGGCCATTTCAGCCTGTGCCCCTCTTGCACTGTGAGTGACTGCATTTCACCTCGTCACAGGCACAGCTGCCCGAAAAGGAGTGCACTTCAGTACCAGGGCCAGTGTGCCTGAGCAGCTGATCTACTCCTTTATTTTTATATTTTTGCTTTTCTGCATATTACACGTTTGCCAAATAGAATGCAATGCATGATTGCCAAAATCAGACATGTTAACTTTGCCAATGCTTGTTAGCTGGCAGTATGATTCAAAGATGCAAACTATGTCGTCACACAAGCCGTCATATGCTTTTACCACCAACTTCACTTTTAGAATTCATGGTTATATGCAAATGCCACTGCAGGACAAGGATTTATGTTTTTCTGAAGAAGTGGTGAAACATGAAATGTCGTGTGTCACGTGGACATGCCAGGAAAGACAAGAAGCGCCACCTCTTATCGGAGTAGCTGTTAGGCATGGCACGTTTTGCATAAAGTGTTTAGAGATCTGCATTTTAATTTAGCAAAGAATGACACCTTCAGAAATTTAGTAGGGAACCTGTGTACAGTATTTACCACATCATGCGGATTTTCGTGTGTTAAACACCAAAATCTGCATGTTATTCACCAGTAACTTGTAACAGGAGCTATTTATTGCACCCGATAAATAACGAACCCCGGGGTATTGTTACCGATACTTGTAATCAGGCCCTTGGACATTGAAATTAAATATGTGCTACTCTTTACTATCTAACTATGCGTGAGGGTGGGAGGCATGGAAATAAAGAGGGTGTGGGGCTACCCCAGTCATAAAGTTCCAAGGCACAAGTCAGTACTTATCGGTCACACTTCTAGTCAAACCCGTCCTAGTACAGCCCTGTGCTGAGTGCAGAGTAAGCAGAACCGTGGGAAGGGTGGAAAAGGGGGGTCTTGAAACTGGGGATTCAAAGACCGTGAGAGTAAAAAAAACTTAAGGAAATGGCATGAAGTGAAAGACCGAAGCAGCAGTGGGACTTGCCAGTCATGGGGCGAGCAGGTAGCAAGGGCAGGGAGTCATGGGACGTGAGGGAGCGAGCAGGCCTATCAGCATCCTGCGAAGTGAACTCCGCACCTTGACATCCCAGCAGAGGAATGCTGCGAGCATTCTGTTTCCATAACTACAGCCAGGATCTCATTAATCCCGTGGGAGCAGGCGTGGGGGAGTAGATGAAAAGAAAATACCTCGGCGGTGCCATTCAGAGGCGCACCCCCACAGCTGCTGGGCACCTTGGAAAGCACAGAGGTCAGCAGAGAATGTGGAGTATAAATATTAGAATTACTTCCAAATGTTGTGCTGTTAGAACACAGATGTAAAATATGGGAGCCACTTTCAAATGGTGTACAGCTTCTTATCGCAAACCAGTCACATGCAGCTGCATGTGGTAAAGAGTACCCAAGTACTGGCATATAACTTTGTGAGCCTTAAAGCCGAAATTTTAAATAAAATAGATTCCGATGGGGGGTAGACCGGTGTAACCTGCCTCAGATAAGAGGCCTTTCATGCCAGTCACATGCAGCTGCATGTGGTAAAGAGTACCCAAGTACTGGCATATAACTTTGTGGGCCATAAAGCCCAAATTTTAAATAAAATAGATTCCGATGGGGGGTAGACCGGTGTAACCTGCCTCAGATAAGAGGCCTTTCATGCCAGTCACATGCAGCTGCATGTGGTAAAGAGTACCCAAGTACTGGCATATAACTTTGTGGGCCATAAAGCCCAAATTTTAAATAAAATAGATTCCGATGGGGGGTAGACCGGTGTAACCTGCCTCAGATAAGAGGCCTTTCATGCCAGTCACATGCAGCTGCATGTGGTAAAGAGTACCCAAGTACTGGCATATAACTTTGTGGGCCATAAAGCCCAAATTTTAAATAAAATAGATTCCGATGGGGGGTAGACCGGTGTAACCTGCCTCAGATAAGAGGCCTTTCATGCCAGTCACATGCAGCTGCATGTGGTAAAGAGTACCCAAGTACTGGCATATAACTTTGTGAGCCTTTAAGCCCAAATTTTAAATAAAATAGATTCCGATGGGGGGTAGAATGGTGTAACCTGCCTCAGATAAGAGGCCTTTAGAGTCTTGGCTCTGTCACTAATACCCTACAGAATGGCCAAGCAGTCACTCTGTGGTTAAGACACATACGCTCAGTTGACAAGTCCTCAATGCTCTGGGGCTATGGGACAGTGGGGTTGTGTAGATCCTGAACTTTCAAAAACCCTCACGTAAAAACATATGCAGGGATTTATAAAAATGTGAGCAAGTCTTGGCACCAGACAGGCTAGCTTGATGTCTTGTTTTCTTTTGCTATATCGTAAAATTGATAGACTCTGCCAAATTACTGGCATACCCCTACTTTGTGGCAAGGATAATGTAATAAAAATATCTGAGTCACAACCACACAGAAAACACATACATGGTACTGCTATGCATAGCCCTATCATCAGAATGTAGCCACAACCTACAGAGAGGGTCTTCAGGATCATCTACCACCATGGCACTTGAATCCGGGCTGAATGTGTATCTTCAGATTCACTGCTGTGCCGGCATTTAATGTGGAACGCGATTAGCAGTTCTTGCTACTGGTCTGAAGTTATTTCTCCCATGTGCTTCAGCAACACATTTATGCTTGAGTTCTGATCCGAAGTTGAAACTGACCAAAAAGTCCAGAATTTGTCTTGTTGGGAAATTCATTCAGGTCGGAAGAGAAAAGTTTTAGAATGTGATAACACATTTTAAATTTCTGTGTAACTAGCAAATCAGTTTGCAATACCATTTATCTACTGCATAAAAGGTAACTCAATGTTTATAGTGGTTAATATTTCATGAGTGACATGTACTGAAATGCTAACCTTGAAATATTTACACCCGATTGTGACCAAAAGTTATCAGTCAGCTGTAGACGTTTCATAGCTTGGTGCATTGAAATATTAATGAAAATCGTAAATCGCCTGGAAATGTCCCCACTAGATTTTAATCATGTCTCCAAGTTCATCACAAAATCTCCCAAACAATGCAATTAAAAAAAATGCATCACAGAATAATTCCAAAGGCCGTTTGACAAAAATCATGAATTTCCCAACTTTTGCTTAATGAAGTCACTGACAACAACGGAGCGATGAACCCATCCGTTTGGATCCCCCTTTCACACCTCCACATTGGCAGGCTCAACTCAGACAAAGAAAGCGGCTGAGGCCGCAGAAACCCTCTGTGTAGAACATAACAGGAGGCAGTGAGTCCTCTGTGCAGCCACCAGCCAGCCTGCAGACACAACTGAGAATGAACCACTGTTGATGGTCATTTAGTCAAGTTAAAAAGACCAGACCACAACCACCGAAATTAGGGAGTTCACATAAAATGTTCTGCATAATTTCATCGTGTCTTGAACACAGAATTGACTGGAAGCCTGGCCTAGTGCCAAAAATAGTGACAACATACATGTTTCATTTTTACTCCAAGGGGAAGAAGACCAGCTCATTACTAAAGCGCTTACTCCAGCGATAATGGCCGACATGCTGTACACGTTCATCTTCCCGTAATGACTGGAAGGTGGCGCAAGGTAAAGAGAAGGGATGTGTAATCTCGGTAAAGTAGGCCACTTGAAGCACTGTGATTTAACACTGTGCTGACCTATGCGAAAAGAATTGATTAAACCACTACTTTGCTCAATTGGCATTCCAGACATGAACCGATTGCTTGAAATGTCTCACCGGGCACAGGTCCAGCAGACGCACATCAAGAGGATGCTTCTGAATTTTTAACATTGAAATAAAAACCTGAACATTAGAAAAGTGGCTGTTGATTATCCAGGTAAATGGAACACACCAGCGCGCTTGGAAGCCGATCAAGGAGGAGGCAATACTGCCTCAAGGTCATTTATCATGCCACACAGTATTGCTGTAGTATTATTCTACACATGCGCTGTGCATCAGTGTATGCTCTGACAGTACCAAAATAAATTAGCAAGCATAGTACTGGAAATTGTGGGCCTCTGAGTGAGGTCATGGTTTGGCGCGGGACTGGGATTCCCATCTGTCTGTCTAAGTGAAATGAGCAGACTGTCTCAGTAATCTCTGCTCTGCTGGGATTACATTTCCTGGACTAATACAAAACCATAATGTCAACATTGTGCCTGGAAATTTAACAATAATATGGGCCATGGTGCCAAGTCTCCCTGCTGACTGTGCCACGCGCTTCATTACTCTGAGGAGCAGGTTGTTTCTCCTATCATGGACCGTCATTCCAAATGCACACTGCGCTACAAAAATTCACTAGAAATCCCAAATTTCTTTACAATACAACTTTTTAAATAGTTGGTCTGCGTAGCCCCATTTCTTCCCACTCCATCCTATTTGGTACCAGGATGTGAATTCGTTCCATTATAATGTGCCATATAAGTCAGCCAATCATACCATACCATTCAACAAGCATTTGCAATGCAATAGGTCTCGCATTTACGCAGGTTGAGCTACTGGCATTGTAAATGACAATGCCTTTTATTTCTGTTTTATAAACTAAAACAAAAATAAAAGGCTTTGTTATTTTCAATGTCAATGTCAATAGCTCAAACTCGCATAATCTGGTCACCCTATGTATTATATATCTGCGGTTCCACCGACAGGCGCTGCTGTCGCTTTACATTTTTCACATTCCCTCCATTTTGAAAGAGGACCTTTCGGAGGGGGGGGGGGGGGGGGGGGGGGGGTTTCTCGCTCGGAAACATGGCATTCAGCTTGTAGCAGATACTGTCGCCAGTGCAGTGGGCCAAGTGGACGTGGTCTGCTGTCCGTGGAGGCGCAGGGCAGGAACAGCCAGAGGAGGAAGACGACCAACGGGCGGAGGGCAAATCATTGAGGTCAGTACAGCGAGATGTGCATGAGGTCATAAAGTTTGAGTCAACACAGCTGCTGTTTGTGATCTCTCATGCTCAGTAGAACGCGTGACCCTGTGCAGCGATTGTGGCAGCAACTTAACGATGAAGTTTAGTGCCCTCTGTTTCCTCTCTGTATACGATGTTGATGTTTTTACTATCGTCTAGAACCTGTTATCTGCCCGGACTGCGTCTATGTGCGTGCCTTAGTGTCTGTCTCCATCTTTAATATCAGCAGGTGGCAGGGCTGTTGGGCAATGCTGATAGATGCCATGGGTGGGCTCTGGTTGGAGGAGGTAGGCAGTAAGGAGGGCACGTGCATCTCTAATCTTGTTTAGAGTCATGACTTCGGTGGAATGGGCACATTAAATGCCCACGGTAGGGTGGTCACAGCACATAACATACATGCCCATTTCAAGAGTGGATGCGGTAGTGGGGTGGTCTCCTAAGATACCTGTGTCTTTGCTGGGCTCGGAGAACACGCTGCGCATGGCAGTAAGGATGGGAAGACGACCCCGGAAAAGGAATGCATCTGTGGAATGGATGTTGTGTACTCTGTGCGCGTGAGCATCTCTAGAAGACCACGCGGGAAATGGCATGGCTGCCGAGAGTCCAGATAAAAATAGCAAGGACAGAGGGACCTGTGCTAAGTGGATTGGTTAGCAGAACTAAGCGGGTCTGAGGACTGCTTCAGCATTCGTTTTTGGTTCAGCTCTTAGGCTAGGGGTTACAAAGTATCGCCTGGTATGGCCCCACAGGCATTGTTTGGCACTCATGTTATTCAGGGCCGGCGTACGCGCGAGCGCCCTTGCGAAAGCAGAGCACACAACAGAGGACTCCTCTGCAGGGCGCTGCCATTGTTGTAATAGAAGAAAAAAGTGCTTAGCGGCTCATTAAGAGACACCGTGTCACGCCGCGAGCAAACAATCCAGTCCGGGTGGGTGAGCCGAAAAGGAGACAGGGAGGGAACAAACATGCCTCACTTCAAATAGAAAGCGAGCGTTTACCATAAAGGATGATGCCCGCCAATAAAAATGATGGGCGGAGCTGCCACTCCACTTCCAAAATCTCCTCGATTACAAGAGGCCTCGCAGAGCGAGCGGCGCATGAGCTGCAACGCTAGGCAAGACCTAAAAAACTAAGGAACACCTCAATTGTTCCCAAATTAAAGGCTGAACCAGCACTACATCAAAGGTCCCTGATTCCTGTCTTCCCACGAAGTAAGCTTTGCCATTCATGTAAGATAGCGGCTGGGTAGAAAGGCAAACTGGGAGGACAGGACAAGTGGTGGAAACATGCAACAAATTGTTTTTGTAGGAAACAAGCATGTGTACAGAGTATTTCCGTTAAGCCCCGAGCTTGTAAAACTTTACTTGTTTTTTTTCCACTTTTGGTATTTGTACATTTAAAAAAAGAAAGAATTTGCCTTTGCAGACTTCAGAAAACGAATCAGCTTCATTTATTCCTGTTCTTTTTGTATGCAGTAGAACAGCTGCTGATTTAAGAGCCCTCAAGGCACTAATTTAAAAAACACATTCTCACATTTTCCATAGAACGGGTAAATCAAAATGACAGGGAAATGAATAATAACTTCAGAAGCTCATTCCAGGCAGCTGACTGTCATTCAGTGCACCAGAGGTTTTGTTTATCTACTAACTAGTCTCATAGATAAAATCCAAGCATTTCACACCAATGGTAATTTTACTTTATGGAACAAGTTGCTGATCTTATCTGTCAATACAGATGTCTACCCAGGGGACTTCAATGTATGCTTGTGAACTACTCTGTGGTTAAAAATGAACAAACAGCAAAAAGAACAAGCATTTGCAATGCAATAGGTAACACATTTACGAGAGTTTGAGCTAGTGGCATTGTAAATTACAATGCCTTTTATTTATGTGTTGCTTTAAAAACAGATTAATAAAAGGCATTTTCATTTACAATGCCAATAACTTAAACTCTCGCAAATGTGAGACCTATTGCAAATGCGCTTGTGCTATACATTTTTTTTTTTTTAAGTCATAGGAGAGAGCGTGTCCTGCCTGCAGCAGCAAGTAGAACAAAGCTATTTGAGAAAATAGTGCTCGGAGGCTGTAATAAAGCCTACCAAGTAATAACACATGTAACAGTGGTTGTTGCCACAGGAGGTTACAAAATAAGAGAAGGGGGCACTAAGGCGGGACTACTAAGCATATTGACCAATGAACAGCCACAGTTTACAGTGGACAATGACAAGCCAATTAAAAATATGGGCAGAGATTGGGCGGAGCTTCAAGTCCCTACCTGAATAGAGCATGCCTCGCAGCGCATGCGCTGACCATGCTCGGCCTAAAAATCAAAGTGCAACCTGGCTACTTTTTTACCTTTCTATTACGTCCTGCACATGACCTTCAAAAAAAAATTATTGGGAACTACTAGATGGACAAGAGGATCAGATCCAGCCACATCAGACAATCTCCCATCCAGCCAGTCACGCCCGTCAATCTCCCGATTGACATCAGACGTGCCCCCTCCCTGGACACCTTCAGGCAGGCCCTCAAGACCTGGCTCTTTGACTGAACGGAACTGCCCTCCCCTCCAGCGCCTTGAGACCCTCACAGTTAAGTAGTGCGCTTAAAACCCCCTGATTGATCTCTCTATACACCAATCCAGTTAGCCTCAATCCAGCTACACATGCTCTCTTATCAAACCGTCTACTCAGCCTACTATATCGAAATGATGGAGACTTCGAATTGTCTTGCCATGTATACATTTTCTGTTTTATGAGGTCACAAGAAACTTCCAGTTTGAAGCACATAATTGAAAGCATCCCCGAATGAGGTACAGGGAGAGAGTGAGAGCCTTGACCATTGTCTCGGACCCCCCCCCTGCATGCAGGCCATTCATACAGAATCATTCTAAAAGAGTACTTAAAATACAGAAATGGCTGTTAGAAATTGAGGACGCGTTTAAAAAGCAAAATGGTATAGAAGTGCAAACAAAGTAGCCGTTTTGTCCCAATACCAGCTGCACATAACAAAAGCAGGCCTTTAGTATGCACACTATATAGCACTATAATGTGCGTTCTTACTGAAATGGGCAAGTACAGTTATGTTCCAAATAGCCAATAATATAATGGATGGATTTAAAAAAACGCAACTTTAGTAACTGCTCGTGGACTACAAACCAATTTCAGAGCTACAATAAACATTTAGGAAGAGCCGCAACATTATTAATAAAACTCCCTCGTTTCCCTTGTTTAAAGGGCTTACATTTGTGCAATGCTGTATTATACAGCATAATGCACCAATTATGTAATGGCAATGAAAATACAAATAATACCCTTCTTTTGCCACGGAGCGAAGACATAAGTTGAAATTATATAAATTGTGCCTCACTGGGTGTACGTTGGGACCGAAATGCCGCAGAGTCCTAAAGTACAGGCTTTAACTGGATTCACTCAAGGACCGGACTCATGCACAATGGCGTCACTGGCACTGTGCATGGGGGAAAGCAGCGCCATCGCATCACCATGAAACAAACATGATTAATCACTGTGTGGTCTTAAAATAAACTCACAGAGTGACTGGTCATGTCTTTAGTGATCCCACCCCGTACTGCCTTCAAAGCCCAAGCTGCGGGGACAGGCTGGCTTTTCCCAAACCAATACGGGCTTTGCTCTCATGCTTTTTATACTTAAAGTTGCTTGTGAGCAAAGTAAGGATTGGTTGGAACAGGAGAAGCCAGCGCTCCAAAGGAGACCAGGAGGGCTGTGCTGGTTGCCCCCAGCACCATAATAAAGAACTGGTTCAAGCCCTGAAGTGTGCATGTCAGGTTGGCTGCATTTCGAAACCCGTCCAACCTGACATGCGCACTGAATTTCACCTGCCAGTATTGCCAATCCCCCAAGTTGGTCATACCTCTTTGGCTTGTTACACCACCCCCGAGGCTGCAAGCCTAACTTCTGCAGTGAGCATCCAAGTGCCCAGTGATTGAAAAGGAGATATTCTAAAATAAGGCACTTGGCACCACACACGGTAGAGCAACGCCCCCATGCCCCCTGATAAGGAACCGCCCCTGTATGAAATGTGTAGCTCTACTACGATGTGGGTGCATTGCCTTCATTTTGTGAATTGTGCAGTCATTGGAGAAGTCAGTAGGATAATGTGTTCAAAGAAGGAATATCAGTTTTCATAGAACAAACATTTCCAAACTGGATTCATTGCCCACGCTTCTCCAAATGATGAGCTGGGTTTTTTCTACTGGCTGAAGAGCACAATAGTTACTTCATTAGCTGAGTCCGCCTGGCTCGAATTTGAGCTGTCGTGCCTGCTTAATGCAGGAATGACTCAAGAATCTCAGTGGACAATAGGCTGGTCTTTCAAGAATTTACCACTAAACTCTGGTCAAACATTGCCCTTGTGAAATGCCATCCTAGACAGCACAGCTTGCTGCTAACTTCGACTTCCACTTTTAACTCAACAAACTGAAATAGATAGCCATGGGATGTTGTGTTTGCACTAGACAGCAAGCTGACATTTCCTGTCCCTTTTACAAGCTTTTTGGAACGTGAGGCTCTCTGCAATCACGTAGCAGAAAAATGAACATTTGGCACAGCTCATAATACCAGTGTCAGAAATGTCTGAAAAGATTTTTCCCTCGCCAATGAAATACACAAAAGAAAGGGAAAATGACTGATGAAAAACTATCTGGAAGAACTTCAAAGAACTTTTTCTCGTACTCCCAAACATAGCTCTGAAGATGTTCCAGGCAACTGTATCCAGATGTCCTGCTACTTCACTTCTGTTCTCTTCTAACATCCACGGGGATTTAATTTCACACAACTTTCCCAGTCGTTTCAATGCATGCGATGTATTGAACAATGAAAATTGCCAAAAAATGCATAAAGCAAAGTTCTGCTTAGAGCTGGAAAATATCAAACTGCCTTCGCACCACCTCCTTTTTTCCCCAATAAACATATATTTGTCAGTCAAGCACATAAAGGCGAACATTGTTAGGCAATGACACAATGTGTTCAGCAAAGGAAGTGGTGTCACGCATGTGTCCATCATGAGGTTTTCGAAGGCAAATTGAGGATACATGGAAGCAGGTTTCAACCGTACAGCGTGCAAATAAACCATGAGTATACTGACTGATATTGTAAATGGTATAGAGAAGTAAACTTTACATTTACATTAAGAGTATTTAGCTTAATATGAGATAACAAACTTTTCAACTCCTTAGTATTAAAACTCCTCTAGTTCTAAAAATGTTTTTACTTATAGTAAACATAAATATGGATCCTACAGAAATCAGCATTTACACTCCTCTTATCACAGCCGCACACACAAGGGAGTCAGACCAGTCTAAAGGAAGAAATGTGTTTTGCTCAATCTGTGATCGATCTGAGTGCATTCTTTTTTGGTAGAACTAACAGGATAAATGAACGTTTTTCAGCATTTATTTGATTAGAAAATCAACATTTTTCTCCGTCAGCTGGTATTACTAAACTTATGAGTTATATAAAATACCCAAGACTAATACAATTGATGAATCGAGGACCCCTGACCTCCATTTCATTCATGTTGGTTATAACAGTGTTGTAGATCTGAGCATACTTCTTGAGCAGGCAAGTGAGATTACTTTTAATGGTTGCAGAGTGTTGAGGAAGTGGCTAGTTTCCATGGTACACATTTAAGAATATTATTCAGAATTTGTGCTGTGCTTCGAATGAAGCAAAAATCACCTTAATATTGGAGCCGTGGTCACAAGTGCACTGCCCCATTCTTCCCCTGGCATCAGGAGAGTAGGCAAAACATCAGCTGCTCTTTGATCCCGAATTACATGCTCGATGCCAAATTAGATGACCTCTAACCCTCCCACAACCACCCCTTCTATTAGCTATTGGACAGCAGGTTTATGTATAGTAACCTTTTCTAGGCACAAATAGCCCAAAAATACACCACTGCCTTTAATATGCTAATGGGTCACACGTTGATGATTGGCTTTTACGTGGCCATCACATGCGTTTAGCAGTATCCTCCGTAATGATCGTCCTCCACAGGAAAGAGATGCGAGGGGAAGGTAGGAGGGGAATTCTAGGTAAGGTAGATCTGTACTCACTTCCAGCCCAGACATTAGTAGAGCATGAACAGTGTGAGGAGGTGAGACTTCACCTCAGGAGACTAAGCAGGATAAACAATGTACAACAGGGAGTTGCCACTCTTTCCCCCATCAATAGATGACATTGAAAGGCAATAACTATGCCACACTGCCACCGATTTCCTCTCCATCCTACATGGCATTGGAGACCATAATATATTTGTGCAGGTAGTGTCCTGTACTCTCTTTGATACCAACTTGAGCACACTGTTTGTCTCCTAGATACTACAGTGCAAACTGTGGAAAACACCACTAAGGACCAATTTCACAAAATTGTGCTTTGCTACAGCACACAACTCGCCAATTGTATTGCAGGTTCAAACTTATACATACTGTAGTGTGGTGCTGTTCCCCTCTAGCAATCACTAGTGATACATCCATCCATAACAGAGAAAGTGTGTCCTATTCTTTAGAAGAAGCACCCCATTTACTCTGGTGAGTGAACAGGTGAAGGGAAAACCGGTTCAGGATGGGTTCCACTCCCCACTGGGGTTTATACGACCCAATAGAGACCATCAACATGTCAGTATCCTTGCAGCCATGCCAAACAGCTCTATGTGTGCACATTTGCGTTGCTCAAGAGCAAGGTGCTGCCAGGATTACAAGTGCGCCACCCATTCTAAGCAAACTTCAATACCTTTCTCCTTATTTAATCAGGCAATATATTTTTCTTTTTTTTTCTTCATCAAAAACAATTTCCCAATTCCTGACTTGTACTTAGCAAAGAGAGATAACAGCTGGCATTTGTATCTGAAGTGTTTACATTTGATCTAGTTTATCTCAAAGTTTCTTTCATTGTTCAAATTCTGTACATTCTTAAAGTTCGCTCTGAGTATCTGAACCATATGTGAAGCTTCACTATTTGTATGCAGCGCTGATTAGTGCACACAGCTAGGTCATTTTCTGAGGATACCTATTCTCTGTCCTCATTGGAGTAGGGTTCCATATCATGCAGCCTGGTGGCAGCATAGAGACTGACTTCCACCCACCAGAACGCAAGCAGGCAGGACACGCAGCAGCACAGAGGCCCATCACGATGCTGCAGGCTCTCCCCACATAATGGGGAGAGATCCTGGTTAGGCTGACTGCAAGGCTAGCAGACAGCATCTCTCACTGTGATGAGGTCTGTAAAGGCAAGTCTAGTGTACATATAGTTCAACCACTTGCAGATCTTCCAGAGACTCTTGAGTAACACAAAGTTTGGTAAGGAAGGTGTTTACCTCTGACATTACTGTTTGTCAACTATATGAGCTTCCTCGGCTCCAGGGCACATTGGAGCGCTGTGACAGGCATGTCTCATTGGTAATCTTAGTGTTTCCTATAGAATGACAAAGAGGATCCCCAGTTTTCTTGTAGGGACAGAGGAACTCCGGAGCCCACCACAAAAGGACAAGAGAGCAGGCTAACTAATTTAGTTCTTGACCCAAGGCTGTCTGGAGTAGTCCTTGAAAAGGTGTAAAATCCGATCCCTCAAGTCCTCCCTAATGTTCTGTAATCATGCCTGCACTTGATTCTGCTCTGTCTTTTTGTATTTAACCCTTTCCTCTGGTCAATTGCTCGATGATGCATCATCTCTCCCTAGTTTTTTTGTGTCTTGGCCGTGTTCCTGCTAATTGTCCTACCATAGCACTGTTTGCCTCTTTCAACCTGCTAATTAATGATGATGTGCCATGCATCCAGTGCTCCCTCATGTTTCCTCATCTGAACTTCATCCATGCTGCTCTATTTGCCTGATGCATTTGTCTCTCCAAAGCTCCTTCATATTTGTCATTCCATTCTAACTGGATGCAGTTCCTCTAACTTTGTGTGATCTTGCTCCATTCTCCTTTGTTTTGACTCATCCCCTGATCATTAACAACCCCCCTTCATCCATCTTGATCTCACAGTTTCATCTTTTACATTCCATGAAGCCTCAGGAGCTGGCATGGGAGTGGCCATTGGGATCATATGATGCATGGCTCTTACCAGACTCTCCTAAAACATGGGAACCGCAGACTCATTCCTTGGTGACTTGTGCCTACCTACCTTTTCTAGTTTCAAGAAATGTGGCTCTACCCCCTTCTCCCCGCTCATCTCTTGGAATTTAGCCTTTTGAAGTATTTTCAATATTCCTTTAGATGTGGCCAATCAGAACTGTTAATAATACCCCTCACCACCCCCAGCTACCTAACCCTCACATGGAGGTCCTAAGATCTGGAATAAGATTGTCTTCCTCTAGATTAATTGAGGAGAATCACAAGACCATATAATGACAATGGCAATTCGGGTAATGTTGTAAAACAGTGCCCAGTTGCCCAATATCCTCTGAAGTGTGGAATCTGAGATAAAGGGTGATCCCCATTTTTGTCACAGTTCAGGTCCATATGGACCTTGGTCCACAGCCTGTACACTGTAATGACCAAGCACACCCCTCCAGCAAGAGGACACAAAAATAGAACACATTAAGGGCTGTGCTAGACACTTCATTCCTGCCTTCTCCTCAATCTATGGGTTTGGTAACACATTACAAATGTTTCCCTACATATAACTTTGCTACATTTGTACATAAAACAACATGCATTGTTGATACGTTCTGCTCCATTACCTGTTCCGCCACATCTTTGACAGTAGTGAAGAAAAAAATACAGGTTCTTCACGAATATCCTCCTTAAGGCCTAAATAATTGTGTTCTCTGTACATCACGTATGGAAAGTGCCCGCTTAGCAGAGCTTAAATTGCTTGTGAATAGCCCCAGGGTAAACCATCCAAATCCTACATCGAGAGTTAAGAAACTCTTTGGTCTTGATGTCTAGCTTCTTAGTGGGCTTCAAAATATTTTTCATGGGAATTCATAAATCTGGATGTTTCTTTTAACCCACTTCTGCATGGTTCTTCCTCATAAACCTCTTCTTAGAAACCTAAACCCTCTAAACTTCGTTATAAACTGGTGATAGCATGTCTAATTATACTGTGCCTACAATTATGTTTCAGTTCAACTGGAAAGCTATAGCACATTACTTATACTCCTAATCTACACTGGCACCCACCAAACACAGAACATATGGAACCTCTAGTCAAAGTTCAAGGATTTATAAAAATTTCTCTTCTGGCTAAACAAATAGTTTGTACTGCACTTGCGGCAGACTTACTGACAACCTGAATTACTGCTCTGCTACTAATAAGTGTGTATTTTCAATCATAAAGTTTGTGCTGCTGCTATAGTCATGCTTATTTTACATCTACAACATCCATCATCCCAGCCCCTCCACCCCTGGATGCACCCTCCCCATCACTCCATGACACACGTGCTCTTCAGCACCATGGGATGGCTCTGCCTGACCAAGTATCATTGGCTTGCAACAGGGTGGGGGGTATGCTGGGTCACAGCACAGCCAGGGCCAAGAATGTCCTACTCTCACTCACAATGTTGCGTAACATACCATCTTACTTGTTCTTCTAGCTTAATTAAATGAATATTATGCAATCCACTCAAACCGTGAGAACATATATACTGGCATTTGTTACAATCTATACTTCAGTAAATACTCACAGTAGAAAATAGAGAGCATTGAATGCGCAGACATGTATTTGCTTAAGCTTCTACCTGCAGTAGTGTGAAAATCAGCTCTGATCAGTGACAGAAGTAGTGATGTAAGGAAGGTGCTCTACTATTGTAGTTACTTGATGCGAAGAGTTTCTTTCAAGGGGAAAATACATAGTTCCGGTTTTTGTAAATGCCCAGCTACAAATAAAGCATTGCTCAGAGAAAAAAAGATGTACCTGGTGTAAAAAGAAAATATAACTTATATTTTACCTGTTTAAAAATATCACGTATGGGAATTTCGTAGGAATTAATTTTACATCTAAACTTCTAAAAGTAGGAAGCAGAATACAGTCCCGTCAAAATCATTTCTAGAATCTTGTATGGACCTATAAATGATTGTAAGGCCAGCACTCTTTTGACTGTATGCTTTTCTCCAAAATAATAGCATTATGTTAACAGAATGATTTAAACGCCTCACATGCATCCAGCATTGCATAAAAAGACCATTCAGTCAGCTATTACAGAACTCCAGACAACTCCCAAGTCCAATAAGTTGACTAATCATTGCCAACTCATCAGCACATCCATATCATCTGACCAATACGACTTAATACGAATATATAGGGGACCCAGACTTCAAAAGCACCATAGGTCCATAGCTATTGTAGATGTGTGCTATACAAATGTTAGTTAACATAACATAACACAAAACAGTATATTTTAATATGAAACAGCGAGACTGTAATTGTTTTAGAGAAAGGATGGGTACTAGACTTTCAATTGTTTCTATATGTACAGTGATTTGGTTGGCATCACACACAGACAGTATATGAATATTTTTTTTAAATCTCAATGAAGGAAAAGTATTGAAAAATACATAAAATTGTGTGATCTTTCATAACATTAAGGTCACCTTTTTGGAAAATCTGAGATATCTACTTTCTGACAACATTAGGTATATTGTCAAATACACATAATAAATAATAATAATAATACTGTCAAGCACTGAGGGTGACTCAAAACTCACGTTGAGCCACGAATGGCTGTCCATTGTCCACTGCAACATATAAAAGAAAACACTTTATAAAACGTAGAGAATCTTTGTTTTATTTGAATGAGCTTTATTAAGGAAATCGACATAGACTTCTTAGAGAACTTCCAGCCTCCACCCTACCTCAGCACATGCTTTTATATTTAAATAGTTCTATTCTAAGTTATGAACATGTCCATCCTTAGCTGCCTCAACGTCTACTCCACCACCACTGAGGAATGGAGAATGCCACAATATACTGCTCACTAAAGGGAAAGTACCAGTACCAGTCCACCAAGAGATACCCACATTCCACTCAAATGATTCAAATGAGACTGAGTTTCTATCACGAATTACAATGTTCCTAGCAGGTGGCCCAAATTCTCATTTACTTATACAACTGGAGACCACAATGAATAGCCTGTACTTTACGCATTGGTTTACAATTCTTCCTCCAGTTTCCATGTAAGGCCAAAGGTCGGTGCTTGGTACTCTTCAATCTGAATCACATGCTACCAGAATTGTTAAAAATCAGCAACATTTTCAAATGATTGTGTAACATATGTCTATTTTAATTGTTGCATAGTAAATCAATTATGTCCATCTAAAAGCAAACATTTTAAAGTTCATTCTTGAACAACCACAAAACAGACAAGTAACATGTCCACTTTCAGCCGCAAGCGTACACAAACACTGTTGGAATAAATCAAAATAGATAGAAAAGAGGAAAATATGCGTAGCCTTACCTTGCAAGGACACACTCCTTGAAACCACTTCCCTTTTCTCCTGAAAGCGAGGGCTTTCTCCATGCACACTCATGTCAATGTCCTTCCTTCTAGTACCATTCATTTGACTTGTGTCCCTGATTACGCTGTTCATGCGAGTTGGGATGGGCTCAAAGGTGGGGTCAAGCTCCAAGATTAGTTTGTTCAGCTGCTCAATTGATTGGTCAATATCAAGAGTAGGAGACGATGACGTGCCGTCTTTATTCAATTCAACATCCACACCGTTTATGTTGTGCTCAAACATCACTTTTGATCCAAATGCCTCCTCTCCCTGAATCTCGTGTGCTTGGCCTATGGATGGCGAGCTTCCTACACCTCGCTGAACAGCACTTCGACTGCTTGTTCCCCTGGTTGGCGAAACAGGCATTTTGGGCTGGTTATCCGAACTGCTTGAATTGTCTATTGTACAGTGAATACCAAACCTCCCATCAGTGTCAGCAGAGTAACTGTACTGATGCGCATTGACCATTTGCTGCTGCCGTACCCAAGTCTGGGTTGAGTAATTGCTCTGGCCGAAGGCCTGTTGCTGAGGGGACACAGGGGGATTCTCCTGTAGTTGCTGGCCCTTCTTCAGCTCGCTTATAACATATGATCTTTCAAACATAGGGTCCACACCTATCCCAAGGTCGGGTGCCAATGCATTTAAGTGGTCCTCTCCAGGGTTACTTCCAAACCCATCTGATAACAAGGAATTCTGACTACTTTTGTGACAATTGTAGTTCCCGTGGTTGTTGGACGGCTGCCCTTCAGAGGAGGACAGGGTGCCTATGCTGTCCACACTGTGCAAATCATGGTTCGGCATTTCATCATCCAATATGTCAGTCTCTCTTTCTTTCAGCTTGGAGTCTCCGTTCACATGGACCTGAACTGGCACTATGTGCCGGGTCCCACTGTACTTGCTTCGCGCATCGGTCATATCCTTCAGAGGACTGACCGTGTTTGTTAAGCCAAAGCCACTGAGAAGATTGTCCAGCTCAGCCTTCTCTTGGGGACTTAAGCAGCGGTTGGGGCTTTGGACCACCGGTTCCTCTGTCCTGTCTGTCTTCACAGAGGCTGTGGAGTGCCCCGAGTCGCTACTGACTGAAAGTGTGTGGTCACTGTGATCTGGGCTGCTGCTTGAAGGGACACCTGGGGCCACATCGGACGTGCTCTTTTTCCTCACTTTGGCATACAAGCTGCCATCGATTGGTCCTTGGGTATGCAAAACTGGAAAATGGAAGAAATTGGGGTGAGGGGAGAAAAAACAATGTATTAGAATTCCAAATATGATAACAATGGTGCAGTTAAGATGATAAGAATGCAGGAATCAATACTTCCTTAGTCAGTTGGTAAAGATCACACACACTATTCCTACACAAAGAAACATACATCTTGCTCATTTTCTCTTCCCTCAAGCTGTGCATTTGATTTATAAACACGCCCATGCAGGCTAGAATGTGGGATACAAAGGAAAATTAGCATTCTCTGCAGCCCACCACGGAGATCTATAGGCCAATAAACAGACTGAAAATGGAACTTCTTATTCTCCCCTTTCTTGGAAGTTAAATTACAAGCCTGTGCTCAGAAGGACGATGTTTAGGTTTGTTTGAAGATTCACGCTATTAAGGCACAGGTATGTCAGAGACAAGACAAGCGTGCATTCCTCAAAAATTTAACAAGGGCTTTGTCAATTCTGGAGATGCATGTTTTTAACACGGGCCTTGCAGTTCCCCGTCTGTCAGTCCATAATGAATACGCTCTCATGGGTCAATGGCTGTCTGAGATGACAGAGGCTTTATAATAAAGGAGCCTTTTGAACCGGCATGTTGGATCATATTCTGCGCTTGCCTGCTAAAGACCTCAGAACCTAATGGCATTTAGTCTATTGCTCATGGTAAGCATGGGTTACAGCTAGAGAAGTCAAGAAGTTGGTGGAAAAATTAAGACCATCATGAGTGGTACATGCTCCAGGGGTTGCCAATGCCTTTTCAAAGGCAAACAAAAGGAAGTCCGTAGGGCAGCTACAAAATGAGAAAATAGGAGGAAACTCTTTAAAAACAAGCACTGAAAATACAATAGGTCTCGTCTTTGATTAAGTTAAAGCCATTTTCTTTGCTAATTGTATTGTATAGCAAAGCAAATGGCTTCAACTTAATGAAAGGCGAGACCATTTGCATTTTTAATAGGCTCTTTAAGACAATAGCACAAAAACAGGTCAGTCTCTGGGCTGGGCTGGCCCTTAATCAGCCACTACACACATAGCAAGCTTACTACCATTTCTCTCGGGCAGAACTCGATTTTTACACAGATCACATTACTTAAAACGCAAGGGAACCAATGCATACGTGGTGGTCCCATTACCTTCATTAGTGCTCGCTTAATGAGCTATAGGACACGGACAACAAACAGAAGAACGAATTAGGAAGGCACGAAGATGATTAACATGTATTTTTTACTTGCCTAGAATGATATTACTGCGGAACCCTTGCAGGAGACTACAAGGAGAACACGAATCCAGGCTCAAAGGATTTCGACAAATGAAATATTTCATGGCTCTGAACGTTTATGTTGAGTTATGTTGGCACAGCAATCACGCCGTCGTGACTCGCTAATGGAAAACATCGGTCTGAACACCTCAAATCTGCTGACCTTCAAAGCCGCTGCACGGCTTTTAAGAGGTTCTGCACGGCCTGAAAACCATATTTTTATTTTCAATCCTAAACTATATACTGCTTCTAGTGATAGTACGAACACTGTTAAACTAATCCTAATGCCCAACTAATGCTACTAGTAATAGTACTGCCTCTACTAGCAATACTAGCATTCGCAGAATTATGATGACTACTGCTACAACTACCAATGCTAGTAATAATCTAAACAATATGTCTGCTAATACTACTAACGCTGCCAGTACTACTACAACTACTGCTAGTACGGCTAACACTAGGGAAATACGGATGCTAATGCTCTGCCTGTTGATGCTACGCATGCTACTGGTAGAACCTTGGGCATTACAAATAGATCTAGCACTGATGATAATTAATAGACAGTAGCACTACAAGTTCTAGTAGTATGGGCAAACACTATTACTAATAGTATTAGTATCACTGCTAACGCTACAGTTAATTCTAAATGTACTAACACTACCCAGAGGATTAACGCTATCCTCGGTACCACTCATACTACAAAGATAAATACTCATTATTTGTTAGCACCACTATTAATACTACAAGTGCTATTAGCATGTTACAAAAAATGTTAATAGTGTCACAGATCATAAATCTGTCAATATGTGTAACATCGTTGCCAATCCATCTCATTACCATTATACCAACAACGTTCAAATGAAAATGTAATACCGCTGTTCCATATATATTATCAATACCACCCTTCTCATTATACTACCAATTAAGTTCACTAATCCTAGAAGTAACAGTATTGATGCTACAAGTGCTAAGACCCCCCGGACAACGACAGAATTATGAAGAAAATGCTTCTAACCTTCCAGTACTATTATATTAATATGATCAACATTTTATTACTATTGTTAATATATGTGTTATTTCTTTTGTTGATAGGCTCAAGCTGAATAAAAATTCAGTGTCACTATTTATCTTTTTGGATAAAAATGTCTTGTGCCCCTTTCAAAGTAAAGCTGGACTGTGAGTGCAGTGAATGGGGAATGTGTACTGAAGACCGGCCTGCTTCCAGGCGCTACAATAAAGTGCCGCTTCCTGGAAGGGAGGGTGGAGAGTGTTGCGACCGTGGTGGCCCCTAGAGCTGACAGCGGTCTACAAGGGGCGGGTGGTGGATGGATGGCAGCGCCCAGCTTTTGGCGGGAGATGCAGTGAGATCTCAGGCGAGGGCACTGTACTTACCCCTCAGGGGGGCTCTAGAGCCCCACAGCAGCCTTATCCTATCGATATAAGTACTGGGCCCTGGAAGCTCCTATATGAGGATGGAGAGGGGCTTGGCTGAGCTTAAAAGAAGTCACTCACTCGTCGCGTATTACACCACTAACGTCTAACATGGCTCCTATTTCGTGGCGTCGAGGACGCAGGTTGAGACTCCGGTAGCCCCGGCGACAATTTGTGATCTTGGGCAATCCCAGAACTTTTAGTTCTATGTGTAAACATGGTGATAGAGCTCTAAACCCCCCGAGGATCCAAGCTCGGGTAACAATCTGACAAAATGTCGAAGCTTTTACGTTGTCACGCAGCTGTGCAGTGTGCTCGCAGATGACCTTTGAGGTTTAAACGCACCCAGACATAAGGCGCGTTGTGTTTGTTTTTGTCCTCACACGACGAGACTCATAAAAAATCCACTGCAATCCGCATTACAGTCAAAAAATTGCAGTCAGCGCTCCTTAAACTGATTTTAAAAATGCACCAAATCTATTTAAATGCGCATTTAAACCACGTTCACATAACAATAGATGTACCAACATGTCTTCAACCGTCAACAAAGGCCACCTAGAGCTGCAAAAGACAAGCATTTGCAATGCAATAGGTTCCATGGCAATGCAAATGCTTAAGTTTAAAACTGAGCGCAGCACCGCTTGAAGGATACCGCGCTTGTTTTTTTTTTTTTAACTTTAACGCTGAGCGCGGTGTCCTTGAAGCGGGCGCTGCGTTCAGTTTTAAAGTTAAAAAATATATAAATAAACCGAGCGCGGTGTCCTTGAAGAGGCGCAGTGCTAATTTCTTAAGTAAATAAAAAACTAACTAGCAGAACGCGATGTCCCTGAAGTGGGCGCCGCGAAAGACGCGCAATGATATAAATAAATAAAGTGAGCGCGGTGTCCCTAGCGGGCGCCGCGCTCATTAAAGAAATAAATAAACATACGATTTAGAGGGCATAGCGAAGCAATGAAAACAAAGGGAAATGGCGGGTGGCCGCGAAGCACCAAAGACAAGCTAGGCTTGTGAAGCAGAGAAGGGCAGCAGTATAAAAAAACAAACATTTGCAATGCAATAGGTCTCGCATTTACATGAGTTGAAGCTATTGGCATTGTAAATGACAATGACTTTTATTTATGTTTTAAAAACTAAAACTAAAATAAGAGGCATTGTTATTTGCAATGTCAATAGCTCAAACTCACTCAAATGTGAGACCTATTGCATTGCAAATGCTTGTTTTGTTACTCCATGTAAATAGAGGTGAGCGAGCCCACAAATTAACAGGATGAACCAAATTAGAGTCGAGCCATGGATCTGGCTTGGATCTTAGAGCCTTTTGGATGAGCCAAGCACTGAACATGTTTGTCACACAATAAACATCACAGACATTATTATAAATTCTCTTAAAATTAAAATAGTGAATATTTTTAACATGTTGAAGCTTAGACTTTAATACGTCACATTATACCACTGCACTGAGAAGTACTAATTAAAATATACGGTTTTTAAACATGAATTTAGAATCCTTCCTCCTCCCCCTGCCCTCACTCTGGTGACAGTGCCATCAGTGACCTATGAGGCAAGACAGTTGTCACATGAACCCTGTACGTGACCCAGGTTCTTCTAGGTAGTGCAACATTATAGTCTATTAAATCAAATGCATAGTATTCTGAACTCATTTATTTGAAAGTGCTTTCATACCTCATGGTGTGGAGGATCTGTAAAATTAGTGCTTTAAATAGAAATATAGAAGTGCTGGTACTCTCTATCAGAGTATGTATTTATTCCTGAGAAGTGTTGGTACTCTCCCATTAAATGTATTGCAGCAGTGCTGAGAAGGGTAGGGACTCTCCCTTTCACATTAAAGAAGTGCAGGTACTCAGTAAAAGACTTTACTTACCCAATTAAAGCACTGAGTAAAATAAAATATATGCCAAAGATCACACTTTTTGGTTAAGCGGGGAAGCAGTGATTAATCTTGGTTTTCTGTTTTCATTTCGTACAAATCAGCCAATAAATGGGTATCTATGTGCCGTTCCTTTTTTATCTCAAATGTTAATGCTCTGTTTTTACTTCAGTGTGCTCGAGGGTGGAGCGAGGGTGGCAGGCAGCAGCCACATGAAGGTTTATTATGGGCTCGAGGTTCTAACACGACCTCAAGCTGAGCCAGAGCCATGCTTGGCACGAGCTTTCAATAGCTCGCCCAACTCTACCTGTACATTTCACCTTGGCTCGCAAACATCTGTGTGATTCGGACCCGCAGTCTGCAATTCCCTCAGACCTTTCTCCCCCACTCCAGTCACTTTGCCAAGGCATGTGCAAAGCCTGCTGCCCTTCTCTACCATTCCCATTACAATTCCCAGTCAGACTTTATGGAATTAATGAGATATTCAGCACAGTAGAGTGAAAAATTAAAGTGCCTCACTGTCTTCAGCACTGTCTGTCTAGGTTCACACTATATAAATACCTCATACATATAGTGCTTAATTTGAGCATATGCTGGCCACCACCACAACTCATTTTATTCTGCAGCGGATTCTGACTCAAACTTTTGGGCATTGATGCTTATTCTTTTACAAATTAAGCACTGGCACATACACACGTTTCTAGATAGCGTCTATCTCTGTGGTTCTCCATTGTTGGCGCTAGACTGGAATGAACATCCAACATTCCAAGAAACCCCACTCGTGCCAACCACCCTTTCCTGCTGATCTTCCGCCAAACCTCCCATGGTCATTTCCACGAAAAAGGGCCAGTGCTCACTGCCTCCCCTTCACACTGACCTCAAAATTAAGTGACTAAAAAGTCATCATTAACAAGTAGCTAGTCATTGCCTGCTTTCAGTAAGCTTGGCATTAATTTAGCTACGCTGCAAGCTGTAACTTCGCGCACACCTCGTTCGACCCACCTGGATTACATTTCTCTATAGGGAGAATAGATATCGATTTTCCATGCCACGTCTGTTTCTTCAGTGCATTATACAAGTGTCATGAGTGTCAAATGAGTGATGTCTTAAATAAAAACACAAACAGAAAGGCCAATCGCGTAACACAAAAGGAAAGGCACACGCACGAGCATGTACAATTTCTAGGTCCATTTTCAAACCCCCTACAAAAGGTATCTCGCTGCGCGAGCAGGGCTGTACACTGCAACGCTAGGCGCGACACCTAAAAAGATGGATCGTTAGCCGAGTTTGTCATTTTCAAAGCTGCCGGTGGTAAGCTATCTATTTCACAAGCAACAGGGGACCTAGAAGCAACACGAAGGAAGATGGGGAAAATGGACGAAACGCAGGGAGGGCGGGAGGTGGGCGTAAGCAACATAGAGGAGAGAAGGACTGTAGGTGAAACAAACTCACACTAAGGAAGACGTGGGAAACGAAAGGCACATCAGGCATTGTTGAAGCTAAATGCCGCAATAGCAAAAAAAAGTGCTTAGCGGCTAATTTAGAGACACTGTCTCCTGCCGCAAGTAAACGGTCCAATCCGGGTGGGTGGGGCCAAAAGCTGACAGGGTGGCAACCAGGAGGGATTAAAATGCCTCCGATGCAATCATGCCACTGTGTTTTGCATAACCTATGATGCAAAACGACGCGCACGAATGGAAATTGCAGGCAGAGCAGAGACACGACTTCTGGAACCGTATTGATTCCAAGAAGCCCTTGCATGGCGAGAGCAGTGCATGCGCACTGCTAACGCCAGGCGAGACCTAAAA
This sequence comes from Triturus cristatus, assembly GCF_964204655.1. Lineage (NCBI taxonomy): Eukaryota > Metazoa > Chordata > Amphibia > Caudata > Salamandridae > Triturus > Triturus cristatus. Next base: position 446,863,042 of record NC_140588.1, read on the forward strand.
ATCAATGTTTTATGTGCCCTAAGGGTGAAACTACAATATAGTCTCAAAACTATGTGCATCCTTTCATACACTTGAGGGAAGTGTTAGCGGGCAAGCAGAACATTAACTCGTTATCCATCCAAGTCCCGTGCACCCCTAGCAGACAGTCCAAACAAGACAGTAGAAAAATCAAAAACACAAGTGGGTACATGTATGACAAAAAGAGCAGATTGCGCTCTAACTCTACAAACACCAGCATTGCCTGTGCATTTAAATTCAGTAAGGTCATATTGTACTACAACATGCCGCTGTGAACATCAAAATGAAGGTTTAAAGAAATGGTTATACTGATTAAACTGAACGCTCATTCTTCTGATAATCTATACCTATAGTACCACTTTTCTTAATATATACCACCGTATGTTGCCAACTCAAAGGCAAGACTTCACACATGATTGTTTTTAAACCTGGTTTCCACACATCAAACTTTCCTTTAAATCAAAGTCATTGACCATCCACTATTTGGTACTATCTCCGTAGAGCAGACACATGCTCACAGCTTGTCTTGTCCAGAGCTTTCCTATAAAAGCACTGTCATTTCAGACTTACACTGACTGTATCCGTGGATGCAAACTCTGCACTGATACCAGTAGGTATTGATCATTACCCAGTACTAGTTAGTAATGGAGCATGTTGGTACTGCACAAAGAGTTTTCTGAACTGATTATCACCCAGTGATGTTAGCTGTGATATGTGCCAAATTATAAATAGGTTATGGGGTGGCATTATGATTGGAGAGCTTACTGTAAATTGCGATAGTCTGTGGTCTGATTTCTTATCCACAAGATCCAAATCTTCTCTGTTTTGATTTCCAAAAGAGGTGGTAACCATTATCTTTCCAATTTAGGTAAAATTAAACCCCTACTCACTGGAAATCTAAACTCACCCACTTCTACCCCACGGTATCATAAAAATGTGGCTTCCGGGGGGATGGGGGGGGGGGACAATTGGCAGGCGGCAGCGGAGTGCTGAATTACCATGGCAGCAAACCCAACCCTAACTTTCCTTCTCTGGTCTAGCGACAGAGGGAGGCTGCCGAAAATTGGTACGCTAACCCATTTCCTTGTTTTCTCAATAATTATTTTGTTCACTAATGCTACAATGAGTCATGTCCTTGTGTTAATGAGTCTGGATTTGCTGCTTGTCTATAGGATATCACTGCTATGGTGTAGACAATAGCTTCTGGTTGCAATAATTCACAGGCCAATGACCATTAAAATCTAGGTGTCGTCATGGAGTCATCTATTCATATTCAACAGTGCATAATGCCACTGAAGACTGACTATTCATCAAACAGCCAATGGTCCAGAATATAATTTTAACTTTTATGCACTCATTTTCTAGACCGACCTTTAGCCAGCACTTCCTTCTACAGACAAAAAGGAGGTCCCGATATCCTGTTCTCTCTCCCACACACGACTTCAAAATATATATTAATTACTTACTTATGTCATAATAAGGAGAGGCACATGTGCCACTATCATCATTAACAGATGCTCTGGTTACAAACGGTATACTGTAGGAAAAAAAACTTCATTTGGAAACAGCTTTATTAATAACTTGTAAACGAGCACTGGCAAAGCCAATAGGTCTCATCCATTGTGCCATATTGGTTTTGCCAAAGTTTTTTTAACCACACTTTACAGCAGCGTGGCTAAAGTTTAAAAAAAAAAGACTTTGATGATGGTGCTTTTTCTTTTTAGTTACTGATCAAAATTGAATCGGCAACTAAAAATAAAATAAAACCAGAACCAACACTGGGAAGTTGGGAGAAACAGCAAAGCAACACAGGTTAGGAATCGGTGCCACAGCAATATAGGAGGAGATACGAAGGCAACAGGTGACTGAGGTCTGGAGGGGACGCAAAAGCAACATGGGGAGGGTGGGAGGGACAAGCAACATCACATGGGTTGAGGGAAAGCAAGATGGTGGGCGTGGGTGGCTCGCTCGTTTTTCTTGCCGTGAAATGTGCCCTTAGGGCAGCAGTGGGCGTGGCAGACACTGGAAGGTCAAATTCACTATTCTAGCTCCAGTCCAAGAATATCTGAGGAAAGGGCAACTTTCCCCCAAATATTCCAGGAGGCTTATTTACTATTTTAACTCCAGCCCTGGAATATTTGGGGAAAGTTATAAATTCCCCCACTACTTGGGAATGGGAGAAAGTGCTACCCCAAGGTCACAGCTCAGGGCAAAAAACTAGAAATAACGCATGGGGTGGAAGCAATGGGCAGAAGCACACGAGTAACCGCAGGATGTAGGGTAGGCAGGAAAAAATGGAGACAGAGCAACACAGAGTGCAGGGGGAGAAACGTGCACGAGAGAGATGGCTCGAAACAAACACACTCATATAGTGCTTAACACTAAAGAAAAAAATTATGCTTGAGAAGCAAGCAATTGCAGCAGAGATGACAGCCAGTCAAAGAGACCGTAAAGCGGTACTACCCCAAGTGAGGGACAACCACAAGACTGACAAGCAGGGACACAAATAAGAAGCAAGCAAATAAGTGACAAGGAAAGCCAACCAATGGTAAGCAATGGGCGGGTTACAAGCCTCTCTATGTTCTTGTAAGCCCTATATGTCTCGCAAGAGACGTCGCTTGCCCTGTCTAGTAGGCTTGACCTAAAAAGTAGCACCCTGAAGCAGCCATAGTGACAAAATATGTTGCGGTGTTCATTTTTATAGCGAGGCATGACAACACAAGTCACGCACTAGTAGCATATAACACAGCAGAAAAAAATTCATTTCATCCCAATTTATGAGGGCTGTACAGCTGAATATACCATGTTGTCACAAAAATAGTTATTGGCCGGTAGTTTGGAGACGAGTGGTGTGTAATATATCAAATATAAACATTTTCCAAGCATCTCTTCCTTTGCAGATGGAAAGACTTTTGGACGTGAGATACATTCACAGTTTTACCACACCCCAATTCCCCTACATTTCACCTCAAGCGCCACTTAAAAAGACAATCAGCTATATTTGGTAAATGTGATTAACAGATATACCCAAAACCCGGAATGCCAATTCCTGCCAGGCCACCCATTTCCTGCCTAAGTTTCTGGCACAGACCCCACATCATCCTTAACCTCACCATAACCGTTCTGTGCTGTTCATGCATATGCCAAAATCCTTTAGTATTAGTTGTTTTCATCTCCATTTAGGAACAGTTTGTTAATAAATAGTTTCTACTGTTGCTCTTGGTCCTCCTCCGGTCTCAGATCATGAGTTCTCCATCTGTAAATAGGTTGACGCAAAGCTCAACATATACTCCTATCCCTCCAGTAAAAACAAACATGTTGACATTTAGATCCTCTAGGATTTGTGATTAAAACAATGGACCATTCTGATGGCTTATCTCATGATTTGCCACACCCTGCAAGGCGTCTATTGACAAGCACAGTGGACAGACGCCCTCCTTCTTCGGTTTATCCCTCTCGATGTTCTTCAACTCGAGCTTGCCTGGTCTCAAGTGTTAACACTTAAAGGCCATCAGATGAGACAACCCCAAGTGTGTTTATTGATCTTCATACTCCTAGTTTCCTCCTGTTTTTCACATGAGTTCTGCCCCTAAAAGGCTTGGGCGTGCTAGACACTCATGAGAGTATTTAACAGATTTGTAACAAATACAACATATGCTTCGGCTTTTTATGATGAATTAATGCTTGCAGAGATCTTAATTCCATATATAAACAAGCATGCTAAATCTACGCTTCTACAGCGCAACTAGTGCATGCACTTGTAAGTACTGGTCCGGGTGATGATTCTTGTGGCATAGCACTTGCCACATCCATAGCTTCAAAATAGACTCGGTTTATTACAACCTGTCACTTAGACAACCCCCAACACATGCTACCTTCATTTTCCCTAGCCACCAAGTAAAGGAATAACATTTTCGATCAGGAATCCCCTTCTAACTAGATGTGAATGCTGCACCCCGTTTTTTCAAGGCATTGAATTATTTCCTGAAATATATATATTTCCACTGTTCTTCTCTGAGGTGAGGGAAACCTCATTTCCTGTTTCTCTGGATCGACTTCGGGAGTTTGCTGGTGTTGCTGCCTCCACCTCTTTAGGCTCTTAATATCCTAGTCTGTAGCTTCTCTTGCAATGTAGTTTCGTTCATTTTAAGGCTGTCCATCTTATTGTTATTCCTGCAATTCATCCAAAATTCACAAGGCAACATTCCCGTTGCATACGGTAATCTTTCTGGGATCTTTCACATTACAGCTCTTTTGAAATTATCAAAAGGTATGTCAGCCACCCAAGCAGATTTTTATAAACTGCGGTGAATTTGGACTGTAATTATCAGCTTTCATTCCCAAATGATTTTTAAATGTTGAAAGAGTTTGTTTTCAAAGGAAACCCCATTAATCCAATGCCATTTCGAAGCAACTCCCACTTGAGAATCAAGTAAAGCAACTTTTGTATACCACGGTTGTGCTTTCGGACCGAAACATATAAACATAAACATATTTTACTCTCATGAATCCTCAGGCTTAACAGCAGGTGTGTGGCTTCCTTCATCAGAGAGCACAGTACAGGAGACACTGCTCGCTTGAAAGTGTACCACACTATATAATTGAGAGGGTACCTAATTTTTCCGCGGGAAAACGTTTTTGTTTTTATTAACTGACAACCTTAACATTTTGAAGCCAACTTTTTTTTTTAACGATCTTGGTTTTGGTATTTGCCGTCCTTGGGCTCCAGAGAACACAATAAAGTATGCGAGTAAACCCTCATCACACAAGTAAGTCTCAAAACGCGACTGCATTTGTAATTGCTGAACGTATTTTCAAAACTGTCTTTATCTCTGTGACAAAGCCACTTTTGAAACGGCAGCTTGTTACATTGTGCTAAGGCTTGTCATGTAAGCAGAGATCCAGAAATTCAGTGAACCTCAGTAAAAATGTGTATTTACACATCAAAAGTGCATACCATTTGCTGGATGCAAACATGGGATCGCAATATAATATACAATTATCACAAGTATTGTTTCTTTTACGAGGAACACCGAGTTCTGTGCCTGGGAATTGCTTGCTTTCCTGTGAAAATATTTGAGATTATTTTTCCATGTGCCACATAATGAATGCTAAAAGATTGAACATATGACAAGAACAAAAACTGGCAAAGGTACAAGTTTATGAATAAGCTAGGAGAGCAGTTAGTTCTCAAATATAATACATAATAGGGGCATGAAGTAAAGGTGCACGTTCTAATTAACTGAAATGTCCAGTGAGTATCCCACGATTGTGAGACAAACCCCTCTTTAACTCCTGCAAAGAAAAAGCTTTATGATTTGCAAAAGCTAAATGAACTGTGTAGGTTTTTTATTAATAACAATTCCTTCCATCTTTAAGTCTGACGTTGGCCAAGACCTTTTGATTTTACAAACAATTATAGTAAATATACTTAACTTGTAGGGGCTTTCAGCCTGCCCTCTTAGCCTATTAGCTTGTTATTGTGTCATTCATATTTTGCTTCCGCCCACTATGGCATACACCGTGAGACAATGGGTCAGTCCACTGCAGCCAATGAGTAACTTCACTGTGAGTGACGTCATCCTTCCCTTTCATAAGGTGCACATGCACACATAAAGTAGTCCCCTTCTAAGCTAGAGTCTATTATGGCAAGGGGTGTTTTTGGGACCAATAAAATATTTTTGCTTTTACCCATTTTTTAATGGGGTTTGGGGCAGCAGCTTCCCTAATGACAACGCTTCACATAAACCATGGCCAAGTAAACATTGTCAAAGCCAAAAGTATGGCTGCCAAATGCCAGACTTATTGGCTTTGCCAGTGCTTGTTATTTAATTTGCCACATATTTAAGCCATATGAGATACTGAGAAAAAGATTTTCGCACAGCCCATCTTCCACTCTGTGCATCTGCCTGACAACTGAACTGTGCATTACACTGCACCTGCTGTTATGTTATTCGAATTTAGAAAGCGCGCGTTATAACCCAAAGGGAATCCTGGAGCACGTATGTAGGTCATCCGCTGCAGAGTGAACACTGTTCAAGCGGCAGGTTGGCAAAACCAGCTCTGCCAGAATACTCAACAAGCCAACTCGCTCCTTGGTGGAAAGACTAACTACACATGCTGAGTATCATTTCTGCCACTGACACATACGCAAGGTATATCAGTTTGTCTTTTTTACTCTGATAAGGTATGATACTTGCCTTTTTTGTGTCTCGCCTTCTGCCTGTCAGGACTCCTACATAGCTTATCCTTCCCACCTTGCTTTTTGCTTCAACAACAATATGGGATATATGGGTGATGATCATGTTGTAATTAACCCTGAAACTTGCAATATCCTTTCAAGTCCAACAGCTCAGGCAAACTTCTTTTTACCATATTAATATAGGGTGCAAGTTGCTTAATTAAATTACCTTGTAAAAAGAATGAATGCTGGTGCGCCTGTTAGAATTGTTGTGTGGGTTACAGATTAGTGCATTTGATTACTTCTTAATAGTAAAGATGCAGTCAGTCAAAAATAATGTGGCAACAATCGGCAATATGAAACTTATGTCCTTAATACAGTCTGTACTGTAAGTTAACGGGGAAGTGTGGAATGCAGGTAACAAGAGGGGAAGCAGATGTTTTAAATTACCATTTAGAATCCTGGGAACTTTCTGTCTTGAAGGGATGTCCTATGCGAGCTTGATCTTTCGATAATAATGGATCCCACAAGAACCATTCATGGATACTGCCCAGAGGTCGTGCATCCTGTATGACGTCCTAGGGGTTAGCACTTCCAGGAAAATGATAGTTAATAGAGTATTAGAAAGAAACGCAGCTTCCACTGCTCTGTGTACAGAAGACACGCCGCGGAATGCCAAGTGTTCCCTAAGGCACGAAAACAGAATATTGCACACACACAAAAAAGAAAGAAATGAAAACAAAACGGTCGCTGGAAAAATGTGAACTTGAGCACCTCCGGAAAAATGATATATATTTGTTGGGAACAAGTGAGGACTAGACAATTACTAAACTGCAAAAGGCTCCCTTCTTGAGGGATATGGTTTCATATTAAATAGAAACAAAGCCAACACATACCCCGAAGTTATGAAAAACGATTCCATTCAAGACTAGGAAAATCCCACTTCCTCCTAGGTAGTTTAAGTGTTGTCACTGCCTGCTAGAGTTTATGTGGGGGCAGAAAGGAAAACGTTACAAAGCAACAGATGACGAAGCAAAGTGAACACAACAAAGACTTAGTACACGGTGGCAAGTCATTACACATGTTTTTCTGCTCATCACAGAAACTCAAGGACCTGCAATAGCTTGCTCATTGTTTGCACCCACTGTTACCACAATCCATGAAGAACTGGGAGCAAACAACTACCTAAAAAATCCCACTAAACCAGTAATCTTCATAATTTAGCAGCCCACACAATATTAAAAATGTGTGTGCCATCAAATTTAGTCTTACCACCTATTTACAAAGTTTATTGTCAAATACAGAAGATGGGTAGAGTTCAGCTCAGAGACGATCTTGGTTTTGCCCTGGGGCATCTGTTCTGCTTGCCCCAGCCAATGACTAGGGGAGCGGTATATGGTAAAACAGGTACTTGAAACCCTCGTCACTAGGAGTTGGGTGGGTACGACGGTAGGACTCTGTCAAGTATCATCTGCTTGTGCATGATTTCAAGCAAACATAAGCCAAGAAAATAACTTTGTGCAACTGTGCCTTGCTTGTGTCTGGACAAAGCTACACTGATCCAGATAGTTCTGAGTACGAAATCCGTGTCAACATTTCTCTTTACTGACTGGCCTGACTTGGAAGGTATTTCACAAATTCTAAAGCTGCAGTGCTGCACCTGAAACAGCAAACACTTATGGCATTTTTGTGGCACACCCTAGATGGGACTTTATTCATCCAATTATTGCATCCGTCATATGAAAAAACGTCATTCGAAAGTCAGTAGGCCCACTGAAGGCAAAACACAAGGTTCAATATTTGTCAATTCTAACTCTCCTTCCAACAGGTTATTTTTTTCTCCAACATCATTGGTTAAACCCTGTCCTCCAGCTCCTACCTAAAATGAAAGCACACCCAAAAGTCCCAAAGTGCATTTTATTCCAATGAAGGTCACTCAAGGGACTATTTTCTGATGTTGTGCAAACAGGCACTACAAAATATACTGACCATGATGTTTTGCATGCCTGGTATAACTTCCACACCTGTAGGCAATTCATCCTGAAGTCCTGTAAATTGGATCTAAGAGAGCCACTGGACTTGTACATGACCTCTGGGAGCAGATCCCTTGCTTCATTTGACTTCAAGGATTCCAAAAGCCTCGCTTCTCCTGAAAGGTTTACGTTTGCCAAGAAAAATACCTCATCTAGCCTATTATCAAGATGTTACACCTACTCTTTACCACACCTGGTTATGGAGATGCAGGCACATATGTCTCTATGTATGGAGCATGTCAGTACAATACATAAAGGGATGCCAAAGTGTTTTGTATTCCTTGCATGGATTTGCAACGACATGTAGTAATTCTGCAAACACTTGTGCTTGGCTACAACATGCAAAGTGCACTTTGCCACCACTCTCACTAGCTATCTTTTTCAGAAACAGTAGTGTGCTTATTCCTTTAGTACTGGGCAGGCGGCGGAGTAAGAGGAGAATGCATAGAGGTTTTGTTTCAAAACTTCCTTGTACCTTAACAACCAAAATCGAAAACTGAAAATAGAACGTATCTAACATTTACTCTGCTATCCCAGTACCAGACAAGCACTTAAAGCTCATTTGTGCAATGATATTAAGGAGTTTCATATTCAATAATGTTCAGTGAAGGACAACACACCCAGCACTTTACTGTGTGCCAAAAAAATCATCAGGGACACCGTTTCAATCATTAAAATATATTCGTGAGATCTATATCGCTGGAAACATCTTTTAAAATTGTTAAAACATTTGTCTGAAATATGAATTCTTATTAGGGACTTTTAAGGCAAGATATCAGTCCCCATTGAGAGTGTAACCCACAACCAGAATTTGAATTGCCATTGCGGAGATACGAGTCTCCGCTTTTGACATATACTTTGTTGAGGAGTCTATATTGAAGAGGTGAATCGACTAGTTAAGTCCTAAGGGTTGCTTTTCTGTGTGGAGGGTTTATTGGAACTCTACAGCTGTTAATGTAAGTCTGCATCTGTTATGCCTCTCATAGGACTGCATTATAGTTAGTCGCTATGCGTTCATGTACATCTGCGAGATCGTTGATGGTTAACAAATTGGCATCAATGTGTTTCAATCAATCACTAGGACTGAAACATTTTTACAGATATGCACTGGACATAGGTTGCCTTCTTTGAAAAGTAGTTCAAGATTAAATGTCATAAAAATTGTTCAATTGGGGAGGAGGGAGCAGAAAGAGAGTGGGAGAGAAAATTGTGGACATTTGGTATTGACGTCCTCTATTGTATACTTCCTGGCAAATCAACCGGCCACATTAATGTTGCATGTTTATTGTCAACAATAGCAATTCATTATCAGTCATGTCTACTTGGTATGTTCTAGCTAAGATGCAAACCAGAGTTCTCGCAGAACAGCACATTCTGTTGCCCTATAAGAAAAACAGACAAGAGGTGTGTACAGTGCAGAAGCAGAGTACTTCTAACATCATGCCTATGTCCAATCAGAATGGAGGTCATCGCTAATCTCGCTATCGACCTATTGGTGGCCACTGCACTCAACAGAATTGAGCCTCTATTTTAACGAGAACACAGCATGGCCATGTATTTTCAAAGATATATACAAAGGCGTTTGAAAAGTTGGTAAAATACAAAACCTTCTCCAACAGAATTGGAGATTTTTGCATAAACACTTTTGTCTTTGAGGGGCATGGTCTTTAACATTTCTGTACAGCAAGTTTTCAAACCTGCAGACAATGCAATATCTCAACTACTTTGAGATAGCTAGCAACAGGCTGTCGTTCAAACTGTACGAAAATATACTTGCACCTGGAAGTAAGTCACTGTACATTTTTCAACAAGCATGAGCATGCAAAACCTGCGATCTGACTCCTGGCTAACTTAATGAGTTTATCAACAAATTCTATTCAGCTATATGTTTAGAGTCACTGCACGCATGCAAGTTTATCGGTTTTGCAATAATAAAGATTTTGTGTAAGCGGTAGGGCATGCTTGTAACTTTTCAGTTATTTAAGTTGTAGAATCTCTCTCACAAACTCTCGGACACATGCAATAATGATTTTAAACAGTTTGAAGAACCACTTAAGAATGCAAAGCTTTTAACGACTTCTAAGTTGATTACAGTTATGAAGATTTGTCAGGCACCCAGACCTGTGTAATAGGCAGATAATATTACAAAGAACAAACTACCTTGGTCATCAAAGCACATGGCACTAACCCTAAGAATCCGCAGCGGATTGACAGCTAATAATGTGTCCATCCCACATTTGCACAACGGGGCTCTTGTCTCGTATTTCTGCTTGCTTGTTTCTGCAGCTTCTGTCTTACAGTGTGTTAACAAAACGGCTTGTGTTTCTGCTACTCTCCACAAATGAGGTGCTCGCGCCTCAAATGATACCTCCCATTCAATTGCCTTGATTGGATGCTAATCTATGCAAATACCGGCAATAGAAGAGAGAGTTGCATTTCTTCCTGATGTTGATTTGCTGATAACATTCCCAATCATAACTGCTGTAGTTGGTTGAGCATTCAACTTGGAGAGATCGGTCAGTGAAACTCTTGGAATGTCTACCGTATAGATAAGGGTTTGGGTGTTACAGACTGTTGTAGTCTTTGAGTAGAGATGCAGAGCTGTAAGACTTTCCAGAGGTCGCCCAGAGTGTATTCATGAAGCTATTATTGCACTAGCAAGAGAGCCTTGAATGGGGATCTTTCTTAACTAGTTTTATAAGAGCTAAGGATACAATATGCTGGTCGGGAGAATTGCCTATACAAAGTTTTTTTATTGATTACTATTTATTTTATTTATTACAGTTGGATCTTAAATGCTTCATGAGAAAAATAAATGGCAATGGTTTTTTGGTATGTTTTTCAGGCAGCCAAGAAGCACAATACAAGGTAAAAAGGAATTTACATGGATCTGTTGAAGGAGGTACAGCTGGCTCAGTTTTAGCACCAGATCCAAAAGTACATTATACTTCGTTTTGGCAACATTCTACCCTTGATTCAATGGTAATCTGGACCCCTATGAACCCCCGTGAGACCACTTGGGGGAGTCGGCTTTTCACAAAACGCTACAAACCCAGGCTAGGCCCATCACTATAGAACACTTCCTGTAACCTATCTCCACGCTTTCTTTCCTATTCTCTCACTTTCTATCACCCTGACCTTAATCTCCTAGCAAGTCAATGTAAAGAGGTGCAGCTAAACATGTATAACAATTACCTATAGCTACGCCAACATCAACCATGCTTGGCTGGTACCTTGTAACGGAAATGCTAATGTACTTGTCTGTAAAAATTAATAAAATACTTTGAAATAAAAAAAAAATACACGCACTCAAACCATGAACCCTCGCTTGCGCATTTCAATGGAGCCATTCTAATTATGCATTCAGTTCAAGAAAAACATACTCAGAGTGTCATATTTGATTAGTGGAGGATGCGATGAAGGTGCCTGCATAACAAAGTCAATGGTTGGCCACATTACGGTCCACAATGAACATCAAATTCCTCCAACGGTGAAAGCCCATTCTGCATGCCTCACAAAGTTTTCTGTACAACGTAAGCCCACACTGTAAACCGGACATCTTTTTACACACCTTCCCGCTGACTTGTCATGCTCAGGAAACACTTTTGGAATACTAGAGTACTTTGGTGGAAACAAGAGAATGTGTTTTCTAAGAAAAGAGTATTCTATGTAGGTGCACAATGAGTGATTTTTAAGGTGTGATTTGCAGACTTTGCAATCCACCTTTTCTGTAAAAAAGGGTCTGCGTCCATTGACACCAGTTACCTACCCTTGAGCGGCCACACCAGAAAGATATTTAAGTCACCTTCCGAACTTAGAGAACTGGGAGGATTATGTTCTATGAGTCCATTAATAAGTCTACTAGTGTTTTTCTCTGACTTAAGCTCTAGGCGGGACTCTATTTTGGCAAAAGCTTTAAAAAGGGGTCTATTCATACTGCTTGTTTTCTTTTCCACTATAAATAGTTCCTTCTATTGCTGAGCCTTCAGCTACAACAACATTTGTTAAGAAGGAGCTTTCTGAAATTGGAACAAGCAACAGACCGTAAACTGTTCTTATGAACAAAGAGAACATTTCATTTTGTTAATTAAAACCTAAGAAATTCCTTGTTTTTTAAGGCGGCTGTGGTGCCTTATTACATAAACTGATTCTATATTTCAGTTTAAGAGTCCCAAGGCCTTTATACAGATGTTCACAAAGAATACCAAGACTGATATAATAAGCATAGACCTGGCTGTCTAGAGCACATGGGCAAAATCCAGAAAATCCTGGTTTCCGAAAGACTTTTATGTGATATGGTCTGCATTGGGGCAGGTGGCTGGTTCAAATCTTGAATAGCTGAGGTGGGTCAATTATCCGACTTTGTGGCCTTTAGAATAGATTATGTGAATATTCCTTTTACTGTTTTTTTGTCCACTTCTCCCACTGATGTTGCTTTGTAGATGCATAGGATTCCTGAAATGTGTGGATGTCTTATTGCAAATATTAACTGCATTTTAAACAAATTATATTACAGTAATTACCAATCATGTGAGGATGGTGAGATGGAGTCAGGAATCAAAAATAGTGATCCAATTGAATATGAATATGCTCACACTTAGGAACATGAACACTGTTGGTGCCAGCCAAGAGCACAGAATAGTTGAGTGCTGTGTTCACTTGCTCGGAGATCAGTGCAGCTAACTGATGTTATTGTGAACTACTCTAGAAAGTTGCCATTGACACTGCTGCTGTTTGCTTCTGCAAAATACAGCAACACAAATGACTGAACCACACAATGAACAGGGTGCGTATTGAATAGATAACCAGTCTTTTCATTGAACCAGACAGAACAAAAGTTCAAACTGGCGTTGGAAATGGACTTCTAGTTAGTCAAGCTGCAAAGGTCTTTCATGATCATTGCAGGCCGCCATATGGCCGATGAAAGGGTTTTGAATTTAACACTACCTTTTGCAGCCAACTGAGGTTTTTTTTAAAAAGACCTGCCAAGGCTGTGACCGTCTCATGTTGTGTTAATCTTGTTGCCAAAATGTAAATCATTACATGATGCTCATTAGTTCAATTTTTTGTGCTTAAGAATAGGATGCTGAAATGGTCTGGAGTAAATGAGTTCACAAACTATTGAAAAACTCCTAGGTATGCATATAAAGACAAGAGCCGGAAAGCAATGCAATGGTATTGGATAATTGTACAACAAGTATGGAAAACTCACATAAATGTTCAGCAGATCTGTTGAAAAACCCTTTCCTGAGGACCTTCACCACAAGGCCCCAGATAAGTGCTCACGCATCCTAAACTGGAGGTCTTTTTTCACAACCGGACCTGGAAGCTCAGCAAAAACATAGAGGCTTCCAGGATGAGAGAATGACTTCAACAGTCCAGACCTTCAAACCTCCCTAAAGTAGTGCTCGACACCGAGTGGCTAAGAGTAAAGTTATTAGCAATACCTACGCCCTATAATGTTTGCAGGTTGGAATAAAACAGAGGTTCAGACCTCTACACTTGTCACGCGTGTACTCAATGCATGGATAAACTGAGGATTCTGCCTGCAGGACTCTGTGCCCTGACTTCTTCCAGAGCAGCAGAAAGTCAGATCATACCACATATTTTCAATTTATTGTTTATATTTTTCCAAAAGGTAAAGGGCCCTCTTTGATCATTACTAACAATTTTGTGAATGCACAACTCGTTGGCTACATTACCACACTCAATATAAGTCACAATGTTATGATTACAACACAACTTCCATTTCAAAGCCTCACATTAGGTGTGAAAGTTGATTCATGCCTCTGTATTTCATAATGTAATGAGATCGGGAAGTGCTAAATGTGTGTGCACTTCCTGAACAGAATGGCCTAAAATGTGTTGGGTTCTTGTGTCCTACCTGCAGTGTTTACTATGTGGGCTGAACACCATTACACATCCTGCTCAAATGTATCTCAGCGTTTCAGTGGCAACGCTATTGTTCGTAATGAGGTAAACATTTGTGCACTGTCTGCACGGATGGGCTTGAGATGCTAAGGCTGATCACTTGCTCTGTGCATGTTTGAGTACTGGAAATGTTTTATTCCTGGGCAACGCCTGTATCATTGTGGAGGAGTTGCTTCACTGACTATATATCTAGAATGGTAAACTGCTGTACGACCAATCCAACTCGCTTACTTGGCAAATCCTCTTACAACCCTGGGTGACCATCAACCAACCAACACTAACAAATCACAACATAATCGATTCCAGTGCACAAACTGAACCAGTTTAGAAGGTCCCTGGAATTCACTCGAGTCCCCACTCTTGAAATCAGGGAGAAGAAAAAACATGTGCAAACTCCACACCACTAGTCACTCTCCACGACAAACCTCCTCCAGGGCCTCACATCGGTGCAACAAGTCACATTAACTACACCAAAATTTGAGATCAAGAGACAGAATATGTACACTACACTTCATGAACGTAGTAGTCCTCCAGGTCTTCAATTTTACTCAATTTACACAATAAAGACTCCAGCAGAAATAAATATTAGAATGTGAAACACGATGTTTCAGTGCAAATGGAAAACATATTTGCATAAGTGTGAAATTCAAGGAGGGTGGCATTTTGCATCTGTTTGTTTGTGACCGACTCAATTTAGCTTAAAGCAAGGACACAATAGGAAATTTAATTTCTTAACAGATACACAGGATTTGGGCACTGATTCAATTTTTCAGGTATGTTACCTATTTTTTTCATTCTGAAAATCTAGTTTTTTTATTATTATTATTCTACTGAAAGTGTTACACATTGCATTTGTTTCTCTACACAATGCTGCACCCGGCTTTAAATACAGCACCCGGTAATAATGCATTTTCAAAACATTGGTTTAGTTTCCTGTAACTAATACTCAATAGTCTTAGGGTCTGCTTTATAGTGGGGGCGGTGTAAAATCCTTTGTTTTGTGAAAGGAAGGATATACTAGGTAGAGCATCCAGCAACAGGATTTCCTCCACTTTAGGGATAGTTTGGTGTATGAAGTTCCACCCAGGGATTATGTTAATCTGAATCGGATTGGCCAAAAAATTATCTGATTTGCCAGAGGAGAATCTTAGCAGTTGAGTTACCATTGTGCTTCTAATTGCTGCAAGTGCTTGTTTATCTTTGGAAATTGACTGTTATCCAGCTATCATAATAAGGAACTGAGGAATTTAGCAGCCACGTGGCAGCTAGTAAGTCACTGCTGGTGCTCGAATTGATTTTCTTCAGTGAAGTTTAGCACATACAAAAAGTAAAATATTGAGAGACCTATCTGCGGTGCTTTCCCCAAATATGAGATTCCTCACTCTGAAGTTAAGAAACCAAAGGAACAGAATTGATGCTCTATAAATCCAGCGGTCGTTTGAAAGATGACCAGTTTACCTTTGGGATGGGCCTTCCACTGCACATGAACATGTCTCCACTGTTTTGTTAACTTTTGATCTGTTTGAACTCGAAGCATTTTTCTTGTTACCATTCTCAGATTATGCAGCAGGTGGCAATTATGCAGCAAACGCGGCCAATCTATACTTGTGCAAAAAAAGTCACGGATGAAAAAACACATAATTCTAGTGGCCCGATACATTATATATATATATATATATACTGTAAAAAATAAAGGTTAAAGGGACGTTATAGTTAGGCTGACATTTCATTTGTACAAAAAAATTCAGCAGTTATAGCTCCCCGAGCTAACTATAATTTACGCCCCCGCAATGCACTGCTTATAACATCACATATTACATCACTCATGACATGGTCAATGACATCACTGATTACATCATGCAGTGATTGTGAGTGTTTTCTAAAAGGTACTGAGTTCTAAATATATATACTAAGGTAAGTGGCTGTGGGATTGCCTGAATGGGTGAGGGGGTGGGTGCGTATGTGTTGTATGGGTGAGCAAGTGGGTGTGTAAGTGGCTGTAATAGTAAATGAGAGAGAGAATGAGTGGCTGTATGGGTGAGTGTGAGGGTGTGTCAGTGGCTGTAAATGGTGAATGCAAGGCTGCATGAGTGGCTGAATGAGTGTGGAGGAACATACATATCTGTATGGGTAAGTGACAGGGTACTTGAGTGGTTGTACAGGTGCATGAATGGGTGTGTAAGTGGGTGTATGGGTGAGTGGGTGGGTGTATGGGTGGGTGGGTGAGTTAATGGGTGTGTGAGTGCTGTATGAGTAAGTGACTGCGAGTGAGGTTGTATGGGAGAGTATGTGTTTGTCTCAGTGCCTGTATAGGTGAGTGATTATATGTGTTAGTCTATGTAGGAATAAGTTAATGTGTGTGTGTGTGTGTGTGTGTGTGTGTGTGTGTGTGTGCGTGTGTGTGTGTGTGTGCGCGTGTGTGTGTGTGTGTGTGTAACTATATGGGTGAGTGGCTAAGTGAAGGACTGTATGGGTGACTGGGTAGGTATGTGTGTAGTTGTATGGGTGACTGATTTACTGTGTGAGAGACTATGGGTGTAAGAATGGATATGCAAGTGTCTGTATGTCTGTTTGGATGTGTGAGTGGGTATATTGGTCACTGAATAGATGCATGAGTGCATGTATATAGGAGTTTGTGGTTGTGTTAGTGAATAAATGGGTGAGTTGATGTGTGAGTGACTCCATGGATTAGTGAGTAGATGTATGAGTGTTTGTATGGGTCTGTGAATGGGTATGTCAGTGATTATGTGGGAGTGAATGTATGAGATACTATATGGGGTATAAGTGGGTGTGTCAGTGGTTCTGTGGATGATGTCATCAGTAATGTCATCTATGATGTACTTTTAGATGTCATCAGTGATGTCACTGACCATGTCACGAGTCATGTAGTATAAGAAGTCATTAACAGTGCATTGCGGGGGCGTAAGTTTGGTTTTCTCAGTGAATTTCTAAGGTTTTATAAATTCTATTTCCTAACTATGATGTCCCTGTAACCTTTGTTATTTTCAGTGAATTCCTACATTTTTTTTATGTAAACCCCAACTGTAATTTGCTGAGGATTAATTTCTATGAAATGAGCATCATGCCAGAATTAATTCTACACTGGGTATTTATCCAAGAACAGGTTCCATCCATCCATGGCTCCAGGAGGGAGGCCGCATGGCTCCCTCCTTTGTTGTAGTAGGGCCGGCCCCAGGTTCCGTATGAGAACGACCTGGGAGAAGGGTGTGGGGGGGTCCGCATGGCCCTCCTCCCATTTAAAAAAATTACATTTTGCCCCAGGGAGGTGGTTGTCCCCGAGGCCCAGGGGGTCCATGACGCCCACCCCATTACAAAATTAAATAACCCCATGGAGGCGGTACTCCCCAGAGCACGGGTAGTCTGAGAGTCGCCCCCCCCACCCCTAATTCATATTGCAATAGGCCTGGGGAGGTGGCGGTCCCCGGGGCACAGGGGTCCATGAAACCCCCCTCTTTTATTTATGGACGCATGCCCACGGGACCTGGCTTTTTTTATTTTATTTTTTTTACTTTTTTTGCCCTGGAATGGTCCCTCTGGTACCCCTCCCAAGAGGCCTAGAGAGTCAGGGTATCCCTACCCTGCCCCCTTCTCAAGCAGAGTCCCAAGATGGCTGCTAACACTTTCTGGTTTGAACTGTTGGCAGCCAATCAGATTTGAGCATGGGGGCTGTCGGATTCTCGGGGAATCCGCATCACTATATATACAAATTAGGATTTTCCTAAATATCTCCAAAACTACTACTCGGATTTACACCAATTCACAAAAAGAAGGCTTTCTGGACCAACACCTACCTTTCTGCCAAATTTGGTTAAGTGGTTTGGGCTGGAGTCATGTCCAAAACTTCCTATGGGAATTAACATGAGAAATGCACGTTTTTTTTACCCCCCCCCCCCCCCTTCTCCCTGCCCCCACTTGAAGGATCACCCAAAACTTTCCATTCACAACAAGAATCACCGGGTCACTTTGTTTTGGAAAATTTTGTGAATATTCGTCATAGGCAAGTCAAAAATGTTTTTCCAATGGAAACTAGGTCCTAACTATAACTACCTACTGTCGACCGCCAGTAGGTAATATATATATTTCGATTTTGTATGAAACGGTAGTGAAAATAAATGTGGCGGAAAAACACATTATTTAGAGCGACTTTACTAGTAAACACACCTTCACAAGTTTATTACTACAAGGTAAAAGTCAAAATCGAGTTTCCTACCCCAGTAGAGCAAAACTGACTTGAGCAAAGCACCGTTTACTGCCTCACAGATTGTGAATAGTAATTAATTTGCACAAGGAAATAACTTCCCGAATATTCACAAGGTCTCGTCAATATGATTTTACATTAGTGCATAAATGTAATCCTTTGCGTGCTGGCTTTGTTTCAAAACGTTTAGATAAACCAAATGCACATGAAAAAATGTCATAGCAAAAACCATATTTGTAGTGGCACTAGGTGTAGTATGCTATTCACTACCACACTTCAGGGGGGGGAGGGACATCATGACCGTCTTGAGGCTTTGCCTCTCCAAGCACCTCCCCCACTTTCATACTCAGATTATCAACATGGGCAAGAATAGGTGCATTAGTACAGTGAGACACTATAAAGGATCCAGTCCACGTTTTTAATAGAAAAGGGACTTAAAATTGATTGTCTCGAGCTATGAATCTAAATAATACTCATAAGGTACAATTTACCTCAGAGGACATTTCAAGTTGGAGCAACATTTCAATGCCATCATCACTTCCACAGGGGGACTTTTGCAAGCTGCATGCTCCAGGAACTGTAATGTGATCTCAAGGCTCAGAAGTACACAGAAGGGAGGTTACAGGCTGTTAGTCCAAAAGTCCCATTTTAACAGAACACTGCAAAACTCCATCAAAGTCCACAGGGCCACGGCGGCTGCAGAAAAGCGACACAACTATTCTAAGGTGGGAGACTGGCCCCAGTGAGCGAGACTTGTGTTTTCTGTTCATAATTATAGCTTTTGCACAACATGTTATTTGCACTTCTTTAAGATCATACAAACATCTTTAACAAACAAAAAAAGTTCACCCCAAGAGCGTTATCGGTGATTAAACGCTGCATTAAAAGGCTGAAAAAAAGTATAAAGCCTGGGGACTGCTGCAGAAGGATGCTGCTGAAGAGAGATGATTAATGTGTACGCAACTCGGCATAAGAACAGGGAATCCATAATTAAAAGAGCTATTAAAGGAGAGAGAGTCTAGAAGCAACGTGACAGGTTCATGTCAAAAACGCCCTTCAGCTACCTCACTACAGAGGTGAGGTGACCTGGATTCATTTACATGCAAATAACAACACCAGGCAAAGGATAATCTACCCCGAAGAGACGGCGCTGCAGAATGTGCGCATTCCAATCCCCCACCCCCACAGCATTTCCTGCCTTGAAATTCAAATACCTGAGTACAGAGTCCAAGAGGGAAAAAGGCATTTCTTTCTTTCAGCCGCACTCCCCGTCCCACAGCTATCCCCTTTCCAGACCATTCACCACATGTGAAAACAGAGGCAAACCAAAGCCAGCTAGGTAAACAAGCCAGAAAACCAAGGCCGGTCCGCACAACTACCAGGCGAAAAAAAAAAGTAAAGTTCAAATCAAGCCAACACACCTTCCGTGGGCACCATGGCACTGGCTCAGGCAGCGGATTACCTTCCTATTTTACAAATAAATGCTTCTCTCGGGCAGCTCCGGACAAGCCCCGGGCTGCATTCCTTCCCGCGAGGCTGTGACATTTCTCCCTTCCGCCCCCCACCCCTTACGAGCGTTATCCCCTGCGCTTGTGCCACCGGGCAGCCTACGTCGCAGCTACAAGCACCAAGTTCGGGAAAACCATTGTTAGGAAACCAGAGGCTGCCTATTTAACTTGCACACGTGCAAGAAATAGAGCGTCAAACATTCGTGCAACTTGTTTCAAGATTAAGATGCACTTTTTTTTCTAGTTTCCGTGAGACCTAGCGCCTAGTGGCTGCGTAAGACCTAGCGCCTAGTGGCTGCGTTGCGCCCACGTTACCCCGGTGTGTTCAGATCCGCGCCCCCCTTGTCTCAGTCCACCATGGAATCCACCTACCTTCCCAGAGAAGCGAAGGCACTGCGCGACGGCCTCCTCAGTCTGCCGACATCCCCTGCAGGAAACACTGAACAGAAAGCAGATGTGCATGGACGTGCCCGGCGCGAGGGTCCAAGAGGGAGGGAGACTGACTAACTGGTGCGCTCCCCGCCGCCCTCGGAGGGAAGCTGCTGCTGGCCGTGCCGAGCTCTGGTGGGACTTTGAAATCTGCCAAATGCAAGCCAGGGAAAATGTAAACATGAGGGCGGAGACGGGCTGTAACCAGGTTCAGTGAAATCTGAACTCCCGCGGCTCAGGCGGGGGCTTACTTGGAAAGGTGATTCACTCGGCGAATTACTTCCTACATGTTCATTTTTTTCGACCCCCGCCTTCCAGGCGCACTCTAATCAGCCGAGGCCGCGGGAGCCCGGCAAACCGTCTCTATGGAAGTTCTGTGCCATATTTGTTCTTTCACCGCACAAAAATCCACTTTTCCGAATAGCTTTCCCCCAGGGCTCCGTTTAGGGACACAGATGGCAGGAACTATTCAAAAGTTGCACAAAGAAAAATTCACGGGGTTAACCGTCCTAACCAGTGTGGTCTGACCTTAACTGTCCCAGCATCGTTTGAGGCTGCGAGGTGAGGAGCCAAGAGGTCTAGAACAAACAAGCTGCCTACCTCCAAGAAATGTGGCCACAAGCCACAAATATGTTCTAATGCCACCGCTGTAGTCACAACTCTCCGTATCTCACCGTACTTAAAGCGGTTTCTTGAAATCTGTAGTAAATCAGTCGTGGGATACCAGCACTACCCTAATGTGTAACTAGATGGCTCGGTGTTGGTGTTATTATCTCGTTAGCTTAAAAAGTATCCCACACTACACCATAAAGTGCATTAAAGGCAGGATAATAACTTTCCCTATAGACAAGGTTTACTTTATTTTTATAGCCAAAAAAAAATTCTATTTCTTTACTTTTCTTGCTTTTTTCCCCTCGTAAAATGGAAATTCACTGTAAGTCAATACCAACAAGCATTGGCATAGCCAATAGGTCTCGCTTTTGGGACCTTATAAGTGTTTAGCCATGCAACAGTTAATGTTGTTGCACCAAGGATATTGTGCTGCATAACTACATACTTATAAGGTCCCAAAAGCGAGACCTATTGGCTATGCCAATGTTTGTTGATTCCCGTCAGCAGGTCCTGGCCTCCCCGGGGTGAATGGAGTGTGCAACAGGGCTGTGGAGTTTTGAACGGGTTTGACCCATCAATATTGTTGAATCACGTTTAAGGATATTTTCGTCCATGGGTCGAGAAATATCCAAACCTAAATATATACGTTAAGCTTTGGGCTCCCGATTCCGCACCCGCCCCTTCCCATTGCGATATAGCCTGTTAGCTTGCATAGCACCTGCTGTCGCATTTTGCAGCTTCACGGCGCAATAAAAAATGAGTCTTAATTCAAATGTAACTCTTACATGTAAAAAAAAAAAACTGGTCTACTCCCTTCTACGTTTAAACAGCAGAACAAGAAGTATGCAATCACTTATTGTAGGGGCCATTTTCCTTTTTTTTTTAAACGCGAAAAAAAAGCACAGGCTGGGCCACCGCCACTCATCATCTAAAGCCTTCATACGCCATGGTGCAGCTTTGCTGCTTCTCAAGGGCAAAAACAGTTGCACAGGCCGACTCCCCCAACCTCAATAGGATCATCACCAGCTGGTCTTAGAGGGACCTATTGGGATTGCAGTAAAAACTATTGTGGGTATAAAAGCAGACTGCAGAAAAGCTGTGTCACTACTGAAGAATAGATATGAAAATTGGTGATTAAAAAAATAGAAGAACGTTGTGCAGAGCAGACGTAAGTGTCCTTGTTGCTGTGGCAAGGGGGCTTCCTCCTACGTAAGTACGGGTGCTTAGGATTCAGGGGAGGGTAGCGTTACGGGTAGTAAGGGATTTAGGGTTCAAGTAAGGGTAGCTATAAGGGGAAGTAAGGGATTTTTAGGTTCAGAGATGGGCACCATTAGGGACAGTAAAGGGTTTTTAGGTTTCCGGAAAGACTAGCATTAAGTATTATCAAGTGTTTTTTATGTTTCAGGGAATGTAGCTTTAATAGATAGTACAACAAATTTAGAGTTCCGTCAAGGGTAGCGTGAAGGGGTAGTAAGGTGTTTCTGAAGTTATGGATAGGATGCGTAAAGGGGTCTTAGGGTTCAGGAAAGGGTAGCTGTAATGGGTAGCTTGGGGTTTTAAGGGTTCAGGGATATGAAGCGTTAAGGAGCACTAAGGTGTTATTACAGTACAGTTAGATTTTTAAAAAAGCATGTAACAAAACAATTTTTTTTAATTCAACAATTTTTGAAATAGTCATAGGTAATAATGAAGGAAAAAAACATTATTTCCTTGACACATTCAGCTCATCTTTTAAGTAGTCAACATTTTGAAAGTCAGCTTTATTACATACGGCCACATATTGTCGCCAACACGGTTAAAGTCAGAAAACCAGAGTCCACCCTTTTGAGCTTAAAACATTAGCACGTGTTGTAATGATTATGAGGTGCAAATTACAAAGGGCAACAACAAAATCAGTGTGATCATAGTATAGTGGTCCAGTGTCACATGTGCGACACCTACAGCCTGTCATGGCATTTTAACCATCAGCAATTTCCACCTTTCAGGCCAGGATTCGCATTCCTAAAATGTGAACTGCAAGTCCCAGAATGCAATCTGCCGCAAAGCCAGAACTGACCAATGGTCTATCTCTATTTTAGAGTATAGTCCACGCATTTTATAGAGTGTGTGTTTTCTGTTATCTGTTTGTAGTGTCTTGTATGTCTCTATTTCCTTACAGGTCACCGCACTTTTTTCTGCAATAAATTAAGAGTTATGGCTAACTATCACGTTTTCTGTCACATTAGTGGCACACTTCTTATGTTTGCAGGTATAATGACTGTAATTCCTGGGAAACTAAACGAGTATTTGTCCTTTTTCTTTTTTCCTCTACAGAACATATACACATACCATTAGGTACTGTATATTTACGAATGATTAATTGCATTCTCTCACTTATGTTTATAGTATTTTCAAAAGTATATACCTTTTCACATAGGAGGGATCTCGGCCCTGTCCTGATGAAGATGCTTTGCATCGAAACATGTTGACAACATACTAGGAGTAACCGCACATTGAGTAGGAAGTCTCCGCACCACCTTTTTACCAGTACCAGCCCCCCTTGACTTATTAAAGTTCTTTTGTCCTAAGGGGCCAGGTCCTTTTTAATCTCACATTTACATTTACCCCAGACCCTCCCTTTGCACTACACATAGCACTTTATCATCAGTGCTCCTGCGTATTCGCAGGTCGTAGCACGCCCCGTCCCGCAGCGGGGCGGGAAGACCCCTATGATAAAGCATGACACCATGGGTCATTCTTGGTGTGTGAGGGGTATTTAAACAACTTTGTGTGTGTCCAACCATCGTGGGACACTTACACCCATTTATCTCAGTTTTTTGAACCCAGGTCTTTTGATTTTCCATTTTCTCCCTAAAGAGATGGATCCTTGTGTTGAATAACTAATTCAGAGTGGAGGACGTATCCATCTCCTGGGCCCATGCTGGGTCTTCCCTCTACACTCCCTAATCTTGTTATCTTTAGCTATTTCGACAGCGTACAGCTGTGGGAGTTTTCCTTCCCCTTGTGGGATACAAAGCCAGTGTGCTTTCTTTCACTATTTTTAGTAATACCCTTTTCACAGATTACACTGTAAACACACACTCATACCCACCACCACCTACCTGTAGTCTCACCTTCACACACTCACAGTTCCAGCCGTTCACGAAAATGGCTGAGTCTGCGGGCCTTACATTTGACGACGAGGAGGTTGACCGGATTCTGGCAGCCCTCAACCCTTTTGAGGGTTTGAGCAATACAGACCCTGGGCTCAATAGTTCTGACTGGGATGGTCTGACCAAGTTAAGGAGAACGCAGATCAAGACAGCAGTGCATGGTCTTCTAATGACGGAGTACCTTAGGGCCAATACAGCGCCTAGAGGTTTAATAGTCCGTAACGAACCGTTTATCTTCCAGCACGATAAGACTTTTAAAAGAGACTGGTCACTCATATCATGGCACTGCACAAGGGACTGGCTAGTCCTGATTATCAAGACAGCTACTCGCCTCAGCCAGGAATTGAAGATTGACATACAAAAGATTGAGGTTCAAATGAAGAGTTATCAATCAACCGCTGTCCTCAAAAAACGACTTGAAGAATTAAATCAAGAAATGAGTGAATATGAAATCTCACTGAAACAAAGCAAGTATAAGAAATTGAAGAAGGACACAGCAGCTTTCAGCCATGAACGAGTATACCCCTATATTAGGGATGATTATATCCAACGGAAAACAGGCAGTGACCAGGACACAGACAGCGATCTCTCGGATGCGGCATCCAATGATTCCTGTTCAAGTAGAAACAGCGGTTCGAGAAATCAGAGGGGAAGAGGTCAGCAACAGAGACCATACAGACCGAGAGGCAGGGGATGGGGTGGTTATCAGGGTCCACCACTATACACCCAATATCCCTTTGGACCTCCACCTATGGGAGTACCCTTTCAGCATTGGAATCCCGCCCCACAAGACTACAACTATTATGGTCCACCTCCTTTTTTAGGGATGCGTCCAGGACCATCACGAGGAAGAAACCGGAGGGGCAACCAGGTCCATTGGAACAGCGACCAAGAGGATCTAACGAAGGTATCAACACGGAGCATGACAGCGGCGTCGAACCAACCATCGACCAGCCGAAAGGACAACTAGTGGTCAACCTTTCAACCGTTACCCTAACCCATCATCAAACGGTAGCATTAGAGAAAAGATTGGGTGTCGTGCCCACCAACAAAGTGGATAAATTCAAACTCTGTCTGGAAATTAAAGAGTTCATGCGCAAGCTTAAACTCAAGGTCTTTTTCTCTGATCAAATTACAGTCCCTACCCAGTCATCCGATACGGGATTGAGGTCAAAATCCACCTTTACCCCGATGGACTCCACTTTACCCATCGAACTGCTAACTTTCGAGAAAGCAGTTATGGAGGATCTTAACAACATACTCCAGAAGGACAATAAGACATTCCAGAATATGACTAGAGCAGAGAAAGAGGCTCTACAACAACTAGCCAATAACATGGATATTACCATTAAGCCAGCCGACAAAGGCGGAGCCACGGTCATACAGACAACAACCAACTATGATAACGAGTGCAGGAGACTACTGGGTGATCAGAGGAACTATGAGATCCTTAATGATGATCCCACTGAAAGTATTCGGGTCCGCATAATGGGAATAGTGGAAGAGGCCACTGCACATGATTGGATCACGAGAAAAGAGGCTGACTTCCTTGTTCAGAAGGCACCTAGAACTCCCTATTTCTACACAATCCCCAAAATTCATAAAAACCTGGAACATCCTCCTGGACGCCCCATTGTATCTGGGATTGGTTCAATACTAGAACCTTTGTCGAAATTTGCAGATGCATTTCTTCGACCACTAGTCCAAGAGACTGACACTTATTTGAAAGATACCAAAGCAGTCTTACAACTCCTTGAAGAGCTGACGTTTGATCCAGCACAACACCTGCTAATTGGATTGGATGTGGAGAGCTTATACACTAGCTTACCGAATGATGACACCTTGGATATCATTGAGGAGGTTCTTTTTTCTACAACTTGGAACTATCACACTCCCCGCAACCTAGTAATGGAATGCATTACCTTGGCCCTCAAGAAGAATTTCTTTCTGTACCAAGATGTCCACTACCTACAAAAACACGGTACCAGCATGGGTAGTACCTTTGCTCCGAGCCTAGCGGGATTATATGTTCACCACCTGGAGTCCCAGAGGTTACTCAACCCACATAACCCGTTCTATCAGAACATCATTCTGTGGAAACGTTACATTGATGACGTCTTCGTGATTTGGAGAGGGGACTCTGATTCAGTGACCACCTTTATGAATTGGTTGAATGAACAAAACACCTTTCTTAAATTCACACACACATCATCTAACAGTAACCTAGTATTCCTAAATCTCAACATCTACGCAGATGAAGGTAGATTGAAATCCAGTACACATTTCAAACCAACGGCGAAAAACTGCCTACTGCTATACGATAGTTTCCACCCCAGGCACCTTCGGGATAATCTCCCCTATGGCCAGTTCCTGCGTTTACAGAGGAATTGTTCAGAATTGACAGACTTCAGGGCCCAGGCTAAAGATCTGGAGAAGAAATTGTTAGACCGGAACTATCCCGAGTCAATTGTCAAGAAAGGACTCAAGAGAGCAAGGAACAACAATAGGGACTCTCTTTTAGAGAACCGGATACCACAGGAAGAAGAAATCAGACCTATTTGTGTCACAACCTATAACACACATTCAAACCAAGTGTCCAAGATCATAAATAAGAATTGGAAAATTCTGAATTGTGGCGGCTTAAATCTACCGAAACCCATGTTTTCCCATAAGAGAGGCAGAAATTTAAAAGATATTTTGATTCACACCAGACCACGCAAACCACCTGTCCAACAGATCTCAAGAAGTATTCAACCACCCGTCAAAGGACATCATCCATGCGGCATGTGTAGTACTTGCACTCTAACTAAAAAGAGTACCCACGTCACTTTCGCCAACGGGACTTCCTGGGAACAGAGAAGATTCACCAATTGCAACAGCAAAAATGTTGTGTATCTTATCACTTGCCCCTGTAAGATGGAATATGTGGGTATGACCACCAGACAAGTGAAAATTCGAATTGGCGAACATAAGAGTAATATTCGCTGTAAGAAGAGTACAACAAAGATGGCAACCCATTTTTTGACTGAAAACCATGGGGTCAATGACCTAAGATGGACGGTCATAGAACAACTACAGACCGACCATGAACTCTGAGAAAGAACAACGCTGGGTGTTCCGTCTGAGCACACATGTGAAGGGTCTGAATGATGAGATACCATGGTCTCAGTTAACATAGTACCATATCTCTCTCCCATTTAGGTCTATTGACACATGCTGTTCTGTGGTACCTCCCTTTATGTACGACTCACCAAATTAGAAGGCAGCGACTATCCATCCCCCTTTTTTTGGTACTATGTAACATATAACTTTCAGGGAATACTGCCAGCTACCATCTATCTATACACAGCAGCATTTTTTGCAAGTGACCTTTAGGATATCCAGAGCTGATATCCCTGGTTCGTTTATCTTGGCTGACTATTAGTATTAACCCCATTGTCTGAATAATTTTTCCTTTTTTTCTTTCTTTTTGTTCCAATAAGGGCCTTAAGTATTACTGCCAACTCTCAATCCTCAATATGACTATCCCTTCTTTTCCCACTACCGGGATCTCTCTCTTTCTTTTATGACTGCCCGCATTCACCCTCTGTTTACAACAAAGGCTGACATCGTACCTCCTGACGATTGTGGCACGTGAAGTATTAACTTCCCATTCTCAATCCTCAATATGACTTTCTCGTCCTTTCCCAACACCGGGATCTCTCTTTTAATACTGCCCGCATTCACCTTCCGTTTACAACAATGGCTGGCATCGTACCTCCTGACGATTGTGGCACGCGAGGGGTGACTCTAGAGTTAAAAATCTTTATTCATTCATTGTAACTGGATGTTTCACAACAGACGGGTTTTTTCACCTACGATGTTTACGTTTATTCCGGAAATACTTTTCCGAAAACTCATATCGGGTCCTCACTTCCGGTTGACGGTAATTTTTACTCTATCAGGTTTAGTCTTCCTCTAATCCCTGGACCGGAAGTCTTTGCAGGTCACCAGGTGTAGCGAGTTCACCGTAATTCAACATTAGCTGGCTACACTTAAATAGAGCACCTTAGACAGGGTTTCACATATCGGCGGAACCACGGGATGGATGCACATTAAGCGATTGGCAGTACGAGGATACGTGAGTACGGCACAGCCGCTCGAGGAACCGATACGGCATTTCTCAAGGAGTATTCAGGGGATAACTGCCATTTCTCCTTTTTTCATTCTCTTTTTTCAGCATTGAGGCCCCTTATTTGTCTCCACCCGCCCTAAGGTTCATGAGGCAATACCTCACATATACCTAAGTATGTATTCGAGTTACCACTGGGTCCATCTCTATTTTAGAATATAGTCCACACATTTTATAGTGTGTGTGTTTTCTGTTATCTGTTTGTAGTGTCTTGTATGTCTCTATTTCCTTACAGGTCACCGCACTTTTTTCTGCAATAAATTAAGAGTTATGGCTAACTATCACGTTTTCTGTCACATTAGTGGCACACTTCTTATGTTTGCAGGTATAATGACTGTAATTCCTGGGAAACTCAACGAGTATTTGTCCTTTTTCTTTTTTCCTCTACAGAACATATACACATACCATTAGGTACTGTATATTTACGCATGATTAATTGCATTCTCTCACTTATGTTTATAGTATTTTCATAAGTATATACCTTTTCACATAGGAGGGATCTCAGCCCTGTCCTGATGAAGATGCTTTGCATCGAAACATGTTGACAACATACTAGGAGTAACCGCACATTGAGTAGGAAGTCTCCGCACCACCTTTTTACTAGTACCAGCCCCCCTTGACTTATTAAAGTTCTTTTGTCCTAAGGGGCCAGGTCCTTTTTAATCTCACATTTACATTTACCCCAGACCCTCCCTTTGCACTACACATAGCACTTTATCATCAGTGCTCCCGCGTATTCGCAGGTCGTAGCACGCCCCGTCCCGCAGCGGGGCGGGAAGACCCCTATGATGAAGCATGACACCATGGGTCATTCTTGGTGTGTGAGGGGTATTTAAACAACTTTGTGTGTGTCCAACCATCGTGGGACACTTACACCCATTTATCTCCGTTTTTTGAACCCAGGTCTTTTGATTTTCCATTTTCTCCCTAAAGAGATGGATCCTTGTGTTTAATAACTAATTCAGAGTGGAGGACGTATCCATCTCCTGGGCCCATGCTGGGTCTTCCCTCTACACTCCCTAATCTTGTTATCTTTAGCTGACCAATGGAACCACACGAGTGGCTTCGTAGGAACTACGCAGCAGGCCGCACAATGTAGATATGCAAAAAGGGCACTGCTAGAGATCAGGGGTTGCGTTATATAGCACAAACCAGAGCAGTGGCGCACATATGAAATTGAGCAAAAGAGGTTGGTATCTGGAGAGTGTCTGAAACATTACTGAGAAATCATCATAGCAGAGGCACCAAATATATGACTGCATTGAATTTAAACACACTCTTTGCAGCTATAATATTCGATCATGGCAGCATCTGTGACTGGTACCACGAGCCCTGCTTTACGAGAATGATAAACTGCTAACAAGTCTCTCTGAAACCGGTTTCATGTTTGTTTGCTCTGCAAGAACAGTCGGTGTGCACGCAGTCATGCTGCCATAGTCCCGCTATGATTAGATAACAATACTACACATGTTGCCAACATGGGGGGAAAAAGTTTAAGTAAACTCATCCGAACCTATTGTACATTAACCCGCTGAGCTATCCCACCAGTCTCCCAACGAATAGCTGCAAGGATGGAAATGCACATCATTAAGTGTCTGCACTTGTATGAAGAAGAGAGATGGCACTCGGATAGGTGGCCCCCTCCCTTACACTCACCCTCTCACCCGTCCTTCTACCTCACCGGTAAGACAAACAAAAACATATTTTGAAGTCAAAAATATTTTATTTACATTGTGGTCACAACACTATAGACATCTAAGGCATAGGAAAACGCAAACGGAATTCGTTTACGCCGCTTTTGACGTAAAGGAGATAGCGTCTGCAGAAGTTACATTAATTAATTGTTTTTTCAATAATCATTCCCTGCTGGTCACGCTAGAGTAAAACGAATATCAATGAACCAAGACCAACTGATTTGCCCAGGGCCACTGTAATACAACTCGACTTTGTTTGTTTCAGATATTTTCTGTTCTAACTTAAAACTAAATGTACAGTCTAGGATTGTATAAAATGGCTTTATAGCCTGCCGTACCGACGCAGCGTTAAAGGCCCGACCGAGGCCAGCAGAGTGACGCGATCTGTGGTGGGGGAGGGGGGGGGGGGGAATTGAAGCACGGAGAGAGACATGCAAGGCTTAATGAGCCTCGACAGAAACCCACATGGCGGCTGCACGCGTGCATGTGCACGCAGGCTTGAGGCCAGCAACAGCCTTTCGTAGCACTTTCAAAAGCCACTCACTAAATCTCTTGCAGAGCAGCGCATGCATGCGCTGGCTCAGCGAGACCTAAAAAACAGTCTTCTTCTTTCTGCCACAATAGCATCCTTTACAGCAATGCTGGCATGCTTGGACGACTTCGATTGAAGTCTAAAGTTGACTTCAGTTTTCTGCGAGTAACATTTGATTCATAACTCTGAGGCTTAGAGGTTTAACTTTGTCTAGTTGTTTTTTCTTCCAAAATCCTATAGCAGCAGAGTTGTCAATGTCAACTACCTCGCGCTTCATCGATCTATGTACCACTACTGTTTCTCTTGTTGTCTTGTACAGCGTTTCTGTTAAAAATGCTATCTCTCATCAATAAGCAATGTTACAACAATATATTCAAGTCAGTCATGAGGGTCCAATTGATCACGTCTCTTCCAATTTAAAGACCATAAGTCCCCTACGGCCACGTCAATACAGGTGGGGGGGGGGGGGGGGGGAGGGGAGGGTCAAGGATTTGATACCATTGAAGTTGATAATAACTAGTACCACTAGTACAACATGCATTGTGAATATACTCCACTGATTTACTGTTTTCCTGAAGGCTCTGGTGGAAACTGCATTGTGATAAAGCTCTACTGGGTAAGCCAATGGGTGGGACAGAAATACTACTGAAATGTCTATGTCACAACACAGACAGTACTTAAAGCGTCATTTTAACTTTAGTCATTCAGGCGTAAGTTGTCAAAGTTTCGGAAGTAGAACTGAATGTTTTGAGTCTCAAACCAAGCAGCCTGTGGCAGACCCTTCAAAATGAAAATCTAGTTAAAAAAAGAATCTGCAGAGAGTAAGGCTAGAACACGAATGAGAAGACACTGACCTAAAGAATCGGGAATTAATCTATCATCATTTTTTGGTATTGAGTCAGAGGTACTCTTAGTGTTCTGAGATAGATGATAAATATGATGGATGAAGGCTTTTTGCAGTTATTACAAGGACAAAAATAGAAACATTTCATCTCAGGAAACACCTAAACTCTCTAACACCGCTCGGCACAGAGGCGTGTGAGGGAGACTTCATGCAGATGGTGAATCTCTTGCTTGGTGAGCTTTGACGTGATCCTCTGTCTTCAGTATAGAATGAATGAATGAATGAATTTTTAATTTAATTTTGCTAACTATGCAAAATAAAATTAAAAATTCATTCATTCATTCTATCCTGAAGACAGAGGATAGAATACAGTACAATATCAAAAATTGCACTAAAATACGTATCTCACGTCATTATGATACATATGTCTGAACGTGTATAAAAATTAGAAATGTCATTTGGTCTGTAATGACAGGCCATTTCTAAAATGTGATCTTGTTCTAAAATTCATTGGTTTTAAAATTAAGTATTAGAGAGGTCCCTGTTCCTGTCTGTTCATAGGGAGTTGACACTTAATTCATTGCGGGACTTATGAGTGCCATGCAGTTTGTTTCCTGGAGGGGGCTCATCACCGTTCGGCTCCTTCTGTTGCTATCGGAGACTCAACAGTAGCCACTGCACACTTTTCCTCTGTGCTGTTTTCTTCGGCTAGGACACTTCGTGTCGTATTCATAAGTTTGCTGAATTTAGCCAGGTCCGAGGGCTCCATGCTGGACTGGAGCAGAGCCACTGCCTCAGAGCATTTTCTGGTCCTGTGCCTTAGGAACCTTGGTTTTAGCAGTATACGTCGATGTTGCAATAATGCTGGGAAGCAGCATAGTAGGTTTACCAACGATTCTGCCCTATAATTGCACAGCCTACAACTGACTATATTGTTTAACAATTTCCAGCCCGGGTTCAGTTCTTGTATTGGCAGGGGGACTAGGCGCGCCCATTGAATTTCTTTCAAACACTTCCTTCCCAGAGGGTTGTGCATATATGGCTGGATTTTATGCTGTAATTAAGCCGGCCAGCCCTCTGTTTGCCTTCAGTCTTGCTGTATCTTCACTCCTTGATATCAGGGTAGTGTGCTTATTTAGCTCCCTCTTTATTGCAGAGTAATTTAGTTCTTCTTGGGACCAGGATGCTCTAGATAAGTCCAACTCTGCCACCGTTTCCAGACAGTATTTCTGCCATGGGTTCGATGCCCCCTCAAATATAGTTCTCAATACCTCCCTAAGGGATCCTTTCTGGGTTTTTAACGTCTTAAACCAAAATTTAACTAGTGTGCTCCTGCATTCGTATTTTTGTTGTACTGGGCCAAACTCGAGCCGAATCAGGGTATTTTGTGTATACTTGGGAAGCCTAAAGAGCCTTTTGCAATACTGGCACTGGGCTTTTTCCATCATCTTTTCCATCTTTCCTGGGAATGCCTGTGATGCGTACCCAGCAACTGCGAGGAGTTTAGATTTTGTCACTCTCATGATGGGTTTCGTAGTAGGGCTGTGTAATTTACCTTGAAGTTTGCACAGGGCATAGATGGTGGCTTGTACTTTGGCTTGCGTTTTAGCCTGGTGCATGGTTGCTTTGCCTTTGTCGTTCAGGATAGGAACCCGAAGCACTGCTGGGGGAGCCTTGGTAGTTGCTATTGGGTGGGCATCATAAAAAATAATTTTGAGCACGAAGGTGGCGATGAAAATTACTCAGTGACCTCGGGTAAAGGTTGTTTTGAGCCAGGCAGAGGGCTTCACCCTGGAGGACAGGAGCAAAACAATGACTGTCACCATAGATTTGTAAGCATTAAAGAAGAGCACAGGCTGTTCCAAAATTACTCCAGTTCGTAAGCGATGAATTCACAACTGATGCCAGTGAGATGAGAGAACAGTCACCTTCACAAAACATAAATGAGGAAAGCTCAAGGCTGTCTTAAAATTTGCATGTTACTTGTATGAAAGCATTCAGCTTTGAATAGTAAATTATGCTAACCACCAATTACATGCTTTGCACCTTTTTTCTTGTAGCTACCCTGCGTGACGGACAACTGAAAAGGAAAAGAAGGTGTGGGCATCACTTCATATTTCCCCATACTCAGAAGAAATTACAGTGTTGCTTGTGAACCAATTGGCATCGCAAGAACTATTTTAACTTTTTATAAATGACTAATGTTTGAGTTCTTTGCCAACCTTGCAGTAAACCAGCAAATATTTAAATGCAGTGCAGTGTTGTACAACAGTACTTCAAGCAGCTCGAAACGTGCATTTCTATGTACTGTGCACCTTTCAGAAGTTTGGAACTACGCAGTAACCAGGGATGTGTTACGGGCCTGAGTACAATTGGGCAGGATGGAAAATAGTTATAGTAAAAATGGTATGAATTATGTCCCAATTTAAAGTCAAATTATGACGCTAAGTTGATTAAATTATGCGGCAAAATAGGCCAATTAAGTGGTATAATGCTGCGTATTCTAGGGCAGTAATAGTTTGCTACTTTGATATTTTAATGTACATTAAAGTCTCTCTAGGTAAACTCAGGTTTCATTTCATTTAATACCTGAATACAAAAAGAAAGCATTTGAAAGATGAACTGTTAAACTTTTCAAAGCGCCTGCACATGCGCAACACTACAAGTGGCACTTAAAAAACCCCAATTATTATCCATTGGAGTTAAAAGATGTTTTGTTGAACTCTGCATATTAGGCATCCGTTGGTGGATTTCATACCAAAGAGTGGCAAATCCATCATTAAGCGGACATCACCAAAGAATCGCATAACTCTAGGGGCCCTTACTGTAGCTCCGCCTTTGTTGAAAGCCAGTTACGGATAATTTAACAGTGAGGCTACGTTAACAGATGGTGCTGCAAAGTATTTAAAAAATCTTTATCTCTTGAAAAATTACATTTGCCCAGTTCTCTGCAACCCTGCTGTGCACACCCCTGAAAATGTAAAAGGGTGATGCGAACATTGTTACACTTTGGAATTTAACGTTACTGAATTAATGGCAAAGGGGAAGGCAGTAAGCCCTAGGATTGAGACAGATTGTTGAGTGCATAAGAGAAGTATATCACAATTTCATTTTCATACTCCTAGCCCAGCCGCAAGTAAAGAAATCAACAAATCGAGTTATGTCACGCATGCGTTGAAGTCTGGGAGATTTTGCGCTGACACATTCATTTTCACAATTATCCCACTCAAATGTTATATATTTAAATACGTGTGTGTGTGTGTGCGCATCTCGATTCCAGATACTATTAATTAAGATAGTCCATGTACTGATCGATCATAGACCGAAACGTTCTGATGATACTAGCTCATCTACATTTTGACATGGAGAAGTTTTACAGGTAAGTAAAACTTTCACACAAATGCGTTTCTACGTGGTAATGCTTTCCCATGGAGAAAGAAACATATACTGCACACAGGTACTTGCAAGCATATTTCAGGGGTCTCCTTTAGGACTTAATCTGTATGGGGGCCCAGGGGCGTAACACAGGCCACCGCAGCCTCCGAGTTGCGGGGGTGGCCTTGAGCTGCAGGGGCCACCTCGGCACATATTACATTTGCCAACAGCAGGGTCCGCCTGGAACGTACTTTTAAAGTAACTCCCGCCACCACGCGTCATAAATAAACCGGCGCATATGTGATGACATTTTGTGTGTCACGCAGCTGCGTGGTATTCAGCCTCCACCCTCCGGGTGAGGCATAGGGTGGGCCAAGGCTGGGCCAGTATTGTCATGCGCAGCGTAACCTGCACGTGAGGTGGCTGGTGGGTCCCAGGCAGGGAGGAGACCATAATTTAATAATTGCTGCCCGTGGTCTTCTGCAGCCCGCCCCTGCCAGCCACCGAAGCTGCAGGCCTCAGGTGCATCTACCAGGGGTGGGGCCAGTGGCAAGTGGAGGCTGGGACCTGTATAACTGGAAGAGAAGGGTCATACACGGTGCACTACCGTGTCCAGGTGTGTTTTTTAAAACTGACCATCAAAAGTAGTGAAAAGCAAACAAGGCCTTACTTTTCCCCATCATAAGGGAGTCCGGTCCACTGGTTATTTCTGGGCACTTGTTATTCAAAAAGGTGTTATTCACTGGTGGATGCACTCTCTAGAAGTGGCAATATTCGGCCACAATATAATCATATATTAGTATTATGTGCTCTGAATGCGCCACTAGTCGCCACTAATGCCACTAAATGTCTCTGGCTCATTTCTTTCTCTTTCTCCTTAAGAAGTAATTTGATTTTTCCCCAGCCCACGTGACTTTAGTTGTGTGATGCTGGTGGCTTGCACCTGCGCTCTGCCTAGTGCAATAGCATTCATCTGATCCTCCCCCTCCCTCCAGCGGCTGACCTGCATCCTAGCGCCCCCTCCCCAAGAACTCAGGAGGGACCGTGTTATCATTCAGTAACCACCTATCCTCCATTACCTTATTCACCCCCTTTTCTTTACACTTTTGCCGAACGCGCACCTTGTAAACGTTCCTGACAAGTGTTCCCTTTTCTCACCTCTGCCTATCACGTTTGAGAGTCCTGTGTCAAAGCACTGCTTGTGACGCTGCTGCAGGTGCGGCTGTCTAGGTGCTAGAGCAGTGAGCGGCTCATCTCGTCCAAGCCCTCTGCTGTGGTTGTTGATGCCCCTTACTCTCTCTTCTCACCTCCCTGACAGCCCAGCCTCAGGCCGTCTTCTCTTTCCATCCGCACCATCTGCCTCGGTGACACCAACCTCTTGTCTGGCTTATCTCCCGCTCTTTCTCTCCACACCACCACCCTTACTGACACCGACCCCTCTTCTGGGTTATTACTCTCCTCTTACCCTCAACACTCCCCCTTGCAGTGACATCAATACCTGGATTATCTGATCCCCTCTATACCACCCTCTCAGTGACACCAACCGACCCCTCTGCTGGGTTATCTACTCCCTCTATACCACCCTCTCACTGACCGACCCCTATGCTGGCTTATCTGCTCCACTGTATACCCCCCGGATCATTAACTCTTCTTCTGGATTATTACTACCCTCTTACCCTCAACACTGCTCCTGTCAGTGACATCGACCCCTCTCCTGGATCCTTTGCCCTCCTCTTCCCGATTGAGGCAGGGAAACAGGCCGTGTAACGTTGCCAAATAATTCTTTATTACGAATTAAATCACAAGGGCCCACGAAGGCCAAACAGCATTGGCGTGCCCCGATCACAACAGGGTTGGCAAGTGACCGGACCAGCGCTGACGTCACATAAATATCCTCCGAACATTCGGAGATGACAGCTCGTGACGCACAATAAACATAAACAAAAGACTTCCTTGGAAGCCGTACACTGGGATACAACTCATTTCAATACATCCTCAACACCGATACTCCCGCCCTCTTTGTCTCCTGTCCTCCGCACCCTAAGGTGGCCCTCGGTACCCGAACCCTCGTGGTCACACCGTGCTATGTGTCCTGTCTCCTCTGTCCCTACAACCCTGGCCTCTTCGGTTGTCCATCCCACAGCCCCTAGCCCCCTTCGCCCCCCGCCCGGACACTCGCATGAGGTAAGAGTTCTTTACGTCCTCCCGGGGTCCAGAAGGACCTCTCCGCACCTCCCTCCAGACCGCGGGTCACTCATTAACACTGCAGGGGGTGAGTAAACCAGACTGCCGCGAGAACCGTGCACTACTGCCCCTCCCCCCAGCCCCCACCTGCGACAACACAATTAGTGTTACCACA
This sequence comes from Triturus cristatus, assembly GCF_964204655.1. NCBI lineage: Eukaryota > Metazoa > Chordata > Amphibia > Caudata > Salamandridae > Triturus > Triturus cristatus. Next base: position 446,900,100 of record NC_140588.1, read on the forward strand.
AGGATACTGATTGCGAACCTTACACATTCACCCACCTCACTCCAGACAGGAACCAACAACCTGGCCGTCAGTCACGCACCTAACTCCATGCAGGGACCACCAGCCTGGCCGTCAGTCACAAACCTCACTCCACACACACCTACAGCCTGGCCGTCAGTCATGTACATCACTCCACACACAACTTCACCGACAGCCTGGCCGTCAGTCACGCACCTCACTCCACACAGGACCCCAAAGCCTGGTTTTCCTTGGCTGTCAGTCACGCACACAACATAATACAAGTCTTTGAGACTAGTGTGGAAACTATACGTGGCAAATCACCCCCACCCTCCCTGGCTTTCGGCCCAACACACCCTGCATGCCCCACTCCCCCATAAGCACATGGGCCCCAACGCAAGCAAGGAGACTGGATATGCCACTCCCTGGTTTTATAGTGCAAAAGAGACACTAACTGAGGTGAAGCGGCTCCCCACGTAGCGGGGTCCCGATGCCACTGCACCTGCTGCACTCTTACATAGCCCACTCCATGTTCAACTGAACCGAATCCCGGCTTCACTAAAAGCCCATGAGGCCGTCTTGTGCCCACGTGACCTGCAAAGCTTTAGATTGAAATACATATTTTAAGCGTGAAAAATACACGAGGTGCAATAAAGGGCGTCTCTGGAAACAAGTGACGGGGCGAAAGAGAGTCTCACCGTTAGTTATAACTCTGAAAATGTGTAAATATAGAAGCAGTCGGTACCTACTCAAGTCTGCGAGGGGATTCCTGGGATAGTCAAGGGGCTGCAGTGACAGATTATTCTAAGGACAGACAGCATAACAAAGGCCGTATGTGCCGAGCTGCAGAGAATAATATATTATTTATTGTCATTAATGAGGGAGAGGAGGGGCGTCTCATTCTCATTAATCATATAACAAGGTAAAATTGCCTAACAAAGGCCATGTATGCTGTTCCATAAGGAATAATATGTACTTTATTGTCATTAATGAGGGGGGGTTTCTTATTCTAATGAACCATAACAAGGAAAGCCAGCTTAACAAAGGGAATGTATGCTAATCCTCAAAAGGGGCCCTTGTTTTACTGTTCTGTAGCCTCCCTCTTACAGGGTCTTCGTCTCCTTGATGAGGGGGTAGCTGCTTGCTGGGCTCTGGGGCGCACAGCCCTGCAAGTTCTGTCCTCCAGGGGGTTCTGCGGCCTCTATCCGCAGAGGTAGGGGCCTTCGGGGACAGACGTACACTCGAAAGGAGCGTAGCCCTTTAAATAAAGCACCTTTACCATTGTTCCCGCTTCTGAAGATCGCACAATCAGGCATTTTCCTCTTGTGCATCAACCTCTAATATTTTGTGGCCTGGGTCACCTCGGCTACGAAGTAGGTAGTTGTGTAAAAGAGTGATTGATCCAGCTTCGCAGCACTATAATTTTACCCCCTCACAGGCTCTTGACAGGTGCCTGGACCGTGCTTGCCTCTGCGCCTCTCTGTGGTGTGCACAAGGGTGCCTCGGACCCCAGTGCAGGCGAGGGAAAAGGGCCACCCTGCCCCAGCCATGAGCGGGGGGGGGGGGGGGAGGGGGGGGGAGGAGTTGAGGATGGGCAGTGGGCCCCTCCTAGCCTAGAACACGTGGGTGAATGCTCAGAGGGCTCTCTTGAAGGGGGGCACAGAGATTGGAATACAGCCCCCCCTCTAGTCCGCCTGCACCCCTTGCCTCTGACCTGAACCCACAGTCCACAACCCTTGAAGAAGCACCGACAGCCTCCGAAGCAGACCTGAGGACAGTGGCATAGCCAGACCTTTAGCCTAACCCCCCCACAAACAACATGTACCCTATGAAAGTCCTACATGAAGAGGTCAACCAGAGGGGCCCCTTCCAAGTATCCAGCAGGGAGGCCCCCTCACATTTCGTTACGCCACTGGGCACTTTCATAACCACAGTACTTGCTAATCACAGCACTTATGTACCGTACAGCCCCCACATATAGTACAGCACCATTTCACAACGTTACGTGTCTCCTTTTATTATACAGTGTCTGCTTGTTAACAAGCACCTATCATACAATACCCCCTGCATATTAAACAGCTCTCCACCTACATAATGCACAACACTCCCATACAATACATCACCCCTCAGCACCCTCAAACTGAACAAAACCCGTAGAATGTAGTGCACACAAGTGACCACACTGTACCTCAGCGCTGTACACCACCTCCATTATGCACTGCAACTTCACCACTATGCAGCAACCGCAAACACATGCCATACCAAAGGGCATGCCAAATGTTTTACTGTTTTACATTGTATGTTATTATTCTCACAGCAGAGGGCATCTTTGGTAAACCCCTAAATTCTGCCTTTCAACATCAAAACATTTAGGAAGATAATGAGTGTCCCTTCAACAGACTTACTTTTCTTAGGTTTCATATTAGTTTTAGTTTCCCAAACTAGGGGCCACCCCCAGCAGCAAGAATTCCAGTGATGCAACTCTGTGCGCCTTTGTCTGAGAGGATGCAGGAGTGTGTCTGGAAGCAGTTAGTTGTCAAAAGTGGTTTATTTCACTTAAAAGGGCCATTTACATGGAATGCCAGCAAAGAAATTGGACACCCGGCGATTCTCTTTGCCTCAGAACATTCTGAACGTCTGCCTTCATTAAATGGCGGCCTCCCTGGGAACACTGACCACCTCCCTGGTTCATTTGTCTATTGCCACATCAGAGTAACCCTTGAACAGAAAGCACTGGCAATACTCAAACGAGAGTAACCACATTTCTGTTTCCAGTTTTCTATGACTCAAAGAATGGGGACTTTACTAAAACACCACACCACTACTGCAGCCAGGTCCACGGGCCAGCCAAAAAGATTGTGGGGGGGGGGGGGGGGGACGGTTAGGGTAGCAGGAGGGGTCGGTGGATGGGATTGGAGTACATAGCTTTGCTTAGAAGCCTAATGCGGCAAGGGTCAAGGATAGTCCTCCTGCACATTCATGCTGTGATGTGCAAGGTAGAGTAGAATCAAACCGATTTGCCCTCTGCTCTATTATTTTCTGTATACCTCTGGGCCAGGATAGGAAGCACGCTGGAAGCCACTTGCTGTGGCTTGCAGGATGGCTCAGTAATTTTAAGCTTGCTACTGAGAAATCAGTGCCCTGGACGTCAAAAGTTGGAATCCTGGCAAGGCAGACTCAGCATGCCATCCTTCTGAAGTCAAGAAAGTGAGCACCATAAACTGGGTAATAATAACATCTGTTATGTACAGCGCTTTGAAATACCAAAGTGCTTTATGGAACTAAAAAAAGCATGTTATTATCATTTTTAAGGTGGGGCTTTGAGTAGGCATATCCCTCTATCGACGAGTTTCTAAGGCCTTCTCCCTGCCAGCTACCAAAGGCTGAGGGGTTAGGGCAGAGGGATAGACCCATGTTCTTTGCTGAAAGATAATGGATGTGGGCAGTACATTCCCCTCCTCTCGCAATGTTCATCTTAGGAGGCCAGCTGCTACTGGGATGGCCACCACCAGGTGATTTAATTTTGGGATTTCTGTTGGAGGTATGCATTTCCTAATAATTCGATCTTAAACACAAAAAATAGTGGGGTGGACATACTCTTCTGCCTTCAATATAGCACCACCCAATTTTAAAATCCAAGTTCTGCTTGTGAGTTTATTTTTTGGGACTACCACTAGTAGACAGATTCAGGTCTTGTTTCAAAGCTGCACATTAAAGGTGGCCATCAGCAAGGTATCACAGCAACAGTGACGTAAAGAGAAATGTGGCTTGAGGAGGAGTGCAAAATAAGAACACAGTTGTAACGTTTGATTCTGCTGCACAGATACTGTATGTTTGGAACTTTATAATTTTCTGATTTATTTTGCACTTGACTAATGCCAGCCTAAATGAAAATTATTTCCAACACTACTTTGAGACTGGACTAGCATTTGACTATGATGTAAAGACAAAATACAAGCATTGGTGACCTCTATGGAAGAGGGAACTATTGAAGACTGGTACTCAGAAGCCTTTGTATAGAAGTCCAGGCCCCTTTTGCAAAGGGATATGTCTGCGGCCTGGCCAACTCCTTCATAAAAACAATCCAGGCCTGACTATGTATGGCAGTACCATCAACATCTCTCAAGGACTAAAGTCCTTAGAAACTAGTAATGAGTTAACAAACTCTTCAAAACGGGATAATATTGAAACAGTGAATCACACAACCCAGAAACACCAATTTATCAGGACTAGACTTTAGAACATTGGATAATTAATGGAAGAAAGGCTTGACATGGTGATGTATCTGGCTCACCAGCACAGGCACTCTTTGCTGTCCTGGGTGACGCGTCTTGGTGACAGCGTCTTTAACCTATGATACCCACTAGTGTTTGAATATGAAGTACACAATACTTGAGGATCTCTGACTTGAACCTTGTTTACATCACAATTACGATAGCCTCATAAGAACTCCAAGCAGAACAGGCACAGAATAGCAATTCCATGATCCATAAAAGCACAGTTAAGCTCTCTGCAAATCACCAGAAGTGAATAGCTACTTACAAATGTTACGTTTCGGAAAGCAAGCAAAATGTGACATAGGCTGGAGCTCCTGCATCAATATTACTAGAGTAAGTTAAGAGGAAGTATGTCAAAGAGTGTTCCATGGACATAGGGCTAGGTTTATTAAAAGTCTTTATCAATTTCTTTGAACCTCCTAAAATCCACACAGAATAAGAATTCTCCAAAGACTACATCAAATGAATCAGTAAAATGTTTAAAATTATTATTCAAGTGTACGTTGTCAGTGTATAAAACATCAGAAGTAACTAAATAAACAAATTTTAAACTGGTTTGAAGCATATAATAGACAAACCTTTGTCTTGAGAAGGCCGGCAAAACTTGACATGCAGTCTATCCTCATTTTCCAAGCACTGCTCTATGCAAATTCAATGAAAATCCACCAGTGCGGTAATTACCTGCCTTGGCCAACTTCTCAGGAAACAGATGCTTGACTGTGTCAGAATTCAAGTCAACAATCATGTGATGCTCTACAAATTGCCACAGGTCTAAACTAAATCTGTTGACTGAAATTTTATTCAGATCAAACAAGAATGTAAAATGATGCATAAAATGTAGTAGATCAAGCTTCGAAGAGACCATCATTTAGCGAGTAAGACAGGGACGCCAAACTCCTTGCAAATTCTAGTTAAAATATCTTCTCTCAATTTAGGACAATGACTTTTTCAGAATGACTTTACTCTCAAATACTGTTGCAATACGTATGGCCTCGAATTTTAGGCAAAGATGAATAAAGAAGTATCTGGTTAACAAAATTGATATTGCCAAGAAATGCAAATTCTGAGGACAACATTTTTGGAGCAGGTATGCCGAATACGACAGCTCAGGCTAACTTAATCATTTTTCATTGCTCATTATTATTCTTTCCAAATCACTGCCAGTCAATCAAGCCTTCCACGAGAATCCTACTGATTTGCATGAATGTGAGGAATCTTCCCAAAGTCTCCAATCGGCCCCTGAACAAGTTGACTAACTCAACGCTTTCACAACATTGTGTATAGCAAGTTTGGTTCTCATACTTGAAAACATTGCTGGAAAGTAATGAGCTATTCAGGATATGCCACAAGAGTACTTTTCATTCTATGTGGTTGTTTAATTGCCTGAGAAAATAAGATGGTATAAACTAAGCATTACACCTATTGAGAAATTTTCAGGTTGTCGCAAGATCATTTCTTCTCTGTGGTTATTTAATTACCTGCAAAAAGAAGAAGGTTTCAACTAAAATAAAGGTTAGGCGTGTGTGTAAGAGAGGGAAAAACAATGTATTGCATGTGGATTCCCCCTTATTCGGGGCCCAATATAAGTGCAAGTATATTTATACCAATATTTCTATCCTACATTCACCTTCCAACCTTTGTTTTGATAAGGTATTCTTTAACCAAAATTCTATGTTTTGCAAGACGCACAACTAATTCCAGCAGTTAGAAAAAAAACATCTGTCCCTGCAAGATATGTGTATAGACATGTTAGTGTAGAAAGGCTTCTTGGTTTAGAAAAAAAGAAATATGCATTGTTTGTCTCACTTTTTTCAGATCGGTTTTAATCAATTTAAATTTTTTCTTTCAATCTGATTTTTTTCTTGGTAAAGGTTACATTGAGTGGGGAAAAAATCTCTGCGCCTACTACCCTGGTGTGGCAAATATATATCTTTGCTGGTTAATCAGGCTTTCCCAACGAGTTTTAGTTAAATACACACCCATACCACCCCCTGGCCCAATTCTTGTACCTGTTGGGCACAGTAAAACTCGGTAGCTTTGTACTCAGTATTGTAGCCTACAGTATCAATTAGGCATGGCACATGTTTATGGACTGTAATCTCAAGGCATAGTTTGTGGCCTACAAATACCTGTGCCTTCTTACCCTGCCCTCAGAGGCCACTGGGCACAGCAGACACTGGTGAAGTGACATCGTGTGTAGCAATGCCCTGTGGTCACATACCCGGCCCACAGAGCTCACTGGAATCAGCAATAAGGAATGCTCCATTAGCTCTGTGTCCACTCCCCCTGCCCCAGAGACCACAATGCTCTATCAGCTGTGTAATGCAGGTTCTGGCCGAGATTCTGGCCTACTGCAACACATCAAGTCCACTCCATCTTACCATGGGCACAGCTTTCAGCCATGATCTGTTACCAGTCTATCTACCTACACTGTCTCCTGAACATAGCCTCATGCCAAACCCATCTGGGTATGAAATGGAAACATGGCTTGAACTTGCATAAATTGCAAAAATGAACACTGTAAAAAATCTATGCAAAACATCAACCGTGCAAAAATAACTTTTAGCTAGAATATTCATTTGTACCGATCCCCTAGCACCTATTGGTAGGATATTATTTTGCAATCTATAATTTTTCAGTCTGTGTTTTCACATGGTGTGCCGCCAGGTGAACACTTGGTGCAGATAATAGCTACACTCTGTGCCTACAGTACCTGCAAGCAGTCAACATTGAGCAAAGGCAGCACTCATCAGTCATAAACTTCAGGAAATTGTTTCCCTCCTAGACCAACACACACATAACTATCAAAAAACTAGCCTAAGTAGACATATTATCTTTAATAAAGTTTCTTGCTGATTTGATGTGAGGCAAGGTCATACATTTCTTTTTTTCATGCTGCAAACAGTGCAGGTATGTCCAGTAGAAAATGGTACTGGGAGCAGGGCCTCACCAGTGTTCATACCCCACAAAGACTATACACTCGCATCAGGGAATAGTTAGGGATAGTGTTGTGGGTATATAATGGAAAGGGAAACTAATAATAGGCATGGCACAGAATAAAATTCAAATTGGTTAACAATATAAGATTCTTACAACAAAATGATGCAATTTCCAGACAAAAATGTGATTTCACAATCTAATAGAGACTGAGGGTATGATGTTTCCCTCCTTCTGCCCACATGGCAACAGATATTCATGGGTATTTTTCCAAAAATGATTTTTGGATTTTTCACCTCACCAAAAAAGGATCTGTAAATATTGCTACAATCTGCTAAACATTTGTTGCATGTTTGTTCAGATTCTTGTGCTCACTAGACAGCACAAATTACAGTGAGTGTCAATGTGCCATATTTAACATTATATGGCACATTCCTGTTCACTCCTTGTGCTGGCAGACTTTTGGGCTGCCTAGCGCAAAAGCAGGAACCCTTGCATGGCTTGCAGGTTAAATTGATTTTTGTGCCCAAAGGGACAACTTCCTACACAAAAACAATTCTCTGAGGCTTTTTCCTCTTTCTACGTGTGCTGCAGAAGAGGAACAAATGAAGGGGAAATAAAGAAATTTCTTCTCATTATGCCTCCACTGGAAAGGCATAGCATTTTGACGCATTCCCAGGTCTACTACTCCTGGTAAGTTTGGGCGTGCACCAAAATCCATAAGTGGATGCGTGGAACACCCATGCTCCATCCATGGAATGCCTCCCCGGAGCAGAGAAACGTGCGCTACCATGCGTAACTCCAGATTTACCAAGAACTGCAGAGCCAAAGGCCTCGTAAATCTGACTTTAGTTCTGAGTTGCCCTTGCATGACCAAAGGCCAATACAACATTTTGATAAATCTGGCCCTTAACCCCTTGAACAATCTGTCAGAACTTTCCAGGGTTACATTTATGAAATATTTATTTTTAGGACAATTTCATGCCTATTTGTCCAATGGGGTCAAAGTTAGACATCAAAAACACATTTCATGTGGAGTAAGTATCTGAAATGTACCTACTGACTCACTTCCGCTAAATTATTTATCAGCCATCCAATTGTTTAGTTTTGTTTTTATTACTCTTTTTTGCATGTGCATTTATACAGTAAAGAAGCAGCGAGCCATATTTCAGTCAAAGATTAGATTGAACAATCCTCCTAATCAATCCCATCCCAAAGCTCTACTTCCAGTGTTTCCACAGGGACCACAGGGCATTTTATTTTCTATTACCTGACATGTGACAAATTCATTTTTCAGCTTCATCAGATGGTTTTTTTAATACAAAAAATAGATTTTCTATGTGTCACTATACACCACTACCACTAGGGTGTGGTAGCAGGCAGTCAGCGCTACTGTGATCCCACTCGCTGCAACTGCATACATCATTATACTCTTAATGTGCCGGCTGTAGCTCCATCTCTCTGCTCCCCTTCCCACCTAAGTTCTTGAGAAGGCTATCAACTGCCAATTCACCTAACACCTGGCGAGAAACAACCTGCTGGACACCTCCCAATCTGGTTTCCACACCAACCAGAGCACCGAGACCACCCTGATCGCTGCCACCGACATCAGAACCCTCGTCAACCAGGGGGAAATGGCTGCCCTGATCCTCCTCAAACTTTTAGCAGTGCTGAATACCACACCCCACCACACTCTCATCAAGAGACTCCATCATATTGGGATCAAGGGAAACACCCATAAATGGATCACATCTTTCCACACAGGACGAATCCAGAGAATACGTCACCACCCTTCACTTCAGAACATATGAACACAATCAGCAGCGTCCCTCAAGGTTCATCCTTAGCCCCACCTTGTTCAACACTTACATAGCGCCCGGGCCAACATTGTCAGAACTCATGGCCGCAACATCAAATCCTACACAGACGACACCCAGCACATACTCTCGCTCTCAGAAGACCCCATTACCAGTAGAACCAACTTCCACAACTGTTGCCTACTGGATGCAGACCAACTGCCTGAAATGTTAACACGGACAAGCCGGAAGTGCTGATTTTTGGGAACACCACCTCCCCGTCGAACGACACCTAGTGGCCCTTGGAACTCTGACCCACACCAACAGACCACTCTCGCAACCTTGGCATCATGCTGGACAGCAAACACCACGAAATGCCAGATCAACACAGTCTCCCCCGCCTGCTTCCACACCCTGCACATGCCCTGAAAGATCTTCAGATGGCTACCCGTCAGCACCAGGAAAATCGCCATTCAAGCCCTGGTCACCCGCCACCTGGCCTACTGCAAAGCACTCTACACAGGAATCAACATCCAACTTCTGAAGTGACTCCAGACAATACAGAACTCAGCTGCCAGACTCATCCTCGACCTCCCCAAAGGACTCACATCATCTCCCACCGCAGAAACCTCCACTGGCTCCCCATCCTGAAAAGATGTGCCATGCCTAAGAGACACTGCATGCCGTATATGTAAGTCACCTCTACAGCAGGCCTTACAGCCCTATGGCAGGGTGCACTATACTGCATGTGTGGACATATGTACATGAAAAGAAATGCCCCAGTGCTGGCCAGTTCAATTACTGCCAGTGCATGTCACCAGGGAAGCCATTTTAAGTACCTTTGCTGGACACTGGTAAAAACGAGTTCCCCAGCTACATGATGGCTCCACTGAAACATCTTGTATTAATAAGCCGACATTGATTCCAGTAATGGATTTATTAATAAATGCACCCAGAGGTTACCTTAGAGGTGCCCCCTGAAAACCTGCCAACTACTAGTGTACTGACTAATGGTCCCGACCAGCCTGCCATCACAGACGAGCTTCTGACCCCCAGGGGTGAGGGCCAACCTCTCAGGAGGTCATAAACAAAGCCTGCTCCAGTATAGGGTGTTTACACCCCCTTCCAATAGGATTACATATACATTTGCATTCCAAGGCAGGGGGCATTCCTCAGAGGGATGCCACCCCCCCCCCCCCCCCCACCCTGCAGGGCCCAATTGGCATGTGGACAGGCAGGAGAATTAGTAGTCAGAGAGGGGTGTTCACCTTCAGGCTAGTTCCAACACTAAGGTAGGCTACCTGAAGTGGACACGAAATTTCAGAGGCTGCCATCATTGTGCTGGCAGAATTAAGAACTCTGGTATTATGGGGTTATGCATACTTCTCACAGGAAGTGGTCATGTAGAGACCAAACGGCTAAGTAGCCCATTGGCTTCTACCATATACTCCCCTAACACTCCTAAATCTAGTAATTAGGGGAGCCCCTGGCAACTGGAAATTAGAACCGGCCGACCTGAAAAAAGAAGACGGACACTGAAGAGTCGCAAAAGTAAGAACAGAAGATCAGCAACTGGCTTGGTGCCAAAACTGCCGGCCTGTCTGCTGTCCTTGACAATTGCACCAAAGACAAGTTGTCCTGCAGCTCCCTGTGCCTCCAAGAGCCTTAGAGTTCCCGATGCCACCTGCAGCCTCTTTGTGCAGGCCCCCTCTACTGCAAGTTTCTCCGGTGACAAAAACCTGAAGCCTCAAGACACCTCTGCACCCGGCCCAAGGAAAAGAGGACCAAAAGTGTCCCGACGTCCCCGAGCATTGTGAGACTTGAGCCCCCTATTGGTTCAGCTGGCCTGGCCCCCCAGTCCAAAAATTATATTTATAAAGATACGGGTTATTTCAATAAATTGGTGTGGATCTCGTTATTGAGTCATTTGTACCATTTATTGGTTGTGTGTGTATTGCAGATGTGTAATACTCCGCTCTGATAAGCCTAAGGCTGCTCGACCACACTACCCCCCGAAGAGAGCACCTTGGGATTGCCAGAGCAAGCCCCTGTCCACTTATAAGGGATACTGGACTCTATGCATAGTATACCTCTTTTTTGGTGTACTATTTAAAGAGACAGTTCCCTACACCTTCCCCCTTCACCTCGGAACATAATCCTCTTTCAGGGAATCCAGAAAGGACCTCAAGACCTGGCTTTTTGATTGATCCCAGCAGGAAGTACCTAGCGCCTGGATACCCGTGCTCTGCAGATCTGAGTTGATTGATATGTGCAAACATGATGATTACCTGCATTAAATGCTAAAAGTAAAATCTTTTTTATAAAAAAAAAACAGAGGCAGACAGTGGTATGAAAGAGAAGCCTTCCCTTACATAGAGCAAACTACACCCAACTCTTCAGCTGAGTTTTGAAGATGCATGCTTAAGGGCATACATGCACTTGGTCACACTGCACGCAGTATGAGGCGGCATTACTTGTGGCCTTGAGGGGGGGGGGGGGGGTAATCCTTTCCTAATGACAATTTCCATACTCTTAACTTCTGCCTCGATGCTCGGACAAATCCTTGAATAAGAGCTGCATGTAGGTTTTCAGAGTGTTTTTTTTTTTTTTAAATGAAGATTTGCAGAGTGAAATTTGTTTTTGTATTTTTAAAATTTTTAAATGATACTTGGAGTTCATATTATACAATCCTAAAGAGATTTTTATAATCTTCAACTACCTCAAAGAAGCAGCACATGGTGGTCTCCCCTGTTTTTAAATTGCGTGTGAGGAACTGAATCATGACAATTGTGAAGAATGCAACTGGTTGCTATTTCTTACACCCCTACAAACACTGCAGAGGCCCTGCCTCAAAGCAATCCTTTAACTCCGTCTGATCCAGGGCTCCATCAAGCTGATATTTACTTTCCCTGGAGGAGCGGAAAGGGAATGCAAACAAGAGTCAAGCAAGCCACGAACCCACATGACAAGCAGCATTCCAGGATTCCAGACATTGCTTATCTGGAGACGCTTTCAGATGCCTTCCACTCAAGAAAGGTGCAGGGCGTGCACAGGCATGCAGGCACACCTCGCTGCATCCTTAATAGATGCCTCACGAGGAGCGCTAGGCCAGCGAAGACAAGTGATGTGAAACAGCACTCCAGAGGGAGAAGCAGCTGTCGCGTGGTAGCAGTACACCAATAACATCCTACTGAAAAACAGGTAAAGAAACCCCATGCATGAGCTACCATTTTGCTAAGAACACTCCTTCTCGCACGACAGCATCCCACTTACAGCAGGTTCGAAATTGGCTTGTGATCTTCTTGCATTTGTACTCAGCTAGAGTCTGGAACTATCTTGCAACATCCAGCACTGTCTATTGATTTGATAGCAGGCAGTGTGGCTCAGTGAGTTAAACGCCTGCTTCGTAGACATGCAGCCAATAACTCAGATTTCAGCAAGGACCACTCAATCTTTTATCCTTCTGAGGTCAATACATTGAGTATCAATGTGGGTAATACTATTACCTTTCACATACAGCCCTTAGAAATGGCAAAGGTGAGGTGTGAAGCTCTATATAAAAAAAAGCTATTACTAGTGGCGTAGCCAGTGTCATAAGCCCTAGTACTAGGAACAAAACGCCCCCCCCCCCCCCTCCACCCCCTCGGCCATTGTGTGAACTGCGAAATACAGCAAAAACCAGCGTTACATGTGTCCTTAAGGTCTCAGAGTCCCGGTGCCGCTGCACCATGGAAGCTACACCCCTGGCTATTACTAATATTACTGAGGAGCACAATCTACTCTCTGAACCAGCACAAGGATTATTGCTTTTCTACAAAAAGTAAAAATTGTACCCTGTATGACCCAGACTTATCTAAACCTCACATGCTACTTCGTGGGCACACACTGAGTGCAGAATACATGTGTTTGCAGGGTGGTGGCAGGATAGGAGTGCAAAACCTGATGACATATGTGTCCTAACAAGCCTTTGCTATCCATCCCTAATGGATTGAGCCATGCCCAGCTATACAAAGAGGCATGGCAGGCCTATTTTATTGACAACTGCAACATCAACCAGGGAAATAACTTTATTAGCTCATGAAAATTGTGATAAAACTGACATTTGTAATCTTCTCTTCGCTCTGACTTTGAAACCTGCCTGGGGGAAATGGCTTCATGGATGGAACATTCTTGCCTCAAGCTGAATGGCAAGAAAACAGAGCTAATGCTCCTGGGTAATACCTCCGGATTAGACCTCAAACAGATCTGGCCCAACTGCCTGGGGCCTGCCCCGACTCCACAGCCCAAGATAAAAAGCCTGGGCATCTGGCTGGAGTAGCTGGAGCTATTTGATTACTTCGCAAGGTTCTCTCCCTCCTTCCAATGAGTGCAAGGAGGACCCTGATACAGGCCCTGGTGCTATCATGCTTGGACTATGCAAACTGTCTCTACCTTGGAGCACCCAAAGCAGCTTTAAAGAAACTCCAACTTGCACTGAACGGTGCTGCTAGACTACTGCTGGGGGTGCCAACAAATAAGTCGGCCAAACCACCCCTGAAGATGCTTCACTGGCTACCTGTCTCTGATAGAACCAAATTTAAGGCTCTATGCATAGCCCATAAGGCCTTTTTGGGTATCGGCCCGGCTATCAACAGACCTCTCACTACTCCTTACCATCTTGAAAAACGTCTCCGCTCAACTAGTCTCCATCTTGCAGTCATTCGGAAAATTAAAAGGGTAAGAAGCAGAGGCAGATAATTTTCCTACAGTGTGGCCAGACTCTGGAACACAATGCCCCATCCATCCGTGCTGAACCCAGTTATCTCCACTTCCGGAAACTTCTCAAGACCTGGCTATTCCAATAATCAGCCTCATAAACAGAAGCTACAAATTGAAGTTCCTAAATTCAAGCAAGGGGTGGGGCATCCTCAGCCTTCTTGAAGATTTCAGATTTGAACGTCAATATCCACAGGAACTAGGAAATCCCTGGAAACTAAACCTTAGAAAGTCAAAAAACTCCCTTCAAAATGTTGAGATATCAGAAAATGATAGCTGTGGTTAACAAAGTACCTTGAAATGCTAGCCTGTACACCACTGAGAACATATACATACAATTTTGAATGAGATGCTCACCTCTATAATAAGACACTATCATTTTTAAGCATTGTCCTGATATGAATCACGTTTGACAATTTCGTGTTTTCTTAAGGCCTTCACTGCATACCAATAAAGAAGGCAGGGTTAATGTTAAAGAAGCCAGACTTATGTACAGCTTGATGTGCAGTTTTCGGTTTAGCTCCTTATGCAATTATGTTAATGACTAACACCAGCCAGGGAGATATCAGGTACTACTTGACATATTGCATACGTCTATCATGTTGTAGGAGCCTGCCTAATAGTCAGGAGTCATACGTTGTTTTAATGTCTACTTATTGCACAGAATAGTGCTAATTTTATATTGAATATCTTAACTGTTTTAAATGTATGTTTTTCTTATGTGCTTTTATGGCTTACAGGCGAAACAAAGTTTATAAAGTAAGTAAGAAGGCAGATTCTGCAGCGCAGAAGTTAAAATCTCAGCAGCGTGGGTGACAAAAGCACTACTTCTCAATGAGCTCTCTTCTAATGCGCAATAACTGAAAGGCTACGAGTGGCAATGCACCGATAGCCAGGTAGAGGTATATGTTAAATCTGGAAAAAACCCAAAGTCGTGAGAAGGGTACATTTTGAGCAATACTGGGACATAGTGAACCTCTAGGATAGTTTTTTTTTTTTTATAAATCGTCTTTGAACGTTTGGAGATAGGACACAGGTGGTCTCCGCTGCTTTTATGCAGGTCTCCATCTCCTTAGAACTTCAGCAGTCAAAAGCGCCACCACCAGTGGTATAGCCCGGCACCTATTCCAAAGTAACCCTTTGTGTTCTTTATGAAATAGACATCACTGAAGCTAACTCTAGAGCAACCAAGAAGCCCTCTTAAGTGGCAAGCTCACAATTTAGAGGGAAAAATCAAGGTGGCTGTCCAACATTAGTGGAAAACGCATGGGATAACGCCATGCCTCATGGGCTGATATCATTACGGAAAGTAATATACTCTTATCTTTCCTTTCCGGTATCTTCTTGCAATAAAGTCATGTCATTGCCCTGCGTGGTTTTAACACAACTAGCAGTGTTGTACCAGATCTTTCAGGCAGCAGGAAGAGATCCTTGGAAACAGAAGGAGTACAGAGCAGAAAGAATCTCAAACCGTGATTTAATTCCAATTTTCCTGGTGGAATGTCATAAAGGCATTTAATAGAGCATCAGTTCCACAGCTGCAATTATAATTGGTACTATTTTAGGTTTGCTGTTTTGCAGTGCTTCGAGGGGGCTGAACGTGATTAAATAGCGGCCTGGTTTATTTCAGGAGAAGCTGGATCTCAGACTGCTCAGTGTCCTTGAAACAATCTAAGTAAACGTGTTGAGTAATTTGAATAAAATAAAAACAATATGTGCGAATACACACACCCAAATACACAAAAAAAAAAAGAGCAGTGCGGTCTGCAATACTGCTATGGGCACACCACCGAGGATAACTTGGTAATTTAATAATGAAGGTGTAAAATGGACCAGTTAGGGAAGGACTGAGCTTCATGCAGCCCTGTTGAATCCAATCTGCCCACTGGCACACATTCGAACCAATTAGGATATTTGCCTGAACTTAAGAGTGTTCTCTCTCCCCTTTTCATTCACTAGTATGGGGAACTTCTTTTGCACTAACAGTTCTTGACCTAGCCCTAAAGGGTCATCACATTTCTTTAGAATAGGTGCAGCCACATTATCAACTGAAGCAGGTCTTACACAGGGTGAAGCGAAACGAACAAGGCACAGGTCATCTTCTTGCTTCAAGCTAACAAACATGTCCACTTCTCAAATTTCATATTTCACTATACTAATTCACCACTAATCCTTTACGGGTTCCAGAGTAGCGTGCTGCTTGCCAAAAAAAGTGCTTCAACACCACATCAGGGGTAGCAAGCACTACATAAATGCTAACCTTTTCCCCTCTTCTATCCCTCCACTATCCTTTTCAATCCAAATAACGGACTAAAATCCACCACTCAAATTACTTTCATATTTTTACTATACTAATTCAACACTAATCCTTTATGGGTTCCGGAGTAGCGTGCTACTCGCTGAAAAAGCACTTCAACACCCCATCAGGGGTAGTAAGAGCTATATAAATGCAATTACAATACAATACAAGCGCAACATTCGCCCTAAACTGCCTTAACAGCCTGTTTACTGGAGAGTTTACAGTGTGCGCTTACTAAAAGAAGGGTGCCACTACGTTATACCTGGTAAGCACACTATTATACACCTTTAGGGGGTTCTACTGAAAGTAACAAAAAAGAATACGGATTAGATGCTAGAATTATTAATTTGTGCAATACTTGCCTTACTCCTAAATTTACATGGCGTGTCATGTCATTAACTTCCTGTTTCCCAGTTTAAATATATCGAGACCCAATTAGGTAACGTTGAACAGTTACGTAGGAAACCTGTGATCATCAAAATGATGATCAGATCTGCCCCTTTATATATCTTTGTGCGTACTTAACACTCAGACAAGGACCTTTGTACTCACATTAAATTAGAAGGGTCGGACTCAATTTTGAGTCATTGACATCATGCTCATTTATTCTAAACATGCACTATTTTGTTTTTAGACTCTCGGAACACGATTCTTTCGTCGTTTCTGCATTGAATTGCTCCATGTACTCTAACATACTATCATGTTCTGAGTCTTTCAGTAAGTGTTTGCAATTTGCCCTTCTCTTTGAACTGGTGATGGTCTCACTCATTTTTCTTTTTTTCAACACATCACTTTCTTAGGCAATATTTGGCCTTTTAATCTCTCCTTACTTGCACAAAACGTTTTAAGTTTTTTTTCAAGGGTGTATCACTTTTTGAAACTCTGAAATCTTTTATTGACGTATAGTTCCTGGATTATTCCATCCTTATAAGAACAATTTGTCCTGAAGAGGGTCTTATAGAGGTTTTCACAGCAAAGACCAAAACGTCGACAACTAAACCCATTTTCATTGTAACCATCATCTCAGGAATTATTCATTATATAATTAATGACGATTTGCCTGTGTTCTAATGTTTGAAATGGGCTATGGCAAAAGTGCCCATGAGACTAAATAATTATAGTGAAGAATCTCTGTCACTTTTGTCTGTATGTGAATTGTATTTTGTACCCTTTTTGAACAACACATTTTTTCTACATAAATTTGTATTTTGAAAAGTACACACTTGTTTTATATTGATTATTTTCTGTGCATTAGGACCACAATAGATTCATTGTAAATTTAAATAATTAATTTTGAAATCCATTTAAAAGCCAATGAAAAAGACTTGAAACAATTCATTTTTTGAAAGACTACTTGAGATTCTCTACATTGAAAATATTCCTTGTTGGCACTGTTACCCGACATTGAGTTTATATTACCTAAGCCTCCAAGGGTCTACTGGGTTGCACATTTTCCCGCTTTGTTTACCGGAGACTCACACTTCCTACATTTTGCTATTTTGTAGTAGGGATGTCACTAAAAGTCGTGCGAGTCATCAGGCATTCATTTGTGCGGCTGGTGGTGTATTGGCTGCAACTGTTTCTTAAACCAAAGCTGATAATATTGAGGAAAGTGTCCCTCAGATGGTGTGGAATGAAAGGCCCGAGGATCCTGCCATTAGTGGAAGATATGACGAGCCGCGAGGGACTCCGTTCCCGAACTCATCGTCATTCACACGGGCAGCAACAACCTGGTAAAATTGACCTCAAAGAGTTGAGAGAATGGGTCTTAAAATAATTTGCTTAGTTGGGTCAAGCATTTCTGGAGGCTGGCATATTCTCTTCCAATATGAGACCTAGGAAGTGTATGACTCAGGCATAAGATCTAGGGTAATAAAAGTCTCTGTCTGTTGTCTTAACGCTGAAATGGCACAACTCGCTTCAGGCTCCAGTCACTTGGGCCACATTCACCATAAATTAATGACAGGGGGCTAGATGTTACACAGCGATGGGGTGTGTTTGTCTGATCAGGGAACTGACCTTTTCACCTGAGAAAATTGGTCTTTGCAGCATCCTTGGTTTTTGGTGGGGAGGGCAAAGGGCCTCAATTCCATGGTCACCCTGGTGGCAGGATTGCAGGAGGAATTCAAAGATAACTCTCAAAGACAGGTACATTTCCCATCCATTTCTGTATGGGGCAGCACTGAGGTGACAGGGAACAATCTTCATTCTACACTGACATTCACACCAAGCTTGGGGCAGGAGGTCACAGTTCATCAGTGTAGGGCATGGCGCTGGAGTCCCTGGTCTGACGGCATCTTGTGGTCCCCCTTTTTCGTGGCTTGGTGCTGGAGGGCTGGCCCAGGGCAGGTTCCCAGTGGTCTAGAGATAGCAGACCACCCCTCAAGGATGCAGGTAAAATGTAAATACATGTATATACTGTTTGCTTTACCTTAGACAAATTGCCAGTTGTTAGGCAGCTGTGCAAGGTAGGGGGAAAAGTTTGCAATGTTGTAAAGTGAAAAATTCATAATCTGCTTACTTAGTCAATGTTTAATTCCGGTCCCATTTAAGATATTGAATAAACGTGACTGGTGTGTACCCACAATAAATTAGAGGACTGAGACTTGTCATGGATTTGTTTGAGATGTAGATGAGTGGAACCCAGAATGGGGGTCTCCTGGCCCTAAGTGCCCCAGTTTGATGTGCCGCAGGGGTATTCCCATAGTGCTTGCCACGCAATGTGCAGTATTATATTCCTAAAACTTAAGCCTATATTATTTGTTCTTAAAAAATCCTGCTTATGTTAAAATTGGCCTGCAACGATTGTATTGAACTACTACCAAAAATAAAACATTAATCTATGAGAGACATCCAGTAAGTGTCTTTCTGATCGGTACTTACCGCTATGACTCAAAATAAATATAAATATATATACATATATTCACATTGGAAACATTATCAACTTTACAAGTAAGGTTTGGTCTTACCATAACCGTTTGCCTTTAGACAACAATGTTAATTGACCCCTTCTGTAAAGCATGGGCCACTACAGAAGCTCACTTGGATTTCCTATAAACGTCCAGCACTGCCAAGTCTGCGTAGCACACACAGTGCACGCTAGCATGCAAGAGCCACACGTTACTTTGCCTAAAGCCAAACATCAGATGTATACAGGTTCAGGATTAATATCAGGGTAAAGAAACAGAATTGTCTAGAGACATAGGAACTTGATTTTTCCTTACAAAAGGCAAGAGAAGAAAGAGGAAACAATTTAATAGCCACCACATTTTTTGAGATGCAACCGTCTGTTCATCTATCTCAATGATCCGCACTCACCTTCGGCATCAACGTTCATGTTTTCATATGAATCCCAGCGAATGAGTGGGTCTGCAGTGTTGTAATCTATTGTTACGCCCTGGTCATTCTGCAGGTGCTGAGAACCTTTAAACATCAAAAGAACATGTCAGATACATTATTCATGACATCAGCATTCAGATTCTGGATCTCACTTAGTTGTAGTCTAGAGATCAAAAATGTTTGTGTCGAGGAAACAGGAAAGATAATGTGTTGCTTTCATCCGAGCTGGCAGTGTGCATCATTCAAATGGCAACGCACCAGTGGAAGGCAAGAATTATTCAGTAAAAACATCAGGAACATTAAAGATAAACTTATGACTGCATGTGTCACCTCAGCGTTAAGTGACAACTTGATTTATGGTCCTCCAAAGGAGCACTACCAACACCAACCATCACTTTCAACATTCTGCATCAGCATTTAACAAAACACATGCAGTGACTCAAGAGCAATCTATGCATCAACTAAATAAAAAGATCAAATTAATGTTTCTGAAAAGATGGACGTGTGTAATCTGCAAATCACAGGAGCTCAAGTTCATCGATATTTTTATACTTGAGGCAAGTGATTATGGTTGATAGATCTCAGTTTTTGGTTAGGCCTGGGCAGTAAATTCTGCTCCCCTCGCGGAGTTTTTCCCACTCGACACTCCGTGTAGAGAGCAGAGTTCCCAAAAACTTTGCAAAGCGGCGCAGCAGAGTTTTTACTTGCTTGCGGCTCGCCAACATTGAGTTGGCAAGCAAGGAAAGTCCAACGCTAGACCACCTCCCGGCAAGATTTCTCAACATAGGTGGTCGTGGAAGATCACTACCTCTCACCTTGGGAAACCTGCTGTTCGCGTTCATGAAGCTGCCACCCGAGTAGAACATATACTCAAGCGGCAGAAAGAAGCTGCGCCCTCTTGCGTGTTAAGCGGTTCCTGCTGATTTTACAGCATGGAACAAACTCCTGGTGCTAACAATCAGTGCAAGCAGCACGACTTACCTTACTCTGCTGCTTGCGGAACTTCGCAAAATCACTTTGCAGAGTTCCACGTAGCGGAAACTCTGTGAACTCCACCCAGGTCTAGTTATGGGTCTGCCTTAAGAGGGGATGGGACACTGAGCTAAGCAGGCACCACCACTGCCCAATCTGCAAGGCTCAGCATCAGCATGACGGGGAAAGATATGATCCAGTGGGCACTGGATTCACATACGGCAACCTTTCAAGTCTGAGTCGAGGACATTCCCCAACTAAATGCAGGTTTATTCAGGGCATAATTGAAGTGCACTCAACTGTAGACATTTAGTCAGTGATCAGAGCAGAAAACTAAAAAAGCTAAATAAAGATACAAAACAATGTGGTTTCTTAAAAACTATGCGGAGTAGATTTTAATTTGAAAGTGTTTAGTTCCAGTCCTAATTTCCACACAGTAGACCTTACTTAGCCTATAGAGTCTGTGTATATTTGCAGCGAATGAAGAATGCCTTGCATTTGCCTACAGGTAGCATGATATGGTATTACACACCACATGGAGATTATTCAAATTACCAACACAGTCTGTACACTGCTGAATGTATACATAGTGATTCATGCGTAAGAACTAAACGCACTTCATTTATCGCTTTAGCCTGTGTTCTCTCCCATCCGCTCCTGCTGGTCCAGCAGCTCTTTCTGTTCATATTTGTGAAGCAGGTGGTGTTCAGGGAGCTTTGTTGCTTTTAAACCTACTGAGTGAGTAATCATCGATTTTGCACACACTCTGTTATAAATGACTGCAGGTCAGGAGTTAGGCTCACGTCTGTAGGAGCTAATGGATCTTCCGCACATACAGAAATGACAAAACACATTGAAATAATGACCTAACTAGGCAGACATCTTGTTTTTTCCCAGTTCCCTGTGCTAAAAGGGTAGTTGAAATCAGCACCTTAGGCCAGGAGCCGCATGTGTGCCTTCCACCCTGATCTTATCTACATTCTTATCATAAAAATATGTGTTGCCACGTTTCCTTATTTGAACAAATAAGTTATCATGTGATTGATTAAGGAGCTATTTTTATACAAAGGTATTACCTAATCGAGTCGAGTAAAAGCTGAAAAGGAGGGGACTTGTGTCAAGAATTTTTGTATCTGAATGCCAAGTCCCAAAAGCAGCACCAGAGGCAAAGGGTTGCAAAATTACTATCAGGGTGATTGCTGCTGTCCACCACGTTACACACACGCCACAAAAATACTACTTGCCAATAAATTCCATAGCCATTGTGATGCAGTGTAAAAACTGTTCATCCTTTACACGACCTTTAAACACACTATGCGTATGACAACAGATATATAAATTGAATGTGCACCTTGCACACTGTTTTAGAAATGTCATGATTATGAAGAAAATAAAATGCATGCGCCGTAAAAGAGTGCTTAAGCTTTAGAGTTTAGTAACAAAACGTAATGCATTACCAAAAATGTCTAACAGTTGATTTTCATAAAGGTCGTGCTCATGCTAAACATTCTATACATTTTACTTATCAGCCTGAAGCTTTTGAAATATAATACTTTGACAATAATAAATGTGTGAAATATAGTTATGAAACATTACTAAGTTTATTCACAGCTATGATTTGTATGATGAATTGAAATGTGAGAATAATTGGCACTATTTCTCTAGTCACGTTGACGTATACTATTGAACTCTGAAAAGTTGGTGCAATTCCACCAAGCTTTAAGTTAACAGGTTGAAACTTTCCAAAAATGCTCCTTATGTAAGAGTGATCTTACATTTCCTAAAATGATATTGCTTCATAAATGTATGGATATATGTTACATGTATGTGTTTTTCAAATATAGCAGCAGGCTGTATTTCGTATTTTAACAAGCCTATTATGAAAATCCATGACACTGCCCTAGAGAAATTATTTACTTATTTCTAATGAATATAAATTAAATCCCGCTACACTGCTTTTAATATTAAATTAACTGGACTTCGTTTTCAGGCCTACACTTTCTCATGAAGTACTATCAGTAGTATATTGTTCTAGTTACTACTTATGGAACACTTTTTTTCTTTCTCATGAGACATGAAGAGACTGGGTACATTATGTATTAAAATTATTGATACTTCTTTGAGAACCGGACATTTGCAACGAGCACACAAGGTAGCAATGAATAGTCTTTTGTGCTATAACTTTACGATTAAGAAGGACAGTTGTTTCCCATGATGGGCATAGGGAAATACCTACATGTTTCCACTTTTGTAATTCGTAAACAGAAGATTATCACATGGATGTTTGATGGTAATAGTGTAACACCGTGGATGTTACAACTGGACTTATGAACTATATTATTGAAATGCACCGAGGAGGAGAAGCCTTTACCCCTTTTTGCCTTGTGCCTTTGCTTCTTTCCGACCAACTGGCTGGCTAGCTAGCTAGCTCTATGGTCTTGTTTTCCCCATTGCTTATCTTGAGCTGGTTGGCTTGCTTGCTGACTCGCTAGAGGCTGCTGAGAACGTATGGACTCTTTCTACCCCTGAGAAGGCAGGAATCTCCTGCCTTACCGACTTCCTTTGGACTCCTGGCTGAACCATATGCTAAAAATCCCCTTTTTCAAGATTTCCTTTTGAACTGACGATTTAAAGACTCTTGCTTGCTCTATCTATGCCTAGGGACTTTGAGAACTTTACCTTTAATTTCTGTACTAATGTGTAGTGATACACTACACCTGAAATTGGCTTATCTGAATTCATTAACTAATTTTCTAATGATTGTTTAATTCAATTGATGATAATTTACTTAAATTTTTTTTGTTTTTTAATAAAATCTTTAGATGTTTGAGTCTCTTGAGTTTCTTAATTCATTCCACAGGGATTGTGTTAGAGATAAGAGTTGATATATGTATAGCAGAGATAGTCATAAATTGCTTACAGAACATTAGGTTCTATTATTATTCTGTAATGCAGCAGCTGAGCTCTTAGTCTGTGTGATCTTGACTTGTTAAAATGTCTTTAGGAGATTTGGACTTCCTGTTGCCATTATGTATATTTACAGTATGGTACTAAGAGGGATCTATTTGAGCCAAATTTCTGATTTATTAGTTGGTTACTAATTTCTGGTTCTCGTTAGGTAGCAAACATTGACACCTTGAAGTCATTCACTCCTCAATGCAATGAGCAAAATCCATCAGATAACCAAGTGAAGAGAAGCCAATAAATAGATCAATTAATGTGTGGGGTTTTATTGGACACTGTGCAATATTAGAGAGAAAACACTGCATCAATTGAAATGATCAATTTAAGTCCCAGTCACACATTCACATGCAATGGCGTGTATGTATGCCAGTGTGCATTCGTATATTACAGAAGAAAACAGTGAAACATATTTAACAAACAAGATGCCACGTACATGACAAAGCCATCAAGTATGATCTGGTGCAAAATGGTTTCTCAGTTAGTTATCATTCAGGTTTTGATTGTTGCCAAGATACAGAACTCACCTTCACAGTTACTGGAAGGTTGTTTTCAATATTATAGATCAGTCCCCGACTCCCTGAGAGTGGCTTGAATGCCCTGGAACAAGATGAACTGTTCTATTGCCTCTGGGGCTATGGGCATTCGTGAGGTGGCATTCAAAAAACTGTATTTTGCGGCATGCCGTGCTCTCTATATGAAATGATCTACATAGGTTACTAAAACTACCCAGATCACTTGCAGGGTACCATGGGTCCGCCTTGAAATTGATGCTTTCCAACTTGTGCATGCCTGAATCTGGTCTAAATCTGTGATGGCTAGTGAATAGGTTTACAGATGTAAACATACAATGCCTGTTTACATTCGAGGAGGTGGCTGGGGTTTGCCAGGAAGTGGCGAAAGCCGCCCATCGCATTGCCACAAATGGATGAAACCAAACTAGCTGTGTGCAAATGGGGCTAGGGTGGAAATTCAGCTTTTGCGCCCTGATGTGCCAACTCGTGTGCCTTTCAACTTCCAAACAGGTATTGAACTCCACTTCTTGCCACCCAATGGTGTAGACTCTAAGTGTCACATAAGAAGTGAGCTTATTTTAGATAGCCATGGCAAAGAGTGCACAGTTTAATCGGCACGACTCATGGGATCCCTACACTCACTTGCGCTTTCCTCCACCTTTATCCAAGCATGACAAAGGACAGCATAGGAGCATTAAAGAGAACCTTCTTCCATTACACCTTTAGCCGCCGATTATTTTGCAAGTTTGCAAAGAATTACTGCAGATGTCAAACATTCCAATATTATTGCAAGTTAAAAAAGAATATAAAAATGACAATGACTGAATGTACAGCTGAAAACAAACAATCCTGAGTGGTTGTATGACGGAACAACGAGTTCCTCAACCCCGCATACCTAAACAACGCGGTATGTATAACAACCACGTCTTAACCACACATTGCTTTACCACGCATGTCTTTACCATGATTTTTCGTGGTAATGGCATGCATAGTAAAGGGGTATGATTGACTAAGATTACCACCCGCTTCCCCTGAGCCCTAAAAACAACCCGCCCTCCCCCTAATCCCTAAACCCAACCCCCTTCCTGAGCCCTAAAAACAACCCCTAAAAAAATATCTTGAACCCCCTGAAAACTACCCCCAACACCCCTCCACCCCTGAAAACAACCCCGAACCCCCACCCCTGAAAACTACTCCGAACCCCCTCCACCCCTAAAAACTACCCCGAAGCCCCCACCCCTAAAAATTACCTCGAAGCCCCCACCCCATAAAATTACCCCGAACCTCCACCCCTAAAAACTACCCCGAACCCACACCCCTAAAAAAGACCTCAAACCCCACCACCCCTTAAATCTACCCCACTCCCCCATCACCCCTGAACACTACCCCGAGCCCCCACCATCCCTGAAAACTACTCCAAACCCTCACCAACCCTTAAAACTACCCCGAACCCACAACACCTCATAAAACTATGTTGAACCCCCACCACCCCTGAAAACTACCAAAAAACCCTCCCCCAGACCCTGCCTCAGCCCCACTTACCTGTCTGTGTCCACTTCCTGACGCTCCTTCTTCCCCACCCATTCCGAACACAAGAATGCATTTGCCTTAACTACGAGTTTGAGTGTTTAAGGCAAAGTCGTTATTTGGGCAAGCGTGGTAATGCTTGCGGACTTCCAGAACTCATGGCTTTGGCCTCCTTGGTCCGGATGTTTCCCATCCTGAGTATCTACACCCTTTCCGCCACCCCCTTGCACACTTTCTCAAAGATAAAATGTCACCTAAAAAAAGACAAAAGCTGATGGGGGTGGGTATGTAAGTATCGACTGAGAAGGCCTACTTTTTAAATGTATTGGCCTCAAGGAAATGTGCAGAAGAGAGCTGAAAAGTATAAACATGTCATTCTAGGGGGCAAGGTAACTGTCTATGTTAGGGTTCAGTTTGCAGGCTGTTTACTATATTGTGTGCTTGAGTACATGTGGCAAACACAAGGAGATGATGGGCGGAGCGCTGAAACTTTTCAGACACTCACCCCCAGTCACAGATCTGGGTTGAATCCATCATTGCTCTTTAGCTCACTTCGCCACCCCAGTTCAGACCCAGCCATATGCAAATCAGTCTTGACCCTATTCCTCATGGGAATATTCCAGCCCGACTGCCAAGCCAGGTCATCCCTGGACCAGAAACAAGCATACTGGGGCCAGTTTCAGGTCAGGATTGATGATAGATTCAACCCAGATCTTTGACTGGGGGTGAGTGTCTGAAAAGTATCAGCGTTCCGTCCATCATCTCCTTGTGTTTGCTGAGTACATGCAGCAGCAAGAATGGTGACAGCAGACAAAGTAAATTCACCTTCCTCGCTGCGTCCACACTGTAGGACAAGACTGATTTGCATATGGCTGTGTCCAAACTGGGGTGGAGTGGTGAGCAAAAAAACAATGGATTAAACCCAGATCTGTGACTGGGTGGGGGGAGGGGGATGCTTGCATTGTTAAGCATTCCGTCAATCATTTTTTTTTAACTAAGAATGTTCTTGCCACTCACCGAATCCACAGAGCACTATTTGCCACTGTATACTTTGTTACTTCAATTTAGTACATTGTTATGGTATTTGGTGTATGTGTTACCTCTGTTTTTTACATGTTAAAATGTTATTTTCATTGATTGATTACGGCCAACACAGCATGTTTTTTGTCGGTATTCAAATCATTAATGATTCTGGCACCTGATGGGAACCACTGTGCCTTATCGCATAGCTTAGTGTGGCAGCAGTTCAACCTAAGTAAACGATTTAGCAACAAAGACTACTATCAGAAGCGCAGCAAACCAACTCCTCCTGACAAGTAGCTATCCCCTGTGCTGTATGGACTATAAAGCTGGAAATGTTTGGAGAAAGCAAACCACAAGTCTCACAAAATCAGTGCAGATGCCTGTTCAAATTTAAGAGGAATGTGAAATGCAAACACACTCACTGTGACTCGGCTAAGGAAAACAACTCTTGTGGTGTGTTAACCAAGCTCTGACAAGAACTACACTGTTATGTCTAAAATTAGGAACTATTTAGATTCGAGGTGCATGCACAATCCACCCCGCCTCCATCCACAATATTTTGATGGTTACTAGTACACTGTGCTCATAAATAGAGACGAAGACCAATCTACTTGCCCCTTCTAGAGGGGCACAAAATGCTCGTTAACAACTTGTTTCACAGATGGACTCAGTGGGGCGGATTCACAGTGGTATGTAGGAGTACAAAAAAGAGCATTCTTACAGTACTCTTTCATGCACTCTTGCATCCCTTTGTGAATTGACCCATAGAATCCAAAATGGTAAAAAAAAATGTGAATATTCATATACAATTAGTACAAATAGAAACAGCAGACCCATCTTTACAATTTCACTGATATGGATTTGGAGGTTTCAGTGTCTATACACAAAGGTGTGTTAGAATTCATGAAAGAACTGCTTCCTTTACTCATGTATGCCTTTGTGAACAAGTCCCAATGAGCTAAAGTGAGTCTTTATTTTTGACAGATAGCTTTGTGATCATGTGAGTTCCATTATCTGGCTCCTTTGACAGATATCTATGTCAACTATGCATGACCGTAATTGCTAAGTGGATCAAAGACAACTGTCTCAAGTTCAACATGACCAAGACAGAAGTAGTGATCTTCGGCAAGAACATCTCACCGTGGGACTCTAAAAGGTGGCTGGCTGAACTTGGACGCACACCTACACCCAGAACCCATGCCAGGAACCTCGGAATAATCAACAGCAGCAAACTAGACGTGACTGCACAAGTCAATGCCGTCACTTCATCCTGCTCCATACCCTGAAGATGCTGAGGAAGATCGTCAAACGGCTCCCAAACAACACAATATAAACTGTCACTCATGAGTCTCACCAGCAAGTTGGACTATGGGATCACCCTCTACGCCGGGATCCCCAAGCAACTCACTAGCAGATTACAGACTCATCTTCAACCTCCCACACAGAACTCATATTACATCACACCTCAAGGAACTTCACTGGCTTCCAATACACAAATGTGGTCAATTCACACTCCTCATAAAAACACACTCAACAGACGTTATCACACTAGCTCCTCTCTTTGCCTCTACCCTGCTCGCCTAGAAGTAACTGCATGCTAAATATTAATTTGTTCTTGCACTGGAGCACCTAGAGACTTTGTTTTGCAAGTGCGGCACAAAAACAATCAATCATTCATTCAATCATTTACTTAATCTACCAGATACAATGCCAAAACTTCAAACTGGAAATGTAGATCAGCACTCACAGTTTACACAGGGCACAACATAAATTGAATTGGCTCTATACGCTTTTCAGCTGCTCATTCGGCCCTGCCAAACTGAGCAAATTTCATCGGCATGGTTGACTTTACTTTTCTCACGGGCTTTTGTGCCTTGCTTCTGTGTGCCTAGTGCCCATACAAAAGGAATGTTTCTTAGAGTGCAACATCATTTTTATCACCAGGAGGGCAGAAGTTGAGGACATGAAATAAGTCCAACTAAATAACTCGCTTGTTCTCGCAGAGACTGGCTGCCCTTCAAACATGACCTTGAGCAGACATTACAACTGTAGGGCCAAATAAAGGTTTTACAGTCTAAAATACGATCATTAAGCAATAGGCACAGTGTACCAAGGTCGGGTTGGTGTGCACAGTGCCAGGTTGAAATTAGATTACAGAAACGAGGGCGGGAGGGAAGGTTGGTGGGAGTGGCATGCAGTGAAATAAAACTGATTCAATACACGGTGCATTTAATGTTAACATTACACATTTTTACATTACTTGATTCACAGATTTAATAAAGCGAGAAATAAAGGCATTGCACAGAATTACATATTTTTTTGTGAGAGTCTCAAGCCAAGATCAGAACATTGGTCTCTGTGGTTCAAGCTAGCAATTAGCCACCAAATGACAACTCGCAGCAGGATGCTTCGTCCTGGTGAATATCTGGTTTGTTTTTGGTAACTCATAGTGTGCCAAGCCTTCTCTTTCATGTCTCATTCCTTAGCCATGAGTTCTTGTCTGAACTCTTGGCAGTTACTCAATCCCAACGAAGCTTAACAAGGAAGCGTCACGTCCTCTCACTGGAACGCAGGTCCCTCCCTACTTACCCTACAGGCAGACCAATAAGGAGGACCCCCTCCACATTCCCCGTTGAGCCTTCCGTTCCGTGCCGTACCATCGTGGTAGGACGGTACTCATTAATGTATGAAGTGTTGCTATAAACAGGGAAGAAGTGTTTACCAGGAAGGAACACAAGTACAGGAGATAACTGCCAGGCAGCCCTGGGCTATGGGTAATGCGGAGCAGTGTGTTTAGGCAACGGCGCTTTGGTAATTGCTCCGTTTCTCATTCTACGTGTTGTAAAGCGCTTACTAACCTTCACGAGGTGCGGTCTACTTCTGGCGGTAAACAGTCAGCACCGGGTGGGCGTGTCACACGTGACACACAGCCGTTTGGCAGTCGTGTTTATGGATGACCAGAGCAGACATTTACTGCCTGCCCTATGCTCAGCTCCAATGGTAAATTTTCAGAGCCCGGACATCGAGGGACGTGAGTCTAAGGCTGCCAAGAACAGGAATGTGCCCATGGCGCAAACCCCGCCAGTCATCTGGAGACACCCGTGCTCGAGCCTGCCAGCCTCGCGCCTAGGGCACCTATCACCGGAGTGCCCTCACCCAACCCTGCCCTCTTTTAATTACCTTTCCACGGTACGGCAAACACTGCTCTGGCCTAAAAAACAACTCGGTGATGAGTTAATCATCCACCCCTGAAGCTGCGAGGCTTTGTGTTACAAGCACGCGAAACACAGCACAAGGCTCAGCCCTAAAGTGCCCCCTGGCTGCGTGTGGGCACCTACTTCAAACAGAAAGTGTTCACATGCTGCGCATTTTTTTCTTCTTCTAAGGCAACCTCTGCGCCGTTTCCAGGCCCCCCCCCCTTCTAAATCTTGCATATTAAAATTCATATTCATCACGATCCATCAACGAGGGCTGCAGCGCTCGATTAATCCCCCCCGCCCCTCCCCCCCCCCCCCCTCAAGAGTCTGTGCTTGATACAAATGTATTCAGCGTGACGCCATTCTTTCGGGATAGTCAATAGCACATTCCGCGCGTGAACGCGCGATCACTCACCTTGAATTCTTTCCGGGCCTCCGGAGAACACCAGCTCGATCTTGCCATAGTCGGGGAAGCGGCCATCTGGAAGGGCAACGAGACGCGTCATGAACGTCTTAATGTGTCAGAAAGCTAGCACAAATCTGGATTTTACAAACGGATGCGACCCCAGCTCACCGCTTCTCTCTGAAGTTTCAACAAAGTGCTTTTGAGAACAAGCAAGTTCACAGTCTGCCAATAAAGGGGCCCTGCGAGCAGGGGCTTGAATGGAGTGAGAGCGCCTTGTTAGTATCCCGGGCGCGTGAGGACGCGGCTCCGTCCGGACTATCTCCAGGCAGCCGCCCCCTCCTGGAGGTGTGTATGTGAGCTGTGTGTGTGTGTGGGGGGGCGGGGAGGGGGTCAATGGCGCCCGAGACAGCCCTGCATGGGTGCCGCGGCGAGAGACATGGCCAAGTCTTACACTGGTGTGCTCTGCAGCACTGGGGAAGGAGGTTGCAAGCACCTTTATTTACATAGAGTATGTCTTTCAATTGTCAATGTGCAGCAGGAGACGCATATGAAATTGCAATATATAATATAGCCCAGAGCCCTATATGTGTGGCATTTCGCTGAAGACCAAGCAAGGCATGCGCAAAATTTGTGGGCATGCATATCTGCAATGTGAACTGGTCTCATCGGGTCCAGCAGGACCTAGTGCCCAATGCCTGACTTTTGTCAATTCTGTGCAGCATGGCCCAAAGTGAAAACAAATCTATAATATATCCGCAGAGTGATAAGACACGACAGGCACGTCATTTTGAGGGTGCACGCGCTATTTTGTAGGCGTGTGCATGCAGCGTACATACGAAATGATGCAAGCACAATTTATGTATTAATTCGAGATGGAATAGTATTTACGAAATTACAGTAGTGTAAACGATTTTTTAAAGGTGGAGGCCCCTGCAGCAATTTACTGCCAGGGCTCCAAAATTATATATAGATTGTTTTTAAAGAGCCGTGTGGTGAGGGTGGGGGAGCACTGGTGAGTGTGTGGGTTTGGGGAGTAGCAAGGAGTGGGTGGGTCGGGGTAAACCAGCACACAAGGGAGAAGCAGCACAGAGAGTGGGGGAGTTTGGTGAGGGGAAAAAGCACACGAGACAGAACTTTCAGCTCAAGAGGTTGGCAGCCCCGGGGAGGTTTGGGAGAGAAGCACAAAAGAGGGAGAATCTTGGAAAACACATGCACTCACATACAGCGCAAACAAGACAAAAGTAGTTCTTTAGAAGTGAACAGTGGAAGGATAGAAGTCAGCCTATCAAAGGGATTGTACAGAGGATGTGCTTCTAGAGGGGGACAATCACAACATGGACAAGCTGGGGCAAGGAAAGCCGCTGAATAAGAAGCAAGCAAACTAGAGTGGCACCACGTTACCTCTCAAAGGTGGCTGACAGTCATGAACGTGTTGTCTTGTTGGATTCTCATGCATGTGAATTAGATGACATTCTTTTGAGACTGAAATAGCTTGACAGGTGGTTCATAACAAATGTGTTGAAATAATTTCTAGAAAATACACCAATATTCGATTGTGACCCTAGGCTCATTAGACCAGGCAGAGTCAAGTCTCTCTGCTTTTTAAAACGAGCTGAGGAAAGTACAGGCCTTAGGTTGACATCTGGTGGCCAAAGAAAAGCAATACGTAAATCAAACAAGGGGCACTGTTCCAGGGTCGGTGTATGCAAGGAGTCAACACGTAGTCCTCATAAATGGGAGGACATATGAGAAAAAAGAAGGAGGGAAACAGGGGAAAAAAAAAGAAAAAAAAAAAGAGGTGCCAGGTCAAGGGGTGGGGAGAGACACAAATTGTCTCTTGTTGCCCTCACACATCCCAAGGGATGTCATGCTTCATCATCGGGCAGTTGCTCCTCGTCGGGCCGGCGGTGCAATGCCCTACGGCCCGCAGAAAAGCAATGACATGAATTCAGTTTCAGGCGACAATGTGACTGGTATGAAAAAAGTGCCCCTGCAATGTACACAGAAAAAAAATGTTAAGTTAACTGTGTTTTGTGCGCCTTCTTTAAGCTCCAGGGAGAAGCTTTTAAGTTCTTTTAAAGTGCATTAGAACAATGTCCAATTCTGTTGCCAGGAAAGTAACAGAAGCTGGGGGACAATGGTTGCGAATGATATTCAAGGAGTGTCAAACTGGAAGAAACAGAGGTTATTAGAGATTACAACTGGAACGAAAGCAGGCCCGGCCAGTTTTGGGTTTGTGTGGGCTGCAAAGTGAGAAGCAAGGTTGTCAGGCTACACTCTGAAATCAGCATCATAGCCTCTGTGCTGGGGGGTGGTGGAACAGCAGTGAGAAATACTGTGCCAAGGATGGTACCAGCCTTACTCCAGCCCTGGCTGTGGGAGAAGGGGTCATGCTACAGTACCAGCTAATTCATTTCCCTGCATCAGACTGCGTGTAGACATTGGCTAGAGAGGCCTGAAGGCACTCCAGCACTGGGGGTACTTGAAGTAGGGGTGCAGGAGCAGCTGCATCCGTCCGAAATAACCTTGAAGGAGAAGAATAAGCAATAAATAGGTCTTTACATTTTTTTGTGTGTCATGTTCCATTTGCTGCGCATGCAAAGTGAGAGGTTACATGACACCAAAAAGTCCTCTGACGAATTGTTGCTTATTTCTTTAGGATAGAGATTGCCATTTACATTTCTTTCTCTAATTGCAAGGTAAGGGACATTTGTAATGTTAACCAAGTGAACGTGATCCTGAGGTATAGGGGGTCTGAAAGGAAGGGCTGTGTAATGTCAAATGGTCTCCAACAAACAACAATATTTAACTAGATGTAAATGAATTATATAGGCATTGCAAAACATACTACCAGGAAGGAATGCACAAATGAGGCATTTCCGGTTTTGTATCCTTTTTGTTGTGATGAAAACAAAGATTTAATAGGATCAAAACAAACCAAGGCATTTTACCAGTGTGGTGTGCAAACGATAAGCATGAGTTGATACCCAATCTAAACACGTTATACTTTGAGCTCTATATATGTTTAGCAGTAAACCTGCATGCCTCCTGCACTATTAGTGGTGACCTCAAGAGGCCATTTCAATGGAAAGTGTGCTCTTTGGAATGGCAGGAGCCTGCCACACCATGCTTTTGCCGCATATTTGGGACAGTGTCCTCCAAGATGCACCACTAGACACAAACTGCTCCCTTGCCACATGAGCTTGGTCAATGTGTAACATCTGGACATTTCACTATCCCCATGACTACAGAGACATACTATCGATGGCAGCATCCGCACGCTGAAAACTGTTCCAGCACCATTGTCGGACACACCTGTGCATGGGCACAGCGGCCTACCTCTGTTGGCACCGTCCAAGTCTTCTTTGCCAAACACCAGCCCGTAGCCTTGAACAGCCCCCGTGTGAAACTGCAGGCGGAACACCACATCCCGGGTGGCAGAGCGGTACTTTTTATGGTAACATTTCACCTGCAAGAGAAAGGAGGCAGGCACCGTTGGTTCAGTCTGTTTTATTTCTTTATTGCGCAAGTCGTTTAAGATGATTTTTGTTTTACAGTGTGGGCACTACATGTCGTTGGTGCCTTTTACTGAGGAGGCCTGCAAATAGTAGTAAAGTGTAGCATGTTCTACGGTGTGCAAAATGATTAAACACCTTACTGCAAAAACTTCAAAACATGACTAGGAACAATAACAGTGGCAAAGTCAGTCTAGAATTGATAGAGGATGTGCAACAGCGCTACACAGCGTGAGTCTGCAATAGTGACAAGGTTTCCAGTTATAGTGCCCCCTGCAGGTAAGCAAACGAAAGGTAGAACAAGTTCGCACATAAACTTTGCAATTAGGGGCACACATATTCTTTGCAAATCATTAGTTTGAAATTAGATGGTTAATATTTTTCGATAACCTTCCGCAGTCTGGCATTTTCTTTGCCAGGAGTCTTTACAAGCCACAATTCACATGATTGTATGTATTCAGTTATTAAACCCTGTTTAAGACAGCACACGGCTCCTTTAAGACAAATGTTGTATCACAATTAGTACATATTCCCAGCTGCTGTTGATGCATTTCAAAGCCTGAATTAGCTACTTTAAAATTAAGAAGCTGTTTTGCCCATATATTTTGTGACCTAAAAGACATTCTATAAATCGTGGAATTGATCTTTATTTTTGTATATTTATGTTTTCTTTTGGGTGGATTATTTTCTAAAATTAACCAACCCGGTTGGACCAATTTTCTGCTGTACCATATCTAACCCAGGTCCCGCTTAGTGCTGGGTGTCCCTATCGTTGTGGTGACATATATTTTGTGGGTCAACTGGAACTTATAACTGGTAGAAATGTCCCCCACTGGGGTTCACTTAGTATCTTACACAGCATCTTCAGTGCTCCGGTCCATGAGCCCCTGTTCATCCCCTAGCAGGAGTGGATGTAAACACACAAACGGACACCACCCACTCACAGAAGATGCGGGTAGCCTTGAGGCGCTATATAAGTGCTTTGTCAACTCTGGCACAACAGGGACACATTGTGAGAAGGTGCACACTCTTGATATAGCAATTCCTGGAAGGCTCTAATTCACAAAGGCATTTCCATACCCAAATTGAACTTGAGTGCAGGTAGGACTCATTTGGCGAGTGTAAATTCTCGTGTTGTAAAGGCAAAAAATTAATGTTACACTTTCAATGTGTTTTACTCATGCATAATATGACACCTCTATAGTCTAACATGAAATGTGAGCAAACCTGCTCTCACAGGTGGGGAGGCGGTGGAGTGCCAGAGAGGGGGATACTTTAGCAAGAAGGCGAATACCCACAAACTTGTGAATTTGTGGGTATGCAAAAACTATTTACCCTTTTCACCTCGGAAACAGATGGATATTTATTCCCTTGCAATGGCAGAAATACATCTGTATCCAATGTGAAAATGGGAAGGGAATATCTCCGACATTGGAGGAAATGTAAAGTACAAGGTTTATCCGAGCAGAAATACATTTAAACAGCGAGAATAAAAAATTACACAAAATAAAAAAGTTTTAAAGTGTAGTTGTATTATTGTGAAATCGTTACACGTGAATAAATGTACACCTCTTGCATCATGGGATGCGAAAAGCGATAAAATGCCTCCCCCAAGGGAGGAACTTGAAATGCACAAAAGAATTCCAAAATTCCTACAAGGCAACTACAAGAGTCGGAGCATCCAGGAGTACTCCGAGAATCCTCTGTGAGAATTTAAAGAAGTCGTAAATGTACCGCGAGCACACTTATAAACAAACTGGTACATTTCCTTTTTTTAGGATCAGGCCTCACGATGGGAGACTCGTGCAAACATTTCAGCTAATCAAAGAGACATTCTGTTCATAGGTCACAGGGAGAGGGTCAAAGGGCGGGGTTCGGATGGAAGTTTGTCCAGAAGCCTCCCAAGCACCGATGACTCCTTGGATAACTTCAGAAGCGGTGACCTCGCGTGCTGACCCTGACCCCGCGTGCATCCTCCAGTCCCGGGGACTTCAAAGCGGGCGCCCCGCCCGCCCCGCGGATAACACCGCTATCTCTTATCAACACAAGATGGCAACGCAGCCACTAGTCCTGAAGCACAGACGCACATCTGCAAAGGAACTGTTAGTTTGGCTTTCTTTTATTGATTGACGATTTTTGAATATTAAGCATATTAGTTAATTGTCCAAACAAAGTTGCTTGCATCATAGCTTAAGGCAACGAGGGAACTGCTTTGTTATTGCTACACATGCCAATACTATAGCAAACAGCCCGATACAAATACAGTCGCGGTATCGCAGCAATCTTCCCGTAGGGTTCAATGACACAGGGCCTGGAGTGTAGGGTTTACATGCGCGGCGGTGAGAGCAGGAGGAATGTCAACACCATGCAGAGGGTCGAAGCAATGCTAACCTCTGGCACCTTACAAAGCATCTTGACGTGTAAAATGCCGACAGGTTATGAAATAAGCTGACCGGAGATAAACATGTAAACCAGGCATGTCGGGCCGAGGACGCGGCTGTGCTCTTGGCCTTATATTTGAAAGACGTGATGGAGAAGGCTGCACATGCCAGCTTCTAAATGTCAGACATTTTAAACCTGGGGTGCTGGGAGGAGGAAGCAGCACACAGCCCTCGTGCGGAATAGGAGCTCCCAGCACCCACATTTGCCCTCCCTCAAAATTCTGGCAATTACCGAAGGCCCGGTTTCACGGCAGCCATACTTGGAAGAGACGACGTGATTTAAAGGTCCCAGACTGATGAGGGATTGAGGAAGAGTTATCAAACGGGGGCTTTTGTCGCAAAGACAGGAAGGGTGGCGAATGTGCTTGCCCCGGGTTTGTCAGCTGGAAGCCCCGAGCTCCGTCTCGCGGCCTCTGCACCAAGCGATGAGGGGTGCAGTCACTCCTGACGGAGCCGCCTGTGGGGGTTCAAGTCACCCCTGCCTCGAGGCGCCAGGTCATCGCCCTCCCAAGCGACACAGCCTTTCAGTGGCCTTGGCATATCCGTCGTCTCCAGGAGAAGGCCGCTGAGTCACGGCGTCACCTTGGACCTCTATCCCGGAGTATCTTGAGCTCTTTTAGTCGAATTCTGGCGAGGAAATAAGTTGAGGCCATGTCGCGCACAGTGGAGCAAAACTCAAGGGCTGCCCAACAGGAGAAAGTAAGTAAGAAAAGCTCATGCACAACATGTACTTTTCTAGAAGATTATGTGACTGATGCTGCAATTTATTTGCTATAGAAAAACAACGACACGTACCCTAAGCGCTATAGGCCTCGCAAACGGTATGCTAAGCGCTACATCAATAACCAATACAATACAATGCCCTCAGTAAGCACTGTGAGAGTTTGTTATTGACAGAGGAGGCAGGTTGGAGTTGCGAAAGTAAATCGCGCTTTGTCCCCTCAGGTGGTGGAAGGAGCCACAGAGCCTTTTAATAACTTGCCCATAGGGTGATGTACAGTCACTAGAGGATTCCATCAGGGACGCCATTTTCCAATCCTGGGCTAGTATGCAGTCTGGAAGTTTTACTTCTGGTTTATTTCAACGGTGCCCTAATGCATCTGAAAACAATTATTGGTAAATTGTAAAGCCCAGGACTGGAACTGGATGCTTCCAATCACATAAGCATACCGCATCCTTAGTTTGTATTGTAAACAAAGCATACACTGCCTCAGAGAGATTTCTAGTTACGGTATATAAAGGAGTCAAAAAGAAATGCTCAGACCTCTTCTGTGCCAGCGCAGCACAGAAAAAGGGATCATTATATGGCGCGCGGGCAGATGACATCACTCATTTGCACATAACTGGTGGGAAGGTCTGCCTCGCTTTTGAATAGGAATGACCCAAGTAAAGCTGTAAGCCCGCCAGGACCAGGAAGTTGACAACACTGAAGATTTTTAAAAGACATTCCTTAGTATCTGTGTTTTAAAAGGGCAGGTGCTGCCGAGTCGGAGTACCTGCACTTGTTCAATTTAAAAGGGAGAGCATCTGCACTTCTCAGCACTTCTGCAATACATCTAGTGGGAGAGCATCTGCACTTCTCAGCACTTCTGCCATACATCTAGTGGGAGAGTAGCTGCACTTCTCAGGAGCAAACAGGTATTCTAAATAGTGAGTACCTGCACTTGTTCAATTTAAAAGGGAGAGCATCTGCACTTCTCAGCACTTCTGCAATACATCTAGTGGGAGAGTAGCTGCACTTCTCAGGAGCAAACAGGTATTCTAAATATGTGAGTACCTGCACTTGTTCAATTTAAAAGGGAGAGCATCTGCACTTCTCAGCACTTCTGCAATACATCTAGTGGGAGAGTAGCTGCACTTCTCAGGAGCAAACAGGTATTCTAAATAGTGAGTACCTGCACTTGTTCAATTTAAAAGGGAGAGCATCTGCACTTCTCAGCACTTCTGCAATACATCTAGTGGGAGAGTAGCTGCACTTCTCAGGAGCAAACAGGTATTCTAAATAGTGAGTACCTGCACTTGTTCAATTTAAAAGGGAGAGCATCTGCACTTCTCAGCACTTCTGCAATACATCTAGTGGGAGAGTAGCTGCACTTCTCAGGAGCAAACAGGTATTCTAAATAGTGAGTACCTGCACTTGTTCAATTTAAAAGGGAGAGCATCTGCACTTCTCAGCACTTCTGCAATACATCTAGTGGGAGAGTAGCTGCACTTCTCAGGAGCAAACAGGTATTCTAAATAGTGAGTACCTGCACTTGTTCAATTTAAAAGGGAGAGCATCTGCACTTCTCAGCACTTCTGCAATACATCTAGTGGGAGAGTAGCTGCACTTCTCAGGAGCAAACAGGTATTCTAAATAGTGAGTACCTGCACTTCTATTTCCATTTAAAGCACTGCTTACTATGTTTCTCCTTCAGACACGCCCCCCCCCCAACCCCGGTGTAGGGTAAAGAATTAACAGGTGAGTTTTACAGCTCATTAAAAAAAAATCATATCAATCTCTAAGCACTCATTGCTGCAAAGCTGATGGCGGAAAATAGAACCTGAAGAGGGTGTTCAATCACTGGGGAGCAGTGGACTTAAGGTCACAGTCATAATTTGTCACACTGACCCCTCCAATGATTAACACATAAAGTTATAAAATACATGTATTTCTCTCATTTATTTTTCCAGCGCTAACCACTAGGAATAATAATTCACAAAATGGGACTATCAAATAGGTTATAGCAGCAAAATAATTGTTCCCTTGCTTTAAAAGATAATTTATGAGAGTACCTACTAAAAGCCAAACACTCAAAGACAAACCCCATAGCCCACAGTGTGAATGGAGAAAGGCAACTTATTTAAAACACAGACCACCTTTTTTGCAGAAGCATATCAGAGGATTTTTCAGACGCCCACAGTTCAATAAGTGAGTGCATACATTCAAAGTGACGAAATGTGAATAAACTGACATTTAAGGCACTTTTCTACAGTTAACTTGTGCTCATTAACATCACTATACGAATGCTCCACCTTTCAACGAAAAGCAGAGTTGAGTTTGATTTTGAAACGATGACCCCTTGGGGCTGCTGCATGGCGTGTGCTACCCAAGCGTCTGCAGGCACACACTAGTTCCTTGTTCACTGGTACAGCAGGGTTAGGTGAATAGGATATTATTTCAAAAGAAAGGAGCTAGCATTAAACA
The DNA here is from genome assembly GCF_964204655.1 of Triturus cristatus. Classification (NCBI taxonomy): domain Eukaryota; kingdom Metazoa; phylum Chordata; class Amphibia; order Caudata; family Salamandridae; genus Triturus; species Triturus cristatus. The sequence goes on from NC_140588.1 coordinate 446,939,244, forward strand.
AGCAACAGGCTAGGAAAACACGACTGCTGCAATGTTTAATTCGCCACACACTGTGTTTATGTTGAAAGTAGTGCCTTGCTCAGTCTACTCGACAATGTTTTTAGGTCCTTATGTTATGTACCAAAGCGCAGGGAGAGGATGTAGCCTTAGGGATAGAGCGGTCGACTTCGAAGCTGGGGAACTGGGTTCGAGTCCCGGCTCGCCAGCGACGCTCAATATCCAGTGATTCTGGGAAAATCACTTAACCCTCACCGTGCCTAACAAAATAAATAAATGTGTCTATCCGTAACGAAACTGGTGCTCGATTTCTCGGGTCTAGTTCGTGCTACATAAAACTCTTAAAAAATAATAATCCAGGTAGACGATTGGGTAAACACCTTTCATACATAAGGCCCTTAGTTCCTTAGCATTTCTATTTGCAATGACCATTGGCTTCTAAAGTTACTTTACATGCTATTGTACAGCACCATAAAGACTACTGTAAATTCAAATAATTAGTGGGAAGAGGGGGTGAAGATGTAACACATTCACTAAATCACTTACAATCGATTACGTATATAATTTGAATGGCGGGCTGTCTTTGTATGGTGCAATCAGTGTGGTGCCTGATCTTGTCCAATTGTTTACTGAGTGTTAGAAATGGGGTCTCTAGTTGGCAGAGGTTTGCACCCTGTCCAAGCAGGGACCACCATCCTAGTCAGGGTAAGTCAGATACACACCCTAAATTAACCTTCGCTCACCCTCTGGTAGCTTGGCACAGAGCAGTCAGGCTTAACTTAAGTGGCAATGTGTAAAGTATTTGGGTAACATTAAATACAGTAACTCAATGTAAACACCACAAAAAGACTCCACACAGGTTTAGAAAACTAAAGAATATTTATCTGATTAAAACAAGACCAAAATGACAAACATCCATTAAGTAGAAATCAAGATATGAATTTTTTAAAAATAAACCAAAAATAGTGCTTCGAAGTCACTAGCAGTCAAAAGGTCACTTGAGGTCGCGAGGGACCAATGCAGAAGTCTAAGTTTGGTCCGACCGCGGTACATGGCAGGCCAACTACAGTACCCAGACTCGTCCCGCTGAAGAAATACCTTGGATGGAGCCTTTGTCGATGTCAAGAGTCTACTGCGTCATCGCCCAGCTGTGCAGAGAGGGTCTTACATTGTCGATGAGCTCCGTTGAAGAGAATGCAGTGCTTAATTGAAGAGAATGCAATGCCACGCAGGCTGTGCGTTCTTCGTCATTGAGCAGCCTCTGCAACGGTGTCAAAGCGCAATATAGAGGAAATTCTTACACATTCAAGGCCATGCGTAATTTTTTGCAGAACCCACTTCTCACTGGATTCAAGCTCGCCTGGCTGATCAGGGGTGATATACCGTGAAACTGGTCCCAAGATGCTTGCTTCCGGTCCAGGGAGGACCCGGCTTGGCAGTTCAGGCTGGACTGTTCCAATGAGGAGCAGGGTCAAGACTGATTTGCATATGCCTGGGTTCAACTGGGGTGGCGTAGTGAGCATAAGAACAATGGATTTAACCCGGATCTCTTGACTGGGGGAGAATGTTTAGTTTATTTGTCATTTTGTCCATCATTTGTTGCCACAGCACTCTTTGCCCTAAGTGGGATGGGTATGCCCAGACGTGGGTCCCTTGCTCGCTGTGCCACTAGATTCAAGTTAGCCTAGCTGATGAGGGGTGATATACCATGAAGCCGTGCCCAGGATGCCTGTTTCCGGTCAAGGGAGGACCCGGCTTGGCAGTTCGGGCTGGACTTTTCCCATGAAGAGCAGGGTAAAGACTGATTTGCATATGTCTGGGTCCAAACTGGAGTGGCGTAGTGAGCAAAAGAATGATGGATTTAACCCAGATATCTTGACAGGGGGAGAATGTTTGATTTATTCAGCATACTGTCCATCATTTTTTGCCGCAGCACTTAGGGTCACTTAGGGAATACCTTAGGGGTGGACTTATGTGTATTAATAGGGAGGTTAAAGGCTTGGCAAGTGGTTTGAAATACCAAGTGGAAGTGGGAGTAAACTGCACACACAGACCCTGCAATGGAAGGCCTGAGACATGTTTGAAAGACTACTTGTTTGGGTGGCACAACCAGTGCTGCAGTCCCACTAGTAGCATTTAGTATATATGCCCTGGATACCACTTTACAAGGGACTTACAGGTAAACTACATGTATAAATCAGGGATACATCAATATCAACATGTTTAGGGGAGAAGTGCATGCATTTTAGCACTGGTTAGCAGTGGTAAAGTGCTCAGGGTCCTAAGGCCAACAAAAGATACAGCAAGAGTGGAGGGAAGCAGGCAAAAAGTTGTGGGGAAGACCACCCTAAGGATGACAGGTCCAACAGTGAGGCACAGGTGTACTGTGTTACATTTGTCAACAGGAGTACTGGGGATAGGAGATGGTCTACAAGCCGTGCTTCAAAGCTCCAACAAGTGCTATGGGTTTTCAAGAGGCGTCTGTTATAGTTGACTTGCAGAGGTGATGAAGCTTCTACATGAGGAGCAGAACGCTTTTAGGGCCTGGAGATCATCCAGGTGTGTGAAAATGTTTCTTTTTTTTGTTTAATGGCTCACTTGTTGGTTCAAGAGTATAACAGCGAGATGTACGCTTCATAGACCACTATTTTAGGGGGTGGATGAGATTCAAAATTTACTTTCGGATTAAAATATGACTTCAGGAGCACATTTACATATGCTTTGAGGTTGTTTGCCGTTTTCAGGGTGAGTGGGTCTTCCTTGAAAGTGTCAATTGGGAATTCTGAGAAGAAGTACTGCTGTATTTTTATGGGGTTTACTTAATAGACAGTGAATGGATTTTGTGTGGTAGATGTGATAGGAACACTCTAGAGGTGTGGTGTGAAGGGTGGTATTGGGGTGTATTTCTGGGGCAAACCAAATCTAGATGTTTTTCTTTGGGGTGCTCTGGGCCAGAGATCAGTTGAATGAGGTTATAGTGTTGATGAAGATGACAGATGATTTTGATGCCGTCTTGGTGGATACAACTTCTGGGAGCCTGAGGTACCCTAGAAAGCAATTGTTGTAATGTTTGGTGAACGAAGTGGGGATGTGATCAGTAGCGTCTTTGGGCGACAGTTTTTCTGGCCGCAGAAGGTCTATAAATTATGTATATTATCACTGTTTGGAAGACAGAGAGGGTAGAGTGGCAGGCAATGAGCTCCACGGAGCTGATGGTGGCAGGAAGGTGCAGGATGAGGAAAGCAATGTATAGTAGTCTTTGGAGACGGGCATCTAGAATCTGTCAGGTAGAAGGCGTGAGCTTTATCTCTGTGATAACGTTTGTGTTTAGCTGGTGCTTGGTGAAGGTCTCTGCAATGTCTGTGATGTATCATACTGTGGCCTGGACAAAATGAGGTAGGCATTTCGCCATGGAAGTGATTAAAGGAAGAAAAAAGGAAAGAAAAAAAGCCAGAGGGGAGGAAGACTCAATAGTGAGAAGATACAGATGGAGGGGGATTAGCTATAAATCATCATTTGAAAAATGGAGCAAACAAGAGAAAGATCGGAGTCAAGACCACCTAAGGAAAAAGAAAGAAGGCCAAAGCCTAGCAGACGATATATGGAGATCGAAAAATATCGAATTATAAAGGTTTTTTGTTATGAGGTCATGGCACATTTCAACAAGGTGATACTGTGCTCATTTAATGTGGAAAACCGGGGGGTCACACCATGGTCAAATGCGCAGAAAAAAAAGAAGATTTTTTCTGCAAGATATTCCTCAATTAAGGTTGAAAAACAAAGTCAAAACTTAATGGCACTCCACACCCGACCACAGAAACATTATTTCTACATTGAAGTCATAATGCATGGAATTACCAGAGACTTCTGTAGGAATGTCAGGATGTACATGCCTGGTGAAGATGAACAATGTGGCTATTTTTTTTCCCCAGTAATGGATTTATGCAAATTAGAAATTATCAGCTCTAGGACAAATCCAAATAATCATTATCACAGTTCATTTGGACAAGGGGGACTAAAGCCAACTGTCAAATGAGCATTCATAAATACCAAATCAACTTCCTTTAAGACAGTCATCGTTCAAATTGACTCTGTTGCGGAAGGAAGGTGCACAATCAATGGCTCGGGTGAATTAAAGTATTTAAGACGCGCTTACCATGATATCTCCCTTCAGCAACTGCGCGGGCTCTATAGCAATGCAGATTCGGCTTTGGTTTTCAGGTCCCACATTGCTATGGATAAAATACAAGGAAGAGGAATCAGAAATAGCCTGTACAAAGGGCTTTTTCAGACTGCTTGTGCTGGCAGCACAACTGAACTTACTAGATTCCTGATGTATACACTGGCTGCATGGCCTGGTAGATCTTCAGAAACGGTCTGCAGACTGTAAGGGACAGCAAAAGGGCAGAATTAGTATATGTGAGCTTTAACTGTAAATGGTAAAGCCATAAACCAGGCAGAGGGAAGGAAGTGTTGTTGATTAGAAAAGAGAAAATAGCACAAAAAGCAATTCCATACAATGCACAACATTGAAATGTGTGGGATTTCGAAACAATGAGTTCTGGAATGTCTATTGCAGGTGTGCATTTACAAAATGGAAAGACAAACAATATTGGTAATTTATTTGTATATAATTTAAGGACGTTTTCCAAGGGTACAATTATTGTTGCAGTTGAAAAGAACACAATACATTGCGTATTTCAGTATATAATTGGGAATGCTGATAAAATAGACTGCACTAGAGAGATGCTTCACAACTGGAAATGGTATGGGGTTCTGCATGGACAGTTCAGTGCTGCTTACAAAACAGACGAACATTATTGGAGAAATTTTGTACGAAGGAGTAGCGATGCAAAATATTTTCAGCATGTAGTGCAAAATTCAGAGTAAATTAATGGGGGAGTCTTTGAAGGTAGAGGGTCTTCTGATAAATTTACAGATTCTCTTATTTAATGCACTACTTAATAAAAAGAGGACATTGTGTCAAACGAGGCTCATTTCCTCAAGGTATGAGATAAATGTTGAATGCTGACATGCTTAGTCCACTCTAGCATTCTGAAAGGTGATGCGACAAACCTCTACTTAAAGGTGCGCAGAAAGGTATGCCTAATGCGAAAACCACTCTATGATGACGCAAAACGTGGCAAGTAACTGGCCTTGTGCCCTACTCTCGTCTCACTCACTAGTGACATGCAGCAAGCAAGGATTTAGGTGCTGATTGCAGCACACGGCTAAAGACCGACCCTACCAAGAGTTTCTGGAATATTAACTGATGAAATAGCGGGTCTGCCCTTGAAATTATATTAAACAAATATACATCAAATGCGGTGAAGGGTGGTACTGCTGCCAAGCAATGATTGTTTTTGTTTACTCGGAGGGTAGGGGCAGTAATAGAGATCCCAAAAGGGACCCGTCTCACCACCTGCTTCTTAGTTCTGGCCTACGCAGCGCACAAGTGCTGCTTAGGAGGGACCTCTTGAAATCGCTTCGGGCTGTTGTGGAAACTCGTGCATGTTCTGCACTGTTTCCAATGGGTACTCGTGCATTTGCGGCGTTTGCCTTGCGGGAGCGAGCAGCGGCGCCATCTGTTAGCAATTATCGCGCCCGCAGCTGCTCGCTCTCGTAAGGTAAAGGCTGTAGGTGCTTGCGGGGCCGCGCTCATCTTTCAGCGCTTGTTTCTCATATTTACGCATTTTACTTTTAACATCCCCATGTTGTAGGCGGGCTGCTGCGATTGCATTTCTTACCGGTTATTGTACAAAACCGTCTACTTCAGTAATAACACAGGCACCTGGACACCCTTATGTTTATGTGCTTTATGGTCAGGTGGTCAGAGTGCGAGCGCGCGACAGCTGCTCACAGTGTGAATCCTGCAGGTGGCCTAGATCCTTGCCATGCGTGCAGTGTGCACTGCCCTATACATGCACTGCAGTCAAAATATCCACTCATTGATCCGTGTGTAAATTGAACAAAAATGCAACACATGCAGCGGCAGGTGGACTGGCACATGAAGATGTGGATGCACCAGCCATATCTAGACACACATGTAACTTAACAAACAGGCCTAGACTACCCGATCGATGTGAGAGAGTTGCTGAGTTCAGTTTCATGTGGTGCACGGGGCTGGCTCTCTGCCCCTCTTATAAAATGCATGGTGTGATCTTCAGTTTCATGCAATGCACGGGGCTGGCTCTCTGCCCCTCTTATAAAATGCACGGTGTGATCTTCAGTTTCAGGTGATGATTGTACAGGGCTGGCTCTCCGCCCCTCTTATAATGCACCGTGTGATCTTCAGTTTCATGTGGTGCACGGGGCTGGCTCTCTGCCCCTCTTATAAGATGCACGGTGTTATCTTCAGTTTCATGCGATGCACGGGGCTGGCTCTCTGCCCCTCTTATAAGATGCACGGTGTTATCTTCAGTTTCATGCGATGCACGGGGCTGGCTCTCTGCCCCTCTTATAAGATGCACGGTGTTATCTTCAGTTTCATGCGATGCACGGGGCTTGCTCTCTGCACCTCTTATAAGATGCACGGTGTGATCTTCAGTTTCATGTGGTGCACGGGGCTGGCTCTCTGCCCCTCTTATAAGATGCACGGTGTTATCTTCAGTTTCATGCGATGCACGGGGCTGGCTCTCTGCCCCTCTTATAAGATGCACGGTGTTATCTTCAGTTTCATGCGATGCACGGGGCTGGCTCTCTGCCCCTCTTATAAGATGCACGGTGTTATCTTCAGTTTCATGCGATGCACGGGGCTTGCTCTCTGCACCTCTTATAAGATGCACGGTGTGATCTTCAGTTTCATGTGGTGCACGGGGCTGGCTCTCTGCCCCTCTTATAAGATGCACGGTGTTATCTTCAGTTTCATGCGATGCACGGGGCTGGCTCTCTGCCCCTCTTATAAGATGCACTGTGTTATCTTCAGTTTCATGCGATGCACGGGGCTGGCTCTCTGCCCCTCTTATAAAATGCACGGTGTGATCTTCAGTTTCAGGTGATGACTGTACAGGGCTTGCTCTCCGCCCCTCTTATAATGCACCGTGTGATCTTCAGTTTCATGTGGTGCACGGGGCTGGCTCTCTGCCCCTCTTATAATGCACGGTGTTATCTTCAGTTTCATGCGATGCATGGGGCTGGCTCTCTGCCCCTCTTATAAGGTGCACCGTTTGATCTTCAGTTTCAGGTGATGATTGTACAGGGCTGGCTCTCCGCCCCTCTTATAATGCACGGTGTTATCTTCAGTTTCATGCGATGCACGGGGCTGGCTCTCTGCCCCTCTTATAAGATGCACGGTGTTATCTTCAGTTTCATGCGATGCACAGGGCTTGCTCTCTGCACCTCTTATAAGATGCACGGTGTGATCTTCAGTTTCATGTGGTGCACGGGGCTGGCTCTCTGCCCCTCTTATAAGATGCACGGTGTTATCTTCAGTTTCATGCGATGCACGGGGCTGGCTCTCTGCCCCTCTTATAAGATGCACTGTGTTATCTTCAGTTTCATGCGAGGCACGGGGCTGGCTCTCTGCCCCTCTTATAAAATGCACGGTGTGATCTTAAGTTTCAGGTGATGACTGTACAGGGCTTGCTCTCCGCCCCTCTTATAATGCACCGTGTGATCTTCAGTTTCATGTGGTGCACGGGGCTGGCTCTCTGCCCCTCTTATAATGCACGGTGTTATCTTCAGTTTCATGCGATGCACGGGGCTGGCTCTCTGCCCCTCTTATAAGGTGCACCGTGTGATCTTCAGTTTCAGGTGATGATTGTACAGGGCTGGCTCTCCGCCCCTCTTATAATGCACGGTGTGATCTTCAGTTTCATGCGATGCACGGGGCTGGCTCTCTGCCCCTCTTATAAGGTGCACGGTGTGATCTTCAGTTTCAGATGATGATTGTACAGGGCTGGCTCTCCGCCCCTCTTATAATGCATGGTGTGATCTTCAGTTTCATGTGATGCACGGGGCTGGCTCTCTGCCCCTCTTATAAGGTGCACGGTGTGATCTTCAGTTTCAGGTGATGATTGTACAGGGCTGGCTCTCCGCCCCTCTTATAATGCACGGTGTTATCTTCAGTTTCATGTGGTGCACAGGGCTGGCTCTCTGCCCCTCTTATAAAATACACGGTGTGATCTTCAGTTTCAGGTGATGATTGTACAGGGCTGGCTCTCCGCCCCTCTTATAATGCACGGTGTGATCTTCAGTTTCATGTGATGCACGGGGCTGGCTCTCTGCCCCTCTTATAAGGTGCACGGTGTGATCTTCAGTTTCAGATGATGATTGTACAGGGCTGGCTCTCCGCCCCTCTTATAATGCATGGTGTGATCTTCAGTTTCATGTGATGCACGGGGCTGGCTCTCCGCCCCTCTTATAAGGTGCACGGTGTGATCTTCAGTTTCAGGTGATGATTGTACAGGGCTGGCTCTCCGCCCCTCTTATAATGCACGGTGTGATCTTCAGTTTCATGTGGTGCACGGGGCTGGCTCTCTGCCCCTCTTATAAAATGCACGGTGTGATCTTCAGTTTCAGGTGATGACTGTACAGGGCTTGCTCTCCGCCCCTCTTATAATGCACGGTGTGATCTTCAGTTTCATGTGGTGCACGGGGCTGGCTCTCTGCCCCTCTTATAAGGTGCACGGTGTGATCTTCAGTTTCAGGTGATGATTGTACAGGGCTGGCTCTCCGCCCCTCTTATAATCCACGGTGTGATCTTCAGTTTCATGTGGTGCACGGGGCTGGCTCTCTGCCCCTCTTATAAGGTGCACGGTGTGATCTTCAGTTTCAGGTGATGATTGTACAGGGCTGGCTCTCCGCCCCTCTTATAATGCACGGTGTGATCTTCAGTTTCATGTGGTGCACGGGGCTGGCTCTCTGCCCCTCTTATAAGGTGCACGGTGTGATCTTCAGTTTCAGGTGATGATTGTACAGGGCTGGCTCTCCGCCCCTCTTATAATCCACGGTGTGATCTTCAGTTTCATGTGGTGCACGGGGCTGGCTCTCTGCCCCTCTTATAAGGTGCACGGTGTGATCTTCAGTTTCAGGTGATGATTGTACAGGGCTGGCTCTCCGCCCCTCTTATAATGCACGGTGTGATCTTCAGTTTCATGTGGTGCACAGGGCTGGCTCTCTGCCCCTCTTATAAAATACACGGTGTGATCTTCAGTTTCAGGTGATGATTGTACAGGGCTGGCTCTCCGCCCCTCTTATAATGCACGGTGTGATCTTCAGTTTCATGTGGTGCACGGGGCTGGCTCTCTGGCCCTCTTATAAGGTGCACGGTGTGATCTTCAGTTTCAGGTGATGATTGTACAGGGCTGGCTCTCCGCCCCTCTTATAATCCACGGTGTGATCTTCAGTTTCATGTGGTGCACGGGGCTGGCTCTCTGCCCCTCTTATAAGGTGCACGGTGTGATCTTCAGTTTCATGCGATGCACGGGGCTGGCTCTCTGCCCCTCTTATAAAATGCACGGTGTGATCTTCAGTTTCAGGTGATGATTGTACAGGGCTGGCTCTCCGCCCCTCTTATAATGCACGGTGTGATCTTCAGTTTCATGTGGTGCACAGGGCTGGCTCTCTGCCCCTCTTATAAAATACACGGTGTGATCTTCAGTTTCAGGTGATGATTGTACAGGGCTGGCTCTCCGCCCCTCTTATAGTGCACGGTGTGATCTTCAGTTTCATGTGGTGCACGGGGCTGGCTCTCTGCCCCTCTTATAAGGTGCACGGTGTGATCTTCAGTTTCAGATGATGATTGTACAGGGCTGGCTCTCCGCCCCTCTTATAATCCACGGTGTGATCTTCAGTTTCATGTGGTGCACGGGGCTGGCTCTCTGCCCCTCTTATAAGGTGCACGGTGTGATCTTCAGTTTCAGGTGATGATTGTACAGGGCTGGCTCTCCGCCCCTCTTATAATGCACGGTGTGATCTTCAGTTTCATGTGGTGCACAGGGCTGGCTCTCTGCCCCTCTTATAAAATACACGGTGTGATCTTCAGTTTCAGGTGATGATTGTACAGGGCTGGCTCTCCGCCCCTCTTATAATGCACGGTGTGATCTTCAGTTTCATGTGGTGCACGGGGCTGGCTCTCTGCCCCTCTTATAAGGTGCACGGTGTGATCTTCAGTTTCAGGTGATGATTGTACAGGGCTGGCTCTCCGCCCCTCTTATAATCCACGGTGTGATCTTCAGTTTCATGTGGTGCACGGGGCTGGCTCTCTGCCCCTCTTATAAGGTGCACGGTGTGATCTTCAGTTTCAGGTGATGATTGTACAGGGCTGGCTCTCCGCCCCTCTTATAATGCACGGTGTGATCTTCAGTTTCATGTGGTGCACAGGGCTGGCTCTCTGCCCCTCTTATAAAATACACGGTGTGATCTTCAGTTTCAGGTGATGATTGTACAGGGCTGGCTCTCCGCCCCTCTTATAATGCACGGTGTGATCTTCAGTTTCATGTGATGATGGCACAGGGCTGGCTCTCTGCCCTGTCTTACATGATGTAGCGCCCGAGGGAGGGAGCTGGGGGCCTCGACCAGACTCCCGTTCACTAGGCTGCAGGGAGTGACATCTGCCGCCAGCCTGAGTTTTCATGGCGGTTATTTGTTTTCCCTGGAGAAGCGGTGAGGGTGTCGCTGTGCAGACTTGAGGGGAACGAGTTTTATCCTTTCTTTTCTCTTCATATACACCCCCCCACCCAATTGTAAAATGTCCTCTTATTCCCACTGTCCTTACCACTTCTCTACGCGCCGAAAGGCGGGCTCCCCTGTCCTTCGTGGTATAATGGGGTAGCATAGTGTTAGGTCAGATACAGTGGGGATGTAGCTCAGTGATAGAGCGCAGGTTTCGCATGTATGAGGCCCCGGGTTCATTCCCCGCATCTCCAGGCTTTTGTTTAGTATGCCCTTTATTACATTTTGGACTTTTTTAAAAATCCTCTGTATAAACACAGCATGTTATTCACATCGTGGCTAGGGGGTCTTCTCCTGTAGTTGATTGTGAATAAAGTTACCTTGTTCCAGGCGTCCCTTTTCCGTTATATTTCCACAGAGTGGGTAATCATTCATCAAGCAAACTAACATAATGTTTTACAGAAAAAACAATCCGGGTTTTGTTCCTTATCAGACGGCTAACATACATACCTAATGTAGAAGTTTTTTTGCAGTTTTATATAGTGCGAAAATGTCCCTAGAACTTCACAGCGCTTTCCACCAGATCAGGATTACGGAACTCATTTTTTAGGCATGGGGGAATTACAAACAAAGCCTTGTTTCACCGCGCGGAACAATTAGTCAAAGTGAGGGAGCATCCGAGGACGGTGCTATAGGACGCCACCTCTCGCTTACTTATGGAACAGTATATTATATCAGCTGGCGCACTATGTGAGTGTGATAGCGTGTGTGCATGCACGCGAGTGGATGTCGTTTACCACACTCCAAAGTAATAAAGCTTAGAATGCAGGGCATTTTTTCAGATTAATGGATAATCGAGGTTTATTCTTTTTATTTATTTAAAAAACAATGCCTTTAATTTATCTTATAAGGTCCCAAAGGTGAGACCTATTGGCTATGCCAATGCTTGTTAGAACTGCCGGTGCTGAGCACCGATGGGACCCAGCCCACTTAAAGCTCTGCCGCACCTGTTAAATATCGATACCCTAGGGTTCGGAATTCACCAGGTGTGATACATAGCCCACACTATGAGTTTTCTCTGGTGAAATGGGGAATAATATTCAGATTGTGGTGTTATACACACCAAAATATGGAAGCCCCGGTATTAAATAGATGTGTGCATGGGTGTCACAATATACCGGGATACTCGAAATAGAAGGTAGAATGTAAACAAGAGGCATGGAAGCAAGTTCTCAGGGAATGCAATTAAAGAACGAGTTACTTATCTTCGGTAACAAGGGATCTGGTAGAGACATAGTCTAGCCGCAGATTCCTTAACTTAGAATATCCCCAGGCGTCAGACTGGATCTGGAAAACTTTTCCTGCAGCAGCACCTCTGCGTGCCGGGGGGTGGCGCCGTCCGGCTCCGCCCTGACGTTGTCCCCGGACATGACGTCAGTGGAGCCATATAAGCCCCTCCCGACGCGCTGACGTCAGTTTTCGTCGGAGAAATTTTGCCCGTCAGAACGCGGAGCCATCACCAAAAAACTGTGAGACTATAGGAACAGTGTGCAAAAATGATGAAATTGACAGGTGAGATAGAGCAGTGCTCTGGAGAGCCACCCCGCAAGAGCGAAGGCTCAAGCAATGTTAAAAGGGGACAAGGATGTGGAAAAACAGCCTGGGAGAGGATAGAAAGTCCACATCCTGAAAGTAAAACCGTGAAGGAGAACAGGTCCAGAACACTAGATTAAGGAGAATTCACCACAAGACGTCACGAGAAAGAGAAGTCGCAATCCCAATCAAAGATCCACAATGTACATAGCCAATAGACATGAAGGAAAGGCCGCCGAGGTGGCAAAGACCACAAGGCAATGCAGAAGGGGAAAGCGGGATGGTGGGAAAAAGCGTGAAGGATTTCACATCCCTACAATCCAGGCCAAGGACTGGAAGGAACAGATGATCTATGAACAGAATGAATCAGTCTGTGTTGGAGTGAGAGTATATCACTCTGCAAAAGGGCAAGCCACCCCAAGGGAGGCGAGTATAGAAAAGCCTCTACCTGAAAAGGTACTCGCAGAACGGGGAGGACGGGCATTAAGGAATCTGCGGCTAGACTATGTCTCTTTCAGATACATCGTTACCGAAGGTAAGTAACTCGTTCATCTGATAGAGACGTCTAGCCGCAGATTCCTTAACTTACAATAGATACCAAAGCCATATCCACAGAGGAGACGGGTCTGCGACTGAATCCCATGCAGTTCTAGAAAGAATTTAGGGGTCCATAAGGAGGACAGATCGCAGGTAACCACCAGAGCATGACGCTCTAAAGGGAGAGGAAGCAGTGGGAGGCAAAGGCAATAGAAGCTGTCACAAACAGCAGGAAAGAACCCATGAAAAGTGGGTTGAGGCTAAGTGAAAGTTAAGGTCTTGATAGAGGGAGATGAACCCACCCAGAGTGGGAAAGATCTCCAGGATCTGAAGTGGCGACAAAAGCCTAAACAAGTACAGGTAGTCCAAGAAAACAGTGTGAAAGAACACTGGGGAACTTGTACCCGCAACTGCACGTGGGACAGCAAAGGCAATATGTTGCCCCTTACCCAGAAAGCGCCAGCGTGGAGAATGAACCATATCCCAGATATGGCGAGTTTTGTAGATGCTGATGGCAGCCAAGTTGTGAGAGACGGCAGCCAGTAGGACAGAGACCTCGCATACCGGCCTAAAGAGCACAACAGCGAGAAGGAGCTCTGTGGAAACTGGCCCCAGTAAGACAGGAGTGACATAAGTGGCAAAATGCCAATTTATGGCACAAGATGCCGGTAGCACGGAAGTTAGAAGACACGCCATGACCAGGCGATGGTGCCATAATATGTGAAGGCAGATTTCAAGCAGTGGGGCGTTACCAACCAGAGCAAAGACAGGAAGGAACCCAAGCACGTTGTGTGGACACTGGAGCCATATGAAGAAAGCAAGGACTTCGTGTAGGGTAGCAAAGCAGCCCAGAGGCACCAAACTGCAAGAAGGTAGCAGCCGAAAAAGGGCACCCGAAAACTTTAGGCACTGGCAGAATTAGTAGACCGGGGCAGGACCCATGGACACTGTATGAAGGAGAGAGCCTGCATGAACCCGTCGGGTAAGAGCACCGAGGGGAGCCAGAGCAGGAGGGAAAATGTTGAAATAATGAAAACGTGACCCAACAAGAGTCTCCCGGAAGACAGAGTGGGAGAAAAACGAGGCACAACCCTGGCAAAAGTGAGGTCAGAGGTAAAGGTCCCTGAATCGAAGGAGCGAACATCCAAGGAAAAGACACCCCTCGGAGAGTGTACAGCATGAACCTCAAGCAAAGCTTGGAAAACCCCATACCCAAAATCGCTAGTGCGAAAGAAATACAAAAAAAAAAAAAAAAACAGGAATGGAGAGGTAGTACTATAAGGAGAACTAGATACAAGAACTGAATTCACTGTAAACTGAACAATACTAAAAAAGAGATAAAACATGAAGACACAAGTAATCATGTGACGACAAAGCAAAAACATAGAAAACTGAGAAGGAAAAAGAAAAAATTCAAAAAAATGTAAAAAATGTGAAATTGCTAAAGATGAGACTGACTTACAGTCTGAGAGAGATTACAGAAAACATTGCATTTCCAGTTTGTCATTAAGCCCATGGGGTAAAAGGGTCTGCAAAAACTTGGTCCACCAAACTTCTCTCTGCGCTAATGTCCTCTCATTATTGGTAGACGATTTGAGTGGTATGATTTCAAGAATGGTATATCTCAACTGTGCAATGGTGTGATGATGTTCTAACCAATGCGTGACTAGATGAGGTTATGAGGCTTTTAGTGTTGTTTCTTGTTTCAGAGTTCGTGTCTGAAGCTTCTCGATAATTCTGACAGAAATTGCGACTCTCAGCCCTAAGGAGTTTTCCTCTTTCGTCTTTTCATTCTTAGTAAGCGTTTCCCAGTTCTTCCCTACACACATGGGAGTACTACGCAGCTTTACATGCATCACCTTTTCTCTTTTATTGTGCTATCTTGCACTTTATGGTGGTCTTCTTTCTTTTTGCACTAGCTTTTTTACGTGTGTCACATGGTATAGTAAGTTGTTTTTTTCTTTAGGAGCACTCCGTTCACACTCCATGTTGAATTGCTAAAGTTTGAAACTGACCACCTGGTGTCTTTCCCGTTACTCACTGACCTTGCATCTTGTTCCCGGTTTTCGAATTGATTCTTTATTGTGATTACGATGTTTGTCGCATTATGTGTTGCTAAAGTGTATTCTTTTGTTTACAGCGGCCCCTGAAGAAGGGATGTTATCCGATCCCGAAATGCATTGGGCACTTCTTTTTGAATTGACGTATATTTACGCTGTCAGCCTAAAATTTATATACATGGATGTACTTTAATTTCCTATGTTTTTCACTCATTGTTGCTATGTGAATAATTTTTTTTTGTTTTGCTATGATTGGATCATAAAAGATTTACTTTGATTCAAACTTTGGGATCATCGTGCTGTACATATATTTCTTGCTTAAGCACTGTTGATGTCTTTCCATTTTGGGTATCCAGTTAAAAAGTTTTTCAGGAGTTTTCCTTAGTCCGCACAGCTGTGCACTCAGTATACTGGTGTTAGTTCACCAGCAGTTCACTTAAGTCTACCACTGGACATGAGGAGTGGCGAAGGCGGAGACTGACCGAAGGCCAGGCTACACAAAGAACTTGCACCCTGGCACCTTGATCAGGGGAGTCCAGGGAAGCCACAGGAGCAGACGTAGATGGGAGCACCGGCATTAACGGACGCCGCAGGGAAAACCTACAGCCGCCCGAGGGATCGGGGGGGATCATCCACCAAGGCAAGCTGGCTCGACGCCAGAATCGACGTCGAGCGGCGCCGTAGTGGAGTCGCCAGGACGCCGACAACCTCCCTGGAGAAAGTAGAAGGCGCTGGCGCCGAGCCTGTGGCAGTACCCAGCACCGAGGTCGGCGTCGCCGAGGCCCACGCCACCGGCGCCGAGGCCGGCGTTGCCGGCGCCGCCTCAGACGTCGGCGCAGGGAGCCCTACAGGGCTGTGCGCTGAATGACGGGGAGGGCTGTGCTCTGGGCCCTGGCTTGTCGGCGTCACGTCGGCTCCGGAATCGGAGTCGACGCACACAGCCAGTGCTGGGGAAACATCCGCAGACGATGACCCGGCCACAGTGCCTGCTACCTCTGTAGGGCCCGAAGACGCACCAGGGAGAGGGGGCGACTGAAAACAAGCCTGGAGTGCCTTAGAATAGGCCTCCTTTTGGGCACGTGTTGCCCCAACACCCGGAAAGGGTGAATACGGAGGATGCCGTACGCCTCTAACCGGCTCATTCCGAGAGGAATGGCCGGTAGCGGCATGAGTGGAAGAAGATCTCCGTAAGCGACGCCTGTGCTTACGCTTACTTGGTGTCACACCGCGGTCGAGGGAGCGGCCTCAGGAACGAGCCCGATCCCGAGAAGAAGAGCGGCGACGGGAGGGAGCTAGACAGGACAGCCGTGTGGCCAGCAATTTCATGCGCCGCTCCCTCAAGGACTTTTTGCTTCATCTGTTGACATGCGCCACAGTCCTTGGAGTCGTGGTGCATGCCGAGGCACCACATACATATGAGGTGCGGGTCAGTGCCAGACATCTGGCGCGCACAGGCTTCACAAGCCTTAAAGCCGGAAGGCATTGAACATTGACCCCGCCCCCCGACACGCACGGTGTCGAGAAGGCCCAAAAACCAGGCCAAGGAACTGCTGGTTTTCCAGGATGCGCGTTCAAACGCGGAAAAGAAGAAAATGGACGTCAGTGCACCGGGAGGTGCATATATGGCTCCACTGACATCATGTCCGGGGACAATGTCAGGGCGGTGCCGGACGGCGCCGCTCCCCGGCGCGCAGAGGTGCTGCTGCAGGAAAAGTTTTCCGGATCCAGTCTGACACCTGGGGATATTCTAAGTTAAGGAATCTGCGGCTTGACGTCTCTATCAGATTTTTTTTCTAATTTGTGATCTCTAGGTGTCGAGGGAAAGGTGTGGCTCTCATTGTAGTTAATGTCTATGGCCCGAATTATGACTGCCCGGAGTTTTACACTGCTCTTGCTAGCATCGTCTATAAGTACTCAGAGGCGCGGTACCCATGGGGAGGAGATTTCAATCAAGTCAGGAACCCGAATCTGGATAGCTCAGGAGGGCCGTCGAGGCGACCTTCCGCGGCGGCCAGAGCACTTGAGAGTGCTTTGCTAGGCATAGATCTTCGCGATGTATGGCGAACAAGAAATCCGGAGGGGGGGCGGTTACACACATTACTCTGCCTATTATAATTTGCACACTCGTATAGATTACTGGTTGATCTCTTCGCCTTTTATAGGCCACATTCGGGAATGCACGGTACTCCCTTGCACACTATCGGACCATTCTCCTCTCTTGTTGGTACTTAATGTGCCAAAGAAGACTATTCTGCCATTTACCTGGCAGTTTCCACCTTATTCATTGCTGGACCCGGTCCTTAAAGAAGACATGGCTGAGGCTATCGAATCTTTTTTTGAGGTAAATGTAGGATTCGTAGATAGTTTTCAAGTCGTTTGGGAGACTTTCAAGGTTTACAATCGGGGAGTGGCCATGGCGAAACACTCGGGGGTTTTACGCTCTATACGACAGAGACTGGCTGATCTCGAACGGAAACTGGGCGACTTGGAGCAGCGTCAGCAGTCGTGTAACGATGAGGCAATACGGCGTGAAATCAAAGAACTACTGGGCGAATATCAAGACGCAGCTGACTGTGAAATCAAGCACCTAGGCAAATATGCCACAGTTCGAGTATATGGGGAAGGGGATAGGCCGGGTTCCGTATTAGCCCACATCTTGAAGGCCAAGCAAGGCAGAACGCTGGTCACTGAACTTAAGTCGTCAGGAGGTGAGTTTCTAACGGATGAGGTGGATATAGCGGACAGGTTCAGGCAATTTTTTGCTGAATTATATTCGGCACGGTCGTCCGGTTCGGAGGATGAACTTCTTACCTATTTAGAGCATATTAAATTACTATTCCTCACTAACACCCACCGTGAGTTTCTAATGCGTCCCGTAGAAAAAGATGAGATTGTATTAGCCCTGGCTGGTATGAATGCCACGGGTGCTCTCGGAGCGGACGGACTCACAGTCAGCTTCTATAAAAGTTTTCTTGATCTATTACTCCCGCACCTCTCAATGCTCTTTGATGACATGTGCGTGACGGGCACAATGCCACCATCAATGAGAGAAGCGATTATTGTTGCCATCCCAAAACTAGGTAAACCCTTAGACGAGTGTGGGTCCTATCATTCACTCTCTGCTTAACGTGGACACCAAGCTATTCGCTAAGATACTCACTAATCAACTTGTGCCACTGGCGCCAGTACTGATAGCCCCGGAACAGGCAGGGTTTATTCCGGACAGGAACCTTAAATACAATCTCCGCACGGTGTTCGGCACCGCTCAACACACCAATCCGGTCTCTAAAGCGGTCGCTGTCTTCCTTGACATGGAGAAGGCCTTTGATTCGGTAGAATGGCCCTTCCTGCGACAGGTCCTCACTAGGATGGGTCTGGGTCCAGTCTTTCTTCAACAGATAGGGGTACTTTATAATTCACCTATGGCTCGTATCAAGATAGGCGATTTGGTAACCGATCCGAACACGGTATCCAGAGGAACGAGGCAGGGCTGCCCGTTGTCCCCTATCTTATACGCCTTAGTGGCAGAACCACTGGCGTGTGCGTTAAGAGAGTATCATAGCCATAAAGGTGTCTGCTATCCAACTTACAAGATCATTGTGTCTACCTACGCAGATGACACACTACTGTATGTCCGCGAGCCGGAAAGCAATCTCTCCTCTGTCCTTAGGGAAGTAGTACACTTCGGGGCCCTGTCAGGTCTACGTGTTAATTGGTCTAAATCCATAATCTTCCCGATCACCCCAGCCACGGTACCCTTTGAGTCGGACTATCCACTGCAATGGTCCACGGACGTGATGCGATATCTTGGTATCCGTCTCCACACGGATTCGGAGATCGTGTTTAGAGAAAACTACGGCACCGCAGTCAGCAGGCTGGAAGATGACGTTGAAACTTGGATTAAGTTGCCACTGTCTCTACTTGGCAGAGTCTCTATCATTAAGATGGTGGTTCTGCCAAGATTTCTGTTCCTCTTCACGAACATACCTCTTGTTTTACCTAATTCCTTTTTTCAGAGAGTCAACGCATTATTGATAAAATTGGCCTGGGTGGGCAAGCAACCAAGGGTGAAGTGGCAGATACTTACCTTGCCATATCATTTGGGGGGGTTAGGTGCGCCAGATTTAAACTTGTATTACAGAGCAGCACAAGGCGCCCAAGCTTATTATTGGATACTTGGGGCGCATGATAGCCCGTTTCTTCGTATGGAAAAACTTTTTACGGATCCCCTCCCCCTTCTGGCCACGATCTTTGAACCCATGGACCGCAGGACTGGGATATTGGATTCTATTAATTCTACCCGACATGCATGGCATAACATTTTGTAATTACAGGCAGGGGCACTGCTATACTCCCCGGCAATGCCCATAGAATAGACTCTTCGGGTGGCCCCGTGCAGGGATAAAGGGATTATACGTGCGTTACATTCACTGAACATACTGACGGCAGGGGATTTGTTTCAAGTTGGGCAGTTAAGTCCTGGGAAGAGGTTGAGGACCCGGCGGTGCCTAGCAATCTGTTATAACGGTTTCAGTTTCACAGAGAGAGGAGAGCATTGCATGGAATTCTGGGAGATGAACTTCAGGAGCCCCCTGAAGTACCGGAACTGTCCTACATAATCAGAGCCAAGTCTCCCCGTAAAATGGTTACCAATATATATAAACTGGCAATGTCCCATAGAGCAAATCATTACACCAAAGCCAGGCTTGCATGGCAAAGAGATTTACAACGGAATATAGATGAAGCCATGTGGACTTATTGCTGCACTAGTACTCGACGTATCTCCTTACACGGCAGACATAGACTGATTCACTTCAAGTATGTGAATAGAGTGTACTACACCCCAGAGAGGCTGCACAGATATGGGTTAAGAGAGTCCTCGGCTTGTGAAAGATGCAGAACACAATCCGCAGATTTTTTCCATCTTGTGTGGCAATGCCCGGGCGTGTATAAATACTGGGAATCTATCTCCCAGGAACTGGGGAAAATAGTAGATATCGATATAACTCCAGATCCGACCCTGGCTCTATTAGGGTATACCAAACAACTACCTAAGGCAATGCGTAGACTGGTGGATATGGGCCTCCTTATAGCTAAGCGTCGAGTTGCAATGTGCTGGTCGAGAGGCCCCTTACCTACAATGACACAATGGTCGCACGACATGCTTTACTGCAGTACACAAACGGAGAATTTCAGTGAATTACTCCCTCCCAGGAGCAGACCCAAGAACTTTTGGGGACTTTACACAACATACTTGCTTGCCAGAGACTCGGACGCTGATACTGAGACTCACGCGGACCCTGACGGCAATGTGCGCCCTGCCACGTAGCAGGTGGGGTCGGACGCAACACTGACGGTGACACCCTGAAAGCTGGGTCGTGATTGCAGTTTATCACACCCCCTTTCCCTCCCCCCCCCCCCCTCGTCACCCCCGCCCATTCCCCTATGGGGATACAGTAATTTCAGGTGACTGGAGGCACGGGTCTAGTGACTATGTGCTGGATAGGCAATGACCCCCACCGTACATTGATCTCCAACTGACCTCTCACTGCTTTATAAATAACTGGTTCGCATTTTGACGACGCAAGCCGAGTATGTTTTGTTTGTGTGCTTTGGTTACACGTCAAGTTTTTTGTGCACATAATGTATTTTTTGATTGGCGATTCTTAATGCTTGCAATGTTCAACACTCCGTCCATCATTTCCTTTGATTCTTAATCGCTGCCTGCCCTCCGGGTGGTTGGCTTATTAGCAGTGTATATCCATTCACAATGACATGTTGCCGGCCCCAGGGTTGTAGGCAAATGGCTGTGTTCGACTGAGATGTATGTAATAAAGAATTTTAAAAAAGTACAATTGTGAGGAGATATTATAGCAGTTAAACTGACAAAAAATCCAAAGGTCAAAGCGCTTCTATTTGACACATCAATATCAAGCAGCCTGCTAAATGTAGCAGAAATGCGTACATAAAGAGGTGAGCTCTGCTCTTCGAAAATTAAGTTGTGATGCTGTTTCTGTTTGTATAAAGGTCTAATAGTAAACACGTTGTGAAAATATGAGCTCATTCAGTGGCATTAAAATTACTCTTGTGCAGTTTCACTGGAATAGGTTGCTTAGATCACGTTTACATTCTAGTCTCCAGAAATGGATTCTGCAAAGGAGTGTCAATGTCCACTTACAGAGAGTGGGCAGCCTGGAAAACAGGTCAGTGAGTTACACACTCACTTCTGACATCTGTTGTCACCTGCCGGATACACGCTTGAATCTTACCAGAGCCAACTAAGTCTTTCACTTTTCTGAAGTCTATCAGTTGAAAATCAATAAATTGTCTAAAAATAATACCTATTATTTACATGGTTTTGAAAATGGAAAAACTGTAATATGTATGGCTCTCATAGATAGCCTCTATTATTTGCTTCATTTTCTGAATCTCATAGCGCACTGCTTTGACACAGCAACAGCGGATTACGAAACTGGTTACCCACTGTTGTGATGCCATAGAGACCTACCAGGCCAGGCTGACAGGCCTCCCTGAGAGCCTGTCAGCACAGTGCTGCTTAAAAGCACAGCTGCAGGAAGGGGAAAGAAGGCAGGAAAGGTGGTGGGGGTTTGGTCAATGATGGCAGGTGTTTTTTTTAAAACCTTTTGGACAGGGATGAATGACAGATGCCCTCTTATGTATGACTCCCACATCATTCCTCTGCCACTGCGTTGCAGTTGAAAGCAGGGACAGATGACTTTAGGGGTCATACATAACATAAAAGTATAGATGGGCAAAAAGTGAATTACGGGATGTTTTTCACCTCGGCATTCTGAGTAACATCGTAGACAACTCGTGCTTTGCACTCGTTCTCTATTTGATGTCCCTCAGAACCCCTCAGTGAAAAAATCCCTGTAATTCTCTGTTATCCATCGATAATTCTATATGTTTTTAACCATCATGTAGGAAGGACGTACCGGCGTGTGGTCTTTCTGCAGGATGTGTATCATGTGAACAAAGTGCATCCCTACCCCAGACCTCATGATACCATTTTCTATATGCATTAAGAAGGTTTATATGTTTTGTCTTTCTGGATTATCAGGGTTCTTGCATATTATGGGTTACGGAAATTTTTAGGAGGAAATAAAAATAAAAGACAATCTAAGTGAATGTATAAAGCACGAGAAGCTGGCCATCTCCTACCAACACATAGACCTTGACCAACTACCGACTAGCGCCTCCCTTCGAAATACCGAGCTACCTCATCAAGAAATCTGGGGCCTTATCGGGAGTTACTTAAATGTAAACTGTACATACGTGTCCTCTACCCTTAATGTGATTCCTTGCGTATTGTACACTGCTATGATCCCCTGTAAATCGCTCTGATACCCGAACGGGTCAAGTTCGCGCTCTATAAAACAATAAAAATAAAATAAATAAATAAATAAAATCTCTTACCCAAGTGATAATATACGTAGGATTATGATTTCATTTGTTTTTATCATCTCTGAAAAGCTAAGCATATCCCAAAGCTATAAATGTAATGTGTTTATTGATTCTGCTTACAACTTCTCCTTCTCTCCCCAAATCAGCCACTTAGCCACAAAAAAATTACTGTACTACAGTTTGCCACCTAATAGAAACATGGTAACTTAAAACATTTTGTCTTTCGTTAGTTTTCATGGTGAATGCTGAAGGTTACTTTGAACATAAACAAGCATTACAAGGAAACGTTTTAGCTGCTAAAAAGTCTAAATCTAAAAACTGCATCCTACACATATTTTTCATACATTCTGCATCCATCTTACTTACCGCCCACAGTGTCAAAGTTTGGAATGCCATGAAGAATCACATAGTGCAGAAAGAGAGGGGTGGCATTCATTTTCACTGATCCGGATAAGAGGCCACTTAGAAAATTAACATACCTGAAAAATGCCATTAAAGGTAAAAAAAAAAAGAAAAAAAGGTACATATTAAAAAAGTTTTTAAAGCTAAATATACATAACTACACGTTGGTTATGGTGGCTCTATGTAACGTGTTCTGAAATAAACTGTTTGGGTGAATTTCTCAAAGTTTTTTTCAATATCTCAAACAAGATTACCAATACCATGGTAATTTATGCAATGCAAATATATTGTTTATTCCATTTATTTAAAAGTGTTGCTTTATGTAAAAGTTCACGTAGCTGGGCTTTAGAGTGCTGTACAGTTCATCTTACGTCAATCAAGACAAGTCTAAAATAATGGAACGTCTTTAATTGCAACAATTTGTCTTGGTCCTAATTCTTCACCAAATTAAAAAAGGCTGGGTTTTTTTATTTTTTTTTATTCTGATGACAATTATTTCTGAAAAACATTTAATAAAATAGGTCATGTTGATAGCTCCTCAAATATTACCTTGGGAGAAAAAAGTTCTACAGAACTATTATACTTACCAGAGATGGTTTATAGGTATTTATCACAGTGAAACGTATAAAGGATACACTGTAGTTAAGCAGCCATTTTACTTTCTCTATTATTATAGATACAACTAGTGACATAAGGTATTTACCTTGCTAAACAGAAACGATCATTATAGTGTAGATATGCCCCCTGAGACACCATCCAGCCAGAGCTAATTTTGGCCAATCTTGATACAATGGCCCCAGGGCCGGCTTTAGGGCGGTGCGACCGGTGCCACCGCACCGGGTGCTGGCTTCCTGGGGGCGCCGTGCTTGAAAGTTTATTATGCTTTTGAAGCACCTGCTGCAGCGTTTCTTTCCCCCAACAATTACCAGGCCTCACATAAATATCACAATAACTCGTGTGATTAATTATCTTCCTGGAGAGAGATCAGCATTTTGCATAGTTGATGATTTGACTTATGTGAAGTTAGTGCAGAGGGTTAATATGTCAGCTGCAAAGAACGTGTACCAAGCAGATTACAGAGTGCGTATGATGTAAACAGATCAGCAGATTACTGCTTTCAAAAGAGACATCTTTTTGTTACTTGCAATTTATAACTCAAAGTCCTAATATAGAATAGTGAACTATTAACTTTCATCCTAGAACTGCATACACACTGCAAAGTATATATTATTAGAACATTGATTAATGTTGCAAAAAGGATTAATTTGGCTAGAAATTGATTCTTATTATTAAAGAGAACTCCCAACTATGCTGTTTCATTTTCAACTCTGAGTTTGTGCTTCTCCACACCAATCACTCTTAAACTATACTGCCTACCAGTATGGATGACATGTGACTCTTACACTTTTAGTCCTTTGGCTTATGTAACATTTCCTATACACTGATTTACACACGTATTGTTGACTGTCTCTGTGTAATGTGTGTGTGATGTAAAGTGCTCGGACACCCTACACTGGTATGAGTGGCGCTATAGAACTAATTCAATGCATCTGAGAGAGTGTGGTTATGGAGACTTCGTCACTGTTAAAGGGTGCTAGTGAGAGAATCCGTGGTGGAGGTGGTCATTGGGGGGGCACCAACAAACATTGTCGCACAGGGCACCACCAGCACTAAAGCCGGCCCTGATTGGCCCTACACAGTCTCCAGATCTACACGCTTGTTCATTCACAGATATTGCTCTTTTAGGTAACACATAGCTTTTTCAAACATCAGGATGGTGCATCTACAGTCTTTATATCACACATACACACTGTGACTACAAAGCAGACAATCAAGCCTTCTCGACTGTCCACTGGTTGCAGTCGCTTATGTTCTGCACCACTGTTTTGAAGTAAGATGATATTTGTTCACATGGAGGTGGGAATGGAATATGGACGGGGTCTGCATGCAACAGTTGACAAGCCTCTCGCATGTGAATGTTTGCTAATTGATAAATGAAAGACAGTTGCTTTACTGCTGTTGTGGCTCAGTCACCAACATTACAGATGTGCAGCAGCAGTGGCAGCCTAGCAGACAACCTAGGGGAGCAATGTCTGTTGTTTTTTGTCTGACTCTCTTTAGCAGTGGGTCCTTGCAGTGTTTACCTCTACTATCGAGTGAAAGCTGAAAACATGAGAAAGCAATATAACACAAGCAAGAGGTCTCACCTTTAAAATGCGAGCACTCAGCCACTGGCTTTGCCAGGGCTTGTTTGCAAAGCACCATTAAATAATAAAAAATACTTATCTTAAGGTATCCCAAAACGGATAATTGAATTCAATATTTTTAATCATTTTAAACAGCATGTTTGTTTTTCAAATTTCATGCAGGAAACAACAATTTAAAAAGCATGAATCCGCTTTAAAAGAACACAGAAGGTTAACTGGAGGTACTTAAAAGAACATAAAAACTTTCTGAGGAAGTGTCAGAATTTAAAGGAAAATGCTCGCCATTTACTTTCCATATGACTAGGAACAGGAACAAATGCTCCACCTATTTAGCACTAAGCAGCAGCCAGGGAGAAGGTTTATTGGCGTCCTGGAGAAGAGGCCATCTTCCAATAATAGTTCTGGCTCAAACATAGGCTGAGTGGGTGCAGAAGTCTACCCCCAGTGCCATAAATGCTGCTTTCATGCAACATGTGGAAGGCAGAAGATAAAAGAAAAACAACATTACAAAGTTTGCTGTATAATTAAAACTGGAAAAATGTGAGTGTTGCTGTGCTTTTACAATTGAGCTAAGAACAAGAATGAAGGGTGGCAGAGGTGTGATGGGAGAGAGAGCAAGAAAACACATGAACTTCTATGAAGGGCTGAAAGAATTAGAAAAAGGTCGTTTCCTGGTGTGAGCCATGAAAGAATTTAAGTCAGCCATCCAAAAGAATGGTAAATAAGCTATGCTCCGGGGAGGGAAAATACTAGAAGAAGGAAAACTTTTGAATAAGAAGCAGGCAAATAAGATTGACAAGAAATCCAACAAGTGATATGCAATGGGTTTAACCAAAATGCACTGCAAGTAGTTGTATTGTGCACAGTGGATTTCAACAACAGACAGCTAAAAGCTGATGCAGATGAGACATAAAAACGAGAATGAAGGGCTCAATAAGGAACCATCTGAAGGCATCCAGAAATACAGTTCAAGGTTCTAACACATGCTTGGATAGCTGTGATCCCACAATGGGAATGTGCTGCTTCTAGTGCTTCTAAAGGGATGTCAGAAATATAACCTCGATAAAATACAAAAAAGTACTTTTTTATCAGAGAAAACAGACATGCTTACTGTAGTCACAAACCAGCCCTGAAAATGCCATCGTTAAATAAATACAACACTACGTTCAAACAAACACAGAACAGAAGGCGACTCAGAACCTCACCTATCGAAAGGGGTATGAAGGGGTAAAAGACAACCTACACATGCCACAAGTGGTAAGAAAATTAGGCAGTAGTAGCCTACCTGGCCAGCTCCTATGCAAAGGCCCAAGACCTCCTCTACAGGAATGCAAATATCAGGAAGTGGATTGTGACTTTGGAGGGGAGGTATATTTCTATTTTTTGCACTTCGGAGTGGTGCACAAACTTCAAACGTCAGAAAGTCAAAGGAAAGCGAAGGAATCCGAGTGAAGTCCCATTGCATGACCCGTGCCCACGGAACCATCTTTAGGGGAACTGGATACAGAGCAAGGTTGACATGCATGGGCTTTTACTAACCAGTTTCAGCCTAAAGCAAATTACACAAAGGTAGGAGGAAAGCGCTCCCACCTTTAGGGCGTAGAAGACCTGTGAAAGGTTCACAGGAAGAACCTAAGAAAGACACTGAAGCAGAAACGAGTCGATTCAGGTGACGTCTTCAGTTTCAAGAATGTATGCCTTAGAACCTAACCTCTGCAGTGATGTCACTGACAGGCATGTCGGAACTCCTGACCTGCAGAGTGTCTTTCTCGCCCGGAGGTCGTGAGATTTCTCCTGGCGCCCCAAGACAAAAGGGGCAGAGGGACATGTGTCCGTCAGCACTCATCACATCACTAAATCTCTCTCTTTCAGGCGCAGATGTTCCATTTGGGGTTTCTCGCCTCCAGCCCTGCAGGTCTTTAATGAAACTAGTGACTGAAATGTCCTGTCGACACTTCTGTTATTGGCACAAAACCCAGACCATGGACCCTTCTGTAAGAAAAGTAATTTTTACGCTCAAAGTTATCTGCTGATAGTTTTATGGTTGTGTTGACAATCAGAAACGCTGTGTAGCAGAGGGCACCATGATATTTGGGGTTGAATAATGCATATATTTAGCAGCAGGTTTTGCATTCCCCCAGAATACTGTCAGAAGTATAAGTGAAGGCTGGAGCAGACGAAGCCGCATCTGGGGGCTCAGAGGACTAGTGTGTCTATTGCAAGAACAGCATTTCCCTCTGAGGGCACAAGTTCACATCCCAGCGGGCCCTCGCCGCCTGTCCGCCTCCTGATGTCCGTAAGCGGAGTATAAATGAGTCTGCTAACAGTAAACGTCCGTCGTCTGTAAGTGGTGCCATATTACACCAAGGGCTGAACATGTGCTGTAAAATATTCCAGCTATGTTATTTCAAACACCTTGCTGGTCATTCTCAGAGCAGAGAAAGGTATGTTTACTTACATGTGTTTGACAGCGCAGAGGCACTATTGAGAGAATTAGGCTGCATGTAGTGGAATAATGCAAAACCGGGGGGGGGGGGGGGGGGCTCCCTGAGATGAGTCTTGCACTCTCACCCTCTCTCTCTGCCGATGCCACCCTGAAGGCTCCCTATATATGTGCAGAAACAGCCCGATTGACACCAGCGACTCCGCTTTTTTAGTGTGTACGGCTTTTACTACCAAGTGTTTGCCCTTTGGTAACACTCTAAGTAACAGGTGGCTCTTTTTCCTAATTTAAATAAAAAAATGTATCAACCCTTTGAAAGATGAAAGGGTGGGTGGCCCTGGCAGAATAAAAAAAAAAGTTATTCACTAGACCCAGACTTCCTTCAAATCAGAAAAAACACTTTCAGTACTCGAGTATATATTTTATTAGAAAACTAAATTATTTCTATTCTGAAAAATTATTTGCACAGAAATCTATTGTATAAAAAGTTTCATCCAAATTACTTATTGTTGCTACATTGGAAAACATCGCATAAGATTTAAAGGACAACCCCTTGAGAAACAAAACAGATATATAGATGAGCTCCTAGACAAATAGCTTGTTGGACAATAGGTTTTATATAATCTGCCAGAACTTTGAGGTGTGATCTGGAGATCACAGACCAATGTCAGCAGCAAGTGCTTAACTCACTGACCAATGACTTTGGGTAAAGGAATTAGGTACTGAGAGCTCAACTAGGCCACCTCACAGCTGTACAGACGCCTTTCACCTACCACCCATCCACCTTGCGTCACTGACTGCACAGTGGGCAGTCGGGGTCCACTCAACAGAGAATGCCTGCATCTTTGTAGAACGCTCATCAGTACCAAGAGGCAGGTATCGAAATGCCACATACAGGTGCATTTATTTGAAGCAAAACATCCCTTTGTCGGTGTAGGTAGGAGGTCTGTTATTGGTTGCCTCGCACACTTCCGGCACTCCTCGTGCTAACGAGGTGCTCATAGAAAGCTTGTTTGCTCGTCATGTCCTGCCCTTGTGGAACTGAAGGCACCAATCAGCCAGAGGTCTACTGGGGCTTTTTTCAGTCAAATACCCACAATAGCACGCTCTGGAACACTCAAATCGTGGGAGTGATATTGTAATTTCAACTATAAAAACACAGCCCGAAGTTTTGCAAAAACACTCATATTTCACAATTTGTTCTCAAAATTCTGAAGCGCTGCAGTAAGAGGTTGTAAGCCCAGTGAATGGTGCGGACAGCTGTGTATTCTTCCGCTCGAGGGTACTTCGGCCCGGAATGCAGGCCTTCATCGCAATCAGACACATTACCTTAGAGCAGAGTTTGACATTGCCCTCATGCCTTAGCACTGTCCCAAGGGAGGTGGCAGGCAGAAAGTCTCATGCATTGCAACGGGTAATCATGGCACAGTCAGTCTGACCAAATGCCTGCAGTCTGTTTGTTACCTGCGAAAGGGGGGCTTTGCCTCTCAATTCGACCTGATATTCATTTTTAATGACCTCGTAGGACTGCAGGTTTTGAAAAACCCTTTATTAATGTACCAAGAACCCAGGAAAGGCGCAATGTTAAGCGTCTACCATTGAAAGCATTACTCATTCGACGTCAAAGGCTGTCCTCGGCTACTATTGCCAGATCCTCAGAATACAGGAAGGTACCTTGGCAAGATTCAGGCAAAGCTAGACTAACAGAGAGCGCAGATGCAAAGCCATGATTTAACAGATTGTTGGTGACTTCTTCGCATGCTAATAAACCTCATCTGGTCCATGCACTAGTGATGCATGCTTGAGCAAACCCCAGGATAGAAGACCTGCTGAATCAATGCACCCATCTGTACCGAATATACACCTCCAAAATGCACAGATATTGTGAGTGCTGCTGCAGGGCAAAGATTTAAGGTTTCTGTGGTGACGTACTACCATTTTGTTATGGTCCAGTAGTGCTTCTGCTGTACAGTGGACGTCATATTATTCACACATCTACTTCTTTACTTGCCGCTCGCGTCTCTCTCGCTCCAGTCCTTCTGCTTTGCGCCCTCTTCTCGCCCCTCCCCCTTCCATGGGCAGTTCTGGGAAGCACACATTGTGTACAATGGTGCTTCTGTTGAGTGAGCCGACTTTCTGCTAAAGACATTTACTTTTAGAAGACGCTTTGTTCCCCCCCTTGATGGATTCTTAAACAGTCCGGCTTCATGCTTAAAGCACTCTGCTGCTGCTTGGACCTTGGTCTGCACTACACTCAATATAATAAATAAATAAAATCTCAAACACAGCTAAAAATAAACCAAGATACACGTTTTCAACATAATCCCTTCATAGCAAGGATTTTGCGATGGAAGGCAAGGGCCCTCTAATGAGCAGTTCATTGATGTGTTTAGGCAATGAAAGGGCTGGTAAATTAATTCATTAGATTTCCAACAATAAGCTTTTCAGCCCCCTGCGTCATTTCCAAACTCCTCTACGTCTACACCGATAAGACTCCACCTTCCTTCTAATTAGGAGACGGCGAAGCCTCATGAGATAATAGGACCTCCTGAAGCCTGCCATATAGCTCAGTCGCATGAACACGTACTGCGAAGACTTTCAGGTCACAGATTCAATAACCACCTATGCGGTCAGCTGCTTACCCATAACATAGTAGTAAAACCATCTAATAAACAACAGACAACTCAGAAGTGGAATGCACTGTATGCACCGTCAATAAAAAGGCGGCTTTAGCAATAGGAAAAGCCCAGATGCAAAGATCAAGAACCTGTACGAATACATATTTCTGGGACCCTTTATTTGGATCTCATGTCACAGATGCAGTAACATATGCAAAACAGCAGTCTGATTAATCATGCAACGTTCTCACTTTCCCCCTCAAATGTTGGTAAAACTACAACAGCACTTTAGCTTACTTGTGCTGAAATATATTGTTCCTTACGTGCATTGCCCTAAACTATCTTGTTGCTGGGGTGGGATCACAGCAAACCCACGAAGGTGGACTTCCAGCTGTTTCTGTTGCTAGCTTTTCCTGCCTCTGACAGCCACTAGGAAGTTTAGACCAGGTATAGAATTATTTAGGAGACCACGGGGGCTGCTTTCTATTCAATTTTTTAGCAAAGCAGATGAGGCGTCATAGTTTGTTAAGCAGGTTTCAAATAAATAACGGGGTTCAACATATACCTTTGCCTTCAGATGCACAAAAAGCTACCAGCTATGAGGCCAATAATTGAATCCAAACAGCATGGCTGTTCAATAGCATTATTACATTTAGACGGTAGATGAGAAATAAAGACACTCATATGCCCCCAAACCAGACAGTCCTTAGAACCAATAGGCCATTAAGCTGCTGCTTATCACCAATGTATCCTGCCATTTTGCTTTCTCAGTTGTGCTCCAACATGGATGCCAGCTGTGCCATGTGTAGCACAAACACTTAGTGCTCATCATGAAGTAATTACCCTTGGCTCAATGGAGTAGACAAGGTAGACCCCATGAATAGGAGTGGTCAGATTTATGATAAAACTGTTTTTTCTCAGGTCCAGGTTTCAATGAGCTGCCCAAAACGAGGCATTCTTTTTATTCCCTTATAGGTTATTTTATACATACACAGATAACTTCCACAGATACATTTGTGTAGATTAGTGGCCATTTCAGAGATGTCTGCATTGATGGTGTGGGAGGCTTACTTTCTATTGCTCTCGATCAGATGCATTTTAAGAATGTTAAAATTCACGCCGTAAATCCACAGACACTCACAGAAGTGCTGCAATGAGCCAAAAAAGTTTCCCTCGTCAAACCCTACTCAAAATATGTATTCTAAGAACATGATGACTAATTACGTTTCTGAGCACTGACTGGGTGTGGCATAATAGGAAGTACGTTTTGGAATGCATATATAAAGAAGGAATGCTGCCTAGGGTGGAGTGAATGAAGTAAGGTGACGCTGTTCTTGCGACTGTCGTAAAAAATATGTAGGAAGATGTGCGGTACCTCTTTTGTGATGGCTGCATTAAAGCTGAAACTTTGTCATCAAAGAACTTCTTCATTGCAAATCGGTCCAAAGCTTGGTCGGCACTGCAAAAACAGAACGAGGCAAGTCTTGAAACAACAGCTTACCATCTTTTCTCCTATTTTAAGGAAATGAGCCCTAAAAGGTCAGTTCAATGCAATTCCCAACAAACACAGCCCAACATTTGGACTAACCTGCTTCTCTGCCATTAAAGCCTTGATGTTGGCTTGCCAGATGAACTACAGCACCATCAAACCTGATTGTATTCCTTAATAGTCAGTCTCTCATGGCCCTGGTCACACAAATCCTGCCTCATGGCAGTCACTCAGGATGGCCTCACAGATTGCAACAAATCTCTGGCTTTCACAAGCATTGCGTTAGCAAAGAGTTCTCAACTGCCTGGTACCAACTCAGAGCCCTCCAGAGCGTAAATACTGCCTTCTGACAACCAGCTTGTGAGCCACATTTCAGGCCCTCATCCTTTCCCACTGACGGTGAAAAACTGGCCTGCACATAGGACTCTGATGTTGTCACATTACTCAACTTCCACCCACCACAGAGGTGCTTGTTACTTGCAGCAGCCTGCCTGAACAAACACCTAAAGAAATGGAACCACTCTGTCCGGATAGAACTGCTCTTGCTCTCCCTTCAAGAAGTCATCCAGTTAAAGGCCAACAGTACCGTCTACAACTAACTGGCATACATACAACCTGTTCATCTTTAGCCATGTCTCCACAAGACTCGAAACCCATAAACCGTACAAAGGAAGGATGCATGGACAAACCTTCTCAAAGTAGTTCCCCACATGTGGAATGAGCCATCTTCGATATTCAGATTCTTTCTGTGTCTCCAATAGTTCTACAAACACCGCTTTACTGAACTCCTATCCGAAAACAGCTGAATTCTTTGGCCCTTTGCAACCCATCCAAAAATAACTAAACTTCTTGTATCCATTTGCAGTTAAACCACTGGTCGCTCTACGTTGAATGTTTGCCACAACAGTGCTGTGCATATCGCATAACATTATCAATATTACACTTGCGGTGTACAGTATGCTGCTGCTCCTCAATCATAGGTCCGAACAATAAGAACACCATTATTTAAGTAAATAAAACAATCCCACGAGATACGGGCTGCCGGCCACAACTACCCTATTTTGCTCACCAGCTGTGAAACTGCGGACTATGTCAAATCTCAATCTCTGTCTGTGCTCGTACAAATTAATGTCTGTCTCAAGCCTTCGTAAATTCTTTTACATGCAAGCGCCCTCTGTTCACTGCATGGCTATCATGATGGACACCTATTAAATGTGGACTGGTGCAGTGAGGCTATTTCTGAAAGAAGCAAGGAGAGTTCCACCCACTTACCTCGCAGACACATTGGTGAAGTGCATGTACGATGATATCACGACACCTACTCTTCCCTTTCCACCCTGGGGAGAGAGAGAGAGAGAGAGAGCCTTGGTAATACACACTTCGAAATAATGCACTTATCAGGACATCTGTATTACTGTCTTTGCTTCCTTACCTGTTTTCCTGTCAGGTTCAAGTCTATTTGTCATTGGTATCATTTTTGTTTTTGGTAGAGGATAAAAAAGAAAAGCACTCCGAGATGACACTCAAGTTCAAAGAATGTGTTTGTTTTGTTTTCTTAAAAAACGAAAATGTCCTTTGCGGTCCTATTATTGTGTAACTTGATGCTGCAGTGTCCTCTGGGGTACAGATGATGCACAGCCTTGAGGAGCTGGGATGCTGGTTAGCAGCTAGTCAGAGAGGAGGCTGAGTGGGATTAGAATTGAAC
The DNA here is from genome assembly GCF_964204655.1 of Triturus cristatus. NCBI lineage: Eukaryota > Metazoa > Chordata > Amphibia > Caudata > Salamandridae > Triturus > Triturus cristatus. The sequence goes on from NC_140588.1 coordinate 446,972,334, forward strand.
CCACCTAATGTGGAGCAAGCTGGTTTGCCTGACGGCGCATTCAATGCCATTGAATCGGTGAGAGAGCAGGAAATTATGCAACAAAAGCAATTGGAGAGGAGCATGAGCAATTTGGGTGACAAAGCGACTCTGTGTCAGCCAATTGAAGGGCGTTGAGGTGTTTTAAAAACGAATAAAAAAAGAGCCCTACAACTAAATAATGCAAGGTCACAAGTTAACTTTACCTGGATCCATATAACGATTTTGAAGCAAGATTTCCATAATAATTAGACAAGGCCCACAAAAAGTGCAAGCAACCCCATTAAAAGATTTAAAAGGGGAAAAGACATGAGTTTAAAAAAAAATTTAACCAGCTACTCTACAGGAAATATTATTTTCTTTCATCCGCCCATTACAAATTTTAGTTCTGCAATAACAGAACCCAGGGAATTCAGTACTCTTTTTTTGGCTTGTGGGAATCGACCCTATGTGGCAGTATGTTCGTGCATCACACGGTCTTAACAAATGGACGTTGATTAATAATTGACGAAAAACGATGCTCAAGTTCTTGTCATTATCTGGCAGAGCTTGTGCTTCCAGGATCCTTAGTGGAAGTAGGGTACATTTTATGCACATTCCATGCAGACTTTGTATTAACGTATTCTTGGCGAAGAATAAATATCCTTCGAAAGTTCTAGAGTTCTGTGCTTCACAGTGAGAGAGGAGAATGCTTTGTAAAGTAAAACATGGACACTGCTGCTACATTTTATAATTCACATTTTAGAGAAAGCTGTTGCGTTAAACAAAACAAATGCACTTCTGCCTGTCTACTAAAGTCAATATTGTTACAAAATATATTAATTCTAGCTGTCTTAGAGGTCAAAAGAATTGAAATTGGGGTTGAGCACATAGTAAGAACTATCAAGACGACACAGGAAGAAAAACGTTGGTCTCCAGTTCTACCCCTGCTCCAACCCCACTAAAAACACACAAGGCAGTGTTATCCAGTGCTGGAGCATATGATGATGGTAATGGAAAGTGTCTTGGAGCCATCATAATGATGCTAATTCAGTTTTGCTATTTCAATGCCTTTCTGAACGAACCTCTGTTGAAAACAGGGCCTCAATCCTTCATTCCTAAAGCATACCTTTGTGAATGTGCAACAAATCAAGCAATCATGTCTTAAAATAATACCTTCTGCTCGCTCACTAACCGTAAGAAACTATGTCTCCTCGCAGTAGCAATACGCGGCTCAGTCAGGACAAGCCCGAGCATCTTCACTATTTCTGGTATGGAGTGACAAAAAGGAAGAACCCTTCAGAGAACAGGCCTTCTGACAGCTTAGAGATATTTCTCTGAACTTTGGTAATCTGTCACATTTCCATTTTGTGAATGACAGTTCTGTTTTATAGTTAATGTTCATTTTGGGGTATTTTTCAAACATTCTCACGGTTTAACAAAAAAGTTAGTAAAAATTGTAAGTTTTAAATATAGGCATGAGACAGAACTTTCAATAACTTCAGCAACTTTAACGGTTTTGTTGGATGGAGTAAAAACGTTAGGGGAAATAGAAAAAAACTGTGAGAGATTACAGAAATATTACAAATAAAACATATTACACCTAAAAGAAGAAAGCAAAAAACGAAAAAATGTATTGAGGAGAAACAAACAACAGAAAGCTAAATAGAAAACTGCAGAACAAGGGGGGCTGTATGTATGCGGTTAGTCTGAACTTAAGTCACGCATAAACTGTACCTCACACGCTTTATGAATTCTCCTACCCAATAGCTTGTGTGTTTTGGGATCTATAACACAAAATGTTAAGTCTAGTAAAAATAAAATCAAGCAATGGTTACGCAAGGAGCAATGGAAATGAAAGGAAACACAGTAAGGACAGGTAGGCGTTCATTTAGGAAAGAAAGAAGTAGGCTGAAGGGAAAATATAAAGAAAGGAAGAACATTAATGACACAGAACTAAAAGCAAAGAAGGAAAATTAACAGGAGATGAAGTATGGAAGTGTAAGGGAAAGAAGAAACTAATAAAGTGGTAGGGATGGAATGAAACAGATAGAGGGAAGGCAGTAAATGCAGATCTAACCGGAAAATATAAAAAGGGAGACATGAAGAAATAAGTGATGAAGAAGAAAAAGGAAAAATTAAAACAAAGGGGGAATGAAATTAAGAAGAGTATTGATGAAAAGTGATCAGAAGAAATTGAAAGGAGAAAAGAGAACAGACAGAAAAAAGAAAACATATGGGAGAATAAAACAAAAGCGAAATAAAAGACAGCTGAACTATAAAGGTCACCACAAATAATAACTAGGAAACCCATTCGCACTCTCAACAGTGTTCTGTCCACTTCATTCCATCCTCCTATGAACCCTAGGCATAGAAGAAAGCCATAAGAGATTACTTCTCAAATACAGACACCTTGCAACTTCATACAAGACACTTCAGACCTTCCATCCCTTAAGTCTTCAATCTCAGCCCATCGTCTTGCAATTGTGAACACACTCTACAAGCTAACTAATGTCCCCAACCACGCTCTGAATTTTCCCAGGCTCGTTCACTGTGACAAAATAAAATATATTCTCACATGATCTTCAAAAACCTTGTAACTTCTCACACATATGCAACTACCACGTACTCAAATGGGGTAAATACATGCAAAACGAAATTGTATCTCTCTTACACATTTTCCCTTCACTCAATGTGCAAGTGCAGCTCAAAGTTTACCAAGACACGTTGGGTGCGCCCCTAAGAATCTCCCACATGACACTAAAACTCTTTCCACATAGGTAGCACTATAAACCAGAAATTTCAAAAGTGGTATATGGGACGGCAAGCCCAAAAGACTTCAACTGAAACAGCCCACATGAGAGGAAGGTGATGACAAGGAGCTGTGTCCCTGAAAAGCATGACTTACCCTGCAGTGAATGACCACCACATGCAGTGGGTCGCTGTTCAGCCAAGACTCCATGGCCTTGCAGATGGTGCACATCTTGTCGAGTGGAGGGGCATGGAGGTCCGGCCAGCCCACATCCATGACCTACAACAGAGAAAATCCTCAGAATTCATTAATACTCATAACTGATCCTAATAATCATACTTGCACTATTTTGACAATTTTATTAGGGGAGTTTCATATCAAGCATTCACAAAAAAAACAGGATGAGTAAAAAAAGAAAATAATCGCCTTAAAAATCAAAAGCAGTGATTTGATTTATGTCCTATTTGTAACTATCTTGGCCATCTCCTATTGCATGTACGTGCCGAGTAAAGTATGCACACAGCATCCCCTGGGGCTGTTCTAATTAGCAGTCACAGACAGAAAGGCGCACTCGCCGAGTGTAGATGAAGTATTACCGAGGAACGTGGGGCCTGTTTGTTAGCAAATGTGTCTCTTCCTTGAAACTCATGTCTTAGATAAAGTTATTTGCTTAAAAGAATGTTTTTATACGTCTCCATTTATCATCCTAGATAAGATCATCGGTAAAGAAGGACAAGAAAAGCAACCTACTGCTGATCTTCTGCCAGGAAGCAGCTAGGCACACAACTCAAAGCTTTTTTGGGGTTCTTTGTTTAGGTGTTGCAGATCGTGCTAACAACTGGCTTAAAGTTGCTGCAGAGAGCTCAGCGACTGTGAACAGAAATGCTAAATTATAGGGCTATGCAGACTGTCTCCGTGAACTGTAACCGCTACACATGGATGGGTATGCACTAGGAAGCAAATGTGACTGCCTAAAACACCCTGAATGGTCACAAAAGGCCAGCTTCTGCACGCAAGTGGGCTGCAGGGAGTATGGTCACATTCAAAAGAGAGCGAACATCCATCTGGTAGTCTACTGACTTGGTATCCGGCCAGTGTACAAGTGCCGCAAGTAGCCTGTAGGGGTGGCTGTGGCTAACTGTGGAAAGTTGTCTCGTCTGTTCAGCTCTTATGGTAATTGTTTCATTGGCATTTCCAACCTCTCTTTCTTCCTGTGTTATAGTTGCCACCCTCCATTGAAAGAAGGCCTTTGCATGACCCCAAAACCATGCAGGTAATACATAACCTTACTAAGCCCTGAAAAGGTTTGTGTTTGTGAAATCGTTCAAGATAAACATTGTGGAGGAATTCAAATTGTATTTTTGATTTTCTGCTTTTTATCTGGATTCCCAATGCTTAGAGTTAGATAGTGATAACTGGAGGAGGTGGGTGGCAAGATTCCTTCTCTGCCTTTAAAAAATGCAATTGAGCTCAGAAAGTGCTCAGGTGCGCAGAGGCCCTTTTAACTGTGACGTTCTCTCTGACGCCTTGGAGTGTATGTGCTCTCACATACATTCAGCAGACATTTAGACGCCAATGTGCAGGGAGGTGGTTTTGGCAATGGAGGGAAAGCACAGTTGATGAAAAATAAGGGACATTTCCGAAATATTTTAAGGTTCATTGATTATCTCCTGGGGCTTTGAAATACTTGAAAGAGGGGTTTGCACACTGAAGCACAGATTTCTTATTGTGGGGCTCTGCGGTTTCCAAAGGTTCAGTACCTGATAATTCTTTTGGTATTTGGTCTCATACAATATACATCATAAAAAATGTATGGGCCCAAAAAACGTATGTGGGTGTATAAAACTGTAAATTAAATCGACTCTTTATAAAAGTGGTTGTCCACTTTCCAGATTAATTTCGTATTTTAAAAATGACAAGAGACAATGGGTGCTGAAGAAAGTCCCAAAAAATTAAAATAAGCTTGCCCTGAAAACCTAATGAATATTTAAAGCGTGACAATGTTCCACAGTTTTTCACTACTTTGGGGCAGTATTGTGTCATTGAATGTGGAAGTGGGCTGGTAAAGGACATCCAAGTGGAGCTTCTCCATGGGCAGACTGGGTTTGTGTGAGCTGGTCAACAAGTCCATGTCCCAGAAGCACACGGTGCCAAGGAACCGTATTCTACACTAGACACCCCTCTTCCATTGCATATCCATTAGAGATGAATGATTCTTAGGGCAGGCACGTTAAATGTGAAGATGGGGGCTGCTTGACAACTCGAACTGCAGCAACCTCTCTTCTATCCTCTGTGTGTGTGATAATCAAGTGTGCAGTCCTGCAGCCCATGCTTTGCCCATCTGTTTGTAAACCAGTGTGCACTGTTTCTGACTCATGTAGCTTTCCACAAGAACTGAGCTGTCCTTGTCTATGCTCTGCCTATTCTGTATGCAAGAGCCATGTGGTACCTGCTTTGTGTAGTATATCGAAGTGTATGAAACCCATGTCATATATACAAAAAATACAAAAAGGTAAATTTGTCAATGCTTCCGTGGCATGAAATTATACTTCAAATTATGAAAATGCATCGCTTTTGTCTTAGAGAATTTTACTAACACTATAAAAACACATTAGGTATTCAAAACCTTTTATGATTAAAAATCAAGAAAGAGATGATACACAGATCACCAAAAAGAATTGTGTAAAATCTATTTGTGTTCTTGGACATGTAGCCTGGAACATCCAATTAAGATATAGGCAGCTGAGCAAACCTGCTAGTCTTGCATGGTACTTGAATCTTCGTTATCATTAGTGTAAAAAAAAAAAAAGGAAACCATTGTTAAATTCTTTACAACAGATCCTAAATATGATAGACAGGATTTGTCAGTAGTGCAGAGGGTGTTAAATACGTTCCCTTCATTAACTTTTTGTTTTTTGTGGAATACGAACTATACGTTTAATGTCTCACATTGCAGCGAGTAATCGGCCTTACAAAGAGTCCAATATCAAGTATAAAAGATTTTTACCCGTAAATACATTAAAATAACTGATAAGTATATTTAATTGTAAAGATTATCTCAATTTTAAAGACATATACAACTTGAGGAAAACTTGTGAAATTTATATTTTGAGAACTCTTAAAGAGCTATTAAGAATATAGGGAATTTCTAAGGTAACATGTCTCATTTTGGGGGTTTATTACAAAGTTTTTGTCACTCAATACTTTGCTTCAGATTGTGTGTGTGGCGCATGCTGCTCAATAAACTTAAGGAGGCCAGAGCCATCAAGCATCATTTTCACATAAACTGACTGAGAGCATCAACAGGAACACACATAACAAACAATGTTTTCATATTTAGTAGCCAGCCGTTTGACATGTGAAATAAAATATGGAGACTGGGATGTGGAGAAAGCCACTGTTGGGGAATTACATTTCAGCAAATGTGTAAGATAAACAAATCCAGTACCTTTGAGTTAAGTTTGGCAAGCTCATATCTCTTTTCAGAAAGGTTTAACACCTGTTAATAAAAGAGGAGCATAATGAAACATTGCAAATCCACAACATTTTATTTTTAACAAGCAGATATCTTGTGGCTACTGATCAGAAATACAACTTAACTTTTGGGCTTTGCATTATAGACAGCTAGAAAACACTCAGTGCTTTTTGCCATGAAAGGAGAAAAGTACATTGATGTCAGTCAGTGAAAAAGTACCTAAACAAAACAGTTTGCACAGCCTGAACGTGCTGCACTGCTAAGCTTTGGAGAGAGACTGCGGCACTCAGTCTGCCATGGTGCTCCATAGTGTGAATTTCTTTCACTCACATACTCAGCAACAAGCAATATGCGCCGTGTACTACCAGAATAGATGACAACGACTTACTATGACCATAACTCAATCCACAGGAGAACAAACTGACCAACGACCTTTCACACAGTTGAACCTTTTTTTTTCAGAGACCTAGCACAAAAAGGCAAGTTACGCAATTCATTACTGACTACACATGACCTATATCAAGAAATAGTATATTAAAAAACATAAACCTGGTAACCAAATATAACTCCTTCCCGTGATGTCTATCCTTTACCAATACGAATAACCTAAAACAACTATGTCTATAGCGTATTTTACCTACATTTTGTACAGTTTAGAAAGTCCTTCATCTGTCGCGTCACGGTGGCTATTCATTCCAACCCTTTAAACTCCAGGTGTTGTGTTAGATGAGCACACAATGGCGATTATTTAAGTTGTACAGGTGTAAATACAGATATACCTCTGCCTTCCATTCTCCAGATGAGAGAGGAAGCAGGGTGATAGCCTAGTGCTATCCAAGGACAGTCATCTGCAGGAATGAGGCTGGGCTGTAGTCATTCACGGCCCAGGTATGATGCTGAGAAGCCTACTTGCAGATACCTGGGTGTCAAAGGCAGCAGTGCAGAGAACTGCTAGAGGCAAAGGTAATACCACAATCTATGGTATAATTACTAGCTGTACTAGAACTAATACCAATTATTTATGTTATTACTTGTACCATGTCTACTGCAGGAACAATTATACTACTACTTACACTAAAATTAGTAGGTCTAATACTAACAGAAGTCCTTCTACTAGTGTGGCTAGTACTAACTAGTTCCAGTTCTATCACACGTTTTACTTTTGGTAGCAGTACAAGGCTTCACGAGTGGTATTTAAAGTACTTTATAAATACCGACACATTACACTACAATACTTCTCCAAGTGGAAGTAACAATATTCCTACTTATACTTAAATCAATATAAAGACAATGCTGATGCTCACAGGTGAGGTCCTATGGGAGTCTCACTAAAGACACATCCTTGGATGACGTACACTATGGTAAACTTTTAAGAAAAACAAGTTAATATTTGAATCTGATGCCTGGACAGAAAAATGATGCACAACAGGTGACTCCTGACATTCACAATGCAATAAAGAATTACAAGAAACACGTATTGCTGGAGGTAGCTCTACTTGTGGCATTCTCTTCTCTTGTACCCCCCACGCCCACCTCTCCACCCACGTTTGCTGGCAGTGGCTGCCAAGAAACCACATCAAGAGGCCATCTGCAGTTCAAGCGCTCTGTGAAGGTTAGTAATGAAGAACTGGAATATGACGTACAAGTTTCAAATGAGGAAGCACAAAGCGAGTTTTTATGCGAGATAATGTAACTAAGTTAGAGACTGATGGTGGGCTTTGCCAGGACGGTACAAAATGAATCATGGTGCTTGTTCAGTCATTATTAAATCAAGCTGCATGAGTGGAATTTTATTTAAGCATAGGCGTTTTTGGCTTCCAGTTAGTGGATTTTAAATACAAATTCACCTCTTCCACTCTGAAAACACAGCCAGCATCTTTGAAGTTGTTTATGAAGTCAGAATACATTAAGGGCCATATGTATCAATGTTAGGTTTTGCGATTCTCAAATAGCGAATTTCTGGGAATCGCTAATTGAGAATCGCAAAACGCTATGTATGTAGGACTTGAATACATTTTGCGAGTCCTACATATTCCTTAATTGCGAATTGCAAATTGCAATTCGCAATTAAGGAATACCTCCCCATTCATTCCTATGGGCCCAGAGGCCCATAGGAATGAATGGGAAGACATTCTCAATTTGCGATTCTCAATTAGAGAATCACAAATTGAGAATGCAATTTCAAGTGTGCCAGGGTGTCAAAAGGACACCCTGTTGCACCCCTGAAATGAGCATGGGTGCACATACATGTCCTAAGGGCATGTGTGTGCGCCACATGCCACTTTGAAAAATGCAAAAATGTGCATTTCTGAAAGAAATCGCAAATTACCAACGACCTGTAGTTGGTGCCAATTTGCGATTCCTTAAGGCCAAATTGCACTTTTTTGGTGCTTCTTACATTGCATTTAAGGAATCGCTAAATTTGCGATTCCTTAAATGCAATTGCAAAATAAGCAATCGCAAATTTTGCGATTCCTTATTTTGCACGCAGATTTGCCTTCATACATTCCACTTAGCAAATTTGCGATCGCAAACGCCGAAATTCCGCGAATTTCGGCGTTTGCGATCGCAAATTTGATTGATACATATGGCCCTAAATTGCTATAACATTCTGTTCTGGTAAACTCAGGCAAAACTTGTATTAAGAATAGACATTACAGGTCTGGCTTAAGAGCGCAGGTGTCTGTCCGACCTGCTGTTACTAATTATTTAAATTCTATATAGAGTGGGTTTGGTTCTGCCCAGAGGTGAAAACCTCTCTTACGTCATGCCATCAGCTGTGTGGTGTATCATTTTGAAAAGCTTACCTTGCAATACGAGAGGGACTATCTTACATCTCAAAATGACACTTAATCATAATATATTAAATTATTTATGTCAAAGACGCATTGTGTACATAAAGCGACTGTGTTTTGTTTAGTTACAGAACTGCAGCAGACCTACTGACTTTTTCAGTGCTAGTTCAGCATGAGATCAGATCGCTGGCATCACAAGGGGTCTCGGTGTTCTCAGGTTATTCCGAGAATGAACACTAGATGGTAGGATTGTGCAAAATATCTATTGCAATGACACTGTCAAACTGCAGACCTATATTTCTCTTTAACAAATTCCATGGATTTATTATGCAAAACTATGTCGAAAATCAGGCAACGAAGATAAAAATAATAAATTAATGTTAACTAAAACAACTAAACGGAATGTCATTTGGAAGACTACTCTTAACGAATAACTTTTAAATAATGGGGGTTTCACTGACTACAGAAATATAACAACAAATTGTGAGCGATTTAACACAATTTAGAACTGGGGGGGGGGGGGAGGATCTTATTTTACGTTGTGATTGACATGAATCCACGCAAGTTGGGCAAATCTGACCCTCATGGTTTGGGGTCAGTCTACCATTCCAGCTAATACAAGAGCAAGTAGTCGGACCATGCCCCACTTCGTTTTTCAATATCAATTTTCAAAGAAGTTAAATCAGTTTGCACGTGTCCCCGGATATACTGGCATTCAAAGTCAACTGGAATATTTCCCAAACGTTTCACAGGCAGCAGAAACCAGCATGAATCCATCTTTTTTGTAAAACATGCGCACCATGATTAACCCCTTCCCCGCTCATGACGGAACCGTTCCGTCATGAGCCACGGTTGGCGTGTGCTCATGACGGAACGGTTCCGTCATGACAATCCTGTTGGCGGCCGCTCCGCCTGCGCGGCGCTGTTTCCCCGCCTGTGCGGGGCGACAACGCAAATGGGCGGAGTCATGACGGAACCGTTCCGTCATGAGCACAGCTCAACTGTGGCTCATGACGGAGCGGCTCCGTCATGAGCACAGGCCCACCGCGCTGCCCCCCTGCCCCCCCCAGCGCTGCAGCGGAATGTCCGCAGCAGCGAAGGGGTTAAAAAGCACCATTACCAAATAGTTGTCTGTGTGCTTGGACTTCAACATGCGTGTCACATTTTGAAGGTTGTGCAGGTATGTGTCTTCGGAGCAGCTGCTTGGGAACGAGACCGCAATGATCCGCTCCGTGACGTAGGTAAGATCCAGCTCGTAGCCCTCCTCCATGACGTGGTCAAAGTCTGCGCCTCTGTGGTAAATGGAAGATCGTCAAGCAAGGAAACGTTAGTGAAATTACACTACGTTTTTGTGCATTTTGTGTGTCTAGAGTTTAATGAAATTACTTTACAAAACAAATGCAATTTAATCATCAGACAACTAGAAAACTGGTAATGATAGCTTGCCAACAATTCTCATTACTTTTTACATCAGAGTATTTTACACTGCAGGGTTTAAGTGGGGCACATTTTATAGTTCTGATATTGAACGTTTTCTGACTATTTCATTTGTATGCTCATTACCCTTTGGGGTTTACTACAATGTCAGGCAGACTTGTGTCTGCCCAACACCGCCGCGGATACGGTTCCACCCGACCTCAGGTGGGCGGTCCTGATCGCAGAATTACGATGCGACCGTACATGGTGCGGTCTCAGACTCCCATTTCCCTACGGGAGCTTGTGCTGTGGCCGTAAACCGGCCGAAGCACAAGCTCCTTTAGAGAAATGGGAGATTGTGTTCATCCCTGCACCGCGTGGCAGGCACCAGGGGCCACTATAGGTGCCCCTTCAGCGCCCAACAGGAGGCCGCAAAGAGAAGGAGGCCCTGCTAGGGGCCCCCGAACTCGCTTTCCGACGGGTGTTCTATGTCAGAAAGCCTATCAGAAACCGAGCATCGTAATCACAACGGCAGAAATGCTGTCCATTGGGATTACGGGCCAGCCTCCGACTGGCCATCGTGCTCCTGGAGCCCATCGGAATCCAGCCGGAATGACCAGCTGGTTTTAATTCTGACCGCCTATATTGTAATTAGGCGTTCGGAATTGAAACCAACGATCTCGGTCGGAAAACCTCCGACCTAAGGTTGGAGGCTTTCCGACCGAGATCGTAATAAGCCCCTAAGTATCAGATCATTTAGGGCACGAGTGTGATGTAGTCCATTGCTCTTCTATATGTCTACCTATCTACCTTTTGTAAGAGTAAGGTTGACATTAAGATCCCTAAAATCGAATCCAACAAACAGGGATCACAATCAAAGGCGATCATCCTTGGCGTGTTCCCACCACTGATGCCATGGCAGGAATCCACACAGATGCTGTTCAGTCCAATGGGAATCCCCACAACATTCACAGTGATCAGACTCAAACAGCCCTAAGCGTTAATCAAAGACCAGCAGATGACGAGACAGTCTCCTTTGATATAAGGTGAATTGCTGTGCCACATACAAAAGCATCACTAGAGAAGGGTTCAATGCCATTCTCCCCATTCAGACCAAGAACAACTAGACGTACGATGGAGGACTCAGTACATCCGTGCCATGATCGAAGTCCAGATACTGGGACCCTGTTCCTGCATACATAAGTGGAAACTCACCTGGCTTGCCTCCAAGACACGCAAAATAAATCGACCCCCATCCTTTTTGAATCCAGATTTCAGTGGTGTTTTCCCACTGTTTTAATAACGGCTGGAAATCAGTGATGAACAGTATTTATACGGCCTGCCCACAATGACTGTAGGCAAAGGACCTTTGGTACACTTTGTTATACACCGTCTTTCTGTGTTTTGCCTGGATAGCTCTATGTCACTTCAACACTTGATACATCGTTCTCAATCATGCACACTTTTCTATCTCTCATGGTCTCTCTCACATGCTCACTGTCTCTCACTCTATAGGGACAACACCTGCTTAAGCAAACTATTAACGGCATAAGGCAATTCTAAGACTAGTTAATAAACCACCATTTGCAGGTCATCTCTTAATTCTCCAATACATATTTTTAAAGATGGGGATGGTCTCTTTTGTCCATAAGATAGAATGCTTTGGACTAGTCACCTCCCAAAATTCCACTATATTAATTTGAACCCATGCATTCTTACACAGCTAAAACCTGACTTTTTCAGTAGGGTCTGCTGAATCCCTGCGTGTAAACATAGAAGTGGTACTGCTATTTTGTGGATATTCAAAGTTGCCGAAGGGCACCATGTTACTTATGTCACTTTCATACAATCAAGACTATGGGGCTTATTACGATTTTGGAAGTCTGAAGCCGCGTACGCTGCAATACTACAATGCTGGTGGTCTTTAAACATTAAGAGTGGATCGATGGGCCAGCGGTCCCACCACAGCAGCATGGCTCGGCCATTAAGTGAAGCCGCAGCAATGCCGCCGTGGTGCAGTGCCATCTGTACATCTGTGCAATTTGTGTCATGCACCATGTTGTACATGGCACACAATGCACAAACTAAGGTGCAATTGCAAGGGGGGCACAACATGTGCCCCCATGCACAACCCTGTTTTGAGCCTCCTCCTTGCCTTTCTGCCAGCTTCTTCATGGTGGTTTCACCACGTTGAAAAGGCTTGTGGAAAGGCAAGTCATAATGTGGGCGGCACCGCCACCATTCCTCCCCACTATGCACACTGCCCGCTCAGAGGGACCCAGAATCCTGGTGGTGGAAGCGGTGTTGTGGCGGGCTGGTGGCTGTCCGACTGCCGGACTTGTAACCAGGTGGTCGGACCGCCACCACAGGTTTGGCGTTCTTGAGACCATTGAACTCCCAATAAGCCCCTGAAACAAAATTTTGCATTATGGGATGTAGGAAAGTGGCATTTTATTACATGGTCACTCCAACGTTTTGCTTACTGGTTCTGGGGTTGTTGAGTGGTAGTGCACTGGGACCCTGCTAACAAGGACCCAGTGCCGGTGCTCTCTCCTTAAAAACAAGACAAAGGTTCAATTGTAACTCAATTGGCAAGGACTTTAGCACCCCTGTAAGTTCCTAGTAAATGGCACCACCGACTACCCAGGGCACTTTCTGAAAACAAGACATGGCACACTTACTATGTGCCATGCACCTGTACACTGCATGCATTATATGCAAGTCACCCCTACAGAAGGCCTTACAGCCCTAAGGTAGGGTGCATTATATATGACCTGTGAGGACACATCTGCAGGAGCAATATCTTCCAGCCTGCCACAGCAGACAAGTTTCTGACCCCCTGTAGGTGAGAGCCCACGCTCTCGGAGGCCAGGAACAATGCCTGTCCAGTAGAAGGTGATCACACCTCCTCCAGCAGGATGGCTAGCAGATTAGCATCTCAAGGCCAGAGGCTTCAAAGCCCCTACCACCTTTGAAATGCGATCATGGCTTCCCCCAGACCTGGGGAACACCATCCCCTGGCCTGAGGCCCATTTGTCCCCAGAGCAGGCGGGAAATTAGATAGTCAGAAGGGGTGTCACACTTACAGGCTAGGCATACCCCTAAGGTGGGCCACCTGAAGAGGACAATTGAAAAAAGGTTTCACCAACTTGGATTTGGTGAAACTAGGAACTCTGGGTCATAGGAAGACTATGCCCACTCCTCACAGGAAGTGGTCCTATAGGGGGTGTAAACAATCCAAGGGTAGGTTGCCTATTGTCTGCTGCCCTACACTCCCCTAAATACCCCTACATTCAGTATTTAGGAGTTCCCTTGAAACCAGAGCTTCAGTTTCGACTGCCTGGGAATCAAAGAAGGACAAAGAAGAGTTGACACTGTAAGAACAGAGGAACTGCTCCGAAATTGGTGCCAAACCCTGCCTGGCTGCTGTTAACCTTGACAATTGCCAGACTAACTCGTCCAGAAGTGGAGCGTCCTCTTCAAACCCTTGTGATCTGTCTAGCACCTCAACAACCACTTAGCATCTCCCTTGGGGTGGAGGAGCTATCCCCTGCAGCTACAGGCACCGACCACAAGAGTCCGGTACTTAGGTTTGCTGGCCATCAGGCCAACCAAAGAAGGATCTCACAAGGAGAAAGTCACTGTGGTTCCAATAGGTCAGCCCAGTCTCTCCAGTGAGTCTCGAGATGCTAGACCATCCAGAAGCCACACTGCACCAATACCCTGGACACTGGAGCATTTGCCGCCACCACCACCCTCAAAACTGAACTGCCCACCAAGGAACAACAGGACCAAAGAGGCTCACACTGAGATTGGCCTTTCTGTCGGTTTTCTTCCTCTCTGCAAGTCAAGACCAAGGACCGTGAGAGCCTCCAACACAAGTGCTCAGCTGGCCAAACAGCTCTATGCCCAAGCCCCACAGTCCGGATTCAGAAAAAACGACTGCGTCCCCTTGCTCCAGAGACCTTCACAAGACGAGCCCCTCTTTTGAGTTCCAACGGATTTGTCTCCACTCGCACCCTTTTTGTTATAGGCACCGTGGACTAAACTGTGTAGTACTCAAGGCTAGCATCGCGACCAGCACCTTTGCACGCTGACACCCCAGGGCATTAAAACCCTTTGGACTTTGGCCCCCCCAAGCTCCTTAAGTCCTAAAGGGCACCTTCTACAACCACTTGCAAGTATATGGATACAGTATGTGTCTTTCCTTCCATAGGATAACATTGCCGCATTCGAGGCTTATACTTCAAAAAATCGTTATTTGAACATTTTACTATTTCTCCGTAAAATTCATGACTCCAAAAGTACTTTCCTGATGCTCTTGGTGTCTAAAAATATATAAACGTCTGACGTCTGTGTTATTTTTATGAATTGGTCTCAGATTTCATTTTGAGTGTGTGTACCATTTATTGACTTTGTGTGTACAACAAATGCTTAACACTCCCCTCTGATAAGCCTAAGCTGCTTGATCACACTACCACACATAGAGCACTTGGGATTAAACCAAAAAGGGTCGTCTGGACCGTTTGCATGGTGTGCCATTACATTGACCCACTACATAAAAAGCCAGCTTCCTACATGAGACTTGTAGTTTCTCTTTAACATTTTTGAGCAAGAACACCAGTAATGAGCTAATATTGACTCCTTCTGTCTTTATTTTTGATTACCACATAAGCAGTTAGTAGCAGTATACAAAATTAAATTGCACCTTCCTATCACTAGATATTTTACCTGACCAATGTATGTCAATGTAGACTGATGTTTTTCTACTGTATTAAAAAACACACAATATTTGTTACAAAGCTTTTACAACCAAATACTACAAATTCTGCTAGATCAGAAAAAATAAGTTTATAGAATTTTGCTAGCACTGTGCTGGTTTTCAGATAAACTTTATGTGAGTACTAAAAGGGGGAGATGCTCAAAATGCTTTGCGGATTTGAATGAGATATAAAATGGATGACTATTAATCACTGCTCTCTTTAGGACAATATTTACGGAAAGGTACATGACTGTTCATTGGGAAATGGTGGTAGCAACAGTAGTATGATCTTCATATGCCATTTATATCTCAAACAGTAAAAAAACAAATGTTTGAAGACAATATCTTTGAAATATGACATTGAGCAGCTTGATTTTAAGAGTCAGATGTATGCCTGTGGATTTTACACTGTATAAGATTATCACACCTAGATACATAAAGGAAAGAGTAAAATGGAATGAAGGGTTTGTTTTCAGATACGTTTGTGGATCCATTTCTAGAACTATCATAACAGGTGTGCAATTCCTAGCAAAACATACTATTTTATTATTATTTCAATAACTATGTCTGAACAAAATGATTTTAAGTTATCTTGGGTGTTAGATAAATGTGCATTCTGGCTATCACCAACACAGCCGTTTAATTCATGCTACAGATGCAATACCTTAGTGGCAGAAGGCCGATCTCCTCCAGGTGGGTTACAAGGCCTACCATTGCTTCAATTTGTTATCTCAGACAGAATTGATGATTCAGAGAGAATGGGCTTTGAAAAATGGTTTGAAAAATTTAGCAATTAAAATGCAAAAAGTAACAACTATATTTCTTGGAAAGTCCACTAAAACTGAATAGTTTTCCCGTGTTTAAGGTATGCATATCTCTTTTAAATTCTTATGGGGAAAGAAAACGAAAAAGAGCAGTTTATAACTAGGAAGTACTCACTGTTACTGTGTGTTACTCTGTTAA
The DNA here is from genome assembly GCF_964204655.1 of Triturus cristatus. Classification (NCBI taxonomy): domain Eukaryota; kingdom Metazoa; phylum Chordata; class Amphibia; order Caudata; family Salamandridae; genus Triturus; species Triturus cristatus. The sequence continues at coordinate 446,988,494 of NC_140588.1, forward strand.
CATTTAAAACATAAGGGTATTAAAATACTCACTGAGATGTTTTATCACAGGAGAAAGAAGAGCTCTTGGAAAAAGTTGATGAACCCTGGAATTAAATAAATACGTGTTTAACTTAACAAACCATTTAACGGCAATAAACAGCTTTTCTTGATTATACAATACAGAGGATTCCCCCAAATGTACTCATTCCCTGTCTGCTCTTTATTTTAGCAGAGACTCTGTTTATGTATGTAGATCAGCAACAAAATGCCACAACACTCCCCTCTCACACCACCAGCCTCGTCGAAAATAAATTGTTAGCTGTTAGATACGAGGAGAACCAACTAAGATTTTTTATATAAAGCGAGCATAGACACTTATATTTAAAAATGTCACAAGAGAGAGGAACAGCAAGAGAAAAAATAATGTGTATTTTGCTCGCCCTTACATTTTCATGTATGACCGTGCCTCCTGATAATATGTATTTGATCATGTGCTTTGTTTAACCTTGGTGAACAATGGAGACTGTTACAATGACTGCAAAATAATGATTTGTTGTGGAAATCTAATTACATAGCTGGAGATGCTAGTTAGCAAAACAGACCACGGTCCCTCTACCTGCACTGCACAGCTTGAATTCACTACACAAACTCAGTTATACATATGCAGTACACAAATCAACCTTATGCATGTATGAGGTTCTAAACTGCAAATGTAGATCTGATTCACCAAAGTAGGAGTTTCGGTCCTTCAAAGCAGAAGTATCAGTAATAAGTGAATATGTCTGGAAAGTATGCAGAGTTTTCATAGTTCTGGCATGCAGAAGTAGGTGTTCCAAGGGCAGAGTTAAGATGGTGATCGAGAAAATGCAATGCTAATAATGTGTAAACTACGAATAACTTTATAATAGTTTACAGTACATAGATTTCCAATACTGATGCACACCTAAACATGAAGCTGAATGGTGACCTGTAAATGGTACAGAAAGAGTAGGGAAGTGCATAATAACACCTCACTCCTCCAGGGTGTGAAGGGGAAGACATGTAATACTTCAGATTGGAAAAGGGTATTCTAGCTAGAAAATCTTTTAGAAGTATTTAGTAGTTAAATATCACCAAATTTCTCACCAACCATATGTCATGTTTCCGCAATGTGTAAATATTGCAAACAACATTAAAGACATACATTTACACTTGTAAATTACTAAAGTAAGAGACAACACACGCCAGAGATGTTTTTGAACTATATTAGTAGACTTAAGTCTTTGAAATCTGCACATTACAATTGTTTGTATCTATGGCTGATCAAAGCTTCGTTGTGAGAAAGCGCGACATCATTGTGTTAGCATGTTCTTATGGAAATCCCACCACCGCAGGGATACAGTCTGTGCCCTTAAGTTGAAAGTAAGTTTGCTAATAAGTTTTCCTCCCAGCCACATAAAATGTTTTCAATACAGTGCAGTCTCGTTGATGGGTGGCTTGAAAGAATTCATGAAAGTGTTTAGAGAAAGCCTATGAACATTGTCGCTATTTTTCTGTATTCTTTTGTACTGTAACTGTTAAGCTGAAGATTTATATGCAGTAGACATTCCTGAATTGAGTCATTCTTAGGGTTGAGTGACTTAAGTAGAGCCCAAAATTAATTGGGTGTATTTAGCTGTAAACATTTCTTCTTTAGTACATTGTATATCACTTGTATTTTGTACAACAAATCTAGTGTCAAACTTGGTAGAAATTAATCAATTTAAATTCAAAGAGATTATTGAAAAAAATAAATCGTTTTGCCAAACAAATCAGAGCTTCTCCTTGCCCTCACATCTTGCCCACTGTTCTGTAGCCTGAGAAACCTGCACATCTTTCGCATGTGTTGCCTGTATGCAGGGCTTTAAGTGGGCCGGGTCTCACCGGGTCTGAGCACCGGCAGTTTTTTTAAGAGGGCCTCGAAACAGGTCTCATTCGGGCTCTGTTTTGTGCCCTGGCAGAGGCGGTCCTTGTTTTTTCCGTACTGCAGTGACAGCACGTACATCGATGTGCATGTGCTCACACTGCTCACTTCTCACTTGTGGAGAAGTTACGTCATGACGTCATGACTGGTGAGCGTTGTAGGGGAAGTGAAGTCCTTTAAAGAGTCATTTACTCTCTGGATTTCCCTTCTCTTTTGGAAGCTCAGGAGCAGCAACATTATTGTGGTGTCACCAGGGCTGTAAGCTTTTTCAATATTATTTACAAGCCATAGTTGCTGCTTATTTATCTTATGCAACTAACAACCATTGACAAAGCCAATAGTCCTGAATTGTTGTAGGTATGATGTTACTTGTTGTATCATATATCTGGATGCAGTGAGATAAACAGCAAAATAAAGTGGGGCAGCACACTATGCTAAGCACAGATTTTTAGCTGATGTGTTCTTAAGCCACGCCCTTATTTACACTGGCCACGCCCCTTTGAGAGACCCCTCCCCCCCCAGTTTTTTCATCCCACTTAAAGCCCTACCTGTATACAAATTATAAATGATGGGGCCTACTTACAAAGGTAATCGTATACATGAATAAACCCACATGTGTACGTTTAAATATACTTTGTAGAAATTTACTATTTTAGGGTATTCACCATTTCTGAATGTATATTTACTACAAAGTGTAGACTTGCAGGTCTCCACCCCCTTGGTTTAGGAAACGCAGTCTAAATAGAAGTAACTTACGACACTAAAGTTACTACTAGTAACTTTACAACTGTATTTTGTATTTCACCCACTTTGCAGAACCTCTGCACTCGGGGCGCAGACCACTGCCTGTGGGAGGGAACCCTCCATGTGATGGAGGCAACCCTCTGCATGACAGAGGGAATCCTCTACATGAGGGAGGGAACCCTCTCCAATCAGAGGAGATACATCTGCATGTAGAAGGGAGATCTTTGCATGTGGCGAAAACACAAAACAATTGATAGAACCACAAAACTATTACAAGAGATCCTTTGTGTACCTAATGCACATGTGTTATGTAAAGATTATGTAAAGTATGTTTGCCCTAAACCACAAGTGTACTATGTAAGATTTTATGTTTAAGTGTTGTTTATGATAAACTCTTGAATGCTATAGAAAACGAAGAGTCAAATTACTTTTTCACTACAGCAAATAATGCTAGTTGATGATATATGAAATAAACAGTTGTCTCGGGATGTTATATGTGCAGTAGTGTCGCCAGGGCGTCATGGGCCCCATGGCAGGTGTATGAATAATGAAATACATCAATAATCAGGGTCCAGTGGGACCCAGTGCCACTGCACATGAAACCCAATGGAAGCTATGTCCCTGTAAATATGTACAGTGTGGTAGTAGTCCACAATCCATCACTGACAGGAGAATGGCCAGCCCCATAAATGCTACAACCAAAGTAGCAGCTTAAGGGAAACAAAAAAAAACACAGGAGTTAACTAGAAGATCCCACACCTGAAGATCCTGAACTCTATCCTGGTCTGTATGCCATCCCAGGTACCAGGATGTGGCTGTAGATGAGGCTCAAGATCTAGATGTAGGCCCCTAAGCATTGCGATGTTGTGCAGCATGCAAGAGGCTATCACAATCTTGCATACTTCTGGGGAGTACTGCAGCAACCCAACTCCCCTGTATGGCCAAGGCATCTGAATTGTTACTTAAGGATGCTAAAAGAATGCTAAATAATGGCGTGTGTACATATGTGTGCCCTACTTCACCTCTGTTGAGGTAGTGCGTTTGTAGAATGTGAGAAGATGGGGAGGGACAGAATACTTGGCATCACCTGCAAAAAAGACATACGAAATGTTTAAAAAGGGGCCTATATTACACATTTAATACATTATGCCTGTAAACATGCAGTGGATGTGAGGGTAATATGTGTGTATTGTGTTGCAGTGATGATTGAGAATGTTGAAGATGGCACTACCCAGATGCACGTGTTACCAGTTTGAGGTATTTTTACTTCGTAATTAGCCACATGTCACCGAAATCCTCTGCAATCAAGCCACGTTCAAAAGGTGACTTTCAGAATATGTAGCTGTTGTGTGCGTCTCCAGGAAAGGCAGCGTACACATCAGTGAAGCAACCCTGGCATCGTAAACAGCTTGCACGATGATGGAGTGCAAGTGGTGTATTGTTGCAGAAACGGTGTGCGGTGTGTGATGAGGTCGCTGAAGAACCTAGTGTGAGGAGTCAATGCTCAATTTCCCTCGCAACCTTTTGCCTTTCCACCAGTGACTGTGGTACGGTGATACACTACTGCACTCTTCAGTTGATGCATCTCAGCACCTGATATGCAAGCATCGTGACTGGCATGCTTGTTAGATCCCAATGTTGTAAGAGCTTGAGCTCACACTATGCTGCTGGTCACGGTTCATATCAGCTGAGAAGTGGTATCTGGGAATGACAGCTTCTCTGGGCACCCAAAGATGTTGATCCTTTGCCTGTAAACACTCTCTCTGCTGTGACTCGAATAGTTATTACTCAAAAGGAGAGACAAAGCAACAAACACATTCACCAACATTAAGAAGGTAGAAAATGTTGTTTGGTGTCTGAGTTCATTTCTTATGTGGTAATCCTGGCAGTGACTGGTTGGTGCTGAAATGTGTAGTGAAATTCAGAGCAATAACTCCTGCAATTGCCAGGTGTGTTGCAGGTGTCCTGCTAGATAAATCTACATCATTTGCATTTAAGAGTAAAACGAATAGAAATAAAAATTAATCCTGTTTTAACATTCAACAGGATATGGATATAAGAAAATAAATAAACCTAAAAAGTATTTAAGGCTTGATATATAATTGACCAGGATATGATTTCAAAAATATATTATGAATGGCATTTGAAAAGGAAAACAATAAGCAGAACACTACTCAGTATTTCTTAAAAAGGATAATTAATTCCCAAAGCTATAAAATATGGATCTTTATTTTCGAATATATTTCTAAAATGTGTTGGCTTCATAATTTCTATGGGAGTGTTTTGCAGTACCAGTGATTGGCCATTTGTGGTGCTGGGCTTACTCGAAGGCTAAGCTGGAGTACATTTACTACTGTTTTGAGTCCTTTCTGGATGTGGGAATACTAGAAGTGCAGTTTGCGAATCGCAATGATTTTTCTCTTTTGTGGGTGGGACTTTTGTCCTACCTAAAGGCTTCCGTAAACCCCTCCCTTTTTGTAATAAGTATTCCCCTCTTCCGGCCACACCCTACTGTCCCTCCTACATCCTTCCAAAAAAACTATGGGTACGTTTGCAGAGGTCTTCTGAGTCAGCCTGGAGATGTTAACACATAAAAGACAGGAGTGGCAGAGGCCTCCACACGTAAGTTAGTGAATAGCATTTTACAGTATGTCAAAGAGTACTATTGTAGTACTACTAAATGTGCTAAAAAATGCGGTTTGTAAATAGGCCCCTATGTATTAAGATTTCATGACAGAAGGACTGCATATTGTGACAATCCTTGAACCACTGTAATACAAGTCATTGGGAAGTGAAAAGAGACCTCTTCAACTACCTAAAACAAGACATTATATATTTGGTTTTTTGTCCAGTTTAGTTTTCACTATGAAATGCTTTCTGAAGACGGTTTCTGGCTCATATTACAGTTAATAAACTAAAACTTCAATACACTCTGGACTTGATAATATATGTTCTAGATTGTAGACCTTTTTGGATATTTAACTTTTAAAGTTGTCAATGTATATTGTTCTGTGGAACATTACAAATAAACTGTTTCAATGTAATTAACATTTCACATAGAAAACAGATACTCCCATGGTTCTATTTGTTCCTCTGCATGCACACTGATATTCCCTACTTGTTCTGCTGATCTAAATCGCTCTACTCTTCCATACAAGTAAATAGCAATGAAATTATTTGTTCACTGTCTATACGCTGGGGAAGGATATGATCATGGAAGTCGCTAACCACTTATCATGACATACAGTCGTAGCTACGTTTAGTGTACGTGTGCTGCCAGCAGAGGGAAGCAGAAGCCTTGCTATTACATAGAACACAAACACACACACAAAAGGAACAGCAAAACTCAAGCCACTTTCAATTCCCTCTGCCTTTGACACGAGAATCACAGCTAGGACATTAGCTATTAATGCTGCAGCAGGCGCAGCAGCACCAGGGCCCAAGGGGTGTGAGAAGGATCTCTGCATCTCCATTATGATATTATTTGACTATCCGAATAGTGACATAGAGACCATGTCTGGTTTCCTAAAGAGATCTTAGGGACATTCAGAACGTTGACCTAGGAATGCAATTCACCTGTTATTTACCATTGGGTTTGTGGTTTTTAACTCACATTCTCTAGCTATTTGCTGCCTTTATTTGCTTTAGGCTGTCCCAGCTCGAGCTCCTCCCTCCCGTTGACCAAACCTTGTTTACTGTATTCTTGAACAAACTCACTTTCTGTAAACAAGCCTTTAAATCTTGTTCTTATCTTGTCACATTTGCGGTGCATTCAAAGACAGAGGTCACATTTCAGGCTCTGTCTTCCAGGGAGCTTGGTGTTTATTTTTGTTTCTCGGACTTCAAAGCGTTAGAATTTATGTGACATTCATGCTGACTAGTTGGGGGGTTTGCTTGAGGAAGGCTGTACAGATGTTCTTTTTTCAGCACACAAAATTTAAATGTCTGTAAATAAACTGTACAGATAATCAAATCAATGCATTGGTTGATGACATTTCCACACATTATCGTTTGTGTGCTGTATACCTTTATCAGTAAAACTGGATATGAGTGCAAATGTAATGGTCATTTCAATTGAAAATGTGTTGGCTGTAATGGCAGCATGCTACCATACCATACATACTCCACTTTACCCCACTCTACTCTGCACCAATCCACACTGTCACTGCACTCTTGTCTGCGCCACTTTAATCTACGCCTCTCTACTCTACACCACGCTATTTTATGCCAATGCAATCTACCCCATGGTACTCTACTATGCACCACTGCACTCTTTGCCACTGCTCTCTACACTACTCTGTGTCAATCCACTCAATGCCACCCTATTCTGCAACACTGCACTCTATGCCAACACACACTACAGCACTTTACTCACAGCCAATTCACTGGATGCCAATCTACTCTGCACCAAATCACTTTGTGCCACTGCACTCTATGCCACTCTATTCTACTCTGCGTCACTGCACTATATGCTACTCTAGTCTACTCTGCAGACTGTACTCTACACTGCTCTACTCTGCTTCACTGCACTCTAAGCCACTGTATTCTGCACCACTGCGCTCTAAGTCAGTCTACTCTACACCACTGCACTCATCACTTTACGCTGCACCACTGTGTGTCACTGCACTCACTTTACGACACTCTACTCTGTGCCACTCTTCGCCACTTGTCTACACTCTACGCCACTCTAATCTACAGTGCACCACTGTACTCTTAAACTGCACTCTACAGCACCTCACTCTACGCCTCACTGCTCTGCACCACTCTACTCTATGCCAGTGCACTTTATATCACTCTACTTTGCACCACTGTACTCTTGGCCACTGCACTCTACACTCCTCCACGCCACTCCACTTTGCAATACTGAACTTTGTGACAATACACTCTACGCCACTACCCTGCACCACTCCACTCAATGCCACTTAATTCTACTCTAAAACAATCTACTCTACACCAATGCACTATATGCCACTCACCTCTACGCAACTGCAAGCAATGCTGAGCCACTCTACTCAATGACACTCTACTCTATTCCACTACTCTATATCACTGCACTCTACCCTGCACCACTATAATCTACTCTGCACCACTCCACTTGATTCTGAAACAACCTACTCTACACCACTGCACTCTATGCCAATGCACCACTTCACTCTATGTGCGACTCTACGCCACTGCACTCTACGTTATGTCACTCTACTCTAAACCACTGCACTCTACACCGTTTTACTCAACACCAATACACTCTACGCCACTACCTTGCACCACTCCACTCAATGCCACTTAATTCTACTCTAAAACAATCTACTCTACACCAATGCACTATATGCCACTCACCGCTACGCAACTGCAAGCAATGCTGAGCCACTCTACTCAATGACACTCTACTCTATGCCACTACTCTATATCACTGCACTCTACCCTGCACCACTATAATCTACTCTGCACCGCTCCACTTGATTCTGAAACAACCTACTCTACACCACTGCACTCTATGCCAATGCTCCACTTCACTCTATGTGCTACTCTACGCCACTGCACTCTACGCTATGTCGCTCTACTCTAAACCACTGCACTCTACACCGCTTTACTCAACACCAATGCACACTGCGCCACTTTACCTATGCCAATGTCTTTTTAAAACTGCACTTTACACCACTATAGTCTACAACAGTCTACTGTATGCCACTGCACTCTACAACATTGCACTCTGTGACTGCACTCTACGTCACTATTCTACTCTGCAGCAATGTACTCTATGGCACTGCTCTCTGCACCACTCTACAACACCGCACTCTACTATGTATGACTGCACTCTACGCCACTGCACTCTATGCCACTGCACCACTCTACTCTATGCCACATCACTCTACTCTGCATCAATTCACTCTATGTCACTGTACTCTATGCCAATCCAATCTAATCTACTCTGCAGCACTGCACTCTATGAAACTTTACTCTATTCCACTGCACTCTATGCCACTTTACTCTACTCTGAAATAATCTTCTCTATGCCACTGCAGTCTATGCCACTCTATTACCCTCTGCACTAATCCACTCTACGCCACTCCACACACCCTATGCCACTGCACTCTACACCAATACTCTCTACCCCATTTTTATCAAAACCAATACCCTACGCCACTGCACTCTATACCAGTCTACTGTGCACCACTGCACTGTACACCACTATACTCAACAACACTGTACTCTACACCATTACACGGTCACTTTACTCTGTACCACTCTACATCACTGCACTCTGCGCTACTCTACACCACTGCACTCTACAACACTCTATTCTGCAGTACTGCACTCTACGACACTCTACTCCACTTTACGAAACTCGACTGCACTCTATACCAATGCACTCCACACCACTAATCTACTATGCATCACTGTACTCTATGAAATTGCACTCTACACCACTTGAGTCTAGGCCACTCCACTCTGCACCATTCCACGTCACCCCACTCTGCAACACTGCACTCTACACCACTACTCTATATCACTCCACACTACCCTGCACCACTCCACTCTACACTAACTCACTCTTCTCTGAAACAATCTACCTTATGCCACTGCACTCTATGCCAATACACACTACGCCACTCTACTCTATACCACTGTAATCAATGTTGTGCAACTCTACTCTACACCACGCTCCTCTATGCCACTGTGCTCTACCCTGCACCACTGTGCTCTATGCTGCACCACTATACTCTAACATGCACCACACCACTCTACTCTGAAACAATTTACTCTACGGCACTGCACTTTATGCCACTGTACTCTACATCACTCTACTCCACTCTAAGCCACTGCCCTCTACTCTATGCCGCTGTACTCTAAACCACTGCACTCTACGCTAATGCACTCTACACCACTTTACTCAAAACCAATGCACCCTACACCACTGCACCTATGCCAACTACTTTGCACCACTGCACTTTACACCCTTATACTCTACAATATTCTCTACACTCTATGTAATCCACTCTACATCACTTTATTCAAATCCAATGCACTCAATGCCACTGCACTCTACACCAATCTACTCTGCACCACTGTACTTTATGCCACTTCATTCTAGGCCACTCTACAACACTCTACTCTGTGATACTCCACTCTATGATGCTCTCTCTACTCCATTAATCTCTGCTCCACTGACACAGTACTTCACTCTATACCACTCCACTCTATGCAATTCTACAACACTATTCCACTCTACGAATCTCTACACAACTCCCTCTATGCTACTCCGTGCCACTTTACTCCCCTCTATTCTATGACACTCTACTCCACGCCATTCCAGTCTATGACAATCTACACCGCTGTATGCCACTCTACGCAACACCCTCCACACCACTCCACTGTGCTTTACACCAATCCACGACACTCTATGCCACTTCACTATACGGCACTCTACTCAACTCTGACACTGTGCTCCTCTCTATGCCACTCAACTCTACGCCCATGTGATCTACGACACTCTACTTCCTTCACGACACTCCACAAAACTGTTTGCTAATCCACGACACTCCATTCAACTCTACTATACAGCACTCCACGCCACTCCATAACACTCCACTCTACTACACTTTACGTCACTCCTATCCACACCACTCTCCTTTACGCTACTAACTTTTAGCCATGCTAAACAGCAGCCACTCTGGTGTACAACATTGCTAAAACATTTTAGCAAACCCAATAGCTCTTGCATACACTAATGACATCCTTGCCCCGCTACTCTATTCTCTATTCTCAACAATAAAGGTAATTGACAGGGCAGAGATTGAGCCAGCAATAGCGTTGTGACACAATGGCAAGTGATACGTTGTAGCCAACACTGGATCAGGTGGGTCAGAGAACTAATACACCCACTTCAGTAATCCTTGCTGATACTTGTACAGTGCTTAATTTGAGCTGGTGGTTGGAAGTGTAGCCAATAAGCACTAATTTTTTGCAACCAGTACTTATTTTTGCTCATCAGACTTTGAGGTTGATGTAACGAGTGCCACGGAGTAGCACTGACTTGGGTAACAATAAACATCTGCACCAACATGCCTCAAGTGGTTAATTGTGCGCTTTACAAATACTTATGCTATTTCAATATTGTGGAGACTTGTGAGCAGGTGATCATTATATTTTTATAAGATGAAAATCAACACTGACATGCATGAACCTCAAATTATTGCGAGACAAAGAACAGCTTGCATTTTTCGTCTTGGGAAAAGGTTTAAGTCACTTGGTATCCAACTTCACACTCCATGGTTTCAGAATTAGCAGTGTATGGAAATATCTTTTTATGTACTAAGGACCCTTTGAAGCAGAAATTGTTATCAACTGTAAATGTTGAAGCCATTGACAAATCCATAATAAGCATTGACCAATCTAGGGGCATAAACGTGTTTTTCTGCTACCAATGCATGGTCTTCCAGCCCCATACCAGATAATGCTCACTAACACCATCGAGTGTCCCTCCCCACACTGTTTGCTCCATTCCTCGATTCACAATCTGATTGCACCTTAAGTGGCATGAATAACCAACCAGACAAAAAATAGGATCAACACGTGTCATACGTAGAGACAGCTTTGTCAACTTATATTTATTTGTTGAGCTTTTCATAAAACCAAAACATGCTCTAATGTATATTGGTTCACAACTGTTAATCAATAAATATAGATCACTATATATGGGAGAGGTTTAAAATATGTTTGATTAGAAAAGTTGCTTTACAGTTCCACTGATAAAGGGACATAACGGTGGGAGTGAAGGGACACTAAGTGTGGGACGAAATGGTGTAAGGATTGTCAACAGTCAGCTCGGTGGTATCTCCATTAAGAGTCAGGTGCAAGCATAGTAAATTGAGCATATGGATAGCACATCACACTGTCTGCTGTCAATGTGACATTATGCGTTAGAGTTGCCCATGGAAATGTTGTAAGATTTGCAGGGCCAAACTGGCCGTGGCGGGCATCGGGCATTTCCCCAGGAGGACGTATGGGCGAAGGCTGATTTTGCAGTGGAGGGGGACGTTTTTGTTACTGGGGGCCTGTTTTTTAGTAATGCTACTATATCGGCCCCTAGTAATAAAAGCAGCAGGGGGGCTGGTCCGTCAACATTGTCAGGGCTGCTTTGGGTTCGCAGTCCGGCCCGAAGATTTGTCACCTTTGTTGAAGATATTACTAGATGCAATAAAGGGCTATGCTATGGAAAACCATCCTTGAGTGGAGGCGACATTTTGACCAACGATGGGATCAAAGGAAAAAGGTCTAATGCTTCATAAAGTCATTAAAAAAACATAATGAAATGCACCATTAAATCTTCCTAAACTCCATTGTTTATTTATTTGAAAGAATGAATAAATGAATGAAAATGTGTCATCCAAAAATAAAGAGAGTTTGGCAAGTTCAGCTTTACACATTCAATGAATTAGCACAGATGGTGTTTGAAGAAGATATTTTGTCTGTTCTCTCAGAGAAGGAATGAGCACGTTCTATAGGTTCCAGTCCTGTATTCTTGCACCTCAGTCTTTTAAGATCTACCTTCTATAGGTGGAAAGAGGTTGAAATTGCAGAGCGAATCATCCTACTCGATACAATGGACGGTCAGCTTCAGGGGTATCCTGAATCCTTCACCCAGCTTGCTTTTAACTCAACCCGCTCAAACTTCTGTTCAGGGTTGGAAAGAATACCTGTTTCTTCTTAACCTCTTCTATGCCCATGACGAGATAGTCTCGTCATGGAGCACGGTTGCGCTGTGCCCATGACGAGACTATCTCGTCATGGACCCCGCCCGCTAATGAAAGGCCCGGCACAGCAGGGGGAAAGGGCGGGGCACTGAAGGGGTTAAAGTGCGGCACATTGAATAAATATATAAACTTTTGTATGACGATCTAGCAACATAAGATTCGCATGGGAGGGAATTCAAGATACCAAATACGTCTTATGGATACCTACCTAGATATGAAAAGAGGCGCTGTTGGCTCTTTGCATGATATCTACTACAGGCTTGCGCAAGTATTCACTTTATGAAACAGAAACAGAAAGAGAAACACTTGGGGCTCTCCTAGCAGCAACCCCCTTCAATAGGACACAAGGCACCTATTTCGAAATGGTGAATGAAGAAAATGAAATAGGATGCACCTGTAGCAATGACGGGCAGTTGGTACTGTGAGCAACCAGTAATAGGGCATTAGACAAACAGCAACAACATTGAATCAGACCTCAAAGATAACATTAGTTAGCATACATGCTTAATCTCTCAATACATTTGAAAATAGAATTGATCACGATGGTTTAATGAATATGTCTTTACTGGTATGGTATGAACCATGATTCCTCTTGTGCAGTGGGTTTTGGTCATCCCTCTTCGTCTATTGGGCTATTCAAGTAAAATTCACATATTCCTTATAACTACCAAAGTATAAGGCGTAGATCAGTCGGGCACCCACATCAACATTCGTCTGTCTTCACTGTGAGTGATATCATTTTTGCTTATGCAAATTTGCACATTGGCCTAAAAAGTAGTCCATTTCAGCGCTACAACTGTAGGCCAATCTCTCCTTTAATTTCTGTTTTTATTCTATATTTTATAAATATTTTTGCAGTAGGTTATTTTTACTTATGCACACCACATTCAGAGTGTGCAATTTTTACTTTTGATTAACTTTACTTTTTCATATGCATTTGTTTACAACAATTAAGACCATACATTGTAGGGTTATCCAGGTCAGAACTATTGGCTTTGCCAATGCTTACTCCCACAAGCATTGTAACTTTAAAGTCAATCTCATGTGTTTCTTTGATCAACATGGTTTAGACATATTTCAGAGTGAGATTAGGCACAGGCTACTGGTGAGAGTACAAGAGGCACAAAGAGAAATTGTTTATGATCCAAGCTAATGGCAGTACTCAAAGGTTTTTTTCCTTCTTCGGAGCAGGACATCAAACAGCTCGTGTATAATGCTAGGCAAGCCAAGTCTACAAAGCTGCAATTAAGATGGGAAAAGTTCCTCAGATGAACAGGACTTTATGCCATAAAAGGTGTTCCCCATAACTCACTACTGGATTTACCAGAAAATCACAAGTGAGTCAATCACAGACATATTAATAAAACAAAACATAAGATAAAGTGCTTTGATGCCAATGGCTCTTCTGAGGCAACTCTATAAATACTCCTACATAAGCAGGTGCTATTAAATTACAGGAAAGTCAAGCTTGCTAACAGTAGCAGTGAGATAACGAGAAACAGAATACCATTGACATAGGCATTGTGAGGGCATACTGCTCCAAAGTCCATGTTTAACTAGGCGGGGCGAGGCATGGCCATGAAACAAACCGACTGTATTGTTCATTTACTGTGGGAAGTTTGGAGTTTCCCGTAGAAAAGAAAATGGACTAAAACAGAGAACCAGGTGCAGGAACTGTAACTGAAAGAGATAAAAATGGAGGGAAACAGAGGCTAGGTTTATAGGTGTGGCAACTGTAACGGAGGAAAATAACTACTACAGGTGTGGCATTGTAACGGAAACAGTGGGATACAGGTGTGAGGCGTTGGACCAGCGCAAACAGGCTTTTAAAATCATCATGTTCAAATGTAACCCCTAAAATACTTGAGCGCCCATAACAAGAAGTTACCACCACCCACAGTACTTCATGCACTTTTCAAAAGTTTGGAAGAATAATAAGTTTGCTGTGGAATAATTAAAGCAGTACACTTCAAAGACAAACACTATTGGTACATACAGCTTTTACGTGCCAGAACAGTCGTACTACCTATCATAATGTTCTACTCATCACGAGCGTGTGTCTAATGCTATGGAGAACTGTCTGAATTCAGGATCTGCTCAGAAATAAAGGGCGACCTATATAAATAACAACGTATTTCTAGATACCATACTATTATAGTTCTAACTGCAGTAAATAATAGCTGCTACTAAACTATTACCAACTAACAAGTTATTCAATTTACTGAAAGAAGATGCATGGAAGAATGACTCCACACTGATGTGATTCAAACTTACACCATGCGGATCATGGACAACGTCAAAAACTAGATTGAAATTGGCATTCTGAATCCACTAGAATTACTGCCCCTGAGAAGAACGTTTGTGAATTTATTGCACAAGGTCAGTATTTCTCCCATATGTGGAGAGATATGTTTGAATATTAAGAAGAGCTGAGCAACTCAGGAGAAGAAAAATCGCTGTGCTAAAGGCTCTGCAATAAAGGTAGATTTGACTGTTTAACTAAAATGGTACCCAAAGGCTCTCCCTCTGACCATGACCAATTTGCGCTTTGAAAAATAATGCTCCAACTGTTGAAAAGATTACTCCCGCATCTCACAAATTTTAGCACAGACTCGTCAAAGGAGTGGACCATAACCCTCTCACTAAAGCTGAAGAGACTGCTGAACATAGCCTGAGATAGTGTAACTCGGTGGTGCAGCGCCTTCAGAAACAGCTACAAGGAGTTCAGACCCTCCTCCATGCGGGCTCCTGAAGACACACTTCACTTTGGGAAAGGGGTGCTATCATTGTCATTACTTTTGTGGATACTCTTGTGGCCCATTGAACTTAGGATGCAAATGTCTATTACAGGTAACTGCAATTTTGGAACAAAATCTTTAACTATGTCTAGTGAGTATAGTTAAATGGATTGTGGATATAAGAAGCTTTGCCCCCAAGAGGAGGGGGAGCTAAGAAAGAAATGTTTAAAAAAATAGTACCTCAATCACAGCAACAGAAGGACCTTAATAAACCTGAAGCAAACAGTACTTGGTCTTTGCTCCTGCAGCAAGAAGAGGAAGCGAAGACAGCTTGTGCTGCTCAATTGGAAGGCAGCAAATGAGAGTGACAATGAAGCTCATAAATGGTAAGCAATGGGCGGGCTCCAAGTCCCTTATTCAAGACAATATCTCTCACAAGCTAGTGCACAATTGCTGATGCAGGTGAGCCCTAAAAACCGGGACACTTTCTGCAGCGCCTTTCAGTAAGTCACTCTCACTCACACAATGAGCCTCTTTCCAAGCAGTGCCATAATGACGGCCCTGTAATGGCCTAATGCTCCGAATATCCATTTCCTCAGGCGGTACTCAGAAAAGCACCGGCTGCATAAATATTAACAAAAAAAAAACACACACACACACCTTTTGTTTAAAAAGCAAAAATGTGTTTGCAAATACAGTTTTATAGAGAACTAATACCTATATTCGGAAGGTGGGCAGACAATCTACAGAAAGTGTGAAGAGACTGAAAACAAAAGCATTTGTAGAATTCATTGCTATAATATATTCAAAAGCCCAAAACGTCTCTTTAAGCATTTAAATACGGTTCATGCTTAGCATTTATCATGCCCTACAAGCACAGCGCTTCTAACAAGAAATTACAAATCTGCGACACGGAATTAATTATTGGCCCATTAAGAGAAAATATCAAGCGCTCGAAATTCTGTTTTCTACTGCTTAACACTGATGTGCTCCTAGCTGGGCGAAAACCTGGTACTAATGTTTGATATGTGTCAGAGATGAGATGTCCATCTTGTCAAAAGCACAGGCAAATGTGACACTTCTGTCTGTACGTTGGCAATTACATTTAGAATACGTTGCTTCCTCTGAGGGCTTAGCTATTACAATTTTTAATTATTTTCAATTCAAGCTCATATCATATTTTCTGAAAGAAAAGGTGACAGCTATTGGTATCCATGGCACTCACCTCTGATATCTTGAAATAGATAAAAAACGACTTTAAGGACTAAAACAAATCCTTCTCAGTAAGTGGCACAGGAGCACTTCACAGAGCCACTAAAAATCCTTGGGTAAAAGCTGCCTTGGCAAATCTTAGGGAAAAGGCTGGTAGCAACTAAAGAGTTAATGCAAAACTCACCTTAATTGCGTGACTCTCTGAGGGGTAGCTTTGCAGTGGGTGTGGTCTATTCCGTGTAAGATCAGGAATGTCACATCACTCTCCACTCTAGTTAGTCTAATGGGATGCGATGCAGATCAGTGACTTACCGGGGACCAGTAGCTGACCAAGATCATGTGATGGCGTATCTACCTATGCAACAGTTCCCTTGTCTGGCAAAATGGGCATCTTTTGGAAGCAGGCAGAACACCAGTATCAAGCACTGTTCATACTAAATGGAAAATTCTGCCAATCCTGAAAGTGCCTAGCGGAAATTATGTTAATAATAGCGCTGTACTTTTCAGATTTTTGAACTTTTCCACCTCAAACAAATTAGCAAATGATGAAACAGTCCCAAAGGGGATGTCACACCTTCATTTGTGCTTTCTTTTTTATTAGAAATTCGGTAGAAGCACCTACAACATGTGATTTATGCTTAGAGATGTAAAGAACTTTTCAAAATTCCAACATAAAAAAAAGATATTTATGACTCAACATTCAATTCATAATCAGTCCAGTGTGAGTGAAGAATATGTTGCATAGAGATCCCTCACTTGCAGTTGCATCCTCTGTAGGTAAACCCAGTCTTCAGCCTCCATGGCTCCGTTCATTCAATGCCATATGGTTTTCTTACTCTAGACTCCACGTTTTGAACTATAAGTCCACCAGCATGCGCATAACTCACAGAATACAACCCTGCTTCTCTCATATCCCATATAACTTTAGTATCCATTTCATGAATCCATGGTTAGTAAGAACTGTAGGTCCAAACTGTGCATTAACCATTGAAAGCGTGACCACGTGACAGCCTTGAAAGAACTTGTTCCACTGGAAAAAAAAGCATCAAATCAAAACACTGTGCACCTTCCAGAAGTCTGCCTAGAAAAGGTCACTGCTATTTATAAACTTTTGCCACTCACTGTACACCAGACACAAGTATATAGCAGCAAAGGCACCTAGTTCGCCAACAAAACGTGTAACAATGGAAACGTGGCAGTAAATCACTGGCAGCAAACTACAGAATGCCTTAAACCACCATTCTGAATGGTGCACATAACTACCTCCACTTGAAGATATTTATAACAAGCATTAGCAAAGCCAACAGGCCTCACTTTACTGGCTTAGTCAATGGTTTTTAGCAACCTAGATGGCTAAAGAAGAAAAAAAAGACTACCACCTGATTGTTGTAGTCACTGTCGACATGAGTTTATAAGTGAGAGAAAGCAACATAGAGAGCAGAGGGTGGAAGAGAAGCATACCAGGGAGACAGCTAGAAAACACATGCACACTTGTGGAGTGCTTCACACAAAAGAAAAAGGTAGTTTCCTAAAAGCAAGCAGTGGAAGGACACAAGTAAATTGGCAATGTTCCAGGTGAAGGAGAGACACAAGATGGACAAGGCAAGCCATCATATCAGAAATAGGCAACTGAGAGTAACATTAATGTAACCAATTGTAAGAAATGAGCTGAAAGCCCCTCTATGTTCATGGTGTGCCCACAATATGTCACAGAGTGCAGCACGGTCTGGTAGGCTCAAGCTAACAATCTAACTCTCCATGACTGCTTTTTGTTAAAGACCTGTGATATAAGAAACTCATACGATTTAGATATAAAACGGAAACTAAGAGTACAATGCAAAACTTGATTTTCCTGGCACATTGTGTGGGTCACAGCACTAGCGCTGGAAGCCTATCACAGCAGACAAATTAGCATTTTGACCACCCCTCAATCATGCTCCACGTGGCAGTTCACAAAATGTGAATTTTTTTTCCAAAATTATTTTTCTATAGATTATTTTTTTAAGACAGTGGAGAGTTTGCCTTTCAGAAAATCTATCTTTGTACAAGGCACTTTTGAAATGGGATGGATATTTGATTGGAGTATTATAATAAGGTTGGCAAATATTGATCGGCTTTGAGGTATTTCAAGGTAGATATCTTTCAACTCCAACCAACATGGAAGGGGAGATATCCCCACAATAACATGTAGTAATTACCAAAAGTGTCATCTCACCTTATACCTGGTCACAAGTCAACTTGATGATATCACACCTGCTAGAAAGGTATGCTGACCTAGATCATTCTTCTTTCTTGTTCTTATCACTGATTTGCTATTGTATTATCCATGATTTACAAAGTGCTGTAAACACATTTAGCTCAACCGATCACTTTCTATGGTGCAATTTCTAAAGATGATTTGATACATAATTAGAGAAATACTATTGTTGATATTAAAATGACATAAGAACTGGTGAAAATGGTCCGAAAGAGCCCATATTTCGGAGTTCTTTATTGCAGAGACTAAACCCACAGAAAAGATAATTCTATTTGAAAGTGAATCATAAACACAAAATATTAAAAATATAGGAAAAAATCTTGAAACCAAAATCAAACAAGCATTTGAAATGCAACAGGCCTCACATTTGCGAGAGTTTAAGCTATTGTCATTGTATTTGCAATTGCAAAAAGAACTGTTGATGGACAGAATGCAGAACAATGTCATACTTTCACCCCAGTACAGAGATCTGGGCCTAAATCCATTGTTTTTTTGCTCACCATGCCATTCCAGTTTGAACCCATCCATAAGCTAATCAGTCTTGACCCTGTGTCCCATGGGAACAGTCCAGCCCGAACTGCCAAGCCAGGTCCTCCCTGGACTGGAAACAAGCATCCTAGGACCGGTTTCGGGGTTTCACCCCTCTTCAGCCAGTATAGCTTGATTCCAGTGGCATGGAGAGAACAGGACTCACGTCTGAGCATACCCGTCCCACTCGGGGTGACAAATGCAAAAAGAACAGTTGATGGACAGAATGCAGAACAATGTCATACATTCACCCCAGTACAGAGATCTGGGCCTAAATCCATCGTTTTTTTGCTCACCATGCCATTCCAGTTTGGACCCAGCCATATGCAAATCAGTCTTGACCCTGTGCCCCATGGGAACAGTCCAGCCCGAACTGCCAGGCCAGGTCCTCCCTGGACTGGAAACAAGCATCCTAGGACCGGGTTCGGGGTTTCATCCCTCTTCAGCAAGGATAGCTTGATTCCAGTCACATGGAGAGCACGGGACTCACTTCTGAGCATACCCGTCCCACTCGGGTTGACAAATGCAAAAAGAACTGTTGATGGACAGAATGCAGAACAATGTCATACATTCACCCCAGTACAGAGATCTGGGCCTAAATCCATTGTTTTTTTGCTCACCATGCCATTCCAGTTTGGACCCAGCCAAATGCAAATCAGTCTTGACCCTGTGCCCCATGGGAACAGTCCAGCCCGAACTTCCAGGGCACGTCCTCCCTGGACTGGAAACAAGCATCCTAGGACCGGTTTCGGGGTTTCACCCCTCTTCAGCCAGGATAGCTTGATTCCAGTGACATGGAGAGCACGGGACTCACGTCTGAGCATACCCGTCCCACTCGGGGTGACAAATGCAAAAAGAACTGTTGATGGACAGAATGCAGAACAATGTCATACATTCACTCCAGGATGCTTGTTTCCGGTCCAGGGAAGACATGGCTTGGCAGTTCGGACTGGACTGTTCCCATGAGGCACAGGGTCAGACTGATTTGCATATGGCCATGTCTGAACTGGGGTGGTGGAGTGAGCTAAAGAATGATGATGGATTAAACCCAGATCAGTTGACTGGGGGTGAGTGTTTGATTTGCTCAAACGCTCTGTCAATCATCCCCTTTGGTATCGCATTGTATTTGCAATGCCAATAGCTTAAACTCTCGCAAATGCAAGACTTGTTGCATTGCAAATGCTTGTAAAAGTGCACCATGGGCTTTTGCAAAAAAAAAAAAAAGGCATATTTGTCAAGTTGACAAACATTTTATTTTTTTGTAAATGCTGCCCGTGCGGCGCTGTCACTTTAACGGCATCTTCACCCCTTTCTTTAGAAGCGGTTCATCTATAGAAAGGTGTGCCTTGCTGAAACAGTAGCGCAGCATTGCAGTCAAGCACTTTGTGCCTGCAATAGGGGAAAGTCATTAAAGAAAATTGTGCTCAGACTGTAGATAACACAGACCGTGCAACAACACAAGTAAAAAGTCCAGTCCTTATAGGAGGTTACAAATGCAGACAAGGCGGTACTAAGGAGGAACTACTAAGCCTATTCATGAATCTAAAGCAGCCATTTAGAAACAACAGTAATAGGAGCCAATTGAAAAGATGGGTGGAAAATGAGCAGAGCTTCAAGTCAATGCCTGAATATAGCATGCCTCGCAGAGCAGTGCATGCGCTGCCCAGGCTCGACATAAAAGGTACTTTTTGTTTTTCGAGTGGAGATAGGTGGTTTGCCATTTTTTCACTTCCTTTTTTCAGTCCTCTGATATCTCTTCAATCTGCATCTCTCTGCTTGTTTCGGCATAGCAGCACATAAAATCACCAGGAATAAACACTTACACTGGTAATATAGGTCAATTGACCTTGGAGCATAAAGTGCCATTTACCAATAATCATTTCTGATGGCCATTCCAGCTTCTCATCTCTGAGGCTCCCTGTACTCCTGCTGCATGCTTGCTTCCTGCCTACTCCAGAGGCGAGTGTGAGCACAACATGTACTCTCTGCTAACATTATGTATCCCTCTCGTCTTCCCACATCCACCCGAAAAAGCTGCAAACATATTTTGTAGCAGATTCAATTGATTTTTCCTTCGAATGTGATTCTTTGGTCTAGCAGCCATACTTTTGTTTCCATAAGTATTTCAATTTAAACAAAAAGTTTTTTGTTTTTTGTTCCGGTCAAATACTGTTAATCTGATGTAACCATGGTTCTCGTTGTCCTCTGATTTATTCACTTTTGTTCCATGTGCCCCCTCTCTGAGGCTGTTTCTATTATATAGAAAGACGTTTTGTGTTTTTTTCTCCTTTCATGGCTCATATCTAGTATTTCTGTTGTCTTATCTTGGTTCTTGAACATGCCGATAGATGTCTCCTTCGTCTGACCCAACAGGAATAATCTGTAAAGGTGAAATTAAAAGGTACTAGGCCCTGTATCTACCATGCCTCTGCTAAGTCAGTGGCATTCAAGAATGGCTGAGGTGGGCACAGAGGCAACTGCAGTATTGGATCCCGTCGTAGTTAAGCACAAGAACGCTACACAGCAGGCATCAAAGAACAACTGATGGCAGTAGTAGCAAACCTTCCTCAGCTTTATCTAAATGACGTTACATCTTCACCGCTCCCTGATTGTAATATTAGCGCTCTTTGATTTTTGTACACTGGGCTGATTCAAGTGCACCTTATATTTAGAGCTCCAAGTAGGACAGTATAGGGAGGGGAGTCCAGTGGTCAAAAGGACAGCAGGTAGGCAGGTGGGTAGAATGTAAAGAGAAACTTAGTCAGCTCTGCCACATAATTTTATTTTCCAGTGTTGCCTAATGCTGCGGACCCTGGGGATAAGTATAAGCAATACATGTAGAGGAATAGTTTGCATGATAGCACCAGTAACCTGATTGGCTCGCAACAGTGTTGTGGAGGGCAGGGAGTATATTAGGGCAAACAGGGCACAAAGTTAAAGTGGTATATTCTGGGAATGCTTTGTACTGTGGCTGTACTGTAATTGCATTAAAATACAGTTTCCTACCCTGATAAGGCATTGAAGTGAATCAGCAGATGGTAGCATGCTACACTGTAGGGGGGTGCTTGGTTAGAAGCCTGCTGATTGAAGTGTGGCCCACATTCAAAGCACTTTTGTGTTGCACAAGGGTGACCACTCACATTGCAGATGCATGTATTGGTGGGAAGAGAAGAAAAGTGTAGAGAGCTGACAGTTTACATTAATTTGATTGCTATGCACGGTTGACCGGGTATCAATTAATTCCATTTAATAAATAGCATGGTTTTTCTTTTTTTTTTTAAATGTTGAATCATTACGGAATTAGAAAGTTAAGACTTACCTGACATGTCTGTTTGGAATGGCTTCTAAGCTTGCCAGAGCTTGGGACTCAAAAGTTAAACGTATATTGGAACAGGATCACCAACTGAGCTCCGAGTAGCTCTTTTCACCTTTGAATAGAATCAAGGCTGTTTGCAACTAGCTGCAGTATTATGACCACAGCGCCCATCCACAATACACTGCATCCAACACAGACAGGGGCACCAATGACTCATCTCTTGGAAACCGGCACTTTGAAGCCGCCACTGCACGTGCAACGTCCAGATGAAATGTCTATCACTGGATTGAATGCTTGGTGACCCTACTTATAATTAGTGCTTTGAGGGAATTATAGAAGTACAGGTACTCACTCTTTAGAGTACCTGTTTGTTCCTAAGAGGTGCTGGTACTCTGTCATTAAATGTATTCAAGCAGTGCTGAGAAGTGCACACTCTCTCCCTTTCAAAATGAAGAAGTGCAGGTACCCAGTGCAGACAGTACCTGCGCATTTAAAGCACTGTGTATAATTGTACTCGCCGATTCCATAGAAATTCTACTTATCTGTTCAAACAGACAACATGCAAATGTGCTCTGCAGAAGAGACCACAAGTTTCCAGTATTTATAATGTCCTCACTGTTAAACCATCACCCCAAGCCAAATGTCTCCATAGATTTCCTGAAAACCTTCCTCGTCCTCCACAAATGTTTAATCTTCATTGATTTCAATAGGACAAGCCTCCAAAATCTCTCTAGCTCACCAGACCACGTGACTCAAAAGGTTGAAAAGCACGCACTAGGTTTGTCTCTGACTAGTACACAGACGCAAACTCTGGAAGACAAAAATAACTCTCGTGGAACACAGAAGAGACGTCATTTTTCTATGGTAACCAAAACAAACAAAAAAAATATGCCTGCGGCTCGATTCGCTGTAACGTGCTCTGCAACGGTCAGTTATGCCCCAGCGACTGCTCACATTCCGTGATAGAAAGGCGTCTGACCTTGGTGTATCTAATAAGTAACCAGTGCTGAATAAACAGGGAGGCGGCTGGGCCTGTACAAAGGAGGGGGCCCTCAGAAAGAACCTTATTGTCCGGCTGGACGGCAGGAGGCCATCTTGAAAGGTCACTTCAGAGCCTGAACTCTGGGGAGTCGAGAGCCAGGACTGGGAGGGCGGGGATATAGGAAACAGTATAAGATCTGAACGGCAGGCAGGCGCAGGGCTGTCCCAGGTCAGGTCTGCAGCTCCGAGGCTTTGCAACTGTCCCGTCGTATTTGAACAGTGCAGGCGCCTTCAGAATATCCGGCAATTGCACACGAGGCCTGCGCACTTCAGGGGCTTAAGACATAAACGCGGGTGTTGCTGCTAGAACCGTGAGGGCTAATGATGAAATCCAAACCACGTGGCATATTTAACTTTTCCGTGACACTTTACATACTAACATAGCGTCTCCCTATTTTCGCAGCATCTGGGCAAAATCCAATACGAGGCTGCTCGTGATCTTCAGTTGCAATTACAGACTCATAGCACAGAGGTGCATCCGTGCCAGATGTGTCCAAGGCCTTTGCCAGCCAAACAGAGAAACACAAGAGAACTCAAATGTAATGGATCTAAAACTAGGGTTCTTGAGACCACTGCAGGCAACTGACTTTTGGTGCCACCAGAAATGGTCACAAGAAGATGTGAGGGAGTGCCCAAAGTGCAAGATTTCATTTGTCCACCAGAGCTGCAGTGGTGTCAATGAAAACTCCGTTTGCAGAATTCACCTTATCAGACATTCCATCCAACACCAAATCACATGCTCTTTTTGTCCATATGATCTATTTCACCGCCAAGATAAAACAAATTACTTTAAGAAATGGCAATTTGAGCATGAGACCCCATGCTTACCTCTATTCACTAATCAGCATAAATTACTTGCAGGTGCTTTGGTAAACTCCGGGCTAACATAGACTCCAGAGTGTGCAGAATTCTGTAACATGTTTTATTTATGGTAAACGAAAGCGAGATACCCATTTGCCCTGTTACGGCCCTACACAGATTGCCAGTGAGGAACAGGGTGATTTTTAAAACTTACAGGTTATCTCTTCTTTGTTTCTGCTATATTTAGCCTCACAACATAGTGAAATTAATGGATGTTTTTATTTTTAAGACTGCACAGGGTATCTCAACTCTAGTGTTCTTGGTTTTTATTCAATAAGACTCTCTAAAGAATAAACTAGGGCTATACGAAAGTCACAATTTGCTTGTGCATAATTTTGTGAAATGTTGGAAAAATTACGCTAAACGCAAACCTGTCATTCCGTGCAATATTTAGGAAAAAAGGTTCTTCAAATCAATTTGACACAAAACCGCATTTCATACTAAAAATAGTGCAAAAACACTACGACAAACATCTGCTCACTGTACTTGTGGGTTCACTCTAATTTTTTACATTGAACGGTGCATTCATGGTAAGATGTTTACTATGAACGGCGCATAACTACACGAAGTGGCCTAGAAGTGCAATTTCAGGAATTTCATGTCACAAGGTTAATAAGAAATTCTTGCATACGCCAGCATAATTTAAATCCTGCCCATGGCTAGAATTAACTCCAGGTGAAAGGAAAGAGCCACGCCCCATCTGTATGTAACACATGAGAACAAAACAATCAAACTCTTTACCATACTCACACTACCCACCCACCGACTCACCATTGTCTTCTTCCACCACTAATGGTAGACCTTGCTTTCTGACCCCTAACTCCTGCCGCCAAATACTACACACTCACTTATTTCTCATTCGACCTGAATGCCCATGCGTCTCTAAGCACAGGTGATCGGCTCATGCCATTGTTATATAAATCAGTCCATCATCTTCCTGTGCATTAGCCACCATCAGCAGCATAATTTGAGGATTTCAACAAAAAGGTTTCCATGTCAAATTGATCAAATATTACTTAAAAAGCACCACACATGTTGCCACGCAGCGGTAGACTCCACACAATTGTTAATTAGCTACCCGTTAGTCACTAATTGCTGTATACAGAGGTTAAACAGTTCTATTGAGGCTAAAAGTTGTGCAGGTCAATATCAATGAGTTAGGATTACAAAACCATGGAATATTGCAACAGAATGTGCAACATTGCACCATATAATTTGCTTTTTCTTCTCACACAATTTAGGCAACCCTGCTTCACAATGTAGTCATCAATCGCCTCTATTGAGTGCACCCAATCACACAGAGAATATTTGCCCCAATTTAAACTGCTCTCCTACCATCACTCCAGGTTAATAATGTTTGGGTTAAAACCTGCAGTCAGGTTAAAAATTACCTTCGCTCATTTAAATAAAAGTAAGCAATTTATTAATTAAGGTTACTTACTGTTCTGATCACA
This sequence comes from Triturus cristatus, assembly GCF_964204655.1. Classification (NCBI taxonomy): domain Eukaryota; kingdom Metazoa; phylum Chordata; class Amphibia; order Caudata; family Salamandridae; genus Triturus; species Triturus cristatus. Next base: position 447,014,323 of record NC_140588.1, read on the forward strand.
TGACTTAACGTTGACTCTGAGATGTTAGGCTGCAAAGATAAAGAAAACAATAATTAAGTTATTGTAACTAAACATAAGTTGTTACAACACAACAAAAAGCTGCCTACTAAAAAGTTACCAAACTATATGAGCAGCGGCCACATGGTACCCACAGGTGTAGCCCTCCTTCTCGAGATTGCAACGCACGTGCATCCTCCATGGACGCACTCGGGCATCTAAGAGTTACCTGCAGTTCCTCCGGGTAATGAAAACACTGAATAAACACACAGTGGTGTTGTGCGTCAGAGCTTCAACTTGACCGATAGCAATATTAACGATTATGGGGAAAGCAAAACATTCAGGGCCAGAAACGCTGGATTCAAAGATCCCAAGATCAAAGGAGCGCGCGCGCCGTCGGTCCCTCGCAGCCCAAACAAAGTGCGCCCTGTGCTCCGCGCGTTCAGAGAGGCCCGCGCGCACGCACCAGCTGCCAGCTTCCCGCTTCCCAGGCCCTGCAAGATGCGTATCACTCCTTGCGGGCGAGGACGCGGTCACTGGAACAACACCCACCACAGAGAAACGAGGGTCGGGGGGTCTCGCGCCTACTCCCAGAAAGTAAGACGGCGGCGAGGCTCTTCAGAGAGAGGCAAGAAGGAACAGGAGCCACGTGTTCGCCTTCTCAGACTCCCCCCTCCTCCCTCTCGTGCCTACTATCGCTGTGCCAACGGCGCGCGCTGATATGAGCACAGGCAGCACCTGTACTCACGTTACCTGGCACATCCTCGAGGCGTTAGGTCCCTGTGGGCACCTGGGCATTCTCTCTCTTGAGCTCGAGCACTGCCAGAGGACGGTCACAGGAGAGACAGACAGACGCAGACACACACACACCCTCTCTCCTCTCACTCTCTCACGGCTGGGCATCGGCATTCTCTCTGGCCATCAGCATGGCCGGCACCAAGGTTACTGGCGCAAGTTCAAGTTTAACGTTATCGTGATTTTGATAAGGCGCAGCTTTGGAGGGGGTGAAATCACGTACGCCCAAGGCCTAGAACTACCTCGGAAATTAGAGCGCGTTGAACCGACTGGAAGGCGGCTAACATCCTGCTGTGAGCAGGAACTCCAAATGGTACAAGTGGCTTTTTTTTTAAGAGAGGCAAACTCACCTGGATCATACCAGTGTAAAAGAACAAAACAAGAGGCAGTAGGTGTGAAGTAATAAGCAGAACCAAGAATGAACGCAAGATAACCCTCCAAAGTTAAAATATGGCGCACTGAAGACATACGTCACTTCCTTTACAGTTTTTTTCCAAGTGATTTGTTCTATTCTTTTCACCTTTTCAAAATATTCGTTTAAAAAAGAAAAACGCGTTCATATCATGGCTATATAGAACAACTAGACAAAGCCCATGCCCCAACACCCCTCTCTCTCTCTCTCTCTCTCTCGGGGCTCTGAGTTTGATGTTCTAAACGCCCACCAATGACATGTGGCACATGGCAGTTCATGAGGTCGCATCCTGGCAGGGCCTAATCAGCCCTTCCATCTTTCCGATGCCGGTAAATTGCGTAACATCAACATTGGGTAATAGTAACACACCTGTTATTTACAGCACGCAAGAAATAGCAGAAGTGCAGGAATACGAGCTCTATATAAAAACATGTTAATATTACTTATAATGGGCACAGCCTTCTCAGAGTTTAGTTTAAGATAACAGTGCATTATCCATGTTTCAGCACTGCAGGTGCATTTTGTGAGTGTATGGGGTTAGACTTGATTTAGCATCCAATACTCCAAACATACCCTCCGTGGCTGTGTGAAGGCAAGTAGCATTCTTATAAAAAGACACAAAGTCAATTTATTGCAAGTTTCTTCCAAATTCTAAGAACTGGAAATTATCTATTAGTGCCAAAGAAAGAAAAAAAACATTCAAGCCTATTTTTTCAACTTTTTCAAATGAACCGATAATAAAACACACATGGCTACATTCCTCCTAACAGCGTGGTAAGAACAATTCAGTATCAACTATTCATATTTCTCGCAGAAACTAGTATGCACCAATATCATGCTTCTCTTAGACACATCAAACCAGGTCCTAAAAGACAGAAGGCAGATCATAACACATTTGATGGGAATTTTGGAGCCAGGAACTCTTCCCATTCTTCAGTCAAAAGCATCGTAGACCACGTCTTCAATGCCAGACTTACCAACAAGGGCCATGAGGACAGCAAGGCGGGCATGCGTTTGTGATGCACTTTAATAAATGTAGATGTTGGTGCTGTGATGTAACCAGTCAATGCTGAAATATAAGACCGTAGGTGTATATCTTGGATCTTTGGGCAAGATATGAAGATGAGATCCACCCACATGGTCACCATCTCCTCCCACCACGACCATTTACATATTGGGGTATCAGCTGTGGCCCGGAATTAATCTGCCTACAACTGGAAGGGAGCAAATACATTTTATGCAAGGGGTTCTTTTGACTGACAGTTGGCGATAAGCAATTTAGGGGACCTGTATTATCAAATATGTGCTCTGCTCCTGAGAAGAAATGAACATATAGAAAATAAGAGTTTGCAAAACCTCCATTCAGTGATGTTATACTTATTCTGAATCTACCAGAACTTAAGAGTTATATTTTACCTTATTCATTGTGCGGGAGCAGGAAAGATCAGAACGGCCAGTTGTGCCACGTAGCGTGGACCAACTATGTGATTTGATGCAAGGATTCAATTTTCCTAGAGCTAGCATCATTTTTAAGGCGCCATCAACCAGTAAACAAACATTTGCTCGATTGAGCTACCCATCAGGAAACGTTTTTATATATATTTAAAAAAAAGCTTTATAGACCATGTCTACTGGGAACAGTCAGAGCCTTCAGATGTGGTCTGCATTTATTATAAAAAGGCAGCGGACACGAGGATAAATAAAAAGGAAAATCTACATTTCAATATTAGTAAGAAGAAAAATGTCATGTTTTGGGAACATATGTTCCACATTTTCTAATTTCAGACCCCGCTGGAATAATGAGAATTTGGATGGTTTACTGTGTGTGGTACAGGGACCAGTCATGCAATGTGCTGTTATTTGTGCTTAAAAAAAACCTCACTGCTACTCTCACAGACGTTCTGAAACATTATTAAAGAAATGTAATGGAAGCAGATGCCTCTGACCAGTCTAGAAACATTTTAAAAGACTATCCTTTATTTGCCCCTAACAATTACTTAGGACAGGCAGTGCATCTAGGATCAACATTGTATTCGAATCGCACTTAAGGAAACAAGAAACATTGGAAGGAAGTGGAACTCCAGAGATTTTAATACTTAATTCATAAAGTCACTCCTTCATCGACTTCGCTGGTAAAATTATTTTGTTTTTATCAACCTGCATTTAAAGAGTTCTTTGAAAGTGATTTTCCTATGGTAGTGCACCTACTTAGAACCATACTGAAAATGATGTTGCACAGCTCGTAACCAGGTTGTCACTCAGCCTCTCAAAGTTCTAAAAAATAAAGGGTGCTATGGGATAATATCTGGATTTAGGATCATTCAGGATTTTCAGGAAGTGCCATAATACTTCCAAGGAGCAACTGGCACAGAATTTTTTTTGGCATGATATAGCCCATCAAGGTTATTGATCGAGGGACACACCCCAAATTGTTGCAGATTCCTTTTAACAATCCAATGGTCCAAAAGATAGACACCATTTCTTTGGTTTTGATAGCACCATACGAACCCAAAATAACATTAGGCCATGACTGGCCAGATGACCTTCATGCAGGAGACAGGTCAGTGGACGGCACAGAGTCTGTGGTGCTGTGCAGATAAATGTATTCAATAGGTGAATAAAAAGCTAGCACAGAACTTCAGGATGGTTCCAACCAACTGTTTTTGGGTCGCTATTTTCTTGAGCTGTGAATCCACTGAGATAAATGTTCAAGGTTTGAAGTCACTCAAGAAAGCACAAAACAACTCTGTATACACCATAAAACGTGTGTGTGTTGGGGGGCAGAACTCGCAGAGTTTTACTCCATGGAGTTCCATGAAAACTCTGCTATTCCGCGGAGTTCCGGCCACGGCGAAGCCCACCTCCAGGGTGTTTATACAACGAAAGTTTGCCCCATCTGACTGTTTTTTCTATCCTTTCTTACTAAGAAAGTTCAGCGAGGCCTTCTCTGGCTCTGAGACTTTCCAACTTTAATACTGGAGAAGCTTGATGCATCATGCTGGTTCTCTCTCACATGTGACAATCACGATTCCCGAGCCATGGAAGGCACTGTTCTGACTGAAACACTCCCAGGTTTACCAGGCTGAAAGTAAAGGGCTTTGCCACCAGAGTCCAGACACGTTTGCCCACCCGCACCCATGAATCATACAGAAGTTTTTGGGCTTTTCACACCTACCCACTCCAGAGAGATGCTGGTCAGAGATGGTCTCCGGGCCATCTTCTCACTGTGGTAGTAGGTGCTGGCGGTCTCCCCCAGGGACATGGAGCTGGACGTAATCACAGGCACCGTCTCTTCAGCGGTTCCTATTGGGACAGCCTCCTGGAGTGGCTGAAGCGGTCAGAGCTGAGGGACAGGAGGGAGGCCAACAGCCAGGCCAGAAAGGTACAGAGGGGATGGGTGGCAGGAGACAGGTAGCCCAGACTGGCGACGGCCTGCAGCCTGGCGAGGCTGGCTAACAGCAACAGCAGCACTATGGGTCAGTCCTCAGCAGGCTGGCGAAACTCTTCGTATAGCCATTCCACAAGCCCTCAGCCGGGCAAGCACTGTCCATGTGCCTCATCTCACTCTCGGAGCCCCTCAAAGCCTGGCCGCCCTGCTCACTGCTTTCAGTCACCCACTGCCGCCCCTAGCCCTCTCCAGCAGCAATACTTGCAGCAGATAGGGAGGGAAGTGCAGCGAGGTGCACACGCAGTTCCAGGTGCCATGCGGACAGCTGTCTTACCCGCTCCCTTGCAACTGCCCTCTGGCACGTGCACATGCCGGCCTCCCGAAGGTGGCTGTTGATTCGAAGCGGCAATGTTAATAGCGCTAGCGCCAGGCAGCCACAGCCCAACTGCTGCCCTTGCTCTGATTGGCTGATCGGTGTCAACACGTGCAGCAGCTGTGTAAGTTGATGCTGGCAAGGGCCAAGGGCAGCAATTATACGCAAACATGTGTACTGAAACTAGGGGTGGGTGCTGGTAAACTCTGCTATGTTGAAGTTGGGAGAGTTTTTGTCGAATTCTGTGCACCAAGCGGAGCACAGAGTGGCAAAACTCAGCGAACTGCGCCGGCAGAGCGTAGTTTACTACCCACCCCTACATAAAACTACTCTAAGGCAAAAGATAAATACTTGCCAGCCTCAAAAATACTAAAAGGGAAGGGCCCAAATAGCAATTGTAAACATGGTGACTGCGGCATATTTGACAACAACTATTGCGATACAAATATTTAGATAAACCAGTAGAATTTTTGTTTCTGCGCAAGTTTGTGCACAGAACCCCAACTAACCAGAAGCATAGTTCAGCATTCCAAGAAAAAGGGGTGGCATTATTTCACACACAGCAGATAATTCCAGGGGAACTGCCTCCATTACATGTTCACCAGCAGCAGATATCCTTGAGTGTCACTGCATTGACACCTGGGCTCTGTTAAACATGTGCAAAACCAGTGGAGAATTTACACACATTTTAGCATATCTTCAAAACGGCTCGTGCAGTACCCTGTAAATAAATAAGCATTTACATGTGTTAAACAGTAATGGTATTAACACTTCCAGCTGTATCAGGGGTGCCACCCTGATGGTGTTATGAGGCAGCCTCTGTGCAGTCACGAGCTGGTTCTTTGGCTTGAGGCGGATCTGAACCAGGACGTACAGTTGTTTTTAGTTTCTTTGTAGTATGGCAACATTGTTTTCCAAGCAGCTACTGCCCTGTTAATTGTTACAAATTGTTCACTTTTTCCTGCAATAGATCCCTAGTTGATACCAAGTAATTACTTAATCTTTGCCTATCGTTTGTTAATGTTTACCATGTTTTGATGTTTACAGTCTATTCGTGTCAGACTATATTCAAGAAGGCTTGAGGCGTGAGGGCCACAAATGAACAAGTAATAATTTACTATTCCTCTAATACAGACGTAGGAATGTTCAGGGCTCAACCCCAAGACCTTGGGCGCTCATTTGCAGCCTACAGTGAAGTTATTATGTTGCCAGAACAAAAGCCTCATTGCCGCACTAGATTTATGAATCCCCAATTCTACTGTTCAGTAGTGTTCTTTTCCAGGACTTGCAGACACACATGTACACAGTGACATATTAAGGAATTTGGGGGTCCTCGGCCACACCTATTTTGGGGGACTCTGTTACCAAGAACTTTGCCTTTATGATCATTTTTCACCTAAATCAGGTCCATTGGATATTCCTTGAAAGTTAAGCAATAGTAAAAGGAAGAAGAAAAATGATAGGCGATTGCTTATTTTAAATCAGCACCCCTACCGTTTATCATCCCTCCTTTTTTCGAGTTGCCCTTGAACTGCCCGGATCCACATACAGCACTATAGCACATAGATTGGCATGGAGGTGGACGACGGGGCAGCCCTGTACGAGGTTGTGATATACCTGCCAATATACTATTACCAAAAGCCATGGAGGTAGTTATTACAGCTTGACTATTCAGATAAATTAATGAGGGGCCCTGTCCTGACCAAATAACAAGGGGCCCCGTTGAAAGGTGGGGCCCTGGGCCAGAGCCCACTTTGCCCATGCCTTAAAACGTCTCTGCATGTACATGCCCACTGTCTATGCCTCGGATTCAGACTCCTGCTAAAAACAGGGTACAGTCAAACAAGGGTAGTTAAGGCCTCCTCATAAGCATTGCGATCAGCTGTTAAGTTTCAACTTCAAGGCTCCAGCAAGGAAGACAAATGATCTTGAAAAGAAACCGAGCCCTGCATCATCAAATCGGAGTTTCAACCTTTTCTTTGATTATTCTGGACCAGTCACGCTCGCAATTTATTCTGGGCACCAATACTGTGACGCCCTACGGTGGTCAGTTCAGCTTACTCCTTGACATTCTTGCCAGATTCTAAGATTTCCATGGTTGAACTCATTGCTAAGGAACTGCAAGTTTCCCAGGCTCCATCGAACATTGGTAAATGTATTAAAGCCTTTTCTCCCCCATTCCTCATTCGCTACGTGGGACAGTCCCTAGTGCTTTCCACTAGTGATGGTGGGAAGCCCATGTTGACCAGATTATCTAAATGTTCTTCTTACTTACTACAGCAAAACAACTCCTTACGTACACAAGAAAATGTGAACACATTACATATACCAGTTCTCTGCACTTACAATTCAAAGTGGCTTGTCGTGTGCCCAAGGCAATGGACTTACTACCCAGAATAAGTAAGTGACTAGACTTGCGAATCCATGAGTGCACACAAAACACTCTCAGTATCCGTGCATGTCATGTTTTTGCAGGGCCATCGACTTGAAGTGAGGTCGATCATAAGAGGGAGACTTACTTCACATTTTAAAATATGTCCTAAATAGAAAGAGAAAAAAAAGGCAGATCCAGTATCTGATGCATCTAGAGGATTTATAATTGTTAACTGCCTTGTCATTAATAAAGATATGCTAGCTCTGCTTAAAAAGCTATAAAACATATGTTGCTTCGGGGAAGTGGTCCATCAGAGAAAGGGGAGGGGGGAGATAATGCCCCCTTATCATGGGCCTGTTAGCAGCAATACCCGCGCTGTGGAAATCATTAGCAGTTGGCCTTAGACTTGCTCTCTTGCTTCTAATTTTCCCATAGGATTTAAAGGCCCATTTTTGACCCCAGAATACATTGGTTGAAACTTGCTTTATATTGATTTGATATAGTAATGGGACAGGTGTAATTTTATATTTCATATTTGTTACTGTTTTGTTATTGATTGTTTCATTTACTTTCAACATCACTCCTTCAGCCAACAAGCAAGCTTCGCACCAAAGGTAATATTTTAACAATGTAAAAATAATGCAGTCGCAAAAAAGAAAAGAATAGTCATAAAATGCACAACGACTGCCATCGGATTATGGAGCCATACCCACAGGCCCTTTTGGTTGTTTAAAGTAAGAACACCCGCCTGACATTTAAACGTCATATTCAGATTGATTTCCATACTATTTCTGATTGCATGAGAGAGGTGGAAATACATAGTCACAGGGCATCTGGCTCAGGGAGACAAAGGCAGAGCCAGAGAAGAAATGGCAAAACGGAAGAACGACAGAAGGAAGGATGAATGGAAGAAGAAGGGAGGAAGTGTACTAGGGAAGATTAAACTAATTTCAGAAAGGAGTGTGGTAGCAAGAAAAAACGAAGTAAGGGAGAGAATGCAACTGACTTACTAACCAGGTATACAGAAAGAGAAACAAGAAAACAAAATAGCAAAAACACAATAAGGAAATTAAATTAAATAAACAAAAGAAATAATGGCAGAGCGTTGGGGAGAAGGAAGGGATAATTTATTAGAAAACCCTCCCTGTTCTGAACGGGTGATGGACCTGCGGCTTGAAACCACAGATATACTTTATGGGTGTTAATGAAGTGGTGGATGGGGTTATGCTGGCCGTCTTGACTGTACAGAGCGGCTCAATCATTCTAAACATTAATCACACTAGGATACTAACGCTGGAGCCATTCCAGAACCTTTCATTACCTTCCTCTTAAAATATCGTGTGCCATCAAGCTCATTTTTTGGCTTTGAAGTGTCGGTTTCTAGCACAGCCAAGTTTTAACTTCTAAAGAACACATTACAAAACATCTCTTATGGTAGACACCTCAGAAAACAGAAGAAAACTCAACTGCTGAAAGCAAAGTAAACTACTGCTCAGAACCACGGTCAGACATGGGTAAACATCGACTCCTGTCTAGTTGAAAAATGAGTGTAACCGCACTCAAATCTTTCTAAGCCATGACCATGCAAGGCCACCTGGGGAATTAAATGAGGTGGAACCATGACAAGGCCAACCTACAAAGACAAGCAGGTCACCGTGTAAATTCCTTCTTAATTAAATCATAACCACACCACGACATGTGCGATGTTTAACTTGACAGTGATGTAGTGTCTATCCGTAACTGGTTGCAATTATTTACAGAAATTAAAATTACTTGCAAGGGGAGAGGGGCCGTCAACTGTTCTTTTCTACTCTTGTTTAAATTTATTTGGTTTGGGGCATTAGCAGATGTCTGCCCGTGTTTTCTAAATGTCCAATCTGTGGGGAAATGCTGTCAACAGCCCACTTTCCTCCCTAACTATGTAGTATTGGTGTCACTCATGGCCCAATTTGATATGTCGCCGCTCCCGTTCAACCTGTAGTATGTATAGAAAAACAAAACAATAGAAGCCCATTTCTGAGAACTCAAATAATCGAAAATCGATTTAGTGGATGGAATTTAGTAAGCAGCCATCCACATATGTGGCCTAATGCTATAAAAGGTGCATTTTGAAGCTAACGTTTGGTGGCTCAGTGACATACTGCATCCACTACAGGAATCTGAGTTTTAACTCATGGTCACAGGTTAGATTCTTAACAGGTTCACTCTTCATCCTTCTGAGGTTGATAAAATGAGTACCACTGAGTTGGGTAAGAATAAACATTTTGTTATTCAGTGCCAAAAGGCCCCAAGGGATAGTTGTACACTTTACAAAACGCATTATTTCAAAGGCATGGAAAGTTGGCAGGGCTTTAGGTAGGATTTTCATCACCCGCCAAGTGTGATTTTCCACTCCCGATTTCTAATCAAATGAAGTCCTATTTTATGATTTTTTTATACCAATGGGGTGTCCACATGACAGTGGCACCACATGTAGTATTGCTGCATCATGCCACTGCCCCTGGGGCCAGGAGAGCAACAGGATAGAAACTGTCTGCATGGGGGAATATTCTCTGAAAGAGAAAGCCAGAGACCATGTTTGCACACTGCTAGGGTGTTGTGGCTGTTTAAGGCAGTGATGCAATTCAGAAGAACTGAAGCACACCAGACTCAAAGCCCATCCAATAACATCAAGCAAAGTCAGAAATGTATGGGTAACTATGGAATCATACTTCTCCTTGATAACAAATGTTAACAAGGCACGGCTGTTGGTGAAGCTAATAAGTCTTGGTGGACGCTAAGTAAAACCAACTATGTAGGAAGGATGGGTGGAGAAAAGCAAGGGCAGTAACTGTGGCAATGATGGGAGGGTGGTTGGGAAAGGTAGGAAGCGTGGAAAGGGAAAAACAACGGAAGCAACGGAAGGAGGGAGGGCAGGAAAAAAGCAACAAAGGCAATGGAGAGAATGATACACTAGGCGACAGCTGGAATGGACTAGGTTGGGTGGTTAGAAATCCACAGAATCAATAGAGGGATAGTGGGCGTGGAAAAAGTAACAGTAGCACTAGAGGGGATGGAAGGAGGGTAGGTGAGGAAAATCAACACCAGCAATGGAGGAAACAGAGGAAGGGTGGATGCCCAGTAAGTAACCGCAGCAACTGGGGGGGGGGGGGGCAGCAGCAGTAATGAAGGGTGGATGGAGAAAGACAACAGTGGCAATGAGGGAGGATGGGTGGGGAAACAGGGGATCAAGGAAAAAGCAACAACAGCCTCACAGGGAGGGTGGGTGGCCAGGAAGAAGCTCATTGGAGAGAGGGGGAAAACAGCATCCCAGCAAGAGGAATGTATGTGGATAGAAACACATGGGCGGGGAGTGGACAGAGAGTGAAGCAGCACGGAGGGAGAGACGGTGAAGAAGGACAAAAGCATGGAGCGTGGAGGTAGGGACAGCAAAACAGGAGAGAGAAAACAACTTGGAGCACTCACCATGGGATGCGACTCCAACAGCCAAAGACAGACAGAAAGCAAATGCACTTTCACAGAGTGCTTCACGAGAAAAACAAATGTTTTCCCAAAAAGCATCTATTGGCGGAAACATAGAAGGAGACAATCAGAGTGTTTGTAAACACTGGCTATGCTCCATGGGAGGGGCAAACACAAGCTGGATGAGCTAAAACAAATACATTCAGCAAAAGGAAAGCAAGCAAATGTGAGTGACAAAACGCAAACCCAATGGTAAGCATTGGGCGAAATGCATTCTTAGGTAAGCTTTCAGGATGTCTCCAATATGTTGTTGCAACCAGACATCGACTTATAAAGCACTTTCTGCACAGTGAAAATACGGTGTCTCATCTTCCCAAACCTTGGGTAACAACAAAAGCTAAAAGCTATCCCAACACTCCTAATCTTCAGGCTTTATTATGTCAACCGCCTATACCATGGAGCCCCCAGTTTCATCATGCACGAAATACAACTCATCCACAATGCTGCCGCAAGACTCCTTCTCAGCCTTCACCACAGAGAAAGCATGACTTCTGCCCTGCAATCATTACACTGACTACCTACAGCTAAGGGAGCAATGTCCCAGGCACTCTGCATTGTCCACAGAGGATCTTAGGGAAAAGGACCACTATATCTGCAAGTTAAATTAAAGCAATACAAATGAAATAGAACACTGTACTACAGGCTTGCACCATGGATCATCATACCACCTTGGTTCCTCTTTCTCTATTCAAGTCACCAAGCTCTGGAACTCACCACCAGCCAAGATTTGATGTATTCAGGAGTATATACTCTTGAAAAAAAAGTTGAAAACATGGTTATTTCCAAGGTAACTACATCATCCTGCAACCCTGGGATAGGGCCCAGAATAACAATTGCACGTTCAAATGCACTTTTCAGTCCACAGATATGGAACGGCCCAACTAGCACACTGCTTTAAGATATGTGGGTCTAACCTATGTCTATCCTGGGTAGTAAACAGTCATTTCAATTCATATATAACCCTCTTGGCTCACAGTAATACTGATGCCATAACATATAGTGGTCAGGCAGTCAACTGTAGTTCATAGAGGCTGAACAAAAATTCTCAAATACGTCTTGACACTCTTACGCTCACATAAGATAAAGCTATCTTATGTCTCATATCTATCACCAAGTGAAGTGTAATTCCAAAGATATAAACCACCAATCAACAACTGAACAGGCATGAAATAACCGAAGAGACCTTCCACATACCGCTGGTCAACAGAAAACTTTAATTTAGTCCACCAGAGTGGTTCCCAACAGGCTACATACACTGGCTGGTTCTTGACATCTCACAATGACAATCAGATGTAGGATGATAGTAACAAAGTCCATCAAAGAAGATCCCCCCACCAAATCTACCTCCAATCTATATCTGCTCTGGACCATAAACTTTAAACAAAGTAAAGCACAATGGACAACCTAGTGCACAAACCAGCTAAGTGGACTATGATCATAAGAAATACTATAAAGGTACGTGCAGCGCTGCTCAAAGATGACAGGTTACTGAAAACCATAAATTGTGTGTCTATCCCTCACACTACTTTAATGATCACATTGCTAAGCATGCTTTCCATAACATGGTCACTGCACCTTAGTGACCCTCAAAAACACACACTTCCCACGTATAATCAACACAAAGATTACATACACCCTTGCAACCACAAAATCCTCCAGCTTCAAATACACAAATGCATTTATATTGCAACATTCATGGAAAGACTGCAAGGATGCCTATAAGACAAGTCACTAATCAATAAATCCATTCAATCCAAACACAATTGGTGAGTCTACAATTAAAGTTACGTTTTACGGTCATGGTTTCTTCTTAGCCAATCGGAAGGTATCACCTGACAACATCTATAGGATTGTAAAAATACCAAGGAGACAGAAGTATACATGGACACAGAGGATGTTTATAAAATGAATACTTGGCATGATCAAATGAAACGATAGCTTACAAATAATTAGAAAGATCAATCCAATCATTGTAACATTATTAATTTCACTCGAAATGCCTGTTTTAATATAAGTGTGAGCACAAAGGGAAAATGTACATTTGTGCGATAAGGGGTCAAACCAGCTCGAGATCCCGGGAATAGATGCCGAAGGTACACAACAGTGTACAATAGTGAAATAAATCATGGCAGAGTGTGTGCAAGATGATAAAGATTCAGAAATGCATCTCTTGATCTTCCATCTTTGTGGACTTCAGGGGAATAAATCTAGTGTATGGGAGACTCCTCATCCACCATCCCTACACCCCCCAAAAAAATTCAGCCAAAGCACATTTTTGTAGCTGTAAATGGCATAATACCTGGAAATGGAACTTGGACAACATTCTTGTTATTAGGAGGGAGACCTTAACCCGCTGAAATGACATGATTTATCCTCAGGTCTGCTACTCATCCAACTGTGGTGTTTGGTATTGCTTTGGTGATTTTATAAGGAGTTCTTTTGATATAATTTTTTTTTAATGGTATCAATATATCCATATTTAATTTGGTAAGAGAATTAACAGAGGGATTAAAAAAGTAGACATTATTTATAGGCAGACAATTGATTCATGTCTCCTACGGTAAGATCTAAAAAAGAAATGGCTGGTGATAGTATTAGTCACCTTCTACAGTATGGTCAACATGTTTCAGCCACCAACTTTAAACCCTAGAGCAGGACTGTGGCGTTCATCAGGACCAGGGATACCTATTCAACAAGCCACTAATTGTACTGTTTGGTAGCTGGGATGCATGCAATAAACACAAGTAAATGTTCTATTAAAACACTTTCTTGTGTCTGTGATCTGGATTTACATGGGTGCGAACAAAACAGGAAAAACGCAATATTTAAAGAAGGCAATCCAATGAGAATCACATACTCCGAGTGTCGCCTTAAAACAGGAAAGGATGGGCTAATCATTGATTGGTGGTAGATAAGCTTTATAACCACATAAAACACCCAAATCAGCACAGAAACACAGCACAGGAATGTGAAGTGGCAGACAGTGTCGTAAATTAATGCAGCACATTAGTGAGTCGTTTATGAAGGGCAATACGTATCCTGCTTTAGATTTGAGAACTGTACAATGGAAGACGGTTCCTGAGTGGCCCTGTGTTTGTAAACTATAAATAACTATTTATCAGACTCAGTCTTTAATGTCAGAGCTATGCCAACCAGTTTGGGTAGCGCAAAAAAGAATGCATCACTTACCCATTATTCAAGCGCTACCCCAGTGGACTCACCTAGCACTAGCATAATCCCTTTGGAGATCTAATAACAGAATTGACAGGCAGGGTTCAACCTGGTGCTTAGCGAGTCCATTTTGTCCAAGATTTCCAATTTTCATGCCTGATATGTCTGTATATTTTTGTATATGCACTGAGAAGGCATATGGCCCCCACTGAATAGCCTCTCCATCCTCATTTTGTTTATATGAAGATGGCGGATAGGACATAATCTCTATGTTTTAGGACAGATTTTTAGACTAAATATTTCTTAAATTCAGACAGCAGATACATAGCCTTAGTTCCACGTGCAAATCGTGTCTCTCCTAGCACAAGGTAATATGACGAGTCCGTTTAATCCTCCATGCTGCCCAGCTAAACTTTATTAAAAAATATATATATATATATATATATATTATTGCATGTGTCATACAGTAGGCTAGCAGCCCGATACGACACTAAGAAAACATAAATTAATTTTCAGAACTTTTATCATACAGGTTGAGAAGAAAAACTTACTGAACACAGTTGGATTAGGAAAAATTTTATTTACCCACAAGGAGGCCGTCTTGAAGTTGTTTTATGTCTAAATTTATGAACGGGAAAACTCATTGAGAGCGGTGTCCACACTTTCTTTAGCACACTGCCTCCAGCATAGGCAACAGTTGCGTCACCGTGCAATGGACACAATGAAATAGAAAAAAAACAGAGAGCTCCCTCTTTCCCAGCAAGAAGCACAAAGTCACCATTCATAACAACCACTGCTTGAACAATAATATGCCTGTCCCTCTGAGTCTGCAATAACTTCCAAAATTCGATTCATAATAACGTGACACAGAGGATGCAGCTCCTGTGGGGCTGTGATTCCCCTGCTACCCAGTCTTGTGTAATTGACTACTCGGGACCCTGACCCAGAGTCTTGCCACCCACCTGCCTGTGAGGACCTTCCGAACAAAGCACTGCCTGTTATCCCTCATTTAGTTTGCTCCAAGACATCTGCTTTACAAAAAACACAGAGACAATAAATCAAACGTATAGCATCAGATTTGACCCACAGTCACTGAGAGCTTTTCCCAGGAGGAGCAATTGCTACATGAATACTCAGGAAAGGGAAGCGAAGTGGTGATCTTGGCATAAACGCTCTTTGATGTTTCCAGTACAGTACAAAATACTCATTGGTCCCCTCGGTAGACTGGCCAAAACCAGATGAGTGCGGAATGCACCACGATACTATATCTCAACTATGCCTGGCAGAGCCACAGAAGAATTCGCTGTTGTGGCCCACGAGGACCTGAAGGATAAATTTACAGCTGTCCCATGTCTCCAGTGAAGAAAATGTGGCTATTTTTCACAAAACAAGAAGAAAAAGACACATACGAAATGATCTAAACTTTGTGTGTGGGGGGTGGTCGTCCTTACAGTTTGTTGGCTCAGTCATCAACGTAGCAGGATGTTTTCAGCAGCAACATAGTTGGATACAGTCAATTATCTGAAGGCAGTTACTCAAATGCTTCTCAAAGTGATCACAAAATGTTCAATTTCTTTATCTGAGCAATAGTCTGACAAAGAGGCCAAATAAATGGAAAGAGCACTGTGGGAACGTGTAATATTTTACGTTAGCATAAGCGACAGCCATTTTGGCTGTGGCATCCATTTCGCTTCCTTCGTAATTCTTCTGTCCTCTGCTGTTCGCCTTTTCACCCTGCTTGTGTCATCAACTTTAGGTGACCTCTTTCGACATGGCTAAGCAATGTACGTGCTGGGGGATTTGTAGCTGCCGGTGCATCTGGTCTTAGAGGCTATCTATTGACCGTTTACTGCTGTCATAAACATTCCTGCTCCCCCTCCTTATTTGCTGACCAAGTGGTCATCCACCTGCCCTTGTTTGCTGATAGTTATTTCCATGTCTAACCTTGCTCTTTCCATTTCTCTCCACATGCTTGCATTGCAACAAAAACGCATACAAGGACGATGGTTTGTGAATTCAGTGTACTTCCTCCCACAACACTTGAGGGTGTTGTTCGGATGCAGTCCTGCTCATGAGTATTTAATAAACTTGGTTTGTTTTACTCCATTTCATTGCTAATCTCTCTTTTGTTAGTCTTCGGACCCGTGGACGAGTGGGTGACCCTGCACCAGTGTGCCCTCACGGGGGTACATTTCCATAGCACTGAAAAATATAATCAATTAGTATTATCTAGGAAGAGGACAAATAAAATTCATGCCCTTCCAGCACAACAATGCAGAGGTCTTAGCACTGTGGTAGTTTTCACTGAAAACAATATTCCTGAACATTGTATGAAACCACACATATACAAGTCCAATCCAATAAGTATAAACACAGAATGAGACAACTCTTCTTTTTAAACCATTTTTATAAAATATTTATTATTCGTAACATACGATATAGAGTTTATAAAGAGCTGTTTTCCATCTGATATATTTTTGGCTCATCACAATTTCTATTAATGCACAAAACCTCTCACTATGTAAAAATGTAAAACTTTTGAATACGTTTATAAAGTGGTAATGCTCTGTAGTACTTATTTCAAATATTGTGGAATATATATCTCTGATCTCATGTATGATCCCCATTCCCACCTGTAATCGTTCTGCCCCAGAGCACCCCCTCCTGTGTCCTCCTAGTCTGAAGGAGATCAAAAATCAGCCTTGCGATTCAGGGCCTAGGAGGCATTTATGTTATGCACTAGCATGGCATTAAAAAGGTAGGAAACAGCAATGAACCAATCTCTAATTTCAAAGTTATGATCCCAATAGGCTGGGGAGTCTCAAATCGGGGATGAGGAGAGGTTGAACTTTTTGATCAAGCATATGATGTACTTCACATGTTACTTCTACCAAAGTTGAAGACAACTTGTTTTATGTCTGAACAAGGACGGACAATAATAAAAGAATTTTGCATGGACACTTAAGATGCAAAGAGTGTGTTTTTCTCAGTGCATAACCTAATGTGTGACTATCACCCACAACATAGTCCAACTGATTCTCAACTATAGTTCCACTCATGTACTCTGCTTGGGGGCTCTCCAGACCCCAAATCTTCAGTTTTTTTGCAGCCCACATCTGGAGAGCATTGACCCTACCCATGCATTCGGCCCTCTTGTGAGCAACCACCATATTCGTAACATACGATATAGAGTTTATAAAGAGCTGTTTTCCATCTGATATGTATTTGGCTCACCACAATTTCTATTAATGCGCAAAACCTGTCACTATGTAAAAATGTAAAAGTTTTGAATACGTTTATAAAGTGGTAATGCTCTGTAGTACTTATTTCAAATATTGTGGAATATATATCTCTGACCTCATGTAGGATCCCCATTCCCACCTGTAATCATTCTGCCCCAGAGCACCCCCTCCTGTGTCCTCCTAGTCTGAAGGAGATCAAAAATCAGCCTTGCGATTTAGGGCCTAGGAGGCATTTATGTTATGCACTAGCATGGAATTAAAAAGGTAGGAAACAGCAATGAACCATTCTCTAATCTCAAAGTTATGATCCCAATAGGCGGTGGAGTCTCAAATCGGGGATGAGGAGGGGTTGTTGTTTACTGGGTACCTTAGTGGATTTGCTCATGAAGCATTTCTAATGCAGTCCCACTGCGCTGTCAAAGGTCTCTTCTGTAGGCCATGCTTCCCATTCGTACGAAGCGCTTCACTTTTTACTTTAGCCCATTATTCAACTTCACATTTCAATGTCACTGTAATAGGGATGTAGTATGGATTTTCGTTGCTTGGCTAATGCCCACTTTGCTAGTACCCGAGCCATGTCAGTAAAGCTTATTGCAACCTTGGCTTTCCTGGGGTCTGAGATATACCAAGCAGGCACCATTCCATGGGATCTAGATTTGGTTTTTCGGTGAGTTGAGAGATGACTTGCATCATTTCAGTCCAATATGACAACTCTTAAATATAAGACTTCATCTTCAGCAAACATGCACTTTGACATAGTTAGGCATCAGGGTATTTGAATGTGATCACGGTGAATTATAAAGCAATTTAAAGATACTAACCACACTACCAGCAAAGTCCAATGGATCTGATGAGCTGCTGCATCTGCGCATTAACTTGTCCCTGAACAACTTCTATAAGACCCTCAAGACCTGGCTCTTCGGCTAAGCAGATCTGCGGACCCCCCCTCAGCGCCTTGCGACCCTCATGGGTGAGTAGCGCGCTTACAATTCCCTGATTGATTGATTGGGGAAATATCTTGACTTAACTTATTGGAGACTCGCCTCTTTGATTGTCATCGCACCTTATCTAGGTACTTCAATGAGGCAAGTATAATGTTCCAGACTCAAGGTTAGTTTTTATGATGATTTGTTTACTGTTAAGTGGATCTCAAGACAATTTGCTTAAAATTGATTGAATTTTTTATCCTGATTTAATTCTAATTGATTGATTTTAACACAATAAATATTTATTCATTTATTTCATTAACTTGTCCCTGTAGTTGTTTACTTTGAAAATCAACATCTGGACTACCACAAGCTACACTCGTGCTTCCATAATCTCCTCTCTGTCCAACAACTCCACGCAAAGGTTTCATCTTTGAACATTAACCTCCTTACCACAAAAGAAGCATGTCAACCCTTTGGAGCCAAGTTAGCTACCTCCTCCCTTCCTTTAGGGCACTTGCAGAAATGTTCGTTCTGGGTCCCTTTTCCCTCTGAACTTCAGCATCAGAGTCTGAGAACCTATGCTGCCACAATCAGATGGTGTGTATCTTTGAATCACAATGTTCATTCTCACTTTCATTCTATGTATTCACTTAGCTGTTCTGCTGCACCTCACATTGCTGTCCTGTGGTTGCCTCACTGCTCCACTGGTAGGATGCATACGGCTGCCTGGATATGACACTGATGCTACTAGTCCTTTGCTGGGAAGTCTTGTAGCATCGTGTGTGATGGTGCTGGCTTGGCTGTGCTGTACCACTACTGTGTGAAGAGAACTTTTTGATCAAGCATATGATGTACTTCAAATGTTACTTCTACCAAAGTTGAAGACAACTTGTTTCATGTCTGAACAAGGACGGACGATAATAAAAGAATTTTGCATGCACACTTAAGATGCAAAGAGTGTGTTTTTCTCAGTGCATAACCTAATGTGTGACTATCACCCACAACATAGTGTAACTGATTCTCAACTATAGTTCCACTCATGTACTCTGCTTGGGGGCTCTCCAGACCCCAAATCTTTTTTTTGCAGCCCACATCTGGAGAGCATTGACCCTACCCATGCATTCGGCCCTCTTGCGAGCAACCACCATACTCATGTCTACCACAAGAGTAGATGACTGACCAAGGCCCTCTAATTTAATGTTCATAAATAACTTTGTTGCAACCGCCCTCTGAGGATAGACACCGACCCTAGTGATAATCTAGATGGCCTCAGCTTCAGACCTTTAAAAATAAGCAGCCTTTGAGATGAAAGAAACTGGCCTAGCTAACAGCCTTTATTAAACACAAAGCGAGTGACTGAAAGGCGAAATTATTTGCGAGAAATTATAACATTGGGGTAAAGACAGTTTGACAGGCACTTAGTCCAATAGCCGAGGAACCTGGCAAGTACATGGTGCTGACCATGAAGTGATTAATGTTTAACTTTGCTCCTAGGAATGGTGCAGAGGAGCGCGAAAAGTTAGGCTTTCAGAAGAGCAGCGACTTCTCTTTGAAACCATGCATCTTTATAATCCGATATGCATGTTTATAATCTGTATTTGCAGTCAAAAGGACAAAAATCCAGACAAAGAATGATGATCAAAGATAATACACTTAGTGAGAAATATCACTCAATTTTCTGTATGATGTATCACAGTCTTCATGCAATATCAGTGAGAGCTAGTCGGAAGCTACCGAGAGTTTATGAGGCCCCACTGCGCCTAACTGTTGGCCTTACATTTAGTGATATGAACCAGTCTGGACTTTTCAGCCTGCATACTTCTTTGAGAACTGCTATCCAACACACTCATAGGAGAAATTGATGGTTAGGACCCTTTGAGTCTGGTACTCCACATGTGCATTGCGCCTTCCTGACTGACACAAACGTCAAACGGAAGTATGGTCAGCTTTGCAGGTCACTCTGGGTGGCAAGGCAGAGGGTTCATTTTTATTGTATTATTTCAGCTCAGTGCGTCTCACCTTGGGTCCTTATCAGATAAGGTCTCCCCAAAGCTGTGGAAGATATATCGCCCGTACTGTCCTCGAGGGCTGCTCATTGACGGGCTAATCTCAATAGTCTAAGAGGAAACAACCTGACTGCAGGGTGCCGTCAAAGTAAAAACTTCGAAATATAAGCCTGCCTCAGTGCTTAATTTGAGCCAGTGGTTTCCAGTGGTCAGCACCAGCACTTAATTGTCAGCACCGGGGCTTGTGACAGTCTGCCATAAGGTGGATGCTATCTGGCTAATTTAGAGATGACCGCAACAACAGTTACTTTTTAACTCAATACATATTAAAAATGAATATCACCTGCCTCCCAAGTGTTGTGGAGTGGTGTAGAGCAGAGTGGTATGGCATAGAGAGTGTTGTGTAGAGTGATGTAGAATGGAGTACACTGGAGTAGACTGTCGTAGTGTGACAGAGTGGAGTAGTGTAGGGAAGTAGAGTGGCGTAGACTGGAGTAGTGTGTGATAGAACAGAGTGGAGTGAAGTAGCATGGAGTGACAGTGAGAGTTGCGTAGAGCATTGTAGAGTGGATTAGTGCTGTAAAGTGGCACAGAGTGGACTAGAATGTTGTAGAGTGGAGTAGAGTTTAATGAAGTAGAGCGTCAGAGTGGAGTTGTGCAAAGTGTAGTGTCGTAGAGAGACCTCAAGTGAAATGGCGTAAAGCACAGTGGTGCAGAGTAAATCGCCATAGAGTGCGGTGGCGTAGAGTCCACTGGTTTTGAGTAAACTATGTAGTTAGCAATTCAGACACCTACACTGTCTGGGAGGCTTCGACCTAAAACAGCCTCTTACCAATGGCTTCTGGCCTGACTTACTATAATGTGCCTTCTAAAGTACAGAACCGGAAAAATGCATTTCAGCATTCATCGTGGAAGTGACATTTTGCTACCACACAAAGGCCCTTGCACAGTATTGTCCAAATGTATTAATGTCTCTTTCCTATACAAAGGGTGAGATGCGTCTAAAGTACCTCCTGAAAAGTGGACATGGTGAATAATGAAAGATTAACATAACCACGAACACTATGAGCCCTATTCACGAAAATAGGAGTAAATCTACACCCGTAGAAATAAATCTACATATGGTTAGAAATTTACTACTTTGAAGAATTCAAAAACATTCCCAGTAGTTTCTTTGGAAAGCTGTGAAGGTTGGGAATGTCATGCAACATCTCCTATGGGCTGCCTATGCGGAAATCTATGTGGGGCAGATTTATGATTTTTTTTCCTTCATGTGGAAAACAGAGCAAATCTGTGGCTGATCCATTCCATTGGCTTTGGTACATTTCTGACCATTTCTAGGGTCAGGAGCGGCCAAGTCAAAGTTTCATGTTTGTGGGTTTTTACAAACATGCAAGACAAACCATGACTCATAATACCCAATTCTCTCTAATTGAATGGGATGGCAGACAAATATGCAGTAGTAAATCCATTTACACCTGCCAGGAACCCTTTTGTGAATTTCTAACAGGCGTGAATGGAGGTCTTTTCATCTGTCCATAAACATTAAGAGCCCCAAAAATCTTTTTGAATCAGGCCCTATATTTATCCCTTTACTCTAGTTGCAACATTTTGCATGTTTTTTAAACATAAAAAATCCCCCATTAAATGAACTAGCTTATGCATCACTCTTCCGAGGAGTCTCTGCCATCTGATGTTATTTCTGGGCTATTTTAGTGCTTTCAACAAGAGACCCCCACACTCCATCAATTCGAACTGAAATGGAAATCTGCCTTCCCCAGATGTGAATATTTCCAACAGGGCTCTCAGTCACTGTCAGTTCTCTTCATTAACACGAAGGTAGGTCACAGCTGTGCTAACAAATGATGTAAAACAAGATCCCTCAAAGTTGCTGAGTCAAACAAAGATTCAAAGGGGGTTGACTGAGGACTGGACAAAGAAAGGATCAGAATTCTGCCTGAGCTGATGTGACCACTGGTACTGATCGCCCTTGCCAGTAAATATGTAACACGTGTACTTCACGCTCCTCCCTCTTGTGTATGCTAATATAACAGTTCCAGGGAGTATGCATAATGTTTCAATCCTGATCAGCTCAGCATTAGGAACGCTGAGGTACTAAAACATGAGTTTTAGGTCTTTATGGTCTTGCTTGGTAGCACAACTGTCAGGGAGACCTATTGTTGCCTATCCCTTAAATAGAGTGGGGTGTTTTGGCTCCACCAAGAGAAGTATTTTTCCCTCACCTAGTACAACTGGCTGCTTGTCCTATCATTCTGCCTTCTGTAAGTGGCTGTAATGGAATGCACAAGGAACTATTTTACATATGAAAAGTACACTCAAACATCAAACTATAATATTCAATTATTTACCTCCTGTATTCATTCTACACAAAAATCTGTCGCTTTTGTGACTTTTTACCAGCATTGGAAAAAACAGGGCTTGTTTTAATGTTTTAAATAGCATTTGTGTACGCAACGCTTGCACACAGCATTTGTGAATGCCCTGTGTTTCTAGGTGTTAGCACACTAAAGCCGACGTATAGACTTAGCCATGCTATCTTTTTTAAAGTACGTATCAAAATACCCTATAAACATTGATAGCACTGAAGGATGTATATGTATTGATGCCACAAACTGACCCAAAAAGGCATATTTAGGTGAACACATTAATCTATATCTGGTTTATAAAGTTTACTGTCTTTGAGGCTGGTTAGGAATCTCATCTAGCATGAAACAGTGCCCAGCCGCAGTTTCACAAGTGAACTCATCCAAACATGGCAACAGACATGGTCTCCTTGCCTCTATATTCTCCATGCAGACTGGCATTTGCCTGAATATATGAAGAGTCCTGAGGGGATCCCAGGCACACAAGGCTGGGTGAGGAGGGAGTGCGTCCTATGCCGCAAATCTCCCCTCCTTCCACCCATGTGCCAGTGATTGCAATAGGTGCCCTGCGCCCGACTGGACTGAGGGAGATGCAATGGGTAGCAAATACGACCGAAAGAAGACATTGCTCACTCCCAAGGTGGGGAATACGCATCTCCTTCCCAGACCTCAAACACAGGAACAAATTATCCAGGGGTGGGCGGGCGGGCACACAAGGAGAGCGGTTTATAAAACGGGAGCTGCTTATTCCCAATTCCGAAGGAGCCCATGTCATTTTAGGAAGTTCTAAGGAAAAAAAGATGTCTCGGGTATAAGCCTACAACTTTTGCACTCATGAGTCAATATTTTAACTCTAATAAGTAATTCACTTGAAGATTCTCTTGTGCTAAACATCCGAATTTCCATCACCAGAGGCTTTGTAAATGCCATGAAAACAGCACACCTCAGTGTTCGCAAATCACAGGTGCAAGTCCACAGCAGAGATACAGCAGCGACCTATGGGCTTGCATTTTGGCATGGGATAGTTAAAGCCTGCTCGCCTGCAACCGTAGTGTACCTGTGGGTGTAATGGATGGTGCAGGTTGGTAATGTATTGCAGACCATAGGCTCATTAAGCCCAAGGAGGAGGCAGGAAAACTCTTGCTTCATAAATTACTTTGAAACAACGCGCCAAAGTGATCATTATCAAATACTAATGATTTACTTCACTGATAGCTCACAGGGGACTGCACTTTGCACTATCCAAAGGGATTAACGTAGTCCAGCCTAAAGATGTAGTGTTCTGGAGAAGCAAATACCTTCCACAATCATTGGCAAAGCCAACAGGGCTGGCTTGCACTTTGTGTTCTGATTAAATCATTAAAAAGACTGCTTCACTAGAAAACAAAATAACACACTTTTTCTGTATACAAAGCATCTACGAGATATTAGAACATTGGAATGTTGGAAGCTCCACTGTAGACAGTGGAGTGCTCCCTGCTTCTACAGGCCGGTAAAGGCCCACAGAGCAACATTCCAATGTTTTACAAAAGCCTCTCGAAGCTCGAGGGGATTTAAATCCCCTCGAGCTTCGAGAAGCCTTTGTTTAATTTGTTAGAACATTCTGCCCTCTAGTGGCAGAATGTTCTAATAGCCTTATAGCCCTTCGTAGCGGGGCTGTACCACTATTAAAGTCCCGCTGCCTTGTTAAAGTCCCTCGCCTTCGGCTCGGGCCTTTAACGCTGCAGCGGGCCTTTAATAGCCGGTATAGCCCGCTACGGTGGGCTATAAGGCTATATTAGAACACTGGAATAATGGGAGCTCTATTGAAAACAATGGAGTTCTCTGGGCTTCTAATGGCCAGTAGAAGCCCGGACCGCCAACATTACACTGTTGCTGTAAACGAAAGGCTCACGAGCCTCCGTGAGGCCTTTGTTTTCTAAATTATAACTTTCTGTCCTCTAGAGGTGAAATGTTGTAATAGCCTTAGAGCCCTCCTTAGTGGCTCTACCAGCCATTAAATGCCAGTTTCCTTGTTAAAGGCCCTCGCCAACTTGAACGCTGGAGCGGGCCTTTAATGGCTGGTAGAGCCTGCAATGGTGAGCTCTAAGGCTATAATCAATATCATCAATATCTGTGACAGATTAGAGTACTTTTAAGTTGTGAATCAGTCCCTGCATAGCAAGCACTTTGTAGGAGGTGGAAAGGTACAGCAAACAGCATGATGTGAGAGAGAATTGCTCCAGTGAGAGGAGCCAAATTCTACTCTGTGCATAAGTTAAAGACTTGCAACAAAAATGTCCCAGGCAGGTGTACTATCAAGTAAGACCTAAAAAGGAAGGAGTAAGGCAGTAGCGTCTGTCACCGAGTAGAACGGGTGGGGTAGGGGCGGGGGATTGAAAAATAAATCAGGCTCCCGTAAGCCAATCACAGCGCTGCAACGCAGCGTGGCGATAGGTCTGAGCACTGTGGATCGGCGTACAGAAGGGGACAGGGAGCCTATGCATGTTCCTCACCAGGCTGTGTAATGCAGCCTGGTGGGGAACCTAGTGCGCAACACTGTTTGGTTGACCAAACCGTCATGCGCACTTAAGTGCGCACCATTCCTCCTCTTGCCGACTGTGACAACAGCCAGGCCCCTCCCCATAAAGCTGCATGAAAAAGGGAAAATAAAATAATAATGTAGCATTATCTTTTTATTTTTCCTTTTTCCACTGCAAAAATGCAGTGGGGCGGCCCTCCTCTGCCTTTGCGGATGAGCCAACACTGGAGTAAGGAGGTGTATGTTAAAGAAAAAATGCACTTTATCTCAACACGTAGAAAGTCATCCCATTCAATCTTCTATCTGCTGCAGAAGTTATCCCTAAGTGTGTGTCACAACTGCAAGGATGTCATGAGGGCAATTATTGCCGGTTTCATCTTCCGCACCAGTGGTTCCCTCAACAGGAATGCAGACTCAGACAGGTTACACAGCCCATATATTCATTAACTTTGCACAGTGAGGTAGGCAGAATGAAATGGGCAAACAAAGGGGAGATAAGCAAAAAAGAATCACAAAAATCTAATAAATAATTCAAAGGAAAATGAGAAATCGTGGGAAGGCGTGGGAGAAGGAGGCAGGAGTAGGCGTGTCTTGGCATGAAAAGCTGGAATTTTAGATCCCCTCAGGTCACAACGGGCTTATCAGAGCATCTATGAAGAATGTGCACATCAACTTAAAAAGGTGGAGCCCTCGCGGTGCTTTTTACTACGAACTTACACCAAAACAATCACATGTGTGTATGCACACGGGTATATGTGCAAAAGCAGAACTATTTCCATACGTCAGAGTGGGCATTTGGCCTCTGCATAAGGATGAGGAAGTGGGATAATGCAGGCACTGGTGTAAATCAAGGTATGGATCGTGTTTGGCAATGACAGTACACTTGCATGTAGAAATTGGAGAGCTCAATTAAACTAAGTAAAACATGTGCATACCAGCAGGGTCTTTTGAATCAAATGCAAGAAGAAAATGACACCTTATTTTATATATTGCAATTAAGAGGCCAGTCTTTTCAATGTTTAAATGCTTTACATTACTTATGCGTTACTAATTAGCAATGCAATGGAGGTAAATGTATCAACCTGTGAAGGATGAGCAGCTGAGATGACCCTGCAGGGATTGGAATTCATGACCTGTAGGTTAAGCAGATAGGTCTGCAGATGTACATAAGTCACTTCACATTCCTGCAGGATTAAAGCCGGCATGTCTCAGACTCAGGAAGCTGTCAGTGTGAGGTCTCAATTCAGGTTTCTGTGGTCTTTCCACAACACCTTTAATGAGCAAGGCCTGTAAGGTTATTTTGGCAGGCACGTCAGCCAATCCATTTAATAAAACTAAAAAAGATAAACTTTTCACAGTAGGGTTTGACTAATAAGATAGGCATATTTAAGGCTGCACCACTTGTTTCACATGCCAGAATATATAAACAAAGGTCTGCTGTGACATCTTAAGGATTTAAGGAGCACCTGGCAATATATATAATTTGCTTGGAACAACTTTGAATGTCTTACTCCTTTTTTCGGCACATTCAAGCCTTTGTGATGTTAACCAATATTTAATTAATTTTCTTAATTTCAGAAATGGGT
This sequence comes from Triturus cristatus, assembly GCF_964204655.1. Classification (NCBI taxonomy): domain Eukaryota; kingdom Metazoa; phylum Chordata; class Amphibia; order Caudata; family Salamandridae; genus Triturus; species Triturus cristatus. Next base: position 447,041,023 of record NC_140588.1, read on the forward strand.
ACGAGCAAAACACAGCAGAAAGCTCAAGCTGCCCGGTGTCCACCAGCCAAATACTATCAAAAGAAAGCTTGAACAATTTGCATGTAGATCTTTTTTACTTACAACAACATTTTATGTGGAATTCAGGACATTATTTGTAGTTTTACAGACAGGACACTGCATCACAAATGTAGTGGATGGCCTGTCAACTTATTACAAATGCATTATAGCCTATGGCACCTGTAATACGGTAGACATAATATCCGTCATGTTTTAACTGGTGCTTAATTTGAGCGGATGTTTGCTGGTGCTCAGTGCCAGCATGTATTTCTTGACACTGGCAGATATTAACCCCTTCGACGCCGATGACGGAACGGTTCCGTCATGCACGTCGGTTGGGCTGTGCTTATGATGGAACCGTTCCGTCATGGCCCCGCCCGCGCTCAGAACCTTCAGCGTGGCGCGGAAATCCGCGCCGCGCTGAAGGGGTTAATGACAGAAACAAAAACACAAGAGGCGGGTCACAGGAGATTTAAAGACCATCAGAAATTGACTACCCAAAATACCACTATGAAGCACAAGAAAATTCCTGGGTCTACAGAATGACAAAGAGAAGAAAAAAAGGAAAAGGTGGAATATTCCTATTAAAGGACGATTTCCCGCACACCCCCATAGGTTTCATGCTTCATCTGGAACCTCCTCAAACCAGGATGCCTAGTCACAATGCACACTACAACCTCCTCACTGAGAGGGAAGAGCACAGTGGATGTTTCGAGAGGTATAGTAAATACCCTTTAATGAGCTGAGGGTGGTGAGATCAGCAGCGCTTAAACAAAGAAAAAGTGAAAACTAAAACAGACTACAAGGTACGCAAATACCATTCTTGATGCATCTCTGGGCCAGGATTAAAAAAATAGGACGGACACCGCAAGGAGAAATAGACCTGCTCAATCATGTCACTAGAATAGGTCAACATGTTTCAGCCTATAATACTCGAAAGAGGTGTCCCTGCATTCATCAGGACTTGTGGTGGTAGTGCTTCTGCTTATACCAGAGCTCAGAACAAGATTCAGATAGTGTGAAATATATACAAAACTGTCCAGTGGTCCTTTGAGTGTCCAAGAGGTAGAGGAAAAGGGATCCACTGGTGGTCACCCGCAAATGACCGGTGTGAGGTCCTCATCTCTGGTGTAGGAGCAGTCAGACTCAGCAGTGTCACAAAGACAGAGAGTACCCTGAGCTCCATGCCAGGGTTTGAGTTGAGGCACCTAGGACCCAGTTTCCATAGGAAGAGTGTTTTTTCATTTGACAATAACTTTGGCGCCGTTTGACGAATCCCAACGAAGTTTTCTAAACTAATAGGACGCTCACTTCAGCTGCTGTCTTGAAAGTTTAGCGGTGATCCGCCGAGCTGGGCCAAGAAAAAGTGGGATCCCAAAACACATTTTCCCCATGTTAATCCCCATGGGACCTTTAGACACAGATACAGCCTAAATTGCTGAACGGAATTACATCAAGTTTGGCAGACAGGTAGATGTTGGTCCAGGGAAGTGGCTTTTTGCTATTTAGTGTAAATCCGTACAGTAGTTTCAGAGATATTAACCAAAATTCAAATTTATATATCTAGGTGGAACCGCGACCCCTCCCGATCTTGTACTGAGATTTGATTGGTTGCGAACACTTCAAACCAGGCTGTATATTAAGCATAAAATACAGATTGAATAATCGCTCAAATGGTATCACATTACACCTAAAATATAGCAAACTAATTACAAGGTTATTACGTTAATCTACAACAGAGGTTTCTTTCCAATGAACTAATTAGTAATGACTATCATGATTGCTATGTGGCTAACAATATTATATCGCAAAGCCAAAGGGGATGATGGACGGAGTGTTGAACATTGCAAGCACTCACCCCCAGTCAACTGATCTGGGTTTAATCCATCATCATTCTTTAGCTCACTCCGCCACCCCAGTTCAGACATGGCCATATGCAAATCAGTCTGACCCTGTGCCTCATGGAAACAGTCCAGCCCGAACTGCCAAGCCATTTCTTCCCTGGAACGGAAACAAGCATCCTGGGACCGGTTTCTGGCTAATCAGTCGTCATCAGCCAGGCTAGCTTGAATCCAGTGGCAAAGTGAGCAAGGTACCCACGTCTGGGCATACCCTGCCAACTTAGGGCGAACAAAGCAAAACCAAAGGGGATGATGGACAGAGTGTTAAACATTGCTAACACTCACCCCCAGTCAACTGATCTGGGTTAAATCCATCATCTTTAGCTCACTTCGCCACCCTAGTTCAGACCCAGCTATATACAAATCAGTCTTAACGCTGTTCCTTATGAGAACAGTCCAGCCCGAACTGCCAAAGCAGGTCTTCCCTGGATCGGTAACAAGCATCCTGGGACCGGTTTCGGGGTAACACCCCTCATCAGCCAGGCTAGCTTGAATCCAGTAGCAAAGTGAGCAAGGGACCCACATCTGGGCATACCCTGCCAACTTAGGGCGAACAAAGCAAACATAAGGAGATGATGGATGGAGCACTGAAACTTTTCAGACACTCACCCCGAGTCAAGTGATAGTGGGACAATCCATTATACGGAAAACTCAAGCTCTACCGTACATAGAAGTATATTGCAAGACATCTTGGAGTTCAATGACCTTATATAGGAACTTGGCCTTCTGCATCATTCTTCAATATAGCCACAGAACTCTAAAGTGACTTGCAATACCCTTATAACGTACAATAGGGGGTGCTTCATAACACGTGTAAACGGATGTCATATACAAGAAAAACAGCAAGATAATTATTTCCACTTTCTTGTACATAACATCACCACTAAATTAAAGCTCTGCATATAAAATTTATTTTCTAGTAGGAAGAATGCTAAGAAGGGAATGTCTCGAAGATAAATGAGTAACTGAAGAGAAAAAAATGCTGATATCTAGCCAAAAGAACACAACTGCTCCACTAATCACACAACTGAAATACATGTGTCTGAGCAATCCTTGTAAAGATGTCCCAGTAGTCGTTATTTACAGAGAGAGAAATGTTTACTGAGGAGCAGAGAGAATCCGGTCTCATGCTATGGGGCCGGCATATCAATAGGAAACGAATTCAGTGGTACACAAAGAATTCGAAGGGCACACCATTCTAAACGTGAACAACGTGAAAACAAAATGGTGGCAAGCCAATGAAACACAGGAAGAGGAACGGGGAAACAGAGATATAATAGAAACAGGGTAAAGAAGAGAAAGGCAAGAGAGAAAACGAGGCACCGGAACAGTCGGACAGTCAAGGCCTGCTTCCACGTCACCGTCACCCCAGTCATTGATTCCACTTCTGTGGGGCTGGCAGAGTGTACTGACAAAGAAAGTTGGTTTGGTCATGAGGCCATAACAGGGTGATGGCGCGCCAAGGCGGAGCTCAGGCTGTTTATCATGATGGATGTTACGGGCATGGCATGCCACAGCAGCTGGGTTCTGAACACCCATCGTTAAGTTCCAGAGCAGGGAGCTCGGCAGGGTAGATGTATCTATCGATACCAGGGAATTGTGCAATAGGATGCAATTCTGCTTGTGAATGTTTCTTTTTCTTTATTCACATCTTTTTGTGGTATTCCTGACAGCTCCCTAAAGTGCTTGGCGCCCCCGAACTCTGATTGAGATATATATATATATTGATTTTATACAAATGGAAAGCGGCCACCCTGCAGCAAACACCAAAATTGAGGCATAAAACGTACAATGCTACAGAATCCCTGATCCGAGGCACTAATCTTACAACTCTGCTCTATTGCTGTGAAAATGTTCCCCTGCCAGTAGGTGAAAGAGACAGAGCAGGACTGGAGGGAGGCCCCTACCAAAAAAATGTCAGGTTAGCCAAATTAACTAAATTGATTAATTGTTTCATCTTTCTCGCTATACGGATTGTTTTGCACTTTTATCCTTCCCACCCTTCCTCCCTCACCTTTCTTCCCTGTGCCTCACAAGTGTCATCCCTTAGAGGAACCTTTGTTTTTTTTTCCTTATCCTAAAACTCTAATAAGATGTTACTCTTACACTGTCTGGTTGGCAGAAAGATAGAATAGGGACATAACACACTCACCATCTCAAATCATTCCTGGGGGGCACTTGAAACAGAATTGAGTGCACCCCCTCAGATATTCTGTCCAGACCAAAAGCACCTGGAATTAAAGCCATACTCAATATAGGCAGACAAGGCAGACAACAGCCAGTGTTTCAGAAAACATTCCTCTCAAATTTGGTGAGACAGTGAGTAGAAGCCACTAATACACTGAGGTTGTCATGCACTGTACCAAACTCTGCAATTAGTGGACCTCAGCCACTCAATAGAGTTAAATCATAGAAGAATTTGATAAAACATTATAACGTCAGGGACTGTTTCTTCTGTGGTGTCACATTTCAGAAAGCCTTATCTCACCTTGGTTGTTCAACGTCATTCTGTCTCCTCTCAGGAACTCTGGTCTTTTTGTTTTTACCCTTATCAAACCCATGCTTCATTCCTCCTTCCCCTCTATAACGTATCTCTTTGAGTCAATGCCTTCCACCGGCTTCTATTTAACGCCCAGTAGGTTCCATAAATTCTTTGCTTAAATTTCACCCACTTCTTTCTCCTCGGTTTTCCCTAACCAACAGTTTCTTTTCTTCCTCACTCTCCATTTATTTCCTTATATGATGGATTTCAAAAGGCAACAGCCTTTTACAGGTTTATTTGCATTTAAAGGAACTGCAGTGATAGAATGTATTGCATTTTGAGTGTCAGGTGTAGACACTCTCTAATACTATCTTTCTGTCTCTTTACATCGCCTGTCTCCTTCTCTTATCCCATCTCTTCAATCCTTTTTTCCTCTTCCCTCATCTTTGTCCTGCTCATCTCTTTCACATTATTCTTGTCTCTTTTTTCTCCCCTCCATCTATTTTTCCATCTGTCTTCCCATTTCTCCCTCTCTTTGCCTATCGGCCCTCGCTCTTCCCCTTAACTGCCCTCTACTCCCTTTACATGCCTCTCTTTCTCCCTCTCTCTCTTTACCCCTCTCTCCTACCTCCTCCTCTTTCTCTCTCCCTCCGTCTAGCTCTTTTTCTCTGTTTAGGTCTCCTCCTTTATCCGTTTCCCCTCTTCCCTTCCCCCTCTCTCCAGCATCATCTTTGTCAGGGTCAGTCTTCTATGCTCCATAGTCATGGCAAACATCTGGAATCACTCACTTTAAAACTGCAGTCACCACCGGTCAGAATAAACTGACCTCTCAGGGTCTCTACAGAGTTTCTGACAGAGGCGTACATCATGGAGGGCAAGCAATGGGGGGGGGGGGCGAGAAAGGGACACCGAGTTGCCATGCCAGGTCTCTGCATGTAAAGTTAAGAGTGTCAAGTGAATTCTGCCTCATAACGCAAACCAAATGCAGCCCCAGCCCCTGCGAGCAGACCCTGTCACTTCGCCCACTTCCTCAAGTACACACCACCTACCACATTCCCAGTCTCAGAGACGCCACTGCTGTCTATAGGAAAATGTCTGCTAGTTCTCCCCGGATACCGGATTTAAATTGCAAAGAAATACATTCGAGAGTTGCCCAGAGGGCGGAAAGGAGTTTAGCCATTGGTTTACAAACCATCTGCTTTTCCTTTTGCCCTTTTCTTTTCTGGGTTAAAGTGTAATTATAAAACATTAACTGTTTATGAAAAGTTATACTTTAACAGGCAAAAAAATAAGCCACTAATTCTCTTCAGAATTAAACTCTTCTCAAATTTAGGTTCCATAAGTCACGCAGAACTAGCTCAAAGAAACCAAGATGTTGTATTCTCAACACAAAGAGACTGGGGTACCCGGAGACGGCCATTTTGTGACTCAGGCAGGTCTCATTTTTCCATGAAATGGCCTGCGGCCACATCACCACAAAGTATAAGCCGTCTATGCTCAGTCCTTGTTTAGAGCCTCACAAACTATGGGACATGTTATGTACAAAGAATGGTGGTCTACGAATTGAAAACAATGGTGGGTTGCAGGATCAACGGTCAGTACCAGTGGTGTGTGTGTGTGTGGTACGTGTGTGTTGGAGCATGCTAACCGTGGCATGGCCTGCAGACAGTGAATGAGTGTCACTGAGTGTGTCTCACGTGCTGTGAGGCTGCTTCACTGGCATGCTATGCAGGCATACACAATGACCTCTGTAGGTGTGGCTTCTCAGCCATCTTGGGCCTGTGGCATGCATGCGGACTGTAGTGACTGCGGTGGTGTGTAACTGCCAAATTCAGAACTCCTATGCTCTGTAGTACAAGGTAGGAAGAGCAAATATGTGGTACAGAGAGGCTCTGTAGGTATGTGTGGGCTGGCTAGATGGCAGAGTACATACCTCCATCTAAGAACTCTCCACAAAATAAACTCATAAATCACTTGTGCAAAAGAGCCACGACTTTAGACACCGACATAACAAACCACAAGTCAACAAAGCTTTAATCCCTGTAAAAAGTTCATACGGGCCAGTCCCTTTTAATAGCAGGCAGTTGTAAGGAAACCATTGCCTGTTTTAGCACATATGAAGTATATAAAAAAAATACCAAAGAAGTTTAATGTTCTAGATAGAAAATAAAATATTAATTGGTTTGACATAGTAGACAAGGTTTCCTATACCACTGTAAGTTTGAATGCAAGGTTTCTGTCAAAGAGCCAAGGTACACAACACGTGCTGTTTTGCAGGTAAATTCTTTTGAAAATGAAAAAGGGGAAGGAGATGGGAAAGGGGATGTGGAAGAATCACTGGGGCATATTTCTTTCTCACTTCTTGTCTTTGACCATATTCAGCATTCCTCTGCCTTTTGCACGTATGTTTGCGCTATAGAAATACCATATAAATGCATACATACTACTGTGCACTTAAATCTCATGAAACAGGATACCTCTACCTACATAATTGACATTGATGAAGGATACATTATTTTCTCTGGCAAGGAGCAGTTGATTACTTTGCTGTTGCTGGTCAGGTAACCCTCCAACTGTGCTTGTTAAAATTGCCAGAAATTAAAACTTTTTTTAATACTTAGTTTATTATAGGTTTGATGCATATAGGTTTGTGCCACTCATGGGGACTACCCTGTATTCTATAATAGGGTGGTGCGACCACCAAAATAATGTTCAAACTCCAGTGTTAGTGTCATTACTGTTTCAATTAAGTTATTTGAAGAAGTCGAAGTGACTACAAGACTCGCCTTCGGGCCAACCCTTTAATAAAAATGATGAATTCACATAGACTTATCATCCCTGCAACACGTTTGCTTTTGGTGTAACGCTCCCGAATTTGCTGTTGTTCTCGATACAACAGTATTAGGACACTAAGGACAGATGTGATTTGAAGGAAGACACTTAACCCCTTCGCTGCTGCGGACATTCCGCTGCAGCGCTGGGGGGGGGGCAGGGGGGCAGCGCGGTGGGCCTGTGCTCATGACGGAGCCGCTCCGTCATGAGCCACAGTTGAGCTGTGCTCATGACGGAACGGTTCCGTCATGACTCCGCCCATTTGCGTTGTCCCCCCGCACAGGCGGGGAAACAGCGCCGCGCAGGCGGAGCGGCCGCCAACGGGCGTGTCATGACGGAACCGTTCCGTCATGAGCACAGCTCAACCGTGGCTCATGACGGAACGGTTCCGTCATGAGCGGGGAAGGGGTTAAATACTTGTTTTAATGCAAAACCTTTGTTTAGCATATTAAAGCCAGACATACCGGCTTTGCAGATCTTGTGGGAAAAGCAGTAAAAAAAATATAGATTTTTGTATAAAATGGATTTAGGGATTACAGAACTGAACATGAAAACTGTATGGAATGCACATGGACTAGTTCACATCAGAAAAAGGCACTCCGCATCAATGGAAGCACTTCCTATGAGGCAGAATGATGAATCAATTAGCCAATAGCACGAGGTAAGACAAATATGTCACTTCTGCAGAGCCAAAGCCGACTCTATGTACATTTTAAAGTATTAGTATTAACAGAACTTACACACAGTTGCTCTGACAAACCAGATCTAACAATTATCGGCAAAGCCAATAGGTCTCACCTACACAAGATCTTTTGGCTTTGCCAATATATTGTAGTCATGTACACTAGCGTGGCTTCTGTTCATCATGCCTAAAACTTAGTGGGGTAAATGAGAGTCGAGTGGAGTGTGGTAAAGTGGCGTGCTACTGAGTGGTGTAGAGAGTCATGGAGTGGCGTAAAGTACAGTTGGGTGGAGTGGAGCGTCATGGAGTGGCGTAGAGTATAGTGTGTTGAGCATTGTGGAGTGACGTGAAGGGAGTAGAATGTCACAGAGTGGAAGGACGTAGAGGTGAGTTGAATAGAGTGGAGTAGAGTGTCAGAGTGGAGTAGAGTGTTGTGGAGTGGCATGGAGTGGCGTTGAGTGGCGTAGAACAGAGGTGAGTGCTGTAGAACAGAGGGGAGTGGCGTAGAGGGTGTTGAGAAGAGTGGAATAGAGTTTTGCAGAGTAGAATGGCATAGATTAGAGTGGATTGCCATAGAGTAGAGTGGCACAGAAAGGAGTAGTGTAGGACATTAAATGGCAAAGAGTGGAGTAGAGTGTTGAAGAGTCAAGTGGCGCAGAGTGTCAGTCGAGTGGCATATAGTGGAGTAGTGGAGTGGTGTAGAATGTCATAGAATAGAGTGAAGTAAAGTGGCATGGAGTGGCATAGAGGGAGTTGCATAGAGTGGAGTAGTGTTGTAGAATGGCAAAGTGGATTAGAATGTTGTGGAGTGTCATAGAGTGGAGTAGAGTATAATGGGCTAGAGCATCATAGTGTAGTGTTGTGGAGTGTCATAAATTGGCCTAGAGTGAATTGGTGTAAAGTACAGTAGTGCAGAGTAGACTAGCATAGAGTGCATTGGTTTTGAGTAAAGTAGTGTAGACTGAATTGGTGTAGAGTAGAGTGGTGAAGAGTAGACTGCAGTGGTATACAGTTCAAAGGCGAAGAGTGGGGTAGAGCACAGTGGTGTAGAATGCAGTGACATAGAGAAGATTACATCAATTTGGAAAGAAGTGAAGTAGGGTGGGGTGGAGCACATTAGTGCAGGGTAGAGTGCAGAGGTTTAGAGTAGTGTAGAGTGCAGTGAAAGTGGTGCAGAATAAATCAGAGTGGAGTGATGTAGAGTTTAGTGGCTTAGAGTGCATTGGCTTAGAGTGCAGTAGAGTGTCTTACAGTTGAATGGTGCAGAGTAGACTGCATTGGCATAGACAGCAGTGGAATAGAGTGCAGCAGCATAGATTGTCGTGGAGTGGCATAGAGCGCATTGGTGCACAGTGTATTGGTGCAGAGTAGAGTGGCATAGCATTCATTAGCACAGCGTGCAATGGCATAGTGTTGCAGGGTAGAGAATAGTGGCTTAGAGTGCAGAGGTGTAGAGTGCATTGGTTTTGAGTAAAGTGGTGTAGAGTGCATTGGCTTAGAGCGCAGTGCCGCAGAGTAGAGTGGTGCAGAGTAGAGTGGTGGAGAGTGGCACAGCGTAGAGTGCAGTGCCATAGCATGCAATGGCATAGAGTGAAGTGGTTCACAGTGGAATAGAGTTGTTTAGAGTGTGGTGGCGCAGAGTGAAGAAGAGTGCAGTGGCGTAAAGTGATGCAGAGTACAATATAGTGAGACAGAGTAGAGTGGTGCAGTGTGGCATAGAGTGTATTGGCGTAGAGCACAGTGGCATAGAATACAGTGTTGCAAAGTGGAGCGGCATAGAGTGGAGTGGCAGAGCAGAGTGGAGTGGCCTAGACTAGAGTGGTGTAGAGAGCAGTGGCAAAGATTGGACTGGTAAAGAGTGCACTGGCAAAGAGTAGAGTGGTGTAGAGTGCAGTGTCAGACTGCAGTGGTGCACAGCAGATTAGAGTGGCATACAGCGCATTGGCGTAGAGTGTATTGGTGTAGAGTGTAGTGACAGAGTAAATTGGAGTAGAGTGCAGTGGTACAGAATAGATCAGAGTGGAGTGATGTACAGTTTAGTGGCTTAGAGCGCATTGGCTTAGAGTGCAGTAGAGTGGCTTACAGTTGAATGGTGTAGAGTAGACTGCAGTGGTATAGAGTGCAATGGAATAGAGAGCAGCAGCATAGAGTGCAGTGCTGTAGAGTAGCATAGAGCGCATTGGTGCACAATGTAGTGGTGCAGAGTAGAGTAGCATAGCGTGCAGTGGCATAGCATGCAATAGCATAGTGTTGCAGGGTAAAGAATAGTGGCATACAGTGCAGTGGTGTAAACTGCATTGGTTTTGAGTAAATTGGTTTAGAGTGCATTGGCGTAGAGCTCAATGCCGTAGAGTAGAGTGGTACAGAGTAGAGTGGTGTAGAGTGACAGAGCATAGAGTGCAGTGCCATAGCATGCAATGCATAGAGTAAAGTGGTTCACAGTGGAATAGAGTGGTTTAGAGTGCAGTGGCGCAGAGTGAAGCAAAGTGCAGTGGTGTACAGTGATGCAGAGTACAATATAGTGGGACAGAGTAGAGTGGTGCATTGGCGTAGAGTGCAGTGGCATAGAATACAGTGTTGCAGAGTAGAGCGGCATGGAGTGGCAGAGTGGAGTAGCCTAGACTAGAGTGGTGTGGTGTAGAGAGCAGTGGCAAATAGTGGAGTGGCAAAGAGAACAGTGGCAAGGAGTGCACTGGCAAACAGTGCACTGGCAAAGAGTAGAGTGGTGTAGAGTGCTGTGTCAGACTGCAGTGGTGCACAGTAGATTAGAGTGGCATAGAGCGGGTTGGCATAGAGTGTAGTGGTGCAGAGTGTAGTGACGGAGTGAATTGGTGTAGAGTGCAGTAAAGTAACAGAGTAGAGTGAGATGGCATAGAATGCAATGGCATACAGTATAGTGGTGACAACTAGAGTGGTGCAAAGTAGAGAGGCGCAGAGTTCAGTGGCAGAGAGTGCAGTAGAGTAGAGTGGAGAGTGCATTGGTGTAGAGTGCAGTGGCGTAGAGTGATGACAAATAGAGTACAGTGGCATAGAGTGCAGTGGTGCAGAGTAGATTGGAGCGAATTGGTTTTGCATAAAGTGGTGTAGAGTGCATTGGCATGGTGCTGTGGTGTCGAGAGCAGTGCCATAGAATAGGGTGGCATTCAGTTGAGTGGAGTGGCGCAGGGTAGATTGCAATGATGAGAGTGTAGTGGCTTAGAGGAGAATGGCACAGAGTGGAAAAGGGTAGCAGAGTGTGCAGTGGCATAAAGTAGAGTGTCAGAGTGCAGTGTCGTAGAGTGCAGTGGTGCAGAGTAGATTAGAGTGGCTTACAGTGGATTGGCTTAGAGTGGAGGGATGTAGAGTGCAGTGGTGTGCAGGGCATAGGCATAGAGTCATATAGAGTAGAGTGTGCAGAGTAGAGTGAAGAGGCATAGAGTGCAGTGTCTGCAGAGTAGAGTGGTATAGAGTTTAGTGGCGGAGAATGCAATGTTGCAGAGTAAAGTGGCAAGAAGTGAAGTGGCATAGAGTGGAGTGGTGCAGGGTAGAGTGGCATAGAGCGGAGTGATCCAGAGTAGAGTGGCGTAGACTGTGGTGGCATAGTGTGCATTGGTGTAGAGAGCAGTGGCAGAAAGTGAAGTGGCAGAGTGCGCAGCGTTGCAGAGCACACTGTCAGAGTGCAGTCGTGTATAGTGGAGTGGCATAGAGTGCACTGGAATGGAGTGCGGTTGCACTGAGTAGAGTGGTGCAGGGCAGAGTGGTGTAGAAAGCAGTGGCATGGAGTAGAATGGCATAGAGTCCTGCTGGCTTTGAGTGTTGCAGAGTACAGTATAGTGGCATAGAGTACAGCGGTGCAGAGTAGAGTGTCTAGGCACAGAGTGCAGTGGCGCAGAATGAGGTGAAGAGTAGATTGTTTCAGAGTAGATTGGAGTGGTGCATGGTACAGTACAGTGGTGTAGAGTGCAGTGATGCAGAGTAGACTAGAGTGAGGTAGAGTGGATTGGTATAGAGTGGAGTAGTACAGAGTAGAGTGCTGCAGTGGAGTAGCATAGAAAGGAGTGGCACTGAATGGAGTGGTGTAGAGTGCACTGGCAAAGAGTGCAGTGGTGCATAATAGAGTAGTGTGGGGTAGAGTGCACTGGCATAGTGTACAGAGGTGTGGAATGATGCAGAGTAGAGTGCAGACTTGATTGTCACATAAATCCTATCACTTTGAAGTCAGAGAAAGAAAAATAAACACCAAGCTCCCTGGAAGACCGAGCCTAACATTCGACCTCTGTCTTTGTCTGCACAGCAAATGTGACAAGACGAGAACAAGATTTAAAGGCCTTTTTACAGAAATACAGTAGTGGTGGAAGAATACAGTAAATAAGGTTTGGGCAAATGAAGGGACGAAATCAAGCTGGAAAGCCTAAAACAAATAAAGCCAGCAAAAAGAAAGCAAGCAAATGTGAGTCACAAAGCCAATTGTAAGCAACAGGCTGAATGAATTCACAGGGAAGCTTTCAATGAATGTCCCCAATATGTTGTTACAAAACCAGAAAGCTGCGATGTCTGGAAGGCTTGAAGCCTAAAAATGGTTGCTTTATTTACTGTAGCATCGATTTTTAGCTGCTTTTTTCAGGGCTCACTCCCCTGTGCTGCTGTCCCGCTCTCCAACTAATCAGAAACATGGTAGCCGCTTGAGATCTGTTTTGTACATACCCTAATATTGTATTACATTTCCGAGATGGCTTCCATGTCAGTCGGCAAGCACAGCAGCCGCCCCAGGGAGCAAGCACTGACAAAAGCATCTGAAAAATGGTCGATGCTGAAAAGAAAGCAACTCTTTTTTCCAGTGGCATCCATTTGGCAGATGTTTTGTCTGCACTGAATCCCCAGTTAAGTAACAAGCCCCAACAAAGCAAACAGTGAAGAGTACAAACATCAAACTTATTGGCTTTACCAATACCTTTATTTTATCGCACTCCCTACCACCATTTAATCATTGTCAGGTTCTTACTCCAAGAAGGTTGGATGGAAAACAAGAAGAGAGAAGGCTATTTTAAACATCTGGATCACAGGTGACTCCTTAAGATCTACGTTAGGCACGTAGGGTTTAATGATGCAGGGCCTTGTGGCTAAGGCACATAATGTTTTATCTGAAGTCAGTGCTAGGCTTGCCATGCTTTAGTGGTGTAGATACGTGCCTGTAAACAATGCGGTCAATATCGTTTTTGAATAGCACAGTATAGAAGATATTACGGTAGCCCGCCCTGATATTTCCACCGCGAAGTCAAGTGTGCTCTGCTGTGTGAAGATCAACAGGGGTAGGATCTTTGCGTTCACAGAGTAGGTAAAACATGCCCACTGGAGATTATCACATTTTGAACTCTGGCCCCTTCAGAGAACTTACAGCTAACTAAATGATTTGTCTAAAGAAAATGCCTTGAATGAATCCCAATAAGCGTAGCACATTTAATTTAGTAGTGAAACTGCATGCAAAAGAAGTTTTATTTAACCTTTTGGTAGGTCTAGACTTTACCTTCGCTCTGTCCCCTGGCATACTGCAAAATAGTGGGTTTTCCCTGCAAGATGAGGGGCCCTAACACTCCCATATCTTATGGACATTCAAGGCATTTGGCTGAAAGGGACCCCTCTGCAGCATGAGGGCCCTTATACACCCTAGGGCAGAGGTCTTCAAACTTTTCAATGCCGCACCCCACCCAATGAAAAAAATAATAATCAAGAATTTTTAACAATTATTCTATTAAATAGAAAATATTTAAATATGTCTACACTTATTTACACATGGCAGTTAAGTTCTGTTACAGTTTAAACAATCATTTGCAATGCATTAGGTCTCGCAATTGCGTGATTTTGAGCTAGTGGCGTTGTAAATGACAATACCTTTTTTTTATGTGTTTAAAAAACCTGCAATAATAAATGGCATTGCCATTTACAGTACAATAGGTCAAAGTTTCTAAATTTCAAGACCTATTACATTGCAAATGCTTGTTGTTATTTTATTTCAAAGTGGTTGTTAGAGGCAACTGAGTGGGGATTCTCCTCTAAGTTGTCCATACTGCATTATTGAAAAAGCTTACCTGTTTTTATTGAGTTTTTATTGTGCTTTGATGAAATGATGCTACATCTGATGACCACAGTCCGGATGCCCGTTTGTCATTTTTGTCATTCTCCATAGTTGCCAATTTTCCAAAGTCTATGAAGAACTACTCAGGTTCGAGTTTTTTTCCCTTATACTTCTGGGGCTTGCAGTTCCGTTTTATAATGGCTTAAACAAGACTACAAGTCCCAGAATTCAAAGAAAGAAAACCTGGACTGGAGCAGCACCTAACACATGGACCTAGGAATCTTGCATTCTCCAGCGTGCTTTCTACCACCTTGGGATGGTCAGGCTTAGTTCTATGGCCCAGGGTTCAATTGCAGTGACTTTGCAGGGCAGGTGATGACAGAAAACAGAAGCACATGGGAAGAGACACACTGAAACTTCCCCAGCAGAGAAAAGCAGAGAGACAGAGACTGTCAGGAGCAGGTGGTAGATACAGCGGCGCTTAGGGTGATAGATAGGAAAGAGTGACAGTATACAAATTAGGAAAAAGTGAGTGCCACACTGTGTAAAAATTAGGCAGCAGTATACAATACAATAAAGCCACTGTGTGCTTGCTCTGGCAACAAAACTAAGTCAAGCAAAATAAAATGGACTAAATACCTGAAGACTAAAGACTGTTCACACATTATTTAGTTTAAAAGGGTTGTTGTATGAAAATCAGAAATAAAACTTTAACTAAGCCCGCCTGGAAGAAATATTAATTTTTAATGGAATTCATTAAAGGGAGATTATTTCTAAATGATATGCTGGGCAATGCTACCTGCAGGAATGCACCTTTTGATGAGCGACCTCTACAGAACACATCTGATTGGGACTCAAGTTCTCTATACATCGGTACAGTGCTCTGACTGTTTCCATTGCTATCAAAGTACGTTGTGTATATTTACGGAAAATAATGTTATTGTCTATATTTTAACACACCCTTCTCACGTCGACTGCTCACTGGAAACAAACAAGTCAACAGCCGAATCGTGAAAGTAATCCACTGCATGTGCCCCACAACTCAGCAAAGCAGCAGAGTCAATAGTGCGAACAGTGGAGGCCGCCAGCTCGAAGACAAATGGTGAAACGACGGTGACTGGGGCCCCATTATTTACTTTGTGCTGACCCACCCTGTCTTTAACCCAAGAGTTATCGACCAGGGATATCCATGGAGACTTGGAGAAGCAGGACACGTCCTACGGTATTACTTGGAGTGCTCCGACAGTGACCACTGCGGCGTGCCCCACGGAGAGGCAAGCGACACTCACTTAATACAAATGGCGTCTGTGGGAAGCGGTAAACACGGCCTGCTCACAGCGGACACTGAGACCTTCCCTTCTAGAGCTCTCACTGTAAACACAGTAAAGGAGCAGACGCCAGTTGCAACGCGTTATGGAAAGAGGTATCTAAGCAAAAGGTAAAGAGCAACAACAATCGCGGCACCCGCGCTTTACCTTTAACCATGTTAAAGTAAAGCGCGGGTGCCGTGATTGTGGCAAAAGTAAACAAATAGAAAAACATCTATTTTTTTAATTTTTCAACAATTGCGACATCCGCGCTTTACTTTAACATAGTTAAAGGTAAAGCGCATGTGCCGCTAAAGTGAAAAAAAGTAAATAAATAACTAATAAAAAGCATTGCACAATAAAAACAAAACAAGGACTGTGCTATAGTGCTGTACATGGTGGTCCGTGGAGCGCAGAATATACACAAAAGAGTGCTTACCCTCTAATAAAGGAGAAAGTGTACCGCCCCATGTGAAAGATCCAGTCTGGGTGGGCGGGGCCAAAAGGAGACAGGGCGGTAACAAGGAGGGACTAAAAATTCTTGTTCACAATGTGAAGCCAGCGTTTAGCATGGAGGATGACGCAAGCCAATAGAAAGAAGGGGCGGAGCCCACACTCCACTTCTAAAATGAAATCGATTACAAGAAGCCTCGCAGAGCGAGCAGCGCATAAGCGCTACAACGCTAGGCGAGACCTAAAAATGTAATCAAATACATGATTGCCAAACATACTATTCTGGTCAGACAGGCCTTACTAACTTTTATAAGTATCCACAGTGTGATTATTAGAAATTGGGCTGGGGGTTTTGAAGAATATTTGGAGTCTTTTCCCTTTTGACACACACTCCCAGCCACGATATAAATAACAAAAGGTGTTAGTGATGGCCCATTTCAAAGCAGCTTATTGCCGTTCATTGTTTCTGCTTAAAACGTAGTACTGTTTTTACCATCATGCTTCGTTTGGCCAGAGCCTTGGGCCCCCCCACTGGGATCACTTGAGGGCCCCCCTAAGGGTGGCCTGCCCCCAGTTTGAAGACCCCTGCCCTTGGGACCGGCGTTACATTCTTGCTCCATCTTCAAAGTCCTCAGGGGTTTCAATGAATGCATTTTTATCCTAGCGCCAGAGAAGCGACTAGGCACTAAAAGGTGCCTAACAAGAATACTGGAACGCAGCAGCCAGAAGCCAAAGCAGAGACATGTTCCATAGAGCATTCTGAATAGTCAAGTGCTGGGTCACCTGCGAGGGTCAAACACTTTATCGGCTACCACATACCGGCTCTCTCCGACATGCAAAGTGGCTTGATGCTAACAGAATCGCTGACTGGTAGCTGTTTTGTTATTGTGGCCACAGAAGTGGGTGGCCAAGCTAATTACAATGAGGTAAATGCAAGCACAGGCAGAGCTGAAATAAACTACATCCAAACTGCAGGCTGATGCTAAACAAAACAAAGCTTTCATTATCAACATATAGAAAGAACACTTACGAGTTCATAGTTGCCTGGCAGGAAACAGGGTGTTACAACCTGCAATAAAACAGAACACTGTGGATTAGCTGTGTACATCCTACCGTGGAACACTGTGTATTAAAAAAAACACCCACTTTGAGCTGTTCAACCAGCTGGTGGCAGAGAGAAAATACTGTGGGTGTCTCGCATCAAACACGCATTAATAACCCAGGTTGATAGCAAACACGGAGATAAAACACCTCCAAACAATGCTGGCAAATGTGATTTCCCAATCTATACTTTAATGAAGCAATTAATGTCGGAAGTACCGATAAGCAAGCAGCCACACACAAAGTTTGACAAACAGAGGAAGTCAACACGTATAAATTGAGCAAGAAACGTTCGCAATGGCCGTTGAGAAAGCAGCAGACAAGGGCCAATTCATAATTCACACTGTGGTGAACTATGAGAAAGACACTGCCGAGATTTGCTGTGAAAGTGACAAACACACTTAACTTCTCCTCGAGAGGAGACCTTGTTGCTGTCCGAACTCATCTCTAGAGAATCAATATCTTGCACCTGTATCACTAGAGCAGACATCTCTTCTACCTGGGTGGGCTCCAAAGTCGAGTCTTGCTATTTTTGTCTGATGCTCTTGATGAAGTTCCATAGCAAAACGCGTAAGTGCATGCATCGTCAACTTGGAACCTTCGAGAACTGGCCTTCCACCCATCCCCTCTAAAAGAAATTAAAAGACAGAAGTGGATGCAGTGCATGAGCTATCACCAGTGACTCCACCCACTGCTGGAGAAAATATCATTTCCCTAGAATTCTCCCTATTTTTATCCCTTAAATTAGTTTCCTGCTCTACAACAAGGGGCATACCTTGGTTTGTAAAGTTGAACTACATCTACAGCCTTCGTTCTGTCTGAAGTGTACACAAAAAACATTGATGCCGCCAGGTGTGCACTGACAGCATCATTCTAATTGTAATTGCATTTATTTAGTGCTTACTACTCCTGACGAAACGTCGAAGTACTTTTTTGGCAAGTAGCACGTTACTCCGGAACCCAAAAATGATTAGTGAACTAGCATAGGGAAATATGAAATTAATTTGAGCGGTGGACATGTTAGTTTGTTATTAAGATTGAAAAGGATAGTGGAGGGATAGAAGAGGGAAGGCTTTGCATTTATATAGCATTTCCTACCCCTGATGAGGTGTTGAAGCGCTTTTCAGTGAGTAGCACGCTACTTCGGAACTCAAAAACTCATTCTGTTTTTCAGATCATGGATTGGAGGATAGCTCACTTAGTGCATGTGTTTCTCTATTCGGCAGTGCGCAAACTCAGAATGTGCACTGCATGCCTTTGTGGAAATCTTATGAGCGAACATCGTTGTGGTGCTCAATTAAGGCTCCAGTAATAATCCAGATTCAGGAGCATGCTTTAGTTTGCACCGGAATCAGGATCTGCGGGCCAGACAGAATGAGGACCTTAATCTTTCCTTCATATTACCAATTACAGTTCAAATTAACAGCTTGTATGCATGTTCTCCCACATATGCATCAAAGTGGTAAACAAGGCCACCAGCCTGCAATTAAATATTCCAGTAGTGTGTTGTGCAATCCAACAGTGCTGACTGAGAACAGAACAATGTTGTTCCCAGAACATTCGTCAATCACACAGACGTACAATTGGCTATAGCCAGTTGTACTTCTGTGTGATTGACATTCCTTAGGGATCAGTACTTCCTGGGTTTCACAGATCCCTTCTGATCCCAAGTGTGTAGATGTTTCCAGAAATTTGCAACTTTTCCAAGTTTCCACCTTCAAAACCTGCTGCTTTATCGTTCATTTCTGTCTCTATGCTTTAGTACTTACCATTCATGACTTGGGGTGATTCAGCACCGGAACCGCCAGCCCTGCGGTAATTGGTGTATATGAGCAGCCATCACAGCAGCTCATACAAAGCAATTTAAAAGTGCGGTGAGCATCCCTCCTTGCTAATGGAAGCTTACAACATACGAAAAAGTTTTTTAATTTCCGAAAACAAACTCCCAGAGCCAGAGTTTGTTGCGGGAAAACAAAAAAAATGGCCCAACACCATGGAAGTTTTCTCGCATTGAGTGGGGGTCATATTTAGGCCTCACCTAAGTCAGTGCATGAGTTGTCTTTTGTTAGTTTACTGTGGGATTAGATTCCGCCCACTGCTCATCATTCGTTGCTTTTATTGTACTCTTATTTGTTTGATTCTTATTTGTCAGTTTCCATGGGCTTTCCTTCCTCTTGTGGTGTTTGACTCTTCACCTGGAACATGAACGTATTTTCCTTGCACAGCTGCCTTTTTCAGGTGCTACATTTTTGTTTTTCGTTAAGCACTCGACAGAAGTGCCTATTTTCGACCTCTCTCCCTTGTGTACTTCCTGTTCCTCTTTCTTGCCTGCCCTCCCTACCTGCCATTCATGCTTCTGCCCCGCCCACCATGCATTGACGTTCATGTTTCCTCACCCCCCTCCACTGTCCGGGTGCTTCCCCATCCCATCCACCCCACACATCATCTGTTGTCTGCTTGTTTCCCCATCCATGGCAAGCACACCCTCTGTTCTGCATGTGCTTCCAGACCCCCACCCACCTTCCATTGTCCATTTCCTTCACTATCCCTGCCCGTCCACTGTCTGTTGTCTGTGTTCATGCTCATTGTTGGCGCTCGCGTTTCCTTCTCTCCTCCACCCACATCCTGCTCTTCCACCCTCCCTCACTCCATGTTACCTCATCCCCCACCTGCTCCCCACCTTCAACCCACTAGCCGTTCAGCTTTTTTATTTTTATTTTAGAAAGAAAAGCACATTATCATTATGAAAAAAAAGCACATTTTACACAACATTTTGTTACTTCATTTTGCATTGGTAAATAAAAAGAAAAAAATACTCACATTATTTTCTAGCTGCACTTATCTAAGTTGGTATGCACCTTCAAAATGGCACGAAGGCCACATCATAGCACTTTTCTATACATTATTTCCAGCCGAGCTACACAGCAGGCTGTACAGCATGGCTAAAAATCATTTCCAAATCCGATTTCTCTAAGCAAGACCTAATTTTGTTGCCATTGCTTGTTTTTTGTTTTTTTACTGTCCATCACAGCCAAGATATTCCTAATGGAGCCAGGCAGGAAAAAAAAAATTATCGGGAAAAAAACCAAACATCAGAATGCCCTCTCTTAGGTGCTCGGTCAGATGGCTCATCTCCAATAGCCCGTTCTTTGCCCTGTTGAGGCAAGGTTTACGTTGACAGATTAAATTTTACTCATTCGGCGTAAACCTACCGGTCTGGGCAGGCGGACCAATAGTTTGGCAGACTACGCTTCTACTTCAAAACTCAATTGGGCTGTAAATCATTGTGCAGCAGCCTATCTTTTACTATATGGGATACAATTCTAGAAGCAGGACATATATTCACAGGGTTTTCTGTCAAAGGCTGGACCCTCGCAGCTCTATAACCACACGTCACTATTCCAAACTGCGCCAACCACAAAATTCCATTCTGTGACTCTCAGGTCACACACTCAGACGTCTGCAGTGATAGAATTAACCAACTGAGGTTTCATAACGTAAAACACTGCATTTCCTACTGGGTAGTTTAACTTGCATTTATGTTTTTTTGTCAGTTATGTACCTTAGTTTACATGTAGTTAGCTGAAGGCGAAAAAACAATAAAATAGTTGCATAATATTTTGATATCTTAGCCACTTGTTTGACCCTGCCAACACTCACTGAACCCGTCTTCGTGGCACTCAGGATTAAAGTTCCCCTGCTTTGAGTATGCCCTTCTGCCACTGCTGGTAAATGAAGGCTGCCTGGAAAAAGGCCAAATAAGCAATGTTATGCTTCCAAGGCCATCTTTATATATAGATACTTGCTGAAACGTTTACCCCACTCTGGGTATGCAGGTAGGACCCCTGGGTGGGTGGGGGGGGGGGGGAGACTCACAGGGAAAGCCAGGATGGGTTCCACAGCGGTATTCGTACAAGCGCCTTGAGACCCTTGCGGGTGAGTAGTGCGCTATACAAGTATCAATTTACAATTTACAGCTGGAACACCTCTGATTTAGAGGTCCATTTCTGCACTGTAGGAGCATAGATTTGATACAGTGACTAGCTGTACCACAGCGCCCTCTACTGTTATTTAGCGGTGCCGAGCTACTAATACTTAGACTAGATTTAACTGGGTCATATATTAAGGAAACAATTTTTTTTCTCAAAACAGCGATAGATAGCTTTTCAACACTAACAAGTCCAAATGGTGCTTCTCACAGAGCAACTAGACAGAATGCCAGAATAACAAACGTCAATGGGGCGAGGGGTAAACTCCTTAAGATGTAAATGCAACCATGTTTAAAATGAACTATAGTTGTGTGGTGAAAGTAATCACAGTATGCCAGTGCACTCTGATGTGTGCAATTGTTTTTATTTAAAAAAAAACGTTATTGATTTCCATAAGAAAGATACAAAGAGTAATACTGTTTCAGGGTTAGCACATCATATATGTAAAGCAAAAATATAACGTGTCTAAAAGCATACAAAAGGTTTATATTCCTATGAGAGTATTCAAGATGCTAACCCAAGTGATCAATAGAGAGAAGAAGCAAAGCCGAAAAAAGAAAGGAGAAAGAGGAGAAGGAAAAGGAAGACGACGATTAGACCAGCGGTATCACATACATCCTGGCTTCTATGCAGTTGTGGGCATAAGAGCAATTCGATATTAATAGGCCTAACACATAACAGCCTAGTACAGGTAAAAGATACATGGGATGAGTCATTAAGGCACGAGGTGTGATTCAGCGACATATGGAGGTTTGTAAGAGTCCAGATAAGGAAGTAATATGCTTTAAAGATTGTTTTTCAATAGACTAAGAGCCTGATTCAGATTTCGGCAGACGGGGTTACTCCGTCACAGTGGTTGTGATGGAGTAACCCGTTTGACGAAATCTAAATCGGGCCCCAAGAGTAGGACTCTTTTGTAGTTAAGGCGGGGGAAGTAACACCCCTTGGAGGCAATGCTACCCACTGTTCAACAGCTACGAATACGAGTGAATGACTTCATAGCAGCGCCAATGCAATCGCGTTACTGCAAAATGTTACTTTTCTTTTCTGCCCGCATCTGAGATTACCCCCAGAGGAAGTCGCAACCCCCCCCTCTCACGCTATATTCTCCTTGGGGACAATCCACAAGCTGCACACTCACATACCAAAGGCCCCAAGAGCAGAACAACGACAATGCGTGGGCCAACATGTAGGGTACCACAGTCGATCCACGGAATGAGGATTGGCATCACCTGCCCAACCCAACAGCTGGATCCTTCCCAGACTCGGTAGCAAATGCTTCTTTCTCGCCCGTCAGAACTGTGGGCCATGAGCAACCATCCGGGGTGCTTCTAGTGATGCACTAACCACTAGGAACAGAATCATTTATTGTCGACTCTCTAAGGGGTGTCACTGTTTCATGGTAAATGCCAAACCGCAATGATGGGTGAAAATACAAAAGAGGGGGCACTGATCCCACATTCCCTCAAAATCAAACGGCCTTGCATTCGCAGCTGTGGAGAGAAGTGTAGTAGCCTTTTCAGTAGCCGCTCATACTCTCAGGCCGGCCAAACAGACATGCGCATTTAGGTTTCTCCAACTACATTTGGAGAAACGGCCCACACTCCCTGTGCCCGAGCAGAGTATCCAAGCAGCCCGCTCAGGCCAATCCTTGGCACTGCTCTCATGGCATGAGAGCTGCATCTGTATTGGATAGAGAGACTGTGCCAGGGACTGCCGGGAGAAGCGGTAGAACAGAGAAGCACCAGAGTGCGAGGTGGCCGCATGATCAGTTACATTTTAAAATTAATGTAATTTTTTTTTCCAACACTACCTTCCCTCCCTCATCGTCCATGAAAGGCCAAATATAAGCTATAATCATAAAATCAGGGTTATTGCTATCATACACACAAGTCCAACACTAACATATTGGAGCCCTTACCTGTGGAATATAAACCAATGTAGTGGTGCAGCGTGGTGGAGTGTCCAAGCAGTAGCATGAAACGTGAGGGTATACTGCGATAGCAGGGGTACGCCCTTGTAAACAGCTAATTATATCACAAATAACATTGTAACAATATATTTTAATAGGGATAATACAGGATGAATTATATCACACCCACTAAAATAAAATAATCATATTTTGTTGTGCGACTAAAAGAAAACATGAAAATTAAGGGAAGAGGCTCATTTTTCCGCGATTCATGTAGCGGTTTCTATTTACAGCTAAAAGTAAATGTGTTATCTTCTAGAAAACAGAGAAATGTACCGTATTCTGTATTCCAGCTCCTTCCCTTCGACTGTTTACTCTCTGAAAGTATTGCGATGGTTGCCCACCACCATGCCGCCCTTCTATTTGGTTACTAGGCAGAAGGAATTGGCAAACAGCAGCCTGTGCGCATCCAAATTACCCCTCGCTAGCGGGATATTCCCATCCAGCGAGGAATCAACTACACCACCGCAGCAACACGTAGAAAGACGTTTACATATGCACTCTTAAAGAAGTAAACTGTACACAAGATCTAAACTCTTTCTTAAGGTGATATTTCATGAAGAATTGAGGAAAACCACAAAATATCGGTGTGCTAAAGCTGGACAGAAGGGAATTTCAATTTAACATAGACAAACAAGTTCATGTTTAAACAACTTCGAGAAAGCTCTTTGGCAGGGCCTATGTAGGGCTGCATCAGTATGTAGTACCATGTAGCTCCATTGGGCCTGGTATGGCACCGAGAGGAGAGGCACTGTAGGCTGCTGGTTTAACCCAGGACCGACCATCAACAGTGGAGTCTACTTAAAGTGGTGCCCTGCCTAATGCTTCTCGGCTCTGCCTTTCTACATCCGGTAATGGACACTGTACCTTTAATCAGGTGCATAACAAATATCTATCTCTGTCTGAATGGCATCTAACCTTTGTGTCTGGTGTTTGTTAGCAATGTTCTGACCTCAGAATACACTATCAATGCTCTGCACCCACAACTCCCGAGCATTCCACTTAGGATGACTACGCTAGGCTTTGTCTCTAGACCAACTCACTTGTCACGGCTAGCTCCACGCAGTCACATACACATCCTTACAGCAAGGACAACTACCTACACTAGAAGCAAAACAACTCATTGAGCAGGTCATGACTATCCCTTACCTAGAGACTCAACATCAACATTGTACACAAGGACATCTGAACCTAGAGGTCTTAGCTACAGGTACGCTCTCACAAACCCAAACACCTGGCATGAACTGAGCCTGGTTGAGGACACCGGCCGCTATGCCACATAGGGAGGCTCAGACTAAGCCAAAGATTACATGCGGGCTAATTAACATGCGGATGCTAGCTGCACACAGACTAGAAGTACAGAAAACCATAGTCTACAATAAGTTAGATGTGTTGAAAAGAAGTCGCAGAATGAACATGAAATAAGAAAAAATTGCAAGGACTTTATTAAATGAGTAAGACAATGTTATTAGAGCACATTTCAGTAGTAGATCATTGTACATCCAAATTGTTAAAATATATATTCAAATTTACCATGGTGCTCCAGCCTGTCTTTATGTGTGTGTGTATGTATGTATGTGTGTGTATATATATTACCTACTGGCGGTCGCCAGTAGGTAGTTATAGTTAGGACCTATTTTCCATAGGAAATCCGCAACATTCTATTCCCAATAAGTCTGGCGCCGGTTGACGAATCTTTGCGAAATTTTCCAAACTTTTGGCCAGCTCCGGTCCGCTCCTATCCTGAAAGTTTCATGGTGATTCGTCAAGCGGGGGCCGAGAAAAAAGGGGGGTCCCAAAACGCGTTTTCGCCATGCAATTTCCCATAGGACCTGTTGACGCAGCTACAGCCCGAACTGCTGAACGGAATTACACCAAATTTGGCAAAGAGGTAGTCCTCAGTTCAGACTCGTGCCTTTTGCATAAATGGTGTAAATCCGTTCAGTAGTTCCTGAGAAAATTAGACTAAAAAAGATAGATATATCTATGGCCTCGGAGGATCCGCGCACCCTAAGCGCACCCTCCCCGAACCAAGTGCGCACCCTCCCGATCACGCGCTGAATGCTAATTGGCTGTCAAGTGTCTGTCTACATTCGAAACCAGGAACTGTTGGCAGCCATTTTGTGCCTCGGTAGAAGCGAAGCTGATTAAGTAAGGGAAATAAGTGTGTGAAAGATGTAAAGGGGGCAGGGTATAAATACTCTGACCGTCTAGTGTTGCTTAGGGGGTCCCAGAAGGACCCCCTGGGGCCCCCCCCCTTTTTTTTTTTTAAAACGGCGAAATGTGCTCAGGGTGTGCGGTTCCTAACGCGTTGGGTGTGCGGATCCCAAAAAAATGGAGAAAAAAAAATAAAAAATAAAGTTTTGAAAATATAGTTTACATTTAAAAAAAATATATATATAAAAATATATTTTAAAACATTAACAATTTTTTTAAACCCAATAAAAACAAATATTTTTTAATTTTTAAAAGAATTATTTGAAAAAATAAGTAAAAAAATAGGTGATAAAAAAGTATTTTAAAAAAACATAATTAAAGGAATTGACACACTAAAATTGAAAAATTTAGAAATTCAATGAAAATCATTAAACATCATACCTTTAGAGATAAGTTATAGATAGGAATTAGCATTTAAAAAAGCTTTGAAATTCACAGAAAAAACAATAGGTTTCATGCACGTTATAGTTAGGAATTGGCATTTAAAAAACCGTGGAAATTCACTAGCAAACCATAGGTTTCAGGGGCGTTATAGTTAGCTGGACATTTCCCTCGTACAAAACCCTAGAAATTCCCCCGTTATAGTTAGTTCAGCTAACTATAACTCGCGCCCCGCAATGCACTGCTGATGACGTCACATATTACATCACTCATGACATGGTCAGTGACATCACTGATGACATCACTGTTGACATCTCAAATGTGTTATTTAGACTGTGAGCAGCATTTTCTTTAATGAGGTTCTCCTACTGCAGGCACGCATGCTTTGGTGCCTTCATTACTCCCCCCTCCCTACCATTGTCATACCTTCTTCCTCCACCGCCCTCCCGTTGTCCATGCCTTCTTCGCCCGCCCTCCCATTGTCGTGCCTTCTCCCCCATCCCCCCGCCCGCTCTCCCTCCAGTTGTCCGTGCCTTCTCACCCCCCCTCACCCGTCCTCCCTCCCGTTGTCCGGGATGCCTACCATTTGCAATGTAATAGGTCTTGTGTAAATGCGAGACCTATTGCATTGCAAATGCTTGTTCTATCATGGTGAGCTGTCTTCTGATGTCTAAGCCCCTTATGTTTATTGAAGCTTATGTTTATTGAAGCTGTAAAACAGAAATAAATATAATGGTGACTACGGAAAGCACTTTGGGAGAGAAAAAAACGAACAATTAAAAACGAGGAACGCACCCCCCAGTTGTGGCTTCTGCTATACAGCTGTGATTTTCTGAAAACTCTCTTATATGGTGGTGGCCACTTACATTTCAATAGAGCGGCTCTACCGGTAACATCCTCAAACCATGGCATCCCGGGAAATAACTTGTTATCATGACTGCCAGCGGTAGAATGAAAAAAGTCACAATGGAGAATATTGTATAAATATTACATATTTGCAAACTTTAAGTGTTTTACTGTGATTTGAAAACAAACTTCAGTGAAAGAGGAAACCATGTTGGCCATATGATACTTCAAAAAGAAAATGTCAATAACCTCTTTAACTAGAGAAGCAAAGCGTACCTTGAGAGACCACTCGGACTAACCCATCTACAAAATCACATGCAGAAGAAAACACAAAAAGGTCAAAACCAGTGCACCAGAGAATATAACTGCTTCAACTATTCTCCATTCACAATCAGAATGTCTCCCACCAAAGTTCCCAAATGCCACCATGGAGCCTAGCTCAAAGACACACCTTGTTTGTTCAACAAGCTCACACACCTGACTGCTTTCAGGAACCGATGCAGGGAAGCATTCACCTGTAGGCTTCAAACAAGTACCGATACATTCAAAGGAACATTAATCAACGTGTTTACTACCCCAAGAACAATGGAGATAAAAGGCAAGGTCGGTCACCGACTTCAGCACTTTCTGATGACAGCAACTGCTGTGTGTAGCCAGCGTTCCTGAACGTAGCAAATGCAACAAACGTGCAGCGTGCTTTGAACATCAAGAGGGGTTTGAGGGCAAAACACCTATGTGAAAAGACAATACAAAAAAAACAATAAAAAGAAAGGCTCGCCTAGATATAAAGCGATGGTAGTTAACAGTCTGCTGAAGACTCTTCTCTGGTGGGCTAGCCTTACTGCACAGGCAGAGTGCCTGAATCCAATGTCAGGTGGGGGAGGCTCATCCAGGCTGTATCCCTGGGAAGTGCCCGGATGGGCTGGACCACTGCAAGATTCTCGGACTGCCTGTCTATGAAACTAGAGGGCGCCCGAACAAGTACACCAGGACATGGTCACGTTGGCAAACTCCGAGAAATTCCTGTGAGGGCTGGAGGGATTCAAGGAGGTCGGCGATCCAGGGTTACCCTTGACCTCAATTTATTATTGTGCTTTATAGTACAGAGCCACCTTGCCTGCTTGCTTCATCTCTTTGCATGTCCCTTCTTTTGTGCGCTCTATTAATTGAGGGTACAAGGTCAGTTGTACCATTTGCTATCTGGCTTTTATTTTAAAAACTTAAATAATTGTTTTTATGAAACTTTGAGCGATTTGTTTGATTTCTAGCCTCGATATTTCACTGTCTTTTTTTATCCATTATTTTAGAAAAGAGTGAGGCGGTAGTTGGTGGTGAGTCTGTCTTCATGCAATGTATTCCGAGTGAAAATAATGTTCTTGTGCCTTAGTATCAAGCTCTTGCTAATCATAAAATAGCCAAGAAACGACTTGATCTAGGCGATCAACAACCAATGCACTTAGCTTACGCTTAACTGAAAGATTCACAGAGCTTCCAGCCTCCTAGTCCAGCACAGGCCACCGGCACCTATGGTACTTCTAGTGCCACAAAGTTGCATGTATGTTCACAACTCCTGCAGGCACAGCCAGATTGTGGGTAATGCATACCATGAAGAATGCTGTTCTAAGCATTTTACACTGATAAAAGAAGAGATCTTCGCCGGTGCCTTCAGATAATAAAGATATCAGTACAGTGGAACAATTTAAAAGAATTTAGCGGAGAATTTTCTCCCAGAAAGTCTTTCAATGTGGGGCAGCTGAGGACTATTGTTTCTTTAGTTGTGTGTAATTATAATGCACGTTTACATGTTCATCCCTCTGTGTACAACACAATGAGCCTCAAAACTGTGGGATTATAAGAATAACTGTGTATTTTATTCACGTGTGTGATTTCCTTTCAGTACTCCCTAATAATATAGGATGCGCTTGTGATATGGTTTATAAACACTGGTTCTACTTTGCATTTATCAGTATTGTAATGTGTGTCATACAAAAGCGAATACTATGTACGGATTTCTGTTACGGTCTACGAGAGATATTGTTCAGCCTCCAATGTCACACAGCATTACACGCCATGTATGCCTATGGCAGGACAGCCATCCTCTGGGCTTCTAAGGTTTAATGGCCGAATGAATGAGGTACATGCCTTCTGTATTTCAGGTGATGAAGTGGTTAAATACACAGCAGAACATATTGACTGAAATCCATTAAAAGCGGAGACTTCCTTAAAAGGAAGCGAATCCAGGAATGGTCTGTAGCGAATCACCAACATTTTATTGGTGCTGATGTTTGGTGGACTCACCCAGCAAAAATGAGAGTTAATCAAATGAGTTTCTACATACGGAACAGGAAGATCCTAAAAGGTTGGTCTCTCAAAGCAAACGTAATATACTCTCGGCTTTCCTTAACCACCTACTATTCATACCCGAAATTAGTAGATCCCATAGCCCTTTAGATCTGTTGGAACACCCCGTCGCTAGCAATAGAATCTTAAATGTTCTGTGCCTTAAAAAGGATTGTATGCTGTACGCAAGGGTGCTTGAAAAGTGGACTGGCAGAACAGGATAAGGGGACACAAGCTTCCGGTTTACGTTTTAGAGGATTGCTGTTAGTGTTCTATTAAATCATTCTTATGGCTACAAGTATTTTAACGCGTAAACGCCTGTAAGGGGAAATGTGATTGGTTGTTTCTGTTAAAGGAAATGGAGGCCTCATAGTTTTGCTTGAAAATATTTTATGAAACCTGAGTACTTTAATTTCTGGTTTAGATGTTGAACTATTGTCGGTGTCAGACTGTCAAATGACAAACCTCACCCATCAGCCTGCCATAAAAGACCTCCCACGGAGTTAAAGGCAGGCGGTTATGATTGAAGCTCACCCTGGGATCTGTGGTAGATGACAGCGTCCTTTAACTCTGTTCTAGTATCCCCACATCTTTGTGTACCGTGACTGCCGTATCCGAGACGAAGACCCACAATCGGCTCCTCTCTGTTCATTCATTTATTTTTTGTAATATAATGGTTTGTTCGAGACTGACTGCTGCTTCAAAAGGGTAAACAAATCTTTATTTTGTCCCATGCGACCTACTCCAGAAGCACAATAACAAACCTCCCTGTTTTCGTTGCAATAAAAGGAAACTCTCAGGAGTCGAATAAAGCACTGCAAAGAGTAAAGCTAAGTTTCAAGATTTTCTGGACAGGGAGATGATTTTTAAAGCATTGTTGCTCATGCAGAGATATAAAACTTGATGGCCGCATTTTTTGTCACGAAAATACTACCAGGGCAGCAAGAACCTGATGCAGTAAATTAGGACTTTAGTAAGAATGTAAACAGGACAAAGACGAAATGACTACGGGCCGCTAGACCCACTCACTTTCTTACTTTCATTGTCTACAAATGGCACTGGAAGACTCCGAAATTCGGGCTTTTATTGAAGATATAATGGCCTTCGACTGGCGTGGATTTTTACAAATTTCTCTTTTTGGTGATGCTCAGACATTACCAGATTGAACCCTCTTTAGCTCAAAAACAAGAGGCACACTTAACAAGCATTTGCAATGCAATAGGTCTCGCATTTGCGAGAGTTTAAGCTATTGGCATTGTAAATTACTCTGTCTTTTATTGACCTGTTTTGATAATTAACACAAATAAAAGGTATTGTCATTTGCAATGCCAATAGCTCAAACTCTTGTAAATGCGAGACCTATTCAAAGAAGCGCCCGCCATTGTCCTGGGCTGCTTGGAAAGTGAAAGCGCGCATGGTGCGCTTAATGTTGCTGGAAAGCATCTCATGCCTGCAGTAGGAGAAACGCATTAAAGAAAATAGTGCTTACAGACATACCGTGTAAAAACAGAAGGAAAAGGGCAAGTACTCCTGGGAGGTTACAAATGAAGACCAGGCAGTACTAAGGAGGGACTAACAAGACTATTAACAATTTAGAAGCCAGCATTTACAAAGGACAATGACACAAGCCAATGAAAAATATGGGCGGAGCTTCAAGTTTATACTCGAATACAGAATGCTCCACAGAGCAGCGCATGCGCTGCTCAGGCTCAACCTAAAAACAGAAACTGACGTGGAAGCACATTTTCTGGTTTTCCACTGAACATATCAACTTATACCATGCAAGAGATGAGGTTTGAACTAGGGCCAAGAAGCAAAGATGTTTAACTGAGAAACTCATCATCAGGACAAGAAGTAAATTCTCCCAAGCAGTGAAGAAAGCCAAGTGAGACAGACTACTCCCATCACTCTCATATTTCTTACCCAGAATGCCCCCCACCACCATTCATCTGAACACAACCCACTCAAATATAAATCAACAGATGTCTTGATGCTTTTCATGTTGAACAATCTATCCTATATTGCAAATTGTAATAAAGGGCTAGGTAGGTTAGCTTTTGAAAAAAAGAAGCTACAGTAACTTCCAGTGTAACTTTTCAGGGTGAATGAAGATATGATGTACCTGGGTGAATGTATGTATTTGGATTTTTATAGAGCACCAACCTAGTCATGGGCAACTGGAATGCTGTTCAAGCGAATGGCCATGATTGTGATCGAAGAGAATTTACTAAGTTAAGGGAAGAGAGATTTCTGTAGTTATTAAGGACAGGGAGCTTCTAAGTAGTCAAGATGTAGAGGTCAGCCATCCATCAGGGATTTGTTGAATTGGAGGAGGAGTCAGATTGTGACTGGAATCTTCTTAGATCATGAGGTACTGATCTCGGTGAGCTGTAGGGAAGGAATCTCAGTGACGGATGACAATGATTTTCCCACCTGCTTTCTTCGCTTTTTTTGCAGTGCCTACATTATAGGCCATAATTTAATTTGTATATCACTGAAACAATCTTGTCAAATTAATATAAGCAATCCTGTGCTATCCCCCCAGCAGAAAGAGTTATAAAAACCACAAAGAGTGCTTCGTCCATTACATGTGTGAGCAAGGATCATATTGCAGGAAGATGGCAATATATGGCACAATTCAGCAATTGTGGCCAAACCATTGTGCAGGGGGGGGCATTATGGCCCAGGCTGCTGTATATTTAGTGGCGAGGAAAACAAAACAGTGATGGATGGATTGCCTAAATTAATCCCAGCCACCGGAAAATACTCTGGGTCACAAGCCAGTCCATTGTTTTTTTTGTCCTTCATGCCACCTCAGGCAGGTACCAGCCTTATGCAAATAAGCTGTGGGGCTGCTCCAATAGGAACAGTCCAGCCGGAATAGTTATAGTGAATAGTTATTTTCAAAGACAAAATACCTAATCCAAAGACACAATTAAACGTTTTACACAGAAAAGACTAGGCCTTGAATGCTGGTGTTTTCCATGACAATTATAGTTACAATTTCATTCTGACTACTTTTATATTCAGATGCAAACACAGGCTTGTGGAAAGTTTGAAAGGAAATGTGCCTCATATTTCAAATTACTGAAAGAAGCAAACAAATTGCCAATTTCGCACTAACTTAATTCTGTGAATGATGGCCATGGCCTTAAAGGTTAATCTAAATTGAATAGGAATCCAATGTACCTTAAAATGGGTGCTATATAATCAAATTTCTTCAGCCGACTGAAAAAAACTATATTTTGAATCAGCTGCAAGAAACTCAGGAACTTCTGCAAGACTTGCTAGGCTACATACATAACACTGCCAGAGTCCAGCCTTGACTAGAACAGGGTGTTAACCTGGGGAATATGGCGGTGCCTATCAATAAATGTGGAATTGTCCTCAAAAGTGTTTAGTTAAAAAATGCATGAACTGGCACTGATGGAGGGCTTTTCCATACGCCTATTAAAGAGGATCATTGGAGATGGGTTGCAGGAGAAGTAGTTATGTCACAAAAAGTTAGACTCAGAAAAATCTCTGCTGAGATGTCATTACCAATGCCAGCTGGTCTGTTGTTGATGGGGAATCAGCTGGCATTGAGGAACAGCAAAATGTTATCAGATTGTAAAGTTGATGACTCTCAAAGAGAAAGGTAGTGTATTTTTGGTGACTAATAGTTAGACCGTCTTAGTACTCAAGTTTGCTTTCATGTGTAAATGAGCAAATGAGAGGCGCAGAATAGGAGGGGCGAGGGAACTGTCTAATATTTATTTGCACTTTGATACCAGAAGAATTGTGGGAGATGCCCATGTTCTAATTTGGAATAAAAAAAGATCTGTCAAGTTGAACATTAAAGTTTATTTTAGCAAATCAGCTGACATTTATCTAAAAATCATGACTAGTTCCAAGAAAACCATGTTACCAGCATAACAGTCATGGTGGGTTCCAGCCAAAATTCGTTACCGCTTTGGGAATGGAGGAAGTGGTGCAAGGGTAAAATGTACACAATTTGTCCAGTACATTAGTGTTATGTGCCTATTGTATTTCACAGAGGAAGAAATGCTGACTTTTGGGGTTGAACTGGAGTTCTATCAAGAATTTAAGAGCTTAATGTCCAGTCTGCAGAGGGTGCTCTTCTTCAGTTGGAGGACTATGACCTAACAGGAAAACAGGTCCACGGAACAAAAACAAAAGCATAGATTATTCCTTCAGTATGGTGACTCCAACAGCATGGCATAAGGTACGCCCATCTGTAGGTTGCAAAGGAATACAACAGACATATTTTTGCCGTTTGTTCAAATGGGCTAAAATTGATTGCGTAAGTATGTATCATACTAACAAAAAAAGATGCCTGGAAAAGAAAGCAGAAATCTGGAATGGTGGCTTATAGGCCTGCTCTCATCCATCTAAATAAACCATGAAGGAAACTAGTACAAAAAACAAACACGTCTAAAATAAGAACTAGAAAAAAAGACAACACTCTGGCAGAAGCCTCAGCTTTTGACAGAGGTTGTTGGGTCCACTCCCTCCCTATGTTAAGTATCCTTTTGGCCTGATAAGTACTTGGAAAGTCATTAAAGCCAGTAATGTGAATCAAACGACCCTGGAAGGAAAAGAAAAATAAACTCACAATGTTCCAAGGCAATAAATTGTTTGGTCTGGCTGGTCTGTGCAGAAGAGGCTTGCTGCCACTCAGTTTATTAGCCGACACTAGGATTTCATGTAATTAATACCAGCTCTCCGCCCCACACACGCCCCTCCCCAGCTTTGATTAGATCTGCAAGGAAATGTTTAGACTGCAGCTAGCAAAGAGTAGAACGCAGCATCCTGAGGGAAGGACAATGCCACAGAAATTCGATTATCTCAATGGAAGAATTCACTAAGAAACGTGATCAAAACAAGGGCGTCATGAATGGACACATGTTCACAAAAATTCCTGGAATTCTTCTGGAAACCTAAGACGGACGTCAATTTAACGAGAGAAGAATTTCCACTAGGAACAATTTTATCCTTGCATAAATGAAGCACAAATGTATCATATATAACTTATCTCTCCCCACTGAGACGCAGATATACGTATGCTCCCGCTCCAGAGTGGGGAACTATTTGCTAGACGTACGCAAATACCCACAGTCTTATGATTTTGCGGGTGTTTAACCTACTTCTGCAAGGAAGCCCACCCAAAAACAGCCATTTTGCAGCCAAAAGAAACTAGGAATGCAGCAACTGCTTCAGCTAATCAGGATGTGAAATTTACATTTATAAACTGCCTTTTGAGTACATAAGTAGCATTTTCATATACCCAAAAACGTTGTTAACTAGACCACTACGTGCTGATGAGTTTCTTCTAAGATCAGTAAAGATAGCTTGATCTGTGAGATTTTGGGCACAGACCAATAGAGTCACCATCAACTGGTTGTGAAAACTAAAAGGAAGCCAGGGCTGCAGACAATGGGTGTTAACTATTCCCTCTGCTCTCTGTTACTAAAGGGCATTTCTATATGGCTGTATCTTTGTCCCACGGACATCCACGTTTTATGGTTGGGATTACAATATATTTTTAGGGCCCACGAAAGCAGGCTTTACCGGCCATTAAAGGCCCACTCTAGAGTTAAAGGCCTGGGCCGAAGGGAGACGGCCTTTAATGGCCGGTAGGGCCCGCTATGGAAGGCTCTAGGGCTATTAGAACATTCGCCTCTTAAGGGCAGAATGTTCGAATACGTAACACAAAGGACTCACGGAGTCCGAGACGGATGAAATCCTCTCGGGTTCATGGAGGCCTTTGTTAAAAAATGGAATGTTGATGCTCTGGGCTTCTACCTGCCATTAGAAGCCCAGAGCTCTCCATTGTTTTCAACTGAGCTCCCAGCATTCCAATGTTCTAATGTGAATTACACTTATTTTAGAAAAACGACCTTGAGGCCTTCCCCCTGTCATGGCCACTCTCAACCTTGTCCCGTGATGTCATCAAGTGAAAGAGTCCCACTCCAACCATGTCCCTACATGTAAAAGTAACAGGTTGTGGATGGGGCTAGAATTCATCATGGGATTTTCAGGATCAACCAAAAAACGCCTAAATAGATTTGTGCTGTAGCAGCCCACACCACCCTCCCCAGGGTAAAAAGTACATGGTTCTACTTTTAATGAGATCTAAAAATTTGGAAAAGTAAAGTTTCCATTTACAAAAACATCATTTAAGAACCAGGTTGATATAATTCGCAGTATTATTAGTCAAGGCAAGCTATGTCTGACCAAAATGCTATGTATGTAGACTGTAGAAAGGAAAGCAAAGTCCTTAATCTCGTGACTGCAGACTCCAATCCCACGCTTTATCTCTGGAAACACCACCACACCTTCCCAGCAGAAACAACATCTCCATGTCTAAGCACAAAAAAACAAACAATGAAACAAATACAAAAATACATGCTGTTGTGCATGTTGGTATTTGGGTTTTTATCAAGCGATAACAATTGCAATGACAGCCAGGATTTGAGATTTAATACACGGAGTAGGCCATAGTGCACTACTCTTGAGAAAATTTGGAAAGTATATGCCCACTGAAAGCCCTTTCCTTTCTGTGCTGCTTTCCAAAAAGCATTAATTTCCTTCCCAGGGCCTGGGGGATCTGAACCAGCTTTTCCGGCCTACACTCGGAGAGCAGTCCGGTTCATGTGGCATTAGTTATTGTGCACATAAAGCGGGTTTCCGGACATCTGGTGTGTGTTAATGATCCTTTAATATTCAGAGATTCGACAATCATAAAGTAAAAATAGAAATAGGATACCCACCTTTCAGAATCCGTGCCACAAAAACACATGTGTAATTCCTCAGCTCGATTTTATGAATTCATAAACCGACT
The DNA here is from genome assembly GCF_964204655.1 of Triturus cristatus. NCBI lineage: Eukaryota > Metazoa > Chordata > Amphibia > Caudata > Salamandridae > Triturus > Triturus cristatus. The sequence goes on from NC_140588.1 coordinate 447,076,461, forward strand.
TTTATTGTCAATGCCTGTACTCACAGCATATTTTATTTCTTGTGATCAGGGAAGTTCATCTCGGTGAGAATTGCTTCAGACACATATATTGTGATCTAGAACAAATGGTGTTCCAATATTCCCAACATTTCAAGGGTTAATGATGCGCCAACTGACATCAAACAGCAAAGCAAGTAACATTTCAGATTTGTAATGTTCACTGAGATTATCAAGCCATAAACTCCCTTCAAAATTTTCCAAAAATTATTTTTTTTCCTCCAAAAATACAGTCGTTCTATGCAAAAAATTGAGTGCTTTAGAGGTATTTTGAGAGCGTCAAACTGATCTAAAGAAGGAATTAGCTTAAAATTTGATTTCAGGCATTTATTTTTAACCTCTAGCCTCAACCTACACAGCTCAAGGGCTTTAGTTTACATCCCAGGATTTTCATTTTCCAGCCCCGAGGAAGTCTGGTAACAATCATAATTTGTTTCTTGTTTTGGCCACCAAAAGTGGGTATGCAGCATGGAGCCAGTTATTTAGCTGCCGCAGCGCTACTAACACAAACGATACACAAGAACAAACACGGATTTGTTTTTCCTTCAGGAGTAAAAGCACAGCAACGATGAGTCGATGGTGCTAGACCCCAGTAAGTAGTGAGGGTTCAAATAAATGGGGAAGTGGGGAGAAACTGCTTCAACTAGGCAAGAAGTTTAAAATGTCGGTAAAAAATGAGTCCAGGAAATATTTTCACAATGCAGCACCTTGGTGGTCAACACACAATAAAGCGAAACACTTCCTTCGTAGGCTTAAATCAAAAACAGCATTAAATCAAAAACGATGTGGCGCACTACACTTGTGTGCATAAGCACTAAGGTGCCCCACACAGGCTCGGTAAGAACTATAAACATGCCATAATACAGTGGATTGCAATGCAATAATGACAGACCCAGCAACTAAAAAATCTAATTAAACGTGAGGTAGGGGGCAGGGCTACATGCCAAGAACTATTCAAGAGGCACTCTGCCCCCCCCCCAGAAGCCCCTTCTACTCCCCTCCCCAAAAAACAAGCTTTTGCAATGCAAATTGGTCTTGCATTTGTGAGTGTTAGGTATTGACGTTGTAAATGGCAATGTCTTTTATCTACCAAAGGAGTGAAAGAGGAAAGAAAATGGAAACAGAAAGAATGCTAGAGAAAGGGGGGAAATGAAAAGGAGATGGAACTGTAGAACTTGGAAGAAGTTTACATGAAGAAGAAAACTGAAATAAAAGATGGACCAGTTTGCCTAATGGCTGCATGCTGAGAGCATAGACGTCAAACTTGGCGGCCATTATACAATGGGAAAAAGAACAACTGATGGACATAATGCAGAACAATGTCATACATTCACCCCAGTACTGAGATCTGGGCCTAAATCCATCATTTTTTTGCTCACCATGCCATTCCAGTTTGGACCCAGCCATATGCAAATCAGTCTTGACCCTGCGTCCAATGGGAACAGTCCAGCCCAAACTGCCAAGCCGTGTCCTCCCTGGACTGGAAACAAGCATACTAGGACCGGTTTCGGGCTTTCAGCCCTCATCAGCCAGGATAGCTTTACTCCAGTGGCATGGAGAGCACGGGACCCACGTCTGAGCATACCCCTCCCACTCGGGGTGACAAATGCAAAAAGAACAACCGATGGACAGAATGCAGAACAATGTCATACATTCACCCAGTACAGAGATCTGGGCCTAAATCCATCATTTTTTTGCTCACCATGCCATTCCAGTTTAGACCCACCCATATGCAAATCAGTCTTGACCCTGCGCCCAATGGGAACAGTCCAGCCCGAACTGCCAGTCCAGGTCCTCCCTTGACTAGAAACAAGCATCCTAGGACCGGTTTCGGGCTTTCAGCCCTCATCAGCCAGGATAGCTTTACTCCAGTGGCATGGAGAGCACGGGACCCACGTCTGGGTATACCCGTCTCACTTGGGGTGTTAACATCCTTGTTAACCTTTAAAATCCTGAGCCAGTTACACAATCAGACTGAGTCTAATAAATCGCTTTAATGTAAAGAAACAGTAGACGGGGGAAGAAACAACATACTGCAACAGAACCCAATGCAACATAAACAACAGTGCCTTGGGGGTGGGGGGGAATGCACATCGACGAACACCAGCACTGATAGGTTTTGACAATGTCATGTGATGCGGAGGGCGCCCAATGGGAAAGCGAGTATGTACTGTGATGTGAGGTGACTTGCACCGAAGTAATGGAGGGACGACCAGGAGAAAATGAGTGAATAGGTCATGGGAGTGAACCAAGAACACAAAGGCCAGAGCATTATCACCAAGCACCAATACTGTAGAGAGCAATCCTACTGATTATTATAAAAAGATCCTTGGGAGAAAATGCAACTGCAGCTTCCACAGCCGGAAAACAATGCCTCTGTTAAAAAGCAGAAACACAAAACTGCTCCAAACTGGGCACACTGTTACTATACACAAATAAGCATAAACTCAAAAGTGTACCGAACTGGGCACACTGTTACTGTACAAAGCAATCCTGCTGATTATTATGAAAACGTCCTGAGTAGAAAATGTAAGCGCGGCTTCGGGAACCAGAAAACAATGCCTCCGCTAAAAAGCTGAAACACAGACCTGCTCCCAACTGTGCAGCTTTACTGTACAAAGCAGTTGTGCTTATAATAATTAAAAGATCCTTGGGGTAAAAAAAAAAAAACACAGTCCGTAGGGTAGGCGCTGCGTGTGCAGCATACATTAACCCCTTCAGCGCTGCGCGGATTCCCCCGCGGTGCTGAAGGGTTCGAGCGCGGGCGGGGCCATGACGGAACGGTTCCGTCATGAGCACAGCTCAACCGATGCTCATGACGGAATCGTTCCGTCATGAGCATGGAAGGGGTTAAAAGATGCCTGGGGTAAAAAAGAAAGGCGCTGTCCGTAAGGTAGTCACCGTGCTTGCAGCATGCTAATACACAAGCCATTGCTGCGGTTTGTAAGGTGGGAGCCATGCATGCAGCATGCTACTACACAAGCCATCAAACAAAGAATAAAGGAGTGCGCTCAAATACACGTCAATTAAAAAACCGGAAAAGCACATGTAGCAGGAGCAGTCCGCAGGGAGGATCTAAAACAACAAACGTTGGGAGTAATTAGACATGCTGACCAAACAAAAGCATGTTTTTATAAAAGGCACAAATAGGAACGATTGAAAAAAAGAGGAGGGGCTTCATGCCACAGTCTACATTACAGCATGCCTCGCAAAGCAGCACATGTGCTGACAGGCTAAACTTAAAAAGGGCTGCTGCAAATTTCCTGGGGTGTTTGCAACCCCATTAATGGACAATGGCTGCTTAAAGCCACCAAAGACAAGTTAGAAAGCCACTTTATGCAGTGGTTTCAAGCTCATCTTACTTGCCATAGTGTATAATTGGCTCCTAACTGGGTGACTGTGTGAAGGGAGACGATATGTCACACACAGTGGCACCGTGTGAGTTGGTAGGTCTGTAATGAACAGGCAGATTTCAGAAAGTTGAGTAACTCTGTCGGGGAGGTCAGAGAGAAGGTAGCAATGGAAGTAGCTCCAAGTGAGGGATAAAGGAGAGTGGTCGTGCAGTGAGAAGAGTGGTCAGTGATGTGGATTTTCGTGTGCATTAAATTGGCGATGTCAACATATGTATGTATCATTATAGTAACTATTAAGAAACTAAGCATGGGAGTTACAAATTGAATCAACCACAAAATATTTCTTATTGCTTCAGCTTCAACAAGATTTGAACCTCTGATCCTGATGTTACTTAAAGATCTATGTAATAGGCACAACAACTATTGTATGTGTACATCTCTCTTGTGGATATTCTGAAATTGTGGCATGGAGCTTGGATTTAAAGTGAAATGTCAGACATTACACCCTGCGTTTATGATCTGTGCAGATCAGATTAATGGATTACTAGATTGCCGCACAGTTGGATTAAAAGAAAATAATATCCCACACTATCAATAACAGAGAAGCCATCCATGAAGCTGCTGACAATCAGTATGGAGATGCCCAAGCATTGCTATAAGGGGAGAAGAAAGAGCAACATATTTTTCAAACATTGAATAAAATATCATGTGTTTTTCAATAAAAATAAAAATAATTGAAGTAGGAATAAGAAGGGAAAACAGGCGGCTTAGTTTTATTTGATTAATTAGGTTTATTTAATGTCTGCGAGATAGGATGGGGCTGCAAGCATTTGTTAGATATATACTGTACTATCTATAAATTTTACATAACTGTACGACTATCCTCATCTCTGTCTTCTTTTTCATATTCTCTTCCTCCTTTTATAACTGCATGTTATTTGCTAGGTGTGCTCTTGTAGGGCACATTCATGCAGGTGGATAGTTATTTATATTATAGCCATTAAGATTGGGAAACACTTTGTCTTTGCGAATGCATCATATTATATACAATGGCACAGAAGCACATGAGCTCTCAGAAGGTGCAGTGATTGTGCACCAAATAAAGATGGCGCACAGTCAAGGGCACCCCCAAGGAGGAATAAACTGGGTCAGAAGGACCTCATAGCTTCCCCTTACAGGAGGGCGCACACTGCACCTGCCTGCGGGGGGGGGGACGCCATTCACCTTCTTCAGAGGCCAATCCACCTCCAGTAAAAGACGGAGCATAGGTTTCAAACTGTGGCCTTGACTTTCACCTCAGCGCAGGCGTGATCTGTCCCAGTTTGCACCTTTGCTGAAGTCAGTGCATTTATTGTGTAATCGAATGCCTTGCCCCGCCTCCCCGGGCAAACCTTGGTAAGGGTGCATGATGGCGTAAACAGGGACAGTGCAGCCAATTGTAACTGTAATTGCATTTATATAGCACTTACTACGTGTGACGAGGCATCAAATCGCTTTTTCGGCGAGTAGCAGGATACTCCAGAACCCAAAAAGGATTAGTGGTGAATAAGTATAGGGAAATATGAAATTAATTTGAACTGTGGACATGTGAGTTTGTTATTTGGATTAAAAAGAATAGTGGAGGGATAGAAGAGGGAAGGGTTTGCATCTATATAGCGCTTGCTACCCCTGATGAGGTGTCGAATCGCTTTTTGGCGAGCAGCACGTTACGCCGGAACCCAAAAACAGGATTAGAGGTGAATTAGTATAGGGAAATATGAAATTAATTTGAGCTGAGGACATGTGAGTCTGTTAGTTGAATTCAAAAGGATAATGTATGGATAGAAGAAATCATAGCAGTAGGAGGAGGTTTGGGATGAGACACCCTTATGTGGCTTTACCTTAATTCTTTAATGCCAATAGGGAACTGATATCAAACATTATGACATTTGTATAATGTTGTGTTACCGTATCGCTTCTGTTGGGTATTCTTCAGCTCATCAAACGCCCTAATTATTAATCTTTTAGATATTGATATATATGTTTGGGATATCACGTGAGATGTTATGATTGTTGTTTAATGGCGCGCCTTTGTGCTTTTAATGTAAAAATTTCTGAGCCTACAAGAGTGGCATTCTGTGACCTCTTAATAGTGTATACTGTCCACACAATAATGATAGTGAGGACACAAATTCTATTGTCATATGTATTTCATCCACATAGTGACACTGCACCGTTGTTTCCTTGAGATCTTTAAATTACTGTATATAACAACCTATGTCCTATAAGTCATTTCCATGCTTAAAAGTTGAGGTTATACTCTGGGGCATCCAGTTTCTGGATATACATGTTCCAAAAAGTGAGCATCTGTGGACTCTTTGTAAATACTTATATATTAAGAATATTGGTAAAATTCGACTTATCGATAGTGTACATTATATATTGTCTGCTGCACATATACATAGAATATGTGTGACATCGAATGGTGCGATTATGATTGTCTCTAAAGGGATATCTGTGTTTTATTTATTCTTTCACAGATCCACTTGCATTACTATTCATTCGCTTGGCTTTGTCTATATAAGGAATATATCCCAAAGGGCATATGATATATTCCTTACAATCAAGGTATGATAAAATTATTGAACAATGCTTTTAAGAGCACTCTTGTGTTCTGGGCTCCTTTTCCTCTATCTCCCCTTTTCTCATCCTTTCTTTTTCTTCTCTAGCTTTATGTAATTTTGGTTCTACCACTTGAGAATATTAATTTGTTCTAGATTACTTTTTTGTTAGGGCTTCTTTTTGTTTTGCTCTAACGGTATTTGTGCATTTCTGATTCAGAACACTAATTAATTATCAAATAATATTAGTGTTAATCTGTGTATGGTGAACTGTTCTTGCTGACAAATGCATTCAGGATAAATTTGTATATTTACCTCCCTTCTAGAATATCTAATGCATGTTTGTGATTTGTTTCACAATTGTATATAATCGGCATAGATTATTTTCCAATTTTAGTTGTAAATGGCAGAAGAGCACTCTACTTCAGGGAGTGAGGAGGACATCTGGATGCACTCAGAAGCATTGGTTCATAGTAGTTTCTCTTCCAGAATCTTCATACACCATAGCCACTCCCTCCACTATTTCTTCTTATTACCTGGGACAAGGAGCTGAGCAGCAATCAATTTTAATTGAAAATGGTAGAACAGCAGTGTATTTCAGGGAGTGAGGAGGAGACCTGGATGCACTCTGAAGGTATCTTTCAGTAGAATGACAAAATGAAAAGAAAGGTAGTTGTAAAATGGAGGCTTATATACTTTTTTGTTTTTAAAAAGAACTCATTGGCTGTTTCAGACCATTTTACAATAAAAACTAGGCTGTATGTTAAAAATTTTAAAAGCATGTTTTGTATTGGTCCAGAAAAATGTGTTCCCACAGAACATTACTTTGGATTTGCTGTTAGGTTTGAAAAGTTAAGCAATCTTGCTCTTTGGATTAGAAACATTATGTGCTGAACTTCTGACGTCTCTGCTCACACCAGTGTTCCATGATCTAATGCTATGCTAGCAGGCAGAAGTCATGTTGGGGGTAGAAATCATTTAGAAAGGGTTGAAATATGCAAAAAAAAGAAATGTGTGCTTCCATTTAAAAGAAAGGTGGAGAACGTGAAAAGGGGGCAGGGTACAGAGTTCCTGACCCCCTAGCTTTTGTCAGGGGGTCCCTGAGGGACCATGAAGGGTGAAAAAAACATTTTTTTAAATCGCGGGGTGCGCGTACCGTGCGCGCACGGTGTGCGCACGGCGGGGAAAAAAACATTTAAAAAATAGAATTAAAAAACAAATTTAAGTGTTTAGATGTTAGGTGGCTCTAAAAAGAGCCGTTGTGTTAATTGAGGGACAGAGAAAAAAACAGACATGGCAAAATTATAGGGTGCCGCACGTGTGCTGCTGTATCTTCTTCTCTATTAGCGGAATGCTGGTGTCCGCATAAGACACCAGCACTGAGGGTCTCCTGCTCACTCCCAGAAGATGACTGCTGCTCTGCCATTCTGAAGTACTGAAGTACTAGAAAAGCTGCTCAGCTCCTTCTCCCAGGGAATCAGAAGTAATAATGAAGGGAGCGGGTGTGGTGTTGGAAGTTTCTGGAACTGAAACTACTATAAACCAATGAAAAGTGTTGTTTCTTAATCACATGACCTGAAACTACTATAAACCAATGAAAAGTGTTGTTTCTTGATCACATGACTTGCCGTGCGCACACCGAGCGCGTATGGTGCGTGCACGGAGCACGCACGGTACAAGCACGCATGCGCGTACGGAGCACGCGCATACGGAGCATGCGCGCATGCGCGAAAGGAGCACGCGCGCATGCGTGTACGGAGCACACACGTACGCATCACGCACGCGCACGTGGAGCACGTACGCATGCGCACACGGAGCACATACGCATGCAAGCACCGTGCGCGCACGGTACGCGTACCGTAAACGTACGGTACGCGTACGGTGCGTGCACAGTCAAAAGCCCTTAAAAAAAATATATATATATATGTTTAGAGGTTTATAGAAGATATTAACTATGCTGTTCAACTATATCCAAAATAAAAAAAAAAAAGCTGAGCCATTCCATATTGCAGGATACAGTAAATCTATAATTATATACATAGGTAGCTTATTGTAAAATAAATAATTAAAAAATAAAATAAAACATTCATAAATTAGCATTTAAAAAACCTTGCAAATTCACTTAAAAAACCATAGGTTTCACACACATTAAAGTTAGGAGTTAGCATTTAAAAAACCTTTGAAATTCACTGAAAAAACCATAGGTTTCACACACGTTATAGTTAGGAATTAGCATTTAAAAAACCTTGCAAATTCACTGAAAAAACCATAGGTTTCACACACGTTATAGTTAGCTGGACATTTCACTCGAAAAAAAACATCGAAATTCCCCCGTTATAGTTAGTTCAGCTAACTATAACTCGCGCGCCCGCAATACACTGCTGATGACGTCACATATTACATCACTCATGACATGGTCAGTGACATCACTGATGACATCACTGATGACATCATCAATGTGATAAATTACTGCATCTTCTCACACCCTAATTTAACCGATGATACACGAACTCAAAATTTCAGACGTCCATTCTCAAAACCATAGATACTCCAATACCAATAACTACATACCCACTTATTAACTCTTAGGATTACATACACCTCCACTCATTCATATGTACAGTCACTCATACTTACAGTCACTCCGTACAAGACTATCATATGCATTTATCCACCTACATAGACACTCACACACCACCAATCATCCATAGAGGTACTGTCACACCTAGTCAGTCATGCAAATAATTAATCACACTCCCATTTACTCACCTATGCAGTTATACACACACAAGTTCACTTACTCATAAAAATAGTACCACATTCTTACGCTCTTATACAATCCTTGATACAAGCACACACTCATCCATACAGCCACTCTCACAATCACACACTCTTGCATATACCCACTTATATACTCTTACACGCATATATACTGCCTTTCACATATGTAGTTAGTCACAAATTTAACCACTGAGATATACATTCAATCCCTAACACACCCATACATACACTCACTCGACCATACAGTCCATCACAGATGCACTGTTAAAACCATGCACCCATGGAATCACCCACTCACACATCTATGGATAGTCACACACAGCCTACCCACACAAACACTCAACCACCCATACAGATACTCAGACAACCAATCGATAATCCATATAGACACTCATATAGCTATTCACAAAACCATGCAGCCACTTATACACCAACAGACAGAAACATGAAGACATTCAAACAGTTTAGTCACTAGTCTGCAGTAATACATTTAATGACTCACTTTTCCAGTCAATTACGCACGTAGAAAATCATCCATTCACACACTTGTACAGCCACTCATTCTTCCACAGGCCTTTCACTATAAATATATAAAACATATTTAAATTTTACAGAAACACACAGTCACTGGATGTTGTCATCAGTGATGTCATCAGTGATGTCATTTGAGATGTCATCAGTGATGTCATCAGTGATGTCACTGACCATGTCATCAGTGATGTAATATGTGACGTCATCAGCAGTGGATTGTGGGCGCGTGAGTTATAGTTAGCTGAACTAGCTATAACGGGGGAATTTCAATGGTTTTTTTCGAGTTCAATGTCCAGCTAACTATAAAGTGTGTGAAACCTATGTTTTTTTCAGTTAATTTGCAAGGTTTTTTAAATGCTAATTCCTAACTATAACGTGTGTGAAACCTATGTTTTTTTCAGTGAATATATATATACACACACACACAATTATTATACACATTTATACAAGTATGGTAGTTATATGGGGAAGAGCCAACTCTTGAGTAGTCTTCGGAAGATAAGGTAGTTCTCCGTAGATCTTATGTTTGGGGGGTAAAGAGTTCCATAGTTTGGCTGCTTGGACAGAGAGTTTTTTTTCTTGTATGGTGGGATTTTGAGGCGAGGTGCCAAACTAGAGAGGAGGTTCCTTTGGTGAATGTATTTGGTGAGCCAATATGTAATTCAGCCCCTGGGTGTGGAGTCTGACCACTGGCCCATGCACCTCACTCCTTCCTTATCCATCACAGATAGCAGATGCTACATCCTGTGCCTATGCCAGGCATCAGAGAAAGGACAGCTCCAGGATGCAGATGAACTGCAGACAAGGGAAGGAACTTGAGGGTTGGGACAGATGTGGGCTTCATAACAAGGGCTACTTCCACTTTCAGTTCAGCCAAAGTATCCACATCCTCGTTAAACTGGAGGACAACCAAGACAACCAATTCAAAGAGGAGTGTGGGATACACGGGCCGATCTTGCCTCTTGATTGTGCTTACGCAGAGAAATTCAGTGGTCCACATACTGAAAGCACTGTCATCATTAGACATGGAGACTCCTTACATCCGTGACTTCTTACATACAAACTGCTTATGTAAAGTTTGGGCAACAAAATGCACACCCTACAAACATGCTGGAGGGGGAGGACAAAAATATAACAAAAAGCACTGCAAACTGGCTGCTTAATGAGAACAAGATGAGTGCACCAGAGGCCCACATTTTATTTTTCCTGTTGTGCTGCAAATCCTCACACCATTCTTGCAGTGAGCCTCGATAAACAGCTTGAAAGCCACCGACACGCAAGATTAGAGACCCTGGGGAACCCATCTCCAGAGACTCAGAAGCCTCGTCAGAAGTACCATCTAAAAAACCACTGGTAAGTACAAAATGGCTGGGCTTAGAATCTGAAAGCTGTTTCCCGAAACAGTGCTTTTTCTCTTCATGTACCACTTAAAAATATTTAGAAAACATGCCTCTCCAGCTGTCAAAGATAATTTTGTCTGGTAAGAATTAAACACGGAAACTTACAGAGAAGCAACTGCAAAGAAATGTAAATGTTCCAGAGCTTTCACCTCGAGCCCTGCATCTAGAATTACATGTCCACTTCCAGGCCCTTACAGTTTTCCTAGAAATCGGAGCATCGGTGCCTGTCAAAATTCACCCACTGCGGTGTAGCCGGTACTAACATCACAAGCCATTCCCACTGCCAAGGAAAGAGAAGCAGAGGAAGGAAGAACAATAATTCAGTTATGGACACGAAGCTTAAATAAAACAACAAGTCCCTGGAGATGATTTGTATGGGTCTCAATTTCATGCTCCTGGAAGCAAAGCTCAGCAAGTATAGACGCACAAGCGCGAGATTGCATGCACCGATATCTGCTGGGGGAATTCGCTCCAGTAGCTCCTCTGCTATGGCAGAGGAGCATCCCCCCCCAAAAAAAACCTGCCTGTCAGCACCCTAAAAAAACTTGAAAAATAAAACGGGTTTTAAACCCATTTTATTATTGTTTTATTTTTCTTCTAAGTGTGCCGCATCTTGGGGGCGAGGCCACGGGGAGTGACAGGCATTGAGGGGGAGTGGTATGCACTGCCTGAAGTGCGCATGTGGATTTGGCCGGCCATCTCAGAACGGCTAAACCATGCACTGAAGGGGCCTCCAACCAGAGCTGTGTTGCCAGGTTGGAGACAGCAGGCCAGGCGCGTAGCTAGGGGGGGGCGGTGGGGGCGGTCCGCCCCAGGCGGCACTATTTTTAGGGCGGCAGCCGCGCGGCACTGGTGGCCCGTTGCGGCGGCCTTTATAATTTATTTGGGGACACTGACACTACTGTTACAGTAGTGTCAGTCAGTGTCCCCAAATAAATTATAAAGGCCGCCGCAACGGGCCACCAGTGCCGCGCGCGCGGCCCTGTTTAAAATGTAAGCGCATGCGCACCGCCCGCCACCACCTAGCATAGGCCCGTGACGTCGCAGAACACGAGCTTCTGCAAGGTTGACAGCGATCCGGGCGGAGGTGGTGGCAGGCCGACGGAGCTGCAGGCAGAGAGAAGATAGATACAAAACAAATCTGCGAGTCAAGAAGCGATGTACCGCCCTAGGCTCGAAGCAGTTAATTATTCGGGGAAGTGGACTACAGGCAGGGCAGAGACCAGAGGACCCTCCACGGCACTTTCTGAGAACGCCGGGCGCAAGTAAGTGATTTTAGATGAAGGGGAGAGGATGTGGTCCCTCGGCTGGCCTAAACTATCGCCTTTGGTGCTGGAAACCAGAGTTCGAGCCTCGAGGTCACCACACCAGGTGCTGGCTTCCTGGCAGCGCCGTGTTTGAAAGTTTTATTATGCTTTTGAAGCACCTGCTGCAGCGTTTCTCCCCCCCCCCCCCATTCCCCCCAATTACCAGGCCTTACATAAATGTCAAGATAACTCGTGTGATTAATTACCTTCCTGGCGAGAGATCAGCATTTTGTATAGTTGAGGGTGCAGAGGGTTAATATTCCTGCTGCAAAGAACGTGTACCAAGTAGATTACAGAGTGCGTATGATGCAAACAGATCAGCAGGTTACTGCTATCAAAAGAGACATCCTTTTGTTACTTGCAATTTATAACTTAAAGTCCTAATATAGTATAGTGAGCTATTAAGTTTCATCCTGGAATTGCATACAGACTGCAGAGTATACATTATTAGAACATTAATTAATGTTGCAAAAAGGGTTAATTTGGCTTGAAATCGATTCTTATTATTAAAGAAAACTCCCAACTACGCGGTTTCATTTTCGCCTCGGAGTTTGTGCTTTTCCACACCAAGCACTCTTAAACTATACTGCCTATCAGTATGGATGACATGTGACTCCTACACTTTTAGTCCTTTGGCTTATGTAACATTTCCTATGTCTCTGTGTAATGTGTGTGTGATGCAAAGTGCTCGGACACCCTACACTGGTATGAGTGGCGCTATAACTAATTCAGTGCATCTGAGAGAGTGTGGTTATGGAGACTTGGTCACTGTTAAAGGGTGCTAGCGAGAGATACCCGTGGTGGTGGAGGTGGTCATTGGGGGGCGCCAACAAACGTCGCACAGGGCGCCACCAGCACTTAAGCCGGCCCTGGCTCTAATACCTTCGGGTCGAGTTTGCGCTATATAAATATGCAAAAAAAAAAAAATGTCAAAGTACACAAGTTTTGTGAGTTCTGCTATAAGCACAGTTGCTCCAATGTGCTTCCGTGTTCACACTCCACTGAGTGGGGGTGAAGGAGGGTGTGTTTGTGATATGTTTATAGCTTCTTTAGTTTCTTGAATTAAACTTGCCATGGGTTTATGGTGAGCCTGTGTGTCAGTGTTCAGCTGTGATATCTAGCAACCATTTGCATGACGTTACACATTCTGCAGTAAACATGTGGTAGGTGCATAACATCTTGAAATAGTTTTTCACGTGTGATGCACTGGACAGTCCATGAACTGATTGGCTACAGACCGCCACTGTTTCACAGCCTAGCTAATGCATGCAGTAGATGACCCGAGGCCTGGTGATTGCGTGCGAGTGAGCAGGTGATTGTGTGCGAGCAGGTGATTGCTTGGAAGTGAGATCACAGAGAGCCATCACTGGGTCTGATCTGTGGAAGTTCTGCATGCTTTCACAGATACACAGCACCAAGTGACAATGGCTGTCTCTTCAAAGCACCAGCCATAGTCTGTGCCTACCTGCTCCACAGGGTTGCACGTGATTTCATAGAAAAACGGTTAAATGCCACATAAACTGACTGTTGGAAACTTTCGGGATGAACTGCATTTACCATTTCATAGAAACCGATGAATAGATTTAGCATGCTTATTGTTTAAGGTGTAAATCAAACCCTTCAGGATTCATGATTGCAAAAAAAAATCACAATATCAACACTTTTGTAAAAAATGCCTCGCATTTTACAAAAGTGCCTGTGAAATTTTGATAATGCTTAAACTTTTGCCCTCCCCACCGCCCGCTCGTGAGGTTGTATCACTGCATTTGTAAAATGTTTTAGTGGCGCAGGCCCTGCGTCTTCTGCAGCAAAGCAACTCTTTCTCTCCTCTTCAGCGCGAATATCCAAAATCAGCCTTGCCCCAGCTAATTTAGCAGCAGAAGTAGGCTCCAGCCCCTGAAGGTGGGGCTAATATGTGCGTTCTCTCTCTTTAGTAATATAAAACCTGCGGGACTGTGAAACTGAATAGCTCCTCCGCACTTCTTTCTGGACTGATTAGTTATGTTTCAAAATGTGCACACACTGCACTACGATGCCGAAGGAGTGGGTGGAGGAGTGGTAATACGTCAGCAGCCAGCAAGAAGGCCCAGCAAGTTAAGACCTCTAGTTTTACCTGCAGGTCAGAAGTTTGAATCGCAGTAAAGTGGATCTTAGCCTTTCATCCTTTCAAGGTTGATAACCAGAGCACTCTGTGAGTAATTATAGAATATGTTATTTAATTTGGAAAAAAAATCCAATTTACTTTTATTGTAGTAATGCTTCAGGTACCAATAACTCTTATTTATTTGAAGTTTTTGAAAAGTGCCCTTACAATTGTCCTTTCTCACATTCTCCATGTATCCAAGGCTGACATTCAGTTCTCCAGTGTGCAGCATTGAAGTAACAATTACCATGCAGCACTGTACCCTGCCTTCTCATCACACCTCATTCCACCCTGGCCCACTCCTTCCTGTCCCACCCTATACCACAACTCTACCCTGTCCCATCAAACCAAACCCCCACCATGCCCATCTCACCCCTTTCCCTCACATCTCATTTCTTCCCTCACATCTCACCCCACCCCATCCCATTTGCATCAAATCCTACCTCACCATCTTCTCAATCCATCCCATCTGAACGCTACAAGATCAAACCCCAACCCCACCTACCCTCTCCTCATCTCATCACATCACCTCGCATCATAGCCCATCCCAAAGACCACCCCATCCCTTTTACTTTCCCATCCCCTATCCCATTGCATTCCATCCCACCATTCTCCCATCTCTTTCCATCCACTTACATTCCATCCATTACACTTCAGTCACCATTGCATCTCCCTTCCCCACCCTCCCTTTTCCCATTTCATCCCATCTTCTCACGCCCCATCTCACTCACCTGATTCCAGGGGCGTAGCTAAGATGGGGGCGGTCCGCCCCAGGCGGCACTATTTTTGGGGTGGCGGTCGCGCAGCACTGGTGGCCCGTTGCGGCGGCCTTTATAATTTATTTGGGGAATCTGACACTACTGTTACAGTAGTGTCAGTGTCCCCAAATAAATTATAAAGGCCACTGCAATGGGCCACCAGTGCCACGCGCGCGGTCCTGTTTGAAGTACGAGCGCGTGCGCACCGCCACCTGCTGCTTGCAACTGCTGCCTGCAGCGTACGCACGCCGCCACCACCACCTAGCATAGGCCCGTGACGTCGTACGAGCTTCTGCGAGGTTGACTGCACGCTGGGCGGAGGCGTCCGGGTTCATTGTGCGCGCCGCCTGGGGTCTGGTCCGGGTCGGGACACAAAATAGTGCTTTCGCTTCCTGTGGACGGCGCTGTGCAGCGGAGCTTGGGGTGCCTAGGCTTGGGGTCTCCTGGTGCTTGCGAGGACGAGACATTTAAACCTGGAGCACTGTTTGTGGAATGTAGCGTGAGGGGAGCTTCATTCAAACAGGTAAGCCCCGGCGCAGTTCTTGTCTATTAGGTTCCTCTTGTGAGAGAACTGGGGACAGAGACAGGAAACGTTTATCCTTGCACACTTCGTTACTTTTTAATATAATTATGTGAAATGGTGACAGGCTGTGCCCTTACAGCCCTAGATGATGCAGACTTGATACATACAACAGTGTATTCCTGGTGTACCTACATAGAAGTTTGATTCAAACTGTTTGAACGTCAATATTCAAGCTTAATTTGGGAAATTTTATAAAAAAATAATGGAAACACAATTGTAAGCAGCTAAATATAAAAAAAATTGACAAGGACAGTCATTTTGATTTCTTTTGTTTTTTTAAGTGGAACGGTCTCTTAAAGCTTCGCTAATTCACACACAGCATAGGGACAGTATGGACAGCTGGTATGCAACGTTTCCAAACACACAGAGCATTGTTTAGCATGTGTAGCAGTAGTTCTGTTATGTTGACCTGCCAGATATGGTTCAGAGATAGCCAATTACTTGGCCTCGGCACTTTATGCAGACATTGTGATTCATCCATCAGAGGTTTTCCAGTAGAGGAACTGAATCACATTAATGTGGGTGGCTGGCTTGGAAGACATTGGTTATCCTCATAGAGCTGTTCTATAAAGGGAGTTGGGGGGAAGGAGGAGAGACTCTTGACACTTTCCAGCCTAACCTGTGTTAATGTTGAGTGTGTTTGGGGGTTCTGCATGGTGGTTCACAGTGGAGGTTAGGGCCTTGAATCCTTCCCCCTAATTAGTGTCAGCTATGGTAGTGTTGTTTGAAAGTAATGCCATGTGCCCTTCTACATGACACAGGTGGTTGATGCAAGAGTCATTCTAGTGCAATATTTGTGGATTTTATGTTTCTCCTTTGGTATGCATTGTTCCTCATCTAGGTTCAAATTCAAACATTCCACCCTAGGTTCTTATTTGCCTGCATCCTTGTAGTTGGAACTGGCCTGTCTCTTGCTTTCAATGTCTCTGTTGTCTTGTTCTAGCCTTCCATTTCTACTCTGCCTGATGTTTCCCAGCCTAAAGCTGCTCAATATTAAGGTCTCTCTGTCACCAAGGCCTATCTATTGCGTCTCCCGGTTCCTTTGTTTTACCTGTCCCACTAAAGTATGAGAGTCTCTCTTACTCCAAACGCCATTCTGAAAGCATTAGCTCCCGAACCCCTCTTGTTCACTGGTTCCCTGTTCCCTAGTTGCTTAGACACCGTGCAGACAGATTGTCAGAAGGACAATCACCTATTCAGGGATAGCTCAGCTGCTATTAAGGCATAACTTTGTTCCCTGTAACTTGTTTGGGAATGCTCTGTTGTCTGGTGAGAGTAGCTCTGCTGACAAAAAACTTAAAGGATAGATTTGCTGTTTGTACTGAGTAAGAAATTAACCAGAAGAGCAAGGGATTGATCAGATGAATGGTACTAATCAGCTGCCTTTGACATGTGATGATAGCTGTGGTCACTGTGGCACGTAAGTAGTACTTTTGCTATCTGTGACATATGAGTGATACTTGTACTATAAGCGCTGAGTGTGGAATAAGTCTTCATCTGAGCTAGTGGTGGCTGTGCTGTTAGCGCCAGTTAGACATGTGGGCTATTGCACCTGTCTCTGGGTAAATGTCAGTCTGTACCCTGCCCTTATGTTGATGTCTTCTTGTAATTCTCCTCAGGAAACAGCAGGGATAAACTGACCTCTCTGCTTCCATTCTCTCATTGATACATTTACCTGCGAGCACAGGCAAGCCTTTCTACTCTCTCTTCCTAAATAATGCATTCATCTGTAGAGCCTAGAGTTCTAGAGAGAGTTGAATGTTGTGTGAGCTATTTACCTTAAGCATTTTGGCTTGTGAGAGGAAAGGAACACAAAAGATTGAGATACAAGAGAAGAACCTGGTATTCTCTGATCCCAGGGCACCAGGGCCTAGGTTACGAGAGCTCCAGTTGTGATCGCAGGTTGCCAGTGTGATTGCTCCAGTTAGTCAGCAGTTGTCTAGGCGCATCCAGGTCTGTGTCCACTAAGGTTATGAACCTTTTGAAATGCGTAAGGGATCTGATGAAGGGCTTTATTCCTGGATGTCTGTGAGTAGAGCGATACCAGTAGTAGCAAGCTACTACTGTCCAATGATTGAGCCGTGGACATTTTGAAACACACATGCGTAAAAGCACACATAACTTACTTCATATCCGGACTTCTTTTAAGTGGTTATTTTTCTCCAGACCTTGATTCTGCCATGCCTACATTCGGGTCTGGGAGGCAGCTGAAGACGTGTGTTACAGGGACGTGTGTTACACAGCCTTGGCGTTCCATACTAGACACGTTATTATGATTTTACTGTTTTTGCAGACTTTTAACAATGTTGGTTACCATGAAAGTAATGTGAAAACAAAATTGCAGAAAAATGTAATGTTTCTTGTTTCTTCTGATTATTCACGGAGTCCCTGGATAGGGTTGAACATATTCCCATGGCCCCTACAGCTTTAAGGATTGTGATGACAATGTGTCTCCACTCCCTATATTTTAGCTTTGGGCCCCCTGGGTAGGCTGTGCACCATGTGTGTGCTGAGGTTGCTCTTAGGGAGAGATGCACTATTACAAGCTGGCTTTGGGTCCCAGGGAGTTGGTTGCTGCTTCTTAGAAGTAATGACAGGGCGTGATCCCTGGTTGTTGCCATTGGGCCACCAGAGCGGGCTTTGTATCTGGTCTGTGTTGGCAAGGTTGTGGAGCTGACTGACCCCTTTGTGCTGAGTTTAGTTCTAAGGGCACACAGTGAGTCATTCCCTGTGAATAATTAATTTGCTGTTTTTGAAAGATAAAGAATTACAGGCTTCGACACTGTTAAGTTGGCTCTGGGTCCTCAGAGCACATCACGTTTGTGCACGTCCCCACTGCTTTAATGGGGGGGACCATGATGTTTGGTCATTTATTGTCAGCTGTAAATGACGGATCCCGGAACAGTGTCATGTATGTGCATGTTTACATTGTGCTGAGGTGATTACCAGGTAATCGTTCACGCAGCTTTCTGATAGATGTCGCATGTGGTTTTTCTGAGTCCCCAGATAGATCATGCAGTCTGTGTGTCCTCCTTTGTACTGCCGGTCACTGGTGTATTCAGCTGTGTAGCCCTGGACCGTGTCATGTATGTGCATGTAACTTGCATGATCGAGGTAACTATTAGCGGCGATGCTACGTGTCTCTCGGACCTCTTTCAAGTGCGTGCTGTCCTTTCTCCCCCCCCCACCCCCCCCCCCTCCCCCACCGGGGCGGCAATCTGAGGGATAGCCCCGGGCGCCACAAGCTCTAGCTACGCCACTGCAGCAGGCACAGGCTCCCAGTCTCCCTGGCAGCGCAAATCGAGGGTGCTCAGGCCAATCCGGATGCAGGTCTCATGCTGCTGAGAGCAGGGTCAGGATTGGCCGCAGGGGATTTTGGGAGCCTGTCTGCAGAGACGCAGAAAAGCATTATGCTGTTGGCTGAAGGTAAGGTAAGTTCTTTTTTTGTTGTTGTTGTTTAGTCTGTGGTCGTCAACTCCCTGCCTAACCTCACCTGTTCGCCACTCTGCCCGGACACCAGCCGCCACTGGGAATGCTAAACTTTCATGTAGTCTTCTTTCCTAAGTACAGCACCGAAGAGGTGGGCAAATTAACACATTCAGATAGCGGGCCAATCCAGAGCTGAGCCAAGGGTCTGGCTTAACTCTAAAAAACACAAAGCATTGAAACATTTGGCATGTAAATAACACAATAAACGCCATGTAAAAAAAATATATATATATGACAAAGGCCATTTCAAAAAGTTGCTCCTTTATCCTTTGTGTTTCAAATGAGTACATTAGAACATGTTACTGCATTGAATGACATTTATTAACATAAAATTTCAAAAGAAAAAACAGCTAACAGTTTTTTAACTGCATTGTGGAGGGAAAGGGTAGTCCTAGCCCGGCTCCATCTCAGCTCGCCAGTCCCACGTGACCAAGGGCCGAGTCTGAGGCGGACATTCGGCCGGAGCCATGCCAAGCTCACCCGTCGCGAGACACACGAATAATCAACGTGCGGCTCGAGGGAATCTGATTACGCACAGCGTGGCCTACGCTGCACGGCCTCCCAGGGGCTCTGCCAAGACATCTCAATGCCGACATACCTTCCCCGTCCTTGGCCCCTGGGGCAGGTCCGGTGACTGCTGCGTGGACACAAGTCTGCCAGCCATGCATTGGTAATCAGCGCATTCCTTTCAGTTATCACCTGAACAAGAACAGGAAAACAGATGGCCTGATGCACAGAGCTTCAACGGGGCCATCTGCTCCCTGCGCGTGCGTCTTTGTTAAATATGGACGTGTGATACGTCTCTCCCAGGGACCCTGGTCCAGGTGAGGCAGGACTGACTGACTCACTCATACAGGCTGGGTGGGGGCTCACCATGAAGTGTTCTCTGGTACACCCCAGCCCGGACCGCTTTACGGACACGACCTGCCGATTGTTCCCTACTTTCCACTAGGACAGAAACGGCCATCTGATAATCTATACATAAATCAGAAAGTCCAGGGATGTTCAACAAAGGGTGCACGTCCACCGAGTACAAGCTCACGGCTGTTACAATTCAAATTATCTTTGAAGTGTAAAGGCTCAGTGGCATACAGCCTATGTAACACCGAAACTCTGGTAAAAGTATAACAAAAATGAGTTAAAAGGAAAATACTCACCAAAATATGGATTCATATGTTTTTCATCACTGTTTCGTATTTTAGTTTATGAACGATCAGGGCAATCTGTCAAATATGCAGAATTTTGGCTTCCTTTTAATAAAATACATATCTTATATCCGAGCACGGTGTCAGAACCAGTGGAAGTGCAGATCATACTACAAAGAATGAAGTATATTTGGGAGTTTAGGGGCAATGTGGGTGCGACGCACGCAAGCAACTCCTCAAGCCACTACAAGAAAGCAAGCATTGGCAAAGCCTCGCCTTTGGGAACAATTAGCTTTGCCAATGGCTTTTGCTGGTCGCGAACAGCATTGGCAGGTCGCTGTGCACCAAAGAAGGCCAAAAGTAAATTAAAAAAAGTAAATAACGCAACTATGCCATTGTACAGACAAATGTGAAGAAGTGCGTGAACCCATGCATCATTACACGTGTACACACACACATATATATATATATTTGTTTTTAAATAGTGCAAAAGCACCTTTTGTTAAGATTCTGGAGGCAGGAAGTAATCTTCTGCCTGATGCCCCACTTCACCCAACCCACCACACCCCATTCCCAAAATAACACCAAAAAAAAAAAAAATAAAGACAGTGGGCTTAGATGCAGTGTGGGGGCTAGTAAGGAGGAAGCACTGGGTGTGGATGTGGGGTGGAGAGAAGGAAGAGCAAGATAGGAGAGAAGCACAAAAGCAAGAAAGCAACACAGAGCATGGGGAAAAGGGAGTTTAGTGTGCGAGAAGCACACAGGGGAGACAGCGACACGGTGAAAGGAGATTTGTTTCTGTGGGACAAGCACACAAGGAAGAGAGCTGGAAAACCAAACACATGCTTAAGCAAAAGGATAAAAAAGCATTTTTCAAAAAGTGAGCAGTGGAAGGACAGAAGCCAGCCAACCAGACAGATAGTATAGAGGCTATCCCGAAAGGGGCAGTACAGACACAAAATGGACACACTGGGGCAAGGAAAGCCACCAAATAGGAAGCACTTAAATGAGAGCGACAATAAAGTCAGCCACTGGTAAGCAATGGGTGGACTGTAAGCTCCAGTAAGTTCTTTACAAGCCCACGATAGGTCTTTAGCAACCACAGTCTGGTAAGCTTGACCTAAACATGAAATAATTTGCAACTGGGTCAAGGCCAAGTTCCAGGAATAAATCACAGCTAGCGCAGTAATATATTTCTTAAAACCCAGCATATTATGTGATAGATGGATATATAGATAGATTCTGTACTTAGCATGTACCGGGCGTGCATGTATTTTCTTGGGTCTCCTCACTCTCACTTGTGTGATGCTTCCCCCTTCCCATCTCATCTCCTTGCCCTCTGAGGTGCTTTAACCCCCCCCCCCACCAAGCTGGTCAGTTGCTTGCCAGCTTCCCATCCCACTTGGTTATCGGTTCTTCTTTTTTACCACCACCTCATTGGGGATTTGATCCCTTTTTTTGATCCCCCTTTCTGATCTTTTTTTTTTTTTTTACTTTTTAGTAGGGCTTGGGAGCTGCAATTTGCTACAGGACCTCTCTTTCCCTTAATGCACGTTTGCAGACTTTTTTCTTTTAAATTACTCACTTCAAGATGCTCGTCCGTCATCTTGGAATAGTAAATTTAAAAAACAGGCCACCACATCATGAAACGTGCACATGCTTGATGACATACGCACAGGCATTCACCATTGGAGAAACTGCTGAGTCATGACATAAACATGGCGGCATGTATCTGTACAAAATGATGCTGTTCTGGGGGTGAGGGGATTGCTGGTGCTATTCAGCATCAGAAATAACCTTTTTTTTTTTACTAGGTGAGACCTATTATCTTTGTCAATGCTTGATTAACACTTGTAATTGTTTTCTTAAATTGTATGTTGTTTTTTCCATGATTCGTTTCCCCAAAAAGTTTATTTTATTTTTACAAGAATGTCCCATCCCCCTCCACACCCTAGTATTGATTTTTTTTACCTATATATAGGTCAATTTGTTTTTGTAACAAAATCCATGTGTTTTTAACAATTCACCATGAAATCTTTTGAGGTGAAAATGTTGTGAAATAGAAGTGACTGCACATAAAGTTCGTGATAAAGTCCACCTGATTTGCCTTTTAGAGATCTCAGTTCCCCGAGCACCAGTTCATATTTTTCACATTAGGAGATTCATCATACAATATATCAGGACAATTATGGAAAATGTTCTCTCTCTGTCGCAGTCACAGAAGTTTGGTACATGGTGCCCTTTCCACTAGCTACATACAGAGTACTAAGAACATTTAGAAGTCAAAACTACCCAATGGTCGAAGGAGGTGGGGTCAGATGGGGCATGACGTGCCCATGCTTTTTTAATTTTAGATAAATACTTCCACAACTTTTTGTGAAAAGACAACCATCTGGGATGGTTAATTCCAACAGCTTTAATGCTTCAGAAGTGTAAGGCAGGGAGTTTCCTGTGCAGAGAAACAGTGGGGAAGCCTTCTTGCCAGGGTGTCTGCTTCCCTGAAAGAAATGTAAATGTGCACAACTGGTCAATCTGCAAATGTAAAGGGTGTTTGGGAGCTGGTAATGGCTTTATTTCATGGAATCACTTGAAGCTTCCTTATGACACACATTTATTCTTTTTGAGAGATATTGTAATGGACCTACCAGTTAAGCTATGGAGTGTGTGCTTATAAAACAGAAAAAGTTGCACTACATACAGTCTGGGTATTACTAAAATCTATATTTTGAAAGCACTTTAATCTTAAAGCTTTTCTGCACATTTTTTAGCAGCCTATCTTATACTTGCTGTAATGCAAGTTTAAAATATTGGCTTACATGTTCACAGTGCTTTCTGTCACAGACTGGGACCTTGTAGCACTAAACATACATAAGTCGCTATTCTCCACCGCACCAACCAGGATTCAATTCTGCAGCTCTCTGGTGAAATGCATTAACTAATAGAGATTTCCTAATGTACAATAGTATATTTTCCACTGATTAACATAACTTGCATTTCATTTTCATCTAAGCTGTGGTTTTTTTATATGTAGTTATCTGAAGGTGAAAGACCATAAGAAGTTACAGAATATTTTGCTTTTATAGCCACGCCTTTGACCAAGCTCGCTCAGTCACTCCACACCCAAATGAGCGCAGAATCACAGTTTCAATACTTTTTTTTTTAATGCACTTCAAACACTGAGACTACCACAAAAACAATAATGTACTTGAAAAAGATTTCATAGGCCTTACCTTTGCTTCACATTTCCTGTGGCAAACATACTTGCAAACTAGAGGGAAGCAAAGGGAAGAAATATTACAGGCAAATAAGTAACATAAAAGGACAGCGTGATCAAGTGAATAATTCATTACACACAAGACATTTTTCTGCAGGTCGAAGGGAAAGTAAGGACAGTTCTGTTGCAGCCAAAAAACAATGAAACAGCTGACGTTATATAGGTGAACCAAATTGTGTACAGCTACTGTAGGACTGATATGTAGAAGAAATACTGAACTAATTCACTAAAATGACAGCACTTTCTCCATTTCCATTCATACTACTGCGCCTCACTAAAAGCACCTAGTAGAGTAGTAGTAGTAGTAGTAATAATAATAATAATAACAATTTCATATTGTGCTTGACATCAGTTTTGCAGCCTCGTGGCACTGTAAACAACAGGCCCAAACTCAAAAATACTCATGTCATCGACCTTCAAAGTGATCAAATGTTAAGTTCTTGCTTGAAAACTGTATGTCACTTGGAGTAGAAAGTGCAGCTGGTGCAGTTTAGAAAGCGAAATGACTCCTCATTAGGGAGCAGGGGCAGCACACTGAAAGAGCTCAATATTATGCAGTGTATAGCTGGACTTGAGAAACGTAGAAATTAGGACGAGCACTGTGGAGGGTGGAGTAGTAAGTGAGACTGGAATACTGTGCTAGGGGTGGTCGGAAAACTGGTAGGTAGAACTAGGACAGATTAGCCCAGACACTATTACAGGAGTGGCTAGATCAATGAGGTTTACCAGAGGCAGGACCAGAAATGTGCCGGAACGTCGAAATTTGCGCAGTAGCATGTGGGGTAGGACCATGGTAGAAAGAGTATCTAGTATCCTGTAGGAGAGTCTGCTATGGCGCCGGATGACAGGCTACTGCCACGTAGCAGACAGGGACACGACAGTGTTGGTGTTGTGGTGTCTAAAATGAAAGTGTAGGGGTTTCTACATTTCAGAAGGTAGGGCTAGGACTGAAATGGGGGAGGCTCAAAGCGATTGGATTAGTCCTGCGTATGAAGTGGGGCTTATACAGGGTGGAACGTATGCATAATACAATGCAGGAAGTAGGTTAGTGCATGAACAATGTGGGAGTCTGGGCTAAGGCTAGCATTTAGTAGGGAGAGACAACTCACTGTCTGAGATGGAACTAGAATAAAATAGGAGGTAAAGGCATAAGTTAGTACAGAAAAGGAGATGAAGATAATATTGTGTTGAGGGAGTGCCTAATTGTGAGAATTGTTTTTTTTTGGTTGAAGGGGGTGAATACCCTTCTCAAGCAAAAACCACAATCCCTGTCAGGGTTAACAACAAATGTCACAAACTAATCTGTGCTTAACCCTCTGGTCACTTGGCACAAAAGCAGTCAGGCTTAACTTAGAGGCCATGTGTAAAGTAATTATGCAGCACACCAACAGTAATTAAGTGAAAATGCAGCACAAGAAAAATCCCATGCCAATTTAGAAAATTAGAGTAAAATTAAATGAACAAAATGAGACCTAAACAACAAAAATCCAATAAGTAGAACAGGAGATATGCCATTTCAATGTTTTAGGTAATTAAAGCGCCCAAACGCATAGTGTCGCTCGTGAGGATCTGGTTGTGCTAAACCATGGAAAACTCACAAGTTCAGGCCGACCACAATGGAGCATGAGCCGGATACAGGGACCAGGTTAGTTCAGCTGAAAAAATAGCTTTTCAAAGATTGGCGCACAGAGTCTAGTTCACGATGGAGGAGGCAGTGAGGACCAGGAGAGCGTCACAGAGGCATGAAGAGCAGGCTGGGTGTGGAGGAAAGTCTTTACTGTTGCATAAAGATTCTGTCAGGTGTCATGGACGGTCATTCCTGGAGCGTTACGTTGGTGGTCATGGCGAGCTGCTGATGCTGTAGAGTGATTCGCAGAACCTGTGTTGCTGGTAATTGCAGGCGTCCGCTGTAGTGCCACGAGTTGAGTCCACTGGAGCTTTGAGTTATTGGTTGTTGTGGGCAGCAATATCTCACAACAAACGGGCACATTCATGGTTGCAAAGAGCCTTAAACTTTAGGATTTCTCCTTTTCTTCACTGGACTAGCTCTGCCGGTGCCAGCCAAGTGTCTAGGATCTGGGGAGGCACCTCTTGAGGACCGGGAACTCACTACAACAGAGGCTAGCAGGGCTCATGCAAGTCCAGTTGCAGGTCAGGTCAGCTGGACAGTTGCAGGGATGCCTCTGGAGCTTGTTGTGTCCCTGTAACTCACAACAGGAGGTCAGTCACCTGACCCTTGGGGTAACTCTACCTGGGATGAAGGGAGCAGGTCCAGACTTCCTTCATCAGAGAGTAAGGCCGGCCTCAAGCAGCAGCGCAGTCCTCTGCAGCTGAGCAGTCCTTCTTCTATTGTATCAACAGGTCTGTATGGAAAAGTGGATCTGAGGGTCCAGTTGTTATAGCTTGTGCCACTTTTGAAGTGGAAGAAACAAGTGGAGTCCCTTACACAGATGATTCAGGAAATTCTTCCTCCCTGCCCTGTTCCTAGGACGTCTGGGGTGACAAAAGTCTAATGTGAATTCCTTTGTGACTGTGCTGAATCAGCTCCTTTGAAATATAAGTGGGGCTGTGCACAGCTCTGCACCTCCCATTTGGACCAACTATTCATTTTGTGATGTGACCAAGGAAACAGGCTGCAAGCATCAAATCAAACTTTCTAAAAGTGGCATTTTCATAATTAAGGATTAAAGAGGGTGTTAAATTATAAATATTTGAGACCAACCATGATATTTCTACCTGTTCTCAGTCAAACGTTAGCACTTATTAGATGTGATAGGGTAACCCAATTTTATCCTAAGGGAGAGGTAGGCCTTACGGTAGTAAAAAATTAATGTTGGAGTTTTTCACTACCAGGACATGCAAAACTTAAAAACACTTGTACTACCTTTTAAATGCAATGACGCTGCCCTATCGGCTGTCTAGGGCCTACCTTAGGGGTGGCTTATATGTTTTAAAAGGAAATTAGGCCTGGCTTTAGGTTAATTTTGCCAGGCTAAATTGGCAGGTTTAACGTTACACCAAGGGCTGCAATGGCATGCCTAAAACATTAAAGGGCTACTTTAGTGGGTGGCACAATGACTGCTGCAGGCCCACTAGTAGCATTAAATGAACAGGCCTTATGTACATATACTACCATATACTATGGACTTATAAGCAATTTATATATACCAATTATGTGTAAGCCAGTTGTACCATGTTTTAGGGAGAGAGCACAAGCACTTTAGCACTAGTTAGCTGTGGTAACGAGTGCAGACTCCTAAGGCAAACAAAAATGAATTTCAGGAAGGTAGAAGCCAACATTTTGGGGGAAGACGACCCTAATGCTGTCAGGTCTAACACTAACCTTGTGTAGAGGTGGGTCTAGCATACTGCAGTAGGTGTGGCTGAAAAAGTGACATGTGTGGCTTGTCAAGTGTAAAAGGCATGGTAGTGCGTTCTAAGTGAATTGTTAGAGATAGGTCCAGTACAGATTATGACCAGAAAATCCTTCAGAAAAGAGCAGAAAATTAAGTTTACTTAGGAAGAGACAAGAACCATAACTTATGTGCTTGGTGAATGCAGTGCCATGTTATGTTGCTTCAGCCCTTTGAAAAGATGCCATATGAGTAAACAGGGTCAATCCAAACGAGACGCGGACGTAAAACACCCTTTGCCACATTGTATCTACACACATAAGGCACGCTGAATCCTCAGATTACGAGTTTAAAAGTAGATCTGAGACAAAAAGCAGTGCTACTGTGCTTGTCACACTACTCCCAGGGAACCACAAAGCTACTTCAATCATTTGAAACCCCACCTTCATAAACTAGAGCAAAAAAATGAGTTAACCCTAAAATATGATAATTGAATTATTTTGAGATACTTAGCAGCAGCATCCTATTTATCACCTGAAATAGATTATCACAAACCCAAATTGAACGCTGTTGAAATCTAACTCTCACCTGAATTGCGATCTCAAATATAGTTTAAGGCGCCTTGGTTTTGTTAAAAAAAGTCTCTTTGGGGAGCAACGGCACTCAAGTCTTCACAGATAGAGTTGTGTTGCCCTACTTTTCTATATATCCATTCTGGAGGAGACCATCAACAATATGCTTCCACTTGGAAACAGAGGATTATGTTAGGGCCAGAAATGCAGAATTGAAGCAGCACAAGACCATAGGAGAACTCCTACACGTATCCCCAACAGAGAGCGTGGGACGCGACAAGACTAGTTGTTGCCTCATGACCTTTCATTTCTTTGGCTGTCTTTGCCTTACACATTGTGCAAACACACACAATAGCACTCAGAGGCCTTCTGATATTTGTTGCGTCATAGATGCTTTCAATAAGGGCAACTTTCTCATGCCAACACCTTGGCACGGCTCTGCCACATGATATCGTCACGAACACAAGCAAACAATTAACAGCAAATGTCAAGAGAACAGCGTGTCTCCAGAGAGTGTCTCTTCTATGTATTTAAAAAGCTGTATTTATATATCCGGGTTTACTAGTGCCAAAAATCATCAGCTGTGTGATGGTGTGTATGTTGCAAAAATAGGGCCACTGGAATTATATGGCAGGGAAGGTCCAAATTATGTGGCAGGGTTGACTAAATTATGCTGCAAAAAAAAGCAAATTAAGTGGCAAATTGAGGCACATTCGGTCATAGTATTACTTCACTATATTGCTATTTTTACTCATGGTAACAGTGTCTGGACAAAGATTTCACCTCATTAGTGTACTTTTAACAATCAAATGCAGCAATAACCAACTGAAACGACTAGTCAAATTTTGCGAAGGACCTTCCACAGCACAGGAACACATTGAGACATTTTTAGTAATTTTTCATCCATTTGAGCTAGAAACTGTTTTTTGTTAAAATTTGCAAATTGTGCAGCAGATGGAGAATTATGTGGCAAAAGCAGCAAATTCGTAATTATGCGGAAAACACCATGGTCACAGAATCTCATAATTCTAGTGGCCCCACCTTCTTATAATCGCGATCTATACTGTGGATAAAAAGCAACTATATTTGTTATACTTGATCACTACGGTACAAGCTTCTTTTTTATCACTCTTCTAGTTTCCAAAAGAATATTTTCTTTTCACAGCTGTGCGATGTAACATACAAAGTGGCGTATGCAACTTATTGGTAAATCCTCAACTCTCCCAACTAGTGTAGTCCTAGTTACTGGTAAGTCAACTCTACTGCACAGGTTTTGAAAAGGATTATCGCCCACTATGTTTTAGGACCCCAAAGAAGAGCCAAGCAGCAGAAATAGTCCTAGCATGATTTTCTACTGAAACATTAGGGGCCGGGCCTACTGAAGACAGATCGGCAAGGGTCGGAAGCACTGGGGCATTTCAATGCCAAAAGCAACTATTTTATTTTGACTTAAAAGGAGTCTGGCTACCAACCAAGGGCCTCCCAGCACTAACCAGAGAACCTCTTAACTCGAATACTCAAAGAGCCATGCCTTGAGAGATTTCCTAAAGGTAAGCTCACCCACAGAGTTCTGAAGCACAAATGGAAGTGAATTCCATAATTTGGAAGCAGGAAAGGAGAAAGGCAGACCACCGCGTCTACTTTTGAGTTCTCTGGGAATCACTTATGTGCGAGAGGTTGAGGATCTCAATGATTTTACTGGAATGTAAGGTTGTGCCAAATGTTGTTTTAAATGATAAACTCCCCTACTGAGGGTTGTTTGTAAGGTAACATTTTGAGACACAGTCGTGTATTTCTGACAGCAAATCATGACTTATTTGGAGTCTTAACAAAGTACTAGGGTCAATAGGCCAGGTCCATTCCAGCACATAAAATTACAACTCAAATTCAACAGTTTAAAAAATGAATCAAAACAATGCATGTAGAACTATGGGGGGCAGATGTCATTTAATCCCTGAGCTGTAACTGGAGCCTACACATTCGAAAGCTGCAAACCTTGGGTGTTTGCACAAAACCCCGCTCCCATCCACATATTACTGCCAGCATTGTAGGTGTTTCAAATGTCACTGATAAGCCATTACAATCAGGTTATTTTGTTCTATAATAACTCTGATAAAGGTCATCATGAATGGAATTAGATGACAACATACTTTTGTTGTGATCACATTTCAACACAAAAGCGCAATCCTAACAGTACAGGACAAAGGTGGAACACAGTTCAAACGCCCTGGAGGCTTTTTAATGTACGACAAGCAAACACAAACTGAAATCACAGAGACCTCTCACATTCTGTCCCTCACAAATTGTCAAGATTGGTATCTGTGACACTCCTGTGGCCTCTTAGCAACAAAGAAGAAACTATTGATGGTTTAAGGGTGGCACAAGTTTCCAACCCTGTGATGCCGCTTTATTTAAAAGGGTGCGAGGTCACTTCAGCTGTCCTTGGTATACTGGTGCATGCCTCAGTCTTCCGAGTATAGCTGTCGTTTTTAGGTCTCGGCTGGCGTGGGCAGCGCACATGCGCAGTCTTGCTGGCGAGATTTAACGTTTTTAAGTATTTTCTGTAAAGGGCTTTAAGCCCCGCCCCTCTTTTCCATTGGCTGGCATCACCGTTTATGCTAAACGGCGGCCAGCCATTGGAAAAGAGCTGTTCCTGATGTTTTCGTTTGGCTTTTGGAGCCGTCCCATTTGGACGAGCTTGACTGACTTCAGTGCGTTGTGAAAGCTTTCTTATCTTTATGGGGTCATGTGTTTCAAACACATGGCCCCATAAAGACAAGAAAGCTATCACAACGGACGAAAGTGAAAGCGGATCGTGCTTGTTTAGGCAGATCCCTGGAGTAAATGGTTCGCGCGGAGCAAGCTGTGCTCAACATTTGAAAACTTTGAGATCTTTATAATTAATTGTTTTCCTTGCACTTTCCCTTGATACAGATTCTGGTGCGGAATCCGATGCCCTGTGTTACAAACAACGGAGTGCATTAGTCGCATGCACCGGTAACACTTTATCTAGCATTTTACTAAGTATCAGAGCATTTGGATCTATTTTCTCCATCGCATCGCTGAATGGCAATTCTTTTCTGGGATGCAGCTTATGTATTACGTTGCATGAGAAAGAGTCGAAGGGCAGTTTTACACTTTTCTATAGCATTCCCGTATAAGCAACCGTGTTTGCTCTTCTTTATCCTCCCACTTGGCTTAATTTAACGCCTATTCCTGGGCAGGAAGTTACATAGTCCGTTGCTTAAGGTGTCAAGACCAGACGGTGCATTTTTATGAGGCAGCTTGAATCGGGTGCAAGTAGTCGTACCCATCATGTCATCACGGCAGAGGAAGGGAAAAGGTGGCCATGGGACACCCTCTGCACGCAGTAGTGAGGAAGTTAATTCTACCCCGAAGCCTTCCCGTGAGTCTCGGAGCTCCTCGTCTCGGTCTGCTGCTCCCTCGTCCTCACGGCTCCATGCATTGATATGGCTTCTCCGGGCCCTGCTGGCAGGAGCCCTCGGGACTCTAGCCTGGCTGTACCTGGCTCAAAGGAATGCGCTGCGGGAATTGCACCAAGAGCTGCTGTCCCTGCGAAACAGGCTCCCCCAGGAGCTAGAGGGACTGAAGGAGCAGATGCTGCGAGAGCAAGAGGACAAGGTATGATTTAGGAATAATTCCGTTGTATCCGTCCCGTTAATACATTGGTTCATTTGCATGTTTGCCTCGCTTTTCCCACCCTTCTTTGCCTAAGTTCTTCCAGGCTCTCCACCTCTCCACTAAAGTTCCCCCTCACACCTTCATTTCCGTAAAAGGCATAAGCAAGTTGTTTCTTATTCATGCTCGCCCTCCCTCTTCTAGGCGTGAATGTACTGTGAACTGGTTCTGTTTTGTTTCTGCCTGCATCATTAAACTGGGTGGAACTTGCAGGCCTGTGGTTTTAATTCTGACATCCAAATAGCAAGTCCGAGTATGCACACTGCTGTTGGCTAAGCAATTAGAACTGGCAGAAAGCCACTTTAATTGCAAGGGTCCATGTAGGTATGTACCTTTATAGCTAGGTACATACCTGCTCTGTAAACCATACAAAACGGACATGCCCAATGTGCTGATTATTGACCACCAGCCCATGACACTTGTTACTTCAAGGTCTAGAGATGTAAAGCGGAAGCAATGCATTAATGAGTAATGCATCAGTAGACACCAGAGCATCTATAAATGTAATGGTCAAAGAGCAGCAAATTTGGTAATGCTTCTTGTGGAAACGCACGTTTTGACTAGCATCTCCTATACTTTGGAGTGCTTGTCACATCTCTTTGTAAGATAAGTTGGATGGTCCGCACCTTATATGATCCTAATAAGCGTGTAGATGACTTCCTCTGTCATTTTAGTTGTATTTATTTCATTTCTCTGACCCATAAGACCGTTTTTGGTCAGTTCCTTTAACCTCATGGGGTTCACTGCATATTTGTACACCCCCTTATTTCTGCTGTCTATATTTCTCACTAACATACCTTTATTAAATCAGGGCACTAGAAGTGAGTGTCCGCAGCGACCGGTACCGACTTGGCCCGGATCATTAGAGACATGGGTAAGGACGCAGCTCTTGTTCTAACAAACCTTTAACTATGTAAGTTTTCTCTTGTCTTTTATCAATCTCATTGTGATTGCCTGACTGCCCTCCATCACCTTACCATCTCCTAATACGTTGATGTGTGTTTTTTATTCAGCATGTCACAGCCTACGAGCTTTACACGCGTGTGATTCACTACCACTTGTCATAATCAATCATGGTGGTTGGTGTGAAGAGGTACGACAAGGTTTTTATCCCTGACTATTCTAACTGTTTTTTATTTCCACAGGTTACATTTAGCTTTGATTATACCAGAGGTACCCTCACACTTTTTTAGGGTGCTGTAAGGGTGGTCACTCTTCACTTCCTGTGTTTTGTGTCCACCACCAAAAAATGTGTGTAGGTAGGATTACTGGTTAGGTCCTGATGAATTGCCATCTACTTGATTAAATAGGCATGAAACATGTTGACCACATAAATTAGCGTATAAAAACACAACATTGTGTGTACATACGCGCAAGTTTTCACATTTTTTAACTAGGGGAAGAACCATGTACATTAAAATAGTTTTGATTGGATTTGTTCCCCTATTTTAAATCACTTCACATACCCACCCATTCACCTACACCAAGACCTTCACTTACATCTCACCCAACGGCCTTTGGAAAAAGATCTCCGATAAGTAGGCCCCATCACGGGTGCCTGATCGGGCATTGCAGCGCCGGCCCGAGTAGGAGCAGGGCCCGATGATGAAGCAAGACACCTTCTTGTTAGGTGTGTGAGGGCTTTATTCCAACAATAGGAGATCACTCTCCTGTCGTTCACTGGTATCCCTTTTTACAGTTAGAATTTTGTCCTTATATATTTCCTGCCTCTTTAGTTAGGAACTGCATACTTTGTTGTTTATACTTAAGTACTGGGGTACGTATGCTGGACCTTAATATAACAAAACCCTAGATTCCTAATCCCCTCTTCTTTGAATACAAAGAGCAGCAAATCCCTTGCTCTGATCTTGGCCTAACCTTCATTACAGCAGAGTTAAGAATTTTAGCCTTTGAGTAAAAGAAGAAATTCTTTGTGACTGCAGAAGGGACCAAAACACTTAACTGTGTTGCTGCAAAACCCACCCAGCTGGTCCACTGTGCACACTGTCCATTAAAGCAAGAATGGTCGCGAAAGTTTGTTATTCTAAAAATGATGCCGTTGTTCTACAAAGTTTGGGAAGCACTGCGCTACATAATCATCAGAAAGTGCAATAACATTCTTGTGTATAGTATCCACAAATTGACTGCTCCCTGGTGTTAACGAAGCACTACACCATAAGTAGATTCGTCCTGTGAATGTGACTAATCAAGTTCCCCAACCCAGACTCTCAGTAGCAAGCCCAACAAGCATTTGCAATGCAATAGGTCTCGCATTTGCGAGAGTTGGAGCTATTGGCATTGTAAATGACAATGCCTTTTATTCATTTGTTTTTAAAACCTGCAATCGGTGCATAAACATGCACTTTGAACGTATAGTCCTTGCTTACGAGAAGCAAGGCTGGCAGTAAAAGAGACTGTCAGCCTTGTTTCTGATTCCCTCCGTTCTTTCATCAGCTTATTTCCTTCACTTCCCCCCTTTTTTTCAGCAGTATATTTCATGTTCCTTCTACTTCATCTGTTTTCTTTCCTTATTTTCAAAAAAATGTATTTCATCTTCAATCTGTTTCAGTTGCTTCCTCTCCCCTCTTTTCTAAACATTTATTTAATCTTCCTTATTCTTTCTTCCATTTTCTCTACTTCTGATCTTCAATTTCCCATCCTCTATTTCCTGCTTTCTGTGTTATCTCTAAAAGTTTTCTTTTCCCTCTGATCACATCTGTTCCCTGCTTCCATTTCTCTACTTCCATTTACCTCTGCTCCAGTCACCTCTTCATCCTTCTTCTTATCCTGATCTTCCCTTTGCGCTCTTCTAGCCAATACTGTATCTTCTAGCCTTCTGTTCCCTTTGCTTAAGCGGTGCGTAAACACGCACTTTGTACTTATAGTCGTTGCTTACGAGAAGCAAGGCTGGCAGTAACTGCGCCTCTTTTACAGCCAACCTTGCTTCTCGTAAGCAAAGACTATAAGTACAAAGTGCGTATTTACGCACCGCTTGCAGGTTTTCAAAACACATAAATAAAAGGCATTGTCCTTTACAATGCCAATAGCTCAAACTTATGCAAAGGCGAGACCTATTGCATTGCAAATGCTTGTTTTGTGGGGTTATGAAGTCTGCATAGAAACTTTAACAGGCAAGAACACTTAGGTCAAAGCAGCACGTTTGGTGACTTTTTCCAACTTTATAACCACGTCTCGACACAGGAAAACCATATCTAATGCTGGCTTAAAGTAGCAGAAGCCCTGCTCCTGATAGGCTGACACCTAGACAGCACTGAACCTCAGGCCCTGTGTTTATGCATGGAATGTGGAATACGCTCACATTTCTGTTAGACCTGGCTAACGCAGGTAAAAGTTAGCATAACAGCTGGATCCAGGTGTGTTGCCCCAGTTTCATCTGCCCCACCTGTACAAAAGCCATCCCTCAACCTAAGAGTTCCTCATATTCTGTGGTCTTCTATCTATACATCTCTTTCAGAAACAAGCACAGAACTGTAAACAAGGTAATACAATTAAATATGACTGACATTGTCGATTAGTCTATTGTTGGGTACAAGATCTTCCATCTGCCAACTGGCCGACAGCAGTCATCGAATTCCTTGTTTTTGTTTTTGTGTCAACAGGAACATTTTTGATTTGACTCTGGAATAAGTTAGTGGTGAAGGTGGATCCAGATGTTAACTGCCCTTGGTTTACAGAATGCAGACATACAAATCAAACATGGATAGGTTTGCCAAATGCAGCTCGTTTTGTAGAATCGTAAAAACTTTATAATACCCAGTAGTTAAATGAAAACTATATCCTTACTGTACCTAAACATAGAAAATTGTACTTTAGATATGTCACTATATGTGCGCGAGAGAGGGTGAACGAAGTGTGTGTTTTTCTGTCTAGTGTGGTTATTGTGTGGATATGTGTATATAGATCTGATTATAGGTCTCTTGTTGTGTTTTCTAGGATCCTATATGCTTAAATGTTTAAGTAAGCTAATGTGTGAAATTATGTGGTATGCCGTGGGCACGTGGGCAAGGAAATGGTCCGTGCTTCCCTCTGGCATACACAGGGCCAGCTCTAGGGTGGTGCGATTGGTGCCACCACACCGGGCACTGACTT
Organism: Triturus cristatus; assembly: GCF_964204655.1. Lineage (NCBI taxonomy): Eukaryota > Metazoa > Chordata > Amphibia > Caudata > Salamandridae > Triturus > Triturus cristatus. The sequence goes on from NC_140588.1 coordinate 447,111,595, forward strand.
GGGGTGGGGGCGTAATTTTCCCAAGTAAATTATCATTTTAAAAGCACTTTCTTTCACGTTGCTGGCCTCCAGCCCTTTCCAGGCATCAATTCAAATGGTCATTAAACATCTTCCTGGAAAGAATCCGGAGGTTTGTCTAGTAGAAGTATTGAATAGTATTAAGGTAGCGCAGAGGGTTAAACTGCCTGCTGCTAAGAACGTGTACCATGCAGATAACAAAGTGCATATCATGTAAATAGGTCAGTGGGTTCCTGCTTTTGTAAGAGAGCTCCTTTTGTTAGTTGTCCTTTACTAGTCAACATTCTGATATATAACATTGAGCAATTAACTGTCATCAAAGAGCTGCATGCAAACTGCAAGGTATATGTTAAAGCTATATGCTTTTTTGTCCAGTCTTTCACTATCCTAATCTTGCCAAAAGGGTTCATTTGGTTAGAAAACAATTTTTATTATGAAAGAGAACCCCTAACAATGATGTTACGTTTTTAATTCCGAATTTGTGCTTTTCCAGAATAAGGACTCTTAAACAATATTGCCTGCCAGTATCGATGACAAGGCACGCCTACCCTACACCTTGTAGCCCTATCTGATGTAACATTTCCTATTCACTGATTTAAAAACATATGATTGTCTCTGTGCAATGTGTGTGTGATGTAAAGTGCTCAGACACCTTACACTGGTATGAGTGGTGCTATAAAACGAAATGAATCTGAGAGTCAGTGGTTACGGAGCTTGAGGGGGCACCGTTAAAGGGTGCAAGTGAGGGAATCTGTGCAGAGGTGGTCATTGGGGGGGCGCCAAAAGACATTGTCGCACAGGGCGCCACCAGTCTTAAGGCCGGCGCTGGACATACATACTTAGATCACACACAGCCACATGTATTTAAATTGTGTGGGTCATATATTCACTCACAAACGTTAATTGTGTAGCGCAAATTATGTGTGAAACCAAAACACACATACAGCTCGCCCCAGTCACAATAATATATACATTCAAGTTCGTGCACCAAACCCCCTGCCTGAGGGTGGGGTAATAGAGGAAGAGGAGGTGAAAAGGTGGGGGGGGGGGGGTTATGGGGCGGGGAAGTGTGCGTTTGCCTGTCTTGAAATGGGCAGAATCAATGGAAATAGAGGGTAATGGGACTTACAGCAACAATGCCTCCGAATCCAGCGTTGGGCGTCTCTCGGCATCCTCCGAGCGCCCGGGAGACTCTCCCTGCCCGTTCTCCGTTGGGTAAGGCCTCTTCCTGACTGCCTCCCTGCCCGGTCCACGAGTGTCTGCCCGGAGCCGCCCAGGGGACTGGCAGAGTCGCACGTGCCACTGACTGACCACTTCAATGCCGGCCTCGACAGCTGACAGGAGGAGGGGAGGGGGCATTTCAGCATTCCACACATCTGCTCCCTCTGAAAATAAAATCCAGTCCCGACCCAAGATGGGGGATCCCGGCCTTCTGTTCCAAGAACACCTGCCTCGCCTGAGCCCTGGAGTGTGGCCTGGCTGCCTGTCCTGCAGAAGCCTCACGCCCATGGCATCTAAGGGAGTGGGCCAGTCATTCAATAAAATCAACACCGCCAATGGAATGCGTATCCCCCACTTTTGGAATCTGGAGAACTTTCATCACTGGTGCAACTGTCCTTCGTGCCTTCCAGCAGGCTGCTGGTGCCGGACTGCAGAGACCCTGCCCATCAGAATCCAAGCGCATCCACACAGGTATATGAATTGTTACATCACTCGGTCATCTCTCCCAGAGCATCTTTTGCGGCACAAGAGCAAACGGACACTTTTATTAAATTCCTGTGGCTTGTACTTGCTAAGGTTCAGAAAGCAGTGTATGTGAAGTCTGCACGGTGGAAGGGACCCGCTGTGTACCCACTGTTTGTACAATACAATGTATAAGTCCCCAAATGTTGTGATTGGAGAACCACTAACAATTACTGCCAGAAAAATAACATGTTATCAGTTAATTATATATGGTGATGAAGATAATATTTTGTAGAGTTGGGCATTGTAGAATGTAGCGTGATATAAATAATCTTATCAGTAGAAATCAGTAACAAAAATGTGGAAAATGTGATACTAGCTGATTTAATACACAGGCCCATGAAGGGCAGAACAAATCCTGCTTTGTCTGAGAGTAGGTGTCTATAAGCCTCCCTCAACCGCCACTGCAACTCTCACGTGTCCTCAATCTGCCTTCTTTGCCTCTTCACCAGGCAGTGCAAGGGACGCGACCCACCCTGTAAGTCTACATTTGTTATATATACGGCCTCATTCCGCTTGTCGCACTAACCTTAAAAGTCAACGTGGTTTTTAAATCACGACTTTTGCAGAAGCTGCACTATCTCCTGAGTTTGTGCACAAATGAGTAACACTTGATGTATGTACAATACCGGTCATCAGGAGTAATACTGAGGAGCAAAGCTAGCCTCAGAGAACTTTAGCAAATATTATTCCTCATTGCATGGGGAATAACTCCCAATGGGTGTGAATTCTGACCCAATATGTCGGGCTCACATTATTTCCTTGGGTGTTTTTTGTGAATGTTTTTGCACAGTCGAAAGGTAATGTACACCAGAAGCAGCAGCTCAATGAACACAACTAATGCCGCTCACCAGAAGTCAGTCACCTTAAGGAGCTCAGTGCAGAATAAAGACAACAAGTCAAAGCACATATGAGGCTCTGAGGTCACAGCAAGGCTGCCATGGGGGTGGGGGATTCCAGTCTAGGGGATACATTAGAAAAGCCAATTATGCAAACTTCCAAGCTCTAACTATGAAATTCGTTTCACTAGTATTTATGAATTTTTCAAGTATTGTGTGAAGGTAGGGAGTTCCAATTCTGAGGTGGCTTCTAGTCACTGGAAATCCCCACCCGCATCTGGAAATTAATCACAGCCTGTTCAGGCTTTCCACTTCCTTCAGAGCCAGGCTTGTTCAAATCAGGGTAGGCCCATGACAATAAATGGAAGTTATTCTTCTTGAAGAATTCATCTGTTTTGATATTCACGCTTTTATTATTTCAACAAAAATCAAACTAACACGTTGTGAACATCCCCAGAAGAGCAGCGCCATTACTTTGAGCTATACGTCAATGAACTTGCTGCAGGTGGGGGGTGATGTATTCTTAGCCGGTAAATAACAATAAACAAGTCATGGGTGGCCACCCAACGGCAAACAGCTGATGAAATAAACGTGTGCTGCTGAAGCAAGGGCAGGACAACAAGCGGCAAGTGTGCCATCAGCTGTTGGAGCAGGTTTATGTTTCCACTGTTGTTTTATTGGCATCGTTTCACACTAACCACGTGGGTTTCAGGTAATCCTCTTCCAGCGACTGCTGGAATCCAAGCAGTTAACACAGTAGGAAAATCCCAGATTTTCCATTCACTACTTGCAAGGTGTTATTTCATGCTCTGTACGTTTGGATACTTTAAAAAAACAGGACTTTCAATCGTTGCCAGCGATAAAGGCTTTCAAAACCCATTGTTGTAAATCGGAAAAACCACAAGGCATTCCTGAAAAAAACAATTAAAAGGCCAATCTCGTTACTCAAAATACCTCTCACATTTGCTATAGGTCGAGTTCCCTCAGCGAGAACTTAATTGGGGGTGAAGGGTTTCTAGAGATGTCTCAACAACATAGATATTGATTGAAAAAGAACCTAACGGCGGACCTTCCAGTCTGCACCTCACGCTTGGTTTCGTATAAAGTTATAAGTCCTGTGCACAATTACTCCGGCCCCTGCCTGTGTTCGGTGCCCCTGTGTACCAGATCCTTGGTCAATAACGCAAATGGAGGTGCACCAAGTAAAGAAGTCCAATCAATATTATTGTTTCAAAATCTTTATTTTCTCTTTTTTTCATTGCTTTTTCTCTATTTACATATATTGTCCAGCCAACGTGTTTCGTTCCATAAACAGTAGGAACTTTATCAGGGCTTCATCATCTATGCAAGTAAGTGATGTTTCCAAAATACGTTCAATATTCTTGTCCCAGCTATGTACGCTGGCAATTTAGGGATTTCCCCGGGGCATCACCGTGCCCCCTGTAAGATACCCTGCTAAGTATCCGTCACCTTGCTTCACGAAAACTGTGAAGCCCCGATGGAGTTTCTACTGTTAATGGAACAAAGCGCGTTGGCTGAACGATATATGTAAATAAAGAAAAAGCATTGAAAAAAAGAGAAAATAAAGATTTTGAAACAAGTTTGATTGGACTTCTCTACTTGGTGCACCTCCATTTGCGTTATCAACGTAGATATTGATCATAATGTGCAAGTTACTCAGAATCCTGCTCGGATTTCCAGGGCTGTAAATGAGAGCAGTAGTTAAACCTTAAGAAAAAGGGTAAGTTAACAGGGGAGACGCACAGGTGTTACACCTACTACTAATGTTGTAGTGGGTGCTTGTTGTGAGCCTGGGGGAAAGGGAGGGGCAGCCATGGCTTAGCTCATACTGGCTACTGAGGGCTCCTAAACAAAGCGTAGCCGGTCACTGGTCTCTTGACCAGCCACAGAACCCGGTGATTCAGTGGAACGGACACTGGGTTTCATTTACTGAGCTGTTCGGTCATTTACCTGCAACATGTGGATCTATTATCCGGTCATTCACCTGCAACATGAGGATCTATTGTCAGGAGGCTACAGAAGGAGAGGAAATGACAGCTACTCTACAGGGCTTGACAGCGCCCTCCCATCAGATTTGGGAGAGAACTTTGTACTTGCAGGATTTTAAGGGAAAGTGTACAGAACTGGCATTGCGGGTGCTCAGAGAACAACTGCTGCATGAATGAATACCCAGTTAAACACTGAGGGCCTGATTCACAAATGACCTCCATACTCATGGCGGAGGCCCCACAGTCGTGGGGGAGGATCAGCACTTGGGAGGTAATCTCTGCAGTGAGAATTCTCACTGCAGAGACTGCACCCCGAATGCAAAGACTCCCCCCACGACTGCGGGGCAGAAGCCCTTTGCAACTCAGGCCCTGCGTTTGGCTAATTGAAACACGTATGTATTCACAATGGATATGATGTTAAAATCACCCATTAGTCATCAGTTACTCAAGACCAAAGGCAGATCTTCATTCATTGCCAAATGTCTACAATACACTGTAAGGGAGCAGTGTAAGTAGCCAACCAGCATGTGTGGCTGAAATGCATTGTGAGCTAGCCGCATCCCTCGGATGCACTGCCCAATCTGCTCAACATGGGAAGGTGTATTCTATCGTGGGAAGGACTCCATCCTGAGACCACACCAGTCTCAATGTGAGTGACCTCTGGGGCAGATCGAATGTAGGCTGCATAGCAGAAAGAAGAGTCCTCTGATGGACAGCCAGCCACCTTCCATCATCGGCAGGACACCATCAGGAGGATCAGCTGCTTGCTTCTTCGAGGACTTTGATTCCAAGAAGAGTTTGAACGGAACAGAAGTCAAAAACGTAAAACTCCTGCACATATCGGACAAAGATGGTCTATGAGCAGATCTTACCAAAAAGGGCTGTCACGGTGAATACATAACCTAAAAATTATTACAATGGCCAATGTTAGCTCTAATTCATCTTTTCTGTGTGCAAATACTATCTTTGCTGTGATTGATTAGGAAAGTCTTTATGCGAGTAATCAAAGCAAGCAGAATACCACCTCTAGAGGAAATTTTTTCATGATTGAAAACATTGTAAACAGATATTAGATCTTATTTTCTAACTAAATATTTGTTAAAAAGCAAAGGGTTTAGAGACCATCCCATCCTAAAGCTGGGGTTCATGCAATCAACCAATACTTTAAGATCTGGAACAACCCATAGCTCCGGTGTAGACAAAAATACATCAGGCTTGCTTGCTATTTTTCCATTTTAGGAAGCACCATAATGCTTAAAAGCACAGAACATTATTGTGGCACAAGAGAAATATGCTGATCATAGAAAATTATGAAAAGGCACATATTTTGATAATTAGAAGTAAGTGGTAGGAGAAATTCTCTAACGCAAGTACAGTTTTCTGGCTGGTTTTCATTGGAAGGAACGGCTGTATGTTGGGGGGTGGCAATGTCGGTTTCCTTTACAGCACACCAGTCTCATAATGGTGCCTCACCTGTGGACGAGGGCCGCACCCCCACCTCGCAGGCCCCGAATATAGGTGCAGGCCGGTGTGGACCAGTTTGCGGCGGCGGCCTGATGGTGGCCGTGTTCTTGAATTTTCATGGGGTAGTTTCCCGCGGCCAATCCCCATTGGTCAAGGGGGCGGTGGGCCCAGCCCAGTCAGGATCAGGCAGGGACGGGCAAGGACAGGGATAGCTCCTCCAGGGTAAATTCTACTCCTTCCGTTCAGCCACTTTTGCCTTCTGACCCGGATGCATTGCCTAGGGACAATCCTGAGGTTTCTCTCCCCAAGGCCCTGACTACAGATAATCTCATCAATCAAGGTGTTGACCATGAAAGGGACTACCCTACAAGTATTTCCAGTATTGATCCTGGAAAAAAGAGTGTGAGTAAAGGAGTAACCATGGAGTCTGGGGTCAAAACCAGCACACTCCCCAGGGCTCATATTCACCTCCCACCTGATTCTATTCCTTATGTAGCTGTATTGACAGGTGTCCCCGAACTAAAAGAAGGTATATTGGAATCCTACCAACAACTAAAAAACAAAGTTACTTTCTGGCTTAATAGGAATAGACCGATCCCGAATTATTTGGACGGGAAGATTCTTTTTGCTAGAAGGGTTAGCTGGGTAGGACCAAGACCCCAAGATATCCCCGGGGACTCCATCATCATTAACTTTGAAGACAGACGCATAGTACGTTTTATTTGTGACCACTCATTGGCCTGTGACCAGTCGAAAATTGGGGTTCATGACCTAAGGTATTTTTATAATTCTAATGCCAACATTCCTGCAAGATTTAGTCCTGACCGGGCAAATTGGGGAACCAATGACTTGTGCTACCCAGTAGCTTTAGCCTGACCGGTGTCTGGGACGCCGCTTCCTATTATGCCAACCAACTCAAGTTTCTTTACAGGTGAGCCTAAGAATAGAGGAAAGGTAGTCCATTGTTCTGCTAATGGGGTGTCTCAAGCAGCAGATGCATCAACTCCTAAATTGGTTGGTGAAATACAAAGGGGTTGTGAGCAGACCTATGCCAATCCATTACATACGCCTGGCCATGGAACGGCGAGGGGATCAATGGTTTCCTGGAATGTCGCAGGTCTGAAGTCAAAAATGGACTCCCCAGAATGGACAGCTTTTATAGGTGGTTTTGACGTTTGCCTCTTCCAGGAGACCTGGTCCTGTGAGCCCCAGTTTATGCAGGGCTTCTTGAATTTTTGTGTCCCTGCAATCCAGGGTCCCAAGGGGCGTCCGATGGGAGGTCTGGTAACTTGGGTTCGACAGGATGTATTCCCAGGAGCTCATGCAGTTCTAACTAAGTCTGACGATATCCAACTAGTCAGGCTTCCATTGGGCCCCTTGGGTGATCTGGACATCTACAACTTGTATATGAGAGGACCTAATAGGTCGGGTTCACGGGTATTGACTTACTTGGTTTCCCTTATAGACCTGTACTCGGGTGGGAGGCGAGTTGTTGTCGCTGGGGATCTGAATGTCACCTTTGAACCACTCTTGGATCCAGACTTTGGGTGGGGCGTTGATCCTATGGAAGACCAACTTTGGGGGGTACCTGAGCTTGACCTTAATCCTATAAAAAGGTGGTCTGAGACGATCATCCAGGTTAATGCTTTTTGTTATGAGTATGGTTTGAGGGCCCTGAATGGAATGACGCCAGGCGACAAACAAGGGGCCAAGACATTTGACAACGGACGGCACTCTAGTAGGATTGACTACGTCCTATGTAGCCTGAAATTATGTCAATTTGTCTTAGATATGGTGGTTAAGGTTAGAGCAGAGAGTGATCACAACCCTATCTGTGTAACTCACCAATGGTGGTCTAGTACCCGCCCAGTAGCTGAAGACATGGAATCGAGGCCGCCTGAAGCAGTTTCTACCAATGATATGCGTAGACTCAAGTGGCGCGACCTCAAGCTCAATAATCTGGCAATTGCTGATATTGACATGAAATTAGCTGGTGCCATTCTGGAGCTCGAGGGTATGTTGACCTCTGAGCCACGCAGCATAGTAGCCACTGAACTTCATGATAAGCTGTTTAACGAAATAGGCTCGTATTTTATGAAGCCTATGAGGAAAACGAACAAGACTCCACTAAAGAGTCATAGATGGTATGATGATGCTTGCAGGCAATCTAGGGCCAATCTGGCTATAGCTCTTTCTAGTGGACACAAGGATTGTGTTCGCTTTGCTAGATTACTGTATAAAAAAGCTGTAAGAACGGCCAAAAAGAATTGGGACGAACAACATTGGCTTGATTTAAAAAGCGCTTGTCGTTCTAGAGATTCACGGTTATTTTGGAACATCATCAAGTGGGACAGAGGTGGGCGGCCTGATAGCCCTTCTAATTATGTCTCTCAGGTGGAGTGGGTTAAATACTTCAAACCCCAATATGCCTGTAATTCCTCATTTAATTTTGCCTGGGTTCCAAATCATGCTCTTTTCTCCCTAGGTCCCTTTTGCATTCAAGACGCTTTGAAGGCCCTGGGTTCTGTAATGAGTGGCCGAGCCCCTGGACAAGATGGGGTTCCTTCGGATGTCTTTCTCCATAACAAAGACAGTTGTAGCAAGTATGTAACCCTATTGGCTAATGCTGTGGCTGTAGGTGCACCCGTTCCTAAATCATGGGGGGGGGGTGCTGTCATCATCCCCGTATTCAAGAAGGGTGATAAGGCACTCCCAGGCAATTACAGGCCAATTAGCCTTATAGATTCTATTCAGAAGGTGATTGGGAGGATGGTCCTGAATCAGATTCAGGAGTGGATCGATGTTAATAGCATTTTGTCCCCTCTCCAAGCCGGTTTCCGCAAATTAACCAGCACAGTGGACCAGGTTTTCCGTTTTGTCCAGCTCCATTGGAAGGTGGTGGCGCTGGGCAAGGGCAGCCTCTACGCAGCTTTTGTGGACTTGAGAGCTGCTTTTGACCTTGTGCCTCGTCACCGGTTGTGGGCAGTACTGGAAAAACTAGGTCTTCCTAAAGAAATTTTGACATTGGCTATGCGATTGCACGAGTTTAACTATGCTAGGATTCAGTGGGGTGGGCCAGGTGAGGTTACCCCTGAGTTCCCGGTTGAGCGTGGTGTGCGACAAGGTTGTACTATGGCACCCACGCTCTTCTCGCTATACATCAATGGGATAGTTGATCTTATGCTTTCTGTGAACACCGACGCCCCAAGGTTGGCTGGTGTTTCCATCCCTATACTAATGTTTGCAGACGATACGCTTATTGTATCCAGAACATCGAGTGGTCTGCAAAAAGCCCTGCGCCCGTTTGACGATTACTGCCTCGACTATGGTCTGGAGGTTAATGTGGCAAAGACAAAATTCATGGCCTTCAACCCCCATTCCAGCTTTCGAGGGAAAAAGGGGTTTATGAATGGGCAACCTTTAGAGATGGTCACTAACTTCACGTATCTTGGCATGCAAATATCAAATGACAATAAATGGCGTAAACACATCGAAGTGGCCACCCTGCGATTTAAACAACTAACCGGTGCTTTAAGCAGGGAATTCAACAAGTCATTTACAAAGCCAATAAGCCCTGTATTGCAAGTTTATGAAGCTAAGGCCTTAAGTTCTGTTCTTTACGGGGCGGAGCTTTGGGGTTTTGATCAGCTAGCCACTCTATCCAGTGTTGAGCATAAATTTCTTCGCAGTATAACTGGCCTCCCTCAGAGTACCCCTCTGATTCCACTCAGATATGATCTAGGTAGGAGGTCCATTTTGGACATTGCAAGGCTCCGACCGGTTTTATACTGGCGGAGGCTTTGGACTACCCCTGAGCTCTCCCATTACGCTAATGGCCTTATGGACATCATAAAAACCGATGTTTTTCACAAAATCGTATGGCTGAAAAACCTACATGCGACGCTGAAAGATATGGGCATGGAGGGGTTATGGTGTGACCCGGCGACTGCACAGTTCCCATCAAAGAGTACTCTTAAAACGGTATATTGGGAAAGAGTAGAGTTCCAGGTACTGAACAGAGCTTCAGGGATGTCCGGTAGCTTTCTAGAGGCTAAAATTACTCCCACTCTAGAACTATACTGGGATTTGGTCACTAATGTTGGTGATAGGAAACTTTATTTCCAGTTTAGAGCTGGCTCCCTGCCTCTTAGATCTTTGACAGGAAGGTGGGCTAGGAAATCGGAGGAATTATGCCCTGCATGCGGGGCTAAATCTGAAACCATTCCGCATTTCCTGTTTGCCTCTTCGGCATTTACCATCTCAAGGCGTGTTTGGCTTTCTCCCATGTGCAAGACCCTTGGCACTAGGAGCAGCACTGTGGCGTTACGAATTTTGCGCACTAGCTCTCTGACAATAGTTTCTGTTGCCCTAGCTAAATATTTGGGTTGGGCTTGGTCCTTGCGGAGAAAAGCAATTAAGTGCACCCTTGATGCCCATTAATGGAACTTGGGGTTTGTGTCCCTTTTGAGTCTTGAGACTTGTTTTTCAACTTAGTGATTTAGAATCTGTAATAGTAACATGTCCTTTTATTATTTGTTGGATCCTCTCGTCAGTATACTGATTTATTTAATACTTTTTTTAAATTGTATTTTAATGTATTTATTGATGTTTAGTATTATCGTGGGCTCAAAAATTGTGCTCTTGTTTTATGTTTGTGTCTTTTATGATTCACTTTTAAATCGAATAAAGACTGATGATGATGATGATGATGATGATGATGATGATGGTATAGGAGACTACATGCGTGGTAGCTCCTACTAGCCTTCGGACTGATAAACACATTCTATTCCGCGTCCCAGGCATCACATGAACTTATTAGCTAATAGAAAATCCTCTTTCTGGATTTGGTTTGGAACCTGAATTCCTTATTCTTTTAAATTACTTGATTGTTTGCGTGGACAAATCTAGTAAACCCAGAACCTCCAGTCAGAGCATGTCTTGAGCTCAGCCAATGATACCAAAGTGTGAGACAAGGATACTCTTTGAAGAGTCTATATTTTGCTGCCACTAGCTAGGGAGTTGTGAGGGCTTCGCCATAACATAGAAAAACACATTTGATCAGGTTCCCTTTCAGCGTCAGCATAATTCGTACTGTGTGCTACTGTGGTTGCATCTAAAAGCAGCCAGTGTTTACATTAGGAGTTTGGAAAAGCATATGTAATCACTCCAAGATTCAGCAAAATATTTATTTGGTTTAACTCACAACTGCAATTGGCAGCAGCGTGCTTAGGGGCCGTGCAGCGCGGATGAGAGATCCGGCCACACAATACTCTGGGAAAAAGAAGTATTAATGAGGGACATTGTCCAATGCCTAGGGCCACACTTTTGCAAAACCTCAAAGCTGAGTATATGGGTTGGTTCCAATCCCTGTATACTCACTCACTCGTACTTAGCAACGCATCCTGCTCCAAAAGTACTACACTGAAAAGACACGTGTTAGCCGCGAAAATAATATTACAGTAAAAAGTGGTCAATTAGCCAATCATAAAAATGGCAAAGATTCTTCAGTGGTGGCTGTGTTAATGCACAAATAAACAGATTTTAAAAGTAATCCTTCCCGTGGACTGCTTGGAAGGCTTTTTCCTTCCTCACGCTTCCCAACATGTTTGCACATTTTCAGATCTTAGATGAGGATCCCACTTTTTGACTGTAAATTATTTTTAACAGAGATGATGACACCCTAGAGCTGCCATGGGCAACAGGCAGACATTCTTCGGCAAACCACAGGGCAGCAAAATAGGTTACGCTCCCAGCACTTACATGATGGGCAGTAGGCCACCAGGAGAAATGTTGTGCGCGGTCACAGAATGAACTCGAAGACCTCTAACTACGTCTTCAAGTGATGCCTCTACATCCGGGCTAGGCCAAGAGTCTGCACTTCAGGAACTTAAGGGATGATGCTTTCTGCTAAAACCAGTTTGTCACAATGAGTGCCAGAGTTTTATAGTAGTCCTACAAAAAGTGCACGTGTAGTCCACATATAGGAGGAAAACTCAGCATTAAGAGAGATAGAACTGGAAATGCCGGATTAATTTCACTCTGCTCACCAGAGAAATACAATACAACAGTATAAATTTGGAATCAGCAAAGTAAATCATAAATCATGAAGGGATCACATGGTGTTAGTGTATGGGAGTGCACTGGATTCCATGCCATGTTATGTCCATTAAATGCCACATTTTAACAGTTTCACGGTACAAGTCATCAACTATCCAGAAACACAATTTATGTACGGATTACCAGCCAAAAATTAAGCCAGCCATCACAGGGAGGAGATGCGGCCTAACGGCCTGAGATGCAGACTCATAGCTGTCAATCATTTCACGGATCATCTTAGTCTGATGTTTTGTAACTGGGGAACGAGGTTCAAGTTCCGGTGTCCGATCAACATCCTGTGATTGTGGGCAAATCCCTTAATCTCCTAGTGCCTAAAAAAAGAAATCTGACCATGTGTAGTGTAATCTGGTGCTCATGTAAAGTGCTCTGATGGCTTTGAGCAGTGGCAGCTCCTCCGCTAATGCGGCGGAGCGTCGCCACACTGCTTTTAAGCGGTGAAATATAGGAAAAATAAAATGATAACTCAAAGTTATTATCATTTTATTTTTTCCTGCTGAGGCAGCTTTGCAGGGCGGAGCAGCTCTGCTCTCAGAGCAGAGGGAGGAGTGGTAGGCACACTTTGTAAGTGCGCACGAATGTTTGGCCAACTGTCTCGGACCGGCCAAACATTCATGCACACTTTGCATGTTCTCCACCCAGGCTCTTTTGCAGCCTGGGTGGAGAACATGCCCAGGGTCCCACTGCCTGAGTGCTGAACCACGGCACTCAGACCAATCACAACATTGCATTGCAGCGTTGTGATTGGCTATGGGGAGCCTGGGTTTGCTTCTGGTTCTGGTTGGAGCGAGGGACTAAGGAGGAGAGACGTGGCAAAGAAGTGGCGAGAAGGTGCGGTTTTTTACACTGCTTCCCTCCAGTCCTCTCCACCCCCGCTCACCTCCCCCGATCCGTGCCAGCCGCCACTACCTTTGAGCCAAGTCTACGCAAAACAAAAGTCTCTAACAAATTAACATTCTAGACTCTTTATGAAATTTAAATGGGTTTCAGTCATTCTGGACGTTAATGGAGTCAGAAGGGGGCACTGGGTCACCAATGTGTCCCTCCACAGCTATGAGTGAAATGACTCCCGACCATCTTGAAAACTATGATTGTTGGAGCCCAAGTTCTGCAATACGCTGTGAATCCGACAGTATCTTAGGTACACGATGCTGTTTTGAAGGGAGCTACTGTATGGCCTTAACAGCTAATTAGGAGAGTTAATTAAAGGAGGTCCAATAATTTTTGCCAGACGATAAGCAGTGCTCCTTTGTTAAATCACTTCAACATTTTAGATTATTGACACTCGAAGGACACATACATACAATGTATTGAAAAGCCCAATCAGAGTAACGTTATAGGGAGACCAATGTGGCCCAATATTTGACATCTGAACAGGGTGTTAGATTTCTTAAGTGCTTATAGTAGAAGCTATTGGCTTATCCAACTTGTGCCATCTGTTACAAAGTATATTGTTTGGTTCATTAGTGCATTTAGAATTTTTACTCCAAGGTCTGTGAATGCAGTGGGGCAGGGAGATGTAGGCTATGCAAAAATTAAGGGATTTAGATGTTTAGGGTTCATCACTATTACAGAATGGAGAAAAAGGGTCTGCATCCAGCCCTGAACACTCCTGAGCATGAACCCCACAGGACCTCGAGACCTTTATGGGTAAAGCAGCCGTGCTTTACAAATACTGAGTGATTGATTAATTTCCACAACAGCCACTGACACATAGATTAGTTCACTTTTAAATTCTGCCACTGATCCAACCTTAGCTATTTTACGTTGGACACTGCGGTCTACTCCATCTAAGGCTCACTAACTCCCTATCCTGCCTTTAGAGTCTATATGTATTTTAATTCACACTGAGCACTGGGTGAAATTTAGGAGTGGGCGGTAAACTCGGCTCTGCCAGTGGAGAGCGGAGTTTGGCAATAACTCTGCCAACCGCCACATGGCAGAGTTTACCAGAGCCCACCGCCCACCCATAATTAGCGTAACAAATGCACTGCACAGCTCCTGAGAGCTTTAACAAAAATAAAGCATACAGACGTTTGGCTCCCTGTATGTCAATGGGAGAATTTCTGTTTGGCATAATTACAGCACACATTTTCCATGTCATAGCCAATATGTTTGTATATCGTACGCACCTGTTACCTCCTTTTCAAATATTTATGCGCCATTTGTTTAACAGGGGCTGTACAGGCAGCAGCCCCTCTCAGGGATAGTCAGTCAGTAAATCAACTTTTGCAATTGGCCCGTCCGTATCTTCAGTTCTTGAAGTAGATAAAAGTGGGAACCGAGGCAGAGGCTTATGGATTTCAAGAACCTCTGTCAGGAGATAGGGACTAGTCCAAGGTCCGGTAAGCTCCCAATGAAATCAGGAGGGTAGGATCAGGCTGTCTCTGGGGCATGCCAAGGCAGTGCTGCCGCACAGTGTTTGCTGTACTCGGAGGTGATCCACCCTCTCCAGCTGGCGGGATAAACAACAATCCTGCTGGAGCTGCTGCTGGTCACCCTGAAGGTGCTCTGGGTCTTCGTATAGGCAGCAGGTCGCTGGATGGTGCAGCCCTGGGAAAAGACCGTTTCGGGCAAGTTGTGCATGACAACAGGAACTGGTAGCAGCCTGGGTTGGCTCTCTGCCCTAGAGTTGGCCCGGCATCGGGCTGTTTTCGTGCTGTGGGACGTAATCATCAACAGCCAGAGTAACGAGTAGACAGCCGAACTGGTGAAGGCCGTGTACCGGGACATCCAGGCGAGCGACACTTAGCGGCAAAGGGGCTATGTGCGTGCACAAACCACAATTGAGCATTTGCACAACTTGTGAAATTACATTTCCGACAAGCTAGGAACTCCTTTAAATTGTGTTTAACAGGCGCTTCTTTTAACTGCTCTAACTAAGTCCACAGTTCGATTGTAGGTAGCTCTTCGTTCCACAAGGCATCGTGTCCTGTTGAGACAAATAGGACTTCTTCTGCTTCTATCCGCAAGGCAAAAGGCACATAAATCAACTCAGCACTGCCAGCATCAAATTACTACGAGTGGGCAGAACTCTGCGGAATCATGCAAAGTTGTTATGTAACTCCACAGAATTCTGCAGAGTAGAACTCCATGAGTTCTGCCCACCCCTAGTAGAACTACTGTTGACCCACCTCCAAGGTCTCTATACGACTGTAGCTCTAGACATGCCTGGAGGCTGTAACCCCTAAAATAACTTGTTACATCGTGCTTCATTCAGTAGTTTTGATGTTTGCAAATAAATAGGAGATGTTACCTTTGACCAACTTAGTGCCAGCCTTTTTTTGATTTCAGGAAGTTGACAAGCTTTGGTGGCCTAGCTGTGATTCGAACTCATGCGACCTGCAAATTCCAACAGAACAGTGAGCATTTACTGGCAATATCAGACTATAAGCTATAGTGCAATTTTCCTGTGTTATACTAATAGAGTTGTGAAACCCTGAAATCATGTCACCAGACTATTAATTCCCAGAAAACGTGAATATACATTCACTTTCAGGACACTGAGTCCTGGTGATGCAACAATGGAGCTATTTACAAAGGCAAAATTGCTTTTCAAAACCTAACACGTGGTATGGCACAGAGCCTGAATAGAGCACACGGCTTATCCAGACGCCATTAAATTCAACCCTAAATCAGGAAAGCTTGAGAAATTACATTTCCCACTAAGGGATGTGGGGGTCACTTCTTGACTGACATCTGAAGGCCCCATACAGAACAATACCACAGCAGAACATGGAACTTGCTTGGTGGGTGCAGGCTACCACAGTTCATTGAGTTGTATGCATGTGGTTACTCTAGAGAAGCACCAACTCCAAGTCAGTTCGTATGCTCTTGTACTCTGTGCCGTGCCTTCGATTTTTAATCCAGGTTGGCCAGAAAAAACGTAATTAGTAAAAGCTGCAAAATTATCTGAAATGGAAAAGGCCATTGAAACAAAGGTTTCTTTACAAGGAATACTAAAAGCAGGGGACTGAAAGATTCAGCGAGGAGGAAATTATAAGAGGTAAAAAAAAAGGCTGCAGTCCACATTACATTTTGGAAAATATAGGTCGAGTGACAAGTGAAATTACCACCTGAACAATTCATTTGCCCTTTGGCACATCTCGCTCCGTTTGGAAAATGGAATCCGAGGCATTCGCGCACATCTCACTCGGTCCTGGTTTAATCTGACTGAATCCACATTTTTGAGGGATTACGGGCAAAGCAATGCGTACGATGGATATTTAAGTACCAACCCTGCCAGTCACACTCTTCATTGAACAAAAGATGGTAGAGATTACATAGGCAATCATTAAAGATTTAAAAAAATGACATGCCTTTCTTTTTCCCAGTGCCTACATGCTCACTGACCGTGAAACCCTTTGTTATGATATTAGAACTCTTTGGAAGGAGAAACGTAACACCCAAGAATGAAACCAATTTATCCTCCAGATGAGTTGTCACCATAGCGCCCTCCTCTAGCATGAGCATTATGCTCTCGTGTTTTTAGGGAACGGAGTGGCTACTGTGTGTTGAGGCTCTGTTGCGAGATCTGGCAAAGAAGTGTTGGCGTGCTAAGAGTGCATGGACCTGCATGAATAGTTAGAAAGATCAGTTAATGCATCTGAAAGGGACCGCGTTGAAGAGACATAGAAGAAATGGAACACATTTTCATACATAGCTTAGTTCTGAGGGGCAAACTAAATGTACCCAGGTGAGGTTTGCAAAATTACTTGGAGACCACAGGTCATTTATGTTGCTGGTCTGAGTAGCGAGAGTAGGTTTGACTGCAACGCTAAATACAAGGGCTTTTCTCGGAATTCTGTTGTTTTTAGTGAGGCGCTGAGCAATTCACAAACAAGCAGAATTAGTCAAGTTGTTAGAGCTCTACAAAAGGTGAGGTGGACCTATATTTTCCTAACGGCAGATGTGAAACAGTCACGAGTCTGGCTATTTGAACCTAGAAGAGGCCACCTTCGTGGCCACCAATTGTGGAAACGAAGAACCTCCATACAGAGGTCGAACTTTGAGGCAAGGCTTTACGTTGCACTCTACGTACACAACTTTGGATGGAAGAACGTTCGTCCGCTTGATTGCATTGTCTGCTGTGTTATTCAAAGTGCCTTAAATTGGATCACCATTGAACAGCGAAGATGGAATCACCATGTTTTATGGGGGGACATTCTCTTGTAATGCCACTGCCCAGAGTAAGACTGGTTTGCTGGATTAAGGATGTGACAAAATGCCAGAGCACGTGAAATCAAGTATGTGCACATCAGTATGCGCATAACTCTCAATTAACCCACCACTCATCATAGTTGGATGTATTATAATGAAACGCATTTTCAAGAGCCCTTTCATTAGACACTATTGGCAGTTTTGGGTTCTTTGGGGTTATTGCACAGACACACGTCCTCACATTAGAGGGAGGGTGGACCTTCACAATAGCTCAATGTGAATGAATATGTAATACTTCTAGGTACAACCCGCAACATCTCTAGACATTCCTGATTTTCTGGCAAACGGAATAACAGAAAATTACAATTTGATAAAGTGAAGAATCAATGATTGAGAGGCAGATACCCTTCCTGCAGAGGATGCATCTTTTTATCAATCCACATGCGTCAATGAATAATTAATACCAACCCACATGTCTGAGAGTTGAGACCCTGAGGGAAATTCACAGAATATAAGCTAAACAGGGTCAATTAGATTTTTTTCACTAATATTTGAAATACTCACCTGGGGATTTATTATTGTATGATGGTAACCCTTCAATGAAGTTAGAAAGAATTTCACATATTATAGCAACAAGAAATGGTGAAAAGAATAATTTTATGTGACTACAATCAATTATTTACAGCATAGTTTTATGTTACAGGTTATGTTATTAAAGTGTTTTTGTTTGAGCATTATCTTCCAACTTGTTTTTTTAATTCTTTTGCTTCAGACTTTGTCTTAAAAAAAAATAAAAAAATAACTGCCTTTATTTGGAAAAGCTGAATTCGGGAAAGAAATTGTTAAACTATTTAATTAAATGGCTGTTTTATTCATTTAAGCAAACACAAGGAAATGATGGACGGAGCACTGAAACTTTTCGGACACTCACCCCCAGTCACAGATCTGGGTTAACTCCATCATCATTATTTAGCTCACTTTACCACCTCAGTTCAGACCCAGCTATATGCAAATCTGGGGTAATATCTCAGGATGCTTGTTTCCGGTCCAGGGAGGACCTGGCTTGGCAGTTCGGTCTGGACTGTTCCCATGAGGCACAGGGTCAAGACTGATTTGCATATGGCTGGGTCTAAACTGGGGGTGGCATGGTGAGCAAAAGAACGATGGATTTAACCCAGATCTCTTGATTGGGGGTGAATGTATGATTTATTCAGCATTCCGTCCATCACTTGTTTGCATAGCTCATTTTATTCATTTAAAGAAGGGGATCTCCAACCTTCTCTGTAATAAGAGCTACTTATGATCAATAAATATCATCCCGAGCTAATAGCATTATTAGTGTTGTAATAGTGACCATATCAGACATGTTCACATTAGTGTCCACCAAATGCAATATTACAAACCGTGATCTCAGTGCATCATACAGAGTTGCCAGCAGTAATATAAAAAAATGTTTTTCAGGTTCTAACGTCTCTACATGGATAATTCATAACAGCAATAACTGTAAAGCCTTTGGCACCAAGGTAATGATTAGCAACTGGTGCCCCCAGTGCCACGTGATTCATCACTCAAATATCAGCTTTAAATATATTTTGAAAACGCAGCCATTTTTCACCAAACATCAGCTTATGAGTTCTGAAAACACATGCATTTTTGTCTTGATTACAAGCTCTCGATGTTGGTATAAATATATTGTTTCATGCAAGCAAAAGCTTCTAATTCAATAGGCTGGGCTGTACACAGGAGAACTACTCACAGCATGATTGTGAGCTATCAGTAGCTCACCAGCTACTCATAGGAGAAGCCTGGTGTAAAGTTAATATTGAAATAGTCAGTGGCCCTCACTCAGTACTCTCTTTAAATCAGAGACGTCACTCAGTGACGTAGCCTCTCTTGCTCACTGCCCGGTCCCTTACATATGGATCCAAGGACCTGTGACTTGGAAATAGTCCTTTCAATTGGTATTTGCTGGCAAGGGCCTCATCCTCTCTCCCACTGCTCACTGTCCCAGTCATTGTATGAATACTGGGGCTCATACTTTCACAACACCTCATCCCAAACTACCCAGGTGGTTGCAAAACTCTTTGCTCTGGTCAATAACCTAACTACAGGATCTGCCTGTCTTATGCTGTATCAGTCCCAGTGCTGCCTTACTTGTGCCCTGCAGGGGTCCCCTTTACTTGTGAAACATTTCATGTTTTTGGATGAAGGAATGTACTTGATGAAGGGGTGGTGTGGCAAAAAACAAACAGAACTTGCTTCCAATATTTTAAAGAGTGTGCCCTCAGGTAAGAATAGCTTGGGAGACTAGGTTTTCATTAGTTTCACATTTGGCATCATGGGGCTGCTGGCCTCTCAGTTTTCCATTCATACATATTCATCATCACAATTCATCACTGCAAATCCTGCCAAATACACTTCACGTTTTAACCTCTTCAGGATAATATAATATTAGAATCATTTTAAATGTCAGGTAACAAATAAGCTACTAATAACAAGTGACAGAGTTCACAGTGCAAGTTATCACCTGATGTCACCTGTTTGAGAAAAAGAGAAAGAAACCGATGCATGAGGAGAGAGCAAATTGCAAAAAGAGAGGATTCCAGCATGCAGACTTAAGCTGTATGAGTGGGACACACGCCCTGTAGCTTTGGACTGGGCACCCTTTGCACTTTTAAACACACCAACCTTCCCAACCTAGTCTTCATGGTGAGCCCAAGGTACCAAGATGCCTAACCAGTCGCTTGGAGAGAGAGAGAGCTGGTCAAGATTGTAGGTGTTCTTGACTCAGTGGATGATCAAACGAGGCTTTGTGAGGGGACAAAGCAGGGACGCAGAAGACTTAGTGATTTCTTGGAGAAGAACACGATGAACAGCAACTGAGTGTGCAGAAACATGCGCGACCTGCAAATCGGGCTCCGCGGAGTAGTGGAAATTCAGTATATTTGTGACTAGGGACACTTACTATAAATTGACCCCATACAGGCCCCTCAAGGATCATTCAGCTGGGACAGGGAGGGGAACTGACAGAGTGACTGTAAAAGGAAAAAAAAAAAGGTACCGAATACATCTAAAAAGAGATAGTACAGACATGAGGGAGTTTAGAGCAGGGGGGAAGTAAGGGTAACGCTGGAGAACAAATCTGTGTTTTTTTGTTTTTTTTTAAAGGGAAGGGAAAGGGGGTAAATCTCGCAGTACTTACAAGCAATGAAAATCAAAGCGCCAGGTTTGTCAAAATGCTCTTATAGTGGCAGAACCTTCCCAGAGAAATGGCAAACGTAAAGACGGTAGCTGTACATCGCTTGGTAGGCAGCCAGTATGGGTAAAGTACACCTGAGTGGGTGACTGAGGCCTTGGACAAGGATGCTTTTTGTGATGTACGCAGAGCAAAATAAGAAGACATTTAAGATAGGTTTCACAAAACACCTAACCTGGATGGGTCCTTACTCTTTCTTACGTTTCTATTGCATGAAATTGAACTTCGAAGTAGTCAATTTCGGTTTAGTATTTCTGGCAGAAATCTATAAAACATGCTTTTTTCGTTTCCATATAATGTCAAGCGAACAAAAATGACGACGGCAATTTTAAGTCACATTAATAAAAAACAGACTACCTTAATTTGATATAGATCACGCATGTGTCTCAATGTTAGAATGATCCCTACAAACACTACGACACACCTATGAGTGAACACCTTTGCCTTGTCTGTGTTCAGCATTCCCGTCACAGCCTACTGGTTATAGTAACTTTATTCGCTGTTGGGTTTTCTGCCCATAAACCCCATACACATGTTCTTTATTTCCAATTTGCTGAGATATGTTCTACACCACACCTCTGCAGCCTTAAGTCACAGGGGCACAAAGTCAAACACAACTTCCGCGCTGCCAAATGCAAACATAACCCATGTGGGTTCATGCTGACCGTGCAGTCTGGCGGGGTGTGCATGAAAGGCACATTCTTAGACGGCAGGTTTTAGAAACGGGTCTGTAATGGAGTCTCTTTCCTCACAAGTGAGACCAGCGCCCCTGGCGAGCGCGCGCCCTTCCTTGCCTCTGCACGAGATGCCCTGGCTGTCGAGGGCCTGCTGGCCAGCACCCCTGGTGAGCGCGCGCCCTTCCTTACCTCTACACGAGATGCCCTGGCTGTCGAGGGCCTGCTGGCCAGCACCCCTGGCGAGAGCGCGCCCTTCCTTACCTCTGCACGAGATGCCCTGGATGTCGAGGGCCTGCTGGCCAGCACCCCTGGTGAGCGCGCGCCCTTCCTTACCTCTGCACGAGATGCCCTGGCTGTCGAGGGCCTGCTGGCCAGCACCCCTGGCGAGAGCGCGCCCTTCCTTACCTCTGCACGAGATGCCCTGGCTGTCGAGGGCCTGCTAGCCAGCACCCCTGGCAAGCGCACGCTCTTCCTTACCTCTGCACGAGATGCCCTGGCTGTCGAGGGCCTGCTTGCAGAGGCTGCAGGTCCTGGGCCTTCGAAACGACTTGTTCTTGAAGGTGTGAGACCTCGAGGCGAATTCTTCTGGCTGCAACAGAGAACAAATAATAGCTCAGACTTTTATTCCGACACCTGCCTTGTGGGGCTGGAAAACGGTAATGGAGCAGTCACAACAATGACACACAGGCTTCAGCCATGTAAGGCAGCATTTATAGATTTAGTAATGGTAACAATTCTGCCATAAACTTCTTACATAGCTTGAAGGAGGGGTGGTTAACATTGTAGATATATTGCATTTGCACGGATTATTTGCACCAGTTCCAGAGGCCTTACAGCACAAGACACCCACAGCCTATATTATTATTGCTTCTTTCTTTATATTAGCTAAAATGCATGTATTAGAGGGTTTACTATATTCACCCATCTATCTTTATATATATATATATATATTATGCGTGCAGTAACGCACTGGGCGGTCAACTTCCTTCCGTGACCAAGGCTCATCCGCCGAAACATGTTGGAATTTAGGAAGCTTTCTTATGCCGCATGACCCTGAATAAAGCCTCTCTCCTCAGTATTGGGCTTCTTCTTGTTTCTTTTGAGTGAGGATGTGACGGGACCCCTCCGTGCCCGCCTAAGAAGCCGCCCTGAAGGGTCAGGGACTCCATGCCGGAGGTTCTCGTATGGATATATATATGGATATATATATATATATATATATATATATATATATATATATATATATATATATATATATAGGAAGCTCGCCTTTCAAACTCCGCTGTACTGGAACAAAACGAGAGTGGACCCAGTTAAGTGCTTATCTTGTTTTTATTGCAAGTAACACTCCGCCATGACGCGTTTCGGCAGCTCCTCTGCCGTGATCACATGACAGCGCTCACACGGAGAATCACCATTTTTAAAGTGCAAATGCCAGGTCACATGTTTCAATAGAAATAGAAAAAAAAAAAAAATATATATATATATATATATATATATACAAATCTATACATGATGCAGAGAAAATTAATTGCTTAAATGCATCTTGCGTTTCAATGCCTAGAGCAACATAGCTCTTCAGCATTTACGTTATCCATATAATCTGATTAGGAGCAATCCTAACAATATAGCAGCATAAATGCGGGAGGCATCATGTTTTGAATCGATGTCTATTAAGTAATTTTAGACCCTGTTGCAAAAATTCAATCTAACAGTGTACCCAATACAAATATAAATAATTAAAGAACCGGTGCTGAAGATAAAGTGCATGTGCAGAAAAAGTATATGAACAATATACTTCGAAAAAAATGTATATATATATACAAATAACTTTAAGCTAATTCTCATGTCACCGACCTAACTTGTCTAAACTGTAAGTCATAACAAATTGGTCTCGCGAATAAAATGAAAGAATATTCTCATCTGTATGGCTAGCAAACTATTAGAACATTTCTGAGAGGCGATTGTATCCCATTCATATATTAATAGAGTCAATACAATAAATATTAAATATATAAATACAATATCAAAATTACAGTTTAATTCCTAAAATTACCCGTAAAACAATCATAATATCAAATCTTTTCATAAAATTAAGTCCTGTGCAAATTGATTAATTAATATTTCAAATACATGAGGTTTAAAAACCTTATATCTAAAAGATGTATTATCAAAAAGAGAAGAATGGTGATGATGTTAGCAGATGGTGAGGAATATGGTATACAAGAATGTGTATATATAAATGTGTGTATGTATGCTGGTTTCTGAAAGGAGCTGAACTGCGGGTGGTCTGATATATATCTAGTAAAGATAAGTGTGTAAATCCTCACTTGTATTGAGACCCCCTGGCTGTTTTGTGTCGAGCTCAAGAATGTATCGTGTTTCAAGGTGCCTTAATATATATATATTTGAATAGCATGAGCCTAGCCAAAATCATCAGAGCACTAAACTGGGGGGCGTGGGGATTGGGCGGACAGAGCGCATAGGTCACTAGGTGGGTGGAGGGTGGATAACGTTACAGATGGCTCCACATCATGGCTTCCCTTTTACAAATCATGGCTTTCAAAGCTTAGTCCATTTAGTTCAGGTAAAATTAATGAAGACTACAATTCCCTGAATGCATTGGGTTGTTAAAAGCCCTGATCTGGAAAATGGTGTCTTTGATCACATCTGGTAACCTTAACGCTGAAGGATGCAATAGAGAGTACACAGGTAGATGCATTGCGTTCTTCCATGCTGTCAATGTCAACCTAAACAGCCACATTTAGGTAACAAATTTCAACCCAGGCTGATGCAGCTGTTGTGGTGTTTTTCATCATACTTAGCCATTACTAAGTTTCGTCATAAAAACCCTGTATTAAGACTTGGCAGACACGTTTTGCTCACCATATTGTTCATTTGCTACTATAAATGACCCCTTCTTGTTCTCTACTAAAATGTTGCAACTATACAAAATTAAATACATAAAATAGATTACAAATGTTGCACTGTAATTTTTCTCCCTGAGTAGCAGGTGGCCAGACAAAATGCTCCGACTGTTAATTAGGCTGCGACTTAATGATACAACCATCCTATTCGATACGGATTTGTATTATGGCTATGCTATAACAAATGGTTTATAAAATGTCTTGTTGTAATACTCTTTGTATGTCCATGGAAATACTAAAAACAATTTGAGAAAAAGAAAATATGTCAACATCTACCCCCCAAAAAACGCCTCTGCACCTTGTGTAGGGCCTTTGATAGCCTGGCTCTCTTGGCAGCCACCATTCGGCCTTGCCCGCTGATTTACACTGAACAGTAGAATTATGGGCGCACCTTGAGGGTCTGTTTAGCGAATCTGTAAAGCTGCCATCTTTTGCTCGTACAGGAGTTCAACCCACCCATACTAGGCCGTGCAGCCTTCCTCTCCCTGCGGCTTTAAAATGAGACCTCTGGTAGAAACGTTTCACAACTTTTTATGACCAAGTAAGGTTTTAAAAAGCAGACTAGACTGTGGAAACACCCTGTAGGCAGGGATTACCAACCAGCTGACAAAAAGACTGCAGTTTATCCAAAACACAGCAGTCAGACTAGTCCTTATCCTTCCACGCTGAGCACACATCACACCACACATTAGGAAACTCCACAGACTCCCAATACACAAGCTCACACACTTTAAACCCCTCACCCACACCTACAAAACTCTCCACAACACTGGCCCTGCCTACCTGAACAGACACATTTACTTTCACCAAAAAGAGCTGGCTTTTCGAGTGAGACCGCAGGGCTGGCCTCCAACCCATGCTGCAGAGCGCCTGGATACCCTGACAGGTGATTAGCTTTCTATAAAAAACAGACCGATAACATATCATAACAACTAACATAGCAGCACAAGGTGTCATGTTCTTCAAAAATGTACTCGGACAGCTGCCGCAGAAATGGCACTGTTAATATGTTTCAGCCAACCATCAGTTCATCGCCACCATGACCATCATAATAATGAGATGTTCTATCGAAGAAGGGAAAATAAACACTCTTATGAGTGACATAGTGCTGCTGCACAAAACCAGCAGTAAAATGTAGAGTACGACACAGAAAACAGTTCTGCAAATGCAAGCCAAAATGCATATTTGAGAGTTGGCGCAAACGAATGCAAAACACCTACACAGAAGGTCACTAAAAGCTTTCAGTCTCCAGCCCAGCACTTTCAAGACATGGCCATCTAAAGGGAAGTGTTGGATCACAGGCGCAGAGGGCATGCTGATCGAGAGCAGGGTATTTCCTATGTATCCAAGGATTGCAAGGTCGAGCAATCACATAGCATCACAAGCCTTAGAGGTCTAAGTCATCAGATGTCCCTTTATCTCAATCTAAAGCTTCAAAAGTAACAAATTCAGATCTCGGAGAACAGATATACTATGAACCAAGTAACCCATACGTCAGTCAAAGCGCCCTGTAATGCAGGGCCTGTGCCCTCTCCATCAGAGCAAGATGATGCTGTGCATAGAAGAACAATCCAGATGTGTAGACTCATACACTTGGATCAATGTTTACAAAATGAAGGCAGGAAAAAGCTCCTTTGTAAAACGATTCCTTACAGCAGCTCGACCTTGATTTCACATTTTGGTGGTGCAGGACAAAGGGATCTAAAAGAAGTGTTCCTCTTGCTCAGGCTGAAGTGGTGGGTTCCGTCTCTCCCTCAAAAATCATCACATCCACCTTTCCTGGAGAAGGCTGGGCCAGTACTGAAATATCAACTGCCAAAAAAAACAAGCACTGGTAAAGCCAATGAGTCTGGTGTTGGCTGCCAACTTTTGGCTCTGCCAATGTTTGTGCATATTTTTTTCTAAAATACACAAGGGAACTTCTTTTTGTGTGTATGTGCACATTGTGCAAGAGCAATAATGTCCTCTCTCGCAGAGGCAAGCCAATAGGTGAAGTCGGCTGACCTGTGTCCCATGCTGTGTGTGTTAGTGAGCAGAAAATAAATTGCAAATGGCAGATTGACAGATCAATGAATAAACAAAACTGTCTGAATGACCTTACAGGTAAGGGTAGAACACATCCCTGCGGCTCAGCTGAGCCCCTGACCCTTCAGGGGACCCCAAACCATTCAAAGGGATCCCAGTCCACACAAGGCCAATCAATATCTGTGAGATATGGGAGACTCAGAAGCCCCTTTTCACATTGTATAGGGGGGCCCTACCATTTTATGTAATGCCACTGCCTACTATCAAGTACATTATATATACATTATATATATTTTTATTTAGATTAACAGTCCTTAGCTAACGCCAGACACAAAAGAATGCTAACACTAGTTAATTGTCGGACGACGTATCCCTTTATGCCGTTAAAAACTCTTGGCATGTACTGGCCCATTTATTTCACTACCTTTTATTTCCACGTTCCTTCTCCTATAGACAATCTCATGATATGTCACCCCTTACACCCTATGGTGATGTTATATGAAAAGACATTTGTAGAATTGTACATCTATTGCTCTGTGATCTTTCCTTCAGCATAGTTGCATGATAATTCTCTTTAAGGTGCCACCCTGCGTTACTTGGATGTTAAAATGCACAGCGCCATGATCGCTTTTGAAAGGAGTCGAGCTTTATACAAATTTGAAATCGAAAAATAACATCCTACGTTACTTCATTTATAGATTCTTCCACTATTACAGTCTTCTCCCCAAAGGTTGGCATGTAACTATGATAATGTACATGCCAAGTGTAGGTTGCTCCGAGTTTCAAAATGGAGCTCTGTTCAGGACAACCTCCATGGTCATCCACCACCAAGACGTGCCCTCAACGTGTCGTGCAAATAGATTTCAGGGAGGCAAAGGACGGCTTGTTCTTCTGCAGTTATTTTCTTCTTTCTCAACATGTGCATTCAAACATTTACAACACAACCCTGAGCATGGCCTGCGAAACCTAACTCTTTGACATTCACTGTACTCATTCAGGGAGCCGGGGCAAATACAATAGCCAACAAGCATTGGCAATGCCATTAAGTCTGGCTTTACAATAATGTAGTACGGCAATGTAAAGTGTTACAAGTAAATAGCATTGGAATTAATATAGATCTGTTTGGGAGCAAAGAACTGTCAAATAATATTGATGTAGGTTAAAAAGTCAGGTGACTGTTGCACTGCTAAACCAGACCTAAATGTCCATGTAGGTTACAGACTGGCCTCTTCCCATTTGTGCTCCTGCCAGAGAAAAGCAACATAAATCATCTTGTAATCTAAGACACTTCAATAGCATTACAGTGTCATGTTTGTGTCCCAGAAAGTTTAATCTCAGGCTGCTGGATAAATAAACAAAATGATTTGTGTGGTGGGCAAGTGCTTTTTTGTGGAAGCACACAACTTCTGCCCAATAAAAACATGTACTTCTGGCTCCCAACAAGCGGGCGGGGCCAAAGCCCCTCTCTAGTAATGTTCATGTAATTGTCTAGTGATAGCTGAGCTGTCAAGCCAGACAATAAAAAGGCTAGCTGGAAAAGAGTCAGCTGTAAATGACACTGCTTTGAGAACAGTGTACAACTGAATGAATCGGGAGGATGGGAGATCTGCTCTCCTGGGTGGAGCTTGGAACAAAAACCAAGTTCACGTCAGAAATAAGGGTCAAATCAGGCACTGGATGTGGCATAATAAATCTCCTTTTTATATGGTATTAACAAATGCCTAATAATATAACCCATATCTCAGTTTGCAGTAACAGAGACTACATTCTGTAAAGCTAACTGATAGGACACACAGTGGCAGTTAAATCAGAGCTTTTTAAATTAACTCACAATATTCCGGCATGACTTTCACCACATAAATATTACTTAAGAGTTGAACATATGAAAAAAGGATTGAAAAGATAATAATTCATTCTCAAAAACGAGGCAAAGAATCTCTCTGTGAGGTTTACGCATTTCGAATTAGGCAGATCATCTTCTTGTGTGTTATCACAGCCATCTCGCTATGGGACTGTGAGGGTAGATAGTTGCACACACCAAAGATTAGGGCTCAATACATAGGTCAAAGTGGGCGGGATCAGAAAGGCACGGCCTGCCCGTCCTTTCTTAAATTCATGAAAAACCGCTCCCTTACTTTTTAGGTCTCGCCTGACCCAGCGCATGCGCTGGTCTGGCGAGACTTATTGAGAGGGCTCCAAAAAGTGCTGCCAGCCTAGAGCTACAGTGCATGTGCGCGGGCGTGCCACGCTTTACCGCGATTACTTTCACTTTTGCGGCTGCACGCCCGCTTGGCATAGCCAATAGGTCTCGCTTTTGGGACCTTAGAAGTATTTAGTTATACAACTGTTGCATGGCTAAACACTTATAAGGTCCCAATAGGCGAGACCTATTGGCTATACCAATGCTTGTTGTGAAATTACAACCGTCCCAGGACATTTAATTCCGAAAGTTTAAATGCTTCAGCTGAAGTGTCATTCAGTTAGTCTCCTGTGCTGTTAAACCGACGGTGGGCAGACAACTAAACATTCGACAATCCTACTAGCCAGTGTGCCTGCTGGCCTGAAAGAAATACAAATGTGCACAACTCGTTAATCTGCAAATGTAAAGGAAACTTGGGAGCCGGTACAGGCTTTAATTGATGGAATCACTCGAAGCTTTGTGATGACAGATTTATTTTTTGGACTGGAAGTGCAAGGGAGTTACTAGCTGAGTTGTGAAGTTTAAGGGACAGTTAATATATTTTTAAAAATGCATTACGTACAGTCTGGCCATTACTAAAATCTATATTTTGGGAGCACCATTTTATCTTCATCCTTTTTGCATGTTTTGTAGCATTCTAACTTACATTGTGTGTAATGCATGCTTAAAATAATGACTTACATATTCACAGTGCTTTCTGTCACAGGCTGGGACCTCGAAGCACTAAAAATACACAAGTCACTATTCTCCACTGCACCAACCAGGATTTAAATCTGGGGCTCTCTGCTTACAAATTAACCTCTGTAGTTCATTAACTAATAGAGGTTTCGTAAGGTACTTTAATGCATTTCCCATTGATTATCTTGACTTTTTTATTTATATTTCATTTAAGCTGCACATTATTTTATACGTAGCTCTCTGAAGGTGAAAGATGAAAAAAGTACAGAATATTTAGTTTTTTTAGCCACACGTTTGACCCCGCCCCCATGCTCACTGACCCCGCCCCATTGCATGCAGCATCACAGTTCCCATACTTTTCTTAATGCCCTTCGACCGCTGGCTTAATAGCATAATCATTTTGACCTGATAGACCTTACGCCTTAGAGATTATTACAAAATTCAAAATCACCCAATTCTTGCGAAAGCTGTATTTTGTAATTACACCTATGGCACAAATTTCACTTTCATAACCAAGTTAACCACCTCTGAAAATCGATAAGTACTGCTCCGAAACATAACTAGCAATGAGTTAGATTCAAGATGGAGCCGCAAGAGGTCAGAAGGTATCGTGTCCCTCGCACGAGCCAGGGCTTCCTTTACATGCAGGACTTCCATTACAGCCACGCCAGACCAAACAATCCTTGTCTGCCAGGAGATCCCTATGGGTAAACATGTCCTATTACTTACCGGTAATCTTCATTACTCCGGGTCCCGTAGTCCTCGACACCGTCATGGACAAGTGAGATCTACTATCTCACTGACAGAAAAAAGAACGAAGGAATGCTGGACCTACCCTCCCCCTCCCACTGGGAGTACTTAAGGAGTACCGTCCCAGCATTCCTCCTGAAATACCAAGCACCAATGAAGGCCGGCAGACAGGGAGGGAGGGAGGGAAGTCATGACGGTGTCGAGGACTACGGGACCCGGAGTAATGAAGATTACCGGTAAGTAATAGGACATTACCCCCAGGTCCCTCCGTCCTCGACACCGTCATGGACAAGTGAGAAATACCAAAGCAAACACCGGCATTCATACCAGAAAACACAACAAACCACCAGGACAGCAAACAAACCCAGAGATTTATTGGAAATAAGCAGAAAAAAACATTGAGGAGCGAACAGAGCTCAACACCCCCAATGCAAAACCTCCATCATCCCCCAAAAGATTGAGGAGACGATAATGCCTGATGAAGGTATTAGAAGAGGCCCACGTGGCAGCCCTGCAAATCTCAGAGAGAGGAACACCCCGAACCTCCGCCCAAGAAGCAGCCACCCCTCTCGTAGAACGACCCTGAACCCCCAAAGGAGGAGGAGAACCAGACAGAGAGTAGGCCAAGGAAATGGCTTGCTTCAGCCAACGGCCGATGGACACAGAAGAAGCCTTACACCCCAGAGAAGCCGCACCAAAGGAGACAAAAAGGGAGTCCGACTTGCGAAATTCCGCAGTTCGGTCAAGATAAACGCGCAGAGCCCTGCACACATCCAACAAAGACCACCGGGGACCACCGGGAGAATCCAAGACAGAGCCCAGGGAGGGCAACACCAACTCCTGGCACCTGTGAAATTGCGAAGAAACCTTCGGCACAAAGGAAGAATCCAGGCGGAGAACAACCCCACCCTCCGTGAAAGACAGAAAGGGAGCACGAGCCATCAAGGCCCCCAACTCCCCAAGACGTCGAGCAGAGGTGACAGCCACCAGGAAAACCACCTTGAGGGTGAGAAACTTTAAATCCACCGTCTCCAAGGGCTCAAAAGGA
This sequence comes from Triturus cristatus, assembly GCF_964204655.1. NCBI lineage: Eukaryota > Metazoa > Chordata > Amphibia > Caudata > Salamandridae > Triturus > Triturus cristatus. The sequence continues at coordinate 447,142,503 of NC_140588.1, forward strand.
GGACCGACCAAAACCCGCAGGACCAAAGGCAAGTCCCACAGGGGAAAGGAAGGGCGAGGCACAGGCCGGGAAACAGTAAAACTGCGAAGAAGACGAGAAACCAATTCTTCAACATCCGAAAGATTCCCCCACGGGGAACGAAAAGCCCGAACAGCGGCCCACTGGGCACGCAGCGTAGAAACAGCCAAACCCTTCTCGAAACCTTCCCACAAGAATTGAAGGACAACCGGCACGGAACAGAACAAAGGGGAGACACCCAACGCAGAACACCAGCGATTAAAATTACCCCAATGACGATCATAAGCCTTAAGGGTAGAAGGCCGTCGGGAACGCTGAAGAGCCATCGCTAAATGTTCCGGAAAACCGCGCCGTCGCCAACCCTGCCTTTCAACCTCCACACCGACAACCGCAACCGGAGAAGAGACAGGCACGGGGAAGACCGCAGAGGAGACGGAGACAGGGGAAGAAACCAAGGACCCTGCACCGCCAAAAGCCGCACCGTCGGAAACCAAGACCTCCGAGGCCAAAACGGTAGCACCGCCACCACCTCCCGATCCTCCTGACACAACCGGGCCATAAACCTGGGAACCAGCGCCAGGGGGGGGAAGGCATAGAGGAGACGCGACGGCCACGGGAGAGACAGAGCGTCCACCCCCCAGCAACCCTCCTGCAGAAACCGGGAGCAAAAACGAGGGAGCTGAGCATTGTGCCGGGAGGCAAAGAGGTCCAGAAAGGGATGCCCAAACTTCCCGCACACAAGCCGAAACGCAACCGGGGTGAGAGACAACTCCAGAGAATCCGGAAAGCACCGACTCAGGGCGTCCGCCACAAAGTTGTCCACTCCCCGAAGATGAACCGCCGTCAGAGACAGCAGATGGCCCTCCGCCCAACAAAATAGGGGCACCACCACCGCATTCAAAGACGCCGAACGAATCCCCCCTTGATGATTCAGATAGGCCACCGTCACCATATTGTCGGACCGCACCAACACGTTCCGATCGAGCAACAGAGCGCGGAAACCCATCACAGCCCGGGACACCGCCGTGAGCTCTCTCCAGTTGGATGACCGGCGGCTCTCCAGGAGGGACCAACGACCTTGAAGGGAGCGAGACCCCAAGGTCGCCCCCCAACCCAAGGCGCTGGCATCCGAAGTCAAGACCAGAGAAGGAGAAGACTGCAGAGGCAGGCCCAAAGACAGATGATCCCTCACAGACCACCAAAGAAGAACCGGGAGGACCACTGGAGACACAGGAATGAGAATCTCCAAAGCGAGGGACCGGGGATCCCAAAGAGACAGAAGGTACACCCAAAGGGGGCGCAGATGAAACCGTGCCCAAGCCACTGTAAAAACAGTCGCCGCCATCAGACCCATAAGACGCAACCAAAGGCGCACCGGAAAGGCTCCCCCCAACCAGAAACGATGAGCAAGGGACACCAACGTCGTCACCCGAGGTTCGGGGAGGAACACACGGTTCAGATCCGAACGGAATCGGGCCCCAATAAAAACCATGTCCTGAGACGGAGTCAGTTGACACTTGGGCAAGTTGATCAGGAAACCATGGGCCCGCAACGCCGAGCACACCACCTCCCTGGCCTCCAGTAACAGGACCCGAGATGGAGCATGGATCAACCAGTCGTCTAAATAGGGGTATACCATCACCCCTTGGAGATGAAGCCATGCGACCAAAGGCGCCACCACCTTCGTAAACACCCGTGGCGCCGACCGGAGACCGAACGGCAAGACCATGAACTGGAAATGACGTCCCTGAACACAAAACCTCAGAAACCTGCGGGACCGAGGATGGATCGGTACATGGTAGTACGCATCCTGAAGGTCGAGGGTACACATGAAGTGCCCCGGCAGTACCAACGGAATTATCCTTTGTAAAGTCTCCATGCGGAAAGGAATTCTGGCCACCCATTTGTTCATAACCCGCAGATCCAAAATTAAGCGGAAACCCCCCGTGTTCTTTGGAACCAGAAAGACCAGGGAATAGAAACCCAACCCCGTCTCCAGCGGGGGGACCTCCTGAATGGCACCTTTTCGAAGAAGGTCCAGAAGCCCGAGAGAAAGATGAGACCGCTTTACGCGACTCGAAGGCCAAGGAGTCGGCCGAACACCCGAGTCCGGAGGCGGAGTCGTAAACTCCAGAACATAACCCTGGCGAATGATGTCCAACACCCAGACGTCGGAACAAGACTGAACCCAGGCAGCCAGGAAGAAGCGCAGCCGCCCTCCAACCAACAACCCGGGAACCACCGCCAAAGAGTCAGGAACGTGGCTTGGCAGGAGGAGGGGATTTAGCCTTACGGTCCCGACCACGGCCAGAAGCAAACTTACCCTGGCCTCTCACAAACTGTCTACGAGAAGCAGGGCGAAAGAAAGATTTGGGTTTAGAAGGGACAGGAGCAGTAGTAGAGATTTTAAAGGAAGAGGAATGTTTCTTTTCCTTAAACAATTTGTGTAACTTTGCCTCCAACTCCCCCCCAAACAACATAGTACCCTGAAAGGGCAACCTCAAAGCGCATGCCTTCTGCGCAGAGTCAGTCTTCCAGTCCTTAAGGACAAGACTGCGCCGTGCAGCCACACAAGCTCCCCCGGAAAGAGCCGAAGCCCGCACAACGTCAAAGGAGACATCAGATAGGAGTTCCACCTGACGCTCAATCTGCTCCAGCAAACCAGAACAGTCCGTGGCATTATCCATAGACTGATAGAGGGACTTCAGGTCAGACAACAGTGACTGCGACACATAAGTCCCGTAGATGCCTGCTCGTAAGGCCAGGTGGGAACCAGAATACACTTTACGGAGCGCCACATCCGCCTTCTTGTCAACCGGATCCTTCAGTACAGCATCCTCAGCAAGGGAAGTACGCCCCACCAAACTAGCCACAAACGAGTCAATAGGAATCGAATCAGGTAGTTCAGTAGCCATATCCTGCAGAGGATAGAGTTTAGTCATGAAGCGCGGAATCAGGATGCGATCCGGATCAGCCCACTCGCGCTTCAAAACATCTCGGATGAAGGGATGGACAGGGACATCGACAGTGGCAGCACTCTGAAATTGTCGCAACAAAGGGCCCCTAGAGGTACTAGGCGCGTCTCCGTCAGGGAACCCCATGTTCTCTTTAACATGCTGCACAATAGCGGACATAGTCTCCTTGTCCACATATTTGCCTTTCAACTCCTCCTCTCCCAAACCCGCAGACTCATCGCCACTAGAGTCCGAAGACACAGGAGCAGGACACCTGCGACGGGATCCAGCATCACCCATCTCAGACAAAGTCTCCCTGATCAAGCGCTTAATATGCGCATCAGCACCAGTATCACGGCGCCTGGATCTGGCAGGAGAGGGAGACCTGGAAGCACTAGAGGAAGAGGACGACCTCTCCCGGTGATGACGTTTCCTGGAATGTTTTCCCATCACAAAAACACACCAACAACAGCAATATTACCAGAGATAACAACCGCTATGCGGTACTCACCCCAAACGCTCGTTTTTAAACGAGTTTCCCCAAAGCCGGCAATCACGAGGTGCCTGACTTCCGTCCCCACGCTCAAAAACCGGAAGTCAGGCATGACCACATCCGGCCGGGGAATCAGCGCCATCCAATCAGAGGAGCAGCGCGGCCACGCCCCCCAGCAAGCCCAGCAGGCCGGGAGAGGCGGCCATCGGGCCAGGAGAGAACCAACGCGGTATTACACCGCCGCGAGGTCCGGAATGAAGAGGCCCGCGCCACTCCCCCCAAGCCCAGCAGGGAGGGAGAGGCAAACAGCGAAGGGCCGCCGGCATCCAGGTAAGACCCAGCAGCCACAACGCCACATCCAGAAAGAAGGCAGGAGCGCCCACGCTCCTGCCGCGTCCTCACACTGTCAGGATGACAGAAAAAAGAACAGGAGGAATGCTGGGACGGTACTCCTTAAGTACTCCCAGTGGGAGGGGGAGGGTAGGTCCAGCATTCCTTCGTTCTTTTTTCTGTCAGTGAGATAGTAGATCTCACTTGTCCATGACGGTGTCGAGGACGGAGGGACCTGGGGGTAATGTTCAGATTTAGAAAACCTTCCTGACATTTAGAGTTTATGATAAATAGGCAAAGTGCTTCCAAAAGTTTGCTTTGGATTAGAAATCGGAGTTTATTGAGGGCTGTGTTGACCTATTAAAACCTGCTCGCTAATACAATTTTTTGGGAGGGACTGCCAATTAATAATCTTAAGAGCAAACAATATCACATTGCGCCAGAGAATGAATGCGCTGGGATAAACCTTCAGCTGATACGACATGTGGCAGAGACTTTTTTTATTCTAAATAAACTTGCAGCGTCTATCAAACAAATATAGAAATAAGTACTGTACCTTGAAAGTAGCAATAATGCTGTATTTGGGTATGACACTTAACTGCCTTACATCTTTGCAGATTTGCAAATATTAAATATTATATTTAAATAATTAACTCAATGCTGTTCTTTTTACCACTGAGTGCAAAATACTAGCAATAAATATATCAGAGCCCTGGGCGTGTCACGGGCAATTGCGCCCACCTTTTGCGGCCACGGGGCACTTTGGTATAACAGAAGGGGATGCAGATGCTTGTGCGGCCCAGTCTGTAATACTATAAGCGCTGGCGCACAGCCAGTCCTTCCTGAAGAGGGCGTTCCCTCATTGGCATGGGGATGTGGTGCCAGGCAAATGAGGGAATGCTTTTGCCTCTGCGCCCATGCCATATTATAGACGTGGGCGCAGAGGCAAAGAAGCTGTTAGGGGGTGCGCTGTCAGCACACCCCCTGATAGCAGCCCTTTGGAAGAGGGAATGTCACTGTTAAAACATCTGAAAGTCCGTTAGCTTTTCCGTCTGTCAGTCCATAACTTTATTCATCCTCTTTATGAGCTAGCCATCCATCCAACACATAGTCCATAATACCCTCTAGCCCCAGTCACAAATCTTATTCATTAAGGATTCATCACCTTATCATTAGTAAATCTATTATAACCCCACAGAGTTCGGGAGCGTGGTCAAGATGGCGGCCAGGATGCAGCCAAACCTATTCTACTCACAATCAAGCTCTGAAGTGGCTCTGCGAACCAATCGGAGGCACATTGGACAATGAAGACAAGGCTGGGGCACTTTGGGTGGCACCTTTGGAAAATTGGAAGATGCATACTGGTAAGATTTAATGGTGTGTTCTGAACCAGGTACAAGTGCATAGGGTTCATGGTGCGGTGGCAGGGAACACGCCTGCTTCATTTAGGGAGCTGGGAAGAGCTTAAAGAGTGAAGGCACAAAAGAAGTGGAGAGGATGCCATAGGGCTGGAGGTCCATGATATAATTGCTCCATGGCCGCCATGGCCCACAGTGTTCTATGCAGTGGATGAAAAGTGGAGCACAGAGCAGCAGTCCTTTTCATTTAGCCTTTCCTCGGGACAAGACACAGAAACAGGACTGTGGGGCAGACTTATTACAGGCCATATTGGAGGGATCTTGAAACTGCATAAGTATTTTAATAAAAACGTCTTACATAATGGCGAAAGGACAAAGAAAAAAATCATATTTCTTCGCGCCTACAAGGGCAACGAGCAAACAGTGAGAAGGAGAAAGCACACAAGTGTGTGACCCGGTTTCCTTTCTGCTGAACTATTCGTCCCTCAGAACAGGGTGTGATGGAAATGCTCTGGCACATTGAAAAAGCCATCCAAACCTTACATGCAAAATGTGAAGCCTGGCAAGCGCGAGTAGCAACACTAGATACACTAGATGAGATGGTCATGACATAAACAATAAATGTTTCAAACCACTAGAGCAACATGGCGAGAAGTTTTGAAATGGCGAAAAACTCAGAGCCAAAAATATCAGGGTACTTGACATTCCAGGCAAGATAAAATAATTTCCAAAACTTCCAGATGGGGTGGGTGTCTGATACCCTTGACATCCCCTCAGAAGTTTTAATAGGAGAAATGGGCAGATTATTCCAGAGGAGTAGATGAAAGCCTCATTTACCTAGATGGACATCAGGCCCTACAGTCATCTTCTTTCTGAAGCATGAGACCTGACTGATGAAATGTGTGATGCAGCAAGATGGGGAAAAAATATACAACCGGAAGAGAGCCTGATATTGTTCTTCTCAGATATCTTTCAAGCCACTGGGATGAGAAGGATGAAGTTCGACCAAAAAAGGAGTTGATGGCAAGAGCAGCGTTAGCAGGACTTCTTTTTTTCCAGCACACGTATTGGCAGTAACAGGTGGAAAGAAATTCATATTTTGGGACACTGCCGATTCTATTAAATATTTGTCTTCCATGAAGAGAGACTGTCACCACCACCTATGCGTTGAAGACCAACCCAACATTTACTGATAGAGTTGGCTAAAACGTCAAACACATCCGACACCAACTGAGAGAGCACCCTAGGGAAGTTGAGAATTGTTTACAGCGGAGGCCTTCCTGTCTCACACTTGGGGCCCAATTATACATTGTGCGTCGGGGAGACAAAAGGCGTGTGCACCCACTTTGTGCAGCCCCAGGGCACAAAAGTATTACAGAAAGGGGCTGCGTCTGCTTGCGCGTATACTTCTGTAATACTGTTAGCTCTGGCGCACATGTAGTACCAGTGCTTTCATGCGAGGGCATTCCCTCATTTGCATCACTTTATCTCTGTGCCATATCACTGATGTGGCCGCAGAGGCAGACATGCCTTTAGGAGGCACACTAAAAGGTCAACACAAAAAGGTGGTACTCTTTCAGTGCGTCTCCTAAAGCAGCCCTCTGAGGCAAAAAAGGGGGTCCCATGGACCCCCCAGATATCATCCTGCAGGTGAGTGCCATCACCCACTGCACCGGCCTGTAAGAGAATCTCTCTCCCCATTGCAAGTGCAGGCAGCATGCCCACCTATACTGTGAAACATGGAGCGGCCGTGAAGCAGACGCTCCGTATTTCACTTGAAAGCACTGCCCCGAGGGCAGCACAAGTTCATGGCTGCCCTGGGAGCACTGCATTCTGCATAATAGGGCGCTCTTTCCCCGTTTGCTCCTGGTGCATCTTCTGAACAGTGTGGCATTGGGCAAACAGGAAAAGTGTACCAAATATATATAACACAGCCCCAATTGGTGTCACAATCGACACTGAAATTAAAGTTTCCAACGGACAGTGGTAGTTGTTTTCCCCTTTCGCAATGTTCCATCTTCTTTTATCCTCCATTTAACCCATCCACTTTGGTTTCCCTTACAAATCATAGAAAAACTAGTCTCCCAAATCTGAAATGTTTCTTTTCTGTACCTTCAACTCTGGGATCTGATGGTATCTAGGACATGGAGTGCCCGGTAATGCTACCATCCAGGATGGGAAATGTGATTTGGGGGAGCAAAAACCCAAATTACTAGACCTGAAGTGACACTGTGAAACCTGTGGACTGCAACTAGTGAGTGTGAGGAAAGCCCAGTGAGTATGGAAGACTAACACAAAAGGATGCATGTGAGAGATGAGAGTTCTTCTGGGACTTGTATGCCTCTGTCCCATTTCTGCTTAATCCCCCTGCTTGTAATGTTTTCTCCAAAATGGTAATAAAACTAAGCTTCAAAAAATAAAACAAAGTCACTACTCAATCTTAGTTTTCTCTTCTGCACCTGGGACTCATGCAGCCTGCTTCAATTATCAGACACAGCGATGTTTACTCTACTAACATTTCTGTCCAGCCAACATAAGTATTTATACACAAGTTTCCCAAAACGTAGATTCTAACGTTTCCCAATTTGTTAATCTTAACAGTGGTGGAAGAATATTTTTGGAAAGAATAATTTTTGCAATTATGCGATTGTGGACAAATCACTGCACCTAGCCTTGGAAATTTCTTGCTGAGACAAAATGCCATTTCTGCATTCTGGAAAACAGCCCTGCAGTTAAGCATACTCTCTAGATGCAACATTCAGAATTTCAGTCCATATGGATTCATTCTAAGGCATCCATGCCATTTATTTAGATGAGTTTCTCCGAATTCTATTTTATCTTCCAAAATCATTATGCTCGTCTTTATCATATAGGTTTTAATGTATACTTCCAATTTCGCGATGCTTGATGTAGGACTTATCTTTGATGTTCTAACCCAGAACAGATTAGCACAACTTTGCATCATAGCCAGACCTAACCAGCAGATGTTACTCGGTCAAAGGCCCACCGGACGGTTGAGAGGGCGGATCCCCAACAGGTTCCCTTCACATCTGCATGAATAGCTTCTACGGTGACATCTGTTTCCTGAAGGGAAGAATACTAGATACCTGCTTCACATAGAATAAAAGAAGGTGGACCAAGTTCTTTGTTGCCTCCCAATATAGTGATTTCTTTCAATCTTTAATTAGAGCTGGGCGGTTCCAGGGAATAAGCGCAGGGCTAGAGTTGACACCAAAGCATTCACCGGAATACAATAATGCATCAACTGTAGACAGCATAATTATTGGGCAGATGTGGGTGTTGAAAGGAATGGAAAACGACAGGACACAGGCGCAGATGGAGCATGCTCCCAAGGGATATTATGAAACAAATAGACCTGAACATTAGTTTTCTGAAAGCCATAATCTTATTTCAGCACATTGCATCACACATAGAGAAACATGGGAAATGTCTGCTTGGCAAACTAAAGTAGATTATATCTATGAAGGTACATAGAGATAGATAAATAGGTGTAGCTAGGAACGCAGTGTGAAATGATGGCACAGACAGAGTGTGGCTTCCGAGTACAATGCTCTGTAGAGATGCCTGCGGGATTGGACCAAACAGGAGACGTGGGGTTCGATAGTGGTAGTATTGGAATCTTCAACTACTTCCGTTCATAGCAGAGTGAACTAAAGAGTGTAAACATTTGAATTTAGTGCATTCAAATGAACAGTAGCCTCTTTCATGCACATTTGGAGTGATGCCCATGTTAGTTTTAATATAAGTTATTTGATTAGATGCTTACGGTTCTCCGTTTATCTATCACAGTATGTAAATATTTTCATAACTATCTACAATTGCTTCACTATTGAAATATTAAAAAAAAAAATGTAAACACAAATAAATGTGCTTAAAGTACAGCAACATTTGAAAATCTGAGTTTATTAAATACAACTTAATTCTTAATATATTACATTCCCTATTCATGTATGACCTCTATGTACTTATGTATCTATATATTCATTACTTTACTCCTACTGAAAAAAAAACATTTTGAGTCTCTCCAAAACACTACCCTATGTTTTAATCTATACCTCTCTCCATATATCCTCTACCTCATTCTACTACTATGATCTCCAAATAAAACCTTTCTACACTCTACTCTCCTCGGATCATCCCAAACCTCAATTTACTTCTATGATCGCCCAAACAACCCTTTCTAAATTCTTCCCTCATTCATCACTCCTTAGTCTCATCCAAAAATAAATATTTAAAATTAAACTGGCACTGACGATATGCACCGTGGCTTTGTATACTTCTGATTCACTTCCTGCCCTAGGGGCCTTCAAACCTTCAAGAGCCTCCTCCAAGTTGTCAACTCACTATCATCAGACAAGAGCTCACTTGTTGCTTCTGTGCTTTTTGCTTCATTTCTACTGATGGAATGCGAGCCGCCCTGAAAAGTGTCTGCAAATACTCATTAAAAAAACTGAAGAACGACCGTGGGAGTAGATTCTTAAAATGAACAGTGACAAAGGCCCACCTTATATCCAAGTCAAATTAGTATTTTGAAAACATATTGGAATGATAATACAGTTTGAGTCACTACAGCTTCCAACCAGACACAGTTTTCCATCGGGGTAATCAGACGGCGCAAGCTCTCTCGTTGCAAAATACCTACTGTTGGTTTATCAAGACCTTACAGGAGCTTAAAGCCCACCCATTACTTACCACTGGCAGGCACTGTCATTATTTTCTTACTAATGATTCAAAGACTTTCCTTGTCCCAGCTTGTCCATCACATGTTTGTCCAACTCATGGAGCAGCATAGCCTTTTTGCCATTTTTCGGATTAGCTGGCTTCTATCCTTCCATTGCAAACTTTTAAGTTACATGCACTGTCTCTGAGACATTTTGTTTCAGTGGGCTGAGAGATTGCCCATTGCTTACCATTGGTTGGATTCATTATCACTCTATATTGCTTGCTTCTTATTGGTCACCTATCATAGGCTTCCTTCCTCTTTGTTTGTATGCCCCTCCTCAGCAGCATGGATGCATTATTTGTGCCCTCCGCTGTTTATTTTTGTAAATTCTAAATGTTTTTCTTTGAGCTTAAGTACTCTGGTAGAGTGTACCTTTTTCAGCAGGCTCACTTGTGTACTTCTCCCTCTTCCCCCACAGTCCATCTTTTTGCCCCCATCCACCCTCCCTCCATTGTTGCTTGCCCCCTCTGTTGTGGTTTGCCCAATTCCGTGTTGCTTGCTCCCCCCTTTCATTGTGACTTGCCCCCACCCTGCTCTCCCTCCTTTCATTGTTGCTTGCCCCAACCCGCTCTTCCTTTCTCCATCATTGTTTGCCCCCCAACAGCAAGTAAATGTAGCTAGGAAGATAGTGTAAAAGGGTGGCACAAACACAGTGTGACTTCAGAGTACACTACTGTACAAAAAGCTTCCTCCTATTTTCCAAGCCAAACATTTATTCCCTGTGCAACTCTATTGTGCTTCTACTCATGCAAAACGCCATTAGCAGTGAGTCATCTCAAGCCTCAAGATTAACATCTACTATTGTCAGGTCAGCTCTCTGCCCAGATCTCGGTCATCTTACTTCAACAAAACAGGCACTGCCTATTGGACCTTAACAACTATTTTCACAATACAAAAACACTCCTAGTCTGCGCGTCGACCAAGCACAGGGCACCCCATCCTCGCCTTCATCATGAATTATCAGCACATCTAGCATATCTGATCGAAGCTACCTGAATGATCACAGCTAACAATGGCCCTGCACAAGCCAAACCCTTCGGAAATACTGACAATAGAGGGCTTAAGTAATTAGGAAATGCGTAAGCACATTATGAGGCATCTCTGGTAGGACTCCAAAAAAAGCATATAAGAAATCACTTCCTACTTTACAACATTAATTCGATGCAATCTTAACCGGATATAAACATGCTGCATATCAATAAAAACATTGTATTCATATAGACACAAGCATCATCTTTAGGATCCCTAACAAAGGTGGTAACTATTATTAACCCAATGGTGCTTATTTGCCAAACGTGGAATATTAAATGGCTGAATTGCACAAATATGCATGAGCATTTTCTGCACAAAAAGATGTTGCTAACTTACTAGGATGGCTCGATATAACCTCTGGTGACTAGAATATGTCAACCAACATCTGAAATGTAAATAGGGAGAGGAGTTGGCCTAACGGCTAGGGCGCTCGACCTCGGTGCTAGGGCGCTCGACCTCGGTGCTAGGGCGCTCGACCTCGGTGCTAGGGCGCTCGACCTCGGTGCTAGTGCTTTCTTTGATATTAGTCGAAGACCTAGCAGCTTCCACAGCAAAAAAAGCTTTACAAAAACTATGAAAAAAAGCATTGATAAGTGAATAGGCTGGCAGCCAACTTCAGACTTACTGGCTTTATCAGTGCTTGCTCCACCAAGTAATGTCAATCTTTTGAACATAAATGTCCGAGATATGTATTGCAGAAGTTGTGTTTCTCGATTCGGAGGAGCACTTTGCATGTAATCTGTGATTTGCTCACATATATGCTTATACTAACCTGCGGCTTTGCGCACTGGTACATCCAGTCTATACTGCATTATGCTTATAATGATTGTCACCAGGTTCTCAACCCTGCAAAATGTAGCACCTGATAGATGGAATCACAATTTTCCTTTAGACAACATATGACATTTAACCAGGACAACTTGCAGTTACAAGGCTTTGGGTCTCATAAGGGGTAGAAAAGTGCTATGGAATGCAAATATAATACCATTTCTAAACTATTAATCTCTATTTAGAGAGAAGTATTCATACAGCTCATATCATCCCATTTAGGATCATCGAGAAGTTGCCCAGCTGTGCTCTCTCCCAAGAAATTTCCAGGAAACCACAATCTAAATGTGTCAAAGATTTAAGGCAAAGTAACCAAATAAATCTTTACAGAAATACAGCTTTCACATATGACACCTTACAGTATATATGGCATTTATAAGACACAACAAGGTGCTTTGTATATCCACACAAAAGTAAATGCTGCAATGTTTGTATCATGGTTTAGTTTGTGCAATATGCATATGAAGGAACATTTTATTTACAGTGTAAGAATCTGTTTGCAGTGTGCAGTGCTGTAGATGCACATGCTCTTCATACTCCTGCAATATAGTGTTGGGGTCAGACATTGCAACTGATTTTTCTACGAAGAGAATGAAGAGGAATCGACCAAGGCACGTATTAGGGAGGCAGCCACCTGGGCATCGATTTCAAGCAGTCATTCGAAAAGAGAAAATGTGCCCATAGGGGAAATCTGCATGCAGTGACTGTTCTCCAGTCGTTGATGGCATGGAGTAGAGTAACAGAACATTCCTTGACTTGAAGATTCTTCTAACAAAATGAAGTTGTAATGTCCGAGCCCAACACTAGATGGCAGGACTATGCAGAGATTGTGTATCTACACCAGTGGTCTTCAAACTTCTTTTTTTTTTTTTTTGTTTTTTTGAAACCGTTTATTACAGGTCTTAAAAATATACAAGTATGGGCCCACAACCTTCCGGCCGGCCGCTAGCAATGGTAGGAACATACGACATACATTTATGGAACACGTGGTATTACAGGAGGAGCATTTCTCAGTAGATAACAATGTCAAAAACCACATCATCCAGGCCCCATTATGCGGTTTCATTTTAATTAAGAACAACGAAAATTAAAACCACACCCACAAGGCAACCCACAATCAAAAATAGCAGCACGTGCTCCCCAAGAGGGGGGATCCCAACTATACACAGAAGTGTGAAGAGGGGGAAGAGAGCAAAGCGAGGACTGGGGGAACCCAATGCCCGGCAGCGGGGGAATGAGTCGGCTAAGGGGATGGAGCTGGCGAGGGATCAGGCAGCAGCGGTGGCGCGCAGATACCCCCTCGGTAGGCGTTCCAGGGGCCCCATACTTTCACCCATGTCCCAGGCTTACCCCTCGCCACATACACCACTTTTTCGCGAAACATGCACCAGTCCATGTGTTCTTTCCAGGCCGAGACCGTCGGGGGCCTCTGGGATCCCCACAGTTGAGCAATATCACGCTTGGCTACCATATATCCCAGAGTCACCCACCACGTCTGCGGCGCTGAGTAATCAGTCGGGTCTTCAAACTTCTTAATGCGTGCCTCCCGTAAAAAAAAAAAATCATCAGCCCCTCCCCCACAATGTTTTCACAATTATTATGCTAAATTGGCAATGTTTTAATATGTCTAAAAAGATTTAAAAATTGCAGTTAATAATGGGTAAAGGGGGCTATAATAGAGCATTGTACACTAACCATCGAAAACTATGCCTGACTGGCCCCACGGCACGTACGGTGGAAGAGTGGCACGCTGTCCAGCGGCGGCTGGGGTGGCAGGGACGCCTAACGAAGGTTACCCCTCTATGGGAACCAGACATTTTGGGCCGCCTCAGTACCTGTTCGGGGTTTGACAAATGGGACATGATAGGGATTTCCACAGTGGGGGATGTGTGGGGGAAGGGGAAGGAGAAGAAGGCAACGTTTGCGGACCTCTGAGTCAAGTACCAACTAGCACAGTCAGAGGCTTTCAGATATCTCCAGATCAGCCATGCCATTGATTCGGCCCTCCCGAAATATGCCCTGCTTCCGGATTCCTTGCCGCTTGAGGACAGGTTATTGCTGGACCCAATGGACCGTAAAGCTATTTCCCTCACGTATAAGAAATTGATCAATAACCGTACTGACCCAATGCTGAAACTACGTTCGCGTTGGGAGGCGGACTTGGGGGAACTGGCTGAGGAGGACTGGAGAGAGGCATTGGCCTCGCCTCGAGAGGTGGCCATTCCGATGCGACTTCGGCTGGCTCAACTCAAGATTCTCCACCGGGTATATTTTGACGCTATATTGTTATTCAGAATGGACCGGATGCCTGATCCACTCTGCCTCCGACACTGTAACCAGACTGGCACATTCATACATATCCTTTGGGACTACCCCCATATACAACAATAATGGAAGGATGTCACCCAAAAATTGACCAGGACTTGTGACAAACCTATACAGCCATCTCCCACACTATGTCTCTTTAATATCTGGGAAGCAACTGACCTCACACAAGCGGAGCATTTGTGGGCCACTTTGGGGCGGAGTATAGCAAAACGGAATATTGCTCAGAAGTGGGGGGTGGACACTATACCGCATCTGCGCGACTGGGCCAAGGACATGGACTATGCCATGATTGCCGAAAAAACGGTGTATAAAGGGAGAGGGTGCCCATGAAAATGGGATCATAAGTGGGGTTGCTGGAACAAATACAGGGGCGAGATCTGCATATCTCCTATGGTGGAACTGAGAAGGGAGAGATTATTATTGTTGGGGGGAGGAGATGAGGTGTTGATGGCCCACACCCAAGGCAACTAAGATCTTAACGTTAAGGTGGTGAACCAGTGGGGGGCTATCTTGCTGTATTGCCCCTGGCGCACGGTTGTAACTATCATAATACGTGTAAAGCCGTTACTGATTGTGGTCCTATGTATTCCTGATGGTTGGATGGGTGTGATGCAATGCTGAGACCTTGTATAATTTTGCCGAAGATGTCTACGTAATGTGATTTGATGCTGCAGTTTGTTCTTAATAAAAACGGTTTTAAAAAAAAATTGCAGTTAAGTTCTGCTATCCCTTGTACACATACTCACAGTCAGAATATAAATGACAAAATGTTAGTGATGGCCCATCACAAAGTGCCTTACGGCCGCTCATGTTTTTATCACTTAAAACAAAGCATGATGCTTCTCTTGCCCGAGCCTGGCGCCCTCCCTGAGATCACTTGAGTTAGAAGCCCTCTGATCTACAGCCACACAATATTTTCTCACAATCAGTGCATCTAGGTTACAACACCTATAGTGAAAACCAGAGGCAGTCACTGTGCTGTGAAGCATTCAAGTGGCAGGTTGAAAATTAAAGGTTACTTTTCCTGTCTCCCCATCTGCTAAACTTACGATGCTGGTGCTTGCTTTGCAATATTTTGTATGAACTCCAATTACATTAGCAAAAGAAACACAATGAGAACTGTGCCACAGAATAAAACCATTTGTGACAAATGACATAGCATGTTCTAAATGAATATCATGAGGGACAAAGTTTTTTTTCTCTGAAATAATCTCTTAGTTTACAACAAAGGCAGATAAAGCAAGAAGATTTGGGAGCGATGCTCTTTGAGAGGAGTGAAATATATTTCACAATTATGCACACACAAAAGAAACCATGTTTAAGAGTCTCTCCTAGTATATTTGAGGAATTGTCAATTTAACATACACACATGGTCCAACCTCCATTTAAGGATATATACTCACGACTGGTCTCAGCCGAATCCAGTTATCATTAACATGCTCACAATTGGTAAGTGAGGTCAAAATCCATTTCTAACATACTTCAGATGTGTACCAGAGGCCACAGACCATCACACACATGCTCATGACTCTAGGGAAGCCCACATACGGTCACAGAAATGCTAATGTTATGTATGGGAGGCAGCAGATTCTCACCGATATGTCTATGATCTGCATGGAAGGCCAAAGACTGTCACATACATGTGCAGGATGTGCACAGGATGCCACAGCCAACTAGAAGCATGCTCATGACTCTATGGAACTCAACATATGGTCACAGAACTGCTCATGATCTGCACAGGAGGCTGTAGAATGTCAACAACATGCTCAGAATCTCCACATGAGGCTACAGACAGGCCTTGCTTACCGCCATCCCGTACCATGCGTTGTCTCCAAGAGTTTCCTGTGGTCTGGTAACACAGCCATGTCTTAGCCTTCTTTATGGTATGAACTGACCTTATTTCAATGCAGTGGTCCAAAGCATGAGCAACGATAGTAAATTTGTACGTGCAAACACATCCTTGGGATCTGTGGGGAAACGCCACCCTGCATTGGTGGGCAGTCCTTCCCAGAATATGTAACAATGATGATCACTTTGAGTGCACACCATGTCCGATGAGACAAATGACCGCATTGGTCGAAACAACACATTGAGTGTGACACGTACATAGCTGACTTGAGAATTAAATCTTGACCCTTCACAATAACAGCACTTTGACCACATTCTTGCAAGTATTCATGAACGAAGTAAGCTTGTTTTTTTAGTTTAAAGGTCTCATATTTACACAACAAAAAGTACAGAGAGGCACGAAATCAGGCGCATGTGCATGTACACACACAGACGGGATTACAACAAAAGACAAATAGAAAATGACTATCCTAAGAATAGAGGGTGCTCTTGGAAAGTCTTCACAAACATCCTTTCGCATGAACGTGGCCATCCACCGTCGATATTTACTAAGGTAAGGACAATGGGAGAGTTAATTAACTAAAGCTCCTTCTTTGCCTCCAATTGAACCAAGTCACATAAAGTTCCTCTTAGGGCATGTAATCACTGGCACATTGCCCCACTCCTCGGTTTCCCACAGAGGTTATAGGTTATCATCGACCTTGTCCTTTCCTGCACAGACTATGCAAGGGACTATGGGTCTGGGTTCCACTCTTCCTAATCTGAAGACTTGAAAGATTCAAAAATGCAGCGGCAAGACAATTACTACAACTATGCTTATGTGACCATGCTCTCCTAGTTAGACCCTCTTCCTTCAAAGCACTGTAGCACTATCCACAAAGGCATGAGTCCATCCCTCATTCAAGTAGAACTTCCCTCCTGGCAAAGACATAAAGCACCCAAGACACCCTGGAATGCAGAATGTGGTAAAGACTTGGTCCTTCCCAACCAGATGACTTCTGGTCCAGGAAGAACACTGTGTACATAGCGCCAATATCGGCAACCCTCCCCTGAAGAATAGTAAGGTACATAGTAGAAACTGCACTAAATAATCACGCCACACAAAGTTTGCTGGAAAACAGATTGGTTCAGGTTTATTTCATACATGAAGTATGCCAAAGTAGTGGGTTAAACTTACGGGCGATCCAAGGGCAGGAAGTAATGAGTAACCATAAGCTGCCCACCTGCCTGATGAGTCGAACTGAACCGTGGCCAACCCAATCGGTGCTACCATTTTACCTGCCCATTTTCCCCTGTGCATTCAGCAGGGGAACACAGAGGACGGCCAGTGGGTGGGGGCAAGTATAAGTACCAGACTCCAACCCCTTGTGCGCCAGAAATGACGCAGCGAAGCGCTGGACTTGGAGGACTTCTTTGGGGGGTCCCAGTAAGTGGAGCACGGTGGATGTGCCAGAATGCGGCACTACAGTGAACGCCCCCTTACAAGGGCACACTGCGTGCGCTGCGGGCAGCTACATGTTTACAGGACTGACTGAAGTGGACTTGGCTACTCAATGAATGTCACCATTAATGATTTGTTAGATGCCGCATAGGCTTGAAAATCTAGGCCCTCTTATCTTTGAATAACTAGCAATGGTTTTCTTTAAAAGGTGACCTTAAGAACACTGGATTACTCCATCGACACAACAAGATAGTATGTTTCTTTTAAAGTAAAAAGTGAGGTTTACTGCAAGAATTTTACTTTTTACATATACACGTGTACAAGCCCAATTCCCTCAATTCTTATATCTTATCGGATATCATAACACCATACAAAGCACACAGCTGCTGGATATTCCAGTTATTACATCAGCTGACAACAAAACAATGCAAGTAAACAAGCCAGTCAAAAAATGACAGAAAACAGTGCGACTTTGAATGTATAATGTAAATGAAACTTCGGAAGCTGTAGACGAGTTGGACAGATCAGAATGAAGGCAAATCAAAGTCAGCAGAATAAACAGCCTTCCTGGAATATTACTGAGTCAGATTGTTGTGTCCACTCTTGCTGTTAGCCTTTTCTATACAAAGAGGGACTCGCTTCGCAATCAAAACAAACCAAAAACTGAGCAAATCAAACAAACAAACAACACTACCTATATTCTTAACTCTTATTCACTTCTAACCACAGGCCGCAAATAGGCACTCTTCATAATTAAATGTAAATGTATTCGAGGGCTCCACAAAAATTAACTCAAAAACAGTGATGTCATTTGGCAATGCACAGTAATTGCTCAATCTTCTCCAAACTTGAACTCTAGCCTTCGAACAAGACTTAAGAAAACGAAGAAGCAGTATTCAGAGATAGGAATAGCAAATCAGTGTCTCCAGACTTTCCTGTCAGACTGTAGATAGGATCTTACAATATATAAATTCAATGCTACAAGTATGTGGGGAAAACTATTTTTATAAAAAAGGAAGTTCACTGGTTCATCAAAACCAAACAACGAGATTAACGTTGTGTGAAAGGTGCACAGCTCGTCTTGAACGAGGGTTTTGCTGTTTTCCAGCAGGTCTTGTTGTGGGTTCTATCCTTGTACAAGAGTATGGCCATCAAACTATTGTTATTTAGACACGGGCTGAACTTTCGAGACACAATTGCAGCTGCAAAAAAAAATGCCTTAGAAAGAGAGCACCTCAACCCCACCAAGGAAACGGAAACAAAAATACAAGACAGAACCAAAACAAGCATTTGCAGTGCAATAGGTCTAGCATGTACAAGAGTTTGAGCTATTGGCATTGTAAATGACAATGCCTTTTATTTATGTGTTCTTTTTAAAACAGATGAATAAAAGGCATTGATATTAACAATGCCCATAGTTTAAACTCTCGCAAATGCAAGACCTATTGCATTGCAAATGCGTTTAGCGCTCGTGCTATATATTTTTTTTTTAAAGTGTTAGGAAAGTGCATGTCTTGAGAAAATAATTCTCGGAGGCTGTAATTAAAGACAACCGTGTAACAACACACGTAACCGGGTGTGTCGACCATGGGAGGTTACAAAATGAGACAAGGCGGTACTAAGGAGGGACTACTAAGCCTATTGACCACAGTTTACAGTTGACAATGACACAAGCCAATGAAAAATATGGGTAGAGAGTGGGCGGAGCTTCAAGTCCATACCTAAATACAGCCATGGCTCGACCTAAAAAAGAAATGCTATTTCCTCGGAGTAGTTACACACACAATTTGGAGATTTGTTTTTTTTAAGTTTCTTCAGTAT
This sequence comes from Triturus cristatus, assembly GCF_964204655.1. NCBI lineage: Eukaryota > Metazoa > Chordata > Amphibia > Caudata > Salamandridae > Triturus > Triturus cristatus. Next base: position 447,161,698 of record NC_140588.1, read on the forward strand.
GGGACTCTAGTGAAACCTTATGTATCTGCCTTCACTTAGCCAGCAGTATCGATGGTCTATTCTGAAACTGGCTTCAAAGAAAGGAAACACCTTTCAAGCAAGCAAGAGGCTTGGGAATCCATTGGACAAGAGATGACATGATGCCAGCAGACTGTTCACTCTGATAGTATGGGAAAACAGAACCCATTTATTCATTTATGCATTGGTCATTTCATATGCAAGCAAAGAATCTTCTGGCTGAAGTGGTTTGCCCTGTAGTAAGACACATATTATGTGCTTGTTTTATCCAAAGTCTGAAGATGTAGGGGAAGAGTTGGGTTTTCAGAAATATCATGTATGTGAAGTGATTTTAGTTGTGTGTGTACTGGAAGGGCTGCGCATAACTTGGAAGGTCTCAGACCTTTGGCATTGAAGGCTGTATTTTAAGGAGCATGGAGCTGCGGATCTGTACTGAGAGGCTTCATGTTATCTACTGCAGATTTCAGAAAAGCACATTCCATCTAAAACTGCAAACTAGGAGAAGTGTGTTACAGGACATACTTTGCTTCACAGGGAGGTAATTTGTTTGTTTAATTTTGGCTGGCAGACCCAGGCTTAGGCCTGAGGAGTCTTGCCCTAGGGTTAGCAAGTTCACTTTGCAGTGGTCCTATTATGGTAGGAGTCATTCCAGCTCTTTTCGGTAATTTACATCTTTATTTGCCAACATCTGAGAAGTCCCAGATGTGGGTAATTTGCATATTAAGTTTCTTATGCAGATTGAATCAATGCTTCAAGTTTGAGTCATCGTTTGTTTTCTTCCACTGGCGAAGTACGTACCAATGCCAAATGAATAGTTACAGACTGCCAAGTTTCATACGTAGTCCTTGTGAGGTAAAACAGTATCAGCGTACGAGCTGGATGTTCTTTTTAATGCTCATTAGAGGCTCGTCTTGCTAACAAATGTCAAGTTAGGAATAAGTCACATAATACGACGCTTAAAAACAGAAAAGTATTGTTAAAAGTGACTTAAGATTATACAAATAAACAAGTCAACAAGAGCAATTTATGTCCATGCGAACAGGGCTATCAAGTAATCCTTGAGAAATACATTCACATGGAACTCATTTAAACATAACCTTTTGAATATCATAGATACTTCTGTGCAGGTTGAATCCAAAACACATCAATGCAGCATTTCAAACATTTAGAAGGAGTAATGATAACTCAATCATTATGTAACACAGATCAGCCGAACTGAGTTTTTTCCAAAGCAAGCATAAATTATGACAATAACTGTAGATAATGGGCAGTGTTAAGTGAAAGAAGAGTAGTAAACAGACCCCAGGTATGTAATCAACCAAGACCAAGGAAATTATGGAAAAAGTGAAAAACAATATTTACAAGAATCAACACAAAACAAAGGCGATTGGCTGATACAAATGTGAGACAGCAGTTTCAGGTAAATACAGTCATGGATACAATAGTGCAATGATTGTATCTTTAAAAAGCAAGACACTTTGTCTCTATGCTCGTGTTGACGATGTTTCGACCCTTTCAGAGTAATAGGTTCTTTTCAGGACTTAAGATAACTTTTCAGTTGACTGTTGAATCATCCCTGTTCAACCCACACACCAGGGTTTTTAGGTGAGGGTCAATTAGTGTACTCCACTACTGACATATTCCACCACTTGTTCCAATTATTCATCAACCTCTTTTTCTTTAGGGATTGCTGCCTGCAATTGATGTTCTCCTAAATTACCAGAGATTAGACGTATATCTCCATCTAAGCCAGTATATACTTTACATTTGCCCACAGCCTTTTAATTAATGAATAGATTTAAATTTTTTCTAATACTTAGTCTTTTTCCCTAGACCCCTGTTATCTCCAGTCCTGATGAGACCCTATTACTATGAAAGGGTCGAAACGTCGTCGACACGAGTATAGAGACAACGTGTCTTGGTTTTTGAAGATACAAATACAATAATTGCACTGTTATATCCATGACTGTGTGTACATGAAACTGATGTCTCGCATTAGTATCAGCCAATCACCTTTATTTTGTGTTGATTCTTCTACACTTTTTTTTCTTCACTTTTTCCATTATTTATTTAGTTGACTACACACCTGGGTTCTGTTACTACTATTCTTTCACTTAATACTGCCTATTCTCTACAGTTATTGTTAGAATTTATGTTTGCTTTGGAATAAACTCGCTTCGGCTGAACCGTGTTACATAATGATTGAGTTATCATTGCTCCTTCTAAATGTTTGAAATGCTGCATTGATGAGTTTTGGATTCAGCCTGCACAGAAATATCTGTGATATCACAAATGTATGTTTAAATGAGTTCCATTTGAATGTATTTCTCAAGAATTAAGATTATGCTAGACACAGTTTTGTAGCATTTAATGTGCGAAATCTAAGAATTTTGTAAAAATAATAATGTTAGCATTAAGTATAAGTCTAAAACAACACTAGCAGACTCTAAAGTTGATCTTATTTTTGCATCAATAAAAAGTTGTTTGCAAGTATAGTCTTCTTAGGTGCAAGAAACTTGGACAAATTCATAGTACGTGCATGATGGCTTATTTTTTAGAACATAAAGGCTGCAGGCAATCTTCATTTGCAAGCTCTGATTCCAAGATCCCTCAGATTCATAGATGGGTATGTAGAGAAGTCAAAATCTTAAATATTTCATTTAAACTGCATGGTGCAAACTGGAGCTGATGTAATCCTGAGGTGGCAGCAGAGAGGATTCGGATACCAGGTCCATATATTTATACTTATTTAGTGAAGCAAGATCATTCTCCCTCTGAGTAGTAAGTAGGGCCCGTCGTATTGCATTTTTACGTGCCACTCGACTAAACTTAACCAGAGTCTCTAGGTCCAGTAAATGATGAGCTTCAATTAGCTTATTTAATGTTGGGATGTTCAGTTCCATATCCTTGTTTGAGGTTTTTTTAAGCTCCGTATAAATTAGAGATTTTAGAGTTGTTGAATCGGACCCAGCGCAGTCACAAATGTAGTCAAGTATAGCTCCGTTGTGAAGTGGTACTGGAGATCTGAAATTCAACTACAACCTGATAACAGAATGAGGTATGGCAGCTCGCAGATGAAAGAATTGTCAAGTTCTCTGCATGTAATTCTTTTAAAGATTATTTATGGTCTCGCCATTTAAAACAAGTGAGTCATAAATAGAGCGAATAACTTTACTCTTAATTCCTTTAAAGGTGATTCAATTGCTCTACCACCAAATAATTTAGCGAGCCTCGTTATAGACTTGGTGGTGGTGACTGATAGGAGCTTCCTGCTCAACAGGTGGTTACACCAAGATAACCCAGTGTCCACTGAGACTCCGAGATAGTCATTTTGACTGTTTCAAGTATGGCTTCTCTCAGTACCCAGGCCATGTTACAGTGCAGATCATAAACAAAGGACCAAAATCGCGACTGAACATGAACAGCTGGTTGACAACGACAGAAGCCTACCTTTCACATGGAGAGAGATGCCCAAAAGGCACAAGGTGCTAATTCTTTGCTTGTGGTTCTTACTATAAATGAAATCTAAATTCTGTTAAGATGCCTTGCTTGGATGAATAAGTCTTACTGATGAACACAACAAAACATCCGCCTACTATTTTTCTAGCTGAATCAGTGGCACGTGCTGAGGGGAAAAAGACTGGGACAATTAATGACAAACAAAGGTTTCCTCCATAAGGGGCTTTGGAATCTTAAGAGTGCAGAACTCAGAAGAAAGTGTGGGCACCCAACCACAGGTACTCCTCATTTCGAGGTCACCCACATGGAAGAGGGCAGGACAGGGGAAGCTGTAGTAGTCATGGAGAAGGATTCAGTGCCATTTTCCACTGTACTGCATATTCAGTCATAACTCACTTTTATTTGGTTCTGTGGTGCATTTATTTCCTTCCGTGTGTTAAATAACTTGTGAATTTCATAATGTAATGTTTCTTGCTGGCTGTTGCACCTTCACTTGTGACCCTATAATGTGCTCCATTACCTTCGATCTAGGCTCGCGACTGACACATTTCCCGTACAGACCTACATCTTTCCTTTCTCTGTGCATATAGTTTTGTCAGCAGGATCCTGCCATGGGCGCTTTGCAACACCAGCACAAATACAAATTCAGATACAACCTCCTGTTTGCATCTGAATCGGGGTTTTCAAAGGTATAGCTCCCCTCGCAGGTTTTAACCTGCACAACTTTCATTGGGTAAAACTGGTGCAAATCATTGCAGCCAAATATCTCCCCTTCGGAGTTACGGAAACTGCAGAACATGGAGAACCTGTGCTATTATTGTGGTATCACTCATTCCAAGAACTGAAACTTGGAATAGCGCGGTAGTAGCGCACCCAGTCAATACCACACCCAGCGATATTGGATTTTTCAAAGGTGTGCTGTGATCACCCAGGATTGGGTGTTCACATGACCCCTGAAACAGTGGTGACTGGCACCACGAGCCAAGATGACTTTCTAAAGTGGATCTCTTTGCGAACCTTACAATTACCCTGCCTTTGAGTCCCACGCACCGCAGGGCATGGAGTTTCTCGTTCACCACAATTTCTCAGCTCTCACAGCACGAACTCCAATTACTGTCCATAATTACCCCGTGCTAATTGTTAGTAAAACATGTCACGGCGCTCTAGCATTTGGAAGCGTGGTCTGGTATTCTCAGAAGTGCTTGTGGCACTCTTGTTTTTTTCCTCAGAAGCGCCCCCCCCCCTCCTTTATTTCTTTGAAGGTTCAAGCAGGCCTTTATTCGTGAAAAATATGCGCGGGTTGTGCTGTTTTCAAAGTACATTGTGACTGTGAACATAAGAGGGTCAACATGGGGAGGCAGAGGTGGGGTGTGGGAGCAGAGGTAGGAACGGAGCCCTGCTGCTGACAGAAGCTTGGGAGGGAATCAAACAAACATGCTGGTGGTGGTGACCCTCCCCTGACACCAGAAAGAGGAGGTTCCGCAAAGAAAAGCAAAACTCTGGAGAAAGCCAAACCCTCTCACTTGGGAACCTTAACAAACATTTTTAGTGGCTACACAGTACCATCAAACAAATGGGTATACCGAGCATTTTTTGTGTCAGAAAAGGGGGAAAAAACATGGCTTGGAGAGATGGAGTCCAAGTGGCACTCTTTGCCCACCGGTTGGGTCCAAGGTTATTTACGCGTCACAAAAACATTGCGCTAAAGACAATAACAAATAAATGGCAAAAGGGCTCTTATGCAGCTGAAGTACCACAGTGATGTGCCCTGTTTACATTTGAAAGCTGCTGAAGAGGAGGCAAGAAGAAGAGAACACGTTTTGTACTCGAAGCGAAAGTGGTCGAGCTGTTCAACAACTCATCAGTTCATTGCCCCAGACTACTGAGCAAGAGCGGTGCCGGCCATGGGACACTGAAGCCGGCCTCAAACTAGGAGACAGGGCCATTGTCATCACTGTAAGGGCTCCATTGTACGTTTGCCAGGCCGCAATAAAACGGGAGAGATGGGGTGTTGTTGAAAACACTACTTTAAGAATTAAAATACACGCCTCTAAGTATAAAAAGCCTCTAAGTATAAAAAGCCTCCAGGACGACGCACCTCAAAAACCCCTCCTGAACCATCCCCCTGTTGGCTTCGAACTCGGAGGTAGCGTGGGTGGGAGACCTGTGGGCCTTATGAGGGGAAATAAAAGTTCTATTTTAAGCTATTCTCAAAAATATTGTTTCCTGTCGCAATGGAATTACATACTTAAATTGTAATCCCCCTGAAGCGGGAGACCTCCAGCAGGGAAACAATGGCTGTCTGTCTCCCAGGCACAGGATGGGGCCATTATGTATAATTGTAAGGTATAGTACGCATCCAATTTAATCAGCCTGAATGTCAGAGGACAATCACTTCCTATCAAGAAACCAACAAATAAGCCCTCCGAGGCCACCTACGACTCTTGCCTCATAGTCTCTTTTCATTCTGGCAAGTCTTCTGGGTCTCAGGTTCCTCATTCTGCTACTGTCCACCTCTGGTTTTCAGTTCTCATCCAGTGCCGACACATTTGCGCCATGGTGTGGCAATCAGGTTCCCAGTGGAATCGCTCTGCCTCTCTCTGTTTTTATCCTTCAAGTAACATCCAGCACAAGCAGATTTGAATGGACTCTGTTTCAATACCTGGGTCCTTAACTCGAAGGAAGTCTGAAACTGGAGCGGACAGCAGTGACCCTATCGGAGCACCTCCAGGAATGTCTGAATAGAGATCGAGACACTGCTCAGTGCAATCTCTCGGAGTTGGATAGTGAACTATCCAAATGGCATCCTGAGCAAAGATGTTATGTTTAGAAACCCAACTGCGAGAAGCGTAGAAGGGGAGTAGGGTTCATATCTTGTTCCCCGTAACAAACCCACTGATCCCCAACCTGGATCTAGTGCTCAGCAGAAAGTAAATTGTAGAAAAGGATTAGCAGGGTATTAGCAAATGTTTTCAAAACATATCGATTCTAGAAAAACACCGGAGAGACCACTTTAGTATAAAAGACCCTCCCTCACCCTAACAGACACAGAGGAGAATTCTTTCCAGACCGAGACTCTGCAGGCTGATCCTTCAACAGGCAGAGACCTGACATCCCTTGCGGGGTGCCATCCTCGAAGCAGGGACGGCGGGGTCCTTCATTCAGAACCATCAGGTGAGGGGTTAGCACTTCCCCGGGGGATTCTTGGCTCCATTAGGATCTATCCTGCCATTTACATACACTGCTTCACCCACATACCTAGGCTAGGTACATTTAGGTAGGTTTCGCATCGTAGGAGTACGCCAATGCTATTGTTTTATATAATATGTTTTAATTCATCTTATTAGCACTATAGAAATGCATCTACTTTTTACGATATTGGTATTAGCAATTACATTTGTCTGCTCCTGTCTTTTGATTGTCACAGCTAATATGTTTCATACTAGACTGACGCTTGACCAATAAATAATTATTGAAACCGTTCCAATCGTCATTCTATGTATTCTGAGAAAAGCGAGCATGAGTGACTGAGTGAAAGATACCGTATTGTTTCCACGATACCTGAGGAATCAGGGTTGTCATGTTCAGTGGTTGCCTGAAACTACCTACACCGCTGTAGAATACAGGGGGGTGATTGTGGCACTGTAGAGCTAGCTGGTCTAACGACTGACTCATCCTGTGACGGTGTCCAGAGTCTGCACACCAAGCCCTCAGTTTAGATCACCCAAAATGCCCAGGTCCAAAAGGTATTGCAAACTAGCTGGCAATTCTTCTGTAATCTAATCATTGAAATGAGATTGAATAGCCAGATTCGGTATCTTCCTTTTTCTGTTTCCACAAAAAGTAGCATGTGCAAACCAAAAACGTGTTGCTAACTCCAGGGGGCTGCTATCATCAGGGTATCATTATTAAGTCATGTATAAAAGGCCTTCATGAGATGTACAAGGGTTCAAGGGTTAAGAGTTTGTAGGGAATTTTAAAAATCAGGGCTGAGTAAGGGTGCAGGTTGATAAAGGGTTTGTAGGCTTCAGGAATGGGTAGTGGTACGGGTTAGTAATTGTTTTAAGGGTTTTCTATCTTCAGGGATATGAGGCACTAATGTGTTTTTAGGGTTCAGGGATGGGTAAAGATTAATAAAGTGTTTTAGGGTTCAGCGATTGGCATGGGCGGGGAACAGTATGGGATAGTAAGGGTTTTTCAGGTTTAGTGATGGGTAAAAAATTGGGGTGGTAAGGAGTAAACGTAAAAGGGTAGTGGAGAGAGAAAAACATTTTTTTTAAATAAATAATATATATATATATATATATATATATATATATATATATATATATATATATATATCCAAAGTAGAGAAAAAGCAATCCCAGTGCGCTCTCAGGAGACAAAGCCACAGACACGAAATGCAAAGAGGGGTTGTTTATTCCACAACGCGTTTCAGCTCGGAAGCCTTGATCACGTGGAAGAATGTGTACAACAGGGTAACTGATAAAGTTGTAATTCATAAACATGGACATGGGACTGAAAGGCCAGCCCAAAGGCATATTCGCCGACTATGGCAGACATGTTGGAATGTGCAACAAAGAGTAATAATTGTCTGGGTATGCATTCATAATTATCAAGTGATCAAACAACAATGTAATTGAAAATAATGGATGAATAAAACACGATGTTTCAAATATATACGCTACAAGAAAATGAAAATAATAGGAAAAATGCCTAGAATCAAACAAATTGTAGCGTTATTGTGAGTAAATGCATAGTGCTTACGAACTCGAGAACGGGGCTGGTGCCTGGCAAGGCTCATCAAAAACAAATTAAATGTATGACCCAACTGGGTTTGGATAAGGGGATAAAAATAAAATGAATAAAGTAAAATGAAATGAAAATGTGAACCCAAATGGGTTCGCGTTACGATAGGTAACAGCGTGTATGTCAGGCAGAAGGGTCACATTTGTATGAAATACAACCTGAGGGTCAAATACCCCAGGAAAATGAGTATAGTGCATGAGTCCCATAAAGTCCAAAATTAATGGAATGCCGATAAAATCAGTTACCGTGCTCGAAAACGTGAAGAAACGGAAGGAAGGGTAGGTGGCCCGTGCGGAGTGAGTGCCAGTGAGAGGGCACCTTCCTTTCTTCCTGAAATGAAAAAAACACAAAAAAGACATAGTTAAAATTGCAAGAGACTTCAGCAGCGATGGCAGAAGAGGCAGAGCCAGGGGCACCGTGGGAACAAGAACTCGCCCAAGAAAGAACTATTAATGGATTCCATTACGGTAAACAAAACAGTTGTCAACCTATCTCAAAGAAACATCACTGAGACTGAAAAAATGACTTTATGCCTAGGTCTTTCTTTCTGCCCCTCTGCTCCTTTCAACTTCACTGATACCAGAATTGATATCTTTAAGTTTGTAAGAAAACTCAAATTAAAAAAATGGCACAAACTCAAAAGATTGAACAATCCCAGTAGGAACTTGTCTAATGCATCGCACCATTTGAACAACATCACATTAAGCGATATTGAGATACTGAGTGATATGATAGTTCTTGATCAGAATTGCAGCTCAGGAACGGAGGGTGCCAACTGTGGAAATGTGGATTTTCCTGATCAGTTATGTCCCCTATCTTGGACCCCAACGGTTCTATATGCATGTTACAAGTACATGTATGTTCCCTCCAGTTCCAGTTTCTAAGACGCAAACATATGTGTGTCTACCGTCGACATGTTCTCTGTCAGATCCGCCATCAATGGGCTGGATATTCGATTCCTAAGTATAAAAGACCACCGACTTTATATGGCTAAGTTACTCCATTTTTACAGTTCAGGCAAGTAGGCCCGATTCTGTCCTCAAAGCCTTTCCCTGCTCTCTGTCTCTGACAGCTTCAGCTTGAGCTCGCATCTGTATCCATGAACTTTGTCCTACTCCCTGTGCAGCTAACGGTGCCTACCTCGGCCAGTTTTCGCCTGCCTGCCAAGAAGTTGTATTTCACCTTCGAATTATCTATTTTGCTCTTCAGCCGATGCATTCCTGTCTAGTGATTTAGGTAAACATTTCCCTTAGCTCACAAGCAAGGACTCAGCCTTTCCGTCCTCCTGCAAGTGATTCATAGCCCTGCTGCCATGGAAAGTTTTCTATCCCTCGCATCTCATATAGACACTTAGACGTTTGTGCACGCACACAGTCAGTATAGACTAGATTCTGTCCGAGAGTCCTTCCTTGTGGATAACATAGTTCTTTAAACATAGGATGTTAGATATGATTTGGGATTAGGTTGACTTGACCCCCCAGACTTCTCGTCTCCACATGTAGAGCTAAATGTCAAGTCCCCTTCACCCCTAGTTGCACGTCTATCACACGTCATGCTGCTGCGCGCGCATCTATGCCAAGTATTATCTTATAGATCCACCTATGTCTGATAATCCTAACCAATCATGTTTCTTTTACTCCTTATTACGCCTAGTTTCGATTACGTACCTGTCATGTCACTCTTCTTATCAAATGTTACGCCTTCTACATTCATTTCATTGTAATGTACTTATTATAAAAATGCATGTCTGTCAATAAAGTATTGTACTTCACTTCCTGAACCCTCGTGGTGACGGAACCTGAAGGCCGCGACTCGAGTCGGCCATTTTGAATGGAATAAAGCCCATTTAGAAAACCTCTTATACCACGGATTCTGCCTCTTGTTATTTTGAGCTATTTTACTTTATTTTAAGATTCCGTATGAAATTCAGTCCGGTAAAGAAGATTTTATTTACCACATAATGGCGCCCGAATAGGGACACTTTCTCATCTCACGCGCCGGCGGTGCGTTGCAGGCCCGGTCTCCTGCCACAGCTGGACGGACCATAAACGCGTACCAGCAGGATTTCCTGTAAGCTCCCTCCGGTCAAAGCGGGGGCGACTGAGGCTGCGATCAACCCAGACGAGGCGGTGAGAAGTGCGAAGTATCCCGACCAGAGCCTAGCTGAGAGAGCAAGATCCGAGGTATACAGAGGCCCACCAGGTCTTTCGAAATCCCGATGTCCAGAGGGTCCGCTGTCCGCAGTTATCGAGTCCTGTCCATTCTCTGAGGCCTTCCGTTTCAAGGAGCTACTCGGTGAGTACCATCGCCGGGGAGGCGTGTTGACGCGCACATAGGTTGTGCCGGTCAAGACGGATTTGGGTACACAAATCCGGTCTGCACTGTTTAGCAGTGTATATGTACTGTTTAGCAGTATATCAAGTATTCCGAAGTATTCAGTTATTGTCAAGAATTCAGCGTGGTGATTAGTTAGGCAGACTGTCATCATTGTCGATCATTGTTACAATGTTTAATGTTTAATGTTTAAAGTGTTCAAAATATTGTAGTATGAATGACTGTTCATTGTTCACTGTTCATTTATTGTGTTTTTTCGTATTAAGAAAATTCAAGAGTAAGTATCAGATCAGTTGTAAATATGCCGCTCTTCTCGAAGTTAAGACAGATTACTACCAGAAAAGGGGTGCTTGAAGAAGCAGTTCCTATTCCTCCTAGGGACACTCCAGGGCATTTTATGTACCATAAACATGGCTTAGATGCCATATTGTTTCTTGATCTATGGGTAGATTATACCAAGGGATTGCCGGAAAGTCAAAGGTGGCCCGTAGCGGGAACCTGGGATGCAGAATGCATCATGAAAGTGGAGGAAGAGTTATGGAAAAGAAAGGTCAGACAGTCACAGAAAGACGCTGTTGAGTTATGGCGTAAAGAATCTCATAGACGAACAGAAAAAGCACGTAGACAAGAAGAGAGGAGTAAAGAAAGTTCGAATAAAGTTCAAGAAAATCTATTAATTAAGGAAGGTATCCGAGTGAAATCAGAACAAGTGAATAGACAAAGAAATGCTCTTATGAATGGTATGTATCCCCTTCTAGCCGAAGGACTACCTAAAGCTGTTACAGAAATACCAAAAGACTTGCCACCCCCATTATTTCCAATTAAGGTACATCCAAAGGGGCTTCCCAGAACCGCAGAAGATGTTTTTCTTTCCTCATATCTAGATGACGCAGCTCCCGAGTATGCTAACGCCACACCACATAGACCGTCTGGCGGAGGGGTTCAACGTCAGGATCAGGTATCTGTCCCCGTGCAACAGCAAGTCCCGACACAAGCTTCGGCAAGCACATCTGTTTCCGCATCTGTCTCCGCAGTCGACTCTACAGGGGTATCGACACCCATAGTTGCTGTATCACGTTCAACGAACCCATTCACACCCGACGCCCCAGATGGGGCCACGGGAGGGGCTAGCAATACCTTCACACCACCTAGAATAAATAAACTTGTCTTTCAAGAGTCAGCACATTCACGTACACCTAAATTCATAAGTGAACGTACGCTTAAGGAACTCCTTGTAAATTGTAGATATGACCCGGTGGTTGGTAAAGAGGACGAAATGGTCCTGGCATCATTACGTATCAGGCGAGCCGCAGAGTATTTAGCGAGGTTACCAGGGATGACTACGCATCTGGATAACATATATCATTTTGTTCAAACAGGACGAGATCCAGGATGTATTAACAGAGCTATGGAATTCCAGAAAGTAGAGATACAGGGGGAACTGTTACGTTTCCTCATAAACTGTGTAATCAGAAATCAAGATCGTCCGGGGGTAGACCCGAATGCAATGCTTATTCTTACAAGATGGAGTCAGAATATATCAGAAGGGAGACACGATAAGCAAAATTGTATAATAGCCATGTGCCGAAAAATACGTAAAGAAATAGAGCGTATTCATGAAGAAAGATTGGGAACAGACGAGTTTGAGCAAGATGAAGTGTCAGGGAATTCCGCAAGACAGTCAGAGACCATAGCCTATGTAGGCAGAGGAAGATCCTGTGAAAATACTAGATGTTTTTCTGATCCCATACACTCTGTATGTCCAAATAATAGCAGAACGTATCCGACGCCTGTAATAAATCTGAAATCTCCTGAACATTCGTTTCAAGCCGCAGATAAGATACTACGAGAACGAAGGGGTTACCACCTCCTCGATTCCATGGATGAGCAAGAATTAGCCAGATCAGCCGTTCACTGGATTGACAGTCCTGAAAAATACGGTGATGAGACCGTAGCACACACGTTTTTTAATCTCAGTACAGATGAACAACGCTTAGCTGGAATCTATATGATTCAGCAACTCCTCATATTATATAAGAGCCAACATGCTGACCCCGGTCCTTTACCTGATATATTAACGGAACTACTCACGAACAGATGGAGAGGTTCTAGTAACAAGCTAATTAAAGAGATATTAGTGTCACGTAAACAGTATGTCCTTTTTGTAAATCCAGATTCTCTCTCCCTGCCCCGCAGAGAAAGAGCACCGTACTATATGGATAGACAAAATCCTTTACGAGAAGTGCACCCAATAAAAGGCGAAGACAATGAGTTTCACCGTGTATTTGTTTACACACCCATATCAAAAATGGAATTATTAGAAATGAAGAAAGTAGTACCTAGTCACGACAAGGACCCAGCGGGTTTCCACCGAGAAATTAAAGACATGTTACTGATGGGAGAGTACACCTTTCCTGATATTATGACGATATTAAAGGTGCTTTTGCCTGCTGGCATTTATGAAAAACTGAAAGAAAAAGAGTGGGAAGTAGGAGACCAAAAGATAGACTGGACAGCATTAGCAGAGGAAGAAAGGGGCCGAACTGCAGGTTCGGGGCTCGGGGATAAAGTTAAACTGTTACCAGGTTTACTAGTACAGGTACTGCCACGTTTATTAACTACAAAAAAGGAAGATTGGGGTGCAATCACAGCCTGCAAACAAAAGCAAGATGAAGACACAAGCGATTATTATGCTCGATTTGAAAAATGTTTTTGTATAAATAGTGGTATAAAAGCAAGTAGTGACTCATATCCACATTTATTTGTGACAAAATTGGTGGAAAATGCATTGCCTCCAGTGAAGAATAGAATATTGAAATTCGAGAGTACCTGGCAAAGTAACACTCCGTCGCAAATGCTACAAATGTTACAGTATCATCACAATAGAATTAGGGATGAACAAGAACATGAGCATAGACGCATGAAGGATACAAAAATGAAAATGCTAGTTTCTCAGACAGTACCAGCAGATGGTCACAAAAAGGGTGTGACACATTCTGGTGATTCTGCAGTTCCTGTAAAAGGAACCTGCAATTACTGTAAACAACTAGGCCATTATGTACATGATTGTCCAGTCCTGAAACGTAATATAGCTACAGGTATTGCAAAAGAGAGACCACAATTAGTTAGACAAGATCAGAATGAACAAGGAGCTATGCAGCATGGACAGTCCATGCCAGTTCAGCAACAGGCAATGCCAGCCTCACAGCAACCCATACAGTTTGTGCCAGCTGCACCACCGTTGCCTGCTACTGCCACACAAACAACGACACGACAAATGTATCAGACTGCACAGTATGAATACCCTGAATATCAGCATTACGCATGAACCAGCCTAGAGAGGGAAGTTGACTTACCGCTCATCGAGATTCCTGTAGATCAAGAAGGACCTTATGTACATAGTGAATTATTAGGTCAAAATAGAAAATTCTTACTCGATACAGGGGCAAGTCGAACAACAATAAAACGTAGTGAAGTTCCAGGGGCACCCCTCTCAGGCTCTCAAAATGTTTCCCTTGGTTTTTCAGGAAAACCTATTGTTAATGAAGTATCACAGCCTCTACCACTTACGATAGGACCTTTGACACGAACTACAGATTTATTGCTTACTAAATCATGCCCAGAAAATCTGTTAGGAATTAAAACTCTGAAAGCACTAGGAGCCATAATATGTTGTTCTCCGGAAGGAGTAAGGTTGTTTTTACGTGATTTTAAAGGTCACTATGTGTCTAGAGACATGGATCCCCGACTACAGACTTTACCAGTACATCTATGGGCACAAGGCCCTACGGATGTTGGCTGCATGAACATTACACCCTATCGAGTTACATTGAAAGCAGGAGTGGTACTACCACGAATGCGACAATACAAGTTACCGCATGATGCTGTAGTGGCTTTGCTGAAAATAATTGATGAGCTGATTGCCCAGGGAGTAGTTATAGAAACAGACTCCAATATATGTAATTCACCGATAATTCCGATTCTTAAACGAACTGACCCTACTGCCCCACCAGTATACCGATTGGTCATTGATTTGCGTGAACTAAACAAATGCATTGTACCACAATTCCCTGTGGTCCCTGATATATCATCATTGTTGACAGCAATTGATTCCGAAGCAACATTCTTTACTGTAATCGATCTCAAGAATGCCTTCTTTAGCGTCCCAATAGATCCGGAAAGCCAATACTTGTTCGGATTCAGTTTAAATGGGCGCAGCTTTAAATTCTCACGCGCTCCCCAAGGATTCACAGAAAGCCCCAGCATCTACAGCCAAGCACTGAAACGAGAACTTGACAGTATCCGCATGCCAGTCAATACTGCACTGCTTCAATATGTCGATGATCTACTGATCACCGCGAGAAGCGAGTCAGAATGTGAAAAGGCTTCTCTGACAGTTTTACATTTTCTAGCCGACAAGGGGCACAAGGTGTCTCCTTCTAAGCTGCAATTCTGTGTCCAGCGAGTTATTTATCTTGGTCACTCGCTGTCCAAGGAGGGAAGGCAGCTTACACCAGATCGCATCCAGTTAATTGCTAACATGTCAATACCCCAGACACAAAAGGAGGTGCGGGCTTTCATAGGCCTCACTTCATATTGTAGGCAGTGGATCCCTCAGTACGCATTTCTAGCAAAACCACTCATTCAGTTAACCACACAGGAGGCAGCCACATCGACTGTTCTCCCTTGGACTCAGGAACATACACAAGCTTTTGAAAGCCTAAAGGAAGCTTTATGTCAAGCACCTGTTTTAGCAACGCCATGTTATAGCAAACATTTTACACTCTTTGTTACAGAACGCGAAGGTACTGCCTTGTCAGTACTCACTCAGGATCAAGCAGGATCACGCAAGCCATGTGCTTATTTTTCCAGTACATTAGATCCCGTAGCTCAGGCTTTGCCTGCATGCCTGAAATCAGTGGCAGCGACAGCCTTAGCTATCAGACAAAGCGATGCCATAGTATTAGGACACCCATTGACAGTACAAGTACCACATGCAGTAGAGGTTCTTGTGAACCGAACACAAACACAACACTTGACCATAGCAAGACTTACCGGTTATGAACTGACATTGTTTCAACCACACATAGAGATCCGACGGTGTAATACATTGAATCCTGCTACACTATTACCTGTAATTGGAACAGACCCACTAGCTCATGATTGTGTTGAAATCATTGAAATAAAGACGAAACCTAGACAAGACTTGACAGACGTTCCATTGTTAGATCCAGACCTGACGTTGTATGTAGACGGATCGTGCATGAGAGCAAGTACAGGAGACTTAGTGGCCGCGTATGCAGTCACAACAGACACTGAAGTTATTGAGACAAATTGTATAGATACTTTGTCAGCCCAAGCAGCAGAACTTATTGCTCTAACACAAGCCTGTATTCAAGCCACAAATAAGAAAGTTAATGTATACACTGACTCACGTTATGCATTCGGAGTTGTACACGACTTCGGCGTGCTGTGGCGAGAGAGAGGTTATTTAACCTCCCATGGTGCCCACATTCAGCACGGACCCCTCATTCATGCTTTGTTAGACGCAATACATCTACCCACTGCTATATCGATTATGAAATGTAAAGCACACACGAAGGTTACTGATACCATTTCTCAAGGCAATGATTTAGCTGACAAAACAGCTAAACAGACTGCTCAGAATCGCACATTAGACATGACAAAGCCAATAGTTCAGACACCAACACAGTGTATGACAATTAAGGACCCCGCACTTGACGTAATTGACATACAGACACATGCCACAGCAGAAGAAATAAAGAAGTGGACTGAACTAGGAGGGATCCAGACAGATCAAGGATGGATGACGAAGGAGAAATCTGTATGGTTTCTCCCTGATTCCATGGTTCAAGCCATTATAGCTACAGTTCACAGTCCAGCACATTTAGGAGAGAAGGCTATGCTAGACAGCATTCAGCACATTTGGTTCAATAAACATTTACGAGCAGCAGCTAAACAAAAAGTTCGTACCTGTATGATATGTTGTCAGTTTAATCCAGGAAAGAGTGTTCCCGTAGAGCAGGGTGGATTTCAGCCTCCTGACCATCCTTTTGAAGTCCTCCAGATGGATTATATTCAGATGGAACGTTGTCGAGGATTCAAAT
Organism: Triturus cristatus; assembly: GCF_964204655.1. Lineage (NCBI taxonomy): Eukaryota > Metazoa > Chordata > Amphibia > Caudata > Salamandridae > Triturus > Triturus cristatus. Next base: position 447,178,446 of record NC_140588.1, read on the forward strand.
ATGTTCTCGTAGTTGTCTGCGCTCTCTCCCGTTGGACAGAGGCGTATCCCGTATCAGATTACACTGCCCCGACTACTGCCAAGCAGCTAATTAGAGAATTCTTCCCACGGTACGGTTTACCACGTGTTGTATATTCAGATAACGGTCAGCCTTTCTCATCCGAATTAATGAAACATGTCTCACTCTTGTTGGGATATCAGTGGAAATTCCACTGTGTCCGACACCCCGAGGCAGCAGGTCTCGTGGAACGACATAATCAACTTTTAAAAATCAGATTGTCTAAAATATGTCAGGAAAAGGGTGTGGACTGGATAATAGCCTTACCAGTTGCGCTATTTTACATGAGGATGGTAGCACACTCTCGAACAGGGCTATCGCCTTATGAGGTGATCTTTGGTAGGCCACCGAATATGTGGGGGACGCCTATACCCCGTAAAATAACTGATGTTGACTGTAATATGCTGACAGATTACCTGGCTTCCTTGATGTCTGCACTACAATCTTGCCGTTCACAGGTAGTCGCAGCTTTTCCTGACAACACCGAGGTGAAACCTCATGACGTAATTCCCGGCGATTATGTTCTCGTCAGGAATTTTGATCGGAAAACCCAACTGGAGCCAAGGTGGAGGCTTCCTAAGTTGGTCCTGCTGACGACCAGAACAGCTGTGAAGATCGAAGGGAGGAAAGGCTGGGTGCATTCCAGCCATATAAAAAAATTTCATGGACTTCCTCCTGACACAAACAGTACTCCCCGTGTGTCTTCCCCCATTGACTCAAAGCTACCTTTGGCTGAGGCCAGTAGCACCGAACTCTATAAACAGAAACTCAGGTCCAGATCTAAACTGTCGGACGATTTGATTGTTTAAGTCCTCTCCAAGGTGAAGCGGTTGAATCTGTCCCGACATGTATCCCTTAGGTCTGAATCATGTAGAGTCCAGAATCATAATGAAACGACATGCTTATTGTAAATCACTGCGTAGCCACTGTATTGTGACTTTATTAATTTTGTTTTTCTTGAGTTTTTTAATAGTTACTGCAAGTATATTGTTGCATATGTATTATCCTGTTTCTAAACGTGCTTTCAATATAACTGGAGAACATTCTTTTAGAGACCTACCGCCACATGAGTTGTCCTATAGACTTGCGCTGCGCAATAACACATTCATTAGTATGTTACATCATTCCCATCAGACTAGTAATGCCACCAATTGTTGGGTGTGTGGCCGACTTCCTCCCTATCAGAATAACAAAGGAGTTCTGCCTTTCTTTCCACATCCGTTCACACACAATGGCTCCTGTGGAGCATGGTTTAGTTTATTAAATTCCATAGACCCAGACACAGCAGTTTATCAACAACATTGGATATGGGGAAATCTGAATCTAGTTTTATTCAAAGTCTGTCACCCTAATAAGGAGGGTCACCCCAGTAGAACAGGAACTGATTTAGAAAATGAAGTGTATAAATTAGGTAATTTTACGCCTAATCTTATGATTTTGAATGTCAAATCCGAAGTTGAACTAATTCTGCCCACTATGTCAGTATTTCCAGTTAAGGGTGAATTATGTGTGAGAAAAGTTGGTTCCATACATATGGGCCATAGTAAATGTGTTACTACAGTAGAATATAGTGATCAAGGTAAATCTTCATTTAGAGCTTCTCGCCATTCTTACTTCATATGTGGCCAGACGGCATATATGCGTCTGCCTCTAGATTGGGATGGTACCTGTTACATAGCATTCCTTTTGCCACCTGTTTTCCTAGCTCCCCCTGATTATTATCGAAATGTTCATTTAGTACACAATAGAGAGCGAAGAGATCTCCCAGTTGTCGATTATACTGAGACAGCATGGGACAAATATGTAGATTTCAATAAAGGTATCTTTCCCTATATAGGTACAATATCAAATAGTAAGCTGATACGCAGACTCACCAAGACTCTTGAAGCTGTAGTAAACGAGACTATAGCCGCCCTAGGCAATCTGACAGAGGAACAATCAGCGATGAGAATTGTTGTTCTCCAGAATCGTCTTGTCCTTGACGTCATCCTGGCCGATAGGGGCGGAGCTTGCAGGGTCATCGGATCCAGCTGCTGCATATTCATACCAGAAAATTCGCCATCTGTATATAAAGCTATAACACGCCTTCATAAGATTGTAAGCCAGATACACGAGAATCCAGGCACTTGGACGTGGTCCGGGTGGTTTTGGAGTATGATATCAGCCTGGGGATGGAGAGTTTTATCCTTCCTAGGTATTGGCCTTCTTATGCTTTTCAGTTGTTGTTTATGTCTGCAATGTGGACCAGCGATTTGTGGTCTGTGTGCCACATCATGCATCCCATATCACAGGTCTCGTTCAGAATGCCGGAAGAAGAAGGAAGAAGAAATGATGCTCCATGAGCAAATCGATGGAATGATAAAGATTGATGTCTCTTGAAGGGCAAGAAGGGGACAAGGAGGGAATGTGGAAATGTGGATTTTCCTGATCAGTTATGTCCCCTATCTTGGACCCCAACGGTTCTATATGCATGTTACAAGTACATGTATGTTCCCTCCAGTTCCAGTTTCTAAGACGCAAACATATGTGTGTCTACCGTCGACATGTTCTCTGTCAGATCCGCCATCAATGGGCTGGATATTCGATTCCTAAGTATAAAAGACCACCGACTTTATATGGCTAAGTTACTCCATTTTTACAGTTCAGGCAAGTAGGCCCGATTCTGTCCTCAAAGCCTTTCCCTGCTCTCTGTCTCTGACAGCTTCAGCTTGAGCTCGCATCTGTATCCATGAACTTTGTCCTACTCCCTGTGCAGCTAACGGTGCCTACCTCGGCCAGTTTTCGCCTGCCTGCCAAGAAGTTGTATTTCACCTTCGAATTATCTATTTTGCTCTTCAGCCGATGCATTCCTGTCTAGTGATTTAGGTAAACATTTCCCTTAGCTCACAAGCAAGGACTCAGCCTTTCCGTCCTCCTGCAAGTGATTCATAGCCCTGCTGCCATGGAAAGTTTTCTATCCCTCGCATCTCATATAGACACTTAGACGTTTGTGCACGCACACAGTCAGTATAGACTAGATTCTGTCCGAGAGTCCTTCCTTGTGGATAACATAGTTCTTTAAACATAGGATGTTAGATATGATTTGGGATTAGGTTGACTTGACCCCCCAGACTTCTCGTCTCCACATGTAGAGCTAAATGTCAAGTCCCCTTCACCCCTAGTTGCACGTCTATCACACGTCATGCTGCTGCGCGCGCATCTATGCCAAGTATTATCTTATAGATCCACCTATGTCTGATAATCCTAACCAATCATGTTTCTTTTACTCCTTATTACGCCTAGTTTCGATTACGTACCTGTCATGTCACTCTTCTTATCAAATGTTACGCCTTCTACATTCATTTCATTGTAATGTACTTATTATAAAAATGCATGTCTGTCAATAAAGTATTGTACTTCACTTCCTGAACCCTCGTGGTGACGGAACCTGAAGGCCGCGACTCGAGTCGGCCATTTTGAATGGAATAAAGCCCATTTAGAAAACCTCTTATACCACGGATTCTGCCTCTTGTTATTTTGAGCTATTTTACTTTATTTTAAGATTCCGTATGAAATTCAGTCCGGTAAAGAAGATTTTATTTACCACACAACAGTGGAGAACAACTGAGCACAACTCAAGTTGCTGATATAGTCGGCCTCTCCACTGACAGTCATGCCTCCTCAGGCTTCAAACCAAAATCCACCTTCTTTCCAACATCTCCTTATGATCCTATCGATACATTTCATGATTGCGTCACCAAGTCTTTATGCACTCTGAGACACAGTAAGAAGAGAAACCAATACAACAATCTAACTTACACACAACGACAATCACTTAAATCATTGATTGAAGACAACAATATCATCATCCGCCCTGCTGACAAGGGCGGCAATGTTGTCATCTTAGACAGGGACGGATATATCACTGAAGCCATTAGGCAACTTTCTGACACCCGTTATTATGAACATATCAGGGTTGACAGATATAATACCAGCATCACCACACTATGGGACAAGCTTATCATGTGGAGAGAGAAAGGTCTACTTGAGTGGGAGGAATATACCTATTTAAAGAATGACCATCCTATCCTTCCTGCACTGTATCTTCTTCCGAAATTGCACAAAGACCCCAAAAATCCCCCCGGGCGCCCTATTGTATCCTCCAGGGGCAGTGTTTCGGAGCATGTCTCCAAATATATTGATCATTTTTTGAGAGACTATGTCAGTAATCTTCCCAGTTACATCAGGGACACAAAAGACTTCCTCAAAAAACTCAATAACATCACATGGGAAACCAATTCTTGTCTCATCACTCTGGACGTACAGTCACTTTACACTATTATTGACCACCGTCAGGGCATAGAGGCATGTGAATATTATCTCAAATCCAGACCCCTACGTCTCAGAGACCACAGTGCCATGATTATTGAAATGATCCATCACTGTCTGACCAACAATATTTTTTTGTTCAACGGTGAACTATACAGACAGGTGGTCGGGATCGCTATGGGTTCTTGCTTTGCCCCAAGTCTGGCCAATCTCTTTATGGGATTGTGGGAGGAACAAGTATTCACCAACCCTGAGTACAAACAAGATCTCGACCAAGTCACCACATGGATGCGTTACATTGATGATTTGTTTGTCATTTGGAATGGCGATGAAGAACAAGCCACCAAATTTATTGACAAACTCAACATCAATGATAACAACATTGTCTTGACCAGCCATATCAGCAAAAACAGTGCAGAATTTCTAGATGTCAAGATAGAAATCATTGACAATGCCATGCAAACCACTCTCTTTAGAAAGTCAACTGCAGGCAACAGTGTGCTGCATGCCCTCAGCAGCCACCCGGAGATACTCAAGTGGAGTATCCCTTACGGCGAACTGTTGAGGGCAAAGAGGAATTGCAGCACCCCAGAGACATATGAAACCACCAGCAGGGAGATGATCTCACGTTTCAAGCTCAGGGGATACCCTAACTGGGTTCTCCAGAGAGCCAAAACTAGAGCGGATGCCATACCCAGGGAGAATACCATTTCAGACAAACCGATTGAGACAAATGATGACACCACTAACACCACCAGGATGATCATGACTTTTAACTCTGACTCTAGCAGTATACACAAAACTATAGCCAAACATTGGGACATCCTCAAATGCGATAATATAATTGGTGAGACCATACCTAACAGACCAAGTATCACCTATCGCAAAGGCAGGAGCATTAGGGACATGGTGGTGAGAAGTGATGTCACCATTTACCCTACCAGACATCAACATGGCCTCGAGGGTTTCTACCCTTGCGGCCATTGTAAGGCCTGTAAGAACAGCAAGTTCCGCAACAAACTCAATTATAATGGCGTCACGAAAGAAATCAGAGAATTTCTGACATGCAGCACCACTTTTGTTGTCTATGTCATTGAATGTCCCTGTCTTCGTTGGTACATTGGCAGCACCACCCTGCCTGCCAAAAAACGTATCCTTGAACATTACCGAGCCATAATCCACAAGGATGTGAAATACCCAGTGGCCCGCCACTTTGAAGAAACACATTTTTCTAACCCTGAACTCCTCACTTTTTTCATATTGGAACAAATTACAATCAATTTTAGAGGAGGCAACAGGGTACTCAAATTAAGGCAACGTGAGTCCAAGTACATAGTCCAATTTCAAACCAAACACCCAGGGGGCCTCAATTTTGATGAAGAATTGTCCGTTCATTTAAAGGAATAACCATTTGTCAGGATTACTACTGTTTTATGTCTGTATCATTAACTATGTGGCAATTTTAGTTCTCTCGCTCACCTCATGATATTCATTTTTCTGATTACAGGTCTGAGATTCTTCTTCCCATTTGACTATGTATGTACTTTTTTGAGTATTTGCCACGGCAATTTTAACTATGTCTTTTTTGTGTTTTTTTCATTTCAGGAAGAAAGGAAGGTGCCCTCTCACTGGCACTCACTCCGCACGGGCCACCTACCCTTCCTTCCGTTTCTTCACGTTTTCGAGCACGGTAACTGATTTTATCGGCATTCCATTAATTTTGGACTTTATGGGACTCATGCACTATACTCATTTTCCTGGGGTATTTGACCCTCAGGTTGTATTTCATACAAATGTGACCCTTCTGCCTGACATACACGCTGTTACCTATCGTAACGCGAACCCATTTGGGTTCACATTTTCATTTCATTTTACTTTATTCATTTTATTTTTATCCCCTTATCCAAACCCAGTTGGGTCATACATTTAATTTGTTTTTGATGAGCCTTGCCAGGCACCAGCCCCGTTCTCGAGTTCGTAAGCACTATGCATTTACTCACAATAACGCTACAATTTGTTTGATTCTAGGCATTTTTCCTATTATTTTCATTTTCTTGTAGCGTATATATTTGAAACATCGTGTTTTATTCATCCATTATTTTCAATTACATTGTTGTTTGATCACTTGATAATTATGAATGCATACCCAGACAATTATTACTCTTTGTTGCACATTCCAACATGTCTGCCATAGTCGGCGAATATGCCTTTGGGCTGGCCTTTCAGTCCCATGTCCATGTTTATGAATTACAACTTTATCAGTTACCCTGTTGTACACATTCTTCCACGTGATCAAGGCTTCCGAGCTGAAACGCGTTGTGGAATAAACAACCCCTCTTTGCATTTCGTGTCTGTGGCTTTGTCTCCTGAGAGCGCACTGGGATTGCTTTTTCTCTACTTTGGAACTTAATTACCGGCACGCTCCGCCGGAGTGTGCGCCACCTCCCATCTGGGTCAATACAGTCGGAAGGGGCATTTTGTGAATATTTATATATATATATATATATATATATATACACACACACTGAAAAAACCATAGGTTTCAGGCCTGATATAGTTCGGAATTAGCATTTAAAAAACCTTAGAAATTCACTGAAAGAAACATAGATTTTAGGGGTGTTATAGTTAGCTGGACATTTCACTCATACAAAACCATTGAAATTCCTCCGATATGGCACGTTTTAAGTTGGGGGATTAAGTCCTCTTGAATCCTGAGGTCCCCTGGCGGCCATCTAGCCCACCAGGTACCTCCAGTAAGCGCCACGGAGCTGCGTTGCAGAGAGGTGTAAATAGGGGCGTGGCTTCATTACACCTCTCTGCAACGCAGCCCCCTGGTGCATACTGGAGGTTCCTGGTGGGCTAGTTGGCCCCCAGGGACCCCCAGTATTCAAGGGGAATTAGTTCCCCCTCTGCAAACGCGCCAGGGGGCGCGTTTGCAGAGTGGTGCAAGGAGGGGGCGTGGCCTCCACCCCATCCCGTTTTTTTATTTTTTCTAATTTATTGGCCCTGGGGACCCCATCCCCCAGGGCCTGTCCCCAATTTATTTTTAAAAAAATATGAAAATCGGGAAGGGGGCCGCGTGGCCCCCCTCCCGAGGCCATAATTTGCCCCGGGGACACCATCCCCTGAGGCAGGGCCCTTTTTTTTATTTTTATTTTGGAGGGGGGCTGCCTTGCCCCCCCTCCTGTGGCCGCTCATGGCCCCGGGGACCCCATCCCCGGGGCGTTTTTTTTTATGAGGAGGGGGGCCGCGTGGCCCCCCTCCCGGGCCACTACTAGTCCCGGGGCTGGCCCTCTTCGTTGGGGGCTGTGGGGGAGTCCCCATTCCCCCCGCGGTCCAAGCCGGCTCCCCACATCCTGCAGGAGCCGGCATTCCTTTTCCAGACGGGGAGCAGCTAACATGCTGCTCCCCCTGTGGAAAAGCAATCTGCTTTCCTATTTGGAAGAGAGAGCAGGTTTCCTGCTCTCTGTTCCAAACAGGAAATCAGTTTGCAATGACAGAGTGGGAGCCGCGAGGCTCCCGCCCTGTCATTGCAAACTACAGTGTCCCGGGGGTGGGTACCCAGGGACACTGCAGGAGCCGGCCCTGGGGGTGGCGGTCCCCAGGACCTAGCCAAGGCTCCAGGAGGGGGGCCGCGCGGCCCCCCTCCCACATTTTGAAGAAGCCCCCGGGGGTGGCGGTCCCCGGGGCTGGGGGGGGCCTGAGAGCCCCCCCCACCCAATTTTAATAAGCCCCGGGGGTGGCGGTCCCCAGGGCTGGGGGGCCTGAGAGTCCCCCCACCCAATATTAATAAGCCCTTGGGGGGGGGTGGCGGTCCCCGAGGCAGTGTGGGGGGATTGGGACCCCCACACTATTTTTTGAAAATGCCCCCGGGATTTGGCCCCCCCGGGGGCCAATTACCAAAGAAGCGCGGGAACCCGCGTTTCATTTTTTTTTTTTTTTCGGACAAAATTCGCACTGGGTGTGCAAATCTTGCGTTTTTTTTTTTTTTTAATGCTTTTTTTTTAACCCTGGGAGTCCTTGTGGGACACCCTGAGCAGGCCTAGGGGGTCAGGGTGTTTCGACCCTGCCCCCTTTTTGCGTTTCTTTTGCTGATTTCTTCTACCGAGGCACAAGATGGCTGCCAACACTTCCTGATTTGGAGTGTTGACAGCCAATTAGAATGCAGCTCGTAAACGGCAGGGTGCCCGCGCTGGGTGCTCTTACGGTACGCGGATCCTCCGAGGCCATAGATATATATGTACTTTTAAATGTCATTTTCTCAAGAACTACTGAACGGATTTACACCATTTAAGCAAAAGGCACGAGTCTGAACTAAGGACTACCTCTTTGCCAAATTTGGTGTAATTCCGTTCAGCTGTTCGGGCTGTAGCTGCGGCTAAAGGTCCTATGGGAAATTGCATGGGGAAAACGCGTTTTGGCACCCCCCCGTTTCCTGGCCCCCGCTTGACGAATCACCGTGAAACTTTCAGAATAGGAGCGGACCGGAGCTGGCCAAAAGTTTTGAAAATTTCGCGAAGATTCGTCAATCGGCGCCAAAGTTATTCCAAATAGAATGTTGCGGATTTCCTATGGAAAATAGGTCCTAACTATATCTACCTACTGGCGACTGCCAGTAGGTAATATATATATTCACTTAAAAAACGATAGGTTTCACACAGGTTATAGTTAGGTGGACATTTCACTCGTAAAAAACCAATGAAATTCCCCCGTTATAGTTAGTTCAGATAACTATAACTCGCGCGCCCGCAATCCACTGCTCATGACGTCACATATTACATCACTGATGACATCATCCTTGTGATAGAGTGGCGGTCGCGCGAGTTATAGTTATCTGAACTAACTATAACGGGGGAATTTCATTGGTTTTTTACGAGTGAAATGTCCACCTAACTATAACCTGTGTGAAACCTATGGTTTTTTAAGTGAATTTGCAAGGTTTTTTAAATGCTAATTCCTAACTATAACGTGTGTGAAACCTATGGTTTTTTAAGTGAATTTGTACGTTTTTTTAAATGCTAAGTTATGTATTTATTATTAATATTTTTTTTTTTAAGGTTTTTCACCGTGCGCGTGCGCCTTCATTGGACGCACGGTGCGCTGTGCGCACCGTGCACCGGGCGCGCACCCCGCGATTTTTAGAAAAAAAAAAAAAAACATTTCTTTCACCCATGGGGGTCCTTCTGTGACCCCCTGACAAAGGCTAGGGGGTCAGGAACTCTCTTCCCTGCCCCCTTTTCACGTTTTCCACCTTTTTTCCCCCTTTCCTTTTCAGTGCGAGAGACAAAATGGCGGCCGACACTTCCTGATTTCGACCGATTCGAATGTTGACTGACATCTAACAACCAATCAGAATTGCGCACGTACGCGCACCGTGCGCGCACGGTGCGCGCGTATAGATATTTATATGCTTTTAAATGCTATTTTCTCAGGAAATACTGAACAGATTGACCCCAGACCTGCAAAAGGCAGTTCCCTGACCTGAGGACTACCTCTCTGCCAAATTTCAAGTAATTCTGTTCAGCCGTTCGGGCTGTACCTTCGACTAAAGGTCCTATGGAAAAATGCATGGGGAAAACGTGTTTTGGGACCCCCCTTTTTTCTCGGCCCCCGCTTGACGAATCACCCAGAGACTTTCAGGGTAGGAGCTGAGCGGAGCGCCCCATTATTTTTGAAAATTTCACGAAGATTCGTCAACCGGCGCCAAAGTTATTCAAAATAGAATTTTGAGATTTCCTATGGAAACACGGTCCTAACTATAACTATCTACTGGTGACCGCCAGTAGATAATATATATATATACACACATATATACATACATACACACACACACACATATATATATATATATATATATATATACACACACACATATGTACATAAATAAGGGGGGTTGGGGCTTTCTCCAAATAAAATTATATATCTCAGTAGCACTGCAATTGATTGGTAAAGCCCTGTCTACTATTACAACACACCAGAAAGGTCAACGTACTGCAGTGCCCATGAGGTAAAGGCATGCATGGCATCGTCCGATATACGGCTTCTTACCAGAAAAAATTCCATACTTTTCTTTTATTGAGGTATACTTTGCAATGTACCCCGACAATTACAACTAATATTTGGCTCGACTGTGAACCCTCTCAGAACACCCACTTCATTATCACACCACCAACTACTCCAGGAAAGCACATACTAATTGTGCAACATTTGAAAACTCCAAGTTGTCCTTCCTTGACAAGCCCTAATTTCCAAATTCATTGCAGAACACCTTGTTATATAGGCTATTGGTTTGCCACGAAGGGCAATAAAACATAACTGAAGCTCAATATAATGTCAGTTTTGAGCAGAGCAAGAGTGACACTTCTTGAAAATGATTACGCCATCCACTATAAAAACTGCTACAACAGGATGTTGTGTCCACTATAAAACTACCACAATATAGCTGCTCATATCAACACAAAAAAGTATTCAGCACCCAGTCAGTATTTATTCATGGAGATATCACCATGTTCTAATGGGAAGACCTTAGGCAAGATAATATATCTCCCGCCTTAAGAGGTGGTCTCTGCATAAGAGACTATATAGAAAAGAGGTGAAAGGATGCTCTTAGCTGGACTGTCATAAAGGTTGTCTATTTAAGACCTGCCTTGAAGGTTGGAGCAAGAGTTAGAAAATCAGTGCACTCATCAAACTGTTGAACACTAAAGAAGTTCTTCAATCTATGGACTGAACAGCCTAGGATAAGATGGAAAAGGAGAACTTGGAAAGAAACTGGATGATCAAAAAGTTAAATATTAAAAAACAAGGTTCAGCCACTTTTACATTAACAATGTGAAATGTAGATAAGAAGAGTATTTAGATAACACAGTCACTACAGACAATGACTCCAGCCCTGTACTTTCCACCCACAAAGCATTGCTTTCAGGTGTGTTAAACTTATTATTGAAGCAAAACAGGACTATATCACCAAGCATACTTTAGGCGATTAATAAAAGTTCAGGATTGTAATCAGTTTCCACAATGACCTGAAAGGAGTGGTCAACCTAGTCTCAAGTGCCCCCCTTCTATAGAGCACGTATCCGGTGAGCATTATTCACCCTTGTGCGCGCGTGTTTGGGGGGCGGGGGGTAGGGGGTTCCTGGGCATGGCTGAGTCCCACCAGCTAGCCTGGAGCCAAAGATGCACTGTAAAGTGGATACAGAAAGAGAGTCCTGCAAGAAAGAATGAACAGTCAGTAAAAGGACGTGTGTGGGCTTTGAGTAATGCTCCAAAATAGAAATGAAAAGAAAAATGTAAAAAGGAGGGCGGGGGGATTTCAGGGCGAAGATTAGAACATGCTAAAACAAGCCAGCCTCCAGATGGGAACGATCAAAGAGTGCCCGAGTCAATTCAAAATGAATGCCCTCTGGGGACACTTTTTTTTTCTTTTACTTTTAACTCCCTCCAGAGGCAGGGAAAATACAAAACGGACAGAAAGAATGTGCCATTCACTGATATTGGAACTATATGTGATAAAATATACTGTCCCTCCCGCGGGTAAATATAAAGGAACATAGGAGCATTGTTGCTCTGTTGCTGTGTGTCTGTCTGCTATGACAGCGCGCTTTGTCACTCCTGAATTCTTTGCATAGTTCCTTAGCGGATTGAGGCATTGGGGGGGGGGGGGGGGTTTCCTCTATTGCACAGTGGTGCAGAGTGTGCTTTAGCTCTGAACCAACCCCATAGCGGGTGAAACTAGATGTAGCGCAGCTAACACCTATTCCGGACACCGAACAGCAAATCAACAGATCGCCAGTGAACAGGATGTAAATATGTGCGATGTTGGTCGTCTTCAAGCGTGTGCGTTCCCGCGGCTGCTTCAGGGAGAAGCAGGAATTAGAACTAAGGGGAGGAGGGGTGCTTTAGAATGTACGTTGTTTTTTAGCCTTTTTAGAAAACAAAGTTGTTTTGATTAGTCATTTTTAGGCCTGGTCTAGAGACAGCCTCAGCTGTCTTGCTTGCCTTGTTAAAAGAAAAAAAGATGCCTAAAAGCACGCATACACCAAGGAGACGTTTGGACTAGCCCCTTTCATTGATGTGTCACATATGCCTTCTGCCCACAAGAGCGTACAGCATGGGACAATGGGTCAACCCAATGGCTCTGGTCCACTGTTACAGCATTTTGTCTGGTCACATTTGTGCATCTCTTTAAAAACACATAAGTGCACAATTGTGTCCAGGCAGATGGGCCAATACTTAACTTTGACATTTTTTCTTCTCTTGTCATTCTTTTTTTTATGTTGTCATTCTTGTGTGTTTACACAATGTGTTCATGTCAGAAGGTTAAAGTACCTCTAAGCCAATAGTACCTTTTCTTCGCATCAACAGCAATCATATTTTCCTATGATGAGAAGTAAATCTGAAACAATGTTTCTGTACGTATTCTCTTAGGAAGCATTCCTACTGTTATATTAAAATTGTATATGAGGGTTAGTTTTTTTTTTATATTCCATGTGTGTGGCTGTCTTTCACTTTTTTTCTTCTATATATTTTTGTGGCATATGTTCTGTCTTCTAATAACCCTGGTTCCAAAAGCATCTAAGAAACGGATATTGGTGGATTCTGGTTTCATATTTTCTTTTTTTGCCCAAAAAAATGTTGTGTATTTTCCACTTAACATATGAAGTCCAAAAATCCACATGCCACAGCTGGATTCAGAAGAACATTTTTGCAGCTAGGCACAGAAATGTCCACCATATATATGTATCGTCCCCAGTGTCATAAAAAAAAGGTTGCCTTTATTTCCTGCCGGTTAGTATCAGAACAAATACGGTCAAGCATTCCAGCAGCAGCTAGTTGTTTTGGGTTTTCTCAATGCACATATGCATGTTTTTCATTAATATAGTGCTTCAAAAACCTGATGGGGCACTGAAGTGCATTTACCCATGGGTAATATGCGACTCCGTAGGCATGCTTCGATGGGGATTTGCGTGTCTCTGGTGCTTCCTATGCAGGAAGTGTTTCAGTTCGATGGAGAGGACAGCATTTGTGCTCTCATTGAGGCATTATCACTGCAACCTGTTGTGTACTTAAAAGCAGTGAGCTAGAGGATGTTTAGGCTTATAAAGTCCCTTGTTTGTGGATGGAGAAAGACAAAGGAATGTGGTGTGGCCATAGTGGGAATGTTTGGTGCCCTGCGGGCAGGGCAGATGGCTTCTCATGTGGTGCCACTGTATATGATATTGAGCAAATGAGAGTGAGATAGCGGTGCTCTGGTTGTGCCTACCATCCTTAGGGTGAATTAGTGTAGATTTTGGCAGTTCCAATAACTCCTAGAGATGGCGTGTGGTTCATCTGCTGGTTGTGTGCCTCTCCATCCTCACTTTGGGAAAGGCAACATCTTCATTGCCTTCATGAATTCCTTGAATGTTTCTTACCTATGCACGGAGAGAGTTCCAAGGTTTTACTACTGATGTGGAGAAGGAGGTTCCACTGATGCATGTTATATAGTGGAGGAATATCTTGTGTGAATATCCTTACAGCTTCACAGAGATGAAGGAAGGGCACTTGCAGTACATGCCCAAATGAGCAATGCAGAGAGCTCTGAAGACTGAGCATCTTTCTGTTGGTTGGCATAAAGGACTTAAGAGGGCAGGTGAGCGGTGACCTCATAGGTGAAGGTGTAGTCTTACTGGCACGCTTTGGACTCAGACTGTCTTCAGCACAGTGCGGTACAAAAGGGGGTGGTGATGGACGGAGCATCAGAACCAATCAAACACTCACACCCAGTCAACAGATCTGGGTTTGATCCATCACCGTTCTTTAGCCCACTCTGCCACCCCAGTTCAGACATGGCCATATGCAAATCAGTCTTACCCTGTGCCTCATGGGAACAGTCCAGCCCGAACTGCCAGGCCATGCCTTCCTTGGACCGGAAACAAGCTTCCTAGGACCGGTTTCTGGCATTTGCATATGGCCATGTCTGAACTGGGGTGGCAGAGTGGGCTAAAGAACGGTGATGGATCAAACCCGGATCTGTTGACTGGGTGTGAGTGTTTGATTGGTTCTGATGCTCCGTCCATCACCACCCCCTTTTGTACCGCTGTCTTCAGCACAGTAACAGCAAGGCTCCAAGGAAGAATCCATCGGAATAGTCAACATGACACGTGGCATATAGGTGGTGTCCTGAAGCTGATGGTGGTGGAAACTTCATTCGATAGTTTACTTTATGTGGAATGTGCTCGTCATACCTTAGTTCACTTCCAGGACAAGGAATGAGCAGAGGTCCATGAGCATGCTGAGGTTTCTCAATGCATTCGGTGTCGCTAGTAGGGCATGGAGTTCCTACAATCAGATGGTCTTTAACTAGTAGTTCTTCCAATTTCCGCATTTAGGATCTCTGTTTTGAATGAACTGAGTTTAACGAAATTCCTAAGAATCCACTGGTCAACATCTCAAAGGCAGCGGTCTAGTACTAAGATGTCTAGGCGCCTTGGGTTTTCTTGCAAGAGGATGATCCAAGAGTCGAGGGTGTAGCTGTTACATGTTAGGTTGAAGGACTTGATGAGGTCCAGTGGGGGGCTGCAGCAGGTGTTGAAGGGGGGGTGGTAAGATGATTGAGACTGTAGGTAAGCCAAAGATGTTGCTGAAAGGAGGTCATGTGACCAGGAGCAGCAAGATTATACTCGATCTGATGGAATTGTAGGAGGAGATTCGGTCAATAACTAGTCCTTTGATCAAAGATCCTCGGTCTCTGGTGAAGGGCATTATGTGAAGTGTGACAAATGAACAAGACGAGTTCAGCAGTAGAAGTGTGGTGCCTACATGCAAGAGTCAATATAGCCAGAGGGGCTCATTAGTAACCCTCAAGAGTCAATAGCACACACACACAAGGCCGCCTCTTGTACTGCCCACTTCCCGAAATCCCAGCCTTTCTGGTGTCCTGACTTGCCATGGAGACTGAGGTATGTCCTGATGGCTATTGCCTAGACAGGTCAGAATCCCAGATTTCAAACGCTGTTGTTTCCTTCAAAACGGAATGATTTAGTGTCCCTCACATCTCCGTGTGTCCGTAGATATCCATCTGGAAAGAATGAACAAGTTGTTTTCCTCCACTTCCTTTCATCATATGCTGCTCAATTCACAGTCCTTACCAGTTTTCTCTATGCACACCACAGACATCACTGTGTATATCTTTCAAAAGGACTGTGAAGTGTGTTCATATTCTGTTTGTACACATAATTTTAATTTGCTATCAATGTTTATTTTAGACTTAAGTTGTTGGCAGATGTGGCCTGGCAGACCTGAGTCCAGCATGCTATCTATTTCTCTTAAACAGGCAGTAATGGGCCTTTTGCACCCCGTTCTTTAGACTCCTGCTTCGGGCTTGAATGCCTCATTCCTCACTACATCCCACCCGGTTTGTTCATGAGAACCTTTCTAAGGAAAAGGTTATTTTGCTTGTTAGTCTAGCGCATCTCTCATCACCCACATTCCTACACCTACATGTTTGCTGATAATTGTGCGTCTCAGACACTGCATTTTTGCACTTGATGTTCTTAAATATCTTCATCACACGCCCTCTTGATACCACATATTTACATGCTTCAATCGGTTCTGTTGAGGCTGGTATTTCTGATGTTGCAATATTGTGGTAGCACTTCTGTGATGGGTAGAACAGTGATTCAACTTCCATCTTTAACTAACCCTAGCATTCCTCTGGCTCCAACTAGTGGTGTCACGTAATGCTCCAAACTAAGATTTGAGGTAGTCAGTATTTTATTCACTATTTTCAAAATAGAATACAAATTAAAATGTATACTTAAAATTGTCCCATGCATCCTAAAGTTTAGCATTGTATATGCATGTCATTATTTAAACCTCTATTATGTTTCTACAATTTTAAGCATTAAAAACTTTTATACAATTTGAAAACAGTTTATCACAGTTCAAAACTATAAGTAAAATGCACATTTGTTTAAACTACTCAAGTGAGCAGCTGAAAAATACACGAAACACATGGAGAAGCAAAAGAGATCTTATTTGCAGAATATCTAGGCCCACTTTTTGGGTGGGCTGATGCCTCACACTCCATACTAACATTGAAACAACCCTTTGTAATGCAATAGGTCTCGCATTTACTGGCATTGTCATTTACAATGTCAATAGCTTAAACTCTTGCAAATGCGAGACCTGTGCATTACAAGTCGTTTGGCGGCCTGTGCTATAAAAACATCAAAAAAAGTGTTACGAGAGAGCTTGTACTGCCTGCAACAGAAGGCAGGACAAAGCTATATGAGAAAATAGTGCTCGGACGCTGTAATTAAAGCCTACCAAGTAACAGCACACGAAACAGGGGGTGTCACCATGGGAGTTTACAAAATGAGACAAGGCGGTACTAAGGAGGGACTACTAAACCTATTGACCAATGAACAGCCAAAGTTTACAATAGACAATGACACAAGCAAATGAAAAATATGGGCAGAGAGTGGGCGGAGCTTCCAGTCCCTACCTAAATACAGCATACCTCGTAGAGCAGTGCATGCGCTGCCCAGGCTCGACCTAAAAATGTCCCTGTGTAAACTTCTCAACTTACTCCTGTACTGATAAACAAATGCACTGAGTGACACTTGGGAAGATCTGTCCCTAGATGACCCCTTTCAACTACAGGTAGGCATCAGGTGCCTTTTCCACACTGGGAATCAGCGGAAACAAGGTGGGTCTTCCAACCCTCCCTCAAAACTGTGTTGTGGAGGAATATGTGTCAGAGAGCAAGTATCCTCAGAGGATTCCCAGATAATGGCATTGGACTCCACACACTCTTCATGTCCTGATGGCTGCACGGTTGGGTGAGCCACTAATCTGGGTGGCTGTAAAGGACATTCCACCATTTCAGCTTTCTCAACCTAGCAAACTAGAGCAATGAATCAGAACAGCCATGGCCCGTGCGGGTCAGAGTGGTGAGACGGAAAGGGGGAGGGTCGAGTTGGGGGGATTTTGACAGAAGACAACGAGGGTAATTTATTTATTTAGTTTTTCCCCGTCGTTCTGTCGAAATCCCCACGCAGCCACACTGCTCTTACCCGCACAGGCCGCCTTTGAACAGAACCTTACCAGAATATACCCCCATGATAGACGTGTAAAGGAAGTGTTTTGAGTACCACAAGAGAAGTCCATTACCATAAGCCACACTGAGGGCATTTTCTCAGATCCCAAACCCCAGAAGTTCCCCCACGGACTCATGTTTCAGTCAGTGCTTTAAATGGAAATATAGAAGTGTGAGTACTCACTATCCACAGCATCTGCTTGCTCCTGAAAATTGCTTGTACTCTCCCATTAAATGTAATGCAGCAATGCTGCGAAGTGCAGTTACTATTCCTTTCAAATGAAAGAAGTGCATGCAGACAGGTACTGGACAGAACCTGTCCATTTAAATAGAAGGCGTAGCTGTGGTCAATCTACCCTCCCGGAGACAGGGGGAGTTTTACTTGGAATATTCAGATTTCACATTTTTTGTTTTGGGATCTATCTGGAGACCTTTCATATGCTGAGTGCTAAATTTGGCTTCAACAAAGATCTGTAAGCGAATAGTGTATGCCAATTGCATCAGGAGTACATCACTAATTACCATATTATACCTATCCGACAAAAAATATACAGTATTTATTCTCAGCCCTAACCGCCTAGTCCCCAATTATGATCATGCACAACTTTCTTACAATAAAGGAAGCCAGGGGTTGTAATGTCCATTTCCGGGTTACAACAGTTCTGAAAAATACGACCTTGACGTGCAATTCTTCTTCAACCCGTATTGTGCGATGAAACATTGCAAAGGACGAACGAGGTACAGCAATCAAGCTGTGAATGGAATGCATGTCGCGCTTTTTAAAAAAGACGCAAACTCCATCAAATTCTGAGGTCTTGTATAAAGGGGTTGATTAGAGTCGCAGCAGTCACGGACTGCAGGGGCGCCAGAATTTCATTAAGACCAGAGTGCATGAATAGCGTGCTCCAAGATCCTCCCGGACAACAAGGTTCATTAAAATTGAATGTTAATTTAACGACTGTGAAAACAAGCAATGACCGCCTTGGAAGCGCACAGCATGAACAAGGCTGCAATACTGGGAAGAGTGCTGATGTGCGCACACCATGAAGAAACTGTCCCGCCAACCTACGGAAGTCCACTATGCACTAGTTTACAAAACCAAAATCTTCAGAGAATCTCTAACGTAATCCTAAAATGCTCCAATAAAATCATCAAAAAGGAAACTGTATGGCATTTTTGTTCTGAGCGTTTTTTCTCACCTGGTCAATTAGCTATCAACTGCTTTTGGGTAAAATATAGGGTGGGGGGTTACACTAAGTACTGTGCTAATGTGTTGGCTTCAAGTAGAGAATATATTTTCGAATTATGAAAATGGCAATTATTGGCAGTATGATCCACTGTCATATGGCCTGTTATCACAAAAATATACTTTGTTTTACATTCAAGATTATTGAGCAACCATTGCGATCAATGCAAGAATTTAGAAAATCCATCGCATCAGCCCAGGTTTATCCCTTAATATTAATAGTATCACACTAAAGACCTCACACTAACAGATCCACAACCCTTACCCTAATCTTCAGCGGAACGCTAAGAACCCTAGCCCTAAACATAACATTGTTTCTTCAACCCTAGCCCAGGACTGTAACATAGACTTACCATTTATACTTCCTCCAGCAAAGCCAATACTAACCCTAAACCCAACCCTACAATGCTAAAACTACTACCTAACGGAGACAGTTGCAATCAGAAGACGTAAGCTTACTAGTGAACTGCATGCAACATGCAGATTTAAAAGCAATACATTTAATTGGATTTATGATATTGATAGAAACAAGAACTGATGATCTAAACCGGTGCCATTAAAAGAGAAAAGAAAACAAATGTCTCCTTAAAGCCGCCCTAATAAACCTGTAAATCAGTTTTGGCAGACCCTGTAACCCTTGATGGCAACTGAATGCTGTGCATGTGGAAATACGCTCTCTATAACCCTCTGGATATACACAAGTATGGAAAGTGCATGTGTGGGTCAACAAACAACTCTGGGCTTCTTTGTTACCCTCCGACATAAAAGAGACAAAGCTGAAAGAATTTTGCAAGCTGCTGGCATAGTAAAGAGTGCTCAGGGCAGAAGAGAAAACATTTGGAATAGATCTGAAGAAGCTTCACATCATTACTACATAGAACACAACACTGTGCGGCTACGGCCAAGAAGGGTCTGGTTACCACAATAGTTGTTCTTTGGTGCTCACTTGGTCAGTTGTTGCGTAAATGTTCACAGGCATGCACACAGCTTTCCATAGACACAAAATGTGTATTTGCTGCGCTACTTGGCCCATTCTGTCACTAAGTGCGACAGGATTTCAGGCTTTCGGCGGCATCTTATGAGGGCGGTACAGGTATAGCACAGATTAATCCTCCATCTTTACACATGTTTTCAGGAAGAGATCAACTGATCCGTGAAGAAGACGACTCCAGATGGTGGTCTTCTCACTGGTACACTGAGCATCATCTCAGATACAGCAGAATGGCTCCTCCCTGTTTCATTAGAAATAGAGACAGTAAAGAGGCGGCCCAAAAATCTTCATATTGATGCATTGAAGGATTCAAGCTGTTTTCTTTGTAAACGAACAAAAGACTTAGCTGTTGAGTAAATCTGTGGCAACTTGAAGATGGCTGAAGTACATCTTCAATATCTATTGGCAACCCCAAACACAACTCTCCATAATCAAATATTCCTACTCAGTCTATCATCACAAGAGAAGAGAGGGAGGCCTGGCTTCTGGATAGTAGTGCTGGAGGCAGCTTGTATTGAGGACTCAAAAATACTCTATAAAGTTTCTCTAAAGAGGTTTCAGAACGCATTACAAAATCTCCAGCGCTGTGTTGTGATCACTTCGAGTGCTTTTATGACAACTCTAGGTATCGGACGCTGCGACAGAGGCTAAAATCAGAGTCTGATACCATGAACCCATCTTCTCTCATACAAATCTTGGATCAACTGTTTATCCAAAGACACAGGTAGGAATGTCTAAATTGCGTGTACATCTTAACAGAAGCACCACCGCCGCCATCTCTCTTTTTTTTTTTTTAACAGAGAGTATAGTATCCCTTTGACATTCCTCTGCTGATAAACAACTTTTTATAGATTCAATGGATCTTTGCATTAGTGGACATTTTACGTTGCTCAAAATTAACATTTTAGTTAAAATGTGGCAAATCTTAGACACAGGCTGCAAAAAGGTGAAATAAGGAAATTATCGAATTCATATTATAAATTGGCAATTTCTATGAGGAGCATTACATTCCATCAGTTTTTAGCTCATCTGTGACACTGCAGAAAGGGACCATGCAATTGGTCCAGGTGCCCTGGCAAAAGTAACCTACTTGGTTTAAGAAATGGAAGTTGTACCCAGAGAAATGACCAGCAGTAAGCATTTCCACTAATCTCTTTTAATACCAAGTCATATTTTTCAAACTTACATATTCTGTACTTAAAATTTTCACTGGCTGCGTCTCTCCATAACAGCCTAACCACATCACTAGTAAGTGAACAAGCTTGAAAGTAAACACGCTGAAAATGAAGCAATTTAAACAGTTTAAAGGGACTTTACTGAACAGCAAAATGCATATAAAATGCCCTGCCTGCCTCACAAAGTGATCTGGCCAAAGACATTAGTAATACAGCCTCACACTAAATGCCCCAAGACCTACTAACGGACACAAAAATACATTTCTATCCATGAAAGTAAATGAGGGAAATCAACAATTCTCTAATCAGATTGAAAAGTTACTATCTTCACTTCGAAACAAAGTTATGTGCCAGGCTTGAGTGGCACTGCCTTCTCTTTAAAGTTCAGCATTGTTACAGGATTCTTAATACACGTGAGAAAGAAATGGAGTTTTGTTATAGGCTTTAGAGTTTTGTTATATGCGTACATAGTACAGATGCCTAGCAAAGGTCCCTTATAATATTCTGGGCGGATTACCAACACGGAACAATAGTGACACATGTATCTTTACAATTCATTTTCTATGCCATAATGTTGCCACCCGCCTGCCACAGCAGCTACATGGAACTACATATGCCACTCCATTTAAGTGGCTGTCGTTTAATTTTGTAACACAGTGACTCACAGGCTACATTATGTGGATTTATGCACGTTGGCTACATTTTAATTTACAATAACCAAGCAATAGGATGATTGGATCACAGACAAAATACTTAAAAAAGAATGTTCCACCCGCAACAGCTAATCTGAGTGACAAAAAGCAAGGTAGCGGACAAGAAGCATCTTTTGCAAACTGAATGGTCTTGTAGTTCAGTACGGCATGGTCGGAAAAGCAATAGGTGGTTGGCTGGATCTGTGGCAGAGCAGGAACTGTTTTACGGCCTGGAAGGATTAGGATATGGTTCTTGGTCTTCCATAGAGATATTAGTATACAACACCCCTCTTACTTTCACTACAAATGGAACGTACACTGAGATGCTTTCTTATGCAGATATGCTAAAAATCTGTCATAGACCTGGACCTCCTCATCCCACACAGGGCATCCCTGCTTCAAGGACCCCACAGTTACAATCTCCCACCGATTGAGTGGTCATAAAGTCAAATGCTGCTTCAAGAGTACAAAATG
This sequence comes from Triturus cristatus, assembly GCF_964204655.1. Lineage (NCBI taxonomy): Eukaryota > Metazoa > Chordata > Amphibia > Caudata > Salamandridae > Triturus > Triturus cristatus. Next base: position 447,200,473 of record NC_140588.1, read on the forward strand.
TCCTCTGTACCATGTAAAACCCACCATATAAAAAATTTATGAAAAAGTACGTAAGTCACTAGCACAGACTTGGTATCATTTCTGTTCCAAGGTAACATCATTTGCCAATTGTACCCGAAATAAGCTTTATTAGGCAGATGTATGTGTTAATGGAGATTGCATGAATCCATTTATGAGACTATGATATTTAATAATAGATCACAAAAAAGTATTTTGCTTTACATTCAAGAATATTAAGAGACCCTTATGATCAATGCAAGGATGTAGTAAATCCTTCACCTCGGCTGAAATGTAACCCTTAATATTACTACTCTAACACTAAACACAGACCTCACACTAAAAGATCTACAACCCTTACCCTAATCTTGAGCGGAACTCTAAGAACCCTAGCCCCAGAGCTTTAAGTGGGGTCAAAAAATTCTGGGGGGGGGGGGCTCTCAAAGGGGCATGGTCAATTAAATTAAGGGCATGGCTTAAAACACGTAAGCTAAAATCTATGCTTAGCATAGTGTGCCCCCCGACTTGTATTTTGCTGTTTCCGTGATTGCATCCAGATATATGATACAACAAGTAACATATCTACAACAAGCCAGGACTACTGTCTTTGTCAATTGATGTTAGTTGCATAGGATAAATAAGCAGCAACTATGACTTGTAAATAATATTGAAAAAGCTTCCGCTTAAAGCCCTGGTGACACCAGGACAATGTTGCTGCTCCTGAGTTTCAAAAAGAGAAGGGGAATCCAGAGAGAAAATTACTCTCTTTAAAGGATTTCCCTTTGTAACTTCACTAGTGAGGGGTGAGCAGTGTGAGTATGCACAGATCAATGTGCCTGCTGTCACTGCAGTGCGGGAAAAAATGGACCGCCTGTGCCAGGGCACAAAACAGAGCCCGATAGAGACCCGTTTGGAGGCCCCCTTTAAAAAACTGCCGGTGCTCAGCACCGGCGAGACACGGCCTACTTAAAGCCCTGCCTAGCCCTAAACATAACAGTGATCAAACCCTAACCAAGCCTGGCCCAAAACATAACCACTAGCGTTTCTTCAACCCCGCCCCTTTGACTGTAACACAGACTAGCCCTTCATATTGCCTTAAAATAAGACAATCCGAGCCTTACCCCAACAATGCTAAAATCCCTACCAAACCATGAGAGATGCAATCAGAAGGCCTACCATTTTTAGTGAATTGTGCGCAACACGGGGCTTCAAAAGCAATAAGTTTTAATTGGAAATTGATTAAGACTTGTGACAGGACACTTCAGTGGTATTGATAAAAATAAGAACTGATGATTTAAGTATTTGTCATTAAAAGAGGAAAGAAAACGAATGTCTCCTTGGGGCACCCCTTTAAACCTGTAAATCACTTTTAGCAGACATTGTAAACATATAACAGGTTTGCAAATAACTATTGGTTACAGGGGTCGACAGCTCTCCCCACCCAGGCCCCTGGGCGCTTCCCCCTGCCCACGATGGAAGAATTGTACTGCATTTTGATCTCGACCACAACAAAGGACTTGCCACGTGATTCGAGTAAAAGAAAAGCTGCCCGCATTCCACCTCAAGCGCTTTCCCTTCTGTTCAACTTCACGACTTCCTCTCGCCTCACGCGAATCTCTCGCGCACCTCTCGCGGGGACGCAGCGCGCGACTTCAAACTGTCCAGGAGTGTGTTACAACAACAACCATGGCGTCTGCGCCCAGCAGCGACTGTTCCTTAATATGAGCGGAGCTCGAAGTCCATGCCTGCCACAAAAGCGCGGTTTACTGGCCCTCCCTCCCGCTTGACTCGGCAGCTGGCAGGCTGCACGCAAAGCACGAGAACTGTGCCCTCGCGACCCTTTATCACACTGCTCTCTGCCTGGCTGTCAGACGTTTATAGCTCACTTTATGATTCCGTGGGCACGTGCACATGCTGCCGTGTTCGTCTATTTGATCAGCCTACGATTGATTATTCTATTGTATCACAGAGCAACCGGGGGTTAAGTTGTCAGCCAGCCGAGTTAAGATTTGGGGAGTACATAGCATAAATACTATGTTCTGGCATTTAATATCTTGTTAATTACATCTGTTATGATGCGTGTGGCTCTAATGTACCCCAGCGCATTAATGCATTGTAAAATTCCACATGTTTGTGCGCAAATGACGCAAGGAAATCTCTGTTCTTTAGTAATACAGAAGCATCCTGGTCCACTGTGTCGAGTCCTTCACAAGCTTTTAGTCGTACAATGGAAGGCCTGCACCCCTGGAAGAGCGTTGAAGTTGTATCCATCAGCCACGGAGGCAAACACAATCACCTAACATCAGCGCAGACCCATTTGTTTTACTGAGGGCACATCTTCACAAGCCAAATCGACACCATTGTGTCATAAAGCGCTTAAAAACTTTACAAAAATCACACAGAACCCCTCAGCGACTACCGAATGTGCTGCTGTGTCTTCTTTGGATTGGGCGCTATATATAGAAATGCCAGTAACATGCTACAACATTCTATTCTTCATATTCAAGACAGCAGAAAGGGAAGCTACAGGTAAAAAAAGCAATAATAATGCAAACTCAACAGTTAACTGGGCTGAGAAAAAAGCAATACAAGGTAATGTTTCAAACTGGTTAAAAAACACATCCATCTCGGTACTTCCCTTCCGCCAGCTTTTACCTCGCCTTACTCATTCCCCCTCTTGCTTGCAGCTCCATGCCCCTTTTCACTCTCTTCCCGCCAAATTCTCGTCCTTCCCTACTGCGACCCGAGGTCTGGTTGGCTAACAAGGTAAGGCGTGCCATATGCCATGTCACACCAGGTTTGAAAGGATCCCCTTGCAAAGGTCTCAAAGCGGGGCAGGCTTCTTCAGTCACTGCTCGTTACTCCTGTCTGGTAGGATCTTGGTAGGATCCTACACCCAGATCTCTACAGTCCATATGAACAATTTTTGCGTACCAGCCGTGCAACTGTCGGGTGATGCTCCCCGATGTCACACCAAAGGAAAAGAGTGTCACTTCCAGAGGTCTTAGGCTCCCCCCCTGCACACCTGCATGGTCCCACACGTCTTGTCGCCTTACATCAAATGCACTTTGGTCAAGAGCACAGCAACAATGTCAGGGTGTTTACTTAGTTTGGAAGTGCTGGTTTCTAGAGCCCAATTAAATAACCTGTGAAGCCCTGACAGTAAAGCCAGTATTCCCACTCCACAAGCACCCAACAAGGAACCAACTGTATTCTTTAGACAACACACTGCAATGTTAGAGCATAAAAAAAATTGGCAAAACTAATGGACCTGGAATTAGAAGTTGCACCACTTTTGTTATCATGTTTGCAAACATGCAATATGCACAAAATAATGCTAATAGTATTTAAAAATAAATTTAAAAAAAAGTAGTGGCACAGTAGCCCAGGAACTCAAGCCCTGGCCGTGAAATGCAGTCCTTTCCTGGCAGCTGAGCATGTGATGAGCTGAAATGCCACCATCCACAGTGCAATACAACCAATGCATGAAGTGTGCGGACCCATTGCCCAACGTTGTATGCTGTTGTGGGCCGAAGAAAAATGTGAATGACACCTGAACAGACCATGGGCGAGGAGGGCCGGCTGAAAGCTCCTTTACATATGTGTTTATGTATGTGTTTTTAGTATGCCTATTTTTGAAAAAATGGTGCTGGTAGGACAGATAAAGCCATCTTTAGACCAAACCTAAAAAATAAGCAACTCCTCACATCAATTTGTATTTACCTCTGCTAGCAGGGTAATCACGAGTCTTAATCTGCACTGTCTTTTCCTGCAGGTGAACCTTGCTTCTGTCTTACAGCACTAAGGGCCTCATGTAGGTAAATAAATTTTACCGGTTCTTAAATACCGAGCCGTACCGAATCGGTAAATTAGAATCGGTAAGTTATATGTAGGTAAAAATTCGGTAACAGTTACCGATTCGGTAACAGTCGGTAAATACGAATCGGAATTCACCGAATCGGTAAATACCGAGGTGGTATTTACCGAATCGGTAAATACCGAATCGGTATGTACGGATTCGGTAAATCAAAACACATGACTTGACGAAACAGCCAATCCAGTGCAATGACAGCCCACCCAACCAGGAAGTGCCCACACCCAGGCAGGTGTACATCATTAGCCGAAGTGGCCACACCCAGGCAGGTGTACATAATCAGCCGACCCTGGAGAGGCTTGGAGTGCAGAGGAGAGGCAGGGAGCCGTTGCATGTGCGAGCGGGTAAACGAACAGCATGTCCAGCCAGAGAACACAGAAAGACGGAGGGGAAAGGAGGAGGAAGCAGAAATTTAGCCCCAAGGAACTCCAGGTGCTGGTGGAGGAGGTGGTGAAGCAGCACCAGAAGCTGTTTGGAAGGCAATCCCTGCAAGTGCCTGAGGCTGAAAAGCGCAACATATGGCTGGCCATCCAGGCGCAGGTCAATGCTGTGGGAGTGACCCACAGGGACATTGAGGTCCTCAAAAAGCGCTGGTATGACCTCAGGATTGTAACCAAGAGGAAGATGGGCGACATCCAGAAGGAGGCCAGCCAGACCGGAGGTGGAACCAACAGGGCACCTGCCCTCACCGAACTGGAGGAGCTGGTGGCGGCCACAATCGAGCAAGAGAGCGTCGTGGGTCTTGGGGACGCCGACAGCTCTGCCAGAGCCGCAACACACCAAGGTAAGACGAAAGCACAGCAATGTAGCCCCCCCTACCCCTATCCCACATCCCCCATTGTGAAACGAGAATCACACTGCAGTCCACACGTGTCAGTGCAGACAGGCAATGCATTCCGGGAGATGTAGTCAGGGCAACACTAACCATGACGTAAATGTTACAGGGCAACAAGGCATGTCACGCACTCGAGGCACAAGGAGACAGGGGACATATTGGAATGTGAAATGATTATTGTGACGCTTGCAATGCAGCCCTTCGGGGACACTGAGCCAATGTTGTATTTCTGTCCACAGATGTGACATCATGCAGGACAGGGCATGCTGCAGGAGAGACGGCACACCGGCCACATGAATCACCTCTAGCCAGCACAAGTGCAGACCAGGGAGCAGGCCCACTGGCAGCCGCACCACCAACACAGCCAGCCTCGCCGCACACAGAGCCAGCATCACCTCACCGAGAGCCAGCATCACCACCACCAGAGCCAGCATCGCCACTCATGTTCGATTCACCGGCCACATCTCCGCTTGCAGGTGTGAGAATGAGGAGGCGTCCAGCAGCCAGGCTACGAGCCTTAGACACCTCGTCAGACGACAGCATGGGCCCAGAAGACCGCACCGGGCCCCAGGAAGGGAGCCATGCCACTGTGCCCCACACCTCACAGGCAGCACAGACGGAAGCAAGAGGGCGCCGCAGGTCGCGTGTCCAGAGTCCACCAGCACCCACTGACGGCCATGGTGTCTTCTTGGGGCTCGAGGGCCAAATGTTGAAGCAACAGCGCCTGCAATCAAAGGCAGTCATGTCAGTCCAGAGGCACATGCGGGTGATGAAGACAACATTAGTCAACATGGACACTAACATTAGCGGCATGGCTGCGGGCATTCGGGACATGTCCCAGTCAATCCAGCAGTTGTGCAGCAAATTAGATGCTGACATCGAAGCACGGCGCCGGGAACGCCAGAGACGGGACACCACCAGCAGGGCACTCAACCGTCTGGCAACTGCGACTTCTCTGCTGTGCCGGCGCTCTGTGACGATGCAGGAGGGCCTAACACAGTGCTGCAGCGACCTGTCTCGGGGGATGGTGCAGGTGACAAGTGCACTAGGGGTGCTATTGACTAGTCAGGCGTCGACAACTGCTGCAGGGGATGCTGCGGAGAGCATCGACACCAGCAGCAGCATCACACCCCCCGTCCCAGAAGCACGCAGGAGCAGCAGGCGGCTTGGGGTTGGCTCTAGTGAGGATGCACAGGCCGTGCAATCCACCACTGCAGCGCGTATGCGCAAACATTGATGTGGCCCTGCTTAGCCACTTCCCATTGGGTGACGTAACCCTGGACATACTCCTTGTATAGATGGTATATTGCCAGATTGGCCTGTTCATGTGTTCATGGCGTGGTGCCACATTAAACCTACGTCAGGACTTATCACAACTCGCTGTGTCCCCTTACTTACTCAGAAATAGTTGCATGTGATCACTGCCCGTCTCTCTCTCCCATCGATTGCAGTTGGCACTCTAGCTGCGTTGCCCTCTGGCTGGCCTGACTCATCCTCGTTGTCCTCAAAATATGTTAGTTCCACATCTGTACCTTTTTTCGTGGCAAGGTTGTGCAGCATTGCACAAGTGGCAATAATCTTGCAGCAGGTGATGGGTTTGTACTGGCGTGCGCCTCCGCTCTTGTGGAGGCAGCGGAACCTGCTCTTCAGTAGTCCAAACGTGCGCTCCACCACATTGCGTGTTGTTTTGTGTGCCACGTTGTATCGTCTCTCACTCTGGGTTGCTGGGTGTAGGTAGGGAGTGAGGATGAATGACCGGCATGCATATGCACTGTCGCCTGGATGAGTAAAAGGGAACCATCAGTAACAAGCCTCTATACACTATGATTTGCAGGTTTCAAGGGGCGTCACTGTTACTTACCTAGCAGGTATCCCTCTCCGAATTCTCCGGCACTCAGTCGTGTGTAGATCCCACTATTCTGGAAGATGTAAGAGTCGTGGGTGCTCCCCGGAAACTTTGCAACTATATCTGTGATGATGTTCCCTGCATCACAGATCACCTGCACATTGATGGAGTGGGTGGACTTCCTGTTCCTGTAGATGTGCTCTGTATCAGCTGGAGGACAGATTGGGATGTGTGTACCATCAATACAGCCGATGACATGGGGGAACTGTGCCATGTGATAAAAGTCAGTTTTTGTTTTCTGCAGTGCAGCCTGTGTGTTCGGGAAGCTTATGTAGTGGTGCATTCTCTGCATCATGGCATCCAGGAACTTCCTGAAGAAACGTGACAGGCAACTCTGGGATACCCCACCCACCGCAGCTATCACCACCTGATAACTGCCGGATGCCAACAGATGTAGGCTGCAGAGCACCTGCACATGTGGGGGTATGGCGTGCGCCCTTCTTATTGGATGGTCCAGGAGTGGGTGTAGGTCCCTGATTAAGTCCATGATGGTTTCGGGGTCTAGCCTGTACCTCTCATGTATCTCTGCATCAGTCAGCTGGAATAGTGTGATGCGCTGTCTGTAGATTTGTTCCTCCCGTCGCCACACCCTCAGTCCTGCTGCCTGTAGACGTAGGCGCCTTGCAATGACGTACATAGCGGCCATGTTGTCCACGCTGTTGCATTTTGGGTTTGATTATATGCATTGTTGATGGTTACCACCTGCTTTCAATCCGTGTTAATTACCGACTCTTATTTACCGATTTTACTGGATTTCTTAATTACCGAGTGCTCCTACATGTCATTTTAGATTTTACCACTTCATATTTACCACTTCATGTTTACCGATTCGTTAATTATGTCTTCGGTAAATATGAATCGGTATTTTAGAATTCGGTAAATATGATTCGGTATTTACCGCCTCATATTTACCGAAAAGTCGTTTTTGAACTCCTACATCTCACTTGTCTGAATACCGGTCGGTAACGGCATATTTACCGAAAATCGGCCGTTACCGACCGGTATTTGGCTACCTACATGAGGCCCTAATTACCATTTCTTGAATTGACAGATGTTTACACAGTGGCTCTGCTTCTGGAATAGCTAGTTCTGGCAAGCATGTACCACCATAATGCATTACACAAACAACATCCTCCCAATCAGTACATAACATTCAGTCTTTACCACGTGCACCCAAAACAGTTCCAATATCCCATAATGTGGGTTTGTGCCGACAGCACTCTCTACTCACCAATATGATCACACACCATTGTTCCAGACACACCTACAAATGATGATAAACAGACAGCACACACTAGTCACAACTCCTACACCCTCATGTGCTTAACGCAGTAACAAAGTCATATAGTTAGCAAAGTGCTGACAAGACAGCACCCCCATGCACCACACTACCATACAACCTAGAAACATTACAATACAGCTAGAATAAATGTACCACACTTGCATGAACATAACTTTGCATCACAATTGTCTAAATGAGTTATAATGCATATATGGAAATCACTTTACACCAGCTCAGCAATGGATAATCAACCACACACTCCAAGACAAAAGGAGAATTCATTTGTTTCACCCACTCAGCCCATAAGAGAATACTAAAACAATTCTAGAAGTTAAAATTATTTTAATTTTCACACAATAACCTACAGAAATCACTTCTAAACACTAGGCAAGCTCCCTTCTAACCACTCACAACCTAACATCAGCATAGAGACACAATCGACGCACGCAAGAATGGTCACCCACACTATGAGTGTGCTACAATGACATAATAATGGTAGTAAGTACTATACAAATAAAAATAACACAATGACCTGGCAGTAACTTCACTTCCAAAACGTTCCTCTACTGCATCCAAACAGCTTTTGGCAAGATTTCTCAAAAAGCAAAGTTTATAAAAACAGTCCTTCCCCCCTTCTTTACCATGGATGGCACTGGCTAAAAACTCACTACCGTGCGTGACAATGCACCGAGACCAAGAGGACCCATGTCTAACAAGAGATCCACACATACAGGAGCAAATCTGCAATGTTTATTCGGACCATGAATGGAGTGGGCAACAGAAAGGTTGAGTCATGAAACCTAAAAATCGTACTTCTACAGGTGATCCACTCTTTCAAGGTCATACAGAGGTCAGTTGCTTTGAAAACAGCAAATTTCTTCAGTCAAGTCAGGGCAATGGCATTGTCGCCTTCAGACAATAACGCAGTTATTTTACACAGAGACAAAACAGTGACACATTTCTACCCAAAATTAGTTCAAGATACTAACTGGTGATAATACATGGAAATTATTCTCATGTTTACAAGCACAGAAACATTCCACGTTTGCCTTGACGAACTGGAAAAAACGTTATACTATTACCAAACTGGTGACTCTTTGGTTTTCCTATTGAAGGCTATTAACCAATCAGCAGTGGGTCTGTGAAAAGATTTCCATTTCCCTTTGTCTGTCTATCCTGGGAGAGAATAGTTGCCATCACAAACTGTCTTATGGATGTGACAGATCCAGTTGACTAAATGTGTACTTAAGATAGTCATCTAATTCTTCAACCCCACAATTTACATAAGAGACAAAAACAGTAATTAAAAGATAGGCAATTAATGACGACCTGAATACACTACACAGCAAGTCAATATGACAAGACTCTGGCCGGTACTACGAGTCCTAGTTCTATCACAGACACCTAACTGAACTATATTGTCGATATGAGACATGGAACTTTATGAACTTCATGTTGGTCCAAACTACAGTATCACAAAGGGATGAAGCTTATGGGATAAGTTGACTTAAGTGGTATAAAAGTAGAATTTCTTTGCCATATTGCTTCACCTTACATGGGCTGGGAGCATCAAACAACTACAAGAGAATATGATACTATACATATTTTATTGAATGTTAATCTAAATCTGCATTAATGTCAATGAATGTCTACATCATCCGCTTTTCACCAAAACACGGTTTTGTCCGAAGGGTGCATCTGGACTGGCTGGCAAAAACATCCAATTTTATATCTGCCTTCTTTACTGCTTGGCCAAACACCGGCTTTTTTATTACAAGGAAAAATAACAATACATTGCCAATCCTTGTTGCCAAAACAAGGAGTTGCTACATTACTTCAAGGTCAGATGTAAGCTTCAGACACACAGAAGCTAGAATTTCAGTATTAAAGTCCAAAGGGGGGGGTGGGGGTGGCTTGGTACCAGGCACTTGTCACAGTCCTAGACATGTTTATTTATGTGTACAGTGCCTAAGCCAGTACAATATTCATGATCCATGCAGGTTGTTGTGTTGTATCTGTTACCTTGACTTCCAAGCTTGACTATATACAGCAGCAGCAATTACATTTTTGTATTTAATTGTACAGTATGTATTTGACTTAGCAAAAGACACACAGTTGATGGACGGAATGCAGAACAAATCAAAACATTCACTCCCAGTCATGGCCCAGATCTCTGTACTGGGGTGAATGTATGACATTGTTCTGCATTCTGTCCATCAACTGTTGTTTTTGCATTTGTCACCCCGAGTGGAATGGGTATGCCCAGACGTGGGTCTCGTGCTCTCCAAGCCACTGAAATCAAGCTATCCTGGCTGAAGAGGGGTGAAACCCCGAAACCGGTCCTAGAATGCTTGTTTCCAGTCCAGGGAGGACCTGGCTTGGCAGATTGGGCTGGACTGTTCCCATGAGGCACAGGGTCAAGACTGATTTGCATATGTCTGGGTCCAAACTGGAATGGCATGGTGAGCAAAAAACTATGGATTTAGGCCCAGATCTCTGTACTGGGGTGAATGAATGACATTGTTCTGCATTCTGTCCATCAACTGATTTGCATATGGCCAGGTCTAAACTGGGATTGCATTGTGAGCAAAAGAATGATGGATTTAATCCAGATATCTTGACTGGGGGTGAATGTTATGAATTGTTCTGCATTCCGTCCATCAATTGTGTGTCTTTTACTTTCTCGCCCTAAGTGCGCTAGGTATGCCCAGACGTGGGTCCCGGGCTCACTGTGCCACTGGAATCAAGCTATCCTGGCTGAAGAGGGGGAAACCCCGAAACCGGTCCTAGGATGCTTGATTCCGGTCCAGGGAAAACATGGCTTGGCAGTTCGGGCTGGACTGTTCCCATGAGGCACAGGGTCAAGACTGATTTGCATATGGCCAGGTCTAAACTGGGGTGGCATTGTGAGCAAAAGAATGATGGATTTAACCCAGATCTCTTGACTGGGGGTGAATGTTATGATTTGTTCTGCATTCTGTCCATCAATTGTGTATCTTATGTTTGTAATGTTACCAGGAGTTGTGTACATTAGTCTCTGTGCATGTTTGCCCAAAAGAGAGTAAGTAGAAATTAATGCTGGGTCTGTCATGTGGCAAAGATAGAGGGGCATCAAGTGCCCACCCACAAGCATGGAGGCAGTAGAGGGGGCGGTGTGGGCATGATATTTAAGGACACACTAGATTTCAGACCTTTTCAGATTGACGAGGTCGGGGGGATAGAGAGTATGGGCTTTTCTCTACAGTCTCCCGGTGGGAATTTACTTACAGGGATGCTTTGTTATAGGCCCCCGGGTGCGACAACACAATTTCATCTCCTCGCCGACACCATCATTAACTTGAAACTTGCCCACACCAACATGATCATACTAGGCGATTTTAACCTTACTGAGGATGGAGGCCTCAGTAGCCAACTGAGAGACCTCCAGCACACCTGCTCTAACTTAAATCTCCACCAACTGGTGGCCAGTCCTACCCATCAGAAGGGGCACATTTTGGATCTGGTATTTGCCAACCCGGCTTTAACCAAGATATTAAATATTGCGCCCCTGAACTGGACGGACCACTCTCTCATACATTTGAGCTTGGTGTTGCCCCGTTGGAAGAACAAGCCCAGCCAGCAGTACTCCTATAGGAAAGACAGAGAGTGGGCCAAATTGGCCAAAGCTGACCCTTTAATTATATCACCGGAAGTCAGCCACTTCTCCCCTGCCCTGTCCGTGGATGAAAATTATAGATCATTCACTGCACAGATCATTAAGACCCTCGATTACATCATTCCTATAAAGTCACTAAAGAAGGTGAGGAAAAGATCAGCACCTTGGTACAATGAGGAGCTGCATCAACTTAAACTCTCCCGAAGGCAAGCAGAGAGGAAATGGAGAAGAAATTACGCCGAAGACGACAAGACAGACCTGCGTCTGATTCAATTACAATACAAAGCTCTGATCCTGAGGTCTAAGGCAGATTTCTATGCGAGCTCCATTACCCAGGCTTCCAACGGGACAAAAGCCCTTTTTAAGATAGTCCGTGATCTCTCTTTTCCGGACTGTATGAACAATAGAGTAGCTCCCTCACAAGCCCTGTGCAATGAAATCGCCTCCTTCTTCCAGGAGAAAATTGCTAACATTGTCAACACATTACATGACTTTACTCAGGAAGGCTCTGAGGAAATAACCAGCCTGGCCGACGCAGACCCTTCGCTAACCGCGGCTCTAGACAGCTTCCAACCACTCTCTCAAGAGGCTTTTGATAGTCTTATAGAAAGCGTGTCTTCTGGCTCTCCTCTAGACCCTCTCCCCCATAAAGTCTGGAAACTACATGGGCGTAACACCTTCCCTTGGATGAGAATGATTTGCAATCAGTCCCTGATGGATGGATCGGTTCCAGACTGCTGGAAATTAGCAGTGGTAACCCCACTGATTAAGAAACCTAACCTGGACCCTTTGGTACCTGCTAACTTTAGGCCTATTTCACTCCTGCCCTACCCGGTGAAAATTCTCGAAAAATCGGTAAGCAAGACACTGTCTTGCTTCCTGGAGGAGAATTTCCTGCTTGATAGGGATCAGTTCGGCTTTCGTCCTGGCCACGGGACTGAAACAGCTCTGGTCACCATGTTAGATAATCTTCGAATGCGTGCCGACAACGGGAATGCCATGATTTTAGTGCTCCTCGATATGTCGGCAGCATTCGATACGGTGAGCCATCCAGTCCTGGTGGAGAGACTAAGGCAGATAGGTGTTAAAGGAAGAGCGCTGCAATGGCTGCAATCCTACCTAGAAGGCAGACAGCAGGTAGTCACCATGACCCCTTTTTCCTCTAGTCGGTTTCCAGTTGCACACGGGGTGCCGCAGGGATCTGCCATTAGTCCCATCCTTTTTAACATCTACTTACGGCCCCTGTTCCCTCTAATTAAATCTTTTGGCGTCAGCTTGGTGAACTACGCTGACGACACGCAGCTGGCCTTCTCCTTGGAAGGGGATGATGCACTACCTATGGAGCAGTTCCTACAATGCATGAAGCAGACCACGGACTGGCTCAGAAGGAATTCTCTCCAGTTCAATAGTGGTAAAACTGAGGTGGTTTTCTGCTCTCCCACTAGGATTCCAAAACATCTACCTTCTGAATTTAGACTCTCTCCAGAGGAAGATCCCCTAAAACCGGTCAGTAAGGTACGCAATCTTGGGGTGATCCTTGATGATGACCTTCAAATGGGATCCCAGGCTAGTAAGACCACCTCAGTCTGCTTCGCTCTGCTGCGACTACTTCGAAGTATTCTACCCCTACTCCCCAGGGAGTCACGAGCTATGGTAGTACGCAGTACGGTTTTAAGCAGGCTTGATTACTGCAATTCCCTCTATTTGGGGGCTCCGCAGTACATCTTCCAGGGACTGCAGAGGATACAGTCAGCAGCAGCTAAATTAGTGCTCGATCGGCGTCGCAGTTCGTCGGCCACTGGAGCACTGAGGGACCTACACTGGCTCCCTGTCAAGGAGAGGGTCTCTTTTAAGTCTCTGTGTTTGACCTTCCGAGCAGTGCACGGACTGGGCCCAGCCCCGATGCAGGACAAGTTTGTCCGTCATCTGCCAATCAGACAGCTTCGTTCCTCTACTGCAGGCCTGCTGACAGTCCCGAGATTCAAACGTTCCAGGGTAGGTGGAAGGGCCTTCAGTGTAGTAGCTGCCGGTATGTGGAACAAGCTTCCTCTGAATCTGAGACAATGTAACTCTCTAACTGAATTTCGTAAGGGACTTAAAACCTGGCTCTATCCCAAAATCTAACCCGGTTCGCTCCCCCTGCTCCTCTTCTGTCCTCTTTGGTATGGTTCTTCAGTCTAAAGCGCCAAGATGCCCGTAGGGCGATAGCTGCGCTATATAAGTTTCCCATCAATCAATCAATCAATCAACCTCATTTCTAGTGAGAGGGATGGAGTGAAGAGTGCAAGATCCTTAGGTGACAGAAAGGCTTTTGGGAGCTGGCAGGCCATGGTGGCGTGGCAAGGCAATGGGATGAATATGGGTGTACAATAGCTTGGACGTGACTGTAAGGGTTCAAGTCCTAGATGAGAGTCAGACCAGGATGCTAAACTAGTACAACTCATTTTTTTCCAAAAACAAGCCAGCCTCCTGCAACGAAGAGGAGTTTACTGGTGGCATCTTAAGAAGCTGAACATGTAGCAAGGTTGAACATTTTCTATATAACAAGAAAGGAAAAATATGGAACGCAAAATGGTGACTGTTGCAACAGTCAAGTTTGCTCTCGACCTGAAAGTTAATCAGGCCGCTGTGGTGTGGAAGGAAAGGTAGGGCTGGATCCTATGGATGTTGAAGAAGAGGAAGCAGCCAGAGGGTGCTGGAGAGGTAGTGGAGAACAGTGAATGGCTGTACAATAGGATTCCCAATGTTCAAGGCTGAGTTTGAGGGCATGATATCATTAAGGGAGGATGAGAGAGGGATTGAATTTGGGTGTGATCGAAGATAGAGATTATTCAATTTCAGTTTTGGAGACATTGAACATGAAGCAGTAGACTGTCAACCTGTGCCAGGGATAGCAGAGCAGATATTGACTTTATCTGGAGCTAGTGGATTGAGAAGAAGAAGAGAAGTTGAGACAAGCCAGCGAATAGGTGATGTGCATTGAGAGGACATATGACAGAACATCTGTTTTCCTTGCTACAAATCTCTAGAACGCAGATGCCATAGAAGACATTTACTACAAACATAAAAATTTGTATGGGTACATTTCATGGTATGTGATGCTTTTCCAGAACTATTTGTAAAATAATGATTTCACACTGGATGTTGGTAATTATGCAGATTATTATTTTTTCTTTCATATAACCCGCAACTTTGACTTTTATTGTTATTAGTATGGGTTTTTTAAATCGTTTTTTTACTTCTGTAAGGAATGTCACTGAGCTATCCTAGAGCTCTATTGGGAGTTGTACGAGTGATTTAACTATTTATAAAACAGTGAAATAAGGGTATAAATCTCAATAGATCCATTACAGATTTAGTTGTTGGGGATTTTTTCCATCGAGCAAGAATACTCACTGCAAAACCACGCCCATATTACAACAGCCATGATATATTTTGTTTAGACTAAGTCAGCATTTCTTAACCTGCGGTTCTGGAAGCCCTAGTGTAAGCAGCACCTCCGTTTCACAACTGTGCTTTCAAAACCCAGACCTAAAAAGTAACTATACGGGCAAGGTTTTGTGAAAGGTCTCTGCCATTTTATGTACGTGTGCATTGTTGTTCATTCCACTCCAACATACTTCCATCCTCTGTGTAAGTAAATAGTGAGGCGCACAACAGCAGTAAAGGGTGTCAAGGGTGACCCTGTAGACGATGCGGCTTAACCATTTCATGTTTCTTGGCAAAAGCTTCAAAAGCAAGGTCGACCACACCATAAACTCGAACAAACGATGCTTCAAGCGTCCCCCCGCTCTCTGAAAGGGGACACCTGCCCCATTGTTAGGAGCTAAGGTTACAGGCATTTTAAACTAGGATCAGAGCATTTTCTTCTCTTGAAATCAGAGCTCTTTCAGCAAGAGCAGCGTGCAGCTTGGGTGTGTCTTCCCTCTGTGGGAGTTGTCAATATTTGCTCACCATTTTTGAGGCAGAGATGCAGCAGATGCATGGATACATACTAGCTGCCACCTGGAGCACGAGCTCTAAAAATATCAAACGCCGCGCTCTTAAGGATCCGTAGAATAAAGGACGGCCAGAAGGCGCGCACTAAAAACTACGTCACTCAAGCCATTGGCGTTCACAGGTTCGATGCTACCAAGAAGCAAAATGTTCCTTATTTAGAGCACACCCAAAATCTTGGGACCAAAACACTGAAAATTAAATCATTCATCGTTTACAATGCAGCAGTCTGACGGGTTATAGTTGGGAGGCCAATTTACAGTGTTCTGTGAAACAGGAATCCTCCTACAGCCATTCCCAATGCCTGCATTTTGGGTGGTCCTCTGATTTGTTGTGGAAATCTCAATGTCAACAGGTAAAAATAAAAAACAAGAAAATAAATATTTTCTTGGGTAAACAGAGTGTGTGCCTCAGGTTCCTGAACGCCATCCAACCTAAAATATTATGCATGCATCAAAGAGCTCAGATATTTGACATGTGTCCAGATCTGAATTATTGTTTAAAAGAGCCTGTATCAGTAGAACAGCACAAGGCTTGCTGAGAAGCGCATGGAAGCTTTTCACCACCCAACATTCTAGTGACTACCGCCATGACCGTGTTGAGCTGGCGCAATAAGGGGTGCCCACCGTTTTGGAAGCAGACAGTAAAACTAGATGAAGTGGCGTGAAACCCACCTCAGGAGGCCTTTGGGTGTCTAAATGACCATGGCAAGTGTTTAGTTGCTCATGAACGCTGCAATCGATGATTTTTGACAACTGCATTGGACCCACCATAACATCGGAAATTAATTGTATTAACAATGGAAAGGAAATGTTTTTTTCCTCTTGCAGGTATCATGTCTGGTTTATTGGGGTGAGAGATTTTCCTTCAGTGTAGTTGCTACTGCTTCAACAACGAAAGACAGGTTTGTATTTTGCTTCCTCCTTGATTGACATGATCACCCTTTAAAAGAATAAACACCATGATTTTCTTTTGGGTCGCAGGCCTTGCCCTATGCTGCTAAAAACATTAGTGGGAAACTTAAATTAAGCGGTGGAGCTCACTAAGTCAAACACTTCCAAATGAATTACTTCTGAGAGGCAAGTTTTTCATTTAAAAAAAAAAAAAAACTCAATTATGTGATATGCTAATTCTTCATTACAGAAAAGCACCCCACATAACAGTCCGCTTTACAATGCCCAAGTGTAAACAATATGAGGTTTTCTGAAGAGGATCTAACAGAATGGGTTTTAATTTTCACCCAGAGTGTGTGCTTTTTCAAATTAAAAGCATTTATTATTTATTTTTTATTAACAGTTATATCAGAGTTACTTAGTATGAGTTTGGACTACATGCCATCTGTGTAGTAAAACAAATGTTTAAATACTCCCTATTTTTTGTCACCTGTGTTACTAATGAAAAGATATTAAACCAGTCCAAAGAAAAAGTATAGGAAATAATGGACACACACGGAGAATGGGATGCAAGACATGCCATGGGACTTATCAATGATGACACAAATCTAATGAACAAGAAACATGTTGATAACACTAGGAAGGTATATTGAGTGCTGGAATCATTCAGGGATCAAGAAAACGCCACGCCTTTCCAACACAGAAGTGGATAAAGAAATAGTGATTTAAGAATTAATATTAATTAAGCACAGGTGAAATATAAATTACACCAGCATAACTCACATCATTTTAGGAATTTCGTGTTACACTACTAACGTGAAATTCACAAACATCACTCCATTACACCAGTTACATAACTACACCGCTGTTTGTGAGTTTAAAAACACAGCGGTTAAAAAGGTGAACAACCAGAACGCAAGTGACGTTTGTTCATGGCGTTTGTATTTTTATGATCACATTTTTTCTCCCCCAATAATCACTCCATGGACTAAACCGTTTTAGACCAGTACTCTACCCATATGATGAAAGACTGGATTGTCCAACTGGCAGCAATAATTCATAATAATGGATGTTCGTAATAAGAGTCCAGAAATAAACGTAAATAAATATAATAATGACAGCAGCTCGACTTCAAGGACTAATGTTACAGATATTGGTTGATTGGTCTAGTCAAAATCCTCATGTACCTATATCACATGGTCTTGTTTGTTCAACCTCTCCAAGTGCATGTCCATTTGGTTGATGGAAGTTCTGGACAGACTAATTGCTCAAGCACTGGAACTAGTCATGGGAAGCAAACACGGTTCATAAAGCGCTGTCAGGTACATTGGACACATTGCTTCAGCCCAAGGTAGAGCTGTTGATTCATTTAAGGTGGAGAACCACTTTACGGGTGACAAAACTCAATGGTCTGAAGCAACTACAATGTTCCTAGGATTCTGTGACTATTCTTAAAATGGCGCACCTGGTTTCACAAAGATCATCACACCTCTAGCTGATCTCATTACAGGATATTCTCTTATCCAAAAGAACGTGAAAAGATTGAACCAAACTGAGCCAACGGACTTAAAAAAATAGGAACACTGGAGCAAGCCTACTTTTCGCCAAACTTCTGTTTCTCTCATTGATTAACTGTTACTCGTACAGGAGGCCCACAGACACGATACATCCTACACATACATTTTGGGCCTCATAGGTAAAGTGCCATGTCTTTTGTCGTGTTAGGAAAAGTGTTACTCTCACACTCCAAACAGCTGAACTGCAAGATTCATGCCCTGTTTTTGTAATCTACGAGTCCTGGCAGGGAAGCCTGGATGTCTTTTACTCTAAAAATAAAAAAATATATTAAAGGGTTAATTAGTTCTTGCTTAAATGCTTGGCTTCAGACATCCACAACACCCTTCATAGTCAAACCCCTCGTTATCAATCTGCTCACTTTCTGAAATTACAATATATTTTAGAGAAATGTCTTGAAAACATGCTCACAAGATAAATCGTCAGCAAAACAAAGATCGATCAAAAGCAGTTTAATGATAAAGGGAAGAAACAGACATGTATTCTTCTCTACCAAGTGCCTACACATTTCTTTAAATCACCATCCACCTCACAAGCTAGAACTTGTTACCTTAATATGAATAATGACAGCAGTTTCACAACTGGCGCTACATTCTCCATGAAAACTGAAAACAATCCTCGCTTGCATGTGCTCAAAACAGCCTAACTCGACGCCACTAGACGCAGATGGCGGGCTGATTTGCCTCCATTCATCATGCAGTTGCGTTGTGGTAAAACCAATGCAGACTGTGTCCAGAAGAACAACACTCTTTCTAGATATTGTATTGTGGGAGTCTCTTCTGGTTTGATTCCAAGGGCCTATTGCGATGTCACCAGCCCTGAAATATTTGAATTGGGATTTGCAAAAGGAGGAATTTATAAAGTTTGTACATCTAAAGGATGCCAGATTTGCGGGAGGTTCATGGATACCTGGATAAGGTAATGCGAGAGGTGAGTAGCACATGCTTCCAGCTCTATACCTGACCAGCAGGTACGCCAGTGAAGTGCTGATCCTCTGCAAGGGCAAGAGGGGAGTGGGTTCCATAAAGTTTAAACTGGCTAGTGATAGTAGAGGAAGTGTGTTGCCACCAGGCAGAATCACCACTCAGATCACTGGCACCTAAAGAGTAGGTTCTTGAATAGCCACCCTATAGGTCTTACATGATTTTGGACCAGTCTCAAGACAATGGGACTTCCCTCAAATCCATATTCAGGAACAACTGCACACAGGGCTCACTCAGATCTGCGATAATGTAGTTTTTCAAAATGCTGGAGTTGGGCTGCAGCTTAGAATCACAGTCTTCTGAAAGAGGCAAGACACTGCCAATCACATCAGGTGCATCTTTACAATTTAAAGATGCCATACTAGGATAAGCTATCTCTCCTCAACAGAGATTCTGGGTAGAGGAGACGTGTCCTACTACAGAATGCAGTGTACAAGTTGGTGCCTTTGTGGCATTAAATAAGTATTCTCCGCACGGCTCTGCACTAACATGCAACCTGTCCTCCGAGACCGACACTGTAGCAAAGAATCCAAGAGGGAAGAAGTATGGACTTTGAGTTGATCCTTTTGTTGAACATTGGAAGCAGCCATGCTCCACCTTACATTCAGCTGCCATGAAAACAGATGTTTGCGGTCATCTAGGGAGGTCTAATGACAAGTGCACCAAGTCTGATCATTCATCCTTTCACACTACATCTAATATCAATGATCATTATTATGATCAGCATCTGGGTATTGATGATAAAGTTTAAATTTCATTAGGCAAAAAAATTACCCCAAGAGTTTATGTTATAAGAGGCCCTTGACCTAGCGGCGGCGGAGTGGTACTCCATCGACCACAATGGGATGTGCATACTACTTCTGGGCTTCTCTTACTCCAGCACAGCAAGGGTGTAACTTGTGTGGTCAATGACAGGATACCTTCCGAGGCTATAGTACACTCTACAAATCAGCATAATATAAAGTAACTTTTGTTTTTTTGCTTTGCATTTTTATATAGCACAAACCCAACCCGAAGGCATCAGAGCACCTAACATGAGCACGCACCAGTTTTATTACAGACGGAGACATTCATCTTTTTAGGCACAGGGAGGTTAAGAGATTTTCCCAGAATCACAAGATGTTTGAGCCTCTCTACAGACTCGAACTTGGCTCCCCAGCTTCAAGGTCAGCTGCTCTAGCCGTTAAGTCACATCCTCATTAAGCGAAATTCTGAAAGACCCTCAGACTGAGCCAAAAACATAAAAGGAGAATATTGAAAAACTTCATGGACTAAAGAAAAACAGTAGGATGGGACAGCTGGCACTTTGGTCCAGAGACTTTTTTCTCACACAGGCATTGCCCATAATAGTGCAGGCTTGCCACATTCACTGTGCTAGATGTCATTATCTTGTGTGCTCTGCAAATTCATGCCCACAATGTGGCACATAGAAAGGCCTAAAAATCCAACACATTTATCAAACCCTGCATTAAGACAATACGTAGTATCTTGTGCAGTCAAACAGTTGCTAGCACAGTTTTGATTGGGACTGGAAGTCAAAACCAGTCTCATGCCTATTCAGATGGCTTGCCTGTTTGCCTTTTGAAGAGATCATATCCTACATGGTACTCTGTGCCGAATACTGCAATGTCTTTGGATTTGCCGATCAATTCTTGAGCGATTAGCTGGCTGCTTATGTACCAGCAGGGTCTCTACTATGTTCTGAACCCAATCGTAATTTGTTGAGAGTATTGCACTTTTGCTTACAAATTAAAGGCAGCCACTCGTCCCGCCTTCCCGGCGCTCCCCTGTCTCCTTGCCAAAGTAAAGTCAACAAATCGTAAGCAATGGCGCAATCTGCTTCTTCTCACATTTACCTTGCAGGCCTACCACATCCGTTTCCCCAAAAATATAGCCCTTTTATTTCATTATTTTACTTAATCTACTGTTCTTGGGTCCTTGTTGGTTCTTAGCTACAAGAAATCCCTGGATGAATATGATATGTGCTGTACAAAAGATGCACCCAAAGATTCACAGAAACAACTGGGCTGAGTAGTTTACAAGGGCCGAAAGCAAGTTCTATAAGACAAATAA
This sequence comes from Triturus cristatus, assembly GCF_964204655.1. Taxonomy (NCBI): domain Eukaryota; kingdom Metazoa; phylum Chordata; class Amphibia; order Caudata; family Salamandridae; genus Triturus; species Triturus cristatus. Next base: position 447,221,542 of record NC_140588.1, read on the forward strand.
ATAAAGTGAAGGAGAGAGCGATAAACTAGATTGGTGGGTTTTAATGAAACAGCAAGAGCACAGTGACGCAAGAGCATAAAGTGAGTTCAAATTGTGAATATTGCATCTTGCAGCCACGGCCTGTCTAGAATCCCTCTAGGCTCGCTTTCACACAGCATCTCGGCTCCTCAGAGTTCATTCATAAACTGCATTTCTTGCAGGCGCGAGGGAGTCGCGGCAAGAATACTCCGCGCCAATGCTTGATAACAGATTGCCCAGGCAGCATTCTCCTCTCAAGGCCAGTCCGTGATTCCCAAGCAACTCCTCCCTTTCAATCTCCAGCACGCCTCGTCCCTGCAAGCGGAACATGTTTTCAGAATGTCTAACAGGGTCGCCTTTTCATGTCTTGAAGGAAGGAAATGTTATATACATACTTAAATATATTTCAAGTGGGGCGGAAAGGGCAGCAGGGGGTGGGCGGCGGGGGGAACAACCCTGATTTTGCATGCATGACACAGTCCAGCGTGCGGAACACATGTTGAAGCATTTACTCAAATTAAAACTGATGTCTGGAAAAAAGTATCCAGCCCTTGCAACAGAGAATAAATCTGAGCAAACCCCGGGGCATGCATCTTTTTATTTTATTTTATTAAAACCATTCTCCATCTTTTAGTATCTCATTTTGTTTCACTCGTGCTTACCAGATATTGGGTAAGAAACCACTCTTAACTTTTCAGCAGTATACGAAGGACATTCAGAAATACTATCACATTAGAATTCTGAAATTCTGTAAATAAAATATACAGCACTAATCCTTCTCTGGGGGCACAGACGCGACACTTGCAAAAATGCCCCGCCAGAGCTCAGGAAAGCGCCATCTTATTGCAACGTAAAAAATTGATGAAATAATGCTCGCCTCATAGGGACCATAGGCCTACACAAAACGTTTAAAATAATATTTTTATATGGTAGTTTTTTTATAATACACAAACCACACCTGGCGGCTATCGGAGTGCTTATATAATGGCAGTTTTGAAACTAAAAACAATATTATTTAAATGCACATTTACGTTCCACAATCCAGGACAGTTTCATTCATTTCTCAATTGGAAATAGGAATGCACATTTTTGGCTCAAACAAGTGAAAAGTAGGCCAGGTTAGTAATTGAAATACTTCGTAGCCAGGCGCGTCCAGATAGAGGAGGGCGTCTAGACATAGAATCAAAGGTGAATGCTATTGAAGCCAAGGGCCAATTACAAGCAACTAATGCTAGAAAGCTCACCTGTATGGAGGCCCCATGAATACTAGAAGATCCAATAATTACCATTTCTGACTGATTTATTGCCCTTTCTATAGTTCAGTGATCATGCTATATATACTATGCAAATTGTTCTCTTTAATATTGTACTAATCGAGTCAAGCAAAGAAAAAATACCATTGCCTCAAGTTAGTTGAATTTTACAGTTGCTTCAATGTTTCGGATGTGCTGGTCTTCGTGCTGCAAAACGTACAGTGCCCTGTTGTCACCCTGACATGGCCCATACTATGGAAAACTTCAAACAAGCAAACACTCTGGCCTAACCTTACAGGAGGGGAAGGCAAGGGGACTAGGTGCATAAATTGGGCCCCTCTGGCTCCTGCAACATGGGGCCTGCCTTTTTGGCACTAGGCCTCTGTATACCTGTGCAGTGAGCTAACAGCTCAGCTGTATCAGTAACACAGCAGATGGTGGTTATCTTGAGACCCCCTGACCACATTATTGTGTGATATGCCTGCCACAAAGGAAGAGAGTGAGACGCACACTCAGGGGCGGCTCCTCCGGCTGAGAAGAGAGTCGTCGCCCCATGAAGAAAAGCCCCAGGCCAGAGCTGAAAAATAAGATGGTAATAAAGTCTATTTAGTACCATTAAATTTTTCAGCAACGACCCGCCCCAAACTGAGTGATAGGACAGGGCGGGCCATTCCTACTGAGTGGCAGCAGGGAGCTACGCGCTTTAAAATGTGCATGATTCTTTGGTCGGCTTGGGACTGCCAGCAGACATGCACATTTTAAACTTCTCTAACCTAGCTATCTTAGAGAGAGAAAGCACAGGCATCCAGCGCTCTCGAGAGCGCCGAGTAAGGCCGCTCCCTCCAATCCTGACGATGCTCTTATGCTGGTGAGAGCAGCGCCAGGATTGGTTAAAGGATTTGTCTCAGTACCTTCCACTTTACCACAAAATGACTACTAACACGATTTTTATGACTCTATATATTTGCAGACCGTTAGCTTTGGCGTCGCATGCGCTCCTTCCTCCAATCTGAAACTTCACGTGCAATGTGAGCAGAGGTACGACTCCGGTCATCACGGCACCACATGCTAATTTGCCATCTTTATTTTTCCAAACAGTTGTAATCTGGGACTTTGTTTCAATGTAAGTGAACCAACCCAGTGTGCTAGTCCCAGAATGCATTGTTTGATAAAAAGAAAGCCGAGGCCTGGAACATGGTGTCTCTTGACGTGGAGCTATTGAGTGTCCATGTGGGTCTCACTCGATAATGTACTGTTTCGTCACTGTACTTGCTTCAAACTGCGTTTCACCTTCGCTCGACTCTCTCTTGGAAACCACCCCGACAAACACCGCTTTAACTCGTGAGAGGTCAAACTCAACTTCAAACTGATAATACCATCCACCCCCCACCCCAGCCGGGCCGCGGCACATTCCTGAAAGGATTAACGTACTTTGTGTTTTAGCACCTTTCCCCTTCCCTTCAACTTAGCTGCTCGTCCATGCGGCTTATGCACAAATAGAGGGGTACAGAGACACACAATCACCCCTAATGCCCCCCTCCCAGGCCGGCAGGCTTCTGAAGCCGGCTGCCTCCCTCAGATCTCCCCACTGGAGGTGGGCCACGGGGGGGCCTGCGTCAACACACCTGTCCCTTGGAATTATCGCCGCGAATCAATCTGTCCCCCGGGCCCCGAGCAATTCATTACCTCAGCCCTGTGCGGCGGGTGCTGCTGAGCCCCTGGGGCTATCAGATCGGTCCCGGCCTGGCTCAGAATGGCGGCGCGCTCCCACGAGGGCGAGCACAATGCTAATTACACGTCAACACCGGCCGGGGCTGCGACAGTACGGCCTGCGGCCTCGGAATAAATCTCTCTCGCAAGGGACATCTGATGTTTTGTCTGCATGTTCTTACTTACAAACAGGATGCACTCCTGTACGTTTCTCCAGTACACTGGTCACACTTTGCCTTCTTCTACGCTTGAATGTGTGCCTTTAAACGACATTCTTTCACAGGGGTTAGCAAGCACTCGCTTTTTCGGGAGGCAGGATAAGTCCTTCAGTCTAAATGTAATAACACCCTTTCAAAAATAAACACACCCTTAATAATGCCAGCCCCCATAAGCAGATGAACACCAGCCCTCCCGGAGGTCTACCAACCAAGAACATGAAAACAGAATATTGTTTAAAAAAGTTTCTCAAGATTTAATTCAAGTTGGTGTTTTGGCTTCAATTGCATCCCCAGAGCGCCTGTAGTGAGCTCGTTTGGTGGGGGGAAAGAATACATGTTTTCTGTACAGGTGGTGACCAATTAAAGTTACTATGGTGGGCATGAAACTCGGATTATTTTAAACTACGTTCCAACACTATATTTTTGGAAGTGGAAAAAAGGTTGATTTACCGGTACACGCTGCAAAAGATGGCATGTGTTCCAGCCAATGGTCAGAGTAGGGTGGGCCCTCAGGCTCTCATTCTGGAGGATGCCTAACAAGGGTGCCCCAGCCTTTTCGAATACCATTGGTGGTGAATTTAGGGCAATTGGTAATACTTTGGACTTGTGATGATTAACCAGTAGGGTCAAGAAGAAAAATAATTCATTCTTTTTGTGAATCGCAAAGTGCAAATGGGTATCGTGAACATTTTATGTGGCCATGAATCCCCGCTGGAGGACATTGAGTAGGCTCATCTGCAGACCCCATTTTAAAGTGATTTTTGAAAAGGGTGTCATTATAGGGTGAGGAACATTGTGTACTTCTTCTCCATGCCCTTCAGAACCCTACAGTCCGGATCAAACCATGAACCCTGGAGTAGTCTGGGATATTGATTTTGGGTAAGGGAATAGTGGTGTAACCTTTAGAGTTACAGTTTTCAGTGTGATGCTTGTCCTAAAAGCTCTCTCTGGTTCCCATATGATGCAATTAGGCTGTTCACCCCCTAAAAAGAGGGGAAAGTTAAAGCCGGCATAACTTGGTTTGGAGATTTCCCTGAGCACAAAACATGTGCTTCTTGTCTTTAAAGATCATGGCTGCCAACTCTGTAAACCTGTTACTGAGCTAGGCAAGGGAGACTGAACAAGGATTTTGACTCAGTCATCTTGGTCTTCCACCTTCCGTGCCTTGTGGTCATGATGCGGATCCACAAAGGAAGCTCTTGCACACAAAGCTGATATTACACGATTTGGAAATTCTATGCCATAAAGACATTTTGCTTCAAGTTCCACTATCCCCAATATGACTCTACAAGCCTCTCTACGATAGATGGTTGCAGACAACTTTTGGAACCTCTTTACAAAGGACATTTGAGGAAAAATGCCTGACTGGAGGCAAAATCTAGACCGCTCTATACCTTCTTTTAAGCCCTTCGCTTCTTTTAATCTACTTTTTCCACATGGGTGAGTTTTCTGTTGCCTCAAACCTTCCCTTGTTGTTGGTAATCATTGAATCCTACTTTTATGGATGTTATTTTTTGTGCCCCATCTAAATCAATTAGTCAAACAATCCAGAACTGATTCTCACTGCGCTTCAATCCCACATTTCTTCCTAGATAAGGGAGGGCTTCTGTCGCCTGTAGCACCTGTACATGCTACCCTTTGCAGGACGGGTCGGATCCTAGTCCATGCTCAAATGACGAGGGAAAAGATTCAGAGGTTGAACTACTAACTTTGACGTGTGAACGTGCCTTCACCTGGGTCACCTTCAGTAGGATTTCCCTATAATAAATTTCACAGTGTGGTTCTCATGGCTTTAAAATGAGTCAGTGAAGAAGCTACATGTGTGCTTTTCTGGAAATTGTTGTGTGTCGTCCCAGTCTTCAATCTCCTACTTTAGAGAACTGAGAAGGAGTCTCTTCGTCCTCCCCTCAAAGGCACTACTCTTTAACATGTCAAGGGCCAATGATTACTCCCGGCCTTCTTTGATGAACCCATCATTATTCAGATCCATCCCCAACAAACAGATGCTGTGCCTCGTGGCTCTGGTGGGTAAGAAAGCAACATCTTGAAAATGGCCAGTTGCCTTATGGGTGTTCCTTGTCCCGTTCAATGTGACCCTCCACGGGGCCTCGCACTGGTTCCCATAAGAACGAGCTGCAGTTGCCCTAGAATACGACTATGTGGCTGTGACGCACCACAAAATGCTCTGCGTTTGGCCATTTGATGGCATCACCTCCATTCGCCTCCTGCTTCAGGGACAGTGATGTGCTGTACCCCGTCCTCGGTAAGCATTAACCCCTGCTGCCAGCACCTCCAGACCCAAGCAAGCAATGGCAGGGGATATTTTCTTCTTCTCTAGATCTTGCCCTCATCTTTAACACGATGCTCAAGTCCCTGTCGCTGAGAGACAGATGTAAAAACATGAATAATTTTGGGTATCACCCATCGTGATACCCACCCTGTAAACGTCTTTCATTGCAGAGAAGAACCTGTTTTTTCGGGTGCTGGTGCACCTTATGAACCAAGTAATGTGATTGGGAAGTGGTCCCTGTGTGGTGCGGTGTGGTGCGGTGTGGTGGGGGAGGGTAATGCAATAGTGCTATTGAATACATCAATGACCACAGAGTCAAGAGTGCACTTCTTTCCCTAAGATGAGAGCTAATAATTAAAGGACAAGCTATTCATTATGAAAGCATGAATTGAGTATACCATTTCAGCCAAAACTCAAACTAAGTGATTCATGCTCATGAAATACCTATACAGTGGGTACTATAAACAAGCATTGGCAAAGCTAACAAGGTTTGCCTTTTGGACCTATTGATTTTACCAATGCGGTTTTGAGGGGACTGCATGAGGAAAGGCAACAGAGGTACAGAGCAACATGGAGTGTGGGCTCTTTAGGAAAAGGTGAACTAAATGTTGTAGCTAGGACACAATAGAGAGAACCACGCGGACTGCGGTGGGGCACGGGGGTGTTGCGGGGGGAAGCACACGAGGGAGAGAGCAACCTGGAGTGTGGCAGCTGGAAGTATACCAGTCAGAGAGCAACACAGAGTTGCAGGTGCAGCGGTTGTGGCTGCGGGGGAGAGAAGCACACAAGGAAGAGAGCAACACGGACCATGGCAGTAAACAAAGGAAGAGAGCAACATGGAGAGCAGGGGGTAGTGATTTCCAGTAGGAAGCACTTGAGGGAGCCAGCAAGAGGGAGAGCAGGACGGAAGAGGTGCTTTGAGTGCAAGGAAAGGACACAAAGCGAGAGCAACAGAGTGTGGGGGCATGGAAAGGTTTTGAGGGGGGACATGACGGAGAGGCCAACAAGGAGCACAGACACTCTTTGCGGGAGAGAGGCACACAAGGGAGAGAGCAACATGGATTACAGGTAAGGGATATGGAAGGTAAAAGCATACAAGGGCAAGAAGGGAAAACCCATGGAGTGCTTAACCAAAAGAAAAAAATAGTTCCCTAAAACTGATCAGTGGGAGGACACAAGTCAGCAAAGCAAAAGGATTTAAAGATGCTATGCTCCATGGGAGGGACAAACACAAGTTGGACGAGACGGAGTAAGTCAAGCCATCCATTATGATGGAAACAAATAAAAGGGACAATAAAACCAACCAATGGGAAGCAATGAGCGGGCAGTAAACCCCTGTAACTTCGTGGTAAGCCACAATAGATCTTTCCAAGCCAGATAGCTCCTACTGTCTTGTAAGCTCGACCTAAAAGGACCATGAAGACTGCAACAAACCTTCTGGTTATGATCTCAGCATATACATTTCAAGTTGTTACAGGTTTACCAAACGGGAATGACATGGAGAAGAAAATGAGGGTGCAAAGAAGAAGCAATATAATTCCACCAATTATCCCTTCTAGACAAGACACACCACAAATTCTCCCTCCACACCTGTACACAGATATTCTACAGACAAGAACAGTGCAATAGCTCCATCTGCATTTACAAGGGGCTCAGCCCAAGTGCTGGAACAGATAACGGCCATGAAGCCGTTTCCAGAAAAGTTTGAAGCCTATACTAAAGAAGGGAGGAAAGGGTCATGGCTCTTACAACAGGCGTCTGCTCAATGAACCTCTAACAGCCTTTCAATGAGTTGGAGATCACCATGATGGAACGGTGGTAAAAGTCCACCAAATTACAGATCTCCGACTTTTGTTTCCAGTAGGCCCATGCTAGTCACCAGCAGCAACCAGGTTGGTGATGTAGGAAGTTTCTGTCTGGTATACAAGAGTGGATGGGGCAGACACGCGCAAAACACAAAATCACTAGGCGAAAGGATAATTTGTTCTCTGAATCCAAATGAATAAAGCCATTTAATCAAACAAATTATAATATATTCTTCCACACTGAAAGGAACAAAAGCACGGCCGACAGCCATTTGCGAAGCACTGCGATTACTAGTGGGTGGCGGCGAAGGAAGGTAAGGCTTATTTCGCTGTATGTGGTTTCGGCCTAACAGGCATTTAACTGGCCTCTGTGGTTATTTTGTTACACGGGCAGAGCAAACAAGACAGTGTGCCAGATATACAGTAAAGCCCAGCTTTCGGTCAGGCGCTTGGGTACCGCATTGAGAATTTTGGAACAACACTTTTAAAAAGTATGTTTTTCTTTAGAGTCTAGTGCCTTCCTGGCACAAACAGCATGATCTCATGCAAGAAAATGCTAGCACAACTGTGGGAACCCACACCCTTCACGTGCGGCACACACCCACTCCCACGCCGCTGTCACTCAGTGTGCTTTTATCTGACATGGTGCCAAGAGGTAATGAAGTATGCACTCTCCAAAAAACAAATACTTTTCTAAAAACGTTTTGGTCTCCGTGGCAACAGGCCGGAAAACCACCACAGAAGCCAACAAGACTAATAAAACAAGAGCGGTCAAAGGGCGCCCCATTTTTTGAGACAATTTCCTTGAAAACAACCAGTTGTCAAAGGTCACACATCCAAGCATCCTCTCCAGATGGACAAGTCACACACGGCTAAACAATGCTCATGATAGATGCAAGATGTTGACATAATTTTCATAACAATGCTTTAAATGCGAGTATAAATATTTCCTTGAAAACTTATTAAAATATTGCAGAAGATTGTGGTTGCAGTCACCTCTCTTGGGTGCGATGCTCTTTTTATAACACTCTCACAGTGCAAGGCACAAGTATCCGCAAAGGGGTGGAACACAAGTGCACACACAGTCTGTGCTTTACTGGATTAACTCTGCTGTTTGGGATCTGTGGCAGGCTCTGAAAGAGAGTAGTCATAGACTGTCCCAACCAGCACAAACAATGTGCCGCCCTTTAGAAAGCCCGTGGGCACGTCTTACGCCCTCAGCTAGACCAGCCTATGTAGGCAAAGTCGTTTGCATGGTAGCACATGCAGTTTTGCTCTCCTACATGTCCCAGCATGCACTGTGCTGTTGACTAGAAAGGCAGGAAGGAATGTGACCAGATCACGTTGTTATCTCACCTTTAAATTGCAGACAATCCCATATGTATTATGATTCATTTCAAAACACTCAACACTTTAACTTTATTTTGCGTCCGCCAGTTTACCAGGGCCAGACATTTCCCACAGCCGCTTGCAAATGAAAGGCACAGATGAAGTGGGGGGAGGGGCTATGCCAAAGGCACGGCGACCTCTTTCTCTGGCCCAGTCTCCCTTCCTGTTCCCTGACTGTTTGTAAAAGAGACCACCATTGTTTACAAAGTGGACGAGAAACGGATTATGCAACAGCTAATGTGTGAGTATGCAAACCAGCGAGCCAGAGAGACAGACACACAGGCTTGTCACTGTGCATTATATTTCTGAAGTGTGATGGCACCACGGCTGCCAGCCCATGCCACTGTGCTGCGTCTGAAGGACGTCTGTCTGTATGAACCGCCGGCATCTACCCTATTGAATAAAATTAATTAGACGTGCAAAATATACCGGGGGCAGGGCCCCCTTTACGAGGCGTGTGCTCGCACCAGATGGCTTGCCCGATATATTTTTTACTTCAGAACTGTCATACATTAAAATCGGAATATTTTACCGGAAATCACGAGCGCCTTGTTTTGGGGTCATCTGGAGCCTGCCACGCATCTCTCCCTTCCCAGCACGCATCGATCAGTGGTTATTTGGGAAATTAGCCGCCACTCACTTTGATTTCTACCATATTTGCAGAAATGTCCAGCATGGAAAATAGCCTGGTTTAATGCACCTAAAGGCTAGGGACCTGACTGTCTCGTGTAGAGTGACAAGGACAGAAATATACGGAAGTGCAGTGAAAGTTTCAGGCATGCTGCACAGCACAACACATCCTGACCTTATGGACTCACTCTGTGTGACATGAGACCACAGGTGACTGCCCTCCAATCACTGACGATCTTTAGGTCAATGAATAACTCGTCACAGATCTGCAGGTGCTTTTTTTCCTTGCATTACGGGACTTGTAGCCTCGACTGATAATGTGAAAACATTAGGCAAACCTACAAGTACCAGAATGCAAAGAACAAAAGACAAGCAACTCAATGCTGACATGAGATCTCTGAAAGCCAAGTCACCCTGCGAAAGACCGAACTCTGTAAAATCACTTCTTGGGGAGCTTCATGTTACGTCATATGTTTTGTATGACACATATTCACATTTCAAAAATACACAGCATAGTAGAGATCATATGTTGGTCATGTCAGGCCCGAGTTGCTCAACTAGTCGTATTTTACTCCCTGGCATTCTGGGACTTGAAGTCTTGCACTTGTGACTGACAACAAAACTACAAATGGCAGATGAGCCAAATCTGCTTAACGATCTTTCATAATCTCCATCACACTAGCCACCATCACCCGTCTCCTCTTTTTACCAATTACACACCAACGTAAAATCCTTACACACCACTCCATCACACACATTACGTATTCAGTGATCAAATCGAACACTCATAACTCTTGACCATCCCCTCTTACACACCACATACTCTTCTCCAAAAACCATCACCACCCCGTACTAATCAAATACCACTCACCAGCAGTACTGCACATACAAATCTTTCACAGAAAACCACATCAATAGCTCCTCTAACTACATCCACAAAAACACATTAATCTCAATATATTATATTCCTTACACATATACTCCCTTACTATGCAATCACGTACCTATGTTTTTAGTCTTATTGTACAGAAGAAAAAAATCTCTCAAAAGCTTTACTCTGCCCTACCATCAAACCACACCTCTATCAATGTATCCTGTATCTTCACTCTCTCATCCCAAACCCTTTCTACTACTATGATCTCCAAAATAACCCTTCCTAGACTGCTCCCTCCTCTACACCTCCTGAATCACCCCAAACATCAGTTTACTACCATGATCTCCCAAATAACCCTACTAAATTCTACCTCATGTTATCTCTACTTTAACTCATCCCAAACCTCATTAGGTCTCGCCTGACCCAGCGCATGCGCTGGTCTGGCGAGACTTATTGAGAGGGCTCCAAAAAGTGCTACCAAGCCAGCCTAGAGCTACAGTGCATGTGCGCGGGCGCCGCACTTTACCGCGATTACTTTCACTTTCGCGGCCGCACGGCCGCTTTGCATAGCCAATAGGTCTCGCTTTTGGGACCTTATAAGTATTTAGTTATGCAACTGTTGCATGGCTAAACACTTATAAGGTCCCAAAGGCGAGACCTATTGGCTATGCCAATGCTTGTTTTTCTACTCTGTTCATCTTTCTCCCTAATCCCTTTCTACACGTTCTTCCCTCCTCCATCTCTCCATTACTCATCCCAGACCTCAGCATACAACTATGACCTCCCAAATAACACTTCTGGGTTTATTCCCTCTTCTATCCCTCCATTACTCTATTCAGCCCAACTAACAGACTCACATGTCCTACCTCAAATTAACTCATACCTCCCTATACGAATACAATATTCCCATTTCCCTAAACGAATCCATCCCTAATTGTTTTGGGGTGTGGAGTAGTAGTGTGCTACTCGCCGCAAAGCGCTTCAACGCCTCGTCAGGGGAAGTAAGCGCTATATAACTACAATTACACTGGTTAAAACAAGCAACCTGTAAATCACAGTTGTCTGACAAAGCGCAACTTGGGTGCTCTGACAGGGTAATGTCTCATTTGGAGCCCTAAAATGTCACTGGAGAAGGGTAGACCGCTTTAACAAATAGTGAACTGGTGGAAAAGAAAGACGATGGTTTCACGAACAAAGGGGGTCTCCGTCCTTGCTGGGAAAAGTCCAGATTACATTTTTTGAAGAGTTTAGTTAGGTAGCAAGCATCTTTCCTGGTATATGGCCGGAGACATTCCCTCATAAACAAGGGTGAGTTGTCAGTGCCCATGTCTGCACAGAAGCCTCCAGTCACGTGAGACACCTTACTCTCAAGTTTTGGCCATCTGCACTCTACATCCTGGGATTTTTAATGCACTGCTTACAATGTTGGGAGCCAAAGAAGTCCTCGAATGCAAAACAAGTCCAGAACGCAGCGAGTCGTTGGTTCAAAGCAGGGCTTGGTTAAGATGCCACCCGTGAGAGGGGGGCCGGAAGAGGGGCTTTGAGTGCCAAGGAGATCCCTCCCCACTCCCTCGTTCTTTGCGTCGAGTGCCTGCCGGCATCCGAAAGACGGAAAAGCGGAGGGCTGAGAGAAGGAGTGACAGCGTGTACTCGAGTTAAGGATGCTTAGTGGCTAAAGTGCGCAACACTGCTTTCTTCTGCAAATGGAGGTGTGGCAAGGCAGGAGAAACTCGAGGGGGCAGGGGGGCACTGACAACTGCGCGGGGCACTACGAACAAGACGCACCTCTCTCAAGGAGGTGCCATCCCTGGTGGGGTAGGGGAAGTAACCGCTGATCTGCCTGCCCAGTCCTCGAATTCAGAGTACAGACAACCTTGTCCCATAGACACTGAAACAATGCTACCCCCCTGCAGAAGACTACAACACAAACGTCTCGGGCTGAAATACACCACTGCAGCGACAAACGTCTCAGAACATCCAAAGTCCACGCATATGCCTTAGTTAAACAATTACACACAGTCCCGGAAGTGCATATCCTGCAATCAAAATCCCAGCGTAAAGTTGACGCACACACGACAATGAGATTCAAATGCCTTCTGGGATGAACTACAGTAAAGACGGGCTGCATTTGTCACCACCGTGCAAGTTCCCAGCTTCCCCCGTACCGCGCAGTTTACCTTTACAGTGGCGGCGTGCGCACGACCCGCTTCTCTCTCTCCGGGCTACAGACAGTACCAGGAGCCCCCTCGCCGTCCTGCAGGCAGCAGACAATCCACCCAAGCACCGCACAATCCCACAAGCACGTGTGTCCCACAGGCGGCCTCGAAGCGCTCCAAAGCTGAAACACGCAGAGGGCGGGCAGTTCGCCGGCTCCAGGCTGGGGGCGAGCTGGGAGGCGGCACACGGCGTGTGTATGTACGGGTTCTCTCCTCCCATGTGCGGCTCTGCGCTGAAGGCAGGCACTTCCCTCCCTCTCTCCCCGCAGGAGCCTCTCTGGGAGGAGGAGGAGGCCGGGGCAGTACCGGCCCCCTCGCCTCCTCCCCAGCCAGGCAGTGAAGTGCACTGATTGCTCTGCAGAACAGTCTCCGTCAAACAGGCCTGTCACAAATCAGAACGACTGACAGCCCGTGCCCGCTGTTGTGACTTCTTTAAGTTGTTACCTGGCTCTCATTTTGTTTTTTTGAATTGATGGCTTCAGGTAAGTTTGCTTCCCGCTTCTTCACAGGCGCCCTGCCTGCACAGGGTTTTGCATCAGCTGGGCCCTCACGGAAGCAGGTAACCCGAGCCCTGCCTAAAACGAAGAAGGCGAGAAATATGCTGGCTTGTAGGCACAGAATTCCTGCTGCTGATAAAAAGGCGCCCGCGATGAACGACAGTGTAAACAAGCTCTTGCAGGGCTGTCTCACATGCGTAAAACTGCCCGAAGCGTGCGTTTTTAATCTACGTATCACAGATAATGGCGGGACAACATTTTTTTCAAAAGCAGGGTACATAGAATTTCGTAGCAAAATACTTAAGGGACTTCCTGTAAAATTGCAAGAGTGGATGAGCGTGCAGTTGCAAGACTCTTTTCACAACCCCAGTTAGGTATCCATGCGCTATATGTGTTGCTCTTCTCCAAGAAGTCCCTGTTAAGTGCTTGTGTGTTTGTTTATCTAGCTTGTACACATCTGGAACATTTCTTCAAAGGCGCACAGCAGACACAGAGATAACGACAGTGGCATTACCTAACTTTTGACCAGATGATTTCACACAACCTGACTTTTGACTTCTAAGATATGAGGAAGTGGTATCACACAACCTTTGACCCCTAGTGTCCGTTTTTTGTAACTACTTGGTATTCAAAGCAGGTGGGTGCGACATGTTAATAAGAGATTGATGGACCGCAAAAGACTACCTACTACAATTAACAAAGATGTTCCTACTGATAAAAGGGACAGACCACACTATAAAACCACAAACTACTACCCATGCACAACAATCAAAGTAGCCTCTTGCTTGGCCACCCAAAAGTACCGCAGCGCGGGGTCAGGGGCGGAGGTGCTGTATAAAAGGTTTCTTTCACAAAAGGAGCGCAAGAGGGATATATCGCAGGTCGCCCTCCACTCACAATATATCTCAGAAACACAGACCTGCTCTAAGCCGGGAGGTATACTGTGAGCATACCCCAAGCCATGTCTTGGGGTATGCTCACAGTATACGTCCCGGTTTAGAGCAGGTCTGTGTTTTTGAGCTGTATCAATGATACCAGTTGTTTGTGCACCCCGGGTGCAGGCTGCGCTACTACTGGAGAGTTGTGCCATGTCACAATGTCTCTTTACGGGACTCGCCTACCTTGTGTCCTATTTAAGTCCTCCCAGGGCGTCCAGGTAAGGTGCTGAGAGATTAAAGGTGCATCCTGGTGGCATTGCCACTTTTTGGGACATGGAATGGCCTGGCTCCAGACCCCCTCCCAACCTCCGCTTGCCCCATCTGCCAGTGGGTGTTTCATAGGGTTGCATCCTCTGCCACTCCTGGGTGGACCCACTTTATCACACCCATGGTGGCTTAACAGTTCCTCCAATGGGTTTGTTATCAGTTGTTCCTGAGTTGACTCCACTAACTCTTTTGTATCCAGGTGACGCACATCACTGACAGCTTCTACATTTGATGCTGCCCACACTACTCTGCGTGCTTCCACCACATCGCTTGACCCTCCTGCACCTCATCCAATTTGTTGCCCCAACTTCAGGCAACACCCTTCCAACCATGTACTCTCAAAGGCTCCCAGGACCCTAATGCCAGTTGGAGTGCTTTAGATTCCCACCAAGGATATCCATTTGTCTATCTATCTATCTGGCTGTCTGTCTGTCTTCATTGAACAAACTGCAGTTCAAGTGGAGTTATTGTGAGGATTGGTTATAATATATAACATATATTTTAAAAAAATCATAAAAAATACACTTAAAGTATAGATAGCTTCACAAATTAATACCACAAAAAAACACGGACATTTGCAAGTTATGGTTAGCTCTGCAGTCCAGAACTCACAGAACAGTCATGCAAACAATATCTCATACTCCAAATGCAATGTTTTTGACCTCAATATTTATACCAATGAGTAACAACACCCAAAATCACAACATCATTAAATCACAGCACAAACTTAAACCAAAGCATTTCAATCACTAGCTTTCTTAGAGGATATAAGGATTAACCAGCCAATAAAGGGGGTGGGATAGTTTTTCAAAATAAGACTCATTATAACAACAACATCTTCAGCTAACTTAAACATTCACTGCACTGTACCCAATTGCCCAGTGATCTGACAAATTCTGTTCATAAAGAGATGCTTAACTGACTTAAAAAGGATTCAATGAGTCACACCTTACTGAAAATGAGTTTGCATATCTTAACAAATGTGGCTATATCATTCCGGCTTATTACACTTGATCCAAAATACATATGAATTGCTCTAAACTTCCTTACCATCCCATTTTTGCAGGTTATCAATCCATTCTCCAACCTCTTGCTGAATATACCATTTTTTTAATAAAACCATTTGTTCCTCATTGTCGTTTCCACACCTGAGATAGTATGTTTGTCAGGAATGTAACTGAAGGTATCGCTTTTGACAAATCCACGGACCTTTTGCTAACTGTGGACACAGAGTCTTTATAATAACCTTCCTCAACCCAAAGACCTTTTAAGTCTTCGATTCACTTTTGGATTCCTATCCCAGACCACATAAGATATCCACTTCATTCATTATTGATTGTGTTAAAAATTGCTCTTAAACATAACTTTTATTTTGGACACTTTTTTGCCTAAAGTAAAGGAGTAGCACTTGGAACCATTTTTGCTCCTAATATAACAAATGTTTATGTCGCTATGTTTGAGAACTACCATCTATCCTGATACCAACCTCTTTAATTCAAATGTAAGAAAATGGTTGTATTACATTGATGATTTTCTGATGATCTGGCAAGGACCACTGATTAATTTACATTACTTTCATGAATGGCTAAACATACAAAACACAAACCTACAATTTACTTTTGAACATAACACTACTAACAAATATTTTCTAGATTTATTGATCGAAGAAGACACAGATTTTCATCCCTAAAACCTCAGAGACAATTTACCATAAAAACAATTTTTTGGATTAGGTGCAACTGTACTAAAAAACCCCAAAAACTGGTTACTTCAAAAAGGCAAAAATCGTAGCCTTGAAACTTATCATATCCTACCAAAATATTTCCCAAAAGCATTTGGCATATTATGCCAAATGCCAATGTATCCATCGTACAATCGTTACTTACTGTGAAAGAAAAAATTAAGGATCCCCATTTGGTGTGTGTTACCATATTTAGTACGGAAGGTAATGACATCAGAAACCATAGTTTAAAAATAAAATTGGCGTCAGTTACACACTGAGAATTTTTAATTGAGAAAATCTTGTTTTAATTTAAAAGAGGTCCTAATTTGCGTGACAGATTTGTACGAGCCTGCAGAGAACCTCGTAAAAACACTGTAACACAAATGAGGGGTTTGGAACAATTCTGGGGCTTTACTGTTGTGGTAGTTGCTAAGCATGTAATAAGATATGTACTATGAAATTTTATATTAATGGCAAATTCAACATTTTTCTAATTGGTCTACCAAAACTGTACATATGGTTTGTATTATATTGGCAAAACATTAAAGGAAAGTCAGCGTAGTATCTTACAACACCAATGCAGAATTTGTTGTGATATGACAAACGCACCCCTGGTTGAACATTATGAATACAAAAATTAGCTAGAATATGAAATGTTGTGTGCTCGAAGAGGGCAATTGTTTTAAGAGGAAACACGATGTTGACCAATTACTGATGATCAAGGAGAACAGGTGGACCTGGCAAGCAAACACTTTCATAAAAGGTCTTAACTTGGTAGTTGAATGTTACCTCCCTTGCCACCCTTAAATAATTGCCCTAGATTTTGTTATACATTTTGCCTAGTGTTGTACCATGAAGATGGTCCTATTCTGCACCTGTGATAATGCCAACATAGTCACAATGTCTGCAAAGAATGAGTCTTCTGGCTCACGGAGATAATAAGGGCATATCTCCATCTCCAGCTCACCTATCATATTATAACATGGCAGGTCAAAGTAGGACAGGAATTCGAGAGGGATCCCATTTTAACGTCAGTGAATGAGATGCAGCTGGGGGGAACAGATGAGCGCTAACCAAGGTGTAGGCCACTACAATGGAGGACATTGTACTACCTCTTATCCCTAAAGAGCTGCCTGCTTCTTTATGTAACACCCTGTTGTTCTATGTAATAGACATGAGAGAAATAACATTACACAGCAAGAGAACAGTTGCATCATGTGTACAAGTTGTGCAAAGAGGTCACCATAAATTTGCCAGCACCAAAGTATGATTTGCACTGCCATAGGTGCACAGGCAAAAAATACCCTACTCTATAGAGAATTAGTCTAGAGTCTTCCTTAAATAGAACATGTATTTTATAGTCCCTTGAGAGCCCTCACTGTAACCCACATTTCTTTATTTTATTCCTCACTGTACCGAGGAAAGAAGATATTTTCTTTACAAGAGAGGGAGTCTAATTTGGAGAAGCTAGAATGAGGGAAGGCTACAGCCTCAGGGGCTATTAGTAGGACGGGGGTTAGAAGTGTTTAAAGGAAGGGAATGTGGAAGGGGTTGATGCAATAGAGAAGAAGAAAAAAAGAGGGAGCTCACCTCTTAAATTCACTCATTTTAGTTTTATATAAAATCCACATGGATTCACTTGTGTGCTTGCTCTCACCAAAGACAAATGCACCAAAGACAAAACCTTGAGCAGTTACACACGCAGCAATTAAAACAACCTACTTAGAGCCTATTTGTTTTATTTCTCCAGATGAGTAAACTGAACGGAAAGAGGTCGGTTCACTGAAGAAAGAGGGAGTTTTTCGCTCTATAATTGGAGAACCTCAGTTGAACACCATTTGTTAAGTGATGGACCATGTCATCTTGAAAATATGACTTTTTCTCACACGGCCAGTCTGCAGAACGCAGAAAAAGCACAGAAAACTGCAAACTTGGACAATGGGTTATGTAGAAGGGGGTGTAGAAACTGGGGCAGAAGATGACTGTAAACATCCTTGAGTGCTGTCAGTTATTTCGCATCTGCTTTTCGGACCATTGCCTAAAGTTTACAAAGAATAGCCCTTTCAGATCCAGCCCTGGTTAATTTACCTTCTGACTTGTCCTTTCTCTGTCCCCTGTGTGTGTCCTATTGTTTGAACACAACTCAGTCTAGACCTGTTCAACTAGTACTTCTTAGCCAGTGCTGGACTACACATTTCAGACCAAAGAGAGCATCCTTCACAGCACCACTGGACAGAGTCGGACTGGGAAAGAAAATAGACTCTGGAACCAAAATAAAAGTGGCCCCTATTAGTGACTCGGGTAACTTAAAAAGTGGCTATTGTTTGCAAATTGTAGCCGTTTTTAACTTGTAAAAACACGCTGAGTAAGTGTTTTAGAAGGTATGGGAGTGTGCATGGATTTGACTTGCTGCAGGTTATGTTTGTTGTAATATCAGGGAAATAAGCAGTAAAAACCGGCCCATCCGACCATAAAACAGGCCGACAAACAGACAAAACAAGCATTTGCAATGCACTAGGTCTCGCATTTACGCGAGTTTAAGCTATTGGCATTGTAAATGACAATGCGTTTTATTTATGTTTTAAAAACCAAAACATAAATACAAGGCATTGTCATTTGCAATGCCAATAGCTCTAACTCGTATTGCATTGCAAATGGTAGGCATCATGGACAACGGGCGGGAGGGTGGGCTGGCGGGTAAACTAGGCATGGACAACGGGACGGGGGTAAAAAAAGGCAGGACAATGTGAGAGAGGGTGGGGGGTGTTAAAGAAGGCATGACAATGGGAGGGAGGGTGGGGGGTGTTAAAGAAGGCATGACAACGAAAGGGAGGGCGGGGGGTTAAAGAAGTCATGGACAACGGGAGGGGGGTAAAGAAGGCACCAAAGCACCTCATGCCTGCAGTCAGAGAAACTCGACAAAGAAAATAGTGCTTAAAGACAAAATAACAGGTACAGTGTAACAACCAAAGTAATAGGGCCAGTCGCCATTGGAGGTGACAAAGGAAGACGAGGCGATACTAAGGAGGGATTAACAAGCCGATTTATGAATCAGAAGTCAGAATTTAGGAAGGACAATGACACAAGTCAATGGCAAATATGGGTGAAGAGTGGGTGGGGCTCCTATTCCCTACTCCACTACAACAAGTCTGGCAGAGCAGCGCATGCATGCTGAATCTAGGCTCGACCTAAAAACGGCCCACGTACTGTCCTGTAAGACAAATGTTATGTCCTGGGGTGTTTTCTAGAGAGCATGGGTGTGACAAGTTATTCGTTTGAAATGTCCTGGGGAAATTCTAAAAAGGAATGTAAAGGAGAAGCTCACTGGTGGCTTCCACCCTCGCATATAGACCATCAGGACCATTAATTGGCCTCAGCAAAGCCATCGCTGACTTCATCACCCTGCTTGCCATAGAATCAGAACACTAAATCCTCCTGGGAGACCTCAACTTTCACCTGCATGAGACAACCGAAACTAGCTCCACTGATCTCCTATAAAGGCTGGACAACACCGGACTGAAGCAGCTAGTCACTGACACCATGCACAAAGCAGGAAACACTCTGGACCCCACATTCACATCCAGCAACAGAATAAAATACCACCACACCTCAGAACTCACCTGGTCGGACCACTGCATCGTACATTTCACCATCGCTGGACCTGCCTATTCCCCCGCCCCCATGGACACAGCACCCCCTCTCGCAACTGGTCAAAGGGCACCCAGCAACGATGGATCGACGCCGTCAGCACCACACAGCCCAAAGACCACACCAATGTTAATCAAGCAGTACAGAACCTCAATGACTGGATAACCAGCACCGCTGACTGAGTCACCCCCACCAGACCAGCCAAAACACACAGACCCTCCAAACAAGCCAGATAGTACACCCCAGAACTCCGCTCATAAAAACGCAGGTGCAAACAACTTGAAAGAAGATAGTACACCAGCAGAAATCTCAGCGACAGAGCCACCTTCAAATAAGCCCTCAACAACTACCACTGACAGATCAAAGCTGTGCAAAAAGAGGCCCTAAGCCACCAAATTGACACAAGGCCCAACCAAACCAAGGAACTCTTCACCATCGTCAGAGTTCACATGCCCGTCAGCCATCACAAGAACTCTGCAACGCCCTTGCCGACCACTTCCACAAAAAGATTGCAACCATCTATAAAAACTTCGACTCCTGACCCTCCAAACTCCTCAGCCACTGATCGACCACCACCGCTGACCACCCACTCACTGCATAGGAACAACTCACCTCACCGAACACTACCACTCTGATTAACACCATCCACTCTGGATCACCCACCAACCCCTGCGCCCGACTCTTCAACCTCAGAAAAGACTAAATCAGCTGCCAACTCACCACCATCCTCAATGACTCAATAACTACGGCGACCTTCCCCGACAAGTGGAAACACGCCGAGGTCAGACCACTCCTCAAGAAACCCTCGACTGACCCCAGTGAGCTCCAGAACTACAGCCCCATCCTGCTACTCAGGCCTGATTGCCACAACAGACGAAACCCACACCCTACTGGACAGAGGAGAATCAGCCGTCCTGATCTTACTTGACCTCTCGGCAGCCTTCGGCACTGTCTCCCACCACACACTCATCGAACGATTACACCAGGTCGGCATCACAGATGACACACTCAGATGGATGGCATCCTTCCTCGCGGGACGCACCCAGAAAGTCCCACTACCCCCTTTCACATCGCAAGCCAAGGACAACATATGCAATGTTACCCAAGGCTTATTCCTCAGCCCAACACTCTTCAACTTCTACATGCCACCACTTGCAGACATCGTCAGATCGCATGACATCAAGATCACCTCCTATGCCAATGACACCCAGCTCATCCTATCACTCTCAGCCGACCCCCACCACAACGAAGACTAACTTCCACAACTGCATGAAAAGCATCCCAGCCCAGATTAGGGAAAACTGCCTCAAGCTCAACACAGACAAGACTGAAGTCCTCATCTTTGGCAAACACACTGCCCTCTGGGATGACTCCTGGTGGCCATCAGAACTCGGACCCACCCCATCGCCAAAATAACGCAACCTCAGCATCCTCCTCGACAGTGAACTATCCATGAAATGCCAAGTAAACACTGTCTCCCCAGCCTGCTTCCACATGCTCCACAAGATTTTCAAGTGGCTTCCCATCAGCACCAGGAAGACAGTAACGCAAGCCCTCATCACCAGCCGACGAGACTGCGGCAACTCACTCTATGCAGGCACCACCTCCAACCTCATGCACTGACTTAAATCAATCCAGAACACAGCAGCCAGACTGATCCTCAACCTGCCCAAAAGAACCCACGTCACCCGGCATCGGAGGGACCTCCACTGGCTTCCAGTTCAGAAGAGATGCCACTTCAAGCTCCTGGTGCACGCCCACAAAGCCCTCCACAACCAAGAACCTGCCTAAATGAACCTCCACCTGCACTTCCACTGACAACCCAAGAACCTTCAATCCACACACCTCATCCTTGCAGAGATCCCCCGCATACTCCACAGCTGCACCAGAGGAAGATCTTTCTCCCACCTCACCGCCAAAGCTTGGAACACCATCCACCTCTGCACAGCACCCTCACTCACCGACTCACTCAGGAAGGGGCTCAAAATCTGGCACTACGAATGAGCCTGGCAGCAAGCACCAGGATACTCTTGCGGGTGACATGCAGCACTATACAAATATTACTTGATTGATTGATTGTTGGCTGGCTGGCAGCTCCCTCCTTTTCTCTAATGAATTTAGCTCAATAAAGAATCCTTTACTATCCTTTACTACTCACCCTGTCCAGAGAGAGTGCAGTCATTTCACTGGCGACGAGGAGAAAATGAACACTGTTGTCAGGGAGGACAGCACCCATTCCTGGGGTCAGCAGCACCAGCTGCTGGGGTTTGAGCTTATTTGTTGAAGGTATACTGGTGACTGTGGTGGGTAATGTCAACCGGACAGTTAAGGAGGACCAGACCTTATTACAAGTATAAGGCAATGGCACGCTATCTGCAGGAACGCAAGAGGCTGATTTCAGCTGTGTTCATGCACAGACATGGATGACGCTACATTCGTTACCTAGTGACTGACGGCGCATTGTTTTCTGCAGTGCAGCAGCAACCTGTGACGTGCATAGCAGCGGCTATTTTATTTGGAATCCAAGTTTGGCGGCGGTGTTAAATAATGTGTTGGAGGAGCAATATACAAACCAAAGTTTGAAGTGTACCTTTTATTAAAGCATTTTTTTCTATGAAAGTATATACACATAGCTTTTCTAACTCCCTCGTAAAGGAACTGATTTGGAAATTCGAACTATAGCGCTCTTTTATGCACATTTAGAAACCTGATATTTTCTACTACTACATTCACACATGGTGCCATGCCATCGATGGGATGATTGCGCTAACAGCATTTTAGCCTATCATTGGATGAGAGGATTGAAAAAATGCTCATGTGGAAGCAGTGGTGGGAGACATTTTTACTGCTTCACGTAAGTTGGCCATGCTTAAGCATTGTTTGGGTGTAGAAAGGTGACACATATTAAAACATCTTCCATTGTTGCCAGAGAAGGATGATGATGAGTCGGAGTGGGAGGCCTACAAATAGCACTGTTGGGAAAACAAGGAATGAGGTGGTAGAGCGGTTTAAGTTTAAAAGAAAGACTCAAGTCCCAGATGAATCTGCAGACAATTTTGTAGCAGGGTTGCGGTTGTTAGCATCCACTTGCAATTACAAGAGTTTTTAGGATGACATGCTTCGAGATCAGCTGGTGCAAAGGTTGTATGTCAAACGAATGACAAAAGAATTCAAGAAAAACTTTTGAATATGGAGAATTTAACTCTATAGAAGGCAATAGATATTGCAAAAAGGGCAGAAAATACTGAGGAAGGACTGAAGGAGATGGCGGCTGGTGACTCAAGAAGAGTAGAAAGCCTACAAGGGGTTGTTTGAAAAATGTAGATGGAAAAGAAGTAACAAATGTTTGTTAAAAGGAAGAGCAGTCTACTGAATAGAATAATTTTTGTTTCATGTGTGTTTTGAAGAGGCACGTTGCTACAGATTCTAGTTGCCATGCCGTCGGTCAGGTGTGCGGGAAATGTAAAATGGGGGGGCATTTTCAAGGATTTGTAAAGGGAAGGAATAAGGGGTCTGTCAACATTTGAGATGCAGGAAGATCAAATGATATGCCTGAAGAATTTCTGTTACTGCTACACATAGGGATCACTCCTTCTGTACCATCAGAATTGATGGGGTCAAGGTGCGTGTAATGGCCGATTCCGGTGCACGTTTCACATTGATTGGAGAAGAGTACCGTGGTTAGTTTCCTGATTGGATACTGAGTGTCCCAAACATTAAGTTGAAGGCTTATGATAAGTCAGTTGATTTGGTGGGTTATTCTGAAGGTTCCCTGGAAGGATTTGGTGGGTTATTTTGAAGGTTCACTGGAATTCCAGGGAGTCAAAACAATGTCTAAGTTGTACATTGCCAAAGATGGTTCATGTCTTCTGGGGTGGCCACAGCAGAGAGACCTATTAATAAAGTTGGATCCCAACCACCCAGATCAGGTCCTGGAAGCACGGGCAGATGTAAACACAGTTGACAGCAATGTGTGGGAGGAAATAACATTGGGTTTGCATAAGGGGGTTGTGCACAAAATTGTCTTGAAGGAAGGTGCATGTCCTAAGATGCATAAACCATGCACTGTGCCTATAGTCTTGAGAGAACCTTTAAGGACGGAACTGCAAAGATTGTGTGAAGAGGACATTATTGAAGAGATCAAAGCCTCCAAATGGTTGGCTCCAGTTGTTTTGGCAAGAAAGGGCAACTGAGATCTACGGTTATGTGTATATCTTCATGATCTCAATAAGACCGTTTGGGTGGATCATCATCCTCTGCCCAACATTGGTGATATGTTGTCGACAATTAAGGGAGCTACGTTTTTCTGTACATTGTATTTGTCATCTGCATATCATCAGATCGCTTTACACCCAGATTCCAGGCCAGTTACATAATGTATTACACTGGAAGGGGCTTATCGATTCAAACGCATACCATTCAGGCTGGCATCCGCTGCGGCGGTGTTTCAGAGGGCTATGCACCAGCTTTTCAGGAAGAAAAGAAATGCAACGTATTTCCAAGGTGATATTATGGTATTTGGAGAGAGTGAGGAGAAACACTACATTCTGTGTTGGAAACTAAGCAGGAGCATGGGCTGACCAGCAGGTTGGACAAATGTAAAATTGGTGTGAGAGGGTTTGCGTGCTTAGGTTGGTGAAAGCTATTGAAATGCCCCATCGCCATAGAACAAAGAACAGTTGTGTTCATTTTTGGGATCAACTGACTAGTATTCCCGGTTTGTTCCAGTGTTTGTCGATAGGACCAAATGCATGCAGAAGCTAATGGTAAAAAATGTCAAGTTTGGATTGAATGAAGAGTGTGAAAGTGATTTTGTGCAACTGAAAATAAGCATAACATTGGCCCCAGCTTTGAAATCTTTTGACACATATGACAAGAGCATAATTTGGACAGATGCAAGCACTGTGGGGTTGGGGGTGGTCTTAATGCAGTAGAGGGATGACAAGGAGGTAACCAGTGCTTACGCTTCACGACCTTTGAGAGGGGCAGAGTTGACATATTCCGCAATCCAGAGAGAGGGTCTGGCATGTCGGTGGGGTGTGAATTGCTTTAGGAAGTTTATGTGGGGAACAGACTTCGTGATTCACACTGATCATCGTCCACTAGTACATGTTGTTGCCTACAAAGGTACTTGCCGAGCCTCTTCTAGAACTGCGAGATGGATCTTGAAAATGCTGAATTCTGCTACAGAATGGAATATGTTCCAGGGGACAAAGGGGTGGCTGATTGCCTGTCGAGGTTACCAGTAAATAGTTCAAGTGAGGTTGGTGATGGTGAAGAAGAGCAGCTTGTGGCTAGCGTATGTGCACTCACCGACTGATGTATATCTCATTATGAGTGGATCCAGGCAATGAAAGAGTACAGCACATTGCAAGAAGGCAAGTAATATATGGCAAATGGTTGGCTTGCTAAAGAAAAGGCGTCTGATGGTGCAGAGTCTTTCTGTAATGTGAGTACAGAGTTGTCTGTAGTGAGTTAGGTGATGCTAAGAGGAGAGCTTTAAAGTGTTGATGGGTCATATCTTGAAGTTGGCCCATGAGGGGCACACAGCATGAGTGCAACTAAGCTTAGGGTGAGGATGGAGTATTCGTGGCCAGGTTTAGACAGAGATATGGAAAGAGCAATAAGAGAATGCATGGCATGTGCTTGGAGTGATAAATAACAAACAAACGGTAG
The DNA here is from genome assembly GCF_964204655.1 of Triturus cristatus. Taxonomy (NCBI): domain Eukaryota; kingdom Metazoa; phylum Chordata; class Amphibia; order Caudata; family Salamandridae; genus Triturus; species Triturus cristatus. The sequence continues at coordinate 447,246,694 of NC_140588.1, forward strand.
AGAGTGATGAAATGGATGCTCAGAAAACTGATCTGGATATTTCTGGTCCCAATAAGGTTTTAGGCTCCTGTCCCAAGTATGCCATTGTAGTCACTGTCTATTTTTCAAGGTGGCCATAAGTTACATTTAATGATCATGTAATCAAGAAAGATGTGATCAAATTTCTGGAAGAGTTGTGAGAAAGTGAGAGAATAACTGAGAGCGTTGTGACTGACAACAGTGTACAGTTTGTATCCCAAGAGATGGAGGAGTTTTTAAAAGCTAATGGTGTGGAGAAAAACAATCATCTGTATATTACCCCCAAAGTAATGGTCTTATTGAGAGGTGGAATAGAACTCTCAAGGAGGGCTTGCAATTGGCGTTGAGTCAAGGTAACCCGTGGCGAAGTGTTGTGAGGAAATTGGGATGGGCGTATAGCACTATACCTAACAGCATCACTGGGAAAGTATGCGTTGAGGTTATGCATGGAAGCAAGTCTAGAGGGTTGATTTCCAAGGAAGTGGAAAAGAAGAAGAGGGGCGTGGAGGATGCATTGGCGATGTCGACAGGCATCCTGGAGAAATGTGTCAGGGGAGTAGGTGTATGTATGGAAGGGATGGTAAGAAACCAAGGGGTTAGCAAGATTTTCAGAGCCATTGCAGGTGAAGTAAGTTTATGCCTACACTGTCTTGTTGAGTAATGAGAATGATGAAAGTTGCAGACTGTTTGTTGAAGGATGTGGTTAATGGAAACCAGGGTGTTCAGTCTGAAGAAAGAGGGGTGCAAGGGAAATTTGGTTTGAGTCAAGGGATGACCAGGCGGGCACCTGTCTGGCATGGTGATTATGTGGTGCGTTAATTCTTAACATTAATGTGATAATGTAGTACCCTATTTTTATTTTCAGGAACAGCTTTATTATTTATTGTTTGTTATTTTTATGTTTTTATAAGGAGGGAGATGTGTTATGTCCTTGGGGTTCTCTAGAGTGCGTCAGTGTGACGGGTTGCCATTCTTTTGGAATGTCACGAGGAATTCTGAAAAGTAATGTAAATGAGATGATTGTTGGCAGCTTGCAGGCTGGTCGCTCCCTCCTTGTCTCCGATGAATTTAACTCAATAAAGAATGCTATACTACTTACCCTTTCCGGAGAGAGAGCAGTCATTTCAACCAACCCATTGGGCACTGCCTAATTGCCTTATAGGGTAATCCAATGCTGCAACTGTACAACAGACAAATTATTTACACTAGATAATTTAATTTGTTCATATGTTTCTTTAACCACAGCGAGGACAGCATGGATATGGAAAATATAACCAGGCACTGCCTTCTTAAAAGAGGTGAGGATGGAGCCAAAAATAGCGGTCTGGCTACAAATCAGGGAAGTTGCCTTTGCACTCAAGCCACCAATGAGCAATGTGGAAAGTATCTATTTTGATGAAAATTAGTCAATTGGTGCGCGGACTCTGGAAATCCAGTGGCTCATCTGTCAGCAGCATTTAAACCATTGTTTATATGGCCTGAAAAACGACTCCAATCTCAGGCTCTATTTTTAAAAACTAGAAACATTTATGTGATCTGGTGGCTTTTGCCAAAAATGTTGATTAGTGTAAATCTCTGCATTGTTCCCATAACACGAGAGAGCAATTGTATGAGAGTTTTATCATGTTGCAGTATGGAGGTCAAATTGTTCTCCATGTTTCTGAAAGGCAACTGTTTTGACTTTTTAATATCTACTGAGGAGCTGTCGTATTAAGTTATGTATTTTCTTACATAATCACATCTATCAGGGCTCTCATGTTTAGGTGAGGGAGTCACAGGAAACATTCTGCAATATAAATCGGATCCCTTTTAGGTTGAGCCTACTAGACAGCCTATGCTCTGTCTGTTGTGAGGCATATTGTGGATTACCAACAAATTAGAGGGGCTTGGAGTCATCCCATTGTTTACCACCGATTGGCTTTTCTTGTCTGTCTCATTTGACTGCTTCTTGTTTCCAAGCTTCTCATTCTTGTGTTAGTCCCTCCCATGGAACATTGCCTCAATACAATCTCTTTGATTGGCTGGCATCACTGATTCCACTGCTTGCTTTTCAAGTACTACTTTTTCTTTTGTGTGAAGCACTCCATTAGAGTGTGTGTTTTTTTGAGCTGTCTCCCTCGTGTACACCTCTCACCATCTGCACTCCATGTTGCTCTCTTCTGCCTGACTGCTTCTCCCCACTCCCTCCCTCTTGTGATGCCCGTATACTTGAGTGCTTCTCCCATCACATCCACCCGCCCGCACCCGCCATGTTGCTTTCCCTCAATCCTGAAGTTATAATGCATCTCTTCCTGTGTTGCTTCGGTGTTCCCACCCTCATCCTCAACCATGTTGCTTTGCCGTTCCCCTATTCTACCCTGTGCTGCTTCTGCTCCCTCTGCCCACCTGCTTTGAAGAAAAAAACTAATTTTGTGCATTTAATTTTCTTTTTCTTTTATTAATTTATAAAGTTTTAAATAGCGCTAGCTAGACCCGTGGGTATCAGAGCGCTTTACATACAAAAAGGAAAAGAAAAGATTGCATAACATCGCGGACATGAGGATGCATAAAGATAAAAGCAAAGACATAATACTTATGTATCCAGTGAGGGCAGAAGGACGCAGGTGGCTAACACAGTCAGAAAACCACCATCCTTGAAGGTCAAAGTGAGTGGGGAGTCACTTTAGGTTATAGATGCCTAGGTTGTTTGACTTGGTCGGTAAAGTATTGGTTGAGGAGAAAGAGTTTCAGGTTCTTTTTGAAGCAAGAGAAGGAGGGGTTGCATCTGAGATCAATAGGGAGTGCGTTCCACATCCTGGGTACGCTGCCAGAGAAGGACCGGCACTGGATCGTATTCTTTTTAAGTTTCGGAGGGATGAGAAGAAGAGAGTTGCTGCTTCTCAGAGTTCTGGATTTTCCTGCTTTTGCTAGTTTGCTGTTTAGGTAGTTTGGGGATTGGGTGTGAAGGGCCTTGTGTGTGATGCAGGCCAGTTTGTAAATACATCTACCTTCCATGGGAAGCCAGTTGAGTGCATTGAGGGTTGGTGAGATGTGTTCAAATCTTTTTACACCAGTTATGAGTCAGGCTGCCATGTTAAGGACTGACCTTAGTGAGGCTAGGTGAGCTTTTGGTGACCCTCTTAGGATGGTGTTTCCATAGTCCAGTTTAGAAAGGACTAGGGATTGTACAATTGTCTTGAGATCATCTTGAGGAATAAAAGGTTTAATTTTCATGAGGTGTTTTAGTTAATGATCCTACTGGGATTAGTAACTAGAAAGAAAATAAACACCTATGTCGTTTTGCAGGTGCAACTGTGTGGTGTATGTGCCTTCAAATTGACACAGGTGGCTGCACACATCAAGGCATTGATTTGTTTAATATTTTAACTTTAGCCATGCTGCTCATCATCCAAGATGCTATGCAGTGTGGCTAAAAACCATCGGCAAAGCAAAGCCAATAGCCCACAAATATGAGAACTATTTGCTATGCCAATGCTTGTTTATAGTGGTAACAGCAAGGCAGACATAACACTATCAAATCAAATACTCCACCAAACAATGTCACTTGTGGTATCCCCAAAGGCTCAACTCTCTTTCCTCTGCTATTCTTCATATATATGTGACCCTTAGAGGAAGACACCTTCCACCAAACTCAATTTAAAATTGTACCTGCATGATGTTGAGTTTCACTTCTATCTGGAGACCAGCCCAGAACATTGGAAAGATGTCACAATATGCTCCAGGCACATGAATGGATGCTGGAGATCAACTTTGTGTGAGCTGGACCGTGGCAGAGATTCAGCCAACAGGCCATAAAATCACCACGACCATACCTTGTTAAAGGCGTTCAGAACTGCGAGCAGCACCTACATCTCTATTTAAATATCATCTCAGCATCTGCTTTGACTCAGACCTCTCCTATATGCAGCAGATCAGAGCAGTCATGGAGACCACCAACCTCCATATCATTTTGCTGAGAAGGATCCTTTTCCCTGTAACAGTTGAATTGTAGATCGATCTCTCTGAACGCTAGCATCTACTCAGGACAGGTGACTTGTTCTCGGGGGGGGGGGTTCTGGTGGTAGTCGATAGACACGACTTGCTCACCTCCGCTGACCCCAAAAGCAGTGCCCCCCACTAGCTTCACCACTGCAGTAGTGAAGTGCACTTACCCTATTCTCAACAGCAGGGAATGCAGTATGACCACTGTTTTCGTCATTCAGTGCTGAAAAGTTGCCTTACCCTCCATACTGGCCTTTTATAACATATATGAATAGAAATACTGGAAAGGCTTTAGTCCCATATTGTACGGGGGCCAGTACAAGGTCAGTTTTCCAAATGTCAACTGTTTGTTTATGCCCCACATGCTTTTGGTTGGGTTGTGGCAGCCTTGTTCCCAGCATCAGTCTGTGGTCTAGCAAAACTTTGCCCCCCTTAGACCTCAAACTGCACGGTATGGTCAGTGCATTCATTTGCAAGTAGGCTGTGTAGAATGATAAGCCTGTGTTAGTGCGGTCTGCTCTGCTGTCACAAATAAGGCCCTCTGTGTCTCAGAGTTTCTCAACAATGCGGCTTGTGACTCAGACAGCTTACTGAGAGAGAGGCTTTTTTCTGTAAGTGAAAAACAATATCCGTGAGCAGCGCGATCACGCGTTAAAAAAAAAAAACAGAAACAACAGGAGGGCAGCAAAATACATTATTGTTTCCAAAGTGGGCCAAAACCATCTCTGGTTTCTTCTGCTTGCTGTCCTTCAGTATCCATCAGTGTGCTCAGCATGCAGATGCCTCGAATCCTCTGCCACGTGCAGCGAAAGCTATGCATAAACACCCTAGTCTTTCTTTGTTGTTTGTTGTGGTAGGAGGGTACAGGCGTCACAGTGACCAATCATGACGCTTTTACTCCCCTTCCAGCCTCCTTGCCTGGTCTCTATATAAAATGTGCGCACCTGTAAGGAAAGAGTATGTGAAGGGCAGTAGTACGTGTTCTGCCTTAAGAACTTTCCATTGCCTCGTGGCATTTAAAGAAAATTACTTACGAAAGTCTCATTTATTGATTATGTGGTTCTGTGCCCCACGTGGGGTAGATTGGTTTAGGGGCTTTGAATGCTTCTAATGCACAGTAGTGTTGCAGAATCAACTACTACCACAGGAAGTAAAGCCAGATAAGGTTTAATGGAGAGTAGAATGTACAGCATAGTTAGTATGAGGTGTAATGGTGCACTACGAACATTACCTAGTAGTGGATACATAAACTTTCTGTATGTTATGAATGGCTTCCACAGGAAGCCTCTATCGTTTACACCAGATTCTAAATCTGGTAATTCACTGCTATGATGTAGAAACAGTTGGTAACAAAACGTGTTGCCCACTGTTGCCACGTCATAACGTCCTTTCAGTGCAGGCTGACTGAGAGGTTTTCAGTGCAGGGAAGGGTGTTTTTTCACATTTTGATCAGTGAGGATAGCCATTTTATATATGACTCTCCCATTATTCCTCTGCCCCTGCATATTAGTTGAAAGCAGGAGCAGATGATTTGTGGGGCGATACATAAAATAAAATTATAGATGTGTAAAAAGAGAATTACGGGGTTCTAAGTGACAACATAAACAACTTAAGCTTTGCTCTTGTTGACTATTTGATGTCACTCAGAACCCCTCGATGAAAATAAATTTTGTAATTCACTGTAACCCATCCTTAATTTTACTATAGGGATCACTATTGTGCCCCCAATGCCCCCAACCGGAGGTCGCAAAGATCTCAGTCGGAAAGCCTCCGACCTAAGGTCGTAAGCGGCCCCATAGTGCTTACTACCACACTGTAAATAGCAGGTGTTACTATTATCCAGTTTAATGGTACTCCATTTACTGACCTTGGAAGGATGGAAGGCTGAGTCATCCTTGCCAGAAATTCAAACTCTTGACCTGCTGATCACTGCATGTTTCAGTGCTGAGTGGTTGACGGAGAATGACATGTTTCAAAGCACTCTGTCACTTGTACATTAGTGACGGCTGTATTTTATTGTGCTTTACACGCGATCCCTTCTCTGTAAGGGTGTGAAAAAAAAAATTACAATGCTTACCTCTCTACAACTGGAACTCCCCTGGTTGTGAGGTAAAGAGAAATATGAGCCTCCCCAGTGCAGTCAGATATGAATGGAGAAGGGACTCCCCGATGAGCTCCCGGGGAGCGCCTCTCCCTCAGGGCCTCCCTGTTAAACCGCAATGTGCCGCGGCTTTCATATCAGGTGAAACGCTGTGGCGGCAGCAAGGGCATGTTTGAGTCACTCCTTTGTCAGCATATTAAAAGCTTTCCTTTTTCTTGAAAGAATAAGAGAAGATTATGTATATTATGCATCAGAAATCCACAGCCCAAGGCTCCAAGACGTCATAGGGTATGTCTAGACTTTTTAGGTTTGGCCTAAATACAACTTTATGTGTCTCACCAGCCTTTATAAGCAAATATTGACAATGCCAGGAGGTCTGGCCTTGGCAAGTAGGAGGGGTGGTTATTTATTTTCTTTATCGCAAGAATATGAAACAGATATAACAACAAGAAAAAAAGACATAATATACATCAGCGGGAAATATGATTCATATTGCCGCAAAGAAAAGCTACTGTTGGCTTTGAATTACTGGAATCTGAAGGCATAAGTTAAAAACACAAGAATGACAACAACAAAAAAGATAAAGAATTGAAAGTTAAATGCCTACTAGCCCATCAGCCCTCGCACAGGAAGCACTTTTAATTTTAGGTGGATCTGAACCTGCCTCCAGACAAAATACTGTCACTCGCAACGCAAGAGATTGCGATTGTTAAAGTGGTCTGACCCATTACTCCATGCTGTCTGCTGTGATGGGCAGAAGCAAAATGTAAATGACAGTCAAATAGATAATTGATTAACTTTGCTGACCTAAAGCTCCTCTACATATGCATGTATTTTTTTTTATTTATGATTTTATTTATTACGCTTATTTGTTTATTGCGCTGGGTTTTTAAAAGAAAAAGCTAAGCAGGAGGACTTCATTTCCCAACACCGATCTGCACAGAGCGATAACACTGGATTTCACATCATCCATCTCCACAGTAAGTGACATCTCTAGTTGGCCTCCAAAACCATATTTAAAAGAAAAAGCCAAGCAATAGGACTTATTTTCCAATCACCCATCAACACAGTGATATCACTGGATTTCCCATCATCCATCTGCACAGGAAGTGACATTGCTGGATTCCTCATCATCCATCTGCATAGGATTGGACATCACTGGTTTCCCACCCACAGCACCATGTGCTCTTCCCCATCCCAAACCTACGTCTGGTAGCTGCATTGTGGATGCACAGCATACTCACTGCAGGTGTACCATAGGCAAGCTCACCTGCACTTGAATCGTGTCCTGCACCAGAAACCCCTGGTTCTCCCTCTACCCATCGCTACCCTGCCACACTCCACCATGCTCTCAGCCCCGGACACTGCTCACCGCACTGGTGCCACATCGCACCACACAACATGGAATGAGCATTCAATGGCCTCCTGCAAGTTACCACACACTTTCCCATACCCTGCACCCACAATTCCTGCAACAACATCAGCCAGCACCCCACTTGTTCACACTCACACAAACCAGCCACCCACTCATGCTCACACAGACCAAACACCACCCACACAACACTTGTATTAATGCTCCTCAACACCAGAATGCTCACCAAACACACCACAGAGATATGGGACCCTCTGCACGACAATGCTCTGAACCTGCTCTTTCTCACAGAAACATGATTAAACCCAACTTCTGCACCAGACATCGCTACAGCCATCCCCGCTGGCTACAAGTTCACCGGGAAAGCCCGTCAGCACTACTTTAGAGGTGGAGTCACCATCCTATTAAAAAATGTCATCAGCTACACCACATACAAAGTCACCCCTACCCGCTTCACTGAACACCTCATATTCAAGGTACACATCACAGCCAATTTCTCCCTGAGCGGAATCCTCATATACAGACCAGCAAAAACATACACCAGTTTCACCAGGGACATCACTGACTTCATTGCACCCCTGATCATCAAAACCAGAACACTCATCCTCCTCAGAGACCTTAACTTTCACTTAGAAGACCACACTTACCCAAACTCTATGGCCCTTTTAGTAAACCTTGGAATCCTTGGCCACACCCAGTATGCTACCAACCACACACCACCGGACACCTATTGTATGCAATTCAAACCTTAATCAGCAACATCACAGTCAACAAGCCACCAAGTATAAACCGGACAGACTACAGCCTAGTCAGTTTCAGTATACCCATCCCACATCACCACAAACCTACCACCACTGGAACCACTTGCCACAGCTGGAAGAGCATCACAGATGAGGAGTGGGCCTGAGCACACAAGTAACTTGCCAAATGCCATCAAGACCTACTACATGTGCCAACACTCTGGCTTCCCTCAAGAGCAACCTATCGGCAAGACATTGACCACAGGCCAGATGGTACACAGAGGAACTCATGCTGACAAAACCCCACTGCAAGCAACTGGAGCAAAAAAGGGGAACAAGTCAAGACACCACAGATAAAGAGACCTTCAAATCAGTCCTAAGACGCTACCACCAGCAGATGCAGAACACCAAACAGACAGCTCTTGCAGATCGCATTGACACTGTCACTAACAGCAGCAAGGGAATTTTCACCATCATTCACGATTTCACCGTGCCTCCTGCCACCTCCAGCAATATCACCCCATCACAAGAAGTTTGTAACAAGCTCTCAGAATTATTCTGTAACAAAACCACATCAATATACAGCAACTTTTATCCTTAACCGTACCCCATCACCGTTGCAACTCAACTTCTCATCTCAGCTGAAGAACGAACTCTAACCTCAGGGCATACCATTACCACAGTTGTAATCTCTGCTACAATGAAGACCATCCACTCGGGGACGTATCTGACCCTTGCCTCACCACTCCTCACCAAAGGACTCCTACCGATCTGTGAAGCACTAACACTCATCCTCAATGCCTACATAGACGCAGCCACATTCCAGACACCTGGAAACATGCCATCACCATACCCCTGCTGAAGAAACCATCGGTTCCCAGCCACATTTTCCAACTACAAGCCCATTGCCATCCTATCATACCAGGCAAAGGCCTTAGTGAAATAATCAACCAACCCCTCATCAACCACCTCCCCAACCATCAGTTTCTCGATGCCACGCAGTCCAGATTCAGGTCCAACCACAGTATAGAAACAGAACTTATTGCCGCCACAGATGACATCCGCATGATGGTTGAGAGAGGAGACACAGCAGCTCTCAATCTCTTGGATCTCTCTGCAGCATTGGTCTCATACACCATCCTCATCAAGCATTTGCATGAGATTGGCATTCAAGGACCTGATCTCCACTGGATCTGCTCCTTCTTAATGGATAACACACAAGCTGTCAGCCTGGCACCTTACTCCTTGGAAGCCCACAAACTAATTTGTGGAGTGCCTCAAGGTTCTTTGCTTAGCCCCACCCTCTTTGATGCATACATAATCCCTCTGATCAATGTCATCTGCACACACAATATCTACATCCTCTCCTATGCCATCAAGAAACAACTCATACTCTCTCTCTAGGGAAAGTAGCCCAACACAAGAAACAAGGTTATAGCCTGCATGACCAAAGTTGCTAACTGGATGAAAGCCAATTGTCTCAAGCTCAACACTGACAAGACAGATGTAGTGATCTTCAGCAAGACACCTCAAAAGGAAACTCCAACTGGCAGCCAGCCAAACTCAGACCCACATCAGCCCCCATGCCAGGAACCTTAGAATAATCACCAACAGCAAACTGGACATGACCGCACAAGTCAACAACATCACTGCATCCTGCTTCCACTCGCTGAGGATGCTAAGGAAGATCTTCAAATGGCTCCCGTGCAACACTAGAAAAACTGTCACTCACCCTAGTCACCAGCAAGTTGGACTAATGGGAACACCCTCTACATCAGGATCACCAAGCAACTCACTAGAAGACTACACACGATCCAGATCCATGTAGTCAAACTCAACCTACCACACAGAACTCACATCACATCACGCCTCAGGGAGCTCTACTAGCTCCCAATACAGAGACGTGCTAATTTCTAGCTACTCACACACACATTCAAGGCACTTCACAACCTAGGCCACACCTACTTGAACAGTTGCATCTCCTTCCACCAACCACCCAGACACTTCCGCTCTGCAGGACTCCTACTCGTCCACATCCCATGCATATGCAGAACCAGATCAGGAGGACAGGAGTTCTCTAACATCACTCCTAAATCATGGACTTGCCTCCCACAACACTTCTGAGCCTCCTAATCTCTTACTGAATTCTGCAAGAAGCTAAAGGCCTGACTTTTCCATTAACCAACCTACCAAAGGCAGGGCTAGTCACACAGATCTGCTCAGCGCCAGGATACCCGCTTGGGTGATGGTGTGCTTTACAAATACACATGACATAATACTACATAAGGCTGTCGAGCCAGCTAAAGATGTCTCATGGTCAGACCAAAATCAAACATAAATAAAAAATGGACATATTTATGCATAAACAGAGAGGCTTTGGGTCAGCCTCTTCATACATTTGTCTTTTCAACATTCATTCACATGTTGCTTCCTCCAAGTACAGCATATAGCAAGGGGCAAAAAGGTCAGCCCACTGGAAGCATTGACTTTCTTGGACTGCGAGCGATAGCATTTTGCCGGTTCACATATGAAATTCCACATAAAATGAAGTGCACTTCTGTGCAGGGATAGAAAGCCAGTATTTTAATTTGTCAATGTTTTTATTTTGATTCAATTCTACATTTATTGTATGTTTTTTAGCTATCGTGATTAAACTATGCCGTCACGTAACAGTAATTCAAAGTCAATATTTTCCTGAGGTAATAAGAATCGTATTTTCTATGATGTGCATTCAAACTAAAAAAGGTTTAAATACCTGTTCTAAGAAGGGGAGGATACACACTTACACGGTCACTTTTGTTTAATACACTTTAAAAAAAAATAACCATCCTACCAGAGTGCTAAGACCAAGCTTATTGGATTTGCCAAATATTGTTTTCTATTATGCATACTATGTGTATGTTTATAGACAGGACAACTGAGGCTCAGGGAAGTGGTAAGGGATTTATCTAAGATTACTCAATTTCAACAAGATATTTGGTCTTGTGGTTCCAGAGTCCACCACAAAATGATTAGACCTCATCTCCCTCATCTATTCCCTCTACATTCTTTGACAATTGGAGCGTGGTGGAAGAGCAAAGAGAAGTATCACAATTTTGCCCCTAATAGCCCAAAACCGGTTGTTGTGAATGACACTTCCATACACTATGTTAAATGCACGTGAAGACGAAACTCCACACAGCATTCGAATACAAGCTATCTTGTGATTGCGACAAGAGATGTGTGAAAACCTGAATTCTCATGACTTAAACTTTCCACACTGGGATATTGCCTGAGCACGTGGAGTAACTTTTGACTAAGACCTTTCAATCATTCCCCCAAACAAACTTTAAATTGAAGGGAATCAACTTCCAAGTGCCCTGCAGGTCTGGTCACTCCTTCGTGAGGTATAAAGAGTTACGCGTATCAGTTGACATGTCATGGCTCGCATGGACCATAGCTAGGCGGTCCAGTGGCGCCAACTGAGAAGTACATTAACAGGTTGTGATACACACAAAGTCGACAAAAAGGTGGATACTCAATCACAAGATACACCTCGGTAACAGGCCCATTCTATACACGTCCTACTGGTGCACTGTAGCAACCAATTTCAATTAAAAATGTTGTGCATAATGAGCTTGTTCTGAATAAAGAGTTCAGAAGAGATACAGAAATGAGCCACACTATACCTCTCGTTCAGTCAAGGCTTTGACAATCCAATCTGTTAATCAAAGCTCAAAAGCCTAAAACACGAGGCTATATCACCTGAGGATACAGGGCCAAGAACTACTCCATTCACCCGCTGCAGAATTATGTACTATTCTGAAGACCACTGAAAACAGATGTTTAGACACCCACAAGCAGCAACTACAGATACAAGATGGCCGGACTCTCCTACAAGTAGACAAAATGAGCTCATCCTTTTGGCTGAACCAATGTCTACCTGCCTGCTTAATGCCAACCATAGCATGTTGCCACCTGAACCATTCAACCTCCCACCATTTATCATATTGTTATTCCATTTATATACATCACCACATGTTATCTCTTGGGTTTGAAAGTGCTAGAAAGAAGATAAAAAGCGGCATGTCAGAGCTATGCATAAATAGAAGGCAGTGCTAAGCAACGTAGTAGAGGAGAGTTCCTTCGAAACATTGGTTTCTTAGTCTTTCTTAGCATAGCATGGCTGTTACAGGGCAAAGCATAATGTGAGAAAAACATTTTTAAAGAAAATAGTCCCTAGGTGCTCAGCCTCCATTGAACAATAGATCAAGCGGTTTGCCCTAACATGTGAGTCGGTACGTATGGTCTGTTTCTTTCAAGCAGAGTATGCTTATCTCCCATATTAGGAATATTTTGTCCTAAATGCAGCTATTTCTGACGCAATGGCCAGTGGTTATTCTCTTGTTTATTTAATTGATGGCTACTGTATCCACTTTTACATATTTCTGATACAAAGTGCTTATTTGCTTTGTGAAAACTATAGTATGACACACTGTTAAAATTAACGGTTGGGCCTTCTGCTGGGCAGCCATAGTTACTGCATGTGTTAGACTGCACATACAGCTAGGTGTGTTCTAAACAAGAAGATTAATTAGATTTGAAACTTAGACGTCTCTTTATATAGCGCTTCCTACCCCATATGAGGCGCCAACACACTTTTTGGGGAGTAGCACACTACTCCGGAACCCAAAGTGGTAAATTATTATAGGGAAATATGAAATGAATTGGAGCAGTGGACATGTGAGTCTGTTAGTTGGATTGAAAAAATAGAGGAGGGACAGAAGAGGGAAGGGTCTAGAAAGTGTTTATTTGGCGATCATAGCAGTAGGAGGAGGTTTGGGATGAGTAAGGAGAAATGGAGGGGGAAGATAAAAGATACAGTAGTACATGGAAAGTATATATAAATAAGGAAGGTAATATATCTAGATTTAAGTTGTATTTAATAAACTCGGGACTTTCAAGTGTCGTTTTACTTTAAGCTAATTTATTTGTTTTTATATATTTTTTATTTTGTTTCCTTTTAATAATTCAATAGTGAAGCAACTGTAGATAAATAGTTCTGATAAAAATGCTACATATTTATGCAGTGACCTACATACAAGTTAAACATTGAATAATAAACCCAAAGATAAAATGTACATTTGTTAAGCAGACCTAACAAATATCTATATATTTATATAAACATAATTATTATACACATTTATACAAAGGAATACGCATATCTAGATACATGCATATAATCCAAATAAATGGTTATATACACAGGGATATGCTGTATCTTTATGTTTGAATATGGTGGTTATGTGGGAAAAGCCGATTCTTTAGTAGTCTTCTGAAGATAAGATAGTTATCCATAGATCTTATATTTGGGGTAAAGAGTTTCATAGTTTGGCTGTTTGAATATAGAAGGATGTGCCACCTATTGTTTTATTCCTGTATGGTGTGATTTTGAGGCGAGGTGCCAATATAGAGCAGAGGTTCATTTGTTGAATGTATTTGTTGATGTTATTCCTGATGAAGAGAAGTATCCCCTTGTGGATGATACAAACCAGCCTAAAAGTTGATCTTCTGTCAACTGGCAACCAATGCAGGGCCTTCAAGGCTGGGGAGATGTGGGCTTGTGACTTTACATGTAGAAGTAGTCTGACAGCAGATTTCTGAATCCATTGTAGCCTTTTCATAGTTGTTAAAGGTGATCCTTGGTAGAGGCTATTGGCATAATCAAGTTTAGACAGTACAAGAAAGATAGTAGCCTGGACCTTGAGTGGAAACCCCAGATAGGAGAAGATGCGTCGCAGAGTTTTTATAGTAATGAAGCTTGATCTTGCTAGTTTGTCCACTTAGGCATTCATTGATAGCTTGGAGTCCATGGTAAATCTAAGGTTTCTTAATTCCTTGGATACTTAAGGCGGTGTTCCCAGATTGTCAGGCCAGGCAGCCAGTGGGTCATAATATTTCCAAACGCCCCTCATGTGAGTATTTCTGTGTTGGAAGCATTTAATTTGAGATGGTTCCATGACACCCACTGATCAATGACCCTGAGTCAACTAAACATGTGTGAGTTTCCAATTTCTTTGGGGCTTTCCAGTTTAAGGAGTATTTGTCTGTTATCTACAAAGTTAAAGCATGTGAGGTGAAATTAATTGATCAGTGCCAGTAATGATTTCATGTAGATGTTGAAAAGCTTGGGTGAGATTATAGAGACTTTAGGGACCCATGCTTTTGTGAAGTATGGTTTGGATGAGAAAGAATGCTGGAGTATAATAAATGCCACGTCCTGAGTTTCTTTCTGAAAAGAGTCTCTTCTTCCATATGTCACAATTCTCTAAGGAGCCTATTCCAGGCCTGATGTCCCAGGAATGAGAAGCATTTTTCCCCTAATTTGGTAAGGCGGACCCTAGGAAGTACAGCCAAGTGGTCACCGCATGAGCACAAAGTTCTCCCAGGTAAGTAAGGGGTGACAAGTAGACTGAACCAGTGTGGTTTATTGCTCTGTGCATTAGGAGAAGGATCTTAAATGTGATTCGCTTGTTCACAGGGAGCCAATGCAGGTTTTTTCAAATGCAATGGGACATGTGCTTGGTATGTTAAATTAAGCATGCAGCGAGCAGCCGCATTTTGAACTGTCTGCAGTTTTTTCATCAAGTATAGTGGGAGACCTGCATAAAGGGCATTAGCATAGTCAAGCGTGGACAGAATTAATGCCAGTACCACTGCTATTCTCACTAGTACAGAGAAAATATGCAAAACAAATTTTGCCGAGCACATGAGATCAAAGCACATGAGTACCACTGTATTGATTTTATTATGCATGGTCATCTAATTATTGAACTTGTCTCCCAAGTTTTCTTCCCAGTCCACTTGCAGGTTGGGCAGAGAAGCCTTGTCTGGCAAGTGGGCCTGCAGGTTGAAACTGAAATTGTGACCAAAGCTAAGAACCTCCGTCTTATCGGCGTTACAGATAAGCTTGCTCATTTCCATCCAAAGAAAAACAGCCGAAATATAGGGTTTAATTCCATTCGAAGTAATGAACTCACCTTTCTTGAAGGAGATGCCCAGTTGAGTGTTGTCTGCATAAAGATAGTATCTTGCCCCCAAAGGATTCAACCAGTGCCACCAATGGGGTCATGTAGATGTTAAACATCGTGGGTCTAAGGGCTGAACCCTGAGGCACTCCAGCAGGGACAGATCTGTTACCCGATGATAAAGGGGGCAGCCTGACTTCCTAGCATCTATCTGGCAGAAAGGATGTTAGCCACTTCAGCGCAGTGTCTGATGCCTATGTCAAGAAGGCGAGAAAGCAGCCTGGGAAGAGGGACCATGTCAAAAGCAGCTGACAAGTCTACCAACACCAAGACTGCCTTCCTGCCTGCATCCACAGTGCTTTTTATCTGTTCAGAGACTTCCAAGAGAACAGACTCGGGCAACATTCTGGCCTAAACCCTGACTAACTGGGGTGAAGTATTCCATTAGATTCTATATAATTGGACACCTGCTGATTAACACATTTCTCTGTCCACACCTTTTGATGGAGCTGGCAGGAGGGAAACAGGCCTATAATTACTAGCAAATTTGGGATCAGAATTAGGCTTTGTTAATAGTGGCAGAACTTTGCTCCTGTTTCCAGCAAGGGGGGACAATGCCAGATGCTAAAGACATATTAAGTAAAGAATTCATACCAGGATTAATGGCATCCACACCAAGAGGTAGGAGAAATGGGGGCTGGGATTGGAGGGAGAGCCTGACTTCAGTTTTAAAATGGCCGTCCTGAAGTCCTCAAAGGAAATCAAATCAAACTAGGAGAGGGAGCAGGAATAGGACCAGAGTGCCTAGATGGAAGCAAAGGGCTAGCATCTGGAATTCCTGTATTAGATAAACTATTCTGAATGTCCTCTATTTTATTATGAAAGAAGTTGGCCAGTTGTAAACACCACTTAGCAGAGGGAGTCTTGCTTAGATGTCAGGCAGCTGGATCAGAAAATCTTTTTACAATTTTAAACATTTCTTAGAGATTTATTTTCTGCCTTTTAGTGGCATTGATAAGGGCATTAATTCTTAAGCGCCATTTTATACTTGGCTCTGTCCTCAAAATCATAGTTTTGTTGACAGGCTCTTTCAGCCATTTTATATATTTTCTTCTGCTGTTTCAGTGTATTATTAAACCAGGGGCTTGAGATCTTCGATCTACCAGGTATTCGATAGGGAGGGGGTCTAATTTTTCCACTGTGGCACGTATCCAGTAGCCCATTGCTTGAGCATCTGGCTCAAAAGACTCTGTACGACCTAATAAGTTTGCATTATTTTTTTCAAGAGTAATCAGCAGGCTCTTCTGTGTAATCCTGAAGAAAGGTCTAACTAAGGGCCGAGCAGGGAAAAGATCCCGACTTCAGAAAAGGGATGAGTGAAAAACTGAAATGGATCAAGTAGTGGTCAGGACAAGGTAGACGGGGGGTTACACATGCTTAGACTTATATTAGAAAAAATGTAATCTATAATATAGCCTCCAGTGTGAGTAGATTTATCAACGCATTGAGAGAGACCTATGGAGGTCATAGTATTCTTAAGGCTGATTATGTCTTTGTCCAAGGGGGAGTCCCAATGTATGTTGAAATCGCCTGAGACAATGCACTGTGAGTAATGCAGAAGTGTACACGAGACTGCCTTGTAGAGGGAGTTCAAAAAGGGGCCACTGGCCAAGGTGGTCAAGATGCTGCCAACAGACTGCTGGGCATTCAATGACAGGCAGAAGCCTAATGCTTCTACCTCAAATAGATCAGCTACTTGGAAAGTAGAACATGTGTAGGTGTGCTTATAAATAATGGCAATGCCTCCTCCTCTCCCTAGAGCACAATCAAGGTTCTGCATCTTATATCCGGGTGGAATAGCCATTTCTATTGTAGGTTTAAATGAGGCTAACAAACAAGTTTCCGTGATAAATAGCACATCACAGAGAAGGTCGTGAGCACAAACTGCATGTTTTTGGAGGGACAGCGCATTAATAAAGAGTCCTACAACGGGTTCTTTCCCTTTGTTTGGAGGGCGGCTCTGGCAGGAATCCCTGTCAATGCAGTTTAGTTGCCAATCGCCTAGACGCCCTAGGGTAGTAGTGTGCTATATAAATATATAAATAAATAAAATGCATGTTCTATTCTTAAAATTGCAGTGAGAACACGTGGGGGCGGTGGTTGCCTGAAGAGGGTCCAATTTATTGAGGCACATATTTGTTTTATTCAGGGCTAGTAGTTAAGCTTTAGAGTATGTCATAATAACTCCATTGTCTCTCAATAAATGGGCAGCATAGCTGGAGCTTGTCACTTTCGGGACGCTGACTGGTGCAGACGGGCTTGCCTTAGGCGTGCCAGTGCCTCGCCTGCTGCATGCATCTGCTGTGCTTCCTCCTTTTGCACATACTAAATAGTGTGGGGAGCAAAGGAATGATGTGCTGCCCCATCCACTACCAAAACACTGGAGCAGGGAAGAGATAGCATCATGGGTCTGGACCACTGAATGGAAACTTGTAGAAATCAACGCCCTCCTCAAGAAGCCCACAGCCACCCGGAATCAACTGAGCAACGCACGACCCAGCTCACTGCTTCCAAATCCAGCCAAAGGGATTGAGAAAGCCACCAACAAGCAACTCACAAACCACCTTGATCATCGGCATCTTCTAGACAACATTCACTCAGGATTCAGATGAACTACAGCACCGAAACAGCAGCCCTCGTCCTGCTCGACCTCTCTGCGGCCTTCAGCACTGTCTCCCATAACACCCTCATCTGAGATCTCCATGATATTGGCATACAATGATCCACTCTCAAATGGATCTGTTCTTTCCTCACGGGTAGAACCCAAATGGTCAGGCTCCCACTCTTCACATGAGAGACTAAGAAATTGATATGCGAATTCCCACAGGGATCATCCCTTAGCCCCACCCTTTTCAACAAATATATGACACCGCTCGCCAACATCATCCGATCACAAGACTTCGCAGTCATCTCCCACGACAATGACACCAACTCATTCATTCTCTGACAGACAAAACAACCACTGCGAGAACCAACTTCACCAAGTGAATGACCACGGTAGCAGACTAGATGCGAACCAACTGCCTGAACCTCAACTTCGATAAGTTGGAAATACTGGTCTTCTGCAACAAGACCTCCCCATGGGACTCCATCTGGTGGCCATCGGAACTAAGACCAACACACACAGACCACGCTAGAAATCTAGGGATAATTCTAGATGACATGCTCAACATGACGGCTCAAGTCAACGCAGTGTACACCTCCTGCTTCCACATCCTATGCATGTTGGGAAACATTTTCAAATGGTTGCTTACAAACACCAAACGGACCGTCACACAAGCACTCATCACCAGCAGGCTGGTCTACAGCAACACTATCTATGCAGGAATCTCCAAACAATTACTACGCATACTCCAGACCACCCAGAACACCGCTGCAAGACTCATACTTGACCCTGCACCCACAACACATCACACCTCAGGAAGTTTCACAGGCTCCCCAGTCACAAGCACAGCCAATTCAAACTTTGCACACACACATACAAAACCGTACACAACACAGGACCAGAATACCTGAGCAGCTGCATACACTTCAACCAACCCACCAGACACCTAAGCTCTGCCTAACTCTCACTTGCACACCTGTCCTGCATCACCGCAAAACTGGAGGTCGCTCATTCTCCTACATTCCCCCCAAGACATGGAATGACTTCCCTCAACACATTTGAGCCTCCTCCTCACTTCTAGAGTTCCACAAGAAGCTGAAGACCTGGCTCTTCATATCAGCACCATGGGAATCACAAATCTACACACCTGCTCAAGCACCTGGATACACTCTCGGGTATTTAGTGCACAATATAAATCAATATAATATAACCAATTTTCATGAAGAGTGGCAGCATTTGAGCGGGTGACAATATGAATATTCAAGTAACGCATTAAAGGTAGACTGGAGAGAAATATTAGGGTCATTAACTGGGAGAAAAATCAACCAGGGTATTGAGTGGGTGATAGACTTGGGGGCGGGGGGTTCTGAAGCTCTGATCCTCAAAGCTTTGACAGGACAGAACAAAGATAGCAGAGATAAGACATTTACAAATAGGGGAGATCTTAAATTGTGAGAGTTAGTGTATTTTGTGATGCTCTTGTGCAAGTGTGCCAATTATGGAGCCTTATTGGTTGATGGATTTGGTATGAGTTGAGTAGTGCTATACGTAGTTGGACTAGAGGGAATGTGGCTGCATATTTTCTGTTGTGTTCAATTTTTGTCGCTGGGTTATTTGGTGTGGGGCCATTAGGTGCAAGATTGAAAGAGAAGTGTTTGTTTGGCAGCTGTACGGTGCACGGACATGGTAACCCCCACTTTTTTGCTTGCCAATTGATGCAATGTTGACAGAAAGTCAAAGTCAATAGTGTAACCGTAAGCACATTAGGGAGTTTCTTCATTTAACCCAGATGTTGGTGCATATGGACGAATTTACTAGAACGTAATCTAAGTATCCAACGACAGGAGCATCTTTTGGCGGCTAGAAAATTGATGGGCGCAAGCAGGAAGAACACTAAAGAGCGATATTCATAGGTAATGACTTCATCCCTCATCATCTCTGGAGCCACACTTCTCATTGGCTGCAGACACTTCTTTGTCAACTGTTGTTGTGGTCCTCAGATGGCTGTAGACAGCTAACATAGCATGATTACTCCTCGCCTTTTAGTCACACCCCGTCAAAACGTATGATTGGACACGTACCTGCATCCTGGTGGCCAAATTGTAGGCATCACTGGAAGGGACACAGATCACACTGTGACCTTTGGGCTGGCTATGATAACATGGATTGCATGCCTTTGAAGTTCACCGGTGGATGATGTGGGCAAAGAGGACATTGATTGTCAGTTCCAATATAGGGCATTTCCTCATTGTCCCCGTTTATGGCCTACTCATGAAGAAACACTTCATGTAAGTATTTTCTGAGGAAATGGTGCAAGCCACTGAAAGTAAATATATCTTACTTTTATCAAGAATGCTGTGCATGAATACAAGAGGCGATTTCCGATGTCTGAGACACTATACAGTGAAACAAGATTGCTTATAATTTTGATGGAACACCTAACTATGATAGCATATTCAGCTATTGGCTCATTTCTGGAAAACAAAAGTTACCAATAAAAGAATTTATCATGGTTAACGGGCACAGGACAAATAAGCGTTTTTTTCAGGATGCATATTAAGCTAATTAAAATACCTCATGAATAAAACGTTAAGAAACACAATCAAACCTTGAGTTTTGAGCAGTAGAAAAACAAAGCATATCATATTTTTCAGGAAGAAATGGCTTTCATTTAAAACCACACTTCACTCGCTTGATAATATATGTTTTCTTTGTTAAGTAAATGTATTTACAATTAGTTGCACTAGAGAATGTGGTTGTGGATTTTAGTATGCTATGAGCTACGGTGTATAAGAAATAATCCTGCACGAAATCATTTCCTTTGTGGCACATAGTTATTTGTGTAACACTACTGGAACAAGTAATTCAGTTATGAGTTAGAATAGCAATGAAAACAGTGAGAGGAAACCATCAACATTTTGAAACCGAAAACACCTGTATGAAATTATCCAATAGATTGCTCATGGTAAAGCAAACCCCTTCCAGAAAGAAAACCCGCCACAAGTTATTTGTATGCTCGTGTGCTCTACGTCCATAGTCGAATTGACTACACTCACCCATGGCATCCTTAGTGGTCGCGGCCATACATTATGGTCTAAAAGATTGACCTGTAATAATTCTTACGCTAACACTTTGCATTTTTGCTAAGGATTAAATAGTCCTCCTATGGGGCCCATACCATCAACTTTACTGTCAAACACTAACGACCGTATAAGAATATACATATGAAAATCATTCAGGGCCTCTCAAGTGCGGTCTGTGAAATATGTTAATCGAATATGAACCTAAAGAAAACAATTTATATTTAAATGTTTATTTATAAATGCATGACTTTTTACTCTTTAAGTCTGCAGTGGAGCAGACTTGTAAGACTCTCTTCATTTACCTTGATATGGATGTGTGTGGCTGATCTGGGACATGACAATATTTACTTATATGTTCATGAATTAGAAGGACATGTTCATGTCATACAGCGAATATTGCGAATTTTACAATTCAAACAGGGCAGTATTAGAAAAGCACAAAATACACAATTGTGGTTGGTAAATTTCCAATTCAATTGTCTTCCTCTTTAAAAAATAGTGTATGCACACACTTGCATTCTCATGCTGCATCAGTTGGAAGCCTGCAGAACTCTGTCGTCACTGCAAATGATTTGGCTCCTGAAATAAAATCAGGTCATTGGTCATTCGTAGGGAAGAATTCAGAATCTTCAACTGCTGGAGTGGAAATTGTCTGACTTGTTCAAGGCAGCTGAGTGTACTGCAACGCATGAGGTGCCCTCGGGTTGATCCAAGGCTCCGGAGGGAGAACTCCTGTACGTTCAAAAAAGATATAGTTCACTGCACTCGACCCCAAGGTGTAGCAAAGTTTCATGTTCATTCTGAAAAACTAAAACTGGGCTCCATGTGGACTCCATCCCTGAAAGCACAGCCCATGAAGAAACTGCTGGGGATGAACACAATGCCATGAAGTAAAGTAGTATGCTTTTTTCAAAGAATTATACATTTTAATATGAGCATATTGGTAAATACATCCCCTACGCCTCATTGTTTAGTATGTTGAGAATTAGAACTTGGCAAGCTGTATTGCCACTGATGAAACTGCTCCTAACTAAGGCCAAACTGCACTTAAGACCATGAGCATCCCAAAAAATATGAAAGCATCCTTTAAGAGCTGAAGGAGCTTGTATGTAATTGGATGTGCCCATTGGACAAATACCGACATGAAACAAAGAGGAGAGGACACTTCTTCAAGATCAGCAAAGACAGGAAGTCAAAACAACCTTCATAGCCAAGAAATCACACAAGACCATTTGGATCGATGTACCTAAACATTATTCAGCAACGCTTTCCAAATGGCCGACATCAACATCACCAGCTTGTATTTCCATGGAGATTGTTCTGTATGTTGATCATTGCAGGGTTGTTCGTGTTTTTTCGACTGACAAACGTAATCCAAACAAAACATACATCAAGGTCAGTTTTATCAGTAACGAGTCCCTCTGGAAATCAATTCCTCACATGCAGTGCTGTTTATAAATCAGGTGGGTGGATATCGAGCAAAGGATTCTGAATTGGATGCACTAAAGTGTCAATTTCTGCAGGTAAATGCAGCCTCTGCCCCAATAAGCTTTGTTGAAAGTGCGGATGACTTTAACTTTAATCCTGGCATCTCCTCGAAGTCAATGAAGGGATTTAAGAAGAGGTTAAATGTGGTCTTGCTTACGGAGGCTGAAGCACATTCTGGCGGCCGGCTCTGTTGGAGCCGCCAGTAGCCTCACCATTAGTAGGCTTTCTCTGGAGCGCCAGCTGCTGGGGAGTGAACTCATCCAAACTACAAGCTGGGTCTGAACAAGGGTACTTCTGCCCTACTTGGGCATCAGAAATGTCCAGAAACAGACACTCCAATCCGCCTGATGAGTAAGCGCTGACCAAGCGTTTGCAGTTTTCCACCCCCTCCTCCCGTCCAAGTCTACCTCACCAGTCACTGCTGTCATTCCCCTCCAGGTACCCTGCATCCTCAATTTGTCATTCCAGTGCCACCCATCATGGGCCTAGGCTCTACACCAAGGCCTCAGTCATTGTGTTTGGTCTCTCATCTGCTTGGAGCGAGAGAGAACATTTGTAGTCATCCTTTGAAGGTGCCACCTTGCATCGTCCAGCTATGCGGAAGCGAGTTCTCGCTTATCTGTAAAGATCAGCCCCATATAAGAAGTCAAAAATCGTGTTTCTGGCTTTTATGCTCTTGTGCCAGAGAAGGACAGAGGTCGTTCCAGGTTCTGACTTTTGAAGGGCTGCCTCTTGGAGAATTTGCTATACATATGCCCCTCAGTGCATACTGCAGGAGGATGGTGGGCAAGAATCTGGCTTTATTTGTGGGGAGTTATGTATCCTAACCCTAAGTTTGGTCTTCATAGACTTATCAAGGGGGTTTATTTAATGCAATTCCCAATGTCATAAATACCTACAGTTGAGGCATGCACTAGGAGACCACAGGGAGGTCCTGGAGAATGTGTTGGGTCAAAGTCCATAACAGGCAAAAAAACTATGAGAGCCCTTGGATGGAAATATTACTACTCAGATCCACCTGCCTCATAAATAACAGCCCCAATAGGCAGGTAGATATCAACGCTGCTTGGGAATTGGATGTCGGTCCAGTGCATGACAGTGACTGGCGGGGAGGTAAAAATGGGTGTCTGCAAAACTGCAATCTCGACTAACCTCAGATTTATCCAATGTAAGTATATGCATAAGTATATATTGTATACCACTGCGTCTTTGGAAGATGGAGAAAATTCCCCCTCCCCCCACGATTCTTTAGGTGTATTACTGAGAGAACGGACCTCTTTCACATGACATGCTCTTGCCCGTTATATTGTTGACCAATTCTAAGGTGTTTCACATGCCTATCACTTTATCCCTGGCTCTGGCGCTGTTGGGAATGATAAGGGAGGCGGGCTTCCTGCTTTGCGCTCAGACATTCATTGGTTTGGGCTTCCTGTTAGCCCGACACTGGCTCCCACGGCCCCGCCAGTTCGCGCATGTCTCGAGGGCACGCACAGGTGTGCGATGATGGAGATGTATGTAGATATACGTAGCGCGAGGCTCCCCACGCAAACTGGCCGAAATCTGGGAATTCCACTTCGTCTAATGTATGCGACTGTAGGACAGGTATGCTGGAACATGACCAGTGACCAGTACTACATTGCCATTGAAATGTTTGTTTCATTACCTGCGCTATTGAGAACGGAAAACGGCCCGCCTTGTGTAACATCGTGTCACTGCTGTTATATTATTAATGTGAAATACCGATAGAGATATCAAAATAAAAAAGATCGGTGTTTTGGCATTTAATTTAAAAATGTGTGAAACTGCATTACATGCCCGGCTGTCACTGAATTAGTAAATGTCTTTAAGGATCCATTCCAAAACTGGAATTCTTTTAGGATCGACCTAAAAGGGGTTCCGTTTTGCACACCTGTTTCGAGTATTAATGATCTAATTAAAACAAAGCTTCTCTTGATATGTAGCTGTTTATTCATTCATCTCAGACCGAAACAACTAATAATAAAAAAAAACACACTTCAAACAAATGGGCTATCTACAAAGAAATATAGGCAACGTTGACGAACTATGCTGCCCTCTGGTGGATTTAAAGTCTAATACACTGGTATTGCGTAAATGGAACATGGAGCAAGGCAAGCATTTGTGAACCAGGAAAAAGATGACCCGATAGGCCTGGCATGTTTAACGGCAAAAAATTAATATACGAGATATGTGCATGCTGAAATGAGTGTTGCACGGGAGTGATTTAAAACGTATGTTTGCAAATAAAAAACTTATGCCTATGAATTAACCTATATAACTACATGACGAAGAACGTTATGAAAAAAGTTGCATATGCGTTGTATATGATTAATATGTTAAAGTGGTAGTCGTTGTGACTAGACAACAAAAAGGGTAATAGAAGGGACACCAGTGGTACACAAAGCCACGAGAACTGCGTCATAGGGTTTACGTGTTCTCTTTAGCCAATGTTGTGGCGCTCATGTTACCAAGCTGGGAATAGGCCCAGTTCGGGGTAGAACCTCTGATTTATAGGATCCGACTGAAATGTGTCGTTCTTCCTCTAGCATGCGGGCCTAGGACCCAGTCGCCACACACAGGACGATAGATAGCTTGAGCAACGGTTATTCGGGAGATGATTGACATTTGCTTTGGTGAAAAGTGGCGAGGCTAAGATGTGGCAGTGGAGATTTTTATTTCACTGTTTTGGTTAAAGGAAGCAGAAATTTACCAAACTGTCATGTCTGGTCATGAAAACCCTTTGAGCATTATTGCAACAGACAACAAATATTAGGATTTGTGTAACTAGTGATGAGTGGCAGAACTGTCAGTGAGCACTTCACTTTCATCTTTATTGTAAACAGATGATACAAGATGGTGACTGTGGCTCTCCATAGGAGGCTGGGCTTAGTTTTCTCTGCAGCGAGAGTCTCTCTTCCACGCTAAGTGAGGATTGGGCATGCTCTACTGCTTTGGGTAGCAAACAGGGCTAGTCCTGTCCCTCATTAATACTCAATTGGAATGCACAATCAATAATTGAGGATGAGAAATGGATAGACAGAAACAGGAATTGAGGATGGTTTGGTTTTTTCAGAAAATGTAAGGAGAGTAAATACATCAATATCAGGCATTTATTCTAGGAGTGCAGAATAATCAAATGTTGTGGTCCATCTGTTACCAAATCTCTAGAAGGGTTCAGAAAAGGGCATGAACCATCTCAGCTCAAAGGTTCTTTCCCTAAAGGGAAAGATGTCTGGGAATGGCGCGCACAGCATACGCGTCAGCCAATAGAGTCCACAAAAGAGCAAGAACTCCAAAAGAGAAGGAAAGGGTCTCCAACAGCCAACAACTCAATACCTCATCACTTCGTCACACAGCGCATATTAATCCACAAGTCTCGGGGTGAAACCTCCTGGGTCATCTTATCTGGTCAGACCTCTCAGTCCATTGGTCAGTTTGTATAGGGTGATTGTCATGCAGCATAAAGAAAAGACATATTATAGCAAAAAGGTGGCGACCATCACGTAAGCCATCAAACCATTCAGTGTGTATTATTTTCAACAATGGTCTTTTTGAAGAAGCACAAGTGAGTTCAAGAGGACAGTTTCTCATGGCAGATGTTCTCAGAGTAACAAAAAAAGTTGCAAGTAATCCTAGTATGCGCATGGGAACTTTCTGTATGAAACATAGTTTCAGTCCACACGGAGCCTTTCCATGAGAATGAAATGCAAGGAAGCAAGGAAAATGCAGGCCTAAATTGAGTTTGCTTCATGAAACACAGAATATAAAACAATGGGAATATACATTTCATTCTAGGGTCTCCAGCTTCTTATATGTGTCTTTAAACTCATTTGCACTCACAAAGCAATTTAGTTTAATTGAAATTGACATGTATATCTATGATGTATTACTTCTTTTTCAAAGTATCAAGGTAGAAAAATATTTCAAAACATTGAATAATAATGTTGTTTCTAGTAATTCTCATTAGTACATATATGAAGATTATTCTCTGAAAGTTTCAAAACATTTAATCTTATAAACAGGGAGCATCCTTTTCTCTTTCACCACTTGGTGCACATTTTCACATGTGCAAAACATGGAGTTTTTGAATGAAAGTCCTAAAATTTACACACAATGCCATCTAAATTACAATAGTTTCATACATTTTTCACACATATTGTTATTTAATGAAGATGATTTATGAATCTTTTATAATCCGTAAGTCATCACTAAGTTAAATATACCAACACAATTTATACATCACAAACCTGTTATTCAAATGAATGGTGTTATCTAACCTAATGTCTTCTGCATGCTTTTAGAATGCAGTAACTAAATCTTTTCATTTTCTGTTTTTCATAATTCACCAATGTATTTTAAGCACAATTTGTGCATGTTTGGCATTTTATGTGTCAGCTAGAATAATTCAGCAGTTTATCTGCTTTCTTATTGGTTATTGGTATTAGTCATGTGCTCTCAAGAAAAATTGCATGCATTTACTAAAGTTACTATGTGAAATATTATATTAATTCAAATTAGGTAGTGGGGGCAATGTGGTTTCAAGTGAATGGTTGGTGAGATAGGCTGGTGGAGATTAGGCAAGGTTAATTTACAGGGTTAGGGTTTTAAAGAGGATAGGTTGTGATGTATGACATGAGGTATCAGCCAATTTCATAATTACAATAAGAAGGATTGAGGCAGACAGGCATGAGACTGAGAGGAGGCTATACTCAGAAGCAGAAGGCATGCAGAGGATTGTAGATAAGAAGAGGGTCACTCTGGAGAAATAAAGGAGAGAAATCAAAGAGAACTAAGCCAAGGACAGTTTTTCATGCAAGGTTTAGGAGTATAGTGGGAAAAGACTTTTTGAGATATCAAGCAATCAGTGGATGTAAGCTGTAGAAAGAAACAAAACTAGACATAGTGCTCAATATTCGGGTTAGACAGTTTAAACATCTGATTTTGAGTGTACGCATAATTTAAACATTAAGGGCCATATGTAGGAAGACTAATACCGGTCGGTAACGGCCGATTTTCGGTAAATATCCCGTTACCGACCGGTATTTAGGCTTTTGGTATGTAGGGGGCACATTTCAGGATTCGGTAAATACCGAATCCTGAAATGAGATGTAGGGGGAGTGTGTCGATGGTGTGGGGATTCGTTATTTACCACCAACTAAAAGTTGGTGGTAAATGATGAATAGCTGTGTAAAAGCATTTTTGTGCACTTTGAAGTGTGCAATGTGGCAGACATACATGCCCTTAGGGCATGTATGTGCGCCACATGTGCACACATGCAGGAATCAGGGGTGCAACAGGGTGTCACTGTGACACCCTGCCACCCTTGATTGTGCTCCCCCCATTACCGAATCGGTATTTACCGATTCGGTAATGGTAACTGGCTTCCCATTGATTCCTATGGGCCTCCTGGCCCATAGGAATCAATGGGAAGCCAGTTACCATTACCGAATCGGTAAATACCGATTCTAAATTACCGACCCATTCCGAATCGGTAAATATTACCGATAGATTACCTACATATCATTTACCGCTTCATAAATACCGAATCGGTAAAATTCGGTATTTATGAAGCGGTAAATGTTAGGCTACCTACATATGGCCCTAAGAGCCTTTGCCTGTTGTGTGCCAAGCCTAAGACAGCCCATTTAAACATAGTCTGGAGTAGCCCAACCATGTTAGCTGACGTAGAAAAAAGAAAAGGTCTAATTGAAAGCTTATCTGTGAATGTTCACCACAGTTTATTCATAACCAATGTCTTCCAAACTTGCTTCTGATAGGCGTATAAAGTGATGTATATGAGCTGTCTCACTGGCAACTACTGTTCCCTGTTCCCCTGGGAACCTTCATTAGGGAAGCGATCATTGCCTGTATTTGAATTCAGTGATTTACATATGAAAATCTGAGATTGTAATAATTTCATTGTAATCATTTTCTCAGATTTGCATATGTAAATCACTGAATTCAAATACAGGCAATGATCGCTTCCCTGATGTAGGTTCCCCACTGAAATGCATTAGGGAATTTCATTTCAATAAATTGTGTGAGGTGTTGAACCACATATATGGAGTGTGAATACATTCATAACTCTTTATGCTAGAGAAATTCACATTTTGAATAAAAGATAAGTTCTATGATGAAGTGACATATAGTCATATGGATCAATATGTATAATCAGGGGTGTAGGAAGAGGTGTGCGGTGGGTACGGGCCGCCCCTGGTGTCATCACTGAGGGGGAATGGGGTTGACAAAATGGCAAAAACATGTGCTTTAAACACATATTATGTCCATTTTGTCACCCCCCTCAGTGATGACACTTGTCACCCCATGCTTGACACAATGGCAAAAATATGTGTTTTTAAATGTTCAAGATGTGGGTAATAGGGGGCAGAAATGTTCCATATGGTATGGTCCTGCCCCCCCTTAGTGGAGTTCTGGGAAGAGATAATGAACTGTGGTAATTAAATACCTTTATGAACGACCCTTGTACACCCATAGCCTGCATCCTTGGGGGATATCTTCACCCCAAAAAGAGGAAAATCACTAGTAGATTTATCAACTTGGCATTGATTCTCGCAAAAAGAAACTTGACAATGCATTGGAAGTCTACGAGAGGCCCTCGAATGATTAAATGGCGTGAAGAACTGGTTAAATAAGCAGGTCTTGAGAGTGCTGTGTTGTTTTGGGACCTGAAGAGATGGCGGGGAAAGAATTAAAGGGCTAGAGCATGGGAACACCTTGTGGATTGCTTGTTGGCCCCGAATATTGACACGGAAACGCTGAATAGCGTCCATGATTTCTCAGGAGGATCTAGAGAGTGGTACTATCTGACCTTGCATGGATCTTCTGGGGTGAATTTGGAACTACTGTGGTGAACTTTGTTGATGCTGGGCATTGTGGCACACCACTTATGACAGTTTGGCAAGTGGTAACTGTAGGTGGGGGAGTTAGTTGTTGTTTGCTAGTTAGAAGTTGTAGTGGACTAATAGTATGTTTGAATAGGTTTTGCACTCTGACTGTCCGTGCTTGCTTGTCATTTTTAACCTATTTATAATATGTACTTGCTTACTTGTCATTTTTAGCCTATTGAGTATATGTATTTGCGTGCTTGTCATTTTTTAAATGTATTTAATATGTGCTTCCCCAGTCCATTATTCATTATTTGTAACGTATCATGGCAGCTATTGCTTTATGTTTTATATTGAAAACAATAACATTTTGTTTACAATAAAATCATATGGACAAACTCTTTTTTTATGGATATCAGGACCAGAAAGTATCTGATTATGATTGGCATTTTTCCAAACATTTAAATATGCACAATTGCAAACAAACATGCTGACCTTGTGATGTCTACCATCTGATGTTTGGTATTGGTCCATTTTTCCCATTGGTGAATGCTATGATATCCATTATAAGGTCTTTTATCGATAAAGTTCTGTTATATTAAATGTGTTTTTAACGTCTCTTAGGTATGTTCGGAAGTTTGTGTAAACACTTTAGAGGTGAAGCATAAAACTGTGATCTCCGCCATTGCTGCACAAGGGCAGGAGCTTTGACAGATTTTCACTCTATGCACATAAGATCGTCTGCTTTCTGAATGCTCAACAGTAAGATAAAAATCATAGAAATACAATACACAAATTCTGGTAACATAACGTGAAATATATATACAGTCCTATGATTGTAAATTGGAATAATATAGATTCAGTGCCTGCCCTGATAATGTGATATAGGTTAGACAGTCCTGCACCAAAACTACTGACCAAGGTTATATGTAACCATGCATAATAATGGGTGGTGGGGTGTTGGAAGGCTTGTTTTCCCCATTTTCTCTTTAGAGACCCTGCAAACTGCCTACCATTTTATTTGCCTCCCTTAACCTTTGTTTGCCTTGTCTCGTTCGTCTATGGTATACAGTTTAGTAAACCTTCAAATATTTAACCTATCTTCGTTGGATGATATAGATAACTAGGCCATTCTATATCTAATGCATGGTCCGACATTTAACCTACCAACATGGAAAACAGACTTTATGTAGCCTGCTGCCCAAACCTCCTGTTGGAATCCATTATTATGTATTCTATGAGAATGAAAAGAAAATTAACAGATTGGAACTCTTCCCTTTTAGAGTACCGGAACTCAAATTTCTGGTGATCCAACCCCAAAACGTGCATGAGGAATTTAAAACTAGAAATAGAAAGAATAACATAAGTATTTATGGCTAACATGAAGGGAAAGAAATACAATACATGATTACCTTCTAAACAAACAATCTACCAAGACTCCTCAACTTCCCTTTTGATGAATAACTGAGAACCCAACAAGTACACTGATTTGGCCCTCCTAAAAAATGCTAATGGGATCAAAATACAAGAAGCATAATAATGTAATTCCTTGAATACAGACAGGCAAACATTATTCCGCAAAGAGAAGACATATCACATGGGCTGTCCAATGACTATATAGCGCCTATTTAAGTCCTAGCAAACGCAACACTTGTGAGGAAAAACACAGTCTTTCATTTGAGGCCACCATGAAATTACACATTGAATCCAGAATTATATACCCAGGCAGAGGCAGAATCACTCATAAAGACACATTTCAAACCTTTGATGAGTCAGAAGATCTATAAACCTTTCTGGACTCCTCTTCCTAACAGGAAATAGAGACCAAACAGACCAATCCTAGGCAACGCACTCTACAATAAGTCTATTCTATCTGACTCTAGAAAAGTCACCATGCAACAAGGCACATAGAAATAACCAACCCCACACTACCCTAACTTGCAATCTTCAGAAAAACAAGTCTGTTTCCTCACGTAACAGTTGAATATGTGCAGACTGCACCAGAAGCTCTGTCTTCAAGCAGTCACCTATGGTGTTATACCTTACAGTTTTGCTATCACACCAATGTTAGTAGCTCTGAAGGCAGTATCTCACATTTTTACTTTGACATCATGGACAATGGAGGAAAGAAAGCCGATATGCAGAATTGTATAAAAAAAACCAAAAAAAACACGCTGCAACCCAAGAGTGTAAGAAATGGGTATTAACAGCCATTCCAGTTACATATCTAGGCACCACAAAACTTTCACTCCGGACATTAGACAAATGATGGGAAAAGCAGACATGGAAGACATGACCAATTAATGAGCAATACCATCACAGCTAAAAAAACAATGCCTAGAAACAGTGCTTTTCACAAGAGACTTTTAAATGAATCGCAAAATGAAAGGACATACGATTCTATCCCACCACAGTGAGCTGAAAACTAACATCACCTTTATCCAGGAAACACACCTATGTCAAAAGGAATAAGCAGAACTAAAAAAACACTTAGCACTCTTCTCACAGAATGAACAAGAGCTCGATTTCAATTCTGTTAGATAAAACTCAAGGAAGGAAGATGTGTAGATTACCATTCCCTGGGAGGGGTCTTCCTTTGTTTTAAGTTGATGGCACAAGTACCTGATAAAACATTGTGGAAGAAAATGTAAGAGTTCCAAGAAGAATTCAAGATCTCCTCCGACACACCAACCTAATACTATGAGGAGATTTAAATAGCTATATTGGACCCAAAAACATACAGAAAATCCAACGTTCGGTACATCATTAATACTTTTAAATAAAAACATTCAAGATAACCCTTAGTTAATGATCTAGTAAATGTGTGGGGGATGGCCAACGTAGGAAAGACCCACACAATTTGCTCAAGAACCAATTCCCTAATCACTAACTGAAGGCTACCATCCTGCTTGGCTCCATTTGGTTGGCTCACTCTCCCCCTGTCCAACATATGTAATAAGAGGAACTGGGATGAAATCACGGAAAAACAAATCCATTTCTTAGAGTTGGAACTCCTTTACTGTCCAAACCTTTTTTCTAATTTCTTATTTCCCGACTCTAGTCAATAATGTGCCATCATGCTTAGAAGAGACCTCCAAAGTTGACAATGGGAAACTGTAACAAAGTGGAACACCTGAACTTCACCAGCCACTGAGTTCATGAAACGAGCAGACTGTGCCCCACTAAGAAAACGCCAGCAGCCAGGCAGCAACATAAAATGGTATTTACATTCAGTTGATTCTTCTAGGTGAGGGAAAGAAATAAATTAATACACCGGGAAGGTCAGTGCAGCATAGGCCTTCCATCACTCAAAATTAAGCCCAGATTTTACCTTTACCTCTGTAAATCCACAGTTAAATAACCGAAGCACAAAGATGATATGTTACAAAGGGCTGACTTTAAATAGGTTAGGTAATTTGGCCACAATCAAAAGCTATGTCACCCTGTTGAGCAAAGACTAGATATAAAAATAAATACAGACACTAATTCTACTGCAGTAACAAAAGACTAACATCATGATAGATAGTCTCGCATGATAAAAAAAAAGGGAAAAACATGAACACTGGCAGGGCTAGTGCAAGGACTTTTGTTGTGCTGTCACCACTTTCCCACCCATGGTCATAGGGCGACATCTGCTGTTTGTAAGAGCACCCCCTGTTGTGGAGCACAAGGTGGCTGCCTAGAATTATTACCTCGACCTAGGATCACCCTTGAGCTCTCCAGACCACACCAACAGGGACGCTTCAAGGCAAGGGCAAAGTGGGCAACTTCACAGGGCCCTCTCCTTCCAAGGGGATCCCAGGGAGAGGGGACTTTCCTTCTATTTCAGCCATTTCTATTGTATTTCCATATCGAGACCTCTCTAACTACCCCTGACTCTCTACCCAGTGTCATCTTAAAGATTTTTTGGGGCCCAGGCAAAACAGATTTAAACTGTCTTTGTGTGACCTTATTAAAGATCTAATATATAATTCAGTGTAGTTTGGCATCATGCGGGCTCTAATTAGCACGGAACGGGTAATACAATCAAATTTGTTCCGTACTGGCACCCATAAAATATGTCTTGTCCAGGTCCTCCAAAATTCATAAGAAGACAGCACACCCCTGGTAAGCCCCCAAATGTTCAAAGGCCATGCAATACAAACCCAGAGTATGTGCATTCACTGACCAGGGCTGCCAGATGCAGTCAAGGACAGTATAGTTTGTTTTCAAGCAGTTCCACTCTCTTGAGGTCAAATATTAATGTCTGAATTGTTCTCTGCTGAGGAAAAGTCTGCACCTGCCTGGAGCCCTTGGGCAGCCCTCATGCAAACACGTTTTTCCTGTGTCAGTGCCCATTGTAGCCAGGACAGCTGCAAAGGAAGGAAAGAATTACACTGACAGGCGCTACAGCGCTTGGCACGCACAGCATAGAAATGCTGTCAACTAGGTAAAAGAGGCCAGAGAACCTTTAGAATGTGTTCCCTGGTGACAGAAGAGGGAAAATAAAGGCCTGGGAGGGATGCATCCAAGCAATAACTAAAATATGTATTTATCACACTTAATCACAAAAATATGCTTTCTCCTGGGCCGAGCGTTGAGTCAGTCAGTAGGAAAGCTACTGCCTGTGAACTCCCTGGTAACACAGATCCAAGCAGGACCATACAGTACAGAAATGCATGTATTTGGACAATGCCATAACTCTCAAACCACCCTCATTTGGAGAGTCCCAATCATCCTGGGTTCATCGTAAATCTCCCAATAAACAAAATACCTCCGCTATGCTTTAATGGGACCACCCTCCCTGAAAAGCCACATCACCCTCCCAAAAATATTTTTCTCTGCATTGATTGCTGGGGGCTCGCCCTCCAAAATGGCTTTCTCACCTCCTTGGAGACAAAAGATCAAGTGATATGCAAATGCTATGAATTTGAATTTAAAACCACTGATTCCCGCGTGAATTGTTTTTCTTATATATGTATTTCTCTTTTTGCAGTCTTCTTCGCTACCCCTTCGCCAGCCATTGACTAGGTACAGTTGTTACTTTAGTGACTAAAACGTCTTGGTTCACTTTAGATCCCCAAAGTACCCAATACCAGGAAAGTCTTGGAAAGGGAGGTCAAAAAGAGAACTTTAACGTTATTTAAAGAATAAAATGCATCCAGCAAAACGTTGATTCTGGTTTCAGGCCATGAAGGTCCAGCAAGATCTACCCCACCCGCACTGCTTAATTGTAAAAGAAAGAGTGCAGTGGCATAACGAAACTTGAAACACCCCTCTACAAAGTACATGAAGGAGGGCCCCTCACGCTCCGGACCCAGTCCGGAGCTCTAAGGCCAGGGGCCCATCACTCATGCACAGTGCTGGAAGGGCCCCCTGGAGCTCAGGCCACCCCGCACTGCAGGGGCTATTGTGACACCACGAACAGAGTACCGGTGCCCATAGTTCAGCTCAGAAGCCCACAGCTGGTGCTATTAAATGTCAGCACACGGAATACCAAGGCTGCGTAGTCTTTATTCCGCCTCATGCTTCTTAATCCACTACCAGACAATTCCTGCGCCTTTATCTCACTCTTGTACGCCCCCACATTCTCCCGTTGTGGTGGTTTTTTAGTCTTTCTCTTCCTCCTCCTTTCACCATTGTGTGTTTTACCCTCTATTGCTCTCGGTAAATGTTTGATGAGGAAATATAAGTGCTGGTCCCCTAAAATGAGTGCTGGTGGGAAAAATCCTCTTTTAAGCTATATTTTATGTCCCACCCCTGTCTTGCAGGGCGAACACTGTATGTGTGATATGTACAACATTCTGTTTCCTCGTCCAGTCTACTCCATGTGCAATGATAAATACAAGTACAAATAATATGGAAGATACCAAGTTGTCCGCCAAGCGTGAGATGAAGGGCAATCCTTA
This sequence comes from Triturus cristatus, assembly GCF_964204655.1. NCBI lineage: Eukaryota > Metazoa > Chordata > Amphibia > Caudata > Salamandridae > Triturus > Triturus cristatus. The sequence goes on from NC_140588.1 coordinate 447,281,900, forward strand.
CGAATTCCATCTCTGCTTCTAAGAGACAAAACACTGTCAGACTCTAATATACAGCTCATCCTAAGTAGTAATGGTGTGCACACCTCTTACAACAGCCCTCCCAATGATGCGTTCCAGAAGAAGGCGCTCTCCAAGTTCCTGGAATGGTCTATTCTGTCTTTCTGAGTCTCCCCAAGAGAATTCCATTCTTCTTCAATTAATTCAGAACTCTGCAATCTGCCTCCCTTTAACATCTCCAATTGCACCAATAATACAAGTGCGTCAAAGTTCACCAGGTCAGGCAGACGTTCTATTTAGTCTCTTGACCTACATTTAGGAGATATTACACCGTGGGAATCCCAACTACTTACCGTAAAAATTACATTTGTCCAATCATAGCCTGTGAACCATTGACAGCTTGAAGTTTGTAGTTCCTAAAAGACTACCGCCTATGCGCTAGACAAGGTTTTATGTAAGTGAGGCCACCATTCCGAAGATCTAATAGCAGCCCATGTATCCACAACACCCTTACAACTCTTCTCAAAGGAACTGAAAAAGCATATTCACCTCGACTCTTAGCTTGAGGCCACATGATGTTCCTGAACTGATGTTCTCACTCCATACACTTCGCTTCCTTCCAGCTCCCATCCTTGGAGCGGCTGTTGCTATTGTTCCCTGTCTATTCATGTTCATAAATGGCTTCCTCTGCATCACAAAAACATGCTTATCGAGTCTGTCATGCAGCACAGCAATGAGGTGACATGTAGAAAAGAGCAGCCTTAGCTAACTTTTACATTTATTTGGAGCCTGGTAACTCGTGCAACAGTAATCCGGAGAAAAAGTTTGTGCTCGGGACCCAAAGATCGCTCTAGATTCTTGCTGCCGAAAGGGTATATGCTAAATCGGAATTTAAACTGTGAACAATTATAAGCCAAGAGTCCCTAAGAAGCGCTGGACAGGCTAAGCGCAGCAGGCAGTGAGTAATAGATAAATATATTTATTTATTTTATTTAAGGCTTCTTCTATGTCACTTCTCCAGACATAAGGGGCCGTATTATACATGCAGCGCATTAATCTGGTTAGCGCTGGGACGCACCTTTAAAAATGTGCAGCCTGCTCAATCCAGGAAAATGTGCTGCATTACGGTGAATGCGCTGCCCCCAGGGCAGCCACGAACTCTTGCTGCCCTGTGGGCAGCACATTCATGTGAAAAAAAGAGCAGCTGATTTGAAGCCGCTCTGTGTTTTCACAGTGCAGGCGGCACCCGCCTCCACTTTTAAAGGGGATTAGAGATCCTCTTCCAGCGGGTGAGGTCAGTGATTGCACCCACCTGCAAGGGCATGTCTGGGGGTGGTCCATAGGACCACCTTTCCTTCCTCCAGAGGGAAGCTCTCAGGAGGTGCACTGACAGTGCACACCTTAGGTGGCACATTGTCAGTGCACCTCCTGAGAGCTTCTTTGCCTCTGCGCCCGTGTCTGTAATATGTTGCAGGCGTAGAGGCAAAGGGATTCCCTCATTTGCATAGGGCGTGCCCCCAAATGAGGGAACGCCACCTGAAGATAGTGCTGGCGCTTTACGTGTGCCAGCTCTATCGGTAATACAGAAGGAGCCGCACAAACGTCTGCGGCCCCTTTTGTAATACAAAAGTGCCCGAGGGTGCGCAAAACAGGCGCAAACACCTGTTGTGCCCCCGGGGCACTTTCAAAATACGGCCCAGGGTGCCAGTGCGATTTGCAATTAACAAACATACATGAGAAGATCCAGGAGTACATATAACACTTAAAAAGAAAGATCATTCCTTTATCACAACTAAAATCATATGAGTAAAGGAGAAATAATGTCAGGTAGAGAGAACGGTATGGGCACCGAAAAACAAAACTATCTGTCTAGAGTAGATGCGCTGTTAGTTCAAAGCAAAGCCAGTTTCCCTTTTTACACTGATGACTTGTATTTATTCTTATTATAATACTAAAACTGTCCTTTAACAGAAGAAGTGTTTTCATTTCAACATGTCAATTATGTAAATGTGTAACCTACAACTTTGAAAAATGCACTTTAGTGCACTTTTCAAAGTTTTTGCAAATTACCACCAAGTTCAAATTGATGGTAATTTGTGGCCCCTATTACCAAAATCGCTATTTGCGATTTTATCATGCGTTGCATTTAAGGAACCACAAAATGTGATTCCTTAAATGCAATCACAATTTGAGAATTCGCAATTACTTGCGAATTCTTAAATTGCGTGTGCCTTGAACCTTGATGCATCGCAAAAGCCCCTTTTGCGGGCAAAAACGGCCGATTTATGCGAATCGCACCGTTTGCGCTCGCAAAAATGGTTGATGCATGTGCCTGTCAGTGTGATGTCACCAATTTGGGCCAAAGCATGACATTTCAACACCTAACAAAGTGAGTGATTTCCAGTTCTGGCACTCTTCTTCACACTTATATTTTGTAGAAAACTTGTTGTCATCTTCCAACAACTTTGGAGCTCTATGATACAGATACCAAAGTACCCTAAACAATATAGAGTAGACAGTGTGGCATTAAAGGCCGATAGGAGTGGAGAGGCCTCAACCCACATTCTTCTAATGCGATGCCAAAGGTTGATTCAGACAAATGATTTCTCGAAGATATTGATTTAAAGACATTTCCGGAATTGGAGGTAATTTGGTTAATCTCTGATTTTACTATCCAAGGTGTTCAACAGTTTAAGGCCCAATACAACCAAGCGTCGTTGCTATGTTTTATACACTTGAATGGATGATGTGGGAACAAGGGTTGAATGGCATAACAAAGTTCCCTGGGAAGATGGTAGTGTGAGGACATTATTATTAGAATATAGGGCATCTTCTACTATATGCTTTGTGGGTCAAGCAGAGTGTTTTGAATTTGAACCTAAGTATACAAAAGGTGATGGATGGAATGCTTGAACTAATCTCAGCCAAGTTAATTACTTGAGGCCGCATCGCAGTCCATCATTATTTTACACAATATGCCACCGCAGTTTGGACCGATCTCTCACGCTCTCCCTGTCTGATCACTCACTGTCTCTCCAGCCCTCTCTCTCTCTTGAAACCCCTGTGCCGGCTGCAACTAATCTCGGGGATCTGGGGAAAGTGACATAGGCACCAGAAGTAGCCCTGGGCTTCCAAAACCGGGCTCAAATGGTTTCAGTCCCTCAACCTCCACCCACAGGGGGTAATTTCCGATAGTATTAAAGACCAGTCCGACCCCGATTCTGAGTTTGGTGGAGAATTCCTATCCTCCCAAAAATTGCCATTAGAATTCAAGGTTTTACAATTATCAGCTTGGACAGATTTTGGCAGGTCAAACCATACCGGGGAAAATGTCAGGAGAAAAGACAAAACATGGGAGTTAAGTGTTATTGACCAATCAGAATATGAGGTATTTACAGCACCAGGTAAATATCTTACCCTGGGACAATGTACTTACTGCATGCAGTAAATACCTCCCTAGAATTTTGGCCTTGATGTACCTCTCAGTCCACCAAGCAATAACTTTACCAAGTTTGGATTGCACACAAGACCCTAATAATTCATTTTAATCATTCTGGATTGTTTAAAAGTATTGCCACTTCGTTCTTCACAGAGGATATGCCTTTTCTGTCTCCCCACTTCACCATTACTGATCCGTCTGACGTCAGAATACCTTCCCCAGGGTCCTACTAGGTCCCATAACCCAGCCGAAAGTAAAAAATTACACTAATACAGGTCCCAGACGGCAGCTACATCCATGTCCTTAAATTTACGGGCAAAAACACAAATCAATTTCTCAATAATAAGCTGTAAGGCATTTTCCATAAGCCATGGCAGCGATGCAGTCCCTGTAACGTGTCATGTTTAACTTAATTTGCATTCCCTAGGACAGGGGTCTCCAACCTTTTCTGTAGTGAGAGCTACTTCTGCTCAAGGAAAGTCTTCCTGAGCTACTAGCAAATTTTACACCTGCAAAATAGTGACTACACTATGACTACCCAAAGCAAGATTTTCAGTAGTTACCACCTGAGTATACCAAGTGCGGTTACCAGCAGAAATGCTGGGAAGAAGTTCAATATTAAATGCCTCCCCTTGACTTACGAAGTAACATTCAAATCTTGACATGCCCAGTGGCACAAAGGACAAACACAGCAGTACTTCTCCCCAGCTCAGCTTGAATTATCATTTAACAGTTTCTGAAAATGCACATTTTTCTATCTAATACTGTGGGCAAACAAACTCAATTTTCCAGAAGAAACCCCATTTTTGAAAACTAAAACTGCAATGAGGGTAATTATATCCTCAGCAGGCGTGTCTTCCTCAGGACGGTTGGAGGAGAAGCAACCTAGGGTGAGGTACAGTGAGGATACAGCCCCTGAGGAAGACCCGCCTGCAGAGGATATAAATTACCCTCATTGCACCAGGGTCGAAATGTCGACACGCTCCCCCAGTGGGCCTGTACCTGATATCATCTCAGCCTGCCTTTTCACAGATGAATATTCTCTGTGAATCATCAGAAAATCATGAAAAGAATATTTGTAAATCCATAAGTGACTGGCCTATCTGTAAAACTGGTGCCACTATGAACCACAACCAGTTTTACTAAGGATACCTGAATGTGTAATTGATTGGTTATTGAATTTGCTTTTTGGATTCCCCTCCTTTATATCTGTCCTACTTCACGAGCACATTCCTTTTTTCACACTCCCCTTGGAGAAACCTCTTTCTCTATTTGGAGCATTGAATATGGTGATCTTTTATAAAAGTAACTAAATAATAAACAGTCACTATTGGAGCGATATTTTGTGCCTTTGTGTCTTTTTAGGATATACTTGTTTGCATTGTAAAGAAAATGGTGGTACATTAATGATACAATGCTAATTCTATATGTACTGGATGCCCTTTGACTAATGAATGTTTTTCATAACTCAATTGTAGCTTTAAAGAAGTCTAGGACCGTTGTTTCCCATACCAATCGTTACCCAGGTCCGTGGACAATTGTGGGTTACCCCATTATATCATAATGGATGCTCACCATAGCACCAGGGATGCCTGGATTATGCCAGTAATGCCCACCATTATACTAAGGACACAGTTGTGCCAAGGCTAGAAACCAGAAGGATCAGGGATAAGACCACATAGCAGTCATGACCATTAGTATGCCAGGAATAGGTACATATAGGCCAGACATGCTCAGAGTAGGTCTATGATGGCTGCCAGCATACCACAACTAGACCAAAAATACTGAAATAGTCAAGGATGACCATAAGTATGCCATTGGCACTATTATTTCAGTAATGGACACAATTAAGCAAAATATAACACTCTTATGATGTGGCTAGCATATATATTTAGTGGTTCTTGGCACCAGGCATAGTTTCAGGAAGCAATAGTGTTTATTATGGGCACACACATAAATGTTGATGAATCTCTTAATTTTCTCAGGTCTGGATCATATCCTGTTTTCCTCAGGTCTTGAGCTGATCATACATCTAACTGACATTTTCACTCTGACTCCTGCAGTCCCGCACTTTGGTGAGTTAGCACTGATTCCAGCTCAGGCTACTGCTGCCATAGTTTTTTCACATGTTGTGACTGCTAAAGGAGGGACTACAACATGGTCAATCTCCTTGTAGCTTAATTATATTGAGATTGGATATAGACTGTCATGTAGCAGGTCCTATAAGCTGCCACAGTGTGTGTTTGAGTGTTAGTATGAGTTACTGTGATAAGTTTGGCTGGCTGTCACTCTTAGGGTCTTGAGATGATCAGTGCTGCCTTCTTTAATAGGCACCTAATCTGAAATTGATACTGGGCTTGACTTCACATCAGAGAGCTACTTTGAAGGTACTGGCGAGCTACCAGTAGCTCCCGAGATACTCGTTGGAGACCCCTGCCCTAGGAGTATTTGCTGTTTCCAGATGTTCTCATGATGGGACACTACTGAGAGCTATGGAGTCGATGCAGAAGTCAGTGTGAGTTTCTAGTTAGTTGATCATAAAGGTGTTCCAGCTACCTGCTCATCCAATCCTTGGCCTCTCTGCAGTGCGCACAGAGCAATTTATTTATTTACTTATTTGCAGAGTTTTATATAGCGCTGGCTAGACCTAGAGGTATCAGAGCGCTTTACATGAGGATTAGCGAGTTACAAAATTGCGTAAATTACAGGTGCCTAGTAAAACAAAGAAAAAAAAAAACAGTGTTACACAGCAATGTTCAAATACATACAAATTGCATATACCACTTTATGTGAAAGCGTATGAAGGATTTATGCACAGCTGTTGAAATATCGACAGCACCATCAGAAAAGAGAAAGAATATGTGTGTGAGAGTGTGAGTGTGTGAGACCGAAAGAGAGCCAGAGCATGGTGAAGGGCAGATGAAGGAAGAAGGGTCATGCGAAAGGGAAGATAGATATAGAAAATAGAGTGAGGAAGAGGAAGGAGATGACAGTTGAGATGTGGAGATGGGAGAATTTCAAAAAGATGTGAGGAGAAAAAGGTTGCAAGTGTCTCATAGAGTGCGAGACTGCAGAGTAAAGTACTGTGAAGGGGAGAGCGAGAGTGACTGAGAAACTCGAATACAATCCCACTTCCACACACCTAAGTAATATTTAAATCACAGTTTCATATTTTCAGAATTTAAATATTTTCAATACTGACTATTCACAACAAAATCATTGCTGCTCATCTATCTGATACTGCTAACAAGCACTGGCACAGACAATGTGTGTAGCTTGTTTTAGGCATATGTTCCTTGTGTGACATGTCTGAAGGCAATAATAAAACAACTCACAGAAAGGAACTCAAATACAGATTGGGGGCACTGTGTTAAGCACAGGATTTTAGTTGAGTGTTTTAAACCAAGCCCTTAATTGCACAGGCCGCACCTCTCGGAAGGAATTCCCAGTTACCCTTCTATGGTCATTCCCCTTTTTACCTCAAACAGCCATTCAGATCCAGCCGACTAATTCCAAACTTCTACTTAGCAGAATTTCTAACAAATGTGGCAGTGCTCACCTTTCGTCTTTTGTAATAAGTATTTTCGCAGAGAATGAGAAATCCCAGACTGGAGGAAGTGGGTCTTATTTAACCAAACACCCTCTTTGTTTGTCCTGTTCTTCTGCCTTGACACGCAGTTTGGATAAGACGTCGCAGTCACGCTAAGTGAAAGCGCAGATCATATTACGTACAGGGACGTTTGTCTCCGGTCCAGGCGTGCAGCACGAGGCATTGATCATGGCAGGGCTTGCAGTGAGCCGTTGGGGTAAAAACCGTTTTTACCGGGTAAACCCGAGTTGACTAGAGTTTAAATGGTGCAAACAGACGATAATACTATGCAATTCGTTTCCTCTGAGGTGACTATTGTATGAGGTCTCTTATCATGGAGAAATAAAATAGTGTGATATCACCAAATGAGCGCTGCATAACCCACGTGGACAGCCTGATGATCAGAGAAGCTAAAAATATAAAAGAAATAAAACAATGACGCCATTGGGAACAAGCTGCTCCCAAAGCACGTGTTTATCTTCTAGGCAGACATCACATGAACCAACACTGGACAGAGCCCTGCAGAGTGCACCTATTTTGGGCTCTATTTATGGCAGGGTATTTATTTAAAGAATGAGATAGTGGGAGCGCACTGGGGGCAGCTTTAAATAACCTTTGCGAAGGTGCGATTTAGAACCTCAGTACATATATGAAAAGTCTCTCATCTAGACATTTAAATGTGCACCGGGTAAAGCTGATTTCCGGTTATGCCAGATATAGTGTTTCTGACCGAAAAGAAAAATACAAGAAATTCAGGAATACCGCAGATCAAATCAAATAAACTTTATTTGGTTTCGCATAAGTAAACCATAAAAGTTACACAAAAATCCAAAATACATTAAAACATGATTTCATTAAATAGTATACCTTATGAAATATATTTAAAAAAACTTGCTTCCCCTCCTAGTTTAATCAAAAACAATAACATACCTAAAACCGAGCAGACCACATCCCCCTTAGATTGATGTTGCCCTTTAAGGGTGAGCTAGTCCTCCTCGGCCTAAAAGTCCTTAGAGGTACCTCAGCTATACCCAAGAATCTAAACAAGCCCAGGTTCTTACAGTGGATTTTAAGTAGCCAACAATAAAAGATATGCAGTCCTCCTTCAACCATTGTAAATACAGGAGGGCAGGACGAGCCTGGGTAAAATTCAACCTCTTTAAAATAGGGACTAAAAAATACCTATGAGGTATTGCAAAAAAGGTACAAAAGAGCACAAAGTGTAGGAAATCCTGTGAAGACTGTCCGTCGCAGCCACAGGGTGCCAACGATTGCCCTCTACTGCACCCTCTTGGCCTGGCAAGCAGGAGGTGAAAAAGATTCATACGAAACCTAGTCAATAAAAACTGCTCATATGTGGATAAAGACCCCAAAAGATATGGTTCAGTAGATGGAGTCGTCTTGAGCGTTAAATAAATACGAACACTAGGTTTCTGTAATTCCCGCTCGTCTCTTCCCAGTTTTCTTAAAGTGAGGAAGGATTCCCTAATTATCTCCACGTCCTTCTTTACAATAGTTTCAGGATTAGAATATAAATCAACACGCCCTAACCCTTCAAGGCTACTTTTGATATATTTAAGCCATGGTATTCGGTACACATTGTCAAAAGCCATAAAATCAAGTGGTTAAGAGTTAATGCCTTATTCAGCCAGCACTTCAGCCAAAACACAAGTGGGCGTAATGCCAGGATGAAGCTTAGGAAGGGGACCCCCAGTTCCTCATGGGCCACCAGCTTAGACAAACCACGCGGAACACACAACAGGCGCTTCGGAAAAGTATTCTCAGCCACCTGAAGAGAATCTGCAGAGATATGTCCCCAAATTTCGCTACCAGAGCTAGCTGTAGCCACACTTTTTGCTCGATAAATTGTCAGCTTAGCTGCAATTGGTCTCTACCCTAGTTTGGAAGCAAAATTAAATATGGCCGCATTCACCCGGGCCAGATCCCTCTTTTTCCTGCGTAATAGTGACCCCTATTTAAACTGGTCATCCATAAGGACCCCAAGATAAGAAAAAACGTTAGTGCAAGTGACTTTAGCGGGGCCAACTCTAAATTGAAAACTTTTTGGGGGACGAGACCCCACCTGCATTACATAAGATTTCGAATTATTGACGATAGCTCCCTGTCTGACATAAAGTTGGAAAAAGCATCTAACAAGGATTGCAAACCTCTAGCAGTCCTCAATAAAAGAACTGTGTCATCCGCGTATAGGAGGGCGGGAAGACCACGTCACCCTACATACAGTTAATCTACCCCCGTAGCTCTTTATGCTCGGAAGCGCAGGATATTCTAACTGCACAATAAAACTCATTTGGAGAGATCTGGGACCATTTAAGCCGTCGTTGTCCGTCTGTTGGTCTTAGCGTACCCTTAGATGCCCCGCTACTATTTTCTGATAAAAGCGGACCAGTCAGTTGGGCACAGAGCGGGTTATGGTTGCTAAAAACAGTTTCCAGGATAGTGAAACCGCAAAATAAAGCTTGCAAGACAGAGGAAATTAAAATGTGATCTATAAAAGAACCACTACCTCTCCCTTTAAAGGTGGAAACGGGAGCTGGACTATGTGGGTCAGATAGTGACACCAGGGACAGCAAATCGATTTAATTTATTAAATCATTTAATAATCCCCCCTTAGCGAGATGTTCAGAGTGAATCCCCCTCGTCCGGGGGCAGCCTAAATTAGATATACATGTTATCCTTGAGTCTCCACAAGGATGGATGTTAAAATCACTCAAAACCACGAGGTTGTGGAGGTTAGAACCAAAGGACTGCCTTATGAACGAACCCAGGGTTGTGATATAACAGACACCTGATGGGCATGCCACGGAGTTATAAAAATTAATGAGACCCAATCCCGTAGCACCCCTTTTTAATATCAGCGCCTGTATCCCTGGACTTGGAGACGGCACAACCTGAATCTGGCAGTCAACCACCAGGGACATATAAGTAACAAGGCCACCCTTAGATCTTCCATCCACAGAGGAGGAGACTGGCTAAAAATAAACGCCTTGTATCTCTCCAAGAACAAATCACAGTCCGCCAACCACGTTTCTTGTAAACAAATCACAGAAAATTGATTCACAAATTGCAACCATAATCGGTCATGAATCTTGTTAGCCAAACCCGCAATATTCCACAATAAGATGTTATTAGCAGATAAGCATGGGGCCTCCTCAGATACCACTGAAGAATGCTGTTTGTTAGGCTCAAACTCACTAGCCAATACGCATGGGGCCCCCTCAGCTACCACTGGGGAATGCTGTGCATTAGGGTCGAACTCAATACCAGAAGGTGTAAGGCTCCTGAGTCAATCCCACTCCTCCAACCCTGCCAATGAGGAGAATCTATTACTGAACTCCAAATTGGGAGGGGCAATATACTGGCAGCCAGACCACGATGTTGAATGAGCTAATGGTATAGGCAATTGCGCAAAAGCAGGTGGAAATCTTTGTGACCACCCATCTTGATGAGCTTCTCTAGAAAGGTTTCTAGGAATATCCCCAGGGGATTCAGGTTTATAAAAGAAACCCAGTGGTAGGGCCCTAACAACTGATCCAGCCTTTGGAAAGGTAGGGTATCTGCCCCTAGACAAAATCCTACCATCAACATGTGGACTATCGACATTGATGATAACACAGTCGCCAGTACCCAGTTTACACGAGCTGCCAATCCAACTGACTCTGTGCACCATGATGATATCATTAGCCCCCCGTGCACCCAAAACGGTGTTATTAGATAGCCAGTGCAGTACTTTATTTTTTAGCTGGCCATAATCCTCGTTGATCCCACAGGGGAGTCAATAACTGGAAATCTCAGTGACTGAGCCTCACTACTACCCATCATCTGTGACCTTGAGCTATGGCTTTCACCCGTGACCTTAGCCTGTACAGGAGTATCCCTTCTCTCGCTTGTGCCTTTACTCCTAGCTCCAAGCCCCCCCTTTGCTACAGACAGCATCTGCGGTTGATTTTGTTCCTGATCCACAATAGTGTTCGTCAAGTTTGTCCGTGCTCCAGGGACCCTTGCAGCACTCTGGCTCTGTTTAGCCTTTAACCCTTCTAGCAAGGGAGATAAGCCATTAATGTTCCGGGTTACTAAGGTTTTCTCGATCCGAGTCAGCCTTTCCACAATAGGGCCCAGTTGTAAATCCAGTTAGCTGGTCATCACTCCTTGAAAGGCTTCCAGCGCCCCAGGAAGATCCAAGATAGAAGTAGGAGTAGAGGGTACTGAGGCGGGCATCGGGGTTTAGGGGCCCAGTTAGGTTTTGATTTCTTCTCTTTACCCCTGATAGATTGAGTTTTACGTTTAGAGCCAACGCCTGACCGAATATTCTCTTTAGCTGCCAGGTTAACATCTTCACTACGAGAAGCTGGGATTGAATCCGTCGGCTTGCTGCTCGCTTTAACACCAATTCCCAGAGGAAGTAATGGGTCGTTACCCCCTTTGTTGCATATTGTAATGACAGGCAGAAGAGGCATTGGCGCTTGCTCAGTGGGGGCTATTAACACATTTGTTGCCCCCTCGCTGACCTGTGAGATCTCAATAATCCCAGAGTTACTGGCTAAGCTCGAGAGTTCGTCGTCGCCCTCTATCTGGGGTGCAAGAGTATCTACAAGAGGAGGATGCAAAATGCTGATTGAATACCTGGAGAGAGTCCTATTGACCAACTCGATCTCCTTATCTATCACTGCTGCTGCCCGCTGCAAAAACGGGTCCATTGTCGTTACTGACGCAGTGGAGACAGTCTTTCCTTTCACCAAGGCAGTGGCAGATACAGCTTTGCGCCTGACCATGACTGAATAATCAAGGGTCGAGAACTATAGAATGAAAAAAACAGAATAAGCTATGCCAACGAATAATGATGACAGAAAAGAGGGCAAAACAAACAGGCCCTCCTATCTCTCCAGACAAGAGTTCAACTACAAGAAGAGCAGTCAAGGTATTAATCAGGTCCAAACAGTCAGAAATCAGGGCCAATCATCAATAAAGAACAGTCGTACCTCCTTTCCGCTACTTGTAATATGGAGGAAGGCAGGTACTGAGGCAATGTTCCACTTACTTTGGAGGGTTAGATCTCCGAAGTTGCCATAGGCAGATCCAAGCGGGAGCCCTGGCAACAAACCCGAAGAGGGGGGGCCCAGCCCAGCCTCGTCCGTCCGCGGACGGGCTCAGACGGGCCTGCCCTTGGCCCGGGCGTGGCCTGGTCATGTCCGCCTGCATCATGCGCTGCGGGAGCCCGCAGCCGCTTTTGAAGCGCCTCCTGGCGCTTCCTGGTGACGATGGGGGCCGTGCGCCAGGTAGGGAATGTTGGGTGTTGTGGTCGGATATGGCAATGCAGGGCTCGAAAAATGTACTCGCCCGCTCGCAAATGCGAGTCAATTTCTTTCAGGGCGAGACAGTTTTCAGGCCTACTTGACTGGCCTGGCGAGTGAGCTCTTCATTCCCAGCCAGCCGTCCGAATACCTATACACATTAACTTGCTAAGCGATATCAGTGCGGGCGAAACGGGCAGAGAAGGAAAAGGACTCTGTCTTTTCCTTCGTGCCCAAATAAGACAAACCCCCCACCCCCTTTTTTTCCCTCTCTCTCTTCCCTCTCTAACTGTCGCCCTCATGCTCATTTAGTAAAACCAAGACTTCAAGAAACTCGTATTACCTTCTCTTTCCTCCTTTCGTTTATTTGCTCCCTTGTGAAATGGATCCAAAAAAGAAAAACACTTGCTGGATACGTCGGCTTTTTCTGACATTTTTCAATTTCAAGTGCATCCTCGGGGTGGAGAGAAATAAAACATTCAAAATATGAAAAAACTAAAGCAAGACAGAGTGGTTGCAAGGTGGCCAGATAATCCAGATTGAGTTATTCACCCCTAAACACATTAGCGCCACTTTACAGTGTTTGCCAGTGAAGCGCTACTTTTGTTTTCTCCTAGCTCTTTGAACAACATGGTTTTTCCTGGGTGGGAAAGTGCACTATTCATGCAGGTTCTGAAATACCTGCTTGATGGGTGAATTGGAAAACAAAATGCATACTGTGGCTCTTTTTAAACCACACTGCTTACGTTTTGTAAGGCTATAAGCAATGGGCATTGAAACGGGCCCCTTCTGGACCCTGTAGTCCTGGACTTAACTTTTCAGGCAAAAGCACTCACTAATTTCTGAATAATGAGTGTAAAAACAAAAAGGTAACCATGTTGTTCCTAGTTACATTTCACATGCTTTACTTAATATTGCATTCTCTATGAGTGTTTGCTTTTACTAGGATGTTGTTAATTTTTTTTAGGCAGCATATTGCTCCTAATTAGTGTGTAATTTGAATTGAGTCGCATCCAGGTGTTTATAGCGGGTCAGTGCAGTGCAAGTTTCTCTCAATGGGGCAGTATGGTGTTCAGTGGAGGAGAGGATGTGGAACTATGGTCAGAGCTGCTGAATTTGGAACTGGGGAACCAGGTTCAGCCTTCATGACCAGTCCACTAGACCACTCTCCCTGAGAGCACATTTCCATGCTAAGCCTTAGAAGGCCCCACAAGATCTTAAAAGCCCTGGTGTCTTAGCACCAGCAGGTGGACCCTAGCAGTGGCAAGTGTAGGTTAACCTTGAAGGCCAGTCCACCACAATTAATTCTGAAGTTCACCTCCAGTCTTGAAGGCAGGCCTATGAAGCAGCACACCATAGAGTGACAGTGACTCTGTCACTGAGGTCACAGGACCCTTGAGCATGTGTTTATCTGGGGCCGTACTCTAATATGTTTAAGGTACAGCAGTGTACCCGAGTACTGCTAAGAGTGTCTTTTTTTGCAGATTTGTATAGCGCTTACTCGACCCGAAGGTATTGGAGTGCTTAACATGAGCACCAGTTATGGTATACAAGGACACACTCATTTTTGTTAGGCACGGGGAGATTAAGTGATTTGCCCAGAATGACAGGATGTTGAGCTGCCGGGGCCGTAATCTAGTATGTTAAGGTACAGCGTTGAACCTGAGTACTGCTAAGAGTATTCATCCGGGGCCATGCTCTAGTATGTTTAATGTACAGTAGTGTACCCGAGTACTGCTGAGAGTGTTTATCCAAGGCCGTGCTCGTAACTTTAAAAACATTTCAGTGTGAATAGTAATGAGGCAAAAAAATTCGATCATGTCTTAATGGTCATAGATCAACGGCGCTGCAAATGTTTTAAAGAAAATTTGTATGAAACCAATTTGTGGGTCAAGTGCATTGATGTTCGGTCGAGTAGAAAATTCTAGTCACTAGACCTGCAGGTCAAGTAAGATTTTTAAGATTTGGCGAGCCCTGCAATGAAAGCAGGCGGGAAGACCAAGCGTTGCGGTCCCCTTGACCGGGAAATGACAGCTGGTAAGCGGAGCACTGTGCGGCAAAAGGAAGAGCGGGAATACCTCATTCCATGGAATTCCCCCAAGACATGTCACCAGAGGAAAGCTACCAATGAGAATGGGCCAAAAATGGGGAATTACAGTAGAAATCGGATGACATTCCAACTACCCATGATGATTTCTCCATTCTTCAGGACCCTCTGGGAAGACCTTGGAATACATCTTCTTTAAGATTAGTCTCTGATAAGACTCATTCTAGATTTCCATGTCCCAGTGACAAAACAATCTGGTAAGCAGGATAATCTGCTGAATATAAGCTAGTCATATTATTTTCACTCTTCTGAGTTCATCTGAAGCCCAGGCAAAGAGTATTAAGAAACCGTATAAGCTACTCAGAGCTTCTGAAGAAAAGTACCTCTTTCCGATTCGGCTAAAGTATTCCTTTACTCTTCAGCACCAAACTAGAAGCCAATGACCAGGTTGTGATAGGTGCTTCTTCTTCAACAGTACAGCCTTTTAGAGCAGTGTCATACATTACGCATGCATGAGTAATGGCATCCTCTAGATCTCCTCACCCCAAATGAGCGTAAGTCGATGGCGGACAGGAAAGTGGCTCTTCAAGTGACTCTTGACTGTAGTGAGGTTCACACATATAAACAAAGTAGGGTTTATGCTTTGGTGAATCATTCACCCAGTCTAATGCAGACACCAACAATGTTAAAAACCTAATATTTGACACACCTGTCGAACATGAGTAGCCACAACTGAGAGAAATATCTACTCTTGCCCAGCATCAAGGAATGCTACCTGCCTGGATTTTACTACAATCCAAGGTGTTTAGGACCCAAGCTCTGCAGAGGACAGACAGGTGGGTGTGAGTATTGAAGCAGCTCTGTCAGACTTAGTTGATGCAAGGTTAGGGCCCCACTGATCCCCAATTTTCTGTAATGAGACAAGGACTGAGGATACATTTTGCTAGTATCAGGCAGAGGTCTAAAAATGATTGGTGGTGGCTGCATTCACAGCTGTGAGTGTTTCCCCTGTGTTTCTGGAGGGTTCACATTACAGATGAAAATAGTTACTTAGTGGTATATGGGGGAGGGGCTCACAGGATTAGCGGAAGGGGGTTTCAGATACCAAGATGGTTTGTGTGTGGAGTAAAAGGAGGATCATGACAGAGGGAGTAGTGATAGTGTCGAACAAATATAGTTAGAAGCACCATGTATTGTTTTGTGTTGGAAGGAGGGGGCATGTGGGATTTGGGGGAGGGTGGCAGGAGACATATATTGAGGCAAATCCCACACTTACATGACCAACTAATTCTCAATGAAATGGATCAAAGGTATGCGGTGCAGAAAGTACAAATACATGCACCAATGTGTTCCGTTTCTATAGGATGTGTGAAGTAATGAGGGATAACATATGTATGAAAAATATTTTCATTAAACTAAGGACATAATTCAGCAGTTGTGACAAACCTACCAATGAGCACATAAGGTTTAAAAAAAAGGGACAAAGCCACGTTTGAACATTAAAACTGTATATTACATACCATACATACTGTGCGTTACTACATTTCCCTGTACCCTTTAAGCACGCATACCAAGATTGTATTTCCAACCGGTAATAGTACTGAGCAGGGAAAGTAAAACCTCAATAAATTGTTAAAATACATATACAATTAAAATGAAAAGCAAGGGAAACACATCTTTCCACATTTCCTTTCTGAAGTTCCACAACTTAAACCACTCTGCCGTAATGCGATACTCAAGGCATTAGCACATACGTTTTCTTCCAGAGGAGTGTGGTTGAAGCCCTGTTGACTGGGAAGAACCACCCAGGTTGAGGGCTGGAGTGGTTTTAATTTGCCTTGGAGTGACAGCCGGAGTGTGTATCAGATTTGGCAGCAAGCAGACATTCCTTACTTTTTGGGCTTATAGGAACATGAAAAAAGAGTTTATGCTTGACATTTTCTTTCACAAAATAATGGAAACCTTTTGTCCTGCTAAGTACCGCACTTATAAACAGCCCTTTGATTCCTTTCTTTAGAAAGGCAGCGTGGAGTGTTACCTCACGCTGCTTGGATGACTGACAAAACACATTAGGAGTGGAGATTCCATTAACATTTTGCCCTTTTCTGTTGCCCACAGGATGTTAGCCTCCTTCTTTCCCTGGAACGGTTTTAGGTAAATAAAAGGTGGTCGGTGGCCCTGTGCTCCCAAGTCATTCCTGTTCCCAGAAAAAAAGCAATTAAAAAGCTTTTTGGAAAAAAAGAGCAAGGCTGCGAGTGACAAGTGTGATCAGTTCCTGCCAGTTCCCCCTGGCACGCCTTCCATTTTAGGTTGTCCCATTCGTGTCCCACGTCAACAACCTCATGCATACCAGCACAGTGTGCTACAAAGCTTACCATAAGCACACGGTCCCGCTTATAAAACAGCCATTGTTGGGTTTAAAGTATACAAAGGACCCGAGTAACAGCATTTTCCTGTAGCCAAATCCCACTAGTAATTCCACGGCCATTCCCAGATTCTGGATCACAGAATCAAGATCCACAGACATTACACCTGCAGATAGAACTTAAGACCACAGAAAATCCACCAGTACCACAGATTTTTTTTATAGTAGTAGATGAAGGGATAGGGTTGGGATCATGGGTATTCTCAGGAAAGGCAAAGTAGGGAGAAGACAGTGAAGTAAGATATGTAGCAACAAACCTACCAAATGGGTGTTGAAACTTGCTGTAAACAATGATATTAATTTATTGGTATTTATGATATTGCACCGAGTACTGGTATTTAAGATGAACGCTGTTGGACAGGCCACACGAAGGGCTTGCTCCCTCCCCGCATGACAGGGCCCAAGCCCCGGCCCGCCAGGCGTGACCCACGAGAATCACCCGCACCCCGTCTCCCGACGGAACTCCTGCCCCCGGACCTCCATGTATCACGGGACCGAGCCACCACCGGCTCCCCCGGCCGGATCAAGCCGCCATCTTGGGCCCTGCGCCACGAGGCCGCGTGGCCTCCACCCGACCCTAACCCTGGGCCTGGCCGGCCCCGACATCCCGGCACCACCAATCACCCAGGAGGTGAGCGGACCACTTGGCAGGTCAATGGGAGAACGAAGCGTCAAGGGCTCTCCCCCGCCAGGTGCCGATCGCCTCCAGCTCCCCCAGGCGCTGGCTCCACCCCCTGCTGGGTGTCTGGACACCTTCATCCCGGACCCTCCGACCTCCAAGTGCGAGGGTCCGGACATCAAAGGGCGCCAGACCTATAACTAGGGCAGCTCCGGAGCAGGACGGTAGTTGTATCCTGGAGTCGAGAGACACCGAGAGAACTCAGCCTTGACGGACTACTGGCGCTGCCGTAGCCCTACCTTGTGAACTATCGTCCTGCCTGCTGGCGCTGCCGCGGCCTTCTGCAACATCCATCCTCGTCGGGACCTGCTGGCGCTGCCGCGGCCCGTTGTAACGACCATCTTCACCGGGACCTGCTGGCGCTGCCGCGGACCGTGTATCGACCATCTTCCCGGGACCTGCTGGCGCTGCCGCGGACCGTGTATCGACCATCTTCACCGGGACCTGCTGGCGCTGCCGCGGCCCGTCCCAGCTAGAACACCAAGCTCGAGGATTGTGAGCTATCCACCAGACCATCTCAACTACCAGACTGGTAACCAGACTGTCCCGCTACCCCCTTCTCCCCATCTTGAGAGACTTGAACCGAGGGGACCCCTGAGTCCAGACCTCCTTGTACCATTGCATCGTACCTTAAGGAATTACCTATAAAGAACACTAAATCTTCTCCTTGTGTGGTGTCTGTCTGTGGGGGGGAAGTTATTTATCTGTACGATCGCTGGAGACGGCTCTCCCCGGAGACCTCTCCCCTTGTCCTCGGCCGACCCTCCCGGTCCGTCTAACATTGGTGGCCAGCGGCGCGATCCGAATCAACGCGTAATCGTACAGAGAGTAGCTCACCCCACGACAAAACCACGATGTCAGCCAAAGATAGCGGTTCCAATGAAAAGCTCCAAATGGATAAGTTGGAAGAATATAGCCACCGCGAACTTAAACAATTCTGCATGGAACTAGGCATTGCTACCACCGGCCTGAGTACCAAAGACGATTTGAAGCACGCCCTTGAGTCGTGGGCAGAAACTGGGGTCGCCGGATCCCCCGACCAAAACAGTGTCGCACCAGAGGGGAACGCCACGGCTCCCGAGGAGCGGAGAACGGGCCTCTCGCAGGAGGAGATCCAAGAAAGAGAAAGAACCAGATTACATGAGTTGGAAATGGCACGACTCAAGATGGACGGTGAACTAAAGTTAGCCGAGCAGAAACTAAATCTAGAACATCTGCGGCTCCGAGAAGAACGAGAAGAAAAGAGACAGAGAGAGCTCGAGGAAAAAAGAATAACACTCGAACACGAGCGCCAACTGGCGGAAATAGAACTTCGGAAACAGAATAAAGAACCGGGGGTGCCTGAGCGACCGCACACCCCGGGAGCAACCGAGAAAAAAGTCCACATCCCCAAGGATGTTGTCCGAGAGTATGTCCGAGAAGACGACATACAACAGTGGTTCAAAGCCTACGAGATCGCCATGACCTCCCACCGGATCGACCGGAGTGATTGGGGAGCCGGACTATGGGGGAGGTTCGTCAACGAAGGCCGCGATGCCCTATTGCAGCTCCCAGATCACCAGATGTCGTCCTACGACCACATGAAGGCTGCCCTCCTCACCCGCTACGGCCTCACACCCGAGATGTACCGCCAGAGGTTCAGAGACTGCACCCGGATCCCGGGTACAACTTGGGTGGAGTACGTCAACTATTTCAGCCGAGCCTTCGAGGGTTGGATCAAGGGGAGCCATGTAACGACCTACGAGCAACTCTTTAACCTTATGGTATGGGAGCACCTGTCGAACAACTATTTCGTCGAGCTCAGGCAGCACCTCCTCGACAGTAAATTGACTGACCCCCGGCAACTCGCCGCCGAAGCTGACCGATGGGAAAGCACCCGAGTGGGCCGGAGAGGACCACACGAGCAAAACCGAAACAACCAAGGCCAGCACCGTCCCCGGGGAGGAGGAGGAGGCCAGGGGCGAGGGAGAGACACCATCCCGGCAACGCCCGTGGCCAGCACCCCGCCCCCGGCCGGCCGGGGCAACCCCCCGATGCGCCCGGGGTTCCGAGCCAACGTCACGTGCCACCGATGCCAGCGAGTCGGCCACTACGCCAATGACCCGAGCTGCCCGCAGAACCAAACACCAAGGCCCCGCCAGGTAGCTGCCGCCGCCCTGGGGGAAGAACGACTATCAGAGGAACAGGAAGAATATGAGCCGGCCCAGCAAGAGTGGGAACCGGCCGCCATGGTTCTAGCGTGCCTAGGGGGAAAAGACATGGTCCCGCGGGCTCCCCTACCCGCCAACACCCGGAAATACGGCCAGTGGGTGACCATTAATGGGCGTCGGGCCGAGGCCTTACGTGACACGGGCGCCAGTGTGATGGCCGTCCGCTGTCACCTGGTGAAGCCCGAGCAGATCCTGCCGAACATTCTCTGCCCCGTCCGCTCAGCCGACAATTCCGAAAGTCTGTGTCAAATGGCCTGCGTCCCCTTCGAATGGGGAGGGGTCTCCGGCCTGTTGAAAGTGACGGTCCGGGATGATGCCCCCGTGGACTGCCTCCTGGGGAATGACCTTGAGAGTTCCCCGTGGGCCACCGTCGAAAGAAGAGAGCACCTGGGGATGCTGGGCCTCCCGGACTGGGCCTGCGTAACCACCCGGTCCATGGCCGCCCGTGCCGTCCCCCGATCAGAAGAACCAGAATGGCCAGCACCTCCACCCCCGGTCGCCCCAGTAGAGGACAGCGACGAGGCCAACCCCCCAGAACCAACGGCCGAAGGGGTCGCGCAACCCCAGGACCTCCCCGGCCTGGCTCAGTGGCGTCAAGAAGGGGGGCCCACCCAAGAACAGTTCCGCCAGGAGCAAAAGACCTGCCCCTCCCTCGAGGGACTCCGCCAGCAAGCCAGCGCCCAGAGCGCAGGGGACTCCACCGGAACTCATTGGGTCTATTGGGATAACGACCTGCTATACAGCGAACAAAGAATCGCAGAGCTGGGGGCCAGTCGAGTGCTGGTGGTACCTCTCCGCTTCAGAGACTTCCTACTAACTCTGGCCCACGATGTCCCCCTGGCTGGACACCTGGGCCAGGACAAAACCTACAGTCGCCTAGTGACTCACTTTTTTTGGCCGAAGATGCGGAACGACGTCCTTAACCACTGCCGGTCCTGCCCCACGTGCCAGGCCAGTGGGAAGAGCGGCCGTAAGCTGAAAGCCCCTCTGCAACCCTTCCCAGTGGTCACCACCCCGTTCGAGAGGGTAGGGATAGACATTGTGGGGCCCCTGGACCCCCGCACGGCACAAGGACATAGGTTCATCCTGGTACTGGTGGACCACGCCACCCGCTACCCCGAGGCGAGGCGGTACCCCTACGAACTGTAACAGCTCCGGTGGTTGGCCGGGCCCTAATGGGGATCTTCTCCCGGGTGGGATTCCC
Organism: Triturus cristatus; assembly: GCF_964204655.1. Classification (NCBI taxonomy): domain Eukaryota; kingdom Metazoa; phylum Chordata; class Amphibia; order Caudata; family Salamandridae; genus Triturus; species Triturus cristatus. Next base: position 447,302,802 of record NC_140588.1, read on the forward strand.
CCGAGAAGTCATCAGCGACCGAGGCACGAACTTTATCTCAAAATATATGAAGTCCCTCTGGCAACAGTGCGGGGTCACCTACCGATTCACGACCCCCTATCACCCCCAAGGGAACGGACTAGTGGAGCGATTCAACCGCACCCTCAAGGGGATGATTGGGGGATTGGAAGAACCCCTCCGTCGCCAGTGGGATGTACTACTCCCGTGCCTCCTCTTCGCCTATCGACAAGTTCCCCAGAAGTCCCTCGGCTTTAGCCCTTTCGAACTCCTGTACGGGCACCCTGTGCGAGGGCCCCTCAGCCTAGTCAAAGAAGGTTGGGAGATGGCCCCCCTAAAGACCCCTACAGACGTCTTCAAGTACCTCCTGGCCCTACGCAATCAGACCCGGCGCTTCAGGGAGATGGCCAAGGCGAACCTCGAGGCCAGTCAGGAGGACATGAAAAAATGGTACGATCACAATGCCTCCTCCGTCGAGTTCGAACCTGGTCAACAAGTGTGGGTGATGTCCCCCACCGAACCATGTGCCTTGCAAGATAAGTGGACGGGGCCCTTCAAAGTGGTCGAGCGCAAAAGCCCCGTCACTTACCTCATCGACATGGGGACCCCCCGGAACCCCCTTCGGGTCCTCCACACCAACAGACTCAAACCACACTTTGTGCGCTCAGAACTCAGCCTCCTGATGGCTACGGACAGTGGGGCGGAGGAGGACTCCGAACCCCTCCCGGATCTCCTGAAGACTCAGGAGAACGACGGTTCCGTGGACAGGGTCCGGCTCTCCGATGCCCTCACCCCAGAGCAACGCCAGGGCTGCCGGGACCTCCTGCGGCGGTTCGCTACACTGTTCTCCCTCACCCCCGGGATCACCCCTTGGTGCTTGCACGACATGGACACCGGGGACAGTCCCCCTATCCGACACCGGGCCTACCGCGTGCCAGATCGGGTACGGGCCTGCATCCAAGAGGAAGTGGCCAAAATGCTCACGATCGGGGTCATCGAGCCCTCGGACAGCCCCTGGGCCAGCCCGGTTGTACTGGTCCCCAAAGCCGCTGCCCCCGGCACCACACCTGAACTGAGATTCTGCGTCGACTACTGGGGCTTGAACGCTGTCACCCGGACCGACGCTCATCCTATCCCCCGAGCGGATGAATTGATCGACCGGCTGGGGGCCGCCCGCTACCTCAGCATCTTCGACCTAACAGCGGGCTACTGGCAGATCGGTCTCAGGAACGGTCCGCCTTCTCTACCCCCGATGGCCACTACCACTTCAAGGCCATGCCCTTCGGCATGAAGAATGCCCCCGCTACTTTTCAACGTCTAGTGAACCAGGTCTTGGCGGGGCTCGAAGAGTTCAGCGCCGCCTACCTGGACGATATCGCTGTGTACAGCCGCCACTGGTCCGACCACCTCCTCCACCTCCAAGAGGTCCTGCAGGCCCTCCAGCGGGCCGGCCTCACGATTAAGGCCGGCAAATGCCAAATTGGTCAAGGGTCCGTGACCTACCTCGGACACCAGGTGGGAAGCGGGCTGGTGGCCCCGCTGCAACTTAAAATTGCTGCCATCCAGTCCTGGCAGCCCCCCGTCACCCAGACCGAGGTCCGAGCCTTCTTGGGGCTCACCGGCTACTACCGGCGGTTCGTGAGGGACTACGGCAGCATTGTGGGGCCCCTCACGGGTCTCACGTCCAAAAACCAGCCGAAGCGGATTAACTGGACCCCCGACTGTCAAGCGGCCTTCGAAAAGCTGAAGGCCGCCCTGTGCACCCCCCCTGTGCTCCAGGCCCCCGATTACAGTCGGGAATTCATTGTACAGACAGACGCCTCCGACCACGGCATCGGAGCGGTTCTTTCCCAACTGAACCCCGAGGGTCATGACCAGCCGGTGGCCTTCATCAGCAGACGTCTCCTGGCCCGAGAACAGCGCTGGAGCACAATCGAGAGGGAGGCCTTCGCAGTGGTGTGGGCCCTCAAAAAGCTCCGGCCCTATCTCTTCGGTACCCACTTCCGGGTACAAACCGACCATCGACCCCTGCAGTGGCTGATGCAGATGCGGGGGGAGAACCCAAAACTATTGCGCTGGTCCATCTCCCTGCAGGGAATGGACTTCACCGTGGAACATCGACCGGGCCAAGACCACGCCAACGCAGATGGCCTGTCACGCTTTTTCCGCCTCGACGAGGAGAGTCCCCAGGAAGATGGGTGACTCTCCCCGCCTTCAGCTGGGGGGGACGCATGTTGGACAGGCCACACGAAGGGCTTGCTCCCTCCCCGCATGACAGGGCCCAAGCCCCGGCCCGCCAGGCGTGACCCACGAGAATCACCCGCACCCCGTCTCCCGACGGAACTCCTGCCCCCGGACCTCCATGTATCACGGGACCGAGCCACCACCGGCTCCCCCGGCCGGATCAAGCCGCCATCTTGGGCCCTGCGCCACGAGGCCGCGTGGCCTCCACCCGACCCTAACCCTGGGCCTGGCCGGCCCCGACATCCCGGCACCACCATCCACCCAGGAGGTGAGCGGACCACTTGGCAGGTCAATGGGAGAACGAAGCGTCAAGGGCTCTCCCCCGCCAGGTGCCGATCGCCTCCAGCTCCCCCAGGCGCTGGCTCCACCCCCTGCTGGGTGTCTGGACACCTTCATCCCGGACCCTCCGACCTCCAAGTGCGAGGGTCCGGACATCAAAGGGCGCCAGACCTATAACTAGGGCAGCTCCGGAGCAGGACGGTAGTTGTATCCTGGAGTCGAGAGACACCGAGAGAACTCAGCCTTGACGGACTACTGGCGCTGCCGTAGCCCTACCTTGTGAACTATCGTCCTGCCTGCTGGCGCTGCCGCGGCCTTCTGCAACATCCATCCTCGTCGGGACCTGCTGGCGCTGCCGCGGCCCGTTGTAACGACCATCTTCACCGGGACCTGCTGGCGCTGCCGCGGACCGTGTATCGACCATCTTCCCGGGACCTGCTGGCGCTGCCGCGGACCGTGTATCGACCATCTTCACCGGGACCTGCTGGCGCTGCCGCGGCCCGTCCCAGCTAGAACACCAAGCTCGAGGATTGTGAGCTATCCACCAGACCATCTCAACTACCAGACTGGTAACCAGACTGTCCCGCTACCCCCTTCTCCCCATCTTGAGAGACTTGAACCGAGGGGACCCCTGAGTCCAGACCTCCTTGTACCATTGCATCGTACCTTAAGGAATTACCTATAAAGAACGCTAAATCTTCTCCTTGTGTGGTGTCTGTCTGTGGGGGGGAAGTTATTTATCTGTACGATCGCTGGAGACGGCTCTCCCCGGAGACCTCTCCCCTTGTCCTCGGCCGACCCTCCCGGTCCGTCTAACAAACGCAGTATTGTATTATTACTTCAAAAGTATCTTTAAATGGAAAGTAACGGGAATAAATTAAGTTTTTGCAAATCTTTCCTCGTCTAATGTTGTAGAACTAGCATCAACATTTGCTAGTGCCAATGGGCTGTCCTTTGTATGCTGTAATGTGGCTTTACCCCATTAGAAATTCTGTATTACCACAATTTTAATGATGTTAATACCACATTGCTTTAAAAGTGACATATGCAACTGGTTAATGTAAAAGATGGCCTGAGCTTGACTGGTGATTCTATAAAGGTGATGATGTAAATCCACCCTAGGGAGATGCTAAATTACTATAAAAGATCCGAAAACTGCCTTTTGCTAGTGCATCAGGAGCATTTCAGGAGCCACAATTCTAAGTTGCTTGGATCATTGAAAAGTCGTGCACCTTTTCTAGGCCTAAGTGGCAAAAAAGCTTGAGTACATATTTAAAGTGGGCATGGGAAAGACACAGAATCCTCAATATTTCACAAGGGTGTAGAGGTAGAGCTTTCTCAAAGAGGAAATAAAACATGGTGGGAAAAAACATGTTAAGGCATGGGTTGTCAGGAAATGTAAACCAGTTGAAGATCCACTCTTGTATGGTTAGGTGTACTCATAGAAATTATATTTGTCATAGATTTGCATAACTAGGGACTGGGAATTTTAACGAAAACCGAAAAGCTGAAAATCTACTCACATCATGAGAATAAGCCGGTGATGGGATTTCTGACTTTATGTATCGACATAACAGTTTACCATTCTAACCATTATTAATCAGGTTGCCACAAAAGAACACTTTTACACCACTGCACTTCCTTTTCTGCCTTCTGATGCAAAGATCTGTCTAGAATCTAGATCAGCAGTGCCTTGCATAGGTCCAGAAGAGCTGGATTTTCAGGAGTTGAACAACGGCCACAGAAACATGCCACGGACTGCAGGACACATGTGTGAACCCAGAAGGACCAAATCTTTTCTCCATCCTTCTAAGGTGGGTAAAATAAGAACCATTAATGGCCTAATTGCAATGCATCGTGTCTCCAGGTAGGATACTACACTGCTATATTACAAATTCCCCAGTGTACCCAAACCTGGATTTGCTAGGTGCAGGAATACTAAGTTCAAGTTTACCAGTCAGAAATTGAGGCCAGTAAAATTGCTTTGGAAGTGGGTCGCAAGTACAGCCTGCATTCTGTTCGCATCCCTCGAATGCCGCCTTCTAAGGGAAGAGGGAGCATTTACTTCTCATGCCTGCCAGGCCACATCTTTCCCTTGCATTCATCACCCTACCCATATCCCAAGCCTCCTCCCTATGCTTGTACCCTTGTTCACATTTACTACTTGTTCAATGCTGGTGGTAAATGTGAACACTAATCTCCACAGGACTGGGATTCTGTACAAAAATGTGCCCAAAAATTTCAAGTCTGTGCAGTTATTCCTAATTCTTAATCTGGAGTCTATTTGGGGAATAATATCACTAATAATATCACCTGATATTTACACCACATAGGGCTCACAAAGATAACTTAAGCATTTGAGTAATTTACACATGCAAGCTGACTCTTACACTTTTGAGTAACTTTGCTACTTTTGACTATTTACCAGTTACGGAAGTAAAGCTGTTCAAAAGTGCAGATTTACATGTCTCCACCTACCGAAAACAGGATGGAGCAAAATTTACAAGTGTACGTTACTACAGTCAAAAAGAAACAACGGTAAGTGCAGTACCACACATGGCCATTCAATGGGGCAGGGACATATAACAAAAAAAAAAATCAAAAAAATATATATACATATATGTGATCAAGGCCTCTGGAAGGCCGAAACGCGTTATGGCGGTTGGTGCAGGGCACGAAATAAATCAATAGCACCAGCATTTTGGGTCCGCATCGGCTATTCCTGGTATATGAGAGGTTGTATGAGACGAGTTACAAGAATACATACATATATACATGTGATCAAGGGCTGCAGAGCCCGAAACGCGTCATGGTGGCAGAGCGCACGAATATAAAAAAATAAACTATATTGGGTAAAATAAAAGCGGAGTCCGTTCCCTTCTTGATCCGGAGTGCAGAGGATCGCTGAAAAGAAAGGTTTATTGACATATATATATATATACACAATTACATGTTAAAAAATATAAATATATATATGAAAATGAGATTTTAAAATACATGTGGCTGCTAGTCCTAGAAGGTTGGTGATCGTGTCACTGCAGTTTTGTAAAATGTGGTAGGAAGGAACTGAAACACCTTTCTGTGGCCTGGAGGGTGTGTGCAACTTTTGAGAATTACGTGATCAATTGATTTGTCAGGATGGATAACATGGGAATCCTCTTCTTTTACTATAAGACAGGAGAAATTGGTTTATGTGATGATTTTTATGATTTGATATTTGATAAAATGCAAAGTGCAAACCCAATCACCTTTAGATATACAAGAACACATGTTGAGACAAACCATAACTTAGTTACAAATCTTAGTTTTAAGGACATTTCTCAGTTGGATTTAGTTTTTTCTTAAGCTGAATTCTTTTGGACGTGATCACAAAGCCTGTCAGTCTGTACTGAACAATGGATGTGAATCCTGCTTATAAATTTTGATGGTAGCAATTATCAGTCAAGTACCATCTCTGTTCCGTACAAACAGTACATTTTCCATAACATATCATATTGAGGAACAGTGTCTATCAATAACTTACAAGCACAGAATCTTGAAAGGCATTCTGGCCCTAACAGGAAACGTACCTAGTGATTGAAGCAGGCTTTCTTGCTACTGAGTCTCACTTTCTCTGATTGAACACCACCCACCTTCACAGGCATTGATCTCTTTAGAATAGCTGAGGTTGGCATAAATAAGACCTATATAAAATTAATTTAAACAAGCTAAGAGTTAACATGCAAGATATTTACTGTAGCTTATAAAAACATCCTAAATTGGACTTTAGTTCTCCAAAAGTCTTTATTAACTTTCTATTCCAGTTCACCACCAAGTTCTTCATTTTCACAAAATCAATATAACAGTGATGGATCTTGGATGGACATTGAGGTTTCTCAGCTGGATAGTGATGTGGTGCCAGTATTAGGGACAGTACTTTTGAAGCGACAGTTTTGAAAGCACTACTTCATGTAGATCCCTCAAATTACAACATGCAAGGATTGAGATACTTTTTTCTGCTGTGTTTCTAGGCAGATACAGAGTTATGTTATATTTATTTTAACACCAAGAACTCTGTAAATGGGTAATTTACTTTTCGTAATAGCAATTTTAGCAGGTAAGTTAAATGTTCACTCAAATGCGTTTTCATGCGGTAATGCTTTCCTGCCCTGGAGTGTCCGGGTGCAGAGGTGCTGGACAGGTTGGTCGCCTTGCGCGCTACACTGTAGGCAAGAAGGGGGCATGGGTACAAGACCGGGAGCTCCCAGTGGGGGGCTCAGTTTCTGGGGTCAAGGGAGCAGGGGAGCACCATTGGTTGTCATAGACATGGGCTACGCATCTCAGATGTAGAGGGTTTTTGTCCGCTGGTGCCAGTGCGTTAAAGGCACCCACAGATCTCAGTTAGACCTGCAAAGGTGGACGATACAGGACAGCTAGGCACTCATGTTGCTGGCCTCTGCGATGCTGACGTCCCTCGTCGGCCGCTTGGTCTTTTCAGCATTGTAGTCCGAATTTGTCTCAAACAAGCTTTGGTGGCTGCAGCGGGTCCAGTAAACCAGGTATTGATGCAAGGCACTCCTGTTGGTCCTGGCGTCTTCTCACTTGGTGGGGAGATGGATCTGACCTCTAGGAGCATGGTTATCTCTTCCTCTGTGGCTACTGCATCGGTGGACCCAGTGAGCAGCAGATTGGTGAACCGGAAGTTACGGTTGGTGGCTGCAGGCTGCAGGGAAGTGGCTCCTCCACTCCAAGGGAGATTCTGATGACTTGGCGAAGTGCCAGAGGCCCCCCAAGGCTTTTAAAGTATACACAGCTTCAGGACAAGTCAGGGTGTTGCAAATGTCGGGACAGGAACAGGTAGGCAGGCAAGGGTTTTGTGCCAAAGTCCAACAACAGACCCCAGTTCTTGATTCTTCGGCTCTTCTTTATCTTCTTCTTTTCTTCAGTCAGACAAATCTAAGTTCCTGGTGTCAGGTGGCCACCTAAATACTCAATTTTGGAGCTTTAAGGAGTTGAAATTGAAAATGTTATTGCCCCTTGCTCAAGCTCTATACTGTGTTACGTTAGCATTCATGGCGCCATTTTTATTTGTAGCCACCATTCGGCAGCTTTCCCATGAGGCTGGTCAGACTGGACTCCACTGCAGCACATTTACTAATAAATAACTTGGTTTGTATTCTCTACTGTCTCCCCGACTCTTCATTTCTAGGAAGACAGAGAGGTGGTCGCGAGTGACCCGGGTGACCCTATTTGTTTCACTTCCTTCAAAGGGGATTGAAGGGTAGTAGCCAATAGGGTACTTACCATTGAAGGTACTAAACTCCTGTTATGACCACTTCCAGTGGGGAGTGGGCATAACCCTTTTCCAGTATTCCTAGTTCCATGAAAATAAAAATTGTGGAACCCTTCTTTCATGGGGTACATCAGGCAGCCCACCTGAGGGATGTGACTGGTCTGGTATTGCATCACGCCTCCTAGCATAGCTAATTTCCCACCTGCCCTGATGCCAAATGGGCCCACGGACGGGGGGGGCGGCATCTCTCAGGTCTGGGGGTAGTGGGATCGATTATCAAAGGTGGCAGGGGCTTTGAAGTCCCTGGCCTTGTAATGCAATTTCACTAGCTATCCTTTCTCCAGAGCAGACATTGTTTCTGGTTTCAGAGAGGGTGGGCTGTCACCTGAAGTGGGTTAGAAACATGTCTGTGGTGGCAGGATGGATGATACTAGTCAGCCAGCACACCAAGAGGCTGGTAGGTTTTCAAGGGGCACCTCTAAGGTGCCCTCTGGGTGCATGTTTTGATAAATCCACTACTGGCATCAGTATGGATTTATTAAGACATGGAGCTTGATACCAAACACAATATGTTTCAGTGAAGCCATCATGTAGCTAGGCAACTCATAATGAGTAGCGCCCAGTACATATACTTAGAATGGCTACCCTGTTCACTTGTATTATCTAGCAATTGAACTAGACAGCACAGAGGCATATCTGATCATGCAGATATGTTCTCACATTTTTTTAAATTCAACTCAAAGGAAATGTATATGGAACTGAATCAAATTACAGATGTCCTAATTAAATAAAATACAAATACAAAGATTGGTACCTGAAAATGATAAACTAAAGAGCATTTTTACAAAAACATAAATTAGCCAACTGTGAGAATAATAACAATGTGCAGCAGAAATGTGTTGTGTTTGGAAATGTAGCGCAAATATACTTGTATTACAACATATTCAATTCCATGATGGTGGACATGAGTGAGGCACAAAACAGTAAACTTCACCAATGGAGGCATCTTTGAAATATTGCACTGCACAGCTCAAAAAAGCCAAGTGAACAAGGGTCAGTTGCTTTCATTAGGCCCTAAGATTCCTCATTCTGTGCTGCATGCAATGTGACAGTGGGCTCTAAGAGCAAATGCCGAAACATGTTGATCATTTTGAACAATTAACATTCCTAATATCTCCGCTTGTTTTTAGCGGCACCATCATAAAAGTTTATTAGGTGACCAATAAGATCATTTTAAATATATATTACTGTTGGAGCCCATTTCTCAAGCAACAAAAAGGAACTTTCACATCCCCCTCCAAATAGGATATGTTCCCACATGTAATATAATCCACCCTGCCTTATCCAGGCCTGTTGTAGAGGTGAATTACATATAGTGCATGCAGTGTCTGTGGACATAGTACACAGGGTGTGTGCCATGTCATGTTTACACTTTTGTCTGCACCATTTCACGCAGCCTGCAATGGTAGTCTGCATCAGTTTGGTGGTGGGTCCCTTAAGGTGGCACGATACATGCTGCTGCCCTTAGGGACCCTCTTTAGTACCCATGCCCTAGGTACCAGTGGTACCATTTACTAGGGACATACATAGCATCTAAAAGTCTTGCCAATTGGGGACCAATTGCACAGTTACTTTATTTTAGGGAAAGAGCACTGGCACTGGGGCCCTAGGTAGCAGGAACCCAGTGCACTTCAGTCAAAATTGCATTGAATACCTGGAAAAAAGTGGTGGTGACCATGTCAAAAAGGGGCACTTAGGTCCCTGACTTTGCCCATAAGCAGTCATGCGTACAAGATGGAAAGCAACGTTGAATGTGGGATCATCTGGGATAGTCCCTTTTAAACCTGTAAAAAGTACAGCATCGTTTAATATGCCTTAAAAGACTTCTCATGGATAAAAGAGAGGAGCTGTCTTGGTCCCTTCGGTTTAATTGGAATGTGGCTCCCCTTTACGCTCAACTGCTGGTTGTGCTCTAGATAAAACTGGAACTATAGGATGGTGGGATAGTGGATTGAGCAGGAAGAGATATTTGAAAGTGCTCATTAATAGACATGTACGGGTCTGCCATTATATAAGGTTTCTGCTATGAATGACTGAAGCCCAAGCCTAGAATAATTTCTGTTTGTCTGCATAGGAAGCTGCCGGGACCGACCACTGCCCTTCCCCTCTTTCTGTTATTCATCGTACCCTTTCTTCTTTTTTTCTTCATCATCTCTTATATTAGACGATGTAGTCTTGTTACTGTTTAGTGTATTAGGTACAAAATGATTGCACGCAAAATCCGAGTTGAACTACTTCCCAAATATTGCTACTAGTTCTCTAATCATCTAAATGAAAGTAACTGAAAAATATATGCCACGCAAATGTAAAATTGAGAATTTTCCCAAATATTGCTACTAGTTCTCTAAGCATCTAAATGAAAGTAACTGAAAAATATATGCCACGCAAATGTAAAATTGAGAATTATTGTGTTCATATGCAGATAGCTCAGAGCCGAGATATATGACGAAAGATGGGATGTAACATTGCCGTAAACTTGTCACATGCAATCTTGTTAATAAAGATAAGATTTTTTTTTTATAAATAGAGATGTAGCGGCTGACCCCCAACTTTTTCAGCTGGCTATGGCTGCTGGTCTTGTGGGAAGAAGTACCACGATTAATTGCTCCTGAGAGTGTACGTATTACGTTACGAATAATGAGTGATATCGGCTGTATTATTTCAGTGGTTGGTGTTGATGTTAGAGGGATGATTTCAAAATTGAATGCACTTTTATGCATCAAAATTCTTGGATGAGTTGAGAGATGTAGTTTAGTGGCTAGAGCTGCCAAATTTGGAACTTGGGGACCCCTGGTTTGAATCCAGGGCTCATCGCTTTGCTCAACATCGTGTGAAACTAGGAAAATCACGTAATCTCCCAGTGCCTAAAAATGTGAAATTTAATGTATCTAAAATGTATGTGTGTAATCCTAATCTGATGGACAAAATCGTCTCCTACTCCCGTCCATGTAATATGCAGCGCTCTGGTGGTTCCTAGCTACGTTTGTGCTATATAATACCAATACATACATACTGTTGGACTCTTCATACCAAACGTAAAGTAGGGGAGAGAAATGAAAACTAGCTTGCCCAGCGAGTTAAAGTACATTTCATAGAGGGGGCAAACAGTTCTGTGTGCTGGATTGAGCTCAGCCTGCCAGTCCAAGATTCCTAAAATAACCTAAATAGCAATGAAGAGTAGAACTAGAAATCAGATATACAAGGTTCTCCAAGCTGCAAATACAATTATAAAACACAGAGGTCCTGCCACTGTAAAATATCTGTATTTGATAAATACCTGGTCAAGCCTTCTGCTCAAATTAGACTCTTGTATTGTGGATAGGGTATTTACAAACTCGAGAGGGGTCACTCACTCCCTTTAAGATCAGACTGCTATAGTTGCCCAGTTACACAGAATAACTCAAGTCTCCAGGAGAGCAATGTCAGTGCATTACAGAAGACATCAGCCTCAGTTACTCTGTGGCAGTCGATGCGTTTAAACAGTGGTGGGGCAGGTGGAGGGGGCACAGGTGGGGCAGAGCATGCGGTGGAATAATAAAAAAAGAAAACGTACCTGATACTGCTTCTGCCACCTCACGCCTCAGAGCTCCTTTGATTCCTGGTTCCAGCAGTCCCTGGGACAACACCATAGACTCCCTGTGCAATCCCCACGCTGCTCTCATGCTGCATGAGAGTAGCAGGGGATTGGCCTTAGCAGGCTTGTTGAATGCTCGCTCTGGCACAAGTCAGCGACCAAACAAACATGCACAGTTAGCAGTGCACACCACTCTGCCCCCCTCCCATGGCCCTGCCCATCCCCACACACGCTGGTTCCGCCAGCAGCTGAAAAATAAAACTATATTGTTTTATTTTTCAGCTGTCGGCTGACCCAGTGGGGTGACGCTCCTACACCATTGCGGAGGAGCCGCCGCTGCAGTTACTTCTTCAGTGTGTGAGGACCTTAGGGATGCTACGCCCCAAAAATTCTGCCTTGCCCTGTAAACCAAGACTACTTGATTGTCAGTATACTGAATAGTTAGTTGTATTGTTGTTTATATTTCTGAATGTCTCATCTAGGGACATACATTAGCTGTATTCAAGGTTTAGCACCCATATCAGTCTGTATATATTTTTGTTTCACATTTTTTCTTAAGTCTATTGACTCTTTTGATGTTTATAATTTGAAAATATTGTTTGGGTTCTTTGTCACATCTGTCTTATTCATCTCCTTGTTAAAACTACAAGTGTTGGTTCTTCTATGTCAATCTCATATTTTGCAATATGTGTTGTTTACCTGGATGTATATGTTATAATGAATCACTGCATTCATATATTAATTCAGGTGCACTTCTCTGTTCTCATCAGCGTGTAAATAAAGTTGGTTCGCTAAGCTATATGATAACACAAACGATATTTACTAATCAGTCTGATGAGTTAGAACAGTGCACTCTATGATTGCTGGTATTACCTCTAAATGGCTGGTTTCTATTTCCACACTGCAACTACACCAACAGCTACCGAAACAATCCCAATTATAGCAACTTGCACTTTCCTTCCAATTACAAATGGACGGCCACTGCATCCACTGGAACTGGTATTAATGATTATAGTAAAGCATATATCACACATACAACTTAATCAGTGTGTGCTCTTAGTATGCTTCTGCCAGTTTTTTGGTGTTGACCAGCCATTTCCCTGCCCCCAAACTGGGCCACTTGCACATGGGTGTGCGGTGCTAACACTGAGCGCATTGTGCGGTGTCCACATTGGCAGTGGATTGTTGAAGTGATTGGCCCAAGCTGTGGTCAGCACACTTCTACGAGAAACTGTGGATTCCAGACCTTTTTTAATTTTTTTATTTTTAAATCAAATGAAGTACTGTCCAGCACACAAGGCACCTGGATCTAGAATGTCTATGCACTCCCCAAGAATGAGAGCAAATACACGGGCAACCTAGCAAAGGACCAAGAAAAAGAACACAAAAGAAAGCTCTCCGGGTTGGGTGTCAATTGGACAATCCTTGCCACTGTCATTGCATAGACAAGAATAACTTGTTTAATAAGGTGTGTTCAGAAACTGGACTTCTGAAATCTGATCATTCTGACAACTTAAAAAGAAGAAACAGGCGACATTTCCAAGCAACGATCTCACACCTCTGTAAGACCAGCTTCAAAGTACCATGAGTTCTATATCCCATCTTTTGATAGAGAAGAGTAAGTTGGCAACCAAAGCACTTTTTAGAACAAACAGCGGTAAACAAGAGACATTTTTTAATACTTAGAACTATTTTGGAAGACTCTTTTTCTCAGCAGTAGCTACATTACAAAGGCACATGGGCTTGGAGGTGGAGCCCTCCCCATATGCACACTACTGTCTCTCTGTTTAACTCAAGTGCTTACCCAACCCGTCCTAATCCCTGCATAACTTCCTGGAAAGAATCACTGGACAGTGAGGCCCTCATCTGAGAGGGCTGAATTCCTGTTGCTGCCTCAACAAGAGTTACCAGCTGCAGGTGAAATGTGCATGTGAAGAGGGGTCAACAAATGAGGATTATCAGGCAAATTTCAGCATGGAAACATAGATTTCCACATGGAATTCTCCATTGCCTAGTCACAATCTTGTAATGACTTGGTATTTCCACAAAGCTAATTTACCGATTTTCACGGTATTGCACTTTGGGTGCTGGAATGCCGATGCGATATTCATGACTCTATGGTAATGGGGGCCTTTGTTTGAAATATTTCTAATTCAGTATATGTCTTACACAGAGTGGTTTTCACAGTTTAGCAGACATCTGAATGTTGGCAGTAAACACCAGTAACATATTAAATAGAGCAGTACTTGCATTTATGTACATTTAAGGAAGGAATGACTGATCATGCCTCATGTCTACAAGCCCTATAATGTAGGGTCTGGACACTAGCTCAACCTTAAAAAGGAGAGTCACTAAAAATTGTTCAGTACTAGTAACATTTCACTGGGATAACCGAGTTGAGATATGTCACAGTATATGTCCCTTTGATCTTTGGGGCTAAGTCTTATCCCAAGATCAAATAAATGAATACACTGGGTTGAATCTGAGATTCAGACATAACACTTTGCTTCCAGTACCACACACATAACGTTACCACATGCTTCCAAGACAAGTCTGGATCACACTATTCCAGCATCATGCATGACACCAAAGCTTAACATTAACTAGATGACACTGCAACCAGCATCTTTCTCCCATCCATGGACTACTTTATTTATTTATTTTTATTTAAAGAGTTTTATATAGCACAGACAAGACCACTGGGGGTATCAAAGCGCTTTACAGAAAGGTAGTTACAAGGGTACAAGAAATATAAATGACATTAGCACAGGAAGGACCAGGAAAGAGGAACAGTGGTCACAACTGTTAAACATATCAAAAGGAGGGAATAGTAAGGGAGCGAACCCTAGGGTGAGACTGAAGGACTGACCAAAGATTCTTTCAGCAGAACCCTTTGACTGCTTGGTTGTGTAACTACCCACTCGACCAGTTGAAGAGCATTCGGTCTTCTACAAGAGGCAGGAAAGCACTAACAAAATGCTACAAGGAAAACTAAAATGATAGTAACATGATTCTATTATCATTTTACTTGTTCCTGGTGAAGCAGTTGTGTGGGGCGGGGCTGCTCTGCACACGGAGGAGCATGGCGAGGAGTGCTGGGCACACTGTAAGTACGCATGATGGTTTGGCTGGCCGTCTTGGGCTGGCCAGTCATGCGCACTTTGCATTATAGCCTGGGTAGAGAATATGTACAGGCTCCCACTTGCCGGTCTGAGCGCCAAACCACGGCGCTCAGACCAATCACAAAGCTGGTAAGTGTATTCCCCCCCCCCCCCCCATAGCAATGGCAATAAGAGATGAACTTAAAAGTCCAAAATGGCAGAGTTACAATGTAATCTGCAAGCGACCCACACACAGTGAGAAGTGAAGGGATGGGTTGACCAACAGTGGGCATGGTTTATCCAGCACATTCACTACTGGTTGATGACAAGAACTCTGTGCTTGAATGGGCAGGGATGATCCGTTTATTGAAAATAAAATAAAATACATTGTTCTAAAAGTATGCAATTCGTTCTTTCGAAGCAAGAAGGAGATATATTGTGTATTTCACAAGAAAAACAGGGCATTGTTTTTTCGGCGTTTCGTCTTCGCTTGCAATAACGTTTTGGCCGATAATGCTTACATTTCTTCTTTTGTTTATCACCTCCCCGTTTTCATGAAATATGTTCTACTTTTAGAAAGTGCCGCAAACATTCTTCCCGCGGTGAATCAGAGTTTCCAGCTGCCTTGACTCAGGGTGTAACATTACAGCCAGAGGATGCTTCCTGTATTCGCTGCTTGACCTCCTGTCTCAATATCTTGGAAGCCTATGCCTGTTTCCTGGGGGGTGGGGGGCAGTCTGCGCCGAAAAAGTGAAAGGTTACTTTGTAACTACAAAGTTGCTGCCGTTGTTCTTTGCTACTTCTTGCACTTTAACTTTTTAACCAAAGTTAGAAGAGCACTTTCGTCCTGTTTGTACTGTTGTGAATGTCTGTCCGCCAGGGACCCATCAGATGTCACCATGCCTGGATGACTGGTTTGAGAGTAGAAGGCTTGGGCTTGGAGGCGCGGATCAGCACTCAGCGATGCTCGGCTATGCCAAGCATTCCTCCGAGGCCTGTGTCGAGCTCCGATCTTAAATAAGGATCATTCAGAACGCACATTTATCAAGTTTTCACGCAGCGCTGAAAACCACCTCGCTGCGTTGCATGAAAAGGAAAGGGCAGGCATACGCTGTATTTAACATTATTCAGTGCATTCCTGTCCTTCCCTTGTGCTGGCGCACAATGTGCTGCCTGGCGTCAATGCAGGCATCCTTGCACCGAGGTGCAAGGTTGCCTGCGTTGTAGGGACCCCTTCCTGCAGAAAAACGACCCTCAGAGGTATTTTCCTCTTTCTATGTGTGCTGCAGAATGCAGCGCACATAGAAAGAGGAAAGAAATTAGGAGGAATAAGGATATTCCTCCTTGTTACGCCTCACCTAGGTAAGTATAGCATTTTGACGCATTCCCAGGCCTACCAGTAATGGTAAGTTTGGGAATGCGCCAAAATCCATGGATGGATGCATGGGAAAACCCATGCTCCAGCTCCACCAAGGGAACTTCTCCCTGGGGCAGAGTAACGCAATGCAGTAATTTGTGATGCGTTGCATTACTCTAGATTTATCAAGCCATGATAAATATGCCCCCGTGGCGAAACTGGAAGAACACGTTAGGCTCTGTGAGCCCTACAGCGGTGGTCTAGTTGTGTGATTTGTATGTGAGTGTGGGGCAGTGTCCGTGAAGGCTTGCATACAGCTGGAATTTTCCGAAGGAATACTGGACACTGGACCTGCAGGTACGTAAAACAAGTGTACAGACTATTTAAAGGGGTATGCTTTGTTAATAATAACCAATGTATCCTTTTCAGATACACTGATCTGCACACTTTGTATAAAAGTCCAACACATAACCTTGTAGCGAAATTTTAAGTACATTAAAAATGAGGAATCAAATAGACCAGGAGACACTATTATAAAGATTTACAATGACCCAGCCAAGATCACAAAATAGTCTGGACCACTGGAAAGAAAGTTTTGGCAAGAAGAGGAAGATTATTTTTTAGAATCCTCAAATAGTAGAAGCGCGTTGAAGATACCTTGCTGATTTGAGGGATAAGAGTTAGCTCTTGATCAAAAAGAATTCTAAGGTGGTGGACTGTACTGACTGGCCTGGCAGGGAGCCCAGACTGCCGATCTCCACCATCGATGACCAGGTTATCAATCTTTTCAGAATTGATATGTAATTTCACATTTTAATGACATTAACAATTTGGCAAGGCATGGCCAGCTGAGCTCCAGAGTGGCTGCCATTCTCTGAAGCTTTGTTGTTGATTCTTTTTCCTATCATACCTGGCCCTTTTGGAGCTTGAATGTGGACTACAGAGCTCTTGAGGAAGTTGCAAACTACTAGTGCCTCCCCCCAGAAATTGTAGTAATTAAATTGTGCTTCCAGACCTTGATTGTGTGGTGCAGCTCTTTTTCACTACTCTGAGAAATCAACATTGGTGACACCTACTCAGTACCTGTAATGTCAGGCATGCAGGGAAGTTCATAACTCTACTAAGGTGCAAAATGAATGGGTTGCGAGTGGAGGTCAGTGGCACAAAAGTAGGTTCCATTGTGGTGCTTGTGATTTCCTGACAACCTAACCATACAATGGTATGAGCGTGGCACATAAGCTACGCAAAGTGTGACTTAAGCCTTTGTTTTAGAACTGCCTGGGAGGTTCCTGCATCATTAGGTTTGTTGATCTTGGGCCATGTGGACACCCACGGTGCCACACCTCGCTCTAGACTTATCTCACTGACTGCTGCCAGGACTTACTCTGATCATAGTCAATGCAATTCTACTTTGCAAAACACTCATCTTTGGCTCACAGATAACCATCTAAAGCTCAACGCTGCCAACACCGAATTCCTTCTCATCTCACCTGCCGAATAACATCCCCAAGATCGATCTTTGGATGAAACATCTTACAGTCCTCAACTGCTCTCCTCACATCATAGACTCTGCTAGATACTTGGGAATTAAATTAGACAAATATCTGAATATGCAGGATCACATTAGCTCAGTCACCAAAGAAGCAAATTACCAGATGAGCATTCTGCAGAAACTTAAACCGTACCGCCCACATGAAGACCTAAAGAAGCGGTTCAAGCTCTTGTATTGCCCAGACTGAATTATGGTAGTGCCATACTATGTGGCCCACCTCGATACAAGTTAGACCCTCTAAGAGCTGCCCTTAACTCAGCAGCCAGACTCATCTCCAGAACAAAAAGAAATGCACACTTCTCACCAGCTCTAAAATCCCTGAACTGGCTACTGTATGAAGCAAGAATTCTCTGCCACCGGATGTTTGTCTAATCTCATCTACTGCCTCCTTCAAAAAAGAAGCAAAATCATTTCTGATTACCATATATTTGCCCTAAGACAACATCCTTATGCTTATTGAACATAACCATACTAGCTATTTTTTATGATGCTTGACCTCCTCAACGATTAATATTATCAGAGATCAAGCTTATTACTCTGTTTATTTTTATTGTTGTGTTTGTCACTCATATATGTGACTACTTTGTCAGTCCAACTTATACCCTCCCTCCCTCCATGTAAAGCGCTCTGATACCCACTGGGGTCATATTTGTGCTGAACAAAACTTTATAAATAAAAAAGAAATAAAAAAAATGGAACCTGCTGATACTCTGGCAGCAGAAATCTAACACATCACTCACCATTAAAGGGGTGGGGTGACCCAGGAGTTTTGTGAATAGGACATACACTGCTTTTTGGGAGATGTTCCGCAGCAAACACATTAATTGATCTAGAAGTAAAATATCATGAGACTAACTTCTGACTTTTTACTCAATTTACAGATGGAAGCTCACCGCAATTGTCAGATGAATCCTTTAACTTTCAGCTCATTTTATTTTGTCTGTGATACAATAAAAGGCGTCCTAAGTTCCTATGTTAACTCATTAGCCAATGCCTTCAATTTTCTATTCATTGGCAATGCTGCAAATGTTGAGAAGCCGCCGAATTCAGCTGTCAATGTCATTTTGAAGAAGTATTCATGTGAATAAACCTTTTCTACATTAAAGCAGCTTCTTTGCTATCAGCACTAAATGTGAATAAATTCAAGAGTCTCGTGCTTAACGCCTGCAGGCTGCTGCCTATTTTAGCTCTGTTATCAGAAGGAAAAGATTTGTTTTTTACCCACAAAGAGAACTGAGAAGTATAATGAAATGCATTGCTTCAGTGTGTAGATTTGAATTTAGCTCCCACAACTGAATTTGTTGTTCAGAGTCCATAATGATAGAACGTTGCCAATTTTTGAAAATATATGGAACTCCCTGCCAAAATGTTTAAAACCCATCCCACTTTTCCACCCTGTTACAACAATAATTTTACCCCTAAGAAACTGCATTTTACCACTCATCAACTCACTTTTTCTTGGTCCTTCTCGGAATCCTTCCCAATCTGGCCACCTTTGTGCATGAGACAACTGTCCCTTTGTTTACAGCACACCATACAAACCTCATCAAGCACACATGTTTTTCAGAGGCGATTCTGTCAAGCTCATAGGTCCTTCATATGGAGACGTGTGAAGTGGATAGCATGTCTACAGGTGGTTCATATCACAAAGTGTGCTTTTTGAACTTGGTCTAGTGGCTGTGTGGACTGACGCATTCACATGCTAAGAGGTTCAAATTATGACAGCTTCACTCAGATTTTGAACTTTCTGAGGTCGATAAAATGTGGGTAACCACAAACATCTGAATTTCAGAACCCAGATATTTCAAGAACTGACTGTACACTTTACAAACACACATTATGTTATATTGAGATGTCCTTTTCACAAACACATCTTTTTTTCATCCAAAGACTCTTCCAAGGACTCCTCATGCTTTTCAAGAATTAGATTGAGGTTCCCTCAATATGTGTATAATGATTATGCATCAGGTTCCGATACGCTCCCTGAAAGTACTACTTTTTAAATATGTAAGACACATAGAGGTGTATTTTCTTCAACAGCACACTACTTACAGTAAGTGGCAATTTTTTTGTTTCGTGTTAGGATAGGAAAGATCTGCTGTAACCAGAGATTTCTCCCTTATACTCCTTCTACCCTCTATCAAAAGTAGTACCCCTTACTCTTTGATCATGAGGTGTCACTAAACACACAGATCTGATTTCCAATGGGGACCACTTGGACACTGCAGTCAACCCCTCCACTGTATCCCTTTCTCACTTATTTAGTTTAAATTAGGATCATTCAGTGTGGACTGGGACAAAACACGTCATGCACCTCTAAGGACTTCTCTCCTTTCCCTTAATACCCAATTTCTTTAACAGCGTCTTGAGATGCTTAAGAAATACTCCAGTCTCCAAAAATAAGGACTATGAAAGGCAAAGCCGGTGATTTACAAGAGGTTTTCTTTGGAAACCCATCCCTGCCCAAGAGCTGAACAGCTTTTGCAGCCACTGCAGACTTCGGAGCAACTCTGTTGGAGTCCTGCAGGAATGCATGATTTTTTGTCGATCCTGGTCCAGACAGGATATCCAGGGTCAACTTACATCTTCTCTGACCTTAGTGTTTTAAGGTCACTTGCCGTGGCCCTCTCAGATATGGAGAACTTTGCAAGCCTCCCTCATACAGAATTTCTCTGGTAGCCATGCTGAGCATGAGTAACAGTGAGTTAGGGGACTGTTACCTTACTGAAGAAATCAGCTCTTGTGTTTCTTTAAGTCCTTTCATTGTGATCTCAACAGCATCTAGCCGGTCACGTACATGTGGTTTTCATCTGGGGCTTCCAAATGAATCATTTATTTTTGCAGTTTTATATAGTGCAAACTTGGCCTAAGGGCATTGCAGCCCTTACAAAAAATTATGCCATTTGCTCCAATCCAAAACACCTTTGTCCTGAATCTCTGCATACTAAGGATTCTGCTAAGAAAATGAGTGGAAAGTTTCAAAACGCAAAATGTGACTATCAGCAACAATGGAGAAAGGAAAAAAAAGACAGGGTTGAAATGCTTGAAGTAATCCCAGAAACTGCTGATTAGCCAGGGTTGCATTCCAGACCATCATTGTTGCTCACTGAGTTTACAAACAGGGACCAAGCATTTCAGTCATGGCCCTACGCCAATAGGGACAGTCCAGACCAAACTAATGCAGGCCATGTGCGCTCTGTACAGGAGCACAATCATTATCAGCTCAATTTATCAATACCTATGCAGAAGTAAAAAACAATCATTTGCAATGCAATAGGTCTTGCATTTACGGAACTCTCATAAATGCGAGACCTATTGCATTGTAAATGCTTGTTTGCCAAAGCGCCCATGGGGCGCTTTCACTTTAATGTCGGCCGCACCCTTTTCTTAGATGAGCCGCGTCTAAAGAAATTGGCGTGGCTGACAATAAAGTGAAAGCTCAGCATGGGGCGCTTTTACCAAAAAAAAAGCATTTGTTTGTCAAGTTGACAAATATTTTGTTTGACAAGTTGACCAACAAATATTTACACTTATGCTTTCACACACACATGTACACACACACATATCCATTCACAACATTCACTCCCAAATAGTCATGTACACAGGAACGAAACATTAAAAATAAAATCACACTTACCTGTGCTGTGCTCTGCCTCGGAGATCCCAGGAGGACTTGTCACAGAGTGGGATGTGACCAGGCGTCAGGGATTGATACTCAACCCTGGGTACTTCAGGGCTTAGAACTAAAGTGCCTAGGTCTGAGGCAATCACTGATGCTCCACCTCGTCACGAGTGGGAGGGCCTCGAGGTGCTTTGCCAGGCTGAAGAGGCCACACCCACAGGAGCTGTGACTTCTCCAGTTTGGCAAAGTTCAGCTCGTGCAGCCAGGAGCATGCGCACTTAGCGCATGTCTAGCTCTTGGCTGCCTGACTTGAAAATAAAGAGTGTCTGTCATGCTGACCTTTGCTCAACCTTACAGACACTCGTTATGGTTGACAAAAGTTGAGGAGGCGTGGCCTTTCAGCCCATTAGGAAGGGCCGCAGCTGACTGTTTTTCAACTGGGCCCTTAATATGTAATTACCTATGATACTCTGTTATTTTCAATAATTGCATGTGTAAAACTACGATGAAAATAAATGATTTTAATAAAAAAAAAAAAAAAGACATTTTAATTCCTCTGTATGAAACCAGCAACTCACGAACTGTGAAGACATAATATGGAAGCCAGTACTGCACAGGCCACATAACTGTCCTTGGTCACCAAAGGCGCTCTTGCACTTTTATGGATTTCTGCCAAATTGAACTCATGCCTTTACGAGAAATGTGGGCTTTGTGAGTGGGCAACAATCCCAAAGGAATCACTTTATGTTCTTCTGCCTTGCGTTTGGTCTTGAAAAGTCCCAGCGGAAACTTGCATTTCAGTACAAAATATTCTACAGCTCTGCCTCACATACAAACCTATAGTTTGTGTAAAATAATTATACGGTAGAACAAAGGGTTGCCAAAGGGCTAAGCCACAGAAACTCCAGTCAAAAGAAAAATATAAACACTCAAATTATACACTATTCCACTGTATGTTTGTGGGCGGGGGGGGATGCTGATCTCTTAAAAAGGCTGCCTGGGGGGGGGGAGGGATGGGGGGGGGGGGACAGTTCTTTACCCCACCCTGAGTAAAAGGGTTTACTGCCTTGCTTTATGCCATGAATGTCATGGAATGGACTGCTGTGTGTAAAACCTCTGCTTTCCTTGGGATGGGGGTGGGACATCAGAGAGAGGCAAGAAACTTGTAGTTGTGACTGTGCGCATGTGTTCGGTGATGACAGCAGCAAATCAGACACCTGTCTTTATGTTAGACGGAAGAATACAGACACCAATGAGGCATCAACATTTCCTTTTGCTCATTCATTGCTATAAACATGAGACTGCCATGCCTGCTTCCCCCTGTCGCTTACATTTCTGCTATGTGACACCAAATTTCGCCCACACCCAAATGTTGTCACGCATTTTAGTTTTTTTGTAATCATTTATTCATATTGTATTGTAATTGCATTTATATAGCGCTTACTACCCCTGACGAGGGGTTGAAGCGCTTTTTCGGTGAGTAGCACGCTACTCCGGTACCCACAAAGGATTAGTGTTGAATTAGTAAAGTGAAATATGCAAGTAATTTGAGAGGTAGATAGGTTAGTCAGTTATTTGGATTGAGAAGGATAGCGGAGGGATAGCAGAGGGAAAAAGGTTTACATTTATATAGCGTTTGTTACCCCTGATGGCACTGCAGATGAGACATGTGTCCCATGTGCACTCAGATCTAAACTTTACAGAGTAGAAGGTGAAGGCAAATGCCTATGTCCTTGGGGCTGGCTGGTACCAGGGTGTGTGACCTGTGAGTATCAGCCACGTCTGTTGCAAACACACACAACACTCCCTGGTTAGGACGTCTCAGTCTTCATAATCATTCTGATGGTGAGCAGATCAAGGAAGCGTCTACGGCCTAAGACTAAATGTCTGAGGCACCACCAGCTTAGTTTATGGAGAAGAAGCTAAAATGAACTGTTAGTGTTGCTGCTTCAACGGTCTGGAGTTGAAAGTCACTGAGAAGGAGGCCCAGGGTTTCACTCTCCCTTGACTGTTGGTACAGTTGGTGAGTAAATATGTAGTCAAATACTCCTGTGCTTTATTTCAGCCTGTGGTTTCCAGTGCTCGGCACCAGCACTTAGTTGTCAACACCAGTAATTATGACAGTCTGCCACATAGTGGCACTGTTTGTCTAAATGAGCGCACAACTGTTGTTTATTAATTAAATATACATATAAAAGGACTAATACCCACCGCCCGAGCCATTCTCATAGCTGTGGGGGCCTAGAATAGTCTGAATTGCCACTCTTGTAGGAGTGTGATGGTTAGTAATTGGGTTGGTACTGTCACTGGCAGGACTAGCAGGGCCAAAGGGTGGTGCAAGCTGCAGTGGCCACCTGCGGAGGGCCCTGGCACTTCTTTTTTTCTTTTTTACAAATTAAGCACTTTATAGATACATATTTACAAAATGTGCATGTGGTAAAGTGACTATAACTACTAATACCACATACATACATCATACATACATACAGTTTGAATTCATGGCCAAAGTATCCAGTTTAATGTTGTCGCATAAGCACTGAAATAGAATGCATACTTAGCTAGTTTCACATTGTGGTGAACAGTAAGTGCCTATGAGCGTCAAACTATAGCTAAGGTCCTGATCCTGTTTGCAGAAAACTAAAACTACAGGTTAATGATTTGGAGGGCCTATGACAAAGGCAATGTAAGCTCACATACAACAGCTAGGCATTGGCACACCTCCCGTCATGGTAGATAAATGTTAATAGTTTGTAGATCTGGCTAATTTCATAGAAGGCCACCTAAAAAGTGAGAGAATTATTAAGAAAAATTAACTTTTTCCAAAATTAGCTAAATTGCCGTACATATAAATACAAGAATCAAGCCCTCAGAACTGAAGTTAAAGTAGAAAAGTTGCTGGCTTTGTATTAATTGTGTATTGGAAAACAGCTAATTACAGCCTCATCTTCATTGTCCAATACGGACACAAAGACACACACATGCAGAGGCAGGCACAATGGTGCGTGTGAGCACACCTACATGCGTAAACAGCTAGCGCCACAAATTCACTTTCTTCCACTATAATCCCATTGTATTAGGATTCTCGAATAAACACCCATACCAAGTTCATGCCTATTGAATTGGGTAGCATTAATACTCCCCTTGGGGCCTTGGATGCACTTTGAACAGGCACTGAATGCTCAACATAAATCTTTTTTTATTCATACAGGAACATTGTTACTTATTACACAAAGGTGGAATGACACTGTTCTAGACATCAGAGAGTGGTGCAAAGAGGGCATGTTTTGCCCTGCAATTACTATTGTAAGTGGTATTAAGAGCTATGATTTCTGGTTGATATAACAGGAGTGATGCGCTTTATTGAAAGGCTCAACAGAGTGCCATTTTTCAGGACAACTGGGAGCGTAGGGGTTTTGTAGTCACCCCACCCCCTTTCTATTGCTTTGAAGCCTTTGTTTTTTTAAACCCTGGTGCAGTGCTTAATTTGTAAAATAATAAATGCCAGGGCCCAAGATATTTGTACAGAGGCCACTACTGCTTGTTCCACCTCAGGTCCCTGCCAGTGCTGCCAAATACCAGTACCAACAACACTTACTTACCATTACAGTCCTACAAATTATACAATTTGGACTGCACTAGAAGACCCGAAGCAGTAAGAACGGCCTGAACACCCCGGCATTATCTTTTTTAAATCGTATATTTAATTCTTAAAGCTTTTGCTCATATGCTTTAAAAAAACACAGCGCCACCACGCGGTAGACTGCCATAAATATGTACTGTTGTTACAGAGTAAGTGCCAGTGCGGAGCATCAGCAAAAACCGGGACAAATGAAGTACTGCCAAGGTGAGGATAACTTAACTGCAACAGAAAACCGCACCTACATATGTATTATTATTTAATGGGAAACTGCTCAATATCTTTGGGAAGGGAAACCCTGCCATAGGATTGAACAGTCCCACTTATTTAACATGATGACTTATAGCAAGCATGCATACCGTCACATTTGTCAGGACGCATGTACGCTTATAGGTGGCAAATGGAAGAGCCAACTCATCCCCCAAAACACATATGGAACTGTACTTCCATTCTGTATTTTGTTTCCCTTGTTGACTAGCACCAATGCTCTACAGCACTGATACTCAAAGTACGGCCCGGGGGCCGCATGCCGTCCTCCTGAACTTTACATGAGGCCCCCTGATTAACAGCAGCTCTTGGCTGTTGTTTTTGTGTTAAAGAAAGGAAGTAAAAAAATGCTTTATTAGTGCTTTCCTAATTCTCATACATACTGAAATATTTGCACAGTTCATTTACAGACATTTACATTTAGTTGTATGCTCGAAAAAATATAACATTGCACAGCCTTCCTCCAGCACACCCCCAGTACCCAGCATGATTATCACATAAATCATCACACTTTGATGTTAGAGAAAGAAAAGTAAACACCAAACTCAGAAGGCAGGGCCTGACATTTGACCTCGGTCTTTGAATGCAAAGCAAATGTGACAAGATAAGAACAGCATTTAAAGGCTTGCTTACAGAGAGCGAACACTCGCGGAAGAGTACAGTAAACTGAATATGCTCCACAGACGGGACAATAACATACTGGACAGCCTAAAAAAAATAAAGCCAGCAAATGGAAAGCAAGCAACTGTACGTTACAAAACACAAAACTGATGTTAAGCAGTGGGTGGAATGCATTTCCAGGAAAGCTTTCTGAATGTCTCTGCAAATCCGACAGCTGCACTTTCTTGTAAGCTTCGCCCTAAAATGTGTACCTCGACCAACAGAACATAAGCTACCAGGAAGGTTCCTTGGATGTAATTTAACTTTGATTTGACTTTGAATCTACTTTTTTTACTTTGGCTCATACCCCAAATAATTCCATGAGAAATAAAACCAAAGGGGGCACCTCCGTTAGCTCTAGGCTCCACGCTAAATAATGACATTACTCTGGACAGCTCTGTAGCTATCCACGATGCAAAAACACCACATGGTAACCCAAGACCATTGTTTCCTATGGGAGGGTCCCAAACTGGGGCAAACTCACCCAGCATGGTTCAAATACAAGTCTAAACACAAATTCACCCGACATGGTTCAACCACAAACCTAAACACAAACTCACCCAACATAGTTCAACCATAAACCGGAACACAAACTCACCCAACATGGTTGATAAACCTAAACACGATTCACCCGACATGGCTCAACCATACATCTAAACCTCTTTTCACAATGCATTGGGGACACAGGCATCACTAACCCTGTAACCATTAGTGCTAAAATCACCAGACTTTCAATATTCATTATAACATTATACAGTTTGACATTTTCAAGTTGATAACTAAAGTTTTATTTTAAGGTGATTATTAAACTACTATTTCTTCTTCTAAGTGATGCTTCTCACTGAATGTTACTTTCTATGCTGTCTGTTGGACTGACTACTCTACAGAAACAGGGAGAGTTTTGAGGCACAGCTTTCTACCGCTCCTTAGTATGCAGCAAACTGGTCAGTAGGGAACTCATGCAGTTTTATCTTTGATAGTACTACGGGTTCCTACAACTTTAAATAACTGTGAAAAGGCTGAGATACATTGATGAGATGAAAGAATGAACCAGTCTGACTGGAATTTTAACCTGCGAGCTCAAGTGTACACAGCAATATTTGCATCAGATGCTCAGCAACTGAGTTATGCAGCTATTCAACCAATATCTTATATATGTTGTAACATATTCGATCTTTTGTATTATTTTGCAGACCATTCTTGTAGTTCAATCCACATTTCCGTCACAATGGCAGTTAATTATTGAACCCTTTTTATCTTGTGCGTGGTCGACAGGTGAAACACAGAAGAAAAGTTTTCATAACCGTGAACTTATGTCACATAGTTTGCAACCATCTGCTACAAGGTTGCCATCGTCCTTAAAATGAGGTAGCGGCTGTTACCGGATGGAGGTGGTGAGGCGGGGGAGGGGAATACACTACAAAAAAAAGGACTTACCTTTAACAGCTGGCCACCGCCTCCCCTCTGTCCTCATAATCCCTCTGTTCTGGCTGGCGGCAGCAGGAAGCACCCAAGCAGACAAGCTCCCCTGAGCCAATCACAAGGCTGCAATGCAAGCGTTGTGATTGGTCTGAGCGTTGTGGATCGGCGCTTAGACTGGAACAGGGACCCTGTACATGTTCCTGGCCATGCTGTGTAATGCAGCTTGGTAGGAACATGCAAAGTGCGCATGAACTGTTTTGTCAGCCCAAACAGTTCATGCACACTTTGGGAGTGCACACCTCTCCTCCCCCGCCCAGCCCGCCCCACCACTGACTGCAAGAGAGAAAATAAAATGATAATAACGATATGTATAACGATATGTTATTATCATTTTATTTTCCCTGTTGAGCACTGGGGCGACGCTCCTACTCCTTAGCGGAGGAGCCGCCACTGTTAAAATGTAATTTAGGAATCCAATAGTCGGAAGTTGGTATTCTTCGTCTGGAAATTGACTTTCTAAGAGAAGCAACAGCTTGCAAATCGGAATGAGAATCCTTAAATGCTGTTTATTTGGAGGTTACATTAGAAACAGCAAGCTGAATAAAAGAATTATTCAGTTAGCTTGTCGCATTGTGCTATTTTTCAAAATGAACTTTGACGAGTTGCCAAGAGAAGGAATTACAGAGAGACCTGGTGAAACTGTGTTCCGAACAAAATGTACAGTGTATTTTGTGTTCAATTCAATCACATCACTCCTGCGGTGACTACAGAGGCAAATTTACAAAACTATCAACAATGCACAGCTTTTCCAGAGGAAAGGCCCAACTCCATCCCTTTGTGCTCCACTTTCCCCCTTCCAGGGATGAGATCTCATGGGCCATTGCAAAATCCAAACTTAGGCGGGAAAGCCTGTCAGTTAAAACTCAAGTCGCTTGTCTTGGAAAGGGCTACACCCCAAAGTTAAAGTAGAAAAGTGTCTCAATATGTTCATGAAGTCTCTGAGCCTCCGCAATCCCATGACCGGACAGGACCCTTAAGAGCGATAAGGGACTGTGCAACCAAAGGGTGAATCACTAGCTTTGATTCAGAGTTGAGCATAGGTCATATAGCCCAAAGAAGACTATCCACCTGAGCAGGTGCTACTGGCACACAGACACATCAACACCGAAGAATTCCACTCTTTGGAGGCTTTTTAGCGTTTTAAAGATGCTGTGAGGCAACATGCAAGCCCTCTGCAAAACAAACAATTTGCAATGATGTTACAGCAGTCAAAGATAACTAGAAAATAAATATACACAGCTTTGTTATACAAGTTTATAAATCAATCTACAATGCACTCTCTGAATTTGTCATCCAATGTTGTCCTCAGGTGCTTTTGAAGACCCTCCACACCCCCACTTTCAGCTCTCATACCCTTCTCGTCATCCTTCAGGCACTTTCACAATCCTGCCCCACTTTTCCTCCACCATCCATTCCCTCAACTTCCCTCCTTGGATTTTTTCTTCTACCACTTACAACCTTTCCACCACGCCTCAAGTCCTTGAACAACATTTTGTTAGTCTCTTTTTTCTACCTCCAAACTTTCTCCTCCGCATTTCATGCCATCTCTCCCATCCCTCATGTACTTTACTCCACCATGCACACCATTTCCTCCATGCCTAAAGTATACTCCAAATCTACTATGCTTCCAATGTCACTTCCATTCAGTAAGCCCTAAGGTTACTCTCCACCCTCGTGCCTCTCCGCAATCCCTCATATCGTCTCCTTTGCCTCGTAAGTACAATTCTTACTTGAGTTTTGAACACCCTTTAGAAGCCTTAACTAAAATATACTGAATTGAATAAAAAACTCCACCTAGCCCATCCTCAGTAAAAAATGCATGCATGTATTTGGCTCTCAACGATTTACAACTGATTATTAAATTTATCAAAGCTTTTACAGTCTTCTTCCAAAGATACTTCATTGTTATTCGTGGCTAGACTACACTATTAACTGGACAGTTCCTACGCCCATCCTTGCGCAAATGTCCACCCCACATTCTTGTCCCTTTTTTTTTCATTTTAACATGTCATAAGTGAGGTAATATGTGAGGTCATAAGTAGTGCATGATAGGGGCGGACATTATAGGTTTTTGACAAACCTATAACTGCTGTATTTCAGTGTTTTTTGGGTGTATAAAATTGAGTTCATGGCTCATTCCAACACCTAACTATAATGTCACTTTAACATTTATTTTTTTCAGTGAATTTGTTTTTCAATTTTTTTTAGTTAAGGTCTTAGAACCTAACCTAACTATAATGACTGTTCGAAATGGGCGCTAACAATAACACTTTAACGTTCGTTTTTTTAATGAGATTCAGGTTTTTATTTTTGGTCATATACTAAACTGGACCAACGGCCAAGTGTTTGCATGCAGCAAACCCCCACCTTTGGCAAGGAGGAGTTCCAAAACCCTGGAGGGTCCCAACCTGTGCTGTGCCTAGCCTTCAGCTGTGCATTCTGAACCCATATTGTCTTCTCCCTTTCATTTTCCAAACTTTTTCCTTGCATCGTGGTACTCTTGTGGTACCGGTTGTCCTTTTCATTTTTTTGTTTTACTTTTTTCGGTTAGCATGGTACCCTTGTGGTACCTGCCTCACAAACCTACATCCCATGGTTCTGTGCAAGTTTCCTCAGTGAAGCTTGCATTTTACCATGGGATGGAAGTTTGTAACACGAGTACCATGGAACCTCACGGCAGAATTGTGCTGGATCCCGCAGGTGTGCCTCAGTACATGTTAATAAAATGGTTTACATAATTACTATGGGGTCCCTGTGAGTCCTCCATACGTGCCTTGGGGTCAGGGTGTCCCTACCCTGCCTCCTTAAAACATTTCAGGGCATAAGCACTGAGTCCTCAAGTCCTCTAATGGCCACAGCAACATTTTCTTAAGCAGTTGCAGCTGGCCAATTAGATTGCAAGGTACCGCAATAAGGTTCTGGGTACAGCGGTATGGTTTCTGTTCCATGGTACCCCATTGACTGATAGAAAAAGGTCCCTCAGGAATTTGAGACATTTTTTAATTTTTGGTTATGGCAGGAGCCATGTGGAAGTCCCACGGTCCATAATGGTCCAGCTATCACTACCTTTTCCTAGAGATTAACCCCTTCATGACCATCTTGAGCACCTCTTTAAATGCAAATGTCTCTATTACTACTGAGTGGATTTACATCAAACAACGAAAAGCATACTTTCTAATTAAAGTTCTAACTTTCTGCCAAATTTCTGTTCAGTCTGTTTTTTCCTGTATTGGAGAGCAAAGTTACTATGGTAATTAACATGGGAAATCAATGTTTTGGAACCTTTGTCATTACTTGGCCTCTGCTTGATGGATCAGAGTGAAACTTTCCATGAAGGAGTTAAAATGAGTGAACTTTGTTTTAGAAACTTCAGGTGTTAAATGGTAGCGGCAGTTTCAGTCGATAATCTTTCAAGGATTTGCCCGGCGGTAATCGCCTCTCATACCACTCGATGATTTACCAATAAAAGAGGCAGGCGCCGGAGACTGGAAGGCAGGAAACAAAGTTTTATTCCGTCGGAGCAGAACACATCAGATCAGACAGCAAGGTATCGTCACGAGGTGCTCTAACTGCATCTCTGAGACCTGGTCTCTTATACACTGGTTTATTGCTTTATTACATATAGTACATTCTTGAGATTCCCTTGATGTGCGGGGAAATATCCCCTGAAGCCCCGGCTCAGATCCGATCCCACACATGGTTACAGTAGAGGTTCCCACCCTACCCGCAGTGGGAGATGGCTATCGCGCAGCAGGGAATTCCGCTAATTCCCGGGGGTGTGTGCAACCGGCCGGGTCTCAGGGGGTAGGGGCTTTGATTCTACTGTAATCCCTTTGATGTGGGGTGTTTCCCTTACAGTAGGGGCAATAAACTGCATCCGCAGGGCTAGGCGATGGCCTGGGACCAGTTCAGACAATGGGGCGCAGAGGAAGGGGGGGGGGTTATCAAAGGAGAGGCATGACCATGTATGGGTTGTCGGTTGGAAGTGGTTCCGTAGCAGGGTCGCGCAGAAGGAGAGGGTTTATGGCCTGTATGAGAGAGCGGGGGTGGCCGGCGCGCGGGGGATGCTTGCAGCGCCAAGGGAAAACGCTGGCGGTCGAGAGTGAGCGGGGAGAGAGCGGGGTGCCTAAAATGGCGGCCGTGCATTCGTTGTGCGTGGCGCTGGGGAGAGGCAAGATGGCGCAGATAATGTTCAGTTTGCACGCTAAATTTCCACAGTCCTCCCTTTTAACATGTCTCGCCAGCTTGCCTAGTTTGGATCTATCCCCATAATACCCCGTACCTCCACCTCGTTCAGAGCTTTCATCCGCTCAGTTTCAAAGTCCAAAGTCTTAGGGCAGATGCAGTTCATAAAAAGTGAACATAAAGGTGGCAGACACTGAATTCCCAAGCAACATCCACATAGTAACACAATCGGTATCAGGATAAATGAAAACAGTCTCCATCCCCAACCTTTAATAGTGTCCCAAAACCAACTCCCCAGTGACCATTCTTCTTGTTCTTGATGAACCTCTGCGGACAGTCTGTGGAGATGTTCAATTGCTTTGTAGACTGAGGGTGAGTTATCCGGTACGTAGGTACAACAGCTGGACCCAATGATGCGGCATGCTCCTCCACGATCTGCCAGAACCACGTCTAGAACAAGGCGGTTCTGGAGAGCCACCAGGCGGACGGCCTGAAGCTCAGCGGTGTTGTTGGCGAGGGCGCCAGCTGTAATGTTCATTGCCGTTTCGACTGCCTGGGTTAAGTGGCGGATGGCACGGCTGTTTGCCATCGGACCCCAGAGTGGAACAAGGCCTTTGACTGCGTCCATGAACTGTGCTCCGGTGGAGTCGGCCTGCACAATGTCCTTGGCCCGTTTCTGTCGGTGATGGTTTGCTGGAGCCACATACGTCGGAGGAAGGACAAAGGCGATGTAGCAGGTGCCTCCCCAACCTTTCGGAAGCCAGGTGTAGGCCTTAGTACCACAGATGAAGTACATATTCGGGGAGGCAACAAAGGAGGGTGGGTCAACTGAGTCCAATGTTCGGGTGATGAGGCAGGAGCTGTGGCCCACCAGCTGTGCCCCCAGGCCTTCGAGGCATACAGACCCAGTGATGATGATGACGGACAGGGCCACTGTTAGGGTGGCGGCCGTCCGTTTCCGGAGGTAAGAGAAGGTGGGTCTGGCTGGATTGTTGAACACTTGCATTTCAACTCGTTCTTTGGCAGGGATGTCCATGTGAAAGGAAGTGTTCGATCTCAGAGGGCAGAAGAGGGCAGAAGTTCTTCCAGTTTTGTTCAGCCAGAACCCATGGTAAAAGTGTGACATGGTTCTGCCGGAAGTGGCATTGTCCTTGTAGCTTTCTTGCAGGAGGATTAGCCAGGCGAGGCAGGAACCATGGACAGAAAAAGGTGAAGGGATGAAAGGGATAGAGTGTCCAGTGGCGTGTGGTAGCAGTCCACAGATCCAGCAATTAGTGGCGTTGGTAACAAGATTGTGTTGGTGGAGCAACTGCACAAAAGAGTTATTCCAGAACTCCTTACGCCTTTCTCGGAGTTGGGGTGAAAGCGAGATCAGATGATGTTCTTTCGTGGTGGTAGGTTGAACGGTGGTCAGTAATGTCTTATGAGCGGGTGTGCTCTCCTCCATGATCCAGAAGGTGACCATGAGGAGAAGGCAAAAGAGAAGGGTAATGAAAAGTGCAATAGTCTTTAAGCTGTGCATTCGGTCAGTCTTTGGGTTTCTGTAGTGGATCTTCGGACGTCCGGTTGCTTCCATCATCTTCATGTCGGGCGCTTCCATCACCTTCAAGAGACTCGGTAGCGGGCAGAACCACAGACTTTGTTTTAGTTTCTCTCCTGGTGGCCTTTTAGGTGACTAGGCTACCGTTCTGAGATTTCCACTTAGCCTGTGGTCTGCTTAGCCGAAGTTCTCTCCTTTCGTCGCAAGTTATACCCTTCTTTGGATGGCACAGTGGGATCGGGATATTCAATCAACTCAAGTGTCTCTGTATCCGGGCCGCGGTTCAGGGATGGTCGGTCTTTGTCCAGTAGTTCCTCTTGGGTGGTGATGTTGTCCGTGGTTGTCAGGGTCGGTGATACCTTCTTGCAGTGGTGTGCATGCAGCCAATTGCGTTTCCCCTCCACTCGAAGAGCTGTTCGGGTGGTGATCAGGACTTGTAGGGGGCCCGTCCACCGGGGCTCCAGACTCTTGGTGCGCTGGAAGTTACGCACTAAGACGAAGTCACCGGGTTGGATGTCGTGTCCCGGGCCCCTGGAAACATCGGGAATGGCGTGCAGCACCTGCTGGTGGATAACAGACAATGTCTTAGTTAGGTTATACAAATAGTCAGACATGAGGACGTCCGGGACGTCGTGGATGGATGATGGTTTTGGTGCAGTCCAAAGGTTCATGGGCCGCCCAAAGACGACCTCGTAGGGGGTTAAGTGGTGTTTGGTGGGGGTGGAACGCATTGATAGCAATGCTAGTGGGAGAGCGTCTGGCCATCTTAGTCCTGTGGTGGCGACTATTTTTGCTATCTTAAGCTTCAATGTGGCATTGTGTCGCTCAACCAGGCCTGCAGATTGGGGATGGAAGACCGCATGGAACTTCTGTTTTACACCCAACCCTTTTAAGATGAGTTGGATAACTTCGGCTACGAAGTGGGGGCCATTGTCGCTCCACAAAATTCGACAAAGGCCGTATCGGGGGAAGAATTCCTTCAGTAGTACTTTTGCGGTAGTCATAGCGGTGTTATCATGGGTCGGGTAGGCTTCCACCCACTTGCTGAAGGCACATACAACGACAAGCACATACTTTAAACCTTGGCACCTTTCTAGCTGGACGTAGTCCATTTGTAGGACTTCAAAGGGGTGATTGGGGACCCCAAACCCTCCCCGGGGTACAGCAGTTCCTTTCCCAGGGTTGTGTTGGAGGCATACTAGGCATTGTTGGACCAGACGTTTGGCTGAGTCCGGTATTCTGTCGTTGTGCCAGACTTTGGAGATGAGTTCGATCATGGGGGCAGACCCTATGTGTGCGGGGGAGTGTGCCATGGTCAGCATGGGGGTCAAGTATGAGTCGGGTAGCAGCCATTTGTTCGAGTCTTTAGTTCGCCAACAACCGTCATCGTCCTTCAATCCTACCCGGGCCCATTCAGTTAATTCGTGTGGTGGGCTGGCTAGTTGGATATCCCTAATCGTTTCCCTAGCATCCTTCCATTTCTCAGTTTGTGACCTGGTCACGTACATACGGGTCGTGGACCTATTCTCGGCTGTGGTTCGGGCAGTAATGTCAGCTAGTGCATTTCCCTGACCTATAATGTCTGTCACCTTCTTGTGTGCCTGGCATTTGATCACAGCTAACCGTGTGGGGAGGAGGACTGCTTCGGTCAGGGCAGAGACTAGGTCTCCATGCAGGATGGGTGTGCCATGAGAAGTCAAGAATCCCCTCTCTTTCCATAAGAGCCCGAAGTGGTGAACTACCCCAAAGGCATACTGACTGTCTGTGTAAATGTTTGCGGTTGTCCCTGCTGCCAGGATGCAGGCTCGTGTGAGGGCAATTAGTTCAGCCGCCTGTGCGGATCGC
The DNA here is from genome assembly GCF_964204655.1 of Triturus cristatus. Lineage (NCBI taxonomy): Eukaryota > Metazoa > Chordata > Amphibia > Caudata > Salamandridae > Triturus > Triturus cristatus. Next base: position 447,337,476 of record NC_140588.1, read on the forward strand.
TGTGTGATGCGGGCCGTCTCAACAACTGTTCGAGCTGTGGTGACTGCATAGGCAGCCGAGGTGGTGCCATCAGGGAGCTTGATGCATGAGCCATCCACCCACAGTTCTCCGTCAGGGTTCGGGAAGGCAGTATCCCGGAGGTCAACCCTACTCTTGGTCTGTTCGTCGGTGAGGGTCACGCAGTCATGTATAGGGGACGCATTGGGGTCAGTGTCAGGGAGAGGTAGTAGAGTGGCTGGATTCAGAGTGGTGCATCGTTTCAATGTGATGTGGGGTGCAAGCAGAGTCAGTTCGTACCCAGTCAGTCGTGCGCTAGTCAGGTGTTGAGTTTTGGTTTGGTTCAGGAGGGTATCAACAGCATGGGGCACCAATACAGTGAGGGGGTTCGAGAGCACGATCCCCTCACTTTGTCGGATAGAGACAGCAGCGGCGGCTACTGCTCGAAGGCAGGCAGGCAAGGCTCTGGCTACGGGGTCGAGAGTGGCAGAGAAGTAGGCACAAGGGCGTTGTTTAGGGCCTATGGACTGGGTTAGGACAGACAATGCGCATCCCTCCCTTTCGTGGGTGTAGAGGGAGAAAGGTTTAGTGTAGTTTGGGGTTCCTAGGACTGGGGCTGAGCAGAGGGCATCCCGTAATTCTTTGAAGGAGGATTGGCATTCGGGTGTCCAGGGGAGGGGGAAGGGGGTATCTTTAGCCAGCAGGGAAAGCAGAGGTTTTACGATAAGACTGAAATTTGGCAACCACTGACGACAGAAGGAGGTGAGGCCCACTAGGGACCGCACTTGCTTCTGAGTTTTGGGAACAGGGGTTTCTAGGATGGTTTGAATTCGGTCAGGGGTAAGTTTCCTCCCGTCTTTGGATAGTAGGTGGCCTAGATACGTTACTTGGGGCTGGCAGAATTGCAATTTCTTTCTGGAGACCTTGTGACCGTTCTCCGCAAGGAAGCGGAGGAGGTGAATGGTGGCTGTGACGGCAAGTGGAGTGGTGTCGGCCGCTAAAAGAATGTCATCGACGTACTGTATCAACGCCACTCCATCGGGTAGTTGGACTGCATCTAGTTGCCTCTTGAGGGCCTGGCTGTAAATACTGGGACTCTCAGTGTAACCTTGGGGTGCCCTACAGAATCTGTACGAACGGGCTTTTAAAGTGAAGCCGAACAGGTAGCGGCTGTCTGGGTGGATGGGGATGGAAAAGAATGCGTTCTTGAGGTCAATGACAGTAAAGATGGTGGCGGTGGATGGAATCAGGGTGAGGATAGTGGTGATGTCTGAGACTACGGGGTACTGGGGTATGACTACTTTGTTAACCTCTCGCAAGTCAACAATGAAACGGTAGGCTTTCTCATCCCCCTCGCCTTGCTTCTTTACAATGGGTAGGATAGGGCTGTTGCAAACATTACTCGCTACTTCTTCTACCACTCCTGCCTCGACCAGGGACTCGATGATTTCCACCAATGCCTTCTCGCCTTCGGGGGATATCCGATACTGAGGAAGCTTTGGGAGTACTGCGTCCGGTCGGACGGTTATGTGTACCGGGTCGATCACCATGCGCCCTACATCTGAGTCGGTTTTAGCCCATAGATGTGAAGGTAATGTGTCGAGTAGGGACATATCGGCATCGGTTATAGAGAGCATACGCCGAGTGTGACAGGGTCTGGACAGATCTGGGTTATCGTGTAGGATGACTCGAACTCTGTCTGGGGAGCATCTGATAGTGGCTCGAAAATGTTTTAGCAAATCAAGTCCCATAATAGCATCGGGGGTGTTGGAGGAGAGCAGAAAGGTCGTGTCAGTGGTGTTATCTTCTAAATCAAAGGGGATTGGTGCTGATAAGGGGTTAGTGGAGGGCGTTCCGTCAAAGCCTATTGAGGTTACGTGTGAGCCAGACAAGGGTGCCCTAGGAATCAGTCGTTTAGATAACGCACTACGTGTCGCCCCAGTATCTACCAGGAATGGAGATTTTGTGCCCAAGACCTTAGCGGTGACGTAAGGACCTTGCTGGTCAACACGGAGTTCGACTGGATCCCTCCCTTGCCCCTGGCGGTCCTATGCGAAGTCATGAGTGCTTTCATAGTCGGACTGCTGACACTGGTTTTGTCGGGGGCGATCAAAGGTGTTTGATCTGCCTGGCCTGTCGTTGATGGCGTCGTTCGTGTGCCCTCGTTCCCGTCCTCTATTTCTGTGGTCATATGCTGTGTCTCTGGGGTTCCTATTTTTATTCATTTCCAGAAGGACCGGGCACTGGGATTTCCAGTGTCCGAACCCTCTACAGAACGCACATTGGTTCCCATCTAAGTCTCTCCGTCCGTTGTAGGGCGTAGGTGTATGGTCTCTAGGGGGTAGCTTTCTAGGGGCGGTTGGTTGGTAATTCTCTTTTGGGGGTTCCCTTCCTATGGTCACCCCCTGCAACTGTGCTATCATCACCCTCTCCTTTAATTCCTTTTTCTTCTTCTCTGACGCCCTATCGTTCTCGTTCTTCTGGTTTTCGTAGTATTGGGCCATCTGGAGAATTGCTGCGGGTTTGGAGGCTGCCCAACTACTCTCGCTGGTCTGTAACTTCTGGGAAACTTCTGGCGACAGACCCTTTACATAATTCTGGACAAAGAGGTGGTGTCCGGTTGCGGTGGTCATGTCTTGGCCACTGTAATCGGAAAACACAGTCTCGAATCGGGAGAAGTATTCAGACACATCTTCCTGGGGTTTCTGGCGGCAAGCTGTCACTATCGACCAGTCTACCTTTCTTTCTGGGATTAGAGTCTTCAGTTTTTGTACAATCTTGTCTGGGAGCTCTAAGATGGCTTTCGGGGGTTTCTGTCCTGGCTCTCGCTGTTTATCTATGGTATCGAGTTGTACCCAGGTATATCCGAACGGCTCAGCGTGGTCAACCTTCCGGATTTGTTTCCACACATCAGCCGGCAAACATAGCCCAAAGAACAAGTCGATATCTGCTAACGTCATTATCGTTGAGCCTAAGGCTGTGCCTAATTCAGTGTAGAAGGCAGTCGGGTTCTTTCTCAAGTCGGGTAGGGTCTTTCTAAAGGTCAAAATATCTTGCCGGTCCCACGGCTGGTAGACCCAGTTATATACAACCCTTCCCTTCGCATCTTGGTGGTTGATGTCGTCGTGTGTTCCCTGACCCCGTGGGGGGACCCAGTAGGGGGCAGCTTCTTTAATGGGCATCATGGCATCGGCCCTTCCTCCCTGGGGCTTAGTTGCCATGGGGGTTTCCGTTGTGGTTGTCTGTCCATGTTCTTTAAGGTGTCGGTAGACCTCGAGTGTACGAGTGAAGAGGTTCGTTACATCGCCCTCTCTTTCTTCCCCAATGTCTACCTTCCTATATAGGGCCGCTAGGCCTTCGGGACCTTTATCGTGGTACCTATTCTCATATGTATTCAGGGTGCGATAACAGAGCCGTACGACGAAGTGTCGTCTGCGGCTGTCGGCATACGATTTATACACGTCCGTTATATACTCCTCACTTTCTTTTCGCTCCACCAGCGTCCCTACTATCTTGTCAATTCCTGCTCGTTCATCTTTAGTTAACCGATTCATTCTGGTGGACTCTTTCTTTCCTATCTCATGGTCGTCTAACGTTGTAGTCGACGTTAGGTTCAGTACAAGAGGCTCAGCCGGCGCGGAGGCCGTGAGGGCCGAGGCCCCTGTACTGCTTTCGTTCGTGTTCGGGGGTTGTGGGTGTTGCACTACCGATTGGGAGGGTGCATACGGAGGGGGCATGTAAATGGTCGGGGGACCTAACAGTAATTCGTCATTCGTTTGCTGCTTGGAGGACAATACAGGGTAGAGCAGAGAAGGGGTCCTAACAGCGTACTGGCCTGAGGTTTCGGGCTCCTGTCTTAGTTTAGTTTCCCTTCTCTCTTTTATGTCTTCTTCTAACTTTTTAGCGGCAAGGTGAGCTGCCTTTCGTAATTCCTTTTCTGCTTTTACTTCTTCCCTCTTTTTCCGTTGCGTTGCTTCTTTGCGCCACATGCCGATACTGTCAAGCATAGTAGGCGTCGTCTTATTGCTACGCAGAGCTATTTCTAGTGCTTCTATCTTATGGTCGTCGAAGGATCCCATCAGTGGCCACTGACTTTCGGGGTCCTTCTTGGTATATTTATGCCACAGCTTGCTATAAGCTACGGCGACTAGTCCATATTTAGTGAACATGTCCTTATTAGGGGTGCCCTCCAGTGGAGCCGGATGGTTCACCTCTAATAAGCGGTCCGGGCAGAACCAACTACCAATCAGTGGGGAGAAGATAGGCATGACGGGTTTCAACGGGGACAAAAGTCAGCACTACCTATCTTTTCACTGCTTGCAAAGACTAGACAGAATATCTCTATTCTTCGTTATTTGTAAGCAGAGAATACCTCCAAAGAACCAATATCGAACAACTAGTGTTCGGACAATCAATCAATCAATCAATGGGGAGATAAAGATAGGCACGACGGGTTTCAACGGGGACAAAAGTCTGCGTTACCTACCCTTCACTATTTGCAAAGACTAGACAGAATATTCCTATTCTACGTTATTTGCAAACAGAGAATATCTCAAAAGCACTATTCTTCAAAACAATCAATGTTCGGACAATCAATCAATGGGGAGATAAAGATAGGCACGACGGGTTTCAACGGGGACAAAAGTCTGCGTTACCTACCCTTCACTATCTGCAAAGGGAGAGAGAGAGAGTATTCCTACTCCTCCCCGTTTGTAGACAGCGAATATCTCAAAAAGAACAATCAATGAGCAATACTAGTATTCAAACAATCAATCAATTATTTCGCACTTTTGTCGTATTTCACGACCTTACCCGGACCGCATGGACAGTTTCTCGTCTTCCGCCTCCAGCGCCCGATCGTCCTCTATTCTCCGTATTTGCCGCGGCACTCCTGATGGTTCCCAGTCAGGACCGTAGATCACTCGAGAGAGGTCTGCTCGGAACCAGTGAAGTTCGGATGATCGGCTGCCAGACGAGGGTCTATTGGGCAGGAGCTCTCCCGATCGTTGCAGTCGTTCACTCTGTCGTCGGGACCTCTCCCACTGGATCCACGTGTGGCTGATGGGCCCCACGTTTGGGACGCCAATTGTTAAATGGTAGCGGCAGTTTCAGTCGATAATCTTTCAAGGATTTGCCCGGCGGTAATCGCCTCTCATACCACTCGATGATTTACCAATAAAAGAGGCAGGCGCCGGAGACTGGAAGGCAGGAAACAAAGTTTTATTCCGTCGGAGCAGAACACATCAGATCAGACAGCAAGGTATCGTCACGAGGTGCTCTAACTGCATCTCTGAGACCTGGTCTCTTATACACTGGTTTATTGCTTTATTACATATAGTACATTCTTGAGATTCCCTTGATGTGCGGGGAAATATCCCCTGAAGCCCCGGCTCAGATCCGATCCCACACATGGTTACAGTAGAGGTTCCCACCCTACCCGCAGTGGGAGATGGCTATCGCGCAGCAGGGAATTCCGCTAATTCCCGGGGGTGTGTGCAACCGGCCGGGTCTCAGGGGGTAGGGGCTTTGATTCTACTGTAATCCCTTTGATGTGGGGTGTTTCCCTTACAGTAGGGGCAATAAACTGCATCCGCAGGGCTAGGCGATGGCCTGGGACCAGTTCAGACAATGGGGCGCAGAGGAAGGGGGGGGGGTTATCAAAGGAGAGGCATGACCATGTATGGGTTGTCGGTTGGAAGTGGTTCCGTAGCAGGGTCGCGCAGAAGGAGAGGGTTTATGGCCTGTATGAGAGAGCGGGGGTGGCCGGCGCGCGGGGGATGCTTGCAGCGCCAAGGGAAAACGCTGGCGGTCGAGAGTGAGCGGGGAGAGAGCGGGGTGCCTAAAATGGCGGCCGTGCATTCGTTGTGCGTGGCGCTGGGGAGAGGCAAGATGGCGCAGATAATGTTCAGTTTGCACGCTAAATTTCCACACAGGGAGATTCATCAAGCTGTGCCAAAAAATGCGTTTCCAGTGTAATGTACTACTCCCTTCAAAAAACGCCCCCTCGGCCAATCAGAAGGCTTAGATTTTTTTTATTTCAGCCCAACTGCCAATAATACCTTTTGAACTTAATATCTCCAAAACTGCTTACTGGATTTACACCAAATCACAAAAGCACACTTTCTGGATAAAGATCTAGTTTCCCAACACATTTGGTGGGATTATGTTCAGCTGTTTTGGCTGTAGCTCTAGCTAAAATTTCCTATGGGAATTGAATGGGGAAAATGCATTTTGGGGCCCCCATTTTTCTCAGCCCCTGCTTGGCAGATCGCCCCGAAACTTCCAAGGGAAGGAGTGGAGGTGGATGTACTTGTTTGGGACAGTTGTGTGAACATTCATCAAAGGTTCCTTCGGCACACAACCTTTATCCCACAACTCCTACCCTGCCACCTTGTACTTATTTTTAAACTCAGGACACTGAGACCTAGTCCCTAAGTCCGCAAAATTGCAGCTGCAACATATCTTTTGATATTACACCCTGTCAATCAGATTGCTGAGGGACTGCTAGGTCCCGTCCAGGTATCACTAACATAGGAACCTTAATTTCTCAAAAAACACAGAGTGGATTAACACCAAATCACAAAAAGCATACTTTCTGGGTAATTTGATGTAATTCTGGTCAGCTGTTTTTTCTAAAATACTTCTTAAAATCCATATAGGAAACTGGATGGAGAAAATGCCTTTTCTTTGTCCCCCACTTAACAGATCATCCTGAAACTGTAATCAATGATGTCATGAAACATGTCATCAGTGATGTAATATGTATAGTATTGTATTGTAATTGTATTTATATAGCGCTTACTACCCCTGACGAGGGGACGAAGTGAGTGCTTTTTCTGCGAGTAGGACGCTACTCTGGAATTTATAAAGGATTAGTGGTGAACTAGTATAGTGAAATATGAAATTAATTGGAGCGGTGGCTATGTTAGTCTTTTATTTGGATTGGGAAGGATAGTGGAGGGATAGAAGAGGGAAAAGGTTTGCATTTATATAGTGCTTGCTAACCCTGATGAAGTGTTCAAGCACTTTTAGGCAAGTAGCATGCTAATCCAGAACCCAAACAGGATTAGTAGTGAATTAGTCTGGGAAAGTATGAAATTAATTTGCGCGGTGGACATGTTAGTCTATTATTTACATTGAAAAGGATAGTGGAGGGATGGAAGAGGGAAGGGTCTAGAAGGTTTTTTAGGGAGTTCATAGCAGTAGGAGGGGGGTTGGGATGAGTAAAGGGGAGGTGATGGGGAGAGTCTGAGAGAAGGGTTTAGAAAGGCTTTTTTGGGAGATCTAAATAGTAAAAGAGGTATTAGATGATGCAAGAAGGGGTAGAGAAGGGAAGAGTCTAGAAAGGGTTATTTTGGGGCTTGTAGTAGTGGTATGGGGTTTGGGATGAATGAGAGAGTGGAGGTAGAGGATATATGGATAGAGGTATAAGGTGAGAAATAGGGTAGTGCATTGGAAAGAGTAGTGGAATGAGGTTTGCGATGAGCCACAGAGTTGAGGTAGAGGATATATTTAGAGCGGTATAGGGTGAGAAAGAGGGTAGTGCATTGGAGAGATTATTAGAATGAGGTTTGAGATGAGTCAGAGCGGAGGTAGAGGATATATTGTGAGAGATATAGGGTGAGATATAGGGTAGTGCGTTGGATATGCTGAATTAGAAGCAAAGTAATAAATATATAGATTCATAAGTACATGGAATGAATATATATACATAAGGAAGGTAATCTATGTAGATTAAAGTTGCATTTAATAAACTCAGACTTTCAAGTAATGTACTTTAAATTAATGTATTTGTTTTTATTTTTTGTAATTCATTAGTGAAGCAATTGTAGATAAATAGTTATGATCAAAAGATTTATTTATTTATGCAGTCATTTATATACATGTTAGACATAGAATAAAGTACCTATAAGTATAATGTTCATTTTTTGAGTAGAACTAACGCATATCTATATCTTTCAAAACATAATTATTATACATGTTTATACAAAGCACTACACATAAGTAGGTTCACATCTATAGTTCAAATAAATGATTATATACAGAGGGATATGCTGTATATTTATGTTTGAGTATGGTGGTTATGTGGGGAAAAGCCAATTCTTGAGTAGTCTTCTGAAGATAAGGTGGTTAGCTGTGGATGTTATGTTCGTGTGTCATAAGAATTACATGGCGAGGGCAAAAGTTAAAATATTTCAGCTAACTATAACCATTGACTTGAAGTGTTTTTTAACTTTAAAATTTTACTTTTAAACTGACATTTTTGAGTAACTATAACGTCACTTTAACTTTTGGTTTTTTCAATAAATTTCTAAGTTTTTAAAATTTAAATAAAGATATTATTACCGCACCTAATTATAACGTCACTGTACCCTTTTTGTTTTTCAGTGAATTTCAATGTTGTTTTTACATAAAGTAATATTTTATTACCATATGTAACTATAACAACCTGCCACCTGCCACCCCCTGCTGCACATAGCCATTGACTGTGCATGGTGTAGGTTAGCCACAGGACCAACCCATACACCACTCATGCACCCCTTTTTTCTGATTTCACAGGTCCCTTGCAGGAGCCAGTGCGGGCCCCTGTTCACACTTGGGACTTGTGGGTGTAAGTGGATCACACTGGCCCCCCTGAGAGTCCTGCTCCTACTCCTACTCCTAACTCCTAACCTGCCCCCTTGTACCTTATTTTGTTTTAATTTTCAGGACACAGGGACTGAATACCTGTGTCCTCTCATAGCAGCCATAACATTTCTCTTCGTGTTGGAGCCAGTATATCAGAGCATGAGCTCCCTTGGAACTCAAAGGAGCCTAACAATAACTTGCACCATGGCCATGCACTGCTGGCACCCTCACATGCCACATCACTCATCACATGTTCAGTGACTCGTTTGATAACATCCCTAATGATATCTGAAATTACATCATTGATAACAACACTGTGCATGGAATTTTAGTTACTATAGGGCACAAGTTATACTTAGTTGAGATAACTATAACTGGAGAATATCAGTGGTTTGTTGGTTTAAAATGTTATGTTTTACTGACATTTTAACCTAACCGTAACCTTTGTTTAATAGAAGATCAAGGCACACCAGAAAACAACAGCGAGCCAGGGCAAAAATATGGATTATTACCATTAAAACTATGATTGAGATGACTATGAATGTAGTTTTGTTGTTATTTAATGACGTTGTGCTTTTAGGTGTTGTTAGTTATTTTTGTAAGTATTGTGAGGTCATACACATTGCATATGGAGTGTGATGGATGGATTACGTCCAGTGGCGGCCATTACAAAACTGAAGTGGGAGGGAGGATTAGGGAAATTATAATAATTTTTTTAAATATACGTGTCCTACCGCCAATGCTGCCGGCCACCTCGGTGCTCCTCTTCTCTCCTGATGGTGTCCCAGCAGTCCCTGGGACACTAGCACAGGCTCCCCACCCAATCCTGGCGCTTCTCTTAATAGCATGAGAGCAGTGCCAGGATTGGTCTTCCGCTCAGACAGTGCTTGGGCATCTGTGCTGTTTCTCCAACCTGGCTGTGCAGCACAGCGGGGTTGGAGAAACCTAAGTGCGCATGTCTGTTTGGCCGGCATAAGACGGCCGGCCAAACTGGCATTCACACTTTTCAGTGCACCTACCACTTCTCCTTCCTGCCATGGCCAGCCTGGCCCCGCCCTGCCCAAGAATCCCTGGCTCAGTCAATGGGGAAGAAAAATGCTAATATTGTTTTATTATCATTTTATTTTTCGCTTGCTGACTCAGTGAGCTGATTGATGCTCCTCCGCCATTACGGAGGAGCCGCTTCTGATCACTTTGCTGCTATGCAAGTTATGGTTGTGATAATGATTTTTTGATTTTTTTTAAACATACTTTCTGGATTTTTCCTTCAAGCTTCATATGTCCCACCATCACATTACATATTGGTAGTGTCTGCAGTCATTTCTTTATAACAATTGTACACATGTACGACATATTCTTACTATAAGTTAACTACGCATACTCAGTCTACATAGTAATTGTAACAGGATATAATTCTTTTGGGACATCCATCCCAGTTGATTGTGTTACGGTACCACGGTAATACAAAAACAGTCCCCAAATCCCTCCTCCCACCCCACCCCAGTCTCACTCGTACGGCTAAATCTGTCGCCTTTGGCATCTTACGGTCTATATTCATGCCAGATCTACATGCGTATACATGGTTGTGATAATGATACCTGCCGAATTTCAATGTTTTTTAGATTTTATTATGGAATCCACAACTTCACTTGAACTGTATTTTTAGGTGAATTTCAGAGGTTTTTAAAAAACTGTTTTTTTAACCAATCTTAACCATAACTTCTCTTTAACTGTAATTCAGTTCATTTCTGTTTTTTATGACATACTACATTCAACTTATTTGAAACAATTCCCATGCTGATTGGGGGTTTCCTGCATTGCTTGGTATAGGCCCAGCACCCAACCCCGCTGCGCACAGCCTTCAGATGGCCAAACAGGAACTGGGCCCTTTCTTTTTTATTTTTTTTGTCTTTTTAATAATTCATTTTGAGGGAGGAGTTTTCAAATCCTTAGAGACTTGTAGATCTTAATTGGCCTCCGACAAGGTTTGCAAACCAAGTACCGGGTTAATCAACCCATCAGGGAACTCTGTAGGGGTGATGGGGCCCTTTTTGCCATTCTTGTTGACCCTGAGTCAGGTTTTTCAAACTTTGAAGCATCGGTGTAGGTCCATAACCCCTGCCTCAGGGAATACAAGCTCTGTGGCATAAGCAACTTTTTCAACATTTTGACAACTGGAGGGTCCCTTTAGCTCTCATCAATCTGAGCCAGGAGGTATGGGGATGCCACCCCTGACCCTATGACTCCTTCACTTTTTTTCAGACTACTCCTGTAATGACAACTTCAAACAGATTTTTCTGAGTAGTGTCCAGTCAATTAGAGGGATAGAGTTTGTGGGCCAGCAGTCGGTCCATGAACCCAAAATGGATGATGGCAAAAAATGTCATCATCCAATCACATTGCTTGATTTTTTGAATATGGGTGTATGGATCATCCTCGAACCCAGGTTGGTGGGCCATCTGCTAACAGTCAAGATATCTCTAACTTTTAAACCCTTTCAAGCTCGTCCAACGCATTTTTGTAATGCTAATTTTTCAAAAAACACTCAACAATTTACAGCATACCAATCAAAGTTCCTTTCTTGGGGGAAGTGCTATTTTCATGCCAAGTTTGGTGCAGTTCAGCTGCTTGGGCTGCAGCAAACTGCAAAGAATCCTATGGTAGTTACATTGGGAAAGTCACTTGTTGGAGGCCCCCTTTATTTCCCTCCCCTTTATCGATCTGCACAGAACTTGTCATGCTGAAACCCAAATTGGAGGAGGTTTTTTTGGACAGTTTCATGCAGAATTGGCAAACGGCACTAAAGCTGTTAACAAAAGAAACAACTTTTGAATAAAAAGTCTGGCCTAACATGAACAAGAGAGCCAGGATGCACTTGATCACGCGCCATGCACTTCACATTGAGAATGTGTTCCTTTATTTCATCCACTTCATTGAGGCATTCGTGTGCTCTGTTGTTCTCTTTCTGTCTGCACCTCAGCACCTGACAAGCTGCTTTTTGAAGCAGGATTACCTGCTGCAGACCGTAAAAACATTCGGATGTGTCAGGGCGTGCAGCAGGAAGATGAGACTGGAGGCGGGGCCTAGGAGGTGCTTCCCCAAGGAAGGTAAAACTGCAATACAGCTCAGGACTGGGACCATCCATGTGCTCTTGCCACAAACAAGTACAACAAGAACAGATGATGGACGGAACGCTGAACAATGCACGCATTCACCCTCAGTCACCAAGATCTGGGTTTCATCCATCGTTCTTTCGCTCTTGCCACAAACAAAGCACTCTCCAGCATATGCACTTTAATCAGTCAATGGATTGGTGCGCCCTATTCTGACCATTATGTGAGATTACATACATTTTTCTACCATATTGTGCTATTTTCTTCCGACATTTGCCCCAACCGACCAACTATTCCACTGAATCAGTTAGTGAACATGACAGCGCCAATCTGCACTGCACTGGCACCAATGTGTGCAACCAGGTCAAAAGATACTTTTGTATGTAAGCAATATGTACTTTCTGAATATGGTCCTTCAGTGTGAGAATGGGCCTCAGTTCAGATATATTTATCTATTTTGTATTTTACAAGAATGATATTAGAAGGAAGTTAGTCTGACCCATGACTATTTCTAAAAGTATTTGAATTGCTTGAAGTTGGGATCTCAGTTCTACTGATTTCAGGCAAGCTGTGTGACAAAAGTCTCCGTCGGTGCATGGTACAGTGCAAGCCCGCATAGAGCCCTTGTCCCTACTTCCAGATTCTCCATTACTAGTAACACAGTAATGCTGCAACACTACTCCAAACGAGGCTCCACATCAGGGCTAGATACTTGTTGGGCTGCACTGAGGACAACTACACTCACAGTGGCCAAAATGTCTGCTGTCCACCATCTGATAATATTTTCCCACTAATCTTCGACCTCATGATTGGGCCCTTCATTGCACTCAAAAGCATAGCGACCAGGATTTGTGGCAAGTCACCAAAGCATGAACTAAGAGAAACCCCTTACAGCTCTTGGTTGCCCTTTCGCAAAACTGTTTGCTAGGGAGAAGACCACCTACGCCTCTCTCTGGCTCTGTGGTCTCCTCCTGAGCAAAGAGAACTGTGAATGAACAAGTTATTTTCATTTGAGTAGGCAACATAAAAAAAATTTCATTCAAAATCAATATTCACATTGATCAGTAATTTGCTGTAAAAACTTTACATAGCCGAGGAAAAAGCAGTAAACAGGATTTCTTCAATGAACATGCCAAATCCGGCAAGGCAACAGTTAAGATCGAACATGCACAATGATTCCATTTCAAAATGTTTTCTGGTCATGTTACCTAACACATCCACCCACTTCAGTTTCTCCAACTATACTTTTCCTTCTGATTTAGAGGCTATTTGCCCAATAAGACTAAGGGCCCAATTTAGAGTTTGGCAGACATGGACGTCATTTTGGGGTCACCAGGGATCGCAGTTGCGACCCCTGGCTTGCTCCTTGCTATCCCTGGCAATGCTTTTGGGATCCTTGGCCTAAGAGGTGGCAAAATCAGTGCATGTAACACAGTGGCAGCTCTTCCTAGTGGACGCTGATTGGAGTTCCACTTGCCTGGTTTCTGTCAATTGTTTTTATTATACAAAAATTGAATAATATTATTCACTATTAGTGCAATAAAAAAATGGAGTACATTAGCTGGAATATGACCCTATCTGGAGGCTAAGGTAAGTAAAAAGTGCTGTTAAATGTATGTTGTATACATGCTTGCGGGTGAGAATGTGTTTATGTGTGCGAGTGTGTGAATGCGTGAATGCGTTACTATGTGTAAGCATGTGTGTGTGAGTCAAAGTAAAGGTCAAATGGGGTGCAATGTCACTTCTACTGCCCCTGACATTTTGGTGGTTGACGTCCATGTTGGCAGACAGGGTACTCTATCGTAACGACAATGGAGTACCCTGTCTGCCAAACTTTTGGTTGCCTACCCAATTTCGCTTTGGCATACAGATTTAAAAAGATGGAGTAAAATACCTTCCTCCAATGACCTGAGGGAGTATACGCCGTCGGAGGTAAGCCATCCAACCGTCCACTATATTTAGAGTAGGAGGTCAGATTTTTTTTTACTGTCCATCACCGCAGCGAAGGACAGTAAAAAAAAATTTGCCCCACATCAAGGGAGAGAACTCCATAGTTCTGGTACTTTTCCAAAAGCAAATTCCCACTTTGAGAGTTCGGTTTTGGAAAAGTAAAAGCTTTTAAAAGTTTGATGTTTGGTTCCGTCATCAATGGCAGACTTACACCAAACTTTCAAATGGTCGGCATATGTAAAGTCCTCCACGGCCCGGCCTGTGTTTACTCCATCCACCAACCTCTCAATCAGGCCCTGGATTGTCAACTCTGTTTTGTCTTCAAATGCAAGCTCCCCTCTTGATCAGCTTGTGTGATCAGCTTGTGTGATCATGTCACTCCCTCTGCCCCAGAGCCCACATGTACCACAACAGGCAGCTTAAAAAACGCTGGGGCACAGCTATGAGTGCAGCAAGTTCGGTTGCACCAGGGCCCTGCAGTTTAAGAGCTCACTGTATCTCCGGGGCTGTCTTTTCCTAAACAACTTGGAGCGAGGGGTTGATTTTCTTTGCTTAAATTAGGGCCCGTTGCACCCTGTTAGGTCACTCTTGGCGCCGTCACCTCGGGAGTAAGCGCCGCCTAAACTGGGGGACAGTTCCCTTTTGTGCACATTTGCAGCTTCCTTACCCGAATCATGGCCCCGCTGTCCCACTGCCTCCGGGTGTGCGGGTGGTACTCCAGGGTGGTGGTGCACAGCTCATTCTCCCGCCCGGCCAGGCTCGCGGTGCAGCCCATCAGGAACTCCCATCCCAGTCCCTTCATCGGCCTGGGAGAATTAGTTCTGCTGACCAGAGACAATTTGCGGACTCCTCATCCTCGTCGGCTCTTGGAATCTTTCCCAGCTCGGGCTGGCCACCAATAAATGCAGCCGCGGGGCCCGGCCTTCAGTCAGGTGCGCACAGACAGAGGAAGCCCTCTCGCGCCTTCTTCGCCACTCCTTGTTCGATATCACACCGAATCCTACGCGGACACGAACTGTTCACATCCCGGCTGGGGCTGCCTGTAAGAAGGAAGCCTGAAGCGGCCTCTCGACGGAGGAAACGCCGTGTTTCCTCTCTCCCCGGTGGGAGGGTTTTGGACCAGCAAACTCAGCAAGGGCACAATAACAGGGGAGCGTAATTACATGTAACGCGCCAGCCCTGGGGACCGGAGGGTGGGGGACGGCACGGAGGTGGTTCAAGAGAAAAGTGAGCCGGCTGTAGTGTAAAACCATAGGGTCGCATCCTCATACAAGCAAACACGACATCTTACCGGAAACAGTCCTGCAGAAGTAGCATGGTTTAGAAAGCGTGAGAATTGTGATGGGTCATTATTGATAAACACCTGGCGCCCATATCACTGTCGGCTTTTTAATGCCTCAATTTTTTCCTTCTTTTTGTGCTATTTTTACTCCTCAGATAAAAAAGAACAGCGTACAACTTATTTTCTCCAAACTTGAGCCACATCATCTAAATTTTGCGCCAGGTAGATATATGGAGGGAAGGGTTTGCATGGTTTCTTTTTGCTTTCGGAGTGAAGGAAATACTTTTTGTGTGATGACCTAAATTTAAAGCCAAGGGCGACAGCTGTTTTCTCCGTCCCTTATTATATGCAAACTGCAAACGTAAAGCAAAATTGTTTTCATTTCCCAAACTGTGCAAAATATACATGTAATATCTTTGCTCAGATGTTTAAGGTGAAGCAGCACAAAGGGTGCAGAACGGATCTGCTCTATTGTTTCCTTAATGCAATTGTTTTTACGATTTAAAGCTTCTAGTAACGTCAAGTGTTATTTTCAGGTAGAACATCAGTGCCACCTTTACCAAGCATCATTCCTCACTCAGCATTTCAAAATCTTGTGACAAGAAAGTGTTCAATAAACTATAAAGTGTTCCACTTCATGACAACATAATAAATTTTTGCTACAAAAAAAGGTTGATTAATTGATCGGGCCTATTCACAAAGGTAAATTCGGCCATAAACAAGAGTTTACGACCGCACTTACCTGAGTTATGCCTGCCAGGAATTCACAAAGGGATTCCTGCAGGCATAGCCCAATTACCTGTGCGGTCATATCTGTACCTGTGAATCCCAATCAAAGGGTGGGATTAATGGCGTTCCAAGGCGTAGATAGAATTGGAAATTTGTGAATAATATTTTCCCTGTGGAGAAAAAAAATAATTTGCATGGGGGAATCTGTTACCCCTGAATGGATTACAAAAAAAAGCAACTGATTTCCCAAGAAACCCACATGTAAACCAGCTCCTTATGCAGGTTTCCATGTGGAATCCCACAAGGGTTTGCGAATTCCAAAAAGTAGGAGCAAATCTGCACTTGGACATAAATGTAAATAACCGAGTGAACATTTAATTGTCTTTTCTTTCTTTTTTGTCATTGGGCAATTGTGTTTACATTTTCTCACAAAGGTGTTATTTTTTTTTTTTTTTTATAAAAAACCTTTATTTCGTCAAGAGTCTGGACACAGCTATTCAGCCGACAACCCGGAGGTTCGGCAGCTTCGACAGAGAAGGACAAAGAAGCGTCCACATTGCATTAAAGGAGCAGTGAAAAGATTCCATTTTTAAATAAACACAAACACACAACAAACCCCAGCAAGGCAAAAACACTGAGTGCCCATGGTGAAAGCCCCCCAGGTGAGGTCAGACCCCAATCATCTAACAGTCACAGTTCTATGATAAGAGAAAGAAGGGGGACAGCAGAGGACCAAGCAGTCAATTAATCATCACATCTTATATACTGAGCTGGAAAGAATATCAAGAAGAAAGTTGTTCCTCGGGGGGATCCAAATCAGGGGCAAGACATATTCCCCCCCTATATTGATTCCACCTCCCCCAGATGGCGTGCCACTTCCGAGGGCAGCCTCTAGCGCAATACACTGTCTTCTCCCTGAGCATACTCCAATCCATATTTTCTTTCCACGCGGTCAATGTGGGGGGCCCCACGGAGCCCCACAATCGCGCTATATCTCTCTTAGCGACCATGTTACCCAGAGTCACCCATTGGGTCTGCGCCGCATTGTGATCAGTGGGCCCCCAGACATTCAGGAGACAACACCGCGCTTCCGGCTGCATAGCAATGCCCGTCACCTCCCCCATCACTGCATGGACTCTCCTCCAGAATTCCGCGATGACACCACATTCCCAGATGATATGCAGGAAGGTACCCACCATACCGCATCCCCTCCTACATAGGCCTTCCTCAGAGAAACCCATATGAACCAGCCTTGGCCCCGTCACATACACTCGATGCAGTATTTTGAGCTGCACCAACCTCAGACGCGACGGGATCGCAACCTCCTTGGGAGAGGAAACAGCTGACTGCCAATCCTCATCATCCAACTTGAGTCCATCCCTAGTCCACTGGTCCCGCAGCCCCAGAAGCGCATCCGCCCGGACGTTTATCAATTTCTTGTAGATGAGCGAGATCGTGCTCTCAGGCATATGGCCATCAAGGATCCGGTCCTCCAAAGGAGAAAACTCAGGCACCTTCTCACCCTCCACGAGGACTGACCGGAGGGCATGACGCACCTGAACATAGCGGAAAAACTCGGAAGCCCCCAGCTCATACTCCTTCTGCAACTCTTCAAAGGACTTCACCCTCCCCTTAATCAGCACATCTCCAACCCTGGAGATGCCGATCAGGTCCCATTTGTCAAAACCTTTCGTATGCCAAAGCCTGCCCAATCTTTCAGATTCAAACAACGGGGTAGCGAGGGTGAGCCTATCCTTCCAGCCCAGCGAGTCAGTTGCCATCTTCCACACACGCACCGCCACCCCAGTAGGCCCCGTGAGGGACGAGTCCAGAGACCGCGAGTACAACGCCCTGTGATAGTTACCACCACGCAGCAACCACCTATCCATGGCATAACCAGGGCTGAGGGCAGGGCCATAGAGACCATGATTAATCGCGCTCAGCTGGGTGGCCCAATAGTAGCGTCGGATGTCTGGAAGCGCAATACCCCCATCATACCATGGTAGCGTCAACTTAGCAATTGCTATTCGAGGCCGCCCGTCCCACAACAACGTTCGTTGGAGGCTTTCGATCTCCCGAAAGTATTTGGCCGGTACCCAATCTAAAGTATTCTGCAATGCGTAGAGGAACCGGGGAAGAGACATCATTTTGAACAAGGCAGCGCGCCCAACGAGGGAGAGTGGCAGCCTCCGCCAGCCCTCTACATCCCGCCGCAGTCGCGCCAAGGGAGGGAGCAGGTTCCTCTCATACCGCAAAGCGGAGTCCGTGGAGATAAAGATCCCCAAATACACGAAGCCCTGCTGAGCGATCTGGATTGAACAAGTTCGCGGGATCGGTGGAACCTCGCCACTCAGAACATATAAATACGATTTACTCCAGTTGATGACGAGACCCGAATTCCTACCGAAAGATGTAAGAACGTCACAGACCACTATCAGTGATTTCTTGGGCGAGGCAAGATACAACAGGATGTCATCAGCATATAGCGAAATGCGGTCCTCGTGTTCGGGCGACCATCTAAGTCCCCGTATATCCGGGTTCCAGCGTATCCACGCCGCCAATGGCTCAAGGGCGAGGGCGAACAACAATGGCGACAGGGGGCAACCTTGCCGAGTGCCCCTCCCAAGCTGAAACGGAGTCGACGCCCGGCCATTTACCACCACACTTGCAAGGGGTCCCTCATACAGCAACCTCACCCAGCTCACAAAGCCATGGCCAAAGCCGAACTTGGCCAGCACCGCCCACAAATATGCCCATTCCACCGTATCAAAGGCCATCGTGGCATCGAGAGACGCCACAACGGCTGGTTCACGCAGCGTGCCCGCCCTGGCGATCACGCCATGAAGGCGCCGAAGGTTTAACGCGGTGTTACGATGCGGAATAAAACCGGATTGATCAGGGTGGACCAAGTCTCCAATCACCCTGACCAATCGGGCCGCCAGGACTTTAGCCAGAATCTTTGGCTCGGCGTTAAGAAGGGAGATAGGCCTATATGAGGCACACTTATCTCGGGGTTTACCATCTTTGTGTATAACAACAATCGTCGCCAGTCGCTGATCCAACGGGAGTGTCCCACTCCCCCGCGCCTCCACGAACATGGCGCGCAGGTGAGGGGCAACCATATCCGGAAACAGCTTATACAGGTCAATTGGCAAGCCGTTCGGGCCCGAGGCCTTGCCCGAGTTCAGCGCGCGGATAGCTCCCGCCACCTCATCGACCGTTATGTCTCCGTCCAAATCGTCCCTATCTACATCGGAAAGACAGGGCATAGCAATATCACGCAAGAGGTCACGCGAGTCCTCGGGCGGCCTATCCGACACTGAGGTATAAACCATACGGAAATAGTCCATGAAGCACTGCACAATCCTCTCAGGTTCCACAATCACCTCTCCCCCCTCTCCCGTCAACTCCGGCACTACTCTATTAACCCGTTCTTTTTTGTCCAGCCAAGCTAGGAGTTTCCCGGCCTTGTCACCAACATCATACAAACGGCCCTGCTGTTCCCTACTGAGGGTCTTAGCGACATTCGTCACCAGGTCCTTATACTCGGCTTGCTTCAAGCTCAGCTCATGCAGTGAGGCCTCTGTAACCTCCTCCTCTAGCGCTCCCTCCAAAGCCACAATCTCCTCCTCAACCTGCATGACCTCGCCATCTCTCCGCCGCTTGGCCGCCACTACAAGGGAGAGAGCCTCCCCGCGCAGCACGGTCTTGAACGCTTCCCACAGCGACACTGGCGAGTCCACGGATCCCTGGTTATCCTTGAAATTTTTTTTAACTGTCTTCACCAGTGCGCTGCGCATCTTGGGGTCTAGGAAGTACCAAGGGTTAATAGGAGCCACTCTTCCACCTCCCTCACGGCCAACATCCAGCCTGACCCACACTGGCGAATGGTCCGATATACCACGCGCCATGTGCCTGGCCTCGGACACCATTGAGGCGTGCGCAGCCAGAGTGAGCAGGTAATCAATCCTAGAGAGGCTACCATGCGCTCCGGAGTGGAAGGTGTATTGGCTCTGTGTGGGGTGCAGGAGCCTCCAGCAGTCTATCAGGCCAAGTGTGTCAAGAAAGTCTGGAAGCCACTTCTGAGCCCCCCCCGTGTCTCTGGGCGGGTATCTATCCAGTAGCCCAGAGCCAACAGCATTGAAGTCACCCCCCACCACAAGCATACCCCCCGGGAGATCCAGCAAAGCCCTACCCAGATCTGTAAACGTGGAGGCCTGCAGGGCCGGCGGGACATAAACCGAAACTAAAACCAAAGTTCTTCCTTCCCACCGCCCCGCCACCGCCACAAACCTCCCCCTATCGTCAACAATGGTGGAGTCCACCTCAAATGGTAGCGAGGCTCTGACTAGGATGCCCACACCCCTGGACCCAGAGGAAAATCCCGAATGTGCTACGAATTTATAACCCTTCCTATTAAGAGCATAGCACATGTTACCTATAAGGTGCGTCTCCTGCAGTAGGGCGACATCCGGTAATGACCGTTTCAAGAATTGCAAAACAATCCCGCGCTTAATGCGATCCCCCAAACCATTAACATTCCAGCTAATAACACTTAAACCCCTACCCCCCATCCCCAAACGTAAGGAGGCCCACCCCACACCCGAAGAGCCACCATGGAACAGCCCTGAAAATAGTCAATACGCCTTGCATAAACAAACCCCCCAACAACGAACCCAAAATCCCAACTATCCCCCCCACCCTGCACCCCTGCTGCAGCTTACAAAGCCCCCACAACTTGCAGTGTGCCTGTCGCCCTACCGAACCCAAAATCTACAAAAAGTACCCTAAGGGAGGAAAGAGCTCCCCTCGTCCTCCCACAACCCTCCGTATTTACTGCATTCTGTGCAAGTCATTAACTGGAGTCAAAACGAGTCAGTCCGGTTCCGAAGACATCAACCTTGTTCATCCCGGCCACTGTCCCCATCTGCGGCAGTGTCCTCTCCCGTCCGTCGTCGGGGCAGAGCGTCCAGCCATTCCTCGGCCATGACAGGCGACTCAAAAAAGAATGTTCGGTCTTCGTACACCACACGTAGTCTCGCAGGGAAGAGCATGGCATATTTCAGTTCCCTCTCCCGAAGCCGCCTCTTCACCCCCAGGAAGCCCTGCCTCTGCCTCTGCACCTGCTGGGTGAAGTCAGCATAGAAATTCACCGAAGCGTTCTGGAAGGGGACCGGGCCCGTCACCCTCGATGCTTGCAGGATAGCGTCACGATCTCGAAAATGAAAGAGCCGGGCGACAATCGGCCTCGGTGGGGCTCCCACCTTGGGCCTACCACCCGGCACCCTATGTGCCCTCTCAACTGCGAAAAACTTTCCAAGACCCTTAGGCTGCAGATGATTAAGCACCAAGTCCTCCACTAGCAGGTCTACAGAAGTCTCGTCCGAGGACTCCGGGACCCCTATAACGCGCACGTTGTTGCGCCTGGCCCGGCTCTCAAAGTCCTCCAGCCGACGGGCGGCGAGATCACTCTCGGTCCGCAACTTACGGACCTCGGTCTTTATTTCCGAGACATCAGCGGCGAGGCCCGTGGTCTTGAGGTCCAGGGTTTTAACTCGTTCATTCGTTTTGCCCAAATCCGCACGGATCAGATTAACGTCCACCAAGATGGCATCCACTTTGTGCGCCAGGGCATCAAACTGTCTCCCAATCGAAGTCTGCAGTCCGTCGAGCGCTCCCATGACATCCTGGAGCGAGAGCTCCGGGGCCAAGGGTGAGGCAGCCTTCTGTGCATCCGGCGACTGGCTCGGTCCACCCGGTGACCCCTTCTGCTGGGCGTAGCGGTCCATATTGTTGGCCTGAGTATAGGCTCCCCGCCTGGTGGCCTTAGGCTTCGGCCGATCCACCTCTGCCTTGCCCGACATGGTTGGCTCAAGCAGGTCGGTTCAATCAGGACGACCCTCTCTCAGCGAAAGGAGGCAGGAGTGCGCAGTCCTGCGATGGGCCACCAGAGTAGCGTGCAGAGCGTCCAAATAATAATAAGGCAGCCGAGAGCACTCCCTGGGCAGGGCCAACAAAGGACGAGAAAGTGAAAGTGAAAGGATGTAGACCTCCGTCCGGTAGTTCACACCTCGCCTGGCCGCTGTTGTTCAATTAGAGGCCGGGCATCCTGCCAACTCCAGCCCCTGGCATCCTTCGGAGATAGGCCTCAATCTTCCGCCATGCATAACTCCGGTTCCCGGTGGGCGATCCGACCGCGGGTAGCATCAATCGCCTCCCTGACTAGTCATCTGCACGATGCCATGCATGCAAACAGGATTAGAGACAGGATAGTCGACGGAGGGCACGAGGGTCTCGGGAGCTCAAAGCTCACGCGGCCATCTTGGTCAAGCGCTAGGCTCCTCCCCCCAAAAGGTGTTATTTTTAATCACATTTGATTTTAGTGCCCTTTCACACATACAGAGTAGTCAGACTGTACATCCCATAGATCACTAAACCTACAACGAATGCCATGCTAGTGGAGTTAACAACATCACTGTCTTTTTAACCTTCTCTGGACAAAGTGGCTTCCATAAAACTGTGATGTCACCATTTTGACTTATTAGCGGATACTCCAGAATACTACATTTCATTTCATTACATTTGATTACTTTTTTTGGCCAGCCTAGTCCGACTTTGATGGGGAAAAGTTGTGATTTCCTGAGGAGCAAATAATTTATCATATTGTGAAGCTAGGATTAAGACTCCAGGCCTCCATAGCCAACAATAAGACCACATCACTTTTGGTCAATTCTAATCCTGCTCTTTGTTTTGGATTCCTGTGGATTCCTTTCCTGGGACTAAACATATGGGCCTGAATTGCATATGGGGTGCATTATCCCTTGATAGTCCTCACATCTAGGGGACCTATTTGCAAGCTCCTTGTGCCGCCGGTGTGTCACTTTTTATATGGGAAAAACTGACACACTGGCGGAGCAAGGGATCTGTAAATAAGCTCCCTGGATTCTAGCAGCTTCCACAAACTAGTTTGTTTTCTCAGATTCGATAAGGCGATGTTAGATAGCGATAGGACCTGTTATAACTCAGTGAGGTAATAGTTGCTGCTAATATCTGCAATGATCTGAAAGTCACAAGCTCGAGTCCTGCTCAGTCAGATTCAGCCTACATCCTTTCATAATTGGGGACACTTAGTACACTAAGTGCCTCATTATAATGACAGTTAGACAGTCCCCCCAACAGACAGCCCTGCGGTCCGACCACCACATTACAATGTTGGCCTTTCCGACCTGTCGGTGGACTATCACTGCCTCCGCCAGGGTCAAGATCAGTGATCCTGGCGTGGCGGCAGTCGGAATCATGATCCCGATTGGAGGCAGTGCCGAGGCAGGCACCGCCATCGGGATTATGATATCCCTCTCTGACAGCCTTTTCATGATGGTCCAACGGCCATGAAAAGGATGTCACAAAGGTACTTTGGGGGCCTCAAACAGGGCCCGTCCCTTGTGGGCTACTGCAAAGTGGCCTTGGGGACACATGTAGTGCCCCCACACACATCCATGCACCATGTACCATATGGTGCATAGCACAAGGTGCACAGATGTGCACAAAGTGCCCTTTTACATGGCCGCTTGAGCTGCGACCCTTTTCCTGCGCTGCAGTGTAAAGGTGCACTTTCCGACTTCCACCACAGTGGTCCTATCTCCTGACCACCACAACAGCAGATGGCGGTCCAACCGCCCAATATCATAATCAGGGCCGAAGATATTTTATCAGTTAAAGTGCAATATCACACAGATTTGTTTTTACAAAAATAGCTAGTCTCTGACTTGGATGTGCCCACTTGTCACAACAGCATAAAGTCTTAATTTCCAGCTCTGTCGTTGCCTTTATGTTTTTATTACAGTCACACAGTCGTTGAGCTCATGTATAATTGCATCCCACAACGATCTGAACTTGCACCTTTTAAAAAAAAATCAATCATCAGAAGATGAGTTTTGTACCAATGAGTCAGCTGCACCAATAATTTGAAAGGCACTATATCACTTGGAGCCCTGGGTGGGTGTAGTGAGGCAGTAGGTATCCTGTCGAGACAACTTAGAGAACTGTTATTTTCTTTTATACTTTACGCTCCATTATTTATAATAGCGTGGAATGTGCACGTTAAAATAATTAAGATCTTTACGAGCACGTAAGGAACCTCACCTTCCTTTTAATTCTGGATTTTTCAATAGTTACCTCTTCATTGTAAATTGGACCGTTGCTAATGTACATTGACCTAAATACAAAATTGTAAACCCTAATAGGATTTGTAAATGATAAAATGATGGGGCATGTTATCAGTGACTTGTGCGTCATCATTATTATTGTGGTTGCCAACTCCAGTCCTCTAGGGCTGCAATCATGCCAGATTTTCATGGTAACCAACAACTTGGTAAATAAAGACACTGTGTGCAAGTGTTTCCTGTGGGGCTAGCCTGATCCCGGCTTTGATGACTGGATTTGGACACGTCTGCATGTATTGTATCGCATCATCGCCAAAGTAATAACCGTGTGAGGGTCCAGCTAGTTCTCGAGTACATGCAATTCAGAGCCTGCATTTAAAAATCCAACAAACTCTTTCCCTTCAAACCCCCTTTTGCAGACTCATAAACACAACAGAAGCTGAGGCTAAACTGGAAAGTTCATCATAAAACCGGAGATTGCACCAGCGACCTCCTGTGGTGAAAGATGGCACAGGTCTTATCATTACCAGTGAAGGATCATGATAGGTGTTTCTATGTTATGAATCTGATGTCCTAAAGTGATATATCTATAGGCATAGAGGGAATGCCAACACAGGGTTGTGGTACAGTGCTTAATTTGTAAAAACCACAAGGTCCCTTGTCAGGAGGCCTCTTCAGATTTCCTCACCCATTGCCCCTGCCAGCCCTGTCAACAACGGGGTGTACACAACTACTAACCATCACATTCCTACAAGTGTGACAATTCAGACTTTTCCAGGCCCCCAAAGCTACAAGAATGGCTTGGGAGGCAGGGATTAGTCATTGTAATGTATATTGAATTAATGAACAACTGTTCTGTTCATCTCTAAATGACTCAAACAGCTCCACCGTGTGGCATACTGGAATAAGTGTCGGTGATAACAATTAAGGGGCTGATTACGATGCTGTTGGAAAAGGCTCCGACCATTGGTCAAAGCCTTTCCGACCGCATCGCATTATGCCGGTCGGATTTCTTTCCGACTGCCTCATTACAATGGAGGAGGTTGCAAAGGAATCCGAACGGCCATTCCGAGTGTTTTCAGTCAGTCGAATTACGGCCAGTAATCTCAAGGGTGGCTCTTTCTGCCCTTGGGATTACCATGTCTGGTTTTGGCAGTCTTTCCGTGCCATCCTCTTCGACACAGAACAGCTGTCGGAACGTGACTTTGGTGGCCTCCAGCAGGGCCCCAATTGGGAGCACTGCCTCTGGTTGGAGGCTGAGGGGGCACCTATGGTGTGCCCCTGTTGATCACTGCACCCCGTGGCAGGCACCTTGAGGTGCCTGCCACGGGGTGCAGGGATGAACTGCACCTCCCATTTTACAATGGGAGCATGCACTCCGGTTGGTTTACGACCGGAATACATGCTTCCATTATAAAATGTAGGAATGCGACCGAAAGGTGTTCGGTCGCATCCTAATGGGCCGGTCGGGACCGCTGACTGGGTGTTGGTTGGTCCCATGACCGAGACAATGTCGGGCACAGGCAACTCCCCCTGACATCGTAATCAGCCACTAAGTGTTGCTGCCGAGCACCGGAAACCACCGGCTCAAATTAAGCAATGTTGTGGTAAGTGCATGACATGCAGACATATAGAAATAATGCCATTATATGCATGTATTTGTAAGTGCATTGGCACATAGATACATAGAGCAAAATTCATAGGCGCTATGCCGAAACATAACTTGAACAATGTTTAATAAATTAACAGATGAGTGTTTATTGTGTGGCACATGTTACTGTGACTATATCCCGATTCAGAGGGGTGCAGTGCAGCACAGTGTGACACCCTAGCATGCAATGTGAAAAAAGTCTATAAATGTCAGAGCAACAATATTAAGAATGAGTAATGATTTCTTTGTAACTCCAGATAACGACCTGACAACTGCAGATTGGTTTGTGTGGCATGTGTGAATGAGAGCATGTCGAATGGATGGTTGGCACAAAGTGTGTAGAACCTGTAAAACCTAACCATCAGGCATGTTCCTTTGGGCCCGCGAAAGCCTAATGACCCTCTTGGTCATAGTTGTGCAGGCTGAAACATGTAGACCTAAGAATCAAAGGCAGAGAAACTAATAACCTTCATTAGCATCTGATTTCTTTTGTTTTTATCCTTACCAGTAGTAATTTTGTAAGATTTGCAACTATCTATAATTGGGTAGTCCCTTAGGTAATTTTTGTTTCTTCAGATGCAGTCATTTTGAACCAAGATCTCAAAGTATTCCCTTTGACCATCAGGTCGAGCCTGCCTGGATGCATTTACATTCCAGGCGAAGGCTCGATCATGAGGCCTGTGTGGTGGGTGAGAATCCTTTAAAAAAAATACTAATGTCTTTTCTTTTTTAGGGTACCGAAATCTCAAACAAAAAAGAAGAGCAGGTTTCCCCTTTTTTTAATTTTTACTGAGAACTTCCTCTTATTTGATTGTAAAGCGCTACATGGCATACTTTCACAAAAATACATCCCCAGTCTCCAAACCAGTAAAACCACAACACACAAGATCATAAACATTCCCAGAATGCCGCAGCAGATAAGGCAGGGTAAACAAAATCTGACAGAGCCGATAAAGTCATGCCAAAATCGACAACAATAGAAGAGGAATGGGGCAATGTAAGAGGACCAGCTATGTGTTGACCCGATAATGGAGCAAGAGGGCAATAGAGCCCCATTACATGTATGGCATATAGAGGAGCGTAGGATGCCCTCAGGCGAAAAACTATGATGACAGGCTAGTAGAGAAGGCCTTAACGCAGTCATCTCCTGAAAGGAGTAAGAACATGTTACCTGAGGCGCAGAGTGAAAGTCTTCTGTTCCCGGCCCGTCCCGCAGCCCGTCCTCAGCGCGGACGGGCGCAGACGGGCTGAACTCAGGCGTAACTCCGGCGGAAATCCGGCGATCCCGCTGCGCGAATCCGCTGCGCGTCAGCATGACCCCCTTATGTAAACGTCTAGCGTCCTTGTGACGACTAGAACGTCCGAGCTCCAAAATGGCGCCGCCAGGCGTCCCAGTGTGCACCTTATATGGCCGCCAAGATTTCAAAATCGCCAGGAAAAGGGCCCGCCCAACAGCGGTGATAGTCAATACAGTGATAACGCTTAATGTAAGCGTAATGTAATGTCAGTGGGCAGCCCTCATTTATATTTCACGCTTTACTTCATCTTACTTCTACTAAGAATGTTCACATTTTCCAGATGTGTGTTTCTGTAGTTTTTTTAATGCAATATATGATTATTGTGTAGAGCAGCGGTCCTGCAAACTTTTGTGCACTGAGAGCTACTTCTGATCAGTGAAAATAATTGTGAGCTACTAAAAGCCGATCAACTCATGCATTGTCTTGCCTCTACATTTATAGGCGTTATGCACGCAGAGAATTCTGGGCACTTTTAAAGTCCATGCCGGAGCTCCAGTATGAACAAGCATTTACAATGCAATGGTCTCGGCAATGTTAAAGTTAGAACTATTGGCATTGCTCATGACATTATTTTTATTTATGTTTTTAAAACATTTAAAGAAACGGCATTGTTATTTACAATGTCAATAGCTTAATCACTCTTAAATGCGAGACCTATTTCATTTGCACCCACACACAGAGCTACACACACAAAGCCACCCACACACACAGAGCCACCCACACACACAGAGCCACCCACACACACAGAGCCACTCACATAGAGCAACCCACACACAAATAGAGCCACCCACAGAGCCACCTACACACACACACAGAGTTACCCACACACAGACAGAGCCACCACGCATAGAGCCACCTACAAAAAAAGCCACACACACAGAGCCACACACACAGAGCCACCCACACACACATTGAGCCTCCCACCAACACACACAGAGCCTCCCACACACACACAGAGCCACCCACACAAACACAGAGCCACCCACACGCACACAGAGCCACCCACACACACACAGAGCCACACACACAGAGCCACACACAGCCACACGCACAGAGCTACACATACATACACAGAGCCACATACACACACACACAGCCACACACACACACACACACAGAGCCACACACCCACATACAGAGCCACACACCCACATACAGAACCACACACACACATAGAGAGCCACACACACACACACATAGATCTAGACACATACACATTGATCTTGGGAGCCAAAGCAGAAGTGGCACCCACTTCACCTCCTGTTCAAATGTTAACTGGTCTCTTTGTTGCCTATGGCTGTACTCGCGTGTTAAACTGGTACTAATGGTGTAAAACCTTTGTCCATGCAGTTTTAACATGCAAAAATGACAAACTAATTAAGCAATACCATCACAAAATGTACTACCAGGGATGGACTGTCCAGCCGGTTGCTGCAAGCCAGGGCAGTGCTTAGAGGGCAGGATAAGTTACCATCACCCCCTTTACCCTCACCCCCCCTTATGTATTAAGAACAAATGGAAGCTTGATGCTAACCGGGGGGGGGGGGAGGTCTAGGACTAATATTTGTGCAGGTTTCAAATCAATTTATACGCCATAATTAAACAAATGATTGGCCTCTTAAGAGCCTCCACTTTTTGGCAGACATGTGAAACCAGCTATAGGGGCATATCCGTGATTCGCCCAAGATCACACAATGTGGTGAGGTGAGCGCAAGGATCAGACTTCCGATTTAGTGGTTAGTTACCTGTTTAAGTGTGTTGTCACTGATACTCTGCGCACTGCTCGTCAAAACAACCATTATTAATGACTGCCACGACGCTATTTACAACAATCTGTTTAAAAAATCATTCAAGGTCATCAGGGCAAGACTCTGCAGAACATAGCTGGCTTTATCAGGGGGCCCCTTGCAAGGCTAGGGCCCTGGGCCGGAGCCCACTTTGTCCATGCCTTAAAACGTCTCTGCATTCCTTGGCCTCTCTGCTCAGATTGCCAACACACCTGTGAAACGAACTGTTAAAATAGAGCAGACCTGTCCCATAAAACGCATAGCAACCCTTCTAAGAAGTGAATGTACTGTCCTCTTATCAGTATGGCAGCCAAGCCGAGAGGTGCATGATCACCTCAGAAGATATGTTTGCTCACATGAGGACCTTGTGTGGTGCAGTTCATCACGTGAACACAGGTACTGTGCGAATACCCACAGAAAGAGGAGCAGCTGGAAAGCTAAACTACCCCCCACTTTGAACCACGTTCGGCATGACCTGGAGCCGAGAGCAGGGGGAGAGGACGAGCACCAGCCTGGCCGTGTGGACGGGGATGACGCCATGAACACCACCATCTTTCTCCGAGGTCAAGCAGAAATGCCTCGGAGAAACGCAGCGTCATTTTCGGATTCGGGGGCGTGTTTTTCTTTCTCTCCTCTTCCCTTTGGCTGGAATGTTTACATTCCAGAGGAGAGAAAGAAACTAAAAAACACGCCCCCGAATCCGAAAAAGACGGGGCTTAAATGGACAGACGCCCCTCTCCTCCAATAGCTGGCCTCCGTTTAGGAAGCCAGCCAATGGAGAAGAGGGGCGGGTTCAAGCCCCACTACTAGAAAACGTTAAATCTCGCAAGCGAGACTGCGCAAGCGCAGCCTTCGCCCCGAGGGGCGAAGGCTGCAATAATCAGGGTTTAGTAAGCCCCGAGGGGCTTACTAAACCCTGATTATTGCTGTGTTTTAATATACAAACAGCAGTCCTAGGGTAGAAGAGGAATTTCCTTCCTTGCACTTGGGGATTTTTGGGCAAAATATTAGAAGAAAATATCATGATACAAAAATATCATGTAAAGAATATTAAGATATCAAAAATATCATCGACAAGAATAACAAAGGTAAAAATATAGGAGCACATTATGATAATGGCCAGACATACCGCTGCCCGCTATCACGTCAGGAGACTGACCGACAAGCATGCAGCGGTCTGACTGCCCAATTAGAATGAGACGACCGTGCTGGCAGTCGGAAAAGTGCTATTTTACATTGAAGCTAAAGCCAGTCCCAGGAAAAGGGCCACAGCACAAGCTGCAGTGTGAAAGTGCACTTTGTGCACATTCATGCACCGTGTGCCTGGCACCATGTGGTGCCTGGCACACCGTGCATGAATGTGCATGGGGGCACTACATGTGCCCCCGGGCCACTTTACAGTGGTCCACTGGGACTGGGGCCCCCGAAGTCCATTTCCGACACCCTTTTCATGACAGGCGGACCACCATGAAAAGGCTGTTGGGAAAGGACATTGTAATCCCAACGGCGGTGCCTGTGCAGGCACTACCTCCATGCTAGGGATACAATTCCGACCGCCTCCCAACGGGATTCTAGATCCTGTCTTAGGCGGTGGTCTTTTCTCCCGACCTCTGCGGTCGAACCTGCTGCACCCTAATGCGCCAATCAAACCAAAGGATCGTCTTTCGGTAGGATCGGCAACGACGGCCTGTCGGTGGGGGTCCCACCAACATAGTAATCAGGCCCATGGTTTTTAGTGTTTTTAATATCATTACAATAAATATTGATGTAGAAAATATTGTTACGTGTAATATCGTGTGTAAGTGTGAATTAGTATATCATTTATTGTAATGTGTTTGATTTATATGTTTATTATTTTTATTTATATTCTTGGAATTTGTATTTTTGGTTGTAATAATGTATTTAAATAAATATATAAATAAATGTTTATTATATTTTCATAGTAGCAGGATATTGGGCTTTTAGAGGATAAGGGTGGGGAGAGTTTAAAAAATGTAATAATTTAAAATAACATTTTAGATATTTAATTTTAAAGATATGCAAATTAATAATTTAGAATTTTTAAATATATTTTATTTAAAAAATAATACATTTTAATTTCATATTGATGGAGATATATAATAATTGTATTAAATAATTAAAACAAGAAAAAGAAAAAATAGAATAACATTTATAAATATATAGCCAAACTATTAATAAAGATTAATTTTCCTTTTTTTTAAAAAAAGATTTAAAAAAATATATAAATGTTATTTAAATATTTTAACTTTTATGATTGGTAATTTCGAATTATGATTTTATTTTTCAATCTATGGTTTAAACTTTATGAATGGTAGTAAATATTTTGAAAAATATATTAATTATTATTAGTAATTATTTTTTATATTTTAATATTTAAATATGTATATGTAAGTTTGTAGTTCTGACCGTTTTTTTCTACAGAATTGATTAAGACTGTTGTATTGTTGCAAGTGGTTGCCTTTTAGCAGCCCTGCCAAGTACCACGCATCAGGCGTTAGATTAATGCATTTTATTGTGGTGTTCTGCAGCACAACATTTTAGTGCATTATCACACATTTTTATCACCTTGACCACCTGACTGTCCGCGACCACCGCAGTCGCACTACATTACAGTGGTGCGGATGTCCACGACTGTGCTCAATTAACTTACAATGACGGGGCAGGGCAGGGGCAGCAGAGCAGGCCTGTGGCTGGGCTGCACAGGCAGCTCCGAATGAATCCTAACCAAACCGAGTTCGCTCCAAACATGGTGGCGTCCATGAGAAAGGCTCAAAACAAAGGCACGTGCGGACCCCATATCCAGTCTGCACTAGGGAATTCTCTATGGTACACTAATGTTGGCTGATGTGTAGCAATCCTCCAATCTAATGTCATTTTACATACAGTACCTTCTACCACGAATCATCCCCACTGAATTATAATGCCAACGTAAAAGTCACCTAATTTTGTTAAAGAATGACACCCATTCAACAGTCATTCTGAAGAAACCAGTATTCTCTATAGGTGTGCACAGGCATTTCTGTCTTCTCACTTGAATACGTCTGGGATTGCTCCATTGTAAAGTTATACATCCCCCTGCTGCACCCTACTTCTCCACAGCATAGTGCATTGTTTTTCTAAACACCTCCTTTAATCCAAGTGCTTCGGGTAGGAAGAGCACGCCAAAGGAAGGGGAAGGATATATTCCGCCTCCTAAACAGGCACGCAGTCTTCCCTATTTGCTACACAACCTTAACATCTCACCTCTGTAAATCGGACATGCCTGAATCAGTGCACTGCCCCTGGACAATGACGGAGGCACATGTGCGTCGCCTATTGAGACACACACCTTTCAATTTCGGTTTTTGCGGTATCTGCAGTAGCGGTCCGTGGAGGGAGTTCAGTGGGGCAGAGAGGCGGGGCGGGGGAGAGGCAGCGTGGGGAAATGTAAACACCGGAATATGGATGAACGGAGGTAAGTACACAATTAAATAAATAAAACGAATTCCTTTGCGTGCGCTGCATCGCAAAATGCGATGCAGCGCGCGCAACGAAATTTGTTTTATTTATTTAAATGTGTACTTACCTCCGTTCATCCATATTCCGGTGTTTACATTAACCCACCCTGCCCCTCCCCCGCCCCGCCTCACTGCCCCACTGAACTCCCTCCACGGACCGCTACTGGGTATCTGCATAATGCCCAGCAACTGCCCACGCTGTGGGTGTGTCTCTTCATCTGAAAATAGTGCGTGACCTGCTTCCAAACACAGAAACTCCTACTTCAGGTAGCATGTCTGGCGTTCGCTCCTTGGAAAGGAATCTGGGGTGCGCTGCAAGGAGGATTCAGACCAGGTAAAGGATGTAAAGGATGTGATATTTTATTTAAGAATTTTAAGAAAATGCAATTAAGGATGTACCTGCTTCTGATGACCTCCTGACCCAGAAAGAACTGAGCTATTGATTAACAGCTAAACTATGAAGCTTTTTCAGACCCCTCTGCTTCCCTCAAAACCCCTCAATCTGGGGCCTGTCTGCTGCGACACACCGCCTCCTGGCGGCACCCCTATATAAGGGCACTAGGTTAGTGCACTTCCATTTCTGGTGCTTTGCAGCAGTTTTAAGATCTTCTTAGATTTTCTCATTGCTCAAATGGGTGTAATTACTGATATTTATATATGTTTCCCTCGTCTTCATTGCTTGATTTTGCTCATGAGAAAGTGTCTCTCATAGTCGCTGAATGTCACTCATAACTACACTGAAATTTTGAAAATGTCACACACTAGCAATATGAAACTTTGGCAGCTATGTTTCAGTGCAGCTGTATACTTAACATACAAGCCTCTCGCTTTTTGCAACTGATCACGTTACTTTAATTGTGACATTACACCAGTTACTGCGAGCATGTAATCGGGAGATTACACGAAACAGAGAGGGGTTTGTAATCCCTACAGCTGCACGCAGGGGGACAGTAGGGAAAATAACCTGCGTGGGGCAGTAAGAAAAGTGGGAGGGATCCAGACTTTTAAAAGAGGGTGAGATCCAGGCTCCTTCTAATGGAAAGAATTGCTGATGTTACCAGACACACATCCGTGCAGAAGGAAACTCATTGACACCATGCAGCCAGGTCTGACCACAAACTTGCACTCCATCCAGCAAGTATATCCATAAACGTATACAAAGTAGTCGAAATGAACTACAAAACATTGTACAGATTCCAACAAAAACACGCTAGCCTTCAAAAATATTTCATTGTTTTGCAACTTCTTAGATCGTATTTTTTAAACACCACTCAGGATCTATTTCATACTTTCCAGGCCATTTTTAAATCCACAGTTTAGCAGCTCAAGCTACCAGGAAATGGCCCACATCTACCAGGAAATGGCCCACATCTGCTGTGATGTTTTTATTCAGAGAACAGACGTTTCTTTGCTTTATAAACTGCCCACTGGCAACTTTTTGATGTTGCTCTAAATCAGAGCATAAACAAGAAGGCAGGTGGCGCACAAAGCTCTCGTAACCTAAGCTGACTATCTATAGCTGCTGAAAGCTGTGCAGCTGGTTAGATGTTATTTCAAAGCACAGATATATCAAAACATTGAATCAGTGATTTTGCTTATAATATACATTAACTATATATATATATATATATATATATATATATATATATATATATATATATATATATATATGTATATATATATATATATATATATCACTTAAAACAAAGGTTAAAGGGATGTTATAGTTATGTGAAAGTGTCAGTAAAATATAATGTTTTGATCTAACAAAACCACTGGCATTCACCAGTTATAGTTATCTCAACCCACTATATCTTGTGCCGTAAAGTAACTAAAATTCAATGCACAGTGTTATCAATTATTTAAAACGTTATATTTTACTGATATTTTCATCTAACTATAACATCCCTTTAACCTTTTTTTTTTAAGTGATTGACACATTTGCCATCTCAGTGTCCTTGTCATTGTGACAAACCAAATGATTGTTCACACTTTTGGTCTGCGAATGGGGCAATGGGCTGATCCACTAACATGGAGGCAACGCATCTCCCGCCTTGTCAATACTTTGGTAAGCTATGGTGAGCGGTACTCGAGAAAGGATAGATTTGGTCTGAGACTCCAGGAGTCATAAATGCAAGAATGAACACCGGTGCTGAGCTGTTGCACATCCTGACCATTACAGGTTGCCTTCCACCCCCCACTGGCACAACACAAAGGGAATGCCAGGGGCAAATTCACATTAACATGGAAGAGCCCACTGCATCAAACCCATCTCGACATTTTGGCCAGTTACAAGACTTTTTTCAGACTGCTCATCAGTGCAAAAGTGGTTAATCCTGATAATGACAGTAGGTAAGGAAATTAAAGATTTCTGTGGAGTTGGCAATAAGATGGAAGGGGCAGCTCAATGAGCTAGCCAGCATTTAGGCGTGCAACTTGAATGCAGCATGGGGACAAATGTATCGCATAAACTCAGACAAACCCCCTCATGTTGTCAGAGACCATGGTAGCTACGATGCAACTGAAAGTGTAGAAAGCTTCATGGTCCTGGGAATTGCATTACATGAAGATTCCTTATCAAAAGCCAAAATGGGGATAGCAAGAATCAACAGCCTCAAGGAGTAACACAGGAGATACCTTTGAAGCGGCTTCAGAACAGAATCCTACCGCTGATGTGCACCCAGATACAGATTCACATAACAATCAGTTGGCAGATGTTGAGGATACTGAAATTCTTTTATTTTAAGAGGAGACAACTAGTCCCCTGGGAGGTCTGGATAATTCTGCTGCCAGGGCCGCCATAACTACCAGGGAACTCCCATTTTTAGAGCAGCCGCAACCGAAATGGGGAGTAAATCAGAAGTCAGAGCAGGCAGATGAGGTAAGAGTGTAACAGTACACAATCATAGCCTTAAGCCCCAGGTTTACTGAGATCAAGAAGCAGAACAGGGAACATGGTGGCAAGAACTGATTTTTGTGAAAGTGTTCCTTGGCCATAAGTAATAGGAAAGCCAAGTCTAAACAAATGAACTATTGTCTCTGCTACATCAACATGCTCTGGGCCACCCACTAACAATGTAGAAACTGACAGTAACAAGCACTCATGCAATATCACCAGTCGCAGAATGGGCACCCCAAGTAAAGGTAGTTCTACCGCAAATAATTTGATATGGCACTTATGAGCCTCTACAAATTCTGGTCTCAACAACGTCAATAGAACTAGTTATGATACTACCTTTTTAGTAGAAAAAACTGTCATCCAGTGGAAAGTACAAAATCAAAGCAAAATTCATACCTCTCATGCAACCTCATCACGCAGAGGCCCGTAGGGCTTGACAATTAACCTATCCACCTCTACAATGAAAATTTCAGAGATGTAGTACTATAATAGACATAATTAGCCTGTAAAGAGAGGACTGAAGAACGAGCTTTGAGAAATTACTTGCTGCTAATTTGGCTCTCTCTGATTCAGCAACAAGTCACTGGCATTCCTGTATATGATCTCAGATTGAACAGAGGGTTCTTGGAGATGGAAAATCGGCCTTCTACAGCCGTAATGCACACTGAAATATTATCCAAAAATGTACAAGGCTTCTCTAATAAAATAGAAAACTTGTAAAATAAGCAGTACCTGAACAACGTAAAGATTTCTGCCATCAAAGAGGGTCCAATACTTAGCATTGCTTAGTGGATATGTTAAGCAATGTACTTCCTGATCCAAAGACATAGGAGTTTTTTAAAGAGATGCAGAGGGCACACTATGAACCTGTTTGGAGCACAAAGTCCCCTGCTAATCTACATACCATACTAACACATCTTTTTAGATTTCCTATTAAGGGATAAACTTTTTTTCAGCTTGCAGGGCCTAAGAATTCAACCACTTGTAATGGCTATGTCTTCTTATATGGGTTAGGCTTTTTTTCAAAACAACCATAGATAAAAAGAGGTAGCCATGAAAATTGATCAATACATTTCAAGCTATAGCAGCAATTGTTACACTACAGGAACCCTTAAGACTCAAAAATTCTTTCAAAGGCAAAACAACGTTCTATCTTTAGAACATGCACCAATGAGTAGATTTGAAAAATAAAATCTATTGCTATACATAGCAAATGAATAAGCAAATGAAAGTAACCTGATCGCTAAATAATCCGGTTTTTGCCTTTCTTCTCACTTATCCTGAATTACAGCTTAGCCTCTTTCCTACTCTCATTTGCCCTTTTTGTTGCATTTTACCTTTAACATACCTTCATATGTTTTCTAATATTTTCAGAGATTGCTCTCTTTCTATTACACATGATTATTGTGCTCTCTGATCTCATTTCACCTAAACGCCTGACACCCAGCACTCTCTCAATGGCTAAAAGAGCCTATCTATTTGAATGACTCACTCACAGGAGAACCACATGATTGGTGGAGGTGGAGTCATGATGGGATGCTGTGAAGGAAAGGGAGGGCAAAAAGGTGACAGGGTGACAGGGATGTTGGTACAAAGAAGAGGTGCAAATAAAAATTAAATCAACAGTACCTAACAAACTATAATGTATTACAGTCATACAGAGCTCAATTCCACTTATCTTTGTTGGATCAAATTTAGAATACTAAGTTGGAAAGTCAAAGGTTTGAGTAGCGGTATTAAAAGAGCAAGAAATCTCTCTGAGGCAATATGAATGAAACATGATATATCATGCCTGCAAGAGAGTCATTCAACAAAGAGGTAAAGTAAAAAGATTTTTTCAAATAAAGCTAGAAGGGCAGATGCAGCACCCGCAATCTACTAGATTGTTAACTACGCAGGTGGGGTAAGAAAGAAGGGGTCATAGTTATAATTCTGAATAATGTCTATAAACTTATAGCTGCAAAAACTGGAAAGAACAGGCAATGGTCTATGGCACAACTTGTCTTAGGGGTAAAAATAATTTCATCTTCTCACACTTTATGCCCCAAATTGTGATGACCCTTGATTCTTCATTGACGTTTCTATGGAATTAATTGATGCAGGCACATCAGTTATTTCTGTGAGGACTTCAACTGTATTATCATTATCTGGTGAGATACTTTCTGCACGTCCAGGTCATATGCACAACTCTTGATCCAGTATCAATAGCGATGCATGCTTATAACGAAAAACTGGAAAAATTATTTTGCACCAATTTGCAGTGAATTGTGAATCTGAACATCAAATTACCATTGCTCGAGGCAATTTATCCAAATTTAGTAATTGTTGAAAGAGTTTGATCAATTATTTTATATTAGAACTAACAAACTCATAATTTAACCACCCCAATTAAGTGTATATTTAATATTCTTTTCATTTTAATCTTCGGTGATGAAGTATAAGCTATATTAAATTTTTAACTGTTTTATGATGATGCACTGTAATAATATATTTTGTTGATTAATTGTTGCATTACTACATGGCAGGTGTAGAAGTATTCCACATGTTCTATGTCTATGCTATTTAAATAATTATTTATGAAAGAATGCAGTATTCATTAAGCATGGGTTCAGGTATTTCTACAACTATTCAGTGCCTTGCAGAGGCAATACAACCATGGATATAGGCACGAATGTGTGGCTTGTGTATGAATGCAGAGCCCCACTAGTTTGCAGCTAGGTTTGTCTTATATAAACTTACACACATAAATACATAGATCGTACACATATGTGCATGTATCAATAAAATATTTAGCAAAATGTGTATAACTGCTTCAGGCAGTTCTTGTTGTGCCATTTCAAACGATCCCTTCATCCTAGGTGATTGGCAGTCTATAAAACTGTGAAAGATTGGGAGGTATGTATCAGGCAGCAACACACGTGAAGATTCGGGTGATGATAGGAAAATGGTTTCTTGGTCTACTGAGGTGATTCTGGGGTTGGCAGGCACGTGGCCTGATAGGTTTGTTTGCAAAGCGCTATTAAGTCATTATAGAAACTCTTGATGCATAGATTCCTTCACCAGGAACGATGAACCTTCTTCAGTCTGACGAACGTCGAGTGGACTTGCAGAGGCTCTTAGAACTGATAAGCTTAATGATAAACTATATATATGTAACTCCATGGTTATTCCATCTCTGATTGTCATTTGCTTTTTCTCCTTTCCTGATATTGTATGACTTGATAGCTATTTGTACAGTGCTCTGATACCCGGACGGGTCATGTTCGCGCTATATAAAACGCCAAAATAAATAAATAAATAAATGCCTTGCCCAATGCATTATTATCTATGGCCTCAATTATACATGTGTTAAACAGTAACAATTTTATGTGTGTGAGAGAAACGGTGCACCCTTGGGCATTTACAAAGGCTGTCCAGCCCTGAGTAAATTGTATTTCTTGTTTACAATATGTTGTTTTAACTTTAGAATATACAGTTAGCAACAACGTCTATATAAAGCAAGCATTGGCAAAGTCAGTAGGCCTGACTTCAGTGTGCTAATGCATGTAATGATGGGCATTTACAAATGCTGCTTGTATGCACACATGCTGCTCACCTCATTAAAGCCAGACTTTGGGGTTTGCCAAAATTGAAACACAGTAGCAAACGTACTGCATTCTCTACAGTATGTATATAGGAGACAAGGAACTTAACATGGAACACTGTGATGATTGAGAGTGCTTTCAGGGTGTAAAATAATCCCTCATACATTCCAATGGCAGCACAAGAAGATGGAAGGATACCAAAAACAGCCAACAGCATGAGGTGAGAGATTAATACTCCTGTGGGCACAGCCAGAGCTCACTCTATGTTTATTTAAAACATTGGTAGGAATAGATGATGCAGACAGTTACACAGCCAAGCCAGACCTAAAAAGACCAAGGTATAGCGGATTGTAGCTACATGCATGACCGGGTTTATTTCTCTGCAACACCATCAGGACAATGAATCATTACATCAATTATACAAGGGTTATGGACAACACTATATAAATATATAAAACAAAATTCAATACAGTACATGTACCAACTATCTTCATTTAAACCACTTGGGGGCATATCAGCAGCAGCCAGCGATAATTATCGCTAAGCGCGCTTAGCGCGAGCATAATTATTGCCGGCTATCGCTGGATTATATCGCCGAGATAGCGCGTTATCATCAACGCTTATCTCCAATGCGATAAATCCAGCGATAACGGCAAAATGTGCGATTATCACTGGAAATCCAGCGATAAAAGCACAGTGATAGGCGAATCCTTGGTGAGAGGGCAGGGTGGACTTATCCTTACAATCCACCTCCCATAGGATATAATGGCTAAGTCAGATTGTAAGCAGGCGTTAAGAAACCAGCGATAAGAGTGGTTTGCGCTATTTTTTACATCGCTACGCGGGTTTGTGGCAAGATTGATGAAAGGAGATAGTTGTGTTAGCGACATTTACCAAGTGATATTAGTAAGGTACGCCCACTTTGCATATCATTAGTGTTGGGACGCTGGGCATTAGGAAAATGGGCGCTGAGGCATGGATTCACGCGCTAGCGTGTCCTTGGTGATAGTGCGATAAAATTATCGCCGCTTTTCGCCCGAGATGGACGCTAAAGCGGTGATAATTTTATCGCGGCCCCTTGATGATATGCACCCACCTTCTTTAATTTTGTGCCAATGTCATACAAGCCCCAGGAATGTGCATTGCCCCATGTCAGGAGGTTATACAGGAACTCACTTCATCTTTAGGTCGAGCCCACTCGAAAAATGTATTGTTTGTTGAGAGACATATTGTGGGCTTACTAAGAACATTCAGGGGCTTGAATCCCTCCTACTGCTTACCATGGGTTGGCTTTCACTCTTATTCGCCTGCTCCTTATTTGTGTACCAACTTTTCAATCTTGTGTTTGCCTCTTCTATGTTGCACAGCCTCTTTACTGTCTCTTTAGAATGGCTGGCTTATATGCATGCTTTTCAAGCACTACTTTCTTCTTTTGATTCAGCACTTAATGAGAGTGCATGTCTTTGCCAGCTGTCTCCTTCATGTATATCCTTCCCTCAGCACTCTTGTGTTGCTGTCTGTCACCCGCATGCTTCTCCACTGCCCCCCTCCTCAATGTTGTCCTCACTCTTCTGAACTTCTCCTTGTTGCTTTCTTGCCAGGCTGACTCCACATTCACTTTAAAAACATGCTTTCACGCTATTTTACTGATCCAAATCAGTAAATAAAAAATAAAAATGCTTGTATCATTTTATAGGTGTGCGTATGGGGGGTGCATGCTCCTACAATCACCACATCATAGTGTCTTTTGTTTTTCAGCCATGATGCCCATTATCGGGGAACCTGAACAGCAAGGCTAAAAACCACTGGGTCCCAAGCCAAACCTATTGACTTTGCAAAAGCCTGTTTTTATTTTGTACATTTTTCTCAGTATTGTAAGGGGATACCGCCAAATCAATGTGGTTCACAGGTCATGAAAGTAGTCATGTATAGAAGAGTTTAATTAAGAAGTACTTTTGTGTTGTTTGTTCTTCCACATTCCCTATTAAAAGACGTTGTTTAAGTTTAAATTCCCTTTGTAAAAAATAATATACTTTGGGAACCGCAGCGAGGCTCGTAAAAGCTGCTGATTTGTGGGGTATCAGATCCCATCACTGAATGTCCCAGTCTGACTGTTAATTGAAACAGTATGTCTCAGGAGAAAAGCATTTTTGGCAAACAATAATGAGGGGTTCTGCAAAACCGAATTACAAGGAAAGTAACAACGTGTGATCTCCCCGCTCAACGCTCTTTAATAGTCTGAGAGCAGGGCGCCAGCGCCTCGAACCATAAAACAGGCGAAACCACATGTCCCAGGGCACTTCTGAGCAGCTGCTAACATGATATAAGTTCAACTCTCAATAATTCATCATGATGGCTTTTTTGCAAGGCACCAAACCCCACTTCATTAAATATAATAGAAATAATTTAATTTACAGGTCCTGCACCTACCATTCAGACACAGTAAATCTATAAATAACAGCAGGTTTGCAGTACAATTTAACAATTTATTTTCATTTTATGAATACTTGAGGAACATATGTCAAAGTGATCAAAATTCGGTACAAGCATAAAAAAACTACAATGAGCGAACATCATTCCAAGAAATATCTCATCAAAAGATGTCAAAAATAGTCAATTTTCTGTTATTGTCATAAAAGGTAGTGCATTGAGTTACTGTAGCATGCTTCCACACAATGACAGGATCAATGTTTGTATGCTATGTTTCCTGCTGTCTTTTGTGGGAACAATGGTGTCTCTGCAGCGGTCTGCTCAGTTCAGCTAAACAGCACTGCATAAGCGCCATTCGAGTACACTCTCAATCAAGCTTAATTTCCCTATTCTACGCTATTCAAAACACTGCCCCTCCCAGGGCATATGGGACCCCCTTATAAACCTATTGGAACACTGCTGTCACAGCTACAAATGAAAGATTTAGAAAAATCTAGTTACGCAATAACATCATTGGGAGAACTATTTGATAGTAGCAGTAATGTTGAATATGTGACGCTTCCTTGCTGTTGATAGATACATGATAATGTAAACTAAATAAATATCTATTTCTTCAGATAACCCAGAGTCTTTTTGGGCTTCTCACTTAGACTTGGAGAGAGAATGGTTTTCACAAAACACAAGAATTTATCCAAAAAGGAATTAGGTTCTTAAAGATCAGCAAAGTGCTTCA